>NC_071507.1:172424163-173681306 GCF_027887155.1 Malaclemys terrapin pileata
AGAAGTCATGAAGCACCAGGCAGATAAGATCACAGTGGTTACCAGGAGTAGCAAATGGGAAAAGCACTACAGGAAATGAACTCTTGTCACTAATCTCAAGAGAGTGGTATATTTAGGTCAATTGTACCTGAAATCGTTTGGTGGGGTAATTGCTCTTTGGTCCAGACTCTGCTTTCTGAGCCTGTCAGGGTGCTTGTAGGTCCACTGGATTAGATTTACCAATTTTCCTCCAGATTCATTTTCTAAAAGGAAAAAAAAAACACTCAGCTAAAAAGCAGCAAGCTTAAAAAAACAGAATCTCGTGTGTTTTTTTATCTTTTAAACTAAAGTTTATAATAAATACACATTAGAATACATTTTTAATATAGATAACTGATTTCTGCAGACAATTTACTGGAATAAAAATGGTCTAAACGTTTATTCAATTATTCAAGCCTTTTATTGTGCCCCGTAAAATTAAGGATGTAAGGTGACTTTTGTAATATTTTACTGCTTTAACTGATCAGTTTGTAACCAATACAAAATTAAAATGGGATTTAAATCCTATAATGCATTTCAGGCTTTAAATCTTGGAGAGTCCTTTATCTGACTAAGTGTTAACTGTTTATTGTACTGTTAATTTTACATGTGTTGTGCTTAGAACAGTGTGATAAATTCAGTTTTATAAATCAAATCTAATAATAATGTCATAAGCCAGATTCCACCTTTTACACAAGTTACTTGGATTCACACTGGTACCAGAAATCAGACTCAAACTCTGTTGTTTTTAAAGTTTTCTTAGTATCTATAATATTCTGTTTTGACAATATAACTCTAGTAATCTTTTTTCACATTAAAGATTTAGTGTTAATAGGACTAATTTTAAGATAAGAAAATGCCTTCTCTAGCATATATTCAATATATGTTCACCTATAATGCAGATACAGTATCATGTTTTAAGCTATTATTCATTGTTTGGCATTACTGTCTCCTGTAATTAAAGAAAAACTCATGATATAATGAAATATTGCTGAAGATTAAAAACTTACTCATTTTGCTTAAAAAAAAAACTAAAGCTAGGAGAAGGAATTAGAAACTGTATTGAAAGCTATAGTAGGTGCATCAGTTGTTTTAGCTATTGTTTCTTATGTAGGGCTCCAAATTCAAAGATACTCATTAAACTGAGTATATGGCAATAACAGATGAAGTGTTAATGGGGCAGCAGTGGAGTGTGTCAGGAAAATGAAGAGACCCTAAGGGGCTCACCATGCTGTTTATGATCAGCTAAATTCAGCAGCGTTACCATAAATCCTCTAAAAGATACTGTACTAGACTTCTTATATATTCCTTCTCAGTAAAGGTAATATTCGAAGAGCTTAGAAGCTGGGACTTAAACTAAGATAAAATACTCTTTCATAAACAAACAGTTTGCATATAAAATATAGTAAAAACACGCTTTGGTATTTCCCTATTGGTGGGGGGAGTTGCAAAAATAACAACAAACAGAAGACTCATAGTGCTTTAAAAATTATGAATTAATATAAATGGAAAGGTTCTGCCATTTCACTCAGGGGAAAGGCCTATTCACAAAAGAGTCAGCATTTACTTCATAAGTGCAATTACATTTTAAAGGCCTGGTCCCACAAACAATCAGTCAGATAAGTAGCTCAATTGAATATTCGGTATTACAGCTGAGAGCAAGGACTATTTATGAGATCCCTAAAGTCTTGACTCGGAGGATATTTTTAAAACATCATTTTGGGGTAGAAAATTAACCCTAGCATTTAGCTATATTTTGTTAAAAAATACAAATACTGTTAATTTCAACATTTTTGTTTACTGCATTAAGAAAAAGAGGTTTAAAATCTCTTACGTATAACAATGCCTTGAGGATGACCTGACTCAGCCTTTACACATTGACCTCAGTGAGAGTCTTCTCTAAGTAAAGGCAGAGTAATATATGCAGGATTCAGCCTAATATGGCTATTTTTTTAAACTGATGTAGTGCTATGCTGAGAATGACAATACCATGCCATATGACTCCAATTATATTCTCAACTCATGGTAAAAATTATATTTATACAATAAATTCAGTATTGAAACTCGGTGAAATGGCTGGTATTGTCTACTTTTTTATTTTTGTTTATATAGGAAATGCATATTTCTCATTTACAACTTTTGATCAGGCGTTACAGAGTTTATGCTGTGAATTAATTTCCCTTTTTGTCGTGCCTCCACTTCAGCACCAAGGCTAGCGACTGTAACCATAGCAGTGTAAAGGCAACCCCCTTATGACATCCATTATTCATTACTACTGACAACTCAAGCAGAAAGCAGACAGCTAAACTTTGACTTCTGCAGCAAAATTTAACGTATGAGTATTCACTTTCTCTCTTTCACTCTCAGTCTCCCTCATAAGCAAAAACTGATCCCCAAAAGGGTTTTCTTTCCATTACAAATATAAATAATTATTCACCTGATCAATAAAACAAAATTCACTGCTTGCTTTTAAAAACACAACCAGTTTTCCCCCTTTTTCTTAAAAATATGGCCTAATTTTCAAAGGCACTAAGCTCTCATGACTGCTGCTTAAGTCACTAACATCTTTGAAAATCAAACCACAGTTAAATTTAGTTCTCATGACGCTAAGGGGCTCATAACACTGACTTTTGTGTACTTGGCCACACATTTTCAAGCCTTATCTCTAAGTGAGTATCTATATTTGCATGTGCAGTTACTTTAACTGTGTGTGCAGAGCAAGTATTTGCATGCGGAAATAATTATTCGAGTACATGCCTAGATGCCAGCATGGTGAATTCTCATACAAGTGTAGGTGGGCAATTGTGCATGGCAATTTTGAAAACTTGCCACATACATTTTTAATGCTCTCTGATCCTGAACTGAACACTCATTCCAGTGACATAGGTTGCTTGTGAAAAAGTAAGGGTAGAATGTGTCCTCTAGTGCAGTTACTATCTGTACTGCCTAGCTCCTAAGAAAGGAATGTTTAAGGATAGACTAAGTGACTTGGCCTCTGAGATGTGATAACCTAAGAATGGTGAAAACACCTGGACTTGATATCTATTATTACAAGCAAGACTTTTTTTTAATAGTGGCACAAGCCCCAGGGCTCAATGTGCCTTGAAAACCTCCCATGAAAGGGCCACATCCTGATTAATGCTGATGAGCTGCAATTCCCACTGAAGTCAATAGGAGCTGCAAGTGTTCATTACTCATCAAAAGAAAAGAAGGAAGGAAACAAAACAATAAACAGAATATGTTCAGTAGAACACAGATCTCATCTGGATCCCTGCTATACCTGAGTGGGTTGTGTGCCTCCTTTCAGTGTAGACAAGTAACTCGGCTATAGCAGTCACTTGGCTTGTTTATTGTAGTAATTTTCATTTGCTTAATATTTATTATGAGGAAAGGTGAAATAATTGAAACCATTTCCAATAAGATAGGTAATTAAAAAGAACCAATAGGTTTAATACGAATATACACACGGTATTTGTGATTACAAGTAGACTTTAGAAGAGGACAGCTTACATACATTTACAGATACCAAAATCCAAACTCTTTGATTACTCAGCCACTGCCTGAATCAAAACACAGTGGCCAATCCTACTCTTGCTGACATCAGTGATTGCCTGTCACTTCAGCAGACACAGGATCAAGCCCAGAGATTTCACTTTTGGAAACAAACATAAGGATACTTTACATAAGAAGTGGCAAGGAGTCAGATGCCTTATTGTTCAGTCAGAATGTGATGGACTGAATCCATTTGCAAAACAAAGTATTTATTTAGAGTAGAAACAGTAACTTTAACTGAATTGCTGGGGTCCTATCCGCCCACAGAAGCAATACACTTCTAGCTGTCAATGAGTATAAACGCTGGTGAGTCTTTACATTGCAGCTTATCTACATTTTACCATCAATAAATAGTGCTACTGCCAATCCTATTTTGAGGCAAATCTAGGCCTCAGCCTCACAAAGCACAACACAGAAAAAGGACAATTAAAATGGACAATCTGAAATGGGAGGAATTAACACAAGGAATGCCCTTTTTCTGAGAAAGGTGACATCCAATGGTGACATTTAGTGCCCTCTGAAATTCTGAGACTGTCAACATTAAAAGCAGACAGTGCATCAGCTTCCTTGCACATACTGAATGGAGTGTTTTCTTGATGTCAAGCTTAGCTTGGGTATGATTAATGGTTCAAAGAATCAGTTGCTGCCAAACAAGGATTTAAAATTAATGAGGAAACAATGTAACTGGCACTGAAGGGAGTTTTGGGGAAGGTTGCATATATTTCACAAAGTAGGGGCACACTCTTGCCTTTCTGAACGTGAGGCATGCTGGCAACATGGCTCAGGGGTTGCTTTGAAGCACTACTTGCTGCTGCTCCAAATGAGCAGCAAACCCTGCCACTAGCACTAGCACCTAATGTCAAAGGTAGCATGCCTGAAGGACAATCAGGGGTCTGGCATTATCCCAAAGTGGGCTGACCATAGTACCTGTGGAGTGATGCCAGGTAGGTTCCCACCTGGCATTCAAAGGAGCACAAGGTCCATATTCTGCTCTGCTCTCACATGAGTGCACTGGGAGCAGTGGAGAGACAGGTTCACTACATTCTATCCCACCCACACAACACGGGCCAAAATTTTACCCTATATCCTGAAATCTAACATCCTGTGACACAGCTCTTTATGCCAGGGAAATGCTTTTAAAGGCAAAAGCTCTTGGTTTTAGAAGTGTTTTAAAATTGAAAAAAAAATTTACTCCGAGGTTCAGATTCACGTCTTCAGTGCAGCATTGCGCAAAGAGCCCAAGCAGAAGAAAACAAGCCAGAGTACTCAAAGGGAGATACCAATGATTCTCCCTTCTGGACAGATGCAGCTGTCCTCTGTGTCAGCCTAAATGGTACAATGATGGGATCTTCAAAAAATGCTGGTAGACTGATAGAAATTCACACAAAAACACACCAATAAACTGTTTACCAGAGTGTTAGGACATATCATTTTATAGTTTTACATTAACAATTTTAGCTCAAGTATTTTATTGAGAGTGCATGTGGCCAATGGGAATGCATTGCTGATGCCACTAAAAGGTGCCAGATTTTGGTTATAGCAATTTATACTCTGTGTGTACTGTACAAGTTAGGAACGAAATTACCTCCTTGGATAAAAGTACAGGGCTCCTTCTTACTTCTATGTGCCCTTATATGTTGATCCAAGGCAGAGTGTTAGCTTTATAACTACAGTTAGATTTTATAGATGATCTACTGGAACTCCCATAATGAGTTATTTAACAGCCATGTACTCTTTTAAGCTAAATTAACAACTCAACTATGGTACCATGAAACGGATGGCATACCATCAAAAACAATAGACTTTCCTAAGCATCAGTGTTATCCTCAGGACAATACTAACATAATGGAAAACATGGTTTCTGCTCCAAGAAACTTACACTCTGCCAGAGACAATAGACCAAGTATATAGACAAATATTTATTACTAGGGCCCTACCAAACTCACAGTCCATTCTGGTCAATTTCACGGTCATACGATTTTAAAAATCATAAATTTCACAGGGTCAGATATTTAAATCTGAAATTTCACAGTATTGTAACTGACCCAAAACAGGGTAATGGGAGGCAATACCATATCATGCCACCCTTATTTCTGCACTGCTGCTGGCAGCAGCACTGCCTTCAGAGCTGGGCTCCCAACCAGCAGCCGTGGAGCTTCCTGCAGCCAGGGAAGGTTCTCAGAGATGGGTGTAACCTGGCCTCGGGAGCAGCCCGTACAGGAGAAGAGGAAGTCCTGTCCCTCTCCAGCCCATCCAGGACTAGCAGCTGGAACCTGGTGCACACTCATCTCTGCCCCTCCCCGGTGCCAGACCCAGTGCTTGGTAGTTAAAGAGGCATTGGGGCTGGCTGTGTATGGAGGGGGTGACCACAGTAACTCCTGACTAGTCGCCCACCTGTAAGGCCAGCCCGCCCTCCCCCAAATTGATGACCCCCCCCACATACAATGCCACCCTCATTCCTGTGCTGCTGCTGGCGGTGATGCTGCCTTCAGAGCTGGATTCCCAAACACCCAACTCTCTGAAATCTGGTCTCCCTTACAACAGCCACATTTCACAGGGGAGATCAGATTTCACAGTCCATGATGCATTTTTCACTGCCGTGAATTTGGTTGGGCCCGATATAGGACTTATTACTGTGCATATTTTTAAAGCACACACCACCATGCTATCTGCGCACTGTTATGCCTCTGATATATTTGATTCACATTGTTAAGGTCTAAACATCAATGGTGCTTTTTTTATATGTATATGTGCATAGAGAAAGTTAACAATAACCATTCTGCAATGTGCAATCCAGTTTCATAGGACAATAGTTTTTTGTTTTGTTTTGTTTTTTTAAATAGGCTACCCTGTTGAAATCCAGTCTGTGTTTTACTGCTGCCAGAACATCACAGGGAAGAAAAGGGATATGTTAGTGGTGGTGATCCCTGGATACCTAACATATTATACCACCACCACAATCGCTGTCATTCACCTTTTTCTGGTTACAAGTTACTGCAGTCCTTGACCAAGAGAAACTGCCATACCACACTTAATTCTGATGGGAATGCACTTTGAAAATGTAATATAGTACAAGACTATTTTACATGAATATACAGTATGTTAAGGTTCCCAGTGCTAACAGGCAAACAACGTGCTACTAAATTAAATGCAGAAATAGTCAATATTAGGGTTTTCTGAAAATGTTCTGGATCTCATCTCCTTTAGTAGGGTTGTTCTACACATGGAAACCCTTGACTTGGTGAGATCTTCACCCAAACTCTGACCCCTTTACACTGTTTAAAGAGCTTTAAAAGCCCCAGCTCCAGCTTGGGGAGGATTCCTCTTGTTCAGGACTATGGTAGAGAGCAGTAAGGCTGCCCTGCAAGAACCCTCACTCTAGCTCTGGCACACAGGGCATGCTGGGGGAAGGTCTGCATTACTGCAAACTTCAGGGTAGTGCTACAGCTCACACAGCAGCCCAGTGAGGCTGCCATGAGTTCCACAGGCCCTCAGTTACACTGAGGCCTTCTCCACCCTTGGATCAGGAGGGCACAAAGATGACACAGACATCTACAAGCTCTTACAGGCACAGCAAAGAAGCTCACCCTTGATCTCCAACTCTGGAGAGTTTTACATTGCATTGTCCCAGAAGAGCATAGCTGATTCAGAATTCTTAAAGAATAGGTTGCCTGTGCTGTAACCAGGCCCCAAAGCATTAAGGGTCTTAACGATGATGGCCAGAATCTTGAATTGAAGTGAAATGGGTCTTTATGATGAACAACTAATAGCAAGAGATACTTCTAATAGGCTCCATGCTGCTCCCATTGAAGTCAATGGCAATTGGCACAATTCCCATTCAACTGGATTGGGAGCAGGACAGCACCCATAAACTCAGGTAAAATGCTTTTAAAGTCTCCCCTTTTGCTGCCAGATTACCTGCAGATTGTAAATTAGCATCATTGTCCGTAGTTTAGATTGATCTTCTTCCTGTTGCTGATTATTGGAAGAGATATACAGATCTAAGCCTGAAATGAAGCAAAGCCAGCCCCCCCCACAAGACAATTTTAACAATGTTAAATAGGTCCTCTGATTTTGGCTGTGAATTTAAAATATTCAGCACTATCATTGAAGCAAAGAATATTTATTCCAGAAGCCCAAAGGATGCTGTTGCTTAAAATTTTCCGGTTGCTAATCAATAACCCCAACAGAAAAATTTAATCATGCAACAGCATAGGATAGCTCAATAGTACAAAAGACAAAGAAGGAAATGCTCCTTATTCTCCATGATTAAGAAGCTTCAGGGAATATTAGCAACTAAGTGCAAAGACTTTTCGCTTGCCAGACAGCTGTATAAAAATATGTCTGAGTCACAGCGGCTATGGATCTTCAAGTGCAAAGTGGGTGACAGAATCTAAATAGAAAAAGATCAGTAGGATTGTGTAAATGTTGCATTTACATCATTCACAACAGTTGGACCAGCAGAAACAACAGTCTACAGGTAGTTCTCCAAGGGCTATTGTGTCAAGTGAATGAGGAGGAGAACCAGGGACTCAGGTACCAAGGTGAAGAATGTGAGATAGATAGAAAGACTAGCAGATGGAAAGGAAAAGGCAGAAGGTGTGGGGTGAAGGGATGGGGAAGATTATACATATCATGACATGTATTACATATAATATAAATCCCTAACATACAATTCATATTTACCACAACTTTTGACACAGCTTTCAGTGGAGAGCTAAGAGCTTGGTACTTCTTGATAAGATATTTAAGTATTTTCTGTTCTGCTTCCTTAAGGAGCTCTGTATTATAATCTCTAAAATATATTTCAATTCTATACTATACAAGTCTTAATGTGTTTTTTTTAAAAAGTGTTTCTATTTAAAACAAAAAAGTAATAACATGTGCTATACATTCTACAAAATGAAACATTGCAGAAAGGCTGAGAAAATAAATTAGTTAAAAAAAGCAAAGCCATCACTGCATCACTAGGTCTCATGAAAACAGCAGTAGATCTTTAAACAGTAACATCTGAAAAGACATTTGAGGAAATGGGAAGAAAATTTCCTCCTTTATTTTGCTGATATCCAGTCGAAACAGAAAAATCAAGAAAAAACATATGACAAAAATTTTGCCTTAATTAACTTAAATAACTCTTCTTAATCACAAAATTTTGTTCAGAAAAGATTGCTACCATAAGGTAAAACAGGTTGCAGGCTGCAGTCCTTTATGTAAAAGCAAATGTCAAAAGAAAAGCTCTGATATTTGGTTGTAGGCTCCCACTTTTCACATAGGCATTTCCTAAATCCATGTTTGATGAGCTTCCCCAGCTATAAATTCTGTAAATTCCCTCTGGAGCAGTACAGAGTGTGCTTCATGAAAATGTCATCTGCCAGTGCTGCAATTACTCACACTCCAGCAATCATGTGCACAATGCAGAATGGGTCGAATTCAGGTGAGAACGAGAACCAGCAATCAAGCCTCTGGAATTGAGAACAAAGCCATTTTCTTTCATTTGCCATCAACACAACCATCAAGGCCTTAATTACAAGGCAAGTGTCAAGCCTGGCTGCTGAAAGGCTTATTATTATACAGCTCAGCTTCAAATCAGTTTTGTATTGATGAACTGCAAAAATGAGGAAGCCAGTTTAGCCCCATAAGAAAAAAAAATAGGGACTAAATGATTAGATGATTGGCAGGGAAAAACAGAGACATTTAAAATATATATATTAAATGTTGGGGGGGGGAGGGAGAAACACGACAAAATACCTGAAATCTATAAATACATTTCCCAATATAACAGAAAATCTGCGTAATCCAAGATTTAAAGTACATTTGCTTTTATTGATATCATTGTAGCACTCATAAAATGCACTGCCGAAAGGCTCCCATTCTGTCTTAAGGTGATGGAATATTTTCCTATGATTATTCTCAGTCTTATATTTAACTGTATGTGTATATTAGACAGAGAGAGAGAGAGAGAGAGAGAGAGAGAGTCTCTCTCTCTCTCACACACACACACAGAGATAAGATTAGGTATAGCCACATGCCCTTGCACAATTCTCCTACTAGCACTAGATTAGTCCCCATCTTTATGAGATAATTGAACACTAAAACAGAAGTTCCAAAAATACCCCTTACATTTTCTAAGCAAAAGGCATAGTTTGTGGTGATTCAACTGAAATATCAACGATCAGCTACAGAGTAGTTTAAAAAAAAAATCAAAAGTCCTATTTTTCACCACTTTCTATAACAATAATTATCACCATAATACATAACATACTATTACAGCAAGGTCTGATTTTTGGAACAGCTGTGTATGCAGCATTAGCATTAGACTAACCACTGGATCCCATTCTGATCTTTTGGGTATTTCTGCCCAAGCCTTGACTTATTCTGTGCATGTCCTATGTGACTGGAGGAATATGTGCTCAGCCTACTGGTCTGCCCTTTTGATATCTAAGACGAATGGCCACATTAGCAGCAAGTAAGAAAGCTGAACAGGTCAGCGAACATTTTACTATCATTTGTATGTATCAACCTGGTGGAAACACTTAATCTGGTGACAGTCCAAAGTCCTTACTCTGAACCCTGCATTGTGTTGATATACATCAGATGACTCGGTTATATATTTTCTTTCTTGTAGCCATCTCACCACTTTCTGCAAGTTGACGATTAAGTGGCCCATGTTCCAGCAGGATATTAAAGTGTTTGAAATCAACAAAATGGGAAGACATAGATCAAAACAAAAAGTTATGAGGTGATGCTGTTGATAGTCAAATGATTATTTTGTTGCTTTATATATTGTAATGTGGTGGTCTGATCTGAATCATGTACTGTACATACGCATTACCTACAGCAAAAACTTCATACAAAATCAAACGTTCAAAAGTTGGGAAATCAGCGAATTATGTTACCTATTGACAACGGCTCAAGATATTTCAAGGAAAGACAAAAGAATGAGAATTCAATAGCATTATTATAAAATTACATTTTAAAAGTGAAGGGGGTGATTTTTTCCAAAAAACAAAAGGGCATTTAGGCTCCTAGGACCAGATTTTTAAAGGTTTTTAGGTGCCTACTAATGTAGATGGCTGCCTAGTGCGGTGGTCCCCAAACTGTCGGGAGCAACCCCAAGGAGAGCATGGAGGGATGCTCAGGAGGGCCAGGGCACCACAGGCCAGCCCCACTGGGGGTGGGGAGGAGGCACGGGCCAACCCCACTCCACCCACTGCTCTGCCGCAGCCCCAGCTCCTGGATGAGGCTCCACTCCTGACCCCGGCCTTGGCCCCCGACTGTGGCCCCTAATCCCAGCCCCACCCCCAGCCACGGCTCCACTCCTGGCCTTGGCCCTAGCCCTAGTCCAGCCCTCAGCCATGGCTCCACTCCTGACTGCAGACCTGCCACCAGCTGCAGCCCCAGCCTCGTCCCCCTTACCGCTCTGTGCCACACCCTAGAACCACAGCCCCACTTCTGGCCCTGACTCCGGGGGTATGGCATGGACAGCGGTAAGGCGGGGTGCAACTGTGAAAAGTTTGGGGACCACTGGTCTAGTGGGATTTTCAGACGCCCCTAAATGCCAAATGTCCATTAATTTGAATAAGAGTTAAGCACCTATGTGTTTTCAAAAATCCCACTAGGCACATATCTGCATCTCTGGGCACCTAAATACTTAAAATTCTGGCCCCTACTGAAATTCAATGAGAGTTGGGTATCTACCTACACTGTCCATCAACCCTTAACCAGGGGGTGGGGCTACTCAGGGAGAACTGGGGTTTAAAAAAGCTCACTCCTATGTGACCAGAGGATCTAGTGAGCAGGAGCAGCTAACAAGGGAGTTTGCGAGGGAATTTAGAGAGGAACTGCGGTGGAGGGGCTAGATACATCTGAAGAATGATAATTAAGTGTAAGGCAATAAACACGCCCTGATTAAAAAAAACAATAAAAGAAAGAGCAGCAGGAATAAAAAGAGAATGCAGGCAGAATTCCAGCAACGGAGTGGGGGCTACCCACTTTATTGCACTGAATGCAGCATGTACAATTACCTGCCTTATGGGTGGGTGTCATACATGTGCATTCAGTGCAAAGAGCTCCTGGCCCTTAGAGTCCGTGTACTTTGAAGACCAGAGTGGCTGAATTGGAGGAGCTAAGGGAGACAGAGAGATACACAGACAAGACTTTCTGGGACACAGTAGAGTAGTCCTATCCCAAGTCTGACAGCCTCCTATGCTGATGAGAAAGATGAAAGTCTCAGGGAAGGAGAACATCCAGCTGCAGCTGAGGGAAACAATTCCATAGATGGGACCCTCCTTCCAGATGATGTCATGGTATCCTCTCACACTGAGGATAGCTCTCTGGGGTAGGGAACTCCAGTTATTAGGAAGAGACAGGTAATAGTTATGGGGTATTTGATCATTAGAAACATAGACAGCTAGGTTTGCGATGACCAAGACAAATGCATGGTGACTTGAAGGGCAAAGGAGTCCAGGAGAGCTGGCTGTATTTTAAAGAATCCTTATTGCGGTTGCAGGAACAAACCATCCCGATGTGTAGAAAGAATAGTAAATATGGCAGGCAACCAGCTTGGCTTAACAGTGAAATTCTTGCTGACCTTAAACACAAAAAGGAAGCTTACAAGAAGTGGAAGATTGGACAAATGACCAGGGAGGAGTATAAAAATATCGCTCAGGCATGCAAGAGTGAAATCAAGAAGGCCAAATCGCACTTGGAGTTGCAGCTAGCAGGAAATGTTAAGAGTAACAAGAAGGGTTTCTTCAGGTATGTTAGCAACATGAAGAAAGTCAAGGAAAGTGTGGGCCCCTGACTGAATGAGGGAAGCTACCTAGTGACAGAGGATGTGGAAAAAGCTAATGTACTCAATGCTTTTTTTGCCTCTGTCTTCACAAACAAGGTCAGCTCCAAGACTGCTGGACTGGGCAGCACAGTACATGGAGGAGGTGACCAGCCCTCCGTGGAGAAAGAAGTGGTTCGGGACTATTTAGAAAAACTGGATGAGCACAAATCCATGGGGCCGGATGTGCTGCATCCAAGGGTGCTAAAGGAGTTGGCGGATGTGATTGCAGAGCCATTAGCCATTATCTTTGAAAACTCATGGCGATCGAGGGAGGTCCCGGATGACTGGAAAAAGGCTAATGTAGTGCCCATCTTTAAAAAAGGGAAGAAAGAGGATCCGGGGAACTACAGGCCAGTCAGCCTCACCTCAGTCCCTGGAAAAATCATGGAGCAGGTCCTCAAGGAATCAATTCTAAAGCACTTAGAGGAGAGGAAAGTGATCAGGAACAGTCAGCATGGATTCACAAAGGGGAAGTCGTACCTGACTAACCTAATTGCCTTCTATGATGAGATAACTGGCTCTGTGGATGAGGGGAAAGCAGTGGATGTGTTATTCCTTGACTTTAGCAAAGTTTTTGATATGGTCTCCCACAGTATTCTTGCCGCCAAGTTAAAGAAGCATGGGCTGGAAGAATGGACTGTAAGGTGGATAGAAAGCTGGCTAGATCATCGGGCTCAATGGGTAGTGATCAATGGCTCCATGTCTAGTTGGCAGCCGGTTTCAAGCGGAGTGCCCCAAGGGTCGGTCCTGGGGCCGGTTTTGTTTAATGTCTTTATTAATGATCTGGAGGATAGTGTGGACTGCACTCTCAGCAAGTTTGCAGATGACACTAAACTGGGAGGTATGGTAGATACACTGGACAGTAGGGATCGGATACAGAGGACCTAGACAAATTAGAGGATTGGGCCAAAAAAAACCTGATGAGATTCAACAAGGACAAGTGCAGAGTCCTGCACTTAGGATGGAAGAATCCTATGCACTGCTACAGACTAGGGACCGAATGGCTAGGTAGCAGTTCTGCAGAAAAGGACCTAGGGGTCACAGTGGACGAGAAGCTGGATATGAGTCAACAGTGTGCTCTTGTTGCCAAGAAGGCTAACAGCATTTTGGGCTGTATAAGTAGGGGCATTGCCAGCAGATCGAGGAACGTGATCGTTCCCCTTTATTCGACATTGGTGAGGACTCATCTGGAGTAATGTGTCCAGTTTTGGGCCCCACACTACAAGAAGGATGTGGAAAAATTGGAAAGAGTCCAGCAGAGGCCAACAATAATGATTGGGGTCTGGAGCACATGACTTATGAGGAGAGACTGAGGGAACTGGGATTGTTTAGTCTCCAGAAGAGAAGAATGAGGGGGAATTTGATAGCTGCTTTCAGTTACCTGAAGGGATGTTCCAAAGAGGATGGAGCTCGGCTGTTCTCAGTGGTGGCAGATGACAGAACAAGGAGCAATGGTCTCAAGTTGCAGTGGGGGAGGTTTAGGTTGGATATTAGGAAACACTATTTCACGAGGAGGATGGTGAAGCACTGGAATGCATTACCTAGGGAGGTGGTGGAATCTCCTTCTTTGGAGGTTTTTAAGGCCCGGCTTGACAAATCCCTGGCTTGGATGATTTAGTTGGGAATTGGTCCTGCTTTGAGCAGGGGGTTGGACTAGATGACCTCCTGAGGTCCCTTCCAACCCTGATATTCTATGACTTGCCTGATGTGTGCGAAGGTTGCAGATCTTTTGAGACATCAAGACAGATTTATGTGTAGTAGTAGGAAGGAGCCGGTGGTCGTAATACATGTAGGTACCAATGACATAGGGAAGGGTAGGAGAGAGAAGTCCTGAAGGCCAAATTTAGGCTGCTGGTAAGAGATTGAAGTCCAGGACCTCTAAGGTAGCATTCTCTGAAATGCTTCTAGTTCCACACACTAGGCCAATTAGACAGGCAGAACTGCAGGGTCTTAATGCATGGATGAGACAATGGTGTAGGGAGGAGGGGTTTAGATTTATTAGGAACTGGGGAATCTTTTGGGAAAGAGGAAGCCTATACAGGAAGGATGGGCTCCACCTAAACCAAAATGGAACCAGATTGCTGGCACTGAAAATTAAGAAGGTTGTAGAGCAGTTTTTTTAAAAAAAGGCTGGGGGAAAGTCGACAGGTGCGGAGGAGCAGGTGGTTCAGACAGAGACATCCTTTGAGGTGTGTGTTGGGGGCTCTATTAACGAAGATTCTCTATGTCCTAGTAAGGAGGAGAGGATGGAAGATAATAAAATATGGGTAGGATCTGATGAGAAACAGTTAAATGAAGAAGAGTCCCATTCAATTAAATCACATACTGGAAGACAGCTAAAAAAGTGACAATTTTTAAGTGCTTATACACAAATACTAGAAATCTAAATACTAAGATGGTTGACTTGAGTGCCGTGTATTAAATGAGGATATTGATATAATAGGCATCACAGAAACTTGGTGGAATGAGATAATCAATGGGACTTGGTAATACCAGGGTACAAAATGCATCAGAAGGGCAGAATTGGTCATACTGATGAGGAAGTGGCACTATATATGAGAGAAAGCATAGAGTCAAATGAACTAAAAATCTTAAGTGAACCAAACTGTACCATAGAATCTCTATGGATAGTAATTCCATGTTTGAATAATAAGAATATACCAGTAGGGATATACTACCGACCACCTGACCAGGATGATAGTGCCTGTGAAATGCACTCAGGGAGATTCAAGAGGCTATAATAATAAAAAACTCAATAATAATAATGGGGGATTTCAACTATCCCCATATTGACTGTGTACATGTCACCACAGGATGGGATGCAGAGATAACATTTCTTGACACCTTAAATGACTACTTCTTGGAGCAGCTAGTCCTGGAACCCACAATAGGAGAGGAAATTCTTGATTTAGTCCTAAGTGGAGCACAGAATCTGGTCCAAGAGGGGAATATAGTGGAATCGCTTGGTAATAGTGACCATAATATAATTAAATTTAAGATCCCTCTGGAAGGGAAAACACCACAACAACCCAACACGATAGCATTTAATTTCAGAAAGGGGAATTACACAAAAATGAGGAAGTTAGTTAAACAGAAATTAAAAGATATAGTGCCAAAAGTGAAATCCCTGCAAGCTGCATGGAAACTTTTTAAAGACACAATAATAGAGGCTCAATTTAAATGTATAACCCAAATTAAAAAAACATAGTAAGAGGACCAAAAAAGTGCCACTGTGCAAAGGAAGCAGTCAGAGGCAAACAGGAATCCTTTAAAAAGTGGAAGTTAAATCCTATTGAGGAAAATAGAAAGGAGCATAAACTATGGCAAAGGAAGTATAAAATATAATTAGGAAGGCCAAAAAAGAATTTGAAGAATAGCTAGCCAAAGACTCAAAAAGTAACAGCAAAAAAAATGTTAAGTACAGCAGAAGCAGGAAACCTGCTAAATAACCAGTGGGGCCACTGGATGATCGAGATGCTAAAGGAGCACTCAAGGTCAATACGGTCATTGCGGAGAAACTAAATGAATTCTTTGCATCAGTCTTCATGGCTGAGTATGAAAGTGAGCTTCCCAAACCTGAGCCATTCTCTTTAGGTGACAAATCTGAGAAACTGTCCCAGATTGAGGTGTCAGTAGAAGAGGTTTTGGAACAAATCGATAGAGTCCTGCATGGATACAAATTTATACCTGTGGATGCAGATATCCGCAGAACCACAGGGCTCTCCCGGGAACTGCAGTGGTGAAAGGAGCAGAACATGGGGCCGCCACTTCCAGGAGCCAGCGCCCCATGCCAGCAGCTTCTCTAGCATGGCTGTACTGCCCCAAGCCCCGCCCACTAGGGCGGGCACCAGGCTCACAGCAGCTGTCTCTGGTCGTGCTCTTGTGTTCAAGTGGCACACATGCCCCCAGACTGGGGATGCAGACAGCCGCATGGAAGGGTCAGGGGCAGCATAGTTGAACATGATTTGTTGGGGAAGAGTCAATATGTTTTTTGTAGATGGCAATCATGTCTCACCAATCTACTAGAATTCTTTGAAGGGGATCAACAAGCATGTGGACAAGTGTGATTCAGTGGACATAGTGTACTTAGATTTTCAGAAAGCCTTTGACAAGGTCCCTCACCAAAGGCTCTTAAGCAAAGTAAGCAGTCATGGGATAAGAGGAATAAGAGGGAAGGTCCACTCATGGATCAATAGCTGGTTAAAAGATGGGAGACAAAGGGTATGTCTACACTACGAAATTAGTTCGAATTTATAGAAGCCGGTTTTATTGAAATCGGTTGTATACAGCCGATTGTGTGTGTCCACACAATAAAATGCTCTAGGTGCTCTAGTCGGCGGACCGCGTCCACAGTACAAGGCTAGCGTCAACTTCCGGAGCATTGCACTATGGGTAGCTATCCCACAGCTATCCCACAGTTCCCACGGTCTCCGCCGCCCCTTTGAATTCTGGGTTGAGATCCCAATGCCTGGATGATGCAAAACAGTGTCGCGGGCGGTTCTGGGTACATGTCGTCAGGCCCCTCCCTCCCCCGTCACAGCAATGGCAGACAATAGATTCGCGCCTTTTTACCTGGCTTACCTGGGTTACCTGTGCAAACAACATGGAGCCCGCTCAGCTCAGCTGAGCTCACCGTCACCATATGTCCTCTGGGTGCCGGCAGACGTGGGACTGCATTGCTACACAGCAGCAGCTGCTAACTCCCTTTTGGCGGTAGACGGTGCAGTAGACTGGTAGCCTTCATCGGCAATCTGGGTGCTGACAGCCATGGGGCTTGCCTTTTGGCAGTAAATGATGTATTACGACTGTTAGCCGTCCTATTACAAGTCGGGTCATCGTACGTTAGCAGAGTCTTTCCTGAGCAGCCGATTGTGCAATAGGCCTGAAGACCATCGTCATACACCGCCCCGTATTTGCTGCCAAGCACCCAGAAAGAGCCCCGTATTTGCTGCCAAGCACCCAGAAAGATGCCGAGGGCTATCAGTCACGCTGCACCGTCGTCTTAAGATGTAAAAAAATAGATTTGCTCCCCCCTCCCTCCGTCAAATCAATGGCCTGCTAAACCCAGGGTTTCCAGTTTAATCTTTGGGGGGGACCATTCTGTGTGACAGTTGTTTGTGTCTCTCCCTGATGCACAGCCACCGTTCTTGATTTTAATTCCCTGTGCCTGTACGCCATGTCGTCACTCGGCCCCCCTCCCTCCTTCCCCTAGTCCGTCAGATACTACATTTGCGCCACAGCTCAGAGAGCCGAGAAGCGGTTCGCGCCTTTTCTTTGAATTCTGGGTTGAGATCCCAATGCCCGGATGATGCAAAACAGTGTCGCGGGCGGTTCTGGGTACATGTCGTCAGGCCCCTCCCCCCTCGTCACAGCAACGGCAGACAATAGATTCGCGCCTTTTTACCTGGATTACCTGTGCAGACAACATACCACGGCAAGCATGGAGCCCGCTCAGCTCAGCTGAGCTCACCGTCACCATATGTCCTCTGGGTGCCGGCAGACGTGGGACTGCATTGCTACACAGCAGCAGCTGCTAACTGCCTTTTGGCGGTAGACGGTGTAGCATGAGTGATAGTCGTGGGGCTGGCAGCCATAGGGCTGCATTGCACCAGCCCCTTGCAGGCGATGGTATATTATGACTGGTACCCATCGTCGTCATACTGGTATGGCTGTCAATCATGGCCACCTGGGCAGACATGCTACTGTTTTGATGATGATGGTTACCAGTCGTAATATACTATTTTCTGCCAATTGCCCAGTATTGTCTGCTAAGCACCCAGAAGAGGCTGAGGGCGATGCTGGGTGCTGGCGGACGTGGGGCTGGCAGACGTGGGGCTGCATTGCTACACAGCAGCAGCCCCTTGCCTTTTTGCAGATGATGGTATTTTATGATTGGTAACCGTCATCATCGTACTGGAGAGGCTATCACTCATGCTGCACCGTCGGCTGCCACCTTAAGATGTAAAAAATAGATTTGTTCTGTATTCATTTGCTTCCCCTTCCTCCGTGAAATCAATGGCCTGCTAAGCCCAGGGTTTCCAGTTTAATCTTTGGGGGGACCATTCTGTGTGACAGTTGTTTGTGTTTCTCCCTGTTCCTGTACCTGTACGCCATGTCGTCACTCGGCCCTCCCTCCCTCCCTCCCTCCTTCTCCTGGTCCATCAGATACTACTTTCGCGCCTTTTTTCTGACCAGGCGCCATAGCTAGCACTGGGATCATGGAGCCCGCTCAGATCACCGCGGCAATTATGAGCACTATGAACACCACGCGCATTGTCCTGGAGTATATGCAGAGCCAGGACATGCCAAGGCGAAACCCGGACCAGGCGAGGAGGCGATTGCAGCGCGGCGATGAGAGTGATGAGGAAATTGACATGGACATAGACCTCTCACAAGGCACAGGCCCCAGTAATGTGGAAATCATGGTGTCACTGGGGCAGGTTCATGCCGTGGAACGCCGATTCTGGGCCCGGGAAACAAGCACAGACTGGTGGGACCACATCGTGCTGCAGGTATGGGACGATTCCCAGTGGCTGCGAAACTTTCTCATGCGTAAGGGCACTTTCATGGAACTTTGTGACTTGCTTTCCCCTGCCCTGAAACGCCAGGATACCAAGATGAGAGCAGCCCTCACAGTTGAGAAGCGAGTGGCGATAGCCCTGTGGAAGCTTGCAACGCCAGACAGCTACCGGTCAGTCAGGAATCAATTTGGAGTGGGCAAATCTACAGTGGGGGCTGCTGTGATCCAATTTGCCAGGGCAATGAAAGACCTGGTGATAGCAAGGGTAGTGACTCTGGGCAACGTGCAGTCAATAGTGGATGGTTTTGCTGAAATGGGATTCCCAAACTGTGGCGGGGCCATAGACGGAACCCATATCCCTATCTTGTCACCGGAGCACCAAGCCACCGACTACGTAAACCGCAAGGGGTACTTTTCAATGCTGCTGCAAGCCCTGGTGGATCACAAGGGACGTTTCACCAACATCAATGTGGGATGGCCGTGAAAGGTACATGATGCTCGCGTCTTCAGGAATTCTGCTCTGTTTCGAAAGCTGGAGGAAGGGACTTTCTTCCCGGACCAGAAAGTGACCATTGGTGATGTTGAAATGCCTATCGTGATCCTTGGGGACCCAGCCTACCCCTTAATGCCATGGCTCATGAAGCCGTACACAGGCAGCCTGGACAGGAGTCAGGACCTGTTCAACTACAGGCTGAGCAAGTGCCGAATGGTGGTGGAATGTGCATTTGGACGTTTAAAAGCGCGCTGGCGCAGCTTACTGACTCGCTCAGACCTCAGCGAAAAGAATATCCCCATTGTTATTGCTGCTTGCTGTGCGCTCCACAGTATCTGTGAGAGTAAGGGGGAGACCTTTATGGCGGGGTGGGAGGTTGAGGCAACTCGCCTGGCCGCTGATTACGCGCAGCCAGACACCAGGGCGGTTAGAGGAGCACAGCAGGGCGCGGTGCGCATCAGAGAAGCTTTGAAAACGAGTTTTGTGACTGGCCAGGCTACTGTGTGAAACTTCTGTTTGTTTCTCCTTGATGAACCCTCCAACACCCCCCCCCCCGACCCGGTTCACTCTACTTCCCTGTAAACCAACCACCCCACCCCACCCTCCCCTCCCGCTTGCAGAGGCAATAAAGTCATTGTTTTTTCACATTCATGCATTCTTTATTAGTTCCTTACAGAGGTAGGGGGATAATTGCCAAGGTAGCCTGGGATGGGTGGGGGAGGAGGGATGGAAAAGGACACACTGCATTTTAAAACTTTAACTCTTATTGAAGGCCAGCCTTCTGATGCTTGGGCGATCATCTGGGGTGGAGTGACTGGGTGGACGGAGGCCCCCACACCGTGTTCTTGGGCGTCTGGGTGAGGAGGCTATGGAACTTGGGGAGGAGGGCTGTTGGTTAAACAGGGGCTGTAGCGGCGGTCTCTGCTCCTGCTGCCTTTCCTGCAACTCAACCATACGCTCGAGCATATCAGTTTGATGCTCCAGCAGACAGAGCATTGCCTCTTGCCGTCTGTCTGCAGGCTGACGCCACCTATTGTCTTCAGCCCGCCACTTGCTCTGTTCATCCCGTGATTCAGCCCGCCACCTCTCCTCTCGTTCATATTGGGCTTTTCTCATCTCCGACATTGACTGCCTCCACGCATTCTGCTGTGCTCTATCAGCGTGGGCGGACATCTGCAGCTCCGTGAACATATCGTCCTTCGTCCTACATTTTCTCTTTCTAATGTTCACGAGCCTCTGCGAAGGAGAAACATTTGCAGCTGGTGGAGGAGAAGGGAGAGGTGGTTAAAAAAGACACATTTTAGAGAACAATGGGTACACTCTTTCATTACAAGGTCGCATATTTCGGCTTGCAGGCAGCAATCGTAGGCCACAGTGTTTTGGCTTTTTTAACCTTCTTAACATGCGGGAAAGGTTGCAAACAGCACGCGGTGAAAAAAATTTTTTTTTTTATTATTTTTTGGGGGGAGGGATAGCTCAGTGGTTTGAGCATTGGCCTGCTAAACCCAGGGTTGAGCGTTCAATCCTTGAGGGGGCCACTTGGGGATCTGGGAAAAAATCAGTACTTGGTCCTGCTAGTGAAGGCAGGGGGCTGGACTCGATGACCTTTCAAGGTCCCTTCCAGTTCTAGGAGATGGGATATCTCCATTAATTTATTTAATTTATTTCCCATATCAAGGATGAATTGGGTTGTCCATTTAAAATGGGGTTTCAGTGTAAAAGGAGGGGGCTGCGGTTTCCTGGTTAACATGCGGCACAAACACAAGTAAACCACCACCACCCACACACACACACACGATTCTCTGGGATGATCACTTCACCCCTCCCCCCACCGCGTGGTTAACAGCGGGGAACATTTCTGGTCAGAAGAGCAGGAACGGGCACCTCTGAATGTCCCCTTAATAAAATCACCCCATTTCAACCAGGAGAGCTTTCTGGAGATGTCCCTGGAGGATTTCCGCTCCATCCCCATACACGTTAACAGACTTTTCCAGTAGATGTACTGGCCGCGATTGCCAGGGCAAAGTAATCATTAAACACGCTTGCTTTTTTTTTTGTAATGTTTACAAATATTTACAAAGTTACACTCACCAGAGGTCTCCTGTGTGCCCTGAGGGTCTTGGGTGAGTTCGGGGGTTACTGGTTCCAGGTCCAGGGTCACAAACATATCCTGGCTGTTGGGGAAACCGGTTTCTCCGCTTCCTTGCTGCTGTGAGCTACCTACAGTACCTCCATCGTCATCTTCCTCGTTCCCCGAACCGTCTTCCCTGTGTGTTTCTCCAGTGAGAGAGTCATAGCACACGGTTGGGGTAGTGGTGGCTGCACCCCCTAGGATCGCATGCAGCTCCGCGTAGTAGCGGCAAGTTTGCGGCTCTGCCCCGGACCTTCCGTTTGCTTCTCTGGCTTTGTGGTAAGCTTGCCATAGCTCCTTAATTTTCATGCGGCACTGCTATGTGTCCCTGTTATGGCCTCGGTCCTTCATGGCCTTGGAGATCTTTTCTAATACTTTTCCATTTCTTTTACTGCTACGGAGTTCAGCTATCACTGCTTCATCTCCCCATATGGCGAGCAGATCTCGTACCTCCCGTTCGGTCCATGCTGGAGCTCTTTTGCGATCCTGGGAGGACTCCATCATGGTTACCTGTGCGGATGAGCTTTGCGTGGTCACCTGTGCTCTCCACGCTGGGCAAACAGGAAATGAAATTCAAACCTTCGCGGGTCTTTTCCTGTCTACCTGGTCAGTGCATCTGAGTTGAGAGTGCTGTCCAGAGCGGTCACAATGAAGCACTGTGGGATAGCTCCCGGAGGCCAATAACGTCGAATTCCGTCCACACTACCCCAATTCCGACCCGCAAAGGCTGGTTTTATCGCTAATCCCCTCGTCGGAGGTGGTGTAAAGAAACCGGTTTAAAGGACCCTTTAAATCGAAAGAAAGGGCTTCGTTGTGTGGACGTGTCCAGGCTTAATTCGGTTTAACGCTGCTAAAGTCGACCTAAACCCGTAGTGTAGACCAGGCCAAAGGGTAGGAATAAATGGTTAGTTTTCAGAATGGAGAGATGTAAATAGTGATGTCCCGCAGAGGTCTGTACTGGGACCAGTCTTATTCAACATATTCATAAATGATCTGGAAAAACGGGTAAAGACTGTGCAAGAAAATGGCAGATGAAATTTAGTTCTGCAAAGTAATGCACATTGGAAAACATAATCCCGACTATGCATACAAAACAATGGGATCTAAATTAGTTGCTACCATTCAAGAAAGAGATCTTGGAGTCATTGTGGACAGTTCTCTGAAAACATCCATCCCATGTGCAGCAATCAAAAAAGCTAACAGAATGTTGGGAATCATTAGGAAAAGGATAGATAATACGACAGAAAATATATTGCTTCTATATAAATCCATGGTATGCTCACATCTTGAATACTACATGCAAATCTGGTCACCATATCTCAAAAAAGATATATTAGAATTGGAAGAGGTACAGAGAATGGCAACAAAAATGATTAGGGGTATGGAAAAACTTCCATATGAGGAGAGATTAAAAAGACTGGGACCTTTCAGCTTGGAAAAGAGATGACTAAGGGGAGATATAATAGAAATCTATAAAATCTTGACTGGTGTGGAGAAAGTAAATAGGGAATTGTTATTTACTCCATCTCATAACACCAAGGACTAGGGGTCACCAAATGAAATTCATAGGCAGCAGGTTTAAAACAAACAAAAGGAAGTATTTTTTCCACACAATGCACAGTCAATCTGTAGAACTCTTTGCCAAGACCATAACAAGGTTCAAAAAAGAACTAGATAAGTTCATGGAAGTTAGGTACAATGGCTATTAGCCAGGATGGACAGCGATGCAAAACCATGCTATGAAGTGTCCCTAGCCTCTGTTTGCCATATGGTGGGAATGGGCAATGGGGATGGATCACTTGATGGATTACTAGTTCTTTTCATTCCTTCTGAATCACCTGGCATTGGCCATTGTCAGAAGACAGGATACTATGCTAGATGGATAATTGGTCTGACCCAGTATGGCCACTCTTACATTCTTATCTTCCAATTTATGCCTTTCAAATTCTGTATATGGATATGAATATGGCAGAACACTTCTGGCAGAGCTGATTTAGCCTTTCGTGATTAATACTAATATATATTGCCTTTCTTTCAAGGATTTGATACAAAACTACTCAAGATAGTTAAGTCCCAGGCAGACTGCGAAGAACTACAAAAGGATCTCACAAAACTGGGTGACTGGGCAACAAAGTGGCAGATGAAATTCAATTTTGAGAAATGCAAAGTAATGCATATTGGAAAACATAATACCAATTATACATAGAAAATGATGGGGTCTAAATTAGCTGTTACCACTCAAGAAAGAGATCTTGGAGTCATTGTCGATAGTTCTCTGAAAACATCCACTCAATGTGCAGCAGCAGTCAAAAAAGCAAACAGAATGTTGGGCATCATTAAGAAAGGGATAGATAATAAGACTCAAAATATATTGCCTCTATATAAATCCATGGTACACCCACATCTTGAATACTGTGTGCAGATGTGGTCATCCCATCTCAAAAAAAGATATATTGGAATTGGAAAAGGTTCAGAAAAAGGCAACAAAATGATTAGGGGTATGGAACAGCTTTCGTATGAGGAGAGATTAATAAGACTGGGACTTTTCAGCTTGGAAAAGAGACGACTAAGAGGGGATGTGATTGAGCTCTATAAAATCATGCCTGGTGTGGAGAAAGTAAATAAGGAATTGTTATTTACTCCTTCTGACAACACAAGGACTAGGGGTCATCAAATGAAATTAATAGGCAGCAGGTTTAAAACAAACAAAAGGAAGTATTTTTTCCACACAATGCACAGTCAACCTGTGGAACTCTTTGCCAGAGGATGTTGTGAAGGTCAAAGACTATAACAGGATTCAAAAAAGAACCAGATAAATTCATGGAGGATAGCTCCATCAATGGCTATTAGCCAGGATTGGCAGGGAAGGTGTCCCTAACCTCTGTTTACCAGAAGCTGGGAACGAGCGACAGAAAATGGATCAGTTAGTGATTACCTGTTCTGTTCATTCCCATTGGGCCACCTGGCATTGGCCACTGTCGGAAGACAGGATACTGGGCTAGATGGACCTTTGGTCTGACCCAGTATGGCCGTTCATAAGGATTTCAGAAGTCCAATGAGGTGATTTTGATCAGTTCCAATTCCTTTCGCTCAAAATGTAGATTCCCTCTTCAAATCTCTCCCCCCTCTACTCTCCTTAGGAGATTAAATTGTGAGGTTCAGTAACATATACATTCATATATAAAGCTATGCATTCTTTTCATATTTGAGAATAAAAGGGATTTCAAAGCTACAATTCCTCAACATGAAAATTACAACAAAAGAAAATTCTTTAAAATGTGAATTTAGTTACAGGAACCTTAATATGGAGAACAGTCTAATATCAATAATTAAACACACAGCAGGACTTGCTGAGTGCAGGAAACTATTTTTAAAAAGTATATGGTAACCTGAGAGATTACTCCTAAATCTGATACCAATATATTATGATGTTATACATGTGCAAAGGTGCTCAATATCCACCTCGGTATGTTACGGCCCTTTAGAAGAATAAAGGCCATCTTACTCCTGAAATTTAAATATGACAAATAAAAATGTCAGCACTATAGTAAACAAAGGTAAATGGAACTGGCATCAGTGTCTACTGTGATTTTTACTGGCATTGTTACTATAGAGCAACAATATAGTTAAGAAAAGACCTTAGTTCTGTAAAGGCAGAAAGAGGGCATGAATACTTAAGCAGAAGACATCATATGACATTGTGCAGGGATATCAACACACTTCCCGGGCACTGTATGCTCAGGTACCTTATGCCACTCAAGAAGCAACATATGTCCTCACGCAGAATCCAGTTCTGCCAATCTTATGAATGCAAAGATTTTACTCCAGTGTGAGTTCTCCTTACAGATTAATCATTTTCTTAAAAGAATCCCCTGAAGGACACTAGGTAAAACTGTCAGTAGTGCCTAAGTGATTTAGGAGCTATGACATTATATTCCATATTCCTTATGAAAATATGCTTATGAATATGACAACTGAGATATACTTTATGCAAGACGGGTTTTGTAAGGTATCATTGGAAAGGTTATGATTTACTGAATGTGATTATCCAATTTGTATGCATGTATCATTTCTGTATCTAAAGTTAGAAATATGGACTATGTAACAATTACAACTGGGTGTGTATTGGGAAGACACCCACCAGACAACAGGCCATCAGATTTATGAGCCAGCAGGAAGGAACAATAAAACCATGAAAATACTAATCTTTCTCCCTCCTGGGAGGCATCCAGGGAGGTAACTGTGACACTACTATGTCAGGTGGTCTTGTCACCTGATACTAAATATTACCTGGGACTTCTTATAACTTTCCACTGAAGGGAAAGGGGGGTCAAGTTTGGGAAACAAAGGATTCCCACCTTACGTAAATCCTATTTAAGGGTGGGGATGAAGGCAAAGGGGACTCCTCCTCTCCATGGCCTGTCTGCCCAAGAAGAAAGACTGCAAAAGGGAAGGCAAGGGGGGAATCCAGGCTGAGACAGGGGTCTTATCTGACAAGGAATATAACTGGAACTCTGGACCACAGAAACTTTGAAACCTGCCTGCAACAATATCTAGGGTGAGAAATACTATTTGTAACCAATTTCTTTAGTGAAACTAGCTTAGTTTGCATGTTTTATTTCATTTGCTTAGTAATCTGCTTTCTTTATTCTGTGTGTTACCCCTTTTACCACTTAAAATCGGCCTTTTATAGTTAATACAATTTGTTTTGTTTATTATTAAACCCATTTTCTATAATTTCTAACTTGGGGGGGGGCAAGAAGTGTACACACCTCTCTCCACATTGAGAGGAGGTGAATTTTATAACACTCTGGGGTTTGTACCCCTTAAAAGGAGTGCGCACTAGAGTGTTGGAGCAAGTCCCTTAAACTGAGTCTTCCCAGAACTGATCTGCAACTGGGTGGCCCAGCCTGTGTGTGTGTGTGTGTGTGTGTGTGTGTGTGTGTGTGTGTGTGTGTGTGTGTGTGTGTGTTAGAGGAGGCTTTAATAGCCTGGCTCAGCAAGACAGGTAAAAGGGGGCCCATGGTGGCAGAACAGGTAGATTCAGTGATATCTCAGCACATCAGGTGCTTTCTAAGAGGCTCCTATGATGGGTTATGCCCAACTCCCATTTTCAAAAGTGACCTCAGCACTTAGAAGCCTAAATCTCACTGGCTATGTCTTCTCAGCAGCACCCCCCCCCCACACACACACACACAAAAAGCTAGCAGAGACAAGTTTAGTTTTTACCTCAATGTAGCTCACCAGGTAAACACCCCCACCCACCCACCCTATGCTGGTATTTCACATCTACATTGAGGAAAAAACTACCCAGGCCACATCTCCACTAGAATTTTACAGTGAGATTGCTAATGTTCATTAGTTATGTATCTGTAAAAGCACACACCTTTATTGGCAATAAAGATACACCCATTGAAAGTCAAGGGGAGTTAGCCTCCTAAGTGCTTAAGTCACTTCCGAAAATGGGTTTTAGGCACTTCTGAAATCATTACCCACTCTGCATTTCTTACTCACTCAAAACTCCCACTTAAGGAGAATCACACCAAATAGTTTGAATTTTAAAAAAATCCATGTATTTTTATGAGTAGATTTTTTTCTTAGTGTTTGCTGGACAGCTCTCCTGTTGAAATCCCTCCTTCAGCACTTATAGGGCTTTGGCTCTCAGCAGTTTTACAGCCATTTCTGAACCATTAATGTTCTGCTTGTGTAAAATACAACTAAATTCAGAGGTGTTTAATTTCCCCAGTACAGTTGTTCCTATTTCAAGATGGAAATTAAATCTAGCTTGCCTATGACCAAAATGCCACAGAAAGACATAGCCAAGCCAATAATTTCCCTTTTAAAATGGCTTTATATATACATACATACTTTTCTTCTTTTCTCTTGTCTTTTCTTTACCTCTGCCCACATCAGTGAGGTCCTGCCTTTCAGTCATGCTTCACCCACATTTGTGTTCTTTCTACTTTGTATTAAACAATCTAAGCTGAGGGAATTAAAACTTCCAATTTTAGGTTTTTTAAGACACGACAAGAACATGACAGTTAAAAGTGGTGCAGTGAGGGGTGAAGCCCTATTGAAAGAGAGTTGCTTTGACAGGGCAGTTATACAATAGGACGGGAGCTAAGGAAACAAAGGACCAAAATAAAAACTGAACATTATATATTATGTTACTGAAATACTTGCATACTAACTATCGTGTTACAAATTTTTCCCCTAAGGATTTCTCTCACCATTTATGAAGCTCTATTTTTCTTCTTTTAACTCCATTGTCTAAATACATGGCTGAAGGAGATATGGAATTAGATACAGCTCATTCTGCAGACCATCAGCATTGTTCCATGTGTCTGTCTGAAACGCTCACCACAGAGCAACATAAGCCTTCTGGAGATAGGTATGTTGACTCCATAGTTGATTTGGAAGTAGGAGGTGAAGGTGCTGATTCAGAACGGTACTTAACTATATGTCTAACTTTAAGCACATTAATTCAGTGAGACTGCTTTTGTGCTTGAAGTTAGGCACACACTTAACTACCTTGATGAAGTGGGGGCCAGGAGCAAGACCTCAATCTGTAACTTTCTGCATTGCATTATCACAGCAAAGGAAAAAAATGGTTACCCACCTTTTTTGTAACTGTTGTTCTTTGAGATATCCATTCCATTCTAGGTGTGCAGGAGCCTACGTGCGTGGTCGTCAGAGATTTTTGCCTTAGCAGTATCCGGAGGGTCAGCTGCGGCACCCCTTTGTGTACCACGCTCATGCGCCAGTATATCAGGCGCTGGCCCTATGCCCTCTCAGTTCCTTCTTGCCGACAACTCCAACAGAGGGACAGGAGGGCGGGTAATGAAATGAACATGAGCAACACATCTCAAAGAACAACAGTTACAACAAAGGTGGGTAACTGTTTTTTCTTCTTTCAGTGCTTGTTCATGTCGATTCCATTCTAGGTGACTCACAAGCAGTATCCATGGAGGTGGACTCAGAGTTCACGGTTGTGTGTCTTCCAGCAATGCTCTGCCAAAGCCAGCATTGTTTCGAGCTTGCTGGGTAAGTGCATAATGAAATGTGAATGTGCGGACAGACAACCAGATAGCTGCCCTGCCAGGAAGGCAGACAATGATGCCTGTGCCCTAGTTGAGTGTGCCATTATGATTGCCGATGGACGCACCTTTGCCACCTCATAGCAATAGCTGATTCAGGCCGTAATCCATAACAAAATCCTCTGAGCAGACACTGGGTGACCTTTCATCCTGTCTGCCACTGCAACGAACAACTACGTTGACTTACAGAATGGCTTTGTTCTAAGTAGAAGGCCAGTGCCCTTCTGACATCCAGGGTGTGTAGTCTGCAAACCTCATCTGATGCGGCTAGCAAGAGATGTTACGAGTAACAAGAAGGGTTTCTTCAGGTATGTTAGCAACAAGAAGAAAGTCAAGGAAAGTGTGGGCCCCTTACTGAATGAGGGAGGCAACCTAGTGACAGAGGATGTGGAAAAAGCTAATGTACTCAATGATTTTTTTGCCTCTGTCTTCACAAACAAGGTCAGTTCCTAGACTGCTGCACTGGGCAGCACAGTTTGGGGAGAAGGTGACCAGCCCTCTATGGAGAAAGAAGTGGTTCGGGACTATTTAGAAAAACTGGACGAGCACAAGTCCATGGGGCCAGATGCGCTGCATCCGAGGGTGTTAAAGGAGTTGGTGGATGTGATTGCAGAGCCATTGGCCATTATCTTTGAAAACTCATGGCGATCAGGGGAGGTCCTGGATGACTGGAAAAAGGCTAATGTAGTGCCCATTTTTAAAAAAGGGAAGGAGGAGGATCTGGGGAACTACAGGCTAGTCAGCCTCACCTCAGTCGCTGGAAAAATAATGGAGCAGGTCCTCAAGGAATCAATATGAAATACTTCGAGGAGAGGAAAGTGATCAGGAACAGTCAGCATGGATTCACCAAGGGCAAGTCATGCCTGACTAACTTAATTGCCTTCTATGAGGAGATAACTGGGTCTGTGGATGAGGGGAAAGCAGTGGATGTGTTATTCCTTGACTTTAGCAAAGTTTTTGATACATTCTTCCACAGTATTCTTGCCAGCAAGATAAAAAAGTATGGGCTGAGTGAATGGACTACAAGGTGGATAAAAAGTTGGCTAGATTGTCGGGCTCAACAGCTAGTGATCAACGGCTCCATATCTAGTTGGCAGCTGGTTTCAAGCAGAGTTCCCCAAGGGTCGGTCCTGGGGCCGGTTTTGTTCAATATCTTCATTAATGATCTGGAGGATGGCATGAACTGCATTCTCAGCAAGTTTGCAGATGACACTAAACTGGGAGGAGTGGTAGATACGCTGGAGGGTAGGGATAGGATACAGAGGGACCTAGACAAATTAGAGGATTGGGCCAAAAGAAACCTGATGAGGTTCAACAAGGACAAGTGCGGAGTCCTGCACTTAGGATGGAAGAATCCCATTCACTGTTACAGACTAGGGACCGAATGGCTAGGAAGCAGTTCTGCAGAAAAGGACTAGGGGTTACAGTGGACGAGAAGCTGGATATGAGTCAACAGTGTGCCCTTGTTGCCAAGAAGGCTAATGGCATTTTGGGCTGTATAAGTAGGGGCATTGCCAGCAGATCAAGGGACGTGATCATTCCCCTCGACATTAGTGAGACCTCATCTGGAGTACTGTATCCAGTTTTGGGCCCCACACTACAAGAAGGATGTGGAAAAATTGGAAAGAGTCCAACGGAGGGCAACAAAAATGATTAGGGGTTGGAGCACATGACTTATGAGGAGAGGCTGAGGGAACTGGGATTGTTTAGTCTGCAGAAAAGAAGAATGAGGGGGGATTTGATAGCTGCTTTCAACTACCTGAAAGAGGGTTCCAAAGAGGATGGAAATAGACTGTTCTCAGTGGTACCTGATGACAGAACAAGGAGTAATGGTCTCAAGTTGCAGTGGGGGAGGTTTAGGTTAGATATTAGGAAAAACTTTTTCACTAGGAGGGTGGTGAAGCATTGGAATGGGTTACCTAGGGAGATGGTAGAATCTCCTTCCTTAGAGGTTTTTAAGGTCAGGCTTGACAAAGCCCTAGCTGGGATGATTTAATTGGGAATTGGTCCTGCTTTGAGCAGGGGGCTGGACTAGATGATCTCCTGAGGTCCCTTCCAACCCTGATATTCTATGATTCTATACACGAGACTTTTGAAAGAAGACGGGTAAGTATATGTCCTGGCAAGTGTGAAACTGGGAAACAGCCTTTGGCAGAAATGCCGGGTGCTGATGCAGCTGGACCTTATCCTTGTAGAAGATTGTATAGGGCGGCTCCGAAGTAAGCACCCTGATCTTGGACACCCCGCGGGCTGACGTTATTGTGACCAGAAACGAAACCTTCCGGGAGAGAAGCAGAAAGCCAGAGGCTTAAAGGGAGACCCTATGAGCCTCAACAGCATGAGATTCAGGAGCCAGGGGGGACTGGATCCCAGGCGTGCGGCTAGAGACACTCCAGAACTTTTAGAAGCTGTGCCGTCATATTGTGGGTGAAGATAAGCCTGCTTTGGAACAGAGGATGGCAAGCTGAAATACCGGCCAGGTGGACCTTGATCGATGAGAGGAACAAACCCTGGCGTTTGAGGTGCATTTGGAGGGAGCACCTAGCAGCCGCAGTGCCCTCCTCTACCAGGATGTCAAATTCGTGGGCCAAACCTTACGGAGGGAGTCCCATAAATTAAAATTGTATCAGCCCAGGAGGGCCTGATGGTTCGCCACCCAGAACTACAAGCTGACCGTTGAGTAAATTTTTCTCCCAAACTGGTCCAATTTTCTGGCCTCTATTTTTTGGCGTCAAGCTGGTATGCCTCTGTTTGTCTTTCTCATTGGCCACAGAAACCACCAGTGAGCCTGGGGGAGGGTGGGTGTAAAGGTATTCAAACCTTTTGGCTGGGACAAAGTATTTCTTTTCAGCCCTTTTTGAGGTGGGAAGGATGGAGGAAGAAGTTTGGCAGAGGACCTTGGCAATCTTGAGGACACCATCATGCACTGGTAGTGTGACATGGGGTGGGGTACACGTTGACAGGACATTAAACAAGGTTTCCGCCTGCTCAGCCATTTCCTCTACCTCCAAAGTTCTCAGCCACCCAATGAAGCAGGGCCTATTGAGCAAGCTGGCCCTCGAGGGTCCCGTGACCGCCTTGTCAGGGGACGAAGATGAGGACTGTATCACCGGGGGAATCCCCGGGTCATCTTCCACCGTGGAGGAGGGAGGCTTAGGCATGGGTACAGTCTCCTCTGCCTCGGCCTCTGAGCATGCCTCTTGCACCGAGCCTAGTGCTGTTGGTGCTGTCAGCTGTTGCTCTGAGGCAGTGGCAGATGAGCAGTGTAAAGGGGGCATCACAATGACCAGCACTCCCCACATGCTCCAAAAAGGTCACTGCACTGGCCACTAGCCGGGTTGCCACTGTGCCAATGTTGACGCGACCTCGGATGCCCATTCGCACCGATGGGGTCTAGGCAAGGGGCTGAACTGTCCTTCCATGCTGGAGGAATCCCATTTCCGGTGACCACGGTTGGCCTGAGTCTGTTTGCTGACCATCACCATTGGAGACCGGTGCCAGGAGCAAGGGGACTGGTATCATATTGAGGGGACCAGTGCTAGTGCCGGGAGACCGGAGATGGAACAGAAAGTGCTCCCACGGGGTAGGTGACCGGGACCGGCGTTGAGAGGATGACCGGCGAGAGGGTGAGTGATGCCAGTAGTATGGAGATTGGCACCACCCTCTAGGCAATCCATGTCGAGATGGTGGGGATTGTTAGCCGGGGGTCTCTCCAAACAGGGACCACAATTGTGGTGCCAGTGACCGAGGGGGAGCCCCAGAGGATCTGAGTGGTGACTCCAGCGACCTACGGTGCAGAGGTGGAGAGCATGCTTCGTCTCAGGGGATCGGTGGTGCTCCACTGCTCCCTGAGGAGTCTTAATGGCTGGCTTGCCCTCGTGGGAGGCTTTGACATTTTCTGGGGCACGTGCTGTGTCAGCGGTGCGGGTGGAGGCCTTTGCTCTCTTGGCGCCGGGCGAGTTTGCAAAGGCCTTGGTGCCGTCAGGGGTTTAGATCCTATGCTGCTCCCGGTGGAGGACCTTTAAAGGGGCTAATAGCCCTGACCGGAGAAGCGTGAATACATGGCTCCAGAGTGGCCATGCGGCCCAAAACTGGTCCTTTGCCCGATGACCCCTAGCTCTTCTTGCCTAGTGCTGGGGAGCCATGCTTTCTCGCCTTCTTCTTGGGTGCTGGCGATTGGGAACCTGCCGGGCGGAGCCCGTGCAGGGGGCACACTGTGCACCAATGCCGAGGTGCTCGGCGAATCCTGCCAGGACTGCTCAGAAGCTGGACAAAGGGCCGACTCCATGAGGAGAGCCCATAAAGGAATATCCCACTCTTTCTGCGTGCGCAGCTGAAAGTTCTTACAAATACGGTACTTGTCTCTCACGTGCGACTCCCCCAAGCATTTGAGGCATCTGCTATGGCGGTAACTTACAGACGCAGGCCTGTTACAGTGTATGCAGGGCTTAAACCCCAAAGACCAGGGAATGCCCCACCTGGGGTGAAGTCCCCCCTGGGACTCTAACTACCAACTACTAGCTACACTTAACAGCTACATAATGCTAACTACTGAAGACAAACTATGTACAAGACCCTAAGGCTCAAAGTCAGTAAAGACAAAAACCGCTAGCCCTTGCTATGACTAACGACCATGGGCGGTAAGAAGGAACTGAGAGGGCATAGGGCCAGCGGCGCCTGATATACCGGCACATAAGCGTGGCACTCAAGGGAGTGCCACAGCCGAGCCTACGGATATCTCTAAGGCAAAAATCTCCGACGACCACGCACATGGGCGCACGCACACCTAGAATGGAATCGACATGAGCAAGCACTCTAAGAACTGTGATAGCCAACACACAACATATTTTAATAATAATATTACCAGAGAGCATCCAAGTTATAGAATTGTATTGCTATTGTTTGAAATGTTGTAAACAAAAGTAGTTCAATTATAACACTGTGGAAACACATCAACACAGATCTAAAATTATTTTTAAATAGTTCTTAAATGCCTTTTAAAAACCCACTGTGTTTAAACTTAAAAAACAAAAATAGAAAGCACAAATTTCACCATATAATTTCTATAGACAGCACACACAAAAAACAGCAGCAATATTGTTTAGCCAACATTAAAATTGCTGCTATACTTGAAAAAAAAAAATGTAGTTACAGGGTGGCTGCTGTTCTAAAAATAATGTTCATGGAAAAGTGGTTTACATTATAGGAGCTGTACATTCCTATACCTGAGACTGTAGCAAAATCCACTGGAACTTGGGAGGCAGTGTGGTCTCATATTTGAACAGCAAGCCAAGACTGACAAATGACTACAAGTCATTTAACCTTGAGCAAGTCACTTAACTTCTCTGTGATTCAATTTCCTCATCTGTATAACATGTATAAAAACATCTTCCTTTATAGGGATAAAGCGAGGCTTAATTAATGGTTCTAGAATACTTTAAAATCCTCACATGAAAAGCCCTGTGTAAGTACAAAATACTGAGTGACTGGTCCTGCATCCATTGCTACTCAAAATTCCTACCCAAGTCAATGGTTTTTTTCAGTACACAAGGAATGTACAATCAGGTCATAAAGAGTGATGATACAAAGGGGCAAAAGAATTTCTGAACCTCAATGGCAGATTTAATTTTAAAAATCAACATTTCCAAAAGTGATTAGTGATTCTCGATGCCTCAATTTTGGGTACCCAGTTCAAGATACTTTAAAAGGGAGTTTTAGAACTTGCCAATCATCACCTCTGAAAATAAAATTCCTTGAAGTGTCTTAGGTTGGGCACCCAAGAACTGAAGCACACCCAAATCACTAGCCACTTTAGAAAACCTTGGGTATGAAGGGGAGTTAGATTTTGGTCCATTATGTCACCTAAAGTAAAGTTTTGCCGAAAATGTTTTGGGGATATCAGAAACATCCAGTTAAATAAGAATTCCTATGAATTCCTAGCATTGGCTAGATAGGATTGTGTTATAATTACTTTAGGAATTTAAAAAAAAAATACAGATTTTGTATAATGACAGAGATATTCAAGTTTCAAAATTAACTATCAGAACTGTTCAGTCAAGTTTCTTTCATAAATTTGTATATGCTTGTTATGGCCCAATTACATCTTAACATGATAGGACTCAAAAGGAGCTCTCATGTTCTAAAGGTCAAAATTTTAGTATGTAATTACCTCCAGGGCCAGAAAGGTGTCTATAAGATATAGAACTGAGGTGAAAAAGAGTTTTGTCATTGATTTCAATGGGATCATGATTTGGACCTTTCTTTACATGTTTTAGAAAGGAAATTAAATTAAGGAAAAAAGAGAGAGAGAGAGAGAGAGAGAATACTTCTGTTCAAACACAAAGGGACAAAAACCTGAAAATGCAAGGGTAAAGCTAATGGTCTCTCTCCCCTTTCCCCTCACCCCCATCATGATGCAAGCTAAGGACATATGATCCATCACATCTTAGAATCAGATAGCATTTTGGGGGTCATGCTTCAGCTTGACTATTGCAACACAGGGTGTATTTAATGTAATTACAACATACTCCGTTATTTAAAAGCTGAGGTTCATAACAATGGCAACAATGCAGAATAGGGTAGGAGAGAGGCAAAGCTGTTTCTGCTGAACAGATGGCAGTGGATGAAGTTTGATGGGTTCAGTGGGACTGAGTAAAACTAACGTCCCAGAGGACAAAGAACAAGGTGACTATAACTAACAAGGCTCTTCCCCCCCCCCGTAAGCTTCAGTCTCATCTCATGCCATCCTCGTTTTCATATTCCACTAGCTAGGAAAATGAGAAACAGTTTGAAATCCTGGTGAATGCTGCAGAAGTCTTAAATGATCATCCTTTGATCACTGTAGCAGTGGAGGATAAAGCATACTGAACTGTTTGCCCATACCTTCATCTATATATATAAGCAGCATTTCCTCTAATGTTGCTGAGGTCCATACTAACTAATTTCCCAGCCTTTGAAATCTATTTTATTATTCTTTATTTGTATTATCAGAGTGCATAGGAGTCCCAATTATGGACCAGAAGCCCATTGTGCTAGGCACTGTACAAACACAGAGCAAAAAGACAGTTCACGCACTCTAGTAGTGTAGCATATACTTTTCTTCCTAATCACATCCTTTTGTGACTCAGGCACCAGCACAGACAAAAAATATATAAGAAAGCATATGGGTTCAAACAAATGTAATTCCACAAAGTGGATTTGTGTTCACCTTACCAGTTAAAGAAGCTGGAGAGAGAAGGTTTAGAGTTCTTGTTTCTGAATCTCTTCCTCGGACTACCATTTAAGGTTTGTTTTGGATAAAGAGTAGAAAATGCATGTATTGTGCTAACCAAATTAATGTATTTTCATATTCATTCTTACTATAAATGTATGTTTGGGGTTTTTTTAAGAGAAAAATAATTTTCTCTTTGCCCACAGTTCTGGTAATTGTGTGTGTGTGGAGGTGACAAATACATGGATCTCTCTGGCCAGAGCCTCATCTCAGAAGAAATGGCAGTTTCCTAGTTAGCAGAAAGTGGAGAAATACATTTTCACTACTTATGCTACCTAATTAGCTAGGCTTAGTGAAGATTTCAATATAAGAATGGCCATATTGGGTCAGACCAATGGTCCCTCCAGCCCCATATCCTGTGTTTTGACAGTGGCCAATGCCAAGCTGCTTCAGAGAGAGTGAACAAAACAGGTAATTATCCTGTAACCCATTCCCAGCTTCTGGCAAACAGGACACAAGGTTTCATGCCATTTGGATGGAAAACAGGAAGTTGTCTTCTGTGGAAAAGGACAAGAATAATTCTGTCTGTGGAAATAGCATTAATCTGGTCTTGCCCAGGTAAATTTGATCCAGTTGTTCTTCGCCAGTTCCTGAAGTCTTGTAGGTAGATCTGACTGAAAATTAAAAAGTCTCCCATGCTGCATTGCATTCAGGTCATGGAACTCACACAATGAACTATATTAGCTCAAGCCAGAAGAGAGACTACTGTGCATCATGAGATGTGTTCCAGCCTGGGAGCCCATCTCAGCAGAGAATGGGGGCACTAGAACTACAATTCCCCTGAGGTATTGCAACATATTCAGGCAGATGCCAATTAATGTCAAACTGATCTGAAACAAAACAGTTCAATTTGACAAAACAAAATGTTTCAAATAGGGTTAATCCACTGGAAAAGAAATATTTTATTTAGATTCTCCCAATGGATTTTTTTTTCAAAATTGACATTATCTCATCAAAAACTTTGATTTTACAGAAACCATATTTTCCATCAAAAAAGGAATTTGTCAGAAAAGGCCAAACAATTCTACTTGTAGGCAATATGTCATCTTAGTGAGGTTGGTGGCTGCATCTATGGAAAATGAGATATGTGTCTGGGTGTCGCAGATGTCTCCTTGGCAGTGAACCCTCTCCAAGTGGTCTTATGTAGACGCTGAAGAAGAGGAAAGAGAGGATAAATATCTGTGCACCTTAAAAGGTGAGGGTCTTTGGAGAAGAGGAGCAGTTGCGGCCATCACCACTCTTTGGGTGGAAAACAGTGATTGGAGTTGTTACAATTCTGTGCTGTCTATTCCAGCTGTGACATATAGGAGGGTCTTCAGGACTTGGCAGTCAACTATGGCAAAAACTGCAGAGCGGTCAAGCAGTATGGGGCACTGAAAGGTAGTGTCCATCTTTTTGCCCAGCTAAAATGAACACTGGCTATTTTCCTTCCTAAATTAGTTACTCAATCTACTGCCTTGTCTCTTAAGCAAAGGGTCTTGAGCCAAAAGTCTTGAACCCTGGTCCATAATGTTCCTGGGGGTGGGCGGGAGTTCATTACATGTCAACCCTCCACTCAAATTGGCATCACCTAGAACCAGGACTCCTTGAAGCCCAACTTAGACAGACTGCTCCACCCTTGGGCCTCAATTAATGGAACACCCAGAGCTCCTGATTGACTTCCTCCTACTACTACTCAAGCCAGGCGGAGGACCAGGAAAATATCTGTACAATGGGGCTTCACCCTATTTCAGACTGCTCACCCAGTGCTACCTGCCCTTGTCTCCTGATTTTGACCTCCAGGTTTCCTGGCTCAGCCTAATTCTTGGTCTCTGACTTATGGTTCCTAATCTCTAGCTCATCTCCTGACCCTGACCTCCTGGTTTCCTGAAAGGCCTGATCCCTGTTATCTGACTCTTGGTTGCTGACCTTGGTCCAGGCCTCTTGGGTCTTAACCCACCCTTTGGTGCGGGGAGCCTCCCCCACTCACACACACTAACCACTAGGCCTGGCTACCTACATCCCAGCCCTGACATGTAGCAGACTAAACCAAAAACTGACTCTAAATCAAGACTCAGGAGCTCAGTTGATAGAAATATATGTAAACTATACTTACTCAGTGTGGCACTCTGCCCCCCTCTAGTGGTGGCTAGGCTAAGTAGAGATTGATGACCCTGCTACAGACTTGGCTGTGAAAGCAAGCTCTTTTAGCTCAAGCAGTAGAAGCTGATGCACGAAGATCTAAAGATCTGAGGTTCAATCCTTGCTGCTGCAAACCCACCCAAGGGTACCTACATAACATATAATTCTGTATATATCATAGAATCATAGGGTTAGAAGGGACTGCAAGGGTCATATAGTCTAACTCCCTACCAAGATACACAATTTGTTGTGTCTAAACCATCTGAGACAGATGATTATCCAGCCTCCTTTTGAAAACCTCAAGTGAAGGAGCTTCCACAACCTCCCGAGGCAGTCTGTTCCATTGTCCTACTGTTCTTACAGTTAGGAAGTTTTTCCCTGAGATTTCATCTGTTGTCTCTTGAGCATTTTATATATACACAAATGGTTATTCAGAGCCAAGGCACATATACTACTAAATTTATTTTTAAGAAGAGGGAATTTGAGCTGTTTTAACCTTTGAAATCATGGTGAAGCGTGTAGTATTTCTCTTTTAAGTTAAAAAAGACTCACCAGTGCATTAAACAAGGTCCTCAATCATTACCAAGTGTGACCACAGACATAGGACAAATTCAAGGTGAAATGTTGCCATTTCCCCTTTACCCTCCAAATGTTAATAATCTATTCAAGTGGCTGTTTCTTCTAGATGATACTGAGGTAATAACTAATGACCTGCTAACTAGAGCTGAGTGAATAATTGATTTTTCAGTTCAGTGATCGAAACAAACTGTGTTGTTGTTGTTTTTTTTCCATTTTCTGTTAATTTCCAGGGGATGAGGGTTAATTTTTTAAATGTAGCTAAATTTAAAAATGAAATGTCATTTCAAAACTAAAAAACAAAAATGTTTCCCTTAGAAAATGTCAAAATAAAATTTGTTGATTTTTTTCCTCAAAAATTTCTCATGATTTTTTTTTGTTTTTTGGCTGAATCTATTTGCTGAATTCCACTTGAATTCATTAATAGTTTTGGTCAACCCGAAACTGCATTTTTTGAGCAAGCAAACTGTCTAAAATAATTCACTCAGCCCTACTTACTGCTAACCCACTGTGATATGACATCATTCTCCAAACTACTAACCCTGGATGGGGTTACCTGCTGTGAATGATGTGTCAGAGTCAGCTAGCCAGCATCTTTGATGTGGTAACATCAGTCCCTATAGCAGGGACTTTCAGAGATAAAACCTCTGGGAAAAATCTCAAAAACACAGTGGCTCCCTCGAGGGCAGGTAAAAGCTCAAGTATCAAATATTCTTTTTTTACCTGAGATGGGTCCCCGTTATAACCTTCAGGGGAAGCGCTAATCTCAAGGTTTTCTTTAATACTTTTTATTTCATTTTACACACACACACACACACACACACACACACACAGATATTAACATCTACCAACCATCCCCATGACCATGATTTTATCTCTCTATCTTAAAATACACTCCTATATTTTACAATATCAAGAGAAGTGCCTAGAAAGATTTGGGATATCCTTCCATGAACATCAGAAATCCACAATGATTTAAATGGATACAATGAAAATAACGCACACGGCTGTCAAAGGTAGCCATGGAGAGATAACCATCAATGCCATTTGTTTCCAGAAAAATCTGCAAGCACTGAAACTGCTGTCTCCAATTCTCTGCCAAGTTCCCTTCCAGAGCGAAGGATTCAGGTGACTTCATTTACTCCATTTTTGGGAAAGATTTAATTTACTTCTCACGCTATTTAGTATCAGTATGATACACAAGAGTACTGATAAGAGACTGAATTTCATTTCCTGGCTCCAGTCATTTCATATGGGGCAGGGTTACAAAAGGTCCCCTGACAGGGATTAATATTCACTGATTCCACTGGCTACTGTTACAGGGAACCCTGTCAAAGTTGTCTTGACCCATAATTTTATTTATTTGGTGATGGAATGATCTGCCCAGGGAGATAAAGAAGTGAAAGTCTCTACGGGCCTGATCCAATTCCCGTTAAAGTCAGTGGAAAGGTTGCCATGGGAGTTGAATCGGAACCTATAGGAGAACGTGAAAAACTAGCTCCAGATGCGGAACTGGACGAGACTCACATCATTGGAGCCAGGATTCCACCCAGGAGGTCTGTTTCCAGGCCTGTTTTCTACTCTTGTTTGTAAAATTCATGTAATTATTTCATTACATTGCCTCCCTCCCAGCCTCCAAACAAATGTTTTAGTTCTCTTCCCTCTTTACCTCCCAATCCAACAATCCCTAAATATAAAAATACACACAACAGTGTGGGTAATCCAGAAATTATAGAAAACCTACCAAAAGAAACCAGGACCTGAAAAACCTTTCAGTATGAAGACAGCTCTCAATTTCTGATGAGTGTTCATAAATAAGAAGGAGAAACATGATGAAAGACATCCTGCCAGTGCCACTTTAGCCACTGTTTGTTTTCTCCTCCTCTGTAGCTATTTTAAGTAATGAGCTGATACTTTACATTTTGAAGGTTGTCCATGTTTAAAAACTTCAATAGTTTTTTCTAATTCCGTTTCTTTAAGTAGTGTATTAATTCCTTTTGAAATGTGATAAGTGCTTCTCCAATCACTCAGGAGTCAGCAAAAATAAGTAATCATACCTCATTCTCATAGAAAATAAATCAAATTTGTGAAGCCAGCTTCTGGAAACAAATGGGATTAGATGGGCAAATTTTTCAAAGGAGCCTCTCCGTCTGAGGAAGCTATTCTGCACACACATGGTAATTTTTGATTATAAGTGATAAATTTTCTTGCTCAAATTATAGGTTTTCTTGTCCAAACAGCATTCACATGTGCAATTTCAAGGCTTATGTGGGACTTAAGTGAGGCATTGGTGTTGTGCTAGCCCTCTGCTCAGGAATGAATTTCACCTATTGTTGGTGAGCACATTCTCAACCTGAGTAGTCCCATTGATTTGAAGTGGACTACTCATGTGAATAAGTGCTCACAAGCCTGAGTAATGGCTGTTCACCATAATGCTCTGTTGCACCTGCAAATGACTGTATGCACAAAGGTTAAGCCTAGTCACCTTTACTCAGGCCCTGGATTACACTGACTTCAAAGGAAATTGGGTCAGAATATGGATTTCAGGACTTCTCCTCAAATTAGAGGCCATGTTTTTTATTGTTTGTTTGTTTTTTTAAAGTAGCCCCATAAGTTAGTGTCTTTCTGAGTTAAAATCAAACAACCAAGCAAACAGCCTGTCAGCACAGCGAGTCTAGCCATTATTTTTATTTTACCTGAGATGATACTCAAAAACCAGATACATTTTTCTTTGTTTTCCCATTACAATGTAGTATTAAATTTCAGGCTAATTAGTCAATAGGGCTTAGTAACTCGTTCAGCATCTCATGTAAGTAATGATTGATCAGTAGTTTTCTGATTGTTGGAAAACCACTAAGATATTCCCAGCGTATGGAAGATTGAGAAAAATTGTGAAATTTAAAACTGGAATTTGTTTATTTACCTTAGTAAATTTTGTGATTTGAAAGAAACAGGGGTTAAAAAGAATCACATCACCTCAATTTCTAATTAAACTAAAATACTGTGATGCTATTATATCAACTACCTAAGCATGCAGGGGTACATTTTAAGTGTGATGCTCAGGGATTTAATGGCCAAGTGAAAGAGCATTTAGGTGTATTTTTTATTAGCCTCAATCATCAATGTAGAAGGCAAGTGAATAAACTCTGTGCCTAGACGGACAGCTATGCACAGATGCATACAAGGATATCATGCATGTAATTTCCTACATGTTCTGCTAACAACTCACACACACACGGTCTCACTTTGCTCAGAAAATCACTGACTGTGAGAATCCAGAAACAAACAATATTTAAATGTGTGTTCTTACTGAAGCAAAGCTGCTGATTTGTTTTTCTTACAATATTTTAGCTGTTTAATATTGGCAGGTAGAACCTGACTTTAAAAATAAATTGGCAAATGAATTTTGATCATTATTAATACAGGAAAATCCTAATTTCCTTTGTGTCCATCTTCAGCAGCAGAGTAAGAGCTGCTGCTCTGACACGTGACACACAGGGCCATCACAGAACCCAGATGCCAAGCTGTGGAAAATACTCTTCCAGCAGCTGCATCTGGCTCCTTGGTGGGCTCCACAAGCAGTGAAGCTGACAGCTCTGAAGTTGCCTGTGGGTCTGTCATGTAGTTAGGCTGCTAGCTGAGCTGACTTATTCTACTCAATGCCATTTTTCTTTGACTTACCTTTGATCCTGAGATATTTGCATATTGTTATGTGCTTGAGAAAAAGTTCCTGTGTAAATCCCTCTTGAGCTCTCTGTGTTTATGCATTCTTACAGGAAGAAGAGGTGATATCCTGTGAACATACAGTCGTGATCTGCATTACTTGTGGTGTTATCATGCAGTAACCTCATCCACATACATAATGGAGCCTGCGTTAATGCAAGCTGATAGGAGATGTCCTGAGAAATCACACAATCTAACAGCAGCCCTACAAACGACAAGACACGACCATAGGTACCTTTCAACCTTCGCATTAATGTTATTCAAGTGCTAGTCCCCCGTCTCACAGGGGCTGAGTTTAGGCTCCTTTTTTAACCTATTATTCTCATATGCACTAACAGAGGCCTAGAATACATTCTAGCACTGTAACTGTAAGCAAACAGAGAGAGGCAGGCACAGGGAGGGCACTGGGGGAAAACAAGAAGAAAGGACCAAATGAGAGTGAATCATTCATGGTCAAAGAGTATCACTGACAGATCCAGCCCTAGAGAATACATCTCGTAGGCACGTGCCAACCATGCCCTTTTAGGAGGGCCAGTCTCATATATTTCGCTCTTTTTTTTTTTTTTTTTTTTTTTTTTTTAAGCAAAAGGTGTATCATTTTCCTCCACTGTATCTTCCCTGAAAGTTATCCCAGTATTTCACTGTAGTTAAGGGTTTCCTATTTCCTACCTTCCCCTGACAAAATGTTCCTGTTTAGAGCTTCCAAAACATTTTAGGCTTGTATGGTAGTTGCATGTATGAAATCCCTTTTTATTTTTTAAGCTCACTTGTTAAGTTAGAAAATCACATTTAATTTGGAGTAATTTTCCCTAAAAGACAAGGAGATATTTTGTCTTTGTTTTAGAACTCTGTTTTGTCTCATAAAATATTTGTGCCTACATTTAAAATCCCAGGGTACTTTAAAATATAGAACCTTCTAAGGTTCCTCTGTTCAAGTCATGTGGTTTATTGTAAATGGCTTCAACAGGGCTGGCATTCCACTATCCCTGCATGGAGTGGATCCAACCAAACTAGGGTTGTCAATTAATCGCAGTTAACTCAAGCGATTAATACAAATTAACTAGATTTAAAAAATAGTCATGATTAATCGCAGTTTTATTCACTCTATTAAACAATAATAGAATACTAATTTAAATTTATTATAAATATTTTTGATGTTTTTCCTACATTTTGATGTAGGAAATATGTTGATTTCAATTACAGCACAAAATACAAAGTGTACTGTGCTCATTTTATATTACAACAGTGCCATATGAATGCCTGTTCTCACTTTCAGGTGACATTGTAAATAAGAAGTGGGGCTGCATCATCTCCCATAAATGTAAACAAACTTGTGTGTCTTAGCGATTGGCTGAACAAGAAGTAGGACTGAGTGGACTTGTAGGCTCTAAAGTTTTACTTTTTTTTTTTTTTTTTTTTTTTTACATAACTGCACTCAAAAAAACCCAAATTCTATATTTGTAAGTTGCATTTTCATGATAAAGAGATTGCATTACAGTGCTTGTATGAGGTGAATTGAAAAATACTCATCTTTCTACAGTGCAAATATTTGTAATAAAATAATAAAATTTGTAAAAAATAACAAAGTGAGCGCTGACACTTTGTATTCCATGTTGTCATTTAAATTGGCGTTCTATTACTGTTTAACAGTGCAATTAAAACTGCGACTAATTACGACTATTTTTTCTCTTTTTATAAATCTCGTATTTTTTTTAAAAAATCGTTTGACAGCCCTAAATCAAACCCTTAGATACAGTAAACTGCCTAACTCTGCTTAAGGCTTACCATCAGCAAGTCTGAAGCTGATTGAGTGCCTCCACTCTCATTGCCTTAAGCTTGTGGTGGTGCTGAGTGTCCACACCTATATGAAACTGGAATTTATTGTGTACGTAACATATGGATGCTCTTGGGAGACAGGATAGAAACTCAAGGACTAGATCTGGGCTGAGTTAGAGCAGGTGTGCATGCCTCCCTTGGTGCAAAGCTGCCAGAACCATGCTTCCCTGATCACTGGCTGACTCCCACTATGCAGGAAGGCCCTCAGATGCTGTAGCAGTTGCTATGCCACATCACTTATTTCAAGCTGTATGTGGAGTAATGGAACAATAAACAATGCATAAAGGCCAGCAACCTGAAGACCTAACTCCTTGTAGCCAGTGGGAGCTCTGCCTCAGTTAAGAAGGCAGTGATAGATTTGGTCTAAACAGAACAACAGAAAATTCAGCCTGGATGCTATTTAAATTACACACCACTTAAAACACATCAAATTATATGGTAAAATCTGTATATTTTGGAAAATATTATAAAAGTCTCTCTCCATACCTTTTACATAATAACTGAAAATACAAAATTTACAGAAGCTGAAATTCTGTAAAATTGCAACGGCTGTTTTCAAAAGTGACATCTAGTTTTGCACTCCTGTTGAGTGCAGTGAGAGAACTGGGTGCACTACAAATATATACTATCGGACTCAATATCTTGAGCAAACAATTGCAGGTGAAAGGTTAGAGCAGTGGTTCCCAAACTTGTTCCGTCGCTTGTGCAGGGAAAGCTCCTGGAGGGCCGGGCTGGTTTGTTTACCTGCTGCATCCGCAGGTTCGGCCAAACGCGGCTCCCAGTGGCCGCGGTTCGCTGCTCCAGGCCAATGGGAGCTGCTGGAAGTGGCAGCTAGTACGTCCCTCGGCCCGCGCCACTTCCAGCAGCTCCCATTGGCCTGGAGCAGTGAACCGTGGCCACTGGAAGCCGCCATCGGCCGAACCTGCAGACACAGCAGGTAAACAAACCGGCCCAGCCTGCCAGGGACTTTCCCTGCACAAGCAGCGAAACAAGTTTGGGAACCACTGGGTTAGAGGCATTGCTGAGGCCATTTTGAAAATGTGGCTTAAGTTGTCAGTGTAGTCAAGCTGGTTAAGTGACCTAGGTACAGTCTTCTGTGAATGCGTATGCAAAATTGTCACTACATTAATGAATGCTTATCAGGAGCAGAATGTAGCCCGTAGCACATGGCTGTTCATACAATCATAGAAGATTAGGGTTGGAAGAGACCTCAAGAGGTCATCTAGTCCAACCCCCTGCTCAAAGCAGGACCAACTCCAACTAAATCATCCCAGCCAGGGATTTGTCAAGCCAGGCCTTAAAAATTATCTATGGCATTTCAATTGCTTGAAAAATAAGAGCATTTCAATACTTTGGTAGCAAGTTAGCAAAGTCTGCTTTGAATTTAGCAACAGCAAAACCTAGAAACAGCACTGGTGTCACAAGATCTGGGTGTTCTGTTTTCCAAGTTACACACAGGAAAAGTTTTAAATGTTGCTACATTTAAATAGCACTCAGAAGTTAGTTAGGGCCCTCACAAAACAATTAAGAAGACAAGTTTGACATTCTGTACCTCGGGGGAACACCCAGCACCCCCATGTTCATCCTTATAATATGATTGTGTGGTATCTAATGCAAAGTTTGTCATGTCGGGCCATGATACACTGAGCATTGTTGTTATAGTGATGTTACAGTTATCGTTGTCATACTAATGTTATAAGTTGTAATTTCATGTATAGAGTTATGAGGCTGAAAATGTGTCCTCATGGCTTAAAGCAAGCCCAGGAAAAAACTCTCCAAGAGCAGAGAGGCAGTTAACATCTCATCAGGGCAGGTATGGGACAAACCCAGCCCAGCCTCACAGGAACAAAGGACACTGGCCTAGGCAACAACAAAGGATCTGTTGGACTTTCCAGTGAGTCACCCCCCCTCCCTTTGGTCAGTTTGGGACTGCGATGAGGTAATGCTCACCTGACTCTGAAGGGGGGGGAAGCAAAGCCAGGAGGGAAGAAAGAACATGATAAAAGGGAGAGAGAGACTTTGCCATGCTCTTTCTCTCTCTTCCACCTACATCTACAGACACCACATCAAGTGACTGAAGCACTGATCAAAGGGGAGAGCCTTGCTGGAGAGCAACCAGCCAGCCTGTGGTGAGAAGCATCTAAGTTTGTAAGGGCATTGAAAGTATTAATATCAGCTTGTGAAGGTTCGGTCACAGAGATCCCCTTGGGACTGTCACCTGATGTGTTGAAATTACCTCTGAGCCCATTTTCCCTGACAGCTTGGGAATTCCAGAACCCTGTCTTGTTGAGCCAGACACGCTAGCATACTGCAAACAGACCCCAGGTCTGGTCCACGCCCCCAAAGCTGCAGACTTAACTGAAAACAGCTCAGCAGGTTACCTGATTCCAGCACGCAGACACCCAGTTCCCAATGGGATCCAAACCCCAATAAATCCATTTTACTCTGTATAAAGCTTATACAGGGTACATTCATAAATTGTCCGCCCTCTATAACACTGATAGAGAGATATGTACAGCTGTTTGTTCCCCCAGGTATTAATCACTTACTCTGAGTTAATTAAAATCACTTTTGTTTATTAATAAAGTATAAAAAGTAGGATTTAAGTGGTTTCAAGTAATAACAGACGGAACAAAGTAAGTCACCAAGCAGTCACACAGCTTAGAATGCGTTTTGCTTTTATTTCATTTGACCAAATCCGACTTGTTATGCTTTGGCTTATAATCACTTAAAATCTATCTTTTGTAGTTAATAAATTTGTTTGTTTATTCTACCTGAAGCCGTGTGTTTGGTTTGAAGTGGGTCAGAGACTCCTCTTGGGATAACAAGCCTGGTACATATCAATTTCTTTGTTAAATTGATGAACTCATATAAGCTTGCAGCATCCAGCGGGCATAACTGGACACTCAAAACAGAGGTTCCTAGGGTTGTGTCTGGGATTGGAGAGATTGGCTAGTATCATTCGGTTGCACAATCCAAGGAGCAGCTTACATGCCAGAGGCTGTGTGTGAACAGCCCAGGAGTGGGGGATCTCACAGCAGAGCAGCGCAAGGGTGGCTCCCAGAGTCAAGGATTGGAATGACCTAGCAGATCACCGGTCCAGACAACACCAAAGGGGAACGTCACAACAAGATCCTGGCCTCTAAACTCTTACAATCTAATGTAGACATGATGAGCCAAAGGTTCAAAAGAACACAGGCCTCAATGACCATTTCATTTAGGGGCTGAAATGAAATGGCTATGGATGCTAAACTCTTTGGAGCATCTGTTCTTATGTGGTAAAGAGGATAATACTACAACAAAAAGGGGGCGGGGGAAGGAAAACAGAGGTTACAGTAATAAGATTGAGCTAGCATACAGCATGTTGAAAATATAAGCATTCACATGAATAAAAAAAAAATTCAAGTTACAAAACATTATAGTGGATACAACCAGACTCCAGAGCTACAAGATCTTATTGAACTTAACCGCATCAGATACTAGGATAACATAGAGTGTGGGAATCCATGCTGATAAACATTCTATGGCCATTTTAAAAAAAATGGTCCTGAGGTTTTGCAAATACGTGAGAGCTCCTAAAATACTGCTTAAGGAGAATTGTAGAATGTGGGAACTCCCCTCCCAGCAACATTAATAAATGAATTTAAATCTGTGGCATTGTCAAATAAAACATCTCTGACTCTATTTCATTCCTTTTGCTTCTGATGAACCTTCTGTCTTCTTGCTCTGTTACAAGCACACACACCCTTTCCTCTCTACTGCTGTCCTCCCCACCCTCTTTCTTTCTCCTTCAGGCCCTTGCCCTCTCTGTCTCCCTTTTCAATGAACTGTGTCTCTCCTTCAGAGCCTGTGTGTATTTCTCTTCGCCACCCCCCCCACCCCACTTCAGGAACATTTGTCTACTTCAGGCCCCCTCTTTTTTCTCTAAGGTGTCTGACTTTGCTGCTGCAGGCCTCCCTTTCTCCTGCAAGATCCCCCACCTCCTGAACTTGCCACTTATCTTGTGTCACCTCTGGACCAAAGCTGCCATTGAAGCTCTGCTTCCCAGAGCCAGTGACCCACACCAGTGACTTGCTCCTTTGCCCTTCTTCTCTTCCTCTTCGCCTGGCTGATATAGTTTGATTAACTGGGGTGAGTGAATCCTGTCAGTCAAAATCACCCCACACACCCTACTGCTACAGTCACCTCTTAAAGGACAACGTTTCTAATGGAGCTCCAACCTCAAATAACTTGTTTCCAAAAGGAAATTTTATGCCCACAACCATTCTAGTCACTTCCACATTTTCCATAATGAGTGCTTCCTTTATGGCCGATTAAAATACATGATCTTAGTGCAGCATGCCGAAAGCTACGCTGTGAATGCTTTTTGCTGCATGCAGACAGGAAGACAAATCAAGTTCTTCAGAGACAAAGTAATCGCTTTATTTGTATGAATATTGCAATTGAATTTGTGATGCAAATAGATACAGTATGTCATCTCAGCTTCTGAAAATTCCTGAATGAATCAAGGAAGCTCTGGTTACAACACAACTATTATTAGTAACAAGCCAGCTGTCTCACCTTTAGTGTCCTAATTTTCCTAAACCAGAGACCAGTTCCCATATTCTAAACAGGATTTCTTTCTGGGAGGAGACATTTCCTCCCCTGCTTTTTTCCTAGTTCCATTTAAAGCTTTTGAAAATTCACATTTTATTCACAGCTGTTAGGATCTGAATTAGCAAAACACATGGTAAATCATTTCATAGCCTAATCTGTGCTAGATATATCCAAAATGCTCTCAGAAGATAGATCTCTATGTAAAACAAATTAAAAGGAACATAATTTATTTTGTGTCTGCTACATATACCTAAGACCCTCTTTCCATCCATAGCTCAACACTTGGGAGACAACAGTATAGCAAGGACTCGAGTGTTTTAACGCTAATATTTCAAACATCATTATCTTCTGCAACACACAGCAATTCTTGCATATGCTTTAAATTACTACAACTGTTTTTCATTTTAATGAGCATTTCCCCACTGCTTCCTGACAGTAAATCCCAATAGAAGTAGAGCAAAAACCTGGCTTTTATGAACAATTCCCTTCAGAAAACTTGAAACTCCTGTCTGCTTATCTGATTAGTGCAAAAGACTGTCCCAGTGTTATCTGGGGAGGAGATGTGAGAAGGGCGGGGGGAGGGGAGAGAGACAGGGTGAAAACAGAGGGCGTGGAAATACTTGTGAGGATCTTGATATGAATACAGTTCCTAATTTTTAAATCTTGCAGGATCTTTTTCCCTTTTCTGATCTTAGAGGCTTAGCTGCTTACTTGCTTAAATATCTCTAGAGCTAATTGCAGGAAAAGAAAAAGGATAAACATGGCCTTGATTGATCAAAAGTGTAGAAGGGGAGTGTAAAAATCTATTCACCGACCGCATTTTCTAGGAAAGTGGCATTGTGACATTTGGGTGTTCTTATGAGAATCTGCTGATCTTTGGTTCTGGGTGGAGGACCAAAATCTGGGGGAAGTCTCCAGAAAATTTGGCAATGCTCTTTAAATGTGAGGTCTGACTTATTAGATGTGTTCACCTAATCAACTCTAAGAACACTGAAAGGAAAACAATACCTCACTAATAGATGCACGAGTGCACAATGGGATAAAAGTCGTGTAATTATCATATAATAGCACCCCTAATTTTGCCTATGCCACTAGGGACATATTTTAATACAAGCTGCAGCACAGCCTCTCTGTTTCAAGCAAAAAATAGTGCTGCACAAAATGGGCTTCTACCTGCAAAGGTCAGTAGTTACATGCATATTAGCTACCTGATTTTTACCTACCATCAGTTAGTTATTAAATATTACTCCTGCAATTCATTGTAGGTGCAAAAAAACTAGCACATTTTCATGTGCATGCCAAAGTGAGACTGGGATGCTGAAGGGTCAGTGCTTAGTGCACATGTGATTTCTTACCTTTGCCTGCATGTTGCTAGTCTGAGGTCCCCAGCTACCTTGTAAGACCTGTGGTGCCTCTTATTAAGCAGAGCATCTTTTTATCAGTGTGACAAAAAAACAGCTTGAATGAAGTAAAGAAATACAAGACAGTGTCTAGCAACCATGGGCACAATTTTATATTGACACTATAGTTGCCGCTTAAATGTATAAACTTTTGAGGAGGACAGATAATATGTTATAGAAATTGGCAGCCTGGCCCAATGGACAGCATACTACATATTCCTCCCCACCCCATCAAGGGCAATGAAGAGCGTCTGGGGTTCACAGGAGCTCAGATCAGTGAGGCACCAATGTGACATACAGACACCACAGCTGCCAGCTTAACACACAAGGAATGAAAATCCGAACTTTTCTACTCCAAAAACAGCTCTCTCTTTAAGTATGGTTCACATCCTGTTTTCAGACAAGCCACTAGAGGGTGAGACAGTTACAAAATTGGTAATTTTTGAGCAGGTCTCATTCTATCTAGCAGAAGATATTGATGGGCGTATTGCTGTGTACACAGAAGCCAGTGAAGAGAAGTGTTAAGAAAAGAACTCTTGGCAGCTAGTATAACTTTGTAGATGCTTCATATTACACCCAGGACACTATCATTATATGCCATTATGTAAGTGGAAGTATGAGTTTGATGGCCATGCAACAATGAATTTTCTCAATGTATCACAATTGAAAATTTACTATAATTGCAGAGAACGATCATCCCAGGGGATTGATAATAGGCCTATCTCCTCCAGGTCACTGATTCAAACATAGACCAGGTCGCTAACGATCAAATGTTGTTAGCATCTGATGACTGTTCAATGGCCTACTGAAAGGAAAATGATTTGGTAGTCTCAGTCTGGTTCCCAGCAAAGTGCTGTGCACACATCACTAAAAACATCCATCACAAATGGCACTAATTTGCACTGGCTTCCACAGACAAGCCAACAACAGTGCTCCCATTTTATATTGAAACTCTAGCTTTTTAGCTGACAAAAATTTCAGACACATCCAACCAAATTCTGACCCAACAGAAGGGGCCACAATTCCAATTGACTTCATGGGATGACTTTCCTGTTTACAGTAGGCCTAAATTGTGTCCTCTACATCCAATGTATGCGTTGAAAATACTCATATATATTCCAGACAGGAAATTAATATTTCTAACCAATTTTAGATCAGTGCAACTCCTGCTTAAGGTAATAAGTGTTCATATCCCAGTGTTTGCTGCCATAAAATCTATGTTATACATTAGACCACATTTTGTGCTTTGTACTATACCCTGCACTGAAACCAGTAAGCAGTGGAGGAATGCCATGAGAGATTTTGCATCAGCAGGCAAAAATCCCTCTCAGGGTCCTCTAGCTTGCAGGAGAAGTGCATGATCAGCACCATCCTTTTGAAAGCTGCCCCCGCTGAGGGTGAGTGAAGGAAAGGACATGGCACTGGTTCTTTCTCAGCCCACCTCCCTTCTTTGGGGTGCCTTGTACCCTTGATAGTGATGATAGAGAAGTCCCTGTGCTCTCCTGAGTGAGAGAACTGAGGTTATTACCTTGGCACTTGCAAGAGAGATCGTTGTTCCTTTCCCTCCCCTGGTGAACACTCACAAGGTCTAGGGTTGATCTAGACCAGGGGTGGGCAAAGTTTTTGTCCTGAGGGCCGGTTATGGGAGAAGGTCATGGCCTGGCCCCCACCTCCTATTTCCCCCGCCCGGGACTCCTGCCCCATCCAATCCCCCCTGTTCCCTGACAGCCCCCCGCCCCCCCCCCGGGACTCCTGCCCCATCCACATACCCCCGCTCCCGTCCCCTGACAGCCCCCCCGGGACTCCCACCACCCCATCCAACACCTCCTCTCATTCCTGATGGCCCCACCGGGACCCCTGCCCCCATTCAACTGCCTGTTTCCACCCCGACCACCCCGCCCCCTATCCACACCCCCAGCCCCTGACCACCACCCTGAACTCCCCTGCCCTCTATCCAACCCTCCCTGCCCCCTTACCGTATTGCCTGGAGCACTGGTGGCTAGTGGCGCTACAGCTGTGCCGTCTGGCTGGAGCTGGGCCATGCCGCCGCTGCCACCACGCAGCACAGGGACTGGGTCAGGCAGGGCTTTGCAGCTGCACTGCCCTAGGAGCTCACAGCCCCACCGCCCAGAGCATTGCGGTGGAGTGAGCGAGCGAGCTGAGGCAGCAGGAGTGGGGCTGGGGTAGCCTCCCGGGCCAGGACTTCGGGGGCCGGGCAGGACAGTCCTGCGGGCCATAGTTTGCCCACCTCTGATCTAGACCACTATAAGATATCATATAGTGTGGGAAATATTTTGCTAAATTATTTTGCCATTGTTATTGTCATTGAATTTACTGACTCATACTGAGTCACTTTTTAAAATCTTTATTTGCAAACAGTCAATGCATTCACTAGCAACCTAGCCCTGTGGACAGACCTCCCAGGTCAGAGTGGATTTGTATCCAAAGGGCAGTGTGGAAAATCTTACCTAGCCTTTCTTCTTGCAGTATCCATTCTGTAGATACACAGAGAATTTACATCTGTGGTGCTGCCCATCTAGGACCTTTCATAGGCACTAACATTTGGAAACAACGTTTTCAAGAAAATTGACAGGATTTATTAATTCTCAAGACATTTCCACTCTTCTCCCCTGATAGTATACTCTGGTAGTTGTATAACTATTTCTGACTTGGTGGTTTAAAGTTGTTTTCTATATTATAGATTAAATCATTTAGAGATACCACTTCAAGATTTCTTAAATCGCATTTTACACCGCTTGTGAGGGACATCGGTACTTCCTTATTTCTTAAGGCAATTATTTTTATTTCATTTTTGCTTCATATTTATTCATATATATTTTCTTTGATTTACAAAAAAATATTTTAAAAAAAGGGACAAAACACGTTTTATAGATGTCATTGACAAGTTTATGGGAACAAAAAAGTTCTGTAATCTGTAAAGAGTAGTAGACAGGCTAATTTAAAGGAGGCAAGCTTTGAACCTGAAATAATGGAACCAAGTGAAGTGACAACAGGCCGGGGCAGAGTAGACAAATGCACAGGAATAAGGGGAAAATGTGATTGGTAGGTGTGATGTGCCAACCTATATCTTCAATGTAGCTATTCCAAGATATACGTGCTCTCACTATTCGTGTTAGTGGTCCCCAAACTGTGGGGTGTGCCCCCCTAAAGGGCCACAGAGAACATTCTGGGGGGCGCATGGGTGAGGCCCAGGCAAGGGGGCGAGGAGCAAGCATCACCCAGGTCTTCTCTGTCCCCGGCCACAGCTCCATTCCACCCACTGCTCCGCCCCCAGCCCAGCTCCGGCCCCAGCTCCACTCCACTCCCTAGCTCCAGCCCCAGCCAGTTCTCCACCCCGCCCCTTGCTCCCCAGCCCAGCTCTGCCCTCATTCCCTCTCCACCCCCAGGCCAGCTCCTCATTCACCCCCAGTTCAGCCCCAGCACTGCCTTCAGCCTAAGCTCCTCTGCTGAGCCAACAGTGCAGTAATGGGGTTGGGAGGGCACAGACGGATTCCATTACTGGCAAGGGGCAGCACGACAGGAAAAGTTTGGGTACCAGTGCTTTAAATGATGCAGTTGAAAGACTAGGGCACTGAAGCGACATGATGAAGGAGATGTGGTATATTTACTATCATGGAGTATCACAAGGGATGTACCAGTAGTGACAGATTAGAATCTTTACAGAAATCAAAAAGTTTCTTTTCCTGTCTCTCTCTCTGTTGAAAAAAAAATTTCAGTTGTGAAATGGGAAGCTCACTTTGATGCACACAGAAAAAAACACCCCAACACGGACACAAAAACCATCTGTTTAAGTTAGTCTCTTCTAGTATCTTCCTTTATTTAGCAAACCCTTGTGCTGAATGTTAATAAATGCCAAAAACTCAAGATAAGCTACTGAGATTTCATTATACTTAGATATACATGTATGAGCTCAAGAGGTAGCACAACCAGAAGATGGAGATTTGCCTTCCAGGGAAAAAAACCTCAATGATCCATTAGATCATTTTCATGCCTAACTACTTTGAATCTACTCTCTCATTAAGCGATAAATACTTGGGGATACATTTGAAAACTAGCCTCTACCTTGTACATTTGCAGAAACGCATGTGCTTGTATTTGCGTCTGTACTTAGCGTATGCAAACATGTTCTGAAGATTCTACCACGTTTGTTTGTCCTTAGTAACATAACTCTTGCTTGCACAAAAGCATTAGAGCAAGAGTAATTGCCAGATCTGAACACATAGTCCATGATGTCCATAAACAACTTTATGTTCTTCACACAGCACATTTTTTCTTGCTTATGCATATTATATCTAAAAGGTCTAAATCCTATTTCTCAGTTAGGAGTTGCCTTTTAACTTGTGCTGCTGCATGTTACTGTAACTTCTCCTGTCCCCTCTCTCCTTGAGTCAACCCCTCCTTAAATCCATCTGCCATGGGGGGTACAGACCCTCATGGTGGCCTAGCAACCAAGGAGTTAATGCAGGAACCACCAGCCAGTGCTTGACTGTCCGCCTCATAGCAGCTGGGAGAGATAAAAGAGCTGAGAAGCAAAGGGCCAAGCAGGCTGGAGAAGGAAAGTCCTACCCACAAGCCAGTAAGAGGCTACACAAGGGAAAAAAACCCAAAGAAGGGATGACTGGATCTACAGGCTGGAGAATCCCACAGCACCAAGAGAGGTAGGAAGGAGCTCAGGGCACAGCGGGCGTGGAGGCTTGATTCTGCCTGCCTGCCTGGTTTAACAGTCCTGAGCTGGAATCCAGTGGAGTGGGTGGCCCTTGGTTCCCATACTGCTCCCTCAGAGACTTAAGAACCAAAGGGGTTTCTAGACCCCGTGAGGACCAGGACCAGCTGACTCTGCCAAGTACAAGAGGAAACACCTACCCCTGCAGGACTGAGACTAATACTCTTTATAGCCCAGAACGGGACTACCACAGGGACTCTGGCCAGAGGAGCTGACTGACCGCCAGGCCAGACCAAGTGGACTCCCTCTGACAGAGAGGCACACCATTAGCACACCAGCTCACAGCCTCCTTCAAATGTTCCTTTATAAAATAAAAAAATGACACAAAGATAAACCATGTTGTATTGTAATATCCATTCTGAAAATCTGTATGCAAGGCCACTTTAACAGTAAAACAAAAGCCTAGCTTCTCAAATCCTAGACCTGCTTCGTGAGCTTTGCCCTAGCGATCATAACCCCCTTTGCCAACTACAGTTGCCTCTGTAGAGCTAGGGAGGGTATTAAATATCTGTAAATATCTGTCTGTTTCAACAGAGTCAGCATTCCAGGTTCCTAGATAATGGTCGAAACCCAGAGTTACACAGTAGGGAATCCTGCTATAATAGCACTGCCCAGCATCGCCAACTGATATTGCTGTCAGCAATAGTTCTCAGCAGGGGGAAGGGGAGTGCAATTAAAAAGGAGGCATTGGGAGAACAAATATATATGTATAAATAAATAAACGACCACCAGAATCTGAACACCAGAATCTATCAAAGATACTGCATGCAGGGTAACATTAGCAAAGGGAGAAAATGATGCACAAAGTTATTATTGTAAGTCTGGATTACTAAGAGAAATTCAGAATACATTGATACTACATCTTTTGTGCATGTACGTATATTATATAATATTTATCTAGCTCTTAACAGGTGTTGTGAGAATTAATTAGTTAATGTTTGCAAAGTCTTTTGAAGATTAAATGCACCAGATAAATGCTAAATGTGTGTCTTTTCTTGTGCCTGATCCTGCAATCTTACTCAGACAAAATAGTGGTTTCAATGTGATTTTCGAATGAGGAAGGATGGCAGGTCTTTGGTCTTTGTTTTGTTTTAGGTTTGCAGACAGGGTTTTCTCCCGGATTCATGAAAGCAAACTACAAAAATTAAAGGGCTGATTTAGCTTCAGGCACCTACAGCAAAAGAGGGGTTTTGGGGGGGCACAGTGGTGACCCCCGGTACAGGCACACACATAAAGGGCTCCCTTACTGCACAGTGTGGACTCCCATATCCTGGGTCACAGGCAGGGGGATGGGTTAACAGTAGAGCTGTGTGAATAACCAATCTTTCAGGTTGCCGGCCATTCTGAAAACAAAAATGGAAAAAAAAATCATTTCAGGTCATCCCAACATGAACAACATGAATTACTTTACTTAGTGAGCCAAAAAGTAAAAAAGAAAGTTTGTTTGGGGTCAACCAAAATGGTTTGTTCAACCTCCAAAGGAAATGTTTCCTTTTGTTTGAGAGGGTTTATTTATTTATTTACTGTTCTAAAAATAAAATTGGAGTAAAAAGTTGTTTGAAATTTGCAAAATCATAATTTCTTTTTGTTGTGGTGGTGATGATGTTTTTAAATTGAAACAATTCAGTGCATTTTTCAGCCAAAGAAAAAGAAAAAGAGACGTTGCATAATACCGCATCCCAGTGAAGTCAGTGGAACTATTCACTGAGTAAGGTACTATCAAGGGCTAGATTCTGATACCTTATACGTAGCTAATAACACCTAGTAGTAAGGAGCAACTCAACCAGGTTAAGAGTATTGGAATCCACCTCAAAATGAGTAAAGGAGGTAGAATTTTGCCCTAACTAAATATATATTAGTCAGTATAGATCACCATCTATAAGCACTTCTTAATTCATTATGCCAACATGCACTAAAGAATGTAGTGAACTGTCTCAATGCTAGCAAACATTTTTCTTTGATGTACTGAAAACCAGGGGTCAGAAATCTGGAATTTTAATTATTTGAAGAACGGTTTTAACAGACAAACTGAAGTACACAACGTCGGCCTACAAGTCTGCAGAGTGATGAAAATTAAAGAAATGGCGTGACTATGAAAAAAATTTAAGGGCTACTTTAAGTACTTAAAATTTCTCTTCTCTGCTTTCAACTTCAAGTATCTACGAAGTGTCAAATATTTATTGTGTTTACAGTACACAGACATTCCTCAAATATATTTCAGTTTGGATGTGTATATTTGGTTATTCGACTGGCTTGGGTCTCAGTCCTGCTCTTGAAAATATGGGCACGCATTGCTGTGTACCTTGCCAAATTGGCTACTATCCGTATATGTACTTACACAGTAACTGAGTTTACAATACATATAGCTGTGAATGCCGTATATACGTATATGAAAGCAACACCAAAAACCCATAGACATAAGCAGAAATTAACAGGCATATATAATATGCTAACTTAGGGCTTGTCTACACTTACAGCACAGTAATGGCACAGCTTCACCTCTGTAGTGCATAGCAAAGACACTACCTATGTTGACAGAAGAGCTTCTCCCATCGGCATAGGTACTCCACCTTCTCAAGAGGTAGTAGCTATGTTGAAGGGAGAAGCCCTCCTGTCGACATAGCACTGTCTACATGGCGGGGTTAGGTCGGTATAACTCCATCACTCAGGGGTGTGGATTTTCCATAACCCTGCATGACAGAGTTATACCGACATAAGTTTGTAGCACAGACCAGGGCTTATTGGATGTATCTCTATTATATGGAATAAGTTAAATCTTCTTACGTGCACCCCTTCTGATTAGGAATGGGCCGATTTTACTACTTGCTGCATAAATGGACCTACTTCTTTAGCTGACTGAGCAAAGGCCTGTGTTTTCTGGCACAAATCTGTAACCGTGTCCCAGGTACCATGGTTTTCAGCAAACTGCATATCTGTTTGCTTCAGGAATTGGGAATCTCTCTTAGCTCCTGACTGGGTACATTAACCACAGTTACTCATAAGAAGACAAACTCATTAAGAAGAAACCAAATAAAAACCCGCAGCTGGCCTATGCCAGCTGACTTGGGCTCCCGGGGCTTGGGCTGCGTGGCTGTTTAATTGCAATGTAGACGCCCAGGCTCAGCTGGGAGCCTGGGCTCTAGGACCCTGCGAGGTGGGAGGGACCCAGAGCTCAGGCTGCAGCCCAACCCAGAATGTCTACACCACAATTAAACAGCCCTGTAATCCACGCCCCACAAGCCTAAATCAGCTGGCATGGGACAGCTGTGGGTGTCTAATTGCAGTGTAGACATATACAGAGAGGTTTGCTCAGCATTTCTAACTCTCTCTCTCTCTCTCTCACACACACACACACACACACACACACACACACACACAGTCTTCCCTTCTAAGAGGAGAATTGTCCCAAAGAGTTACAAGATCCATCTACCTCACTGTTTTAATCCAGTCTTTATATTTTAATCACCTTCTTACTACTTGCATTGGTGAGCTAACCAAGTAGAACATCATTCACTTAACCAGAGGCAACACATACAAAAATACTCATATCAAAACTAGTTAAGTTGAAGTGAAGACTGAGAACCCATTTTCAACTTAAAAGGAAGAACAGAGGTTAAAACAAACAAACACCATAAAGTCAGGAAATTATGAGATAACGTTAAAAGGAAAATGTTTGAACATCTCAAAAGTAAAGTACCATATAGCTAAGCCAACACTAGCCTCACCTCACTCAAGCACTATTAAGATGGCAGGTTTAGATGATGGAGAGTAGAGCTGGGCAAGCAATGGTTTTCCTGTCTTGTGACAATTGTTGATGTTTCAAACACTTTCCCCATCTTGAACTGGGACAAAAAGTTGAAATCTTGAAAAATTTCACAAACCAATAAAATTAAAAAAATGGATCGGATCAAAATATTTTGTTTCAATAATTTCAACCTTATTTTTTGCCTTTATTCTTAGTATGAGTTAACTAAAATTTCAGAACTAAAAGTAACTGAACTAAAAACCCAAAAATTTTCATTTCAAAAATGTTGAAAAAAGGAGGCAGTTTCAAATATTTTTCAAGTCAGGAGATTCATCAAACCTGACCCTTTCTCGGAAATAGTTTCAGTTTCAACTAGTTGGCATTATCTGATAGAAAAAATGTTTTATCAGAAAATTCCTAACCAGCTCTAATGGAGAGTAAATGGGAGATGGGAGCAAGACTGCACTTAGAGGGTGACTAGCTATAGGGGAAGACTGACAGCAGAGAGAAACAGAGATTCATTTCACCAGAGCCCTCTGAGTTCAGTGGAGCACAAAGGGCATATTTGTAGATGTATGTGTGTGTGTGGGGGGGGGGAGGTGGGAGAGGGTATCTTCCAATATGAGCTCAGCTAACTTGGAGGAAGCTGGCAAGTCACAGGGCTTGATTCCTGACTGAAGACCCTAGGTGCTACCACAATATAGTGGAGCTCTCCATGTCATGGAGAGCTCAAGGGAGCAACAGATGTGATAATAAGCCAAGGAAGAAGAGACCAATGTCTCTCAAAGATAAGCAAGTCTGACCTATTCCATCCAATTGAGGGCAATGTTGCATATACAAATAAGGCAGAACATTATATACTTACTTCCCAAAATTACAGAATAGTTGTGAAATGTGGATGCAGTTTGCAAAGCCAATGATATGTTAAAAACAGAACAAAAAAGAGCCCAGCTTCCTATGCAGTTTCAGATTTGTTTACGTCTGCTAACTAATCCAACTGCCTATAGAGAAATTTCTATTCAGCCATAATTATTGCAGTATCACCAAAGAACTGGGGCCCAATACTGGTCTCATTGAATCAATATTCCCTTTGATTTTAGTGGTGTAGGATTAACCCTTTGGTCTCTTTCCACTTCAGTTATAAGCAGCACAAGATAAATTCATAGATTTTTTTCCATAGGTTACAAAGCCAGAAGGGACAACAGTGATCATCTAGTCTAACTTCCTGTATAACTGAAGCCATAGGATTTCCCTGAATTAATTCCTATTTGAACTAGAGCATATCTGTTAGCAAAGTTTGATTTAAAATTTGTCAGTGACAGCAAAAATTCACTACAACCTTGGATATGTTATTCCAATGGTTAATGTGAATGTAATTACCTGTGGACTTATTTCCAGTCTGGAAATGTGGAATGTAGACTTATTTCCAGTCTGAAGTTGTCTAGTGATGGCTTCCATCCATTGGATCTTGTTAGGTATTTGTCTGCTAATCTGAAGAGGCTAACATCAAATTTTTGTACCCTATGTAGGTACTGACAGACTGTCCCTTAATCTTCTATTTTTTAAGATAAAAATATGAAGCTTCTTGAATCTGTCACTATAGGCACAATTTCAAATCCTTTAGTCATTTTTAGACTCTCAGGTCAGAAGGGACCATTATGATCATCTAGTCTGACCTCCTGATCTAGTCTGACCTCCCGATTTTGGCAGATCTTCTCTGAACCCTCTTGAATTAAATCAATATTTTTCTTGAATTCTAGACACCAGAACTGTCCACAGAATACCAGTCATATCAGTGCCAAATAACAAGGTAACAAAATTTCCCTACGCCTATTCGATATTCCCCTGTTTAGGTATCCAAAGATCATATTAGCCCTTTTCACCATGGTATCACACTAGAAGCTAAAGTTCACTATGACCCCAAGTCTTTTTCAGAGTCACTGATTCCCAAGATACAGTCCTCCATCATAGAAGTATGGACTACTATGATGGGAGGAGACATTCAGTACATGTGATTTGTGAGTATTGAAAAGTCCTGATCTATAGATTGAGTGCCGTGTCTGTTCTGGGGGTGAAAAAGAAGACTAGCCTCGCATCCTGTTTTCTGTACAAATGAACTGATAGTAAGCCACCTGGTTTACTGAATTCTTATTCTGCTTCAGCTATTTGCCCCTCATTCTGTACTTCCGGTATAAGAGTGCACATGATTAATTACATATGACTTTTTTGGGGGGTAAGGCAGACATATTTGGAGACCCACTTTGTCCCTGAAGCATATTCCTAGTTCAATCTTAGTAAAAATTGGGAAGATCTGCACTAAGGACCAAATCCGTACACATTTCTAGAAACCGAAAGGTAGCACTAAGGGAACATTGTCACCATCATTGGCAAGAGGAAGAAATGGGAGAAATGGTTGGGAGGCTTCCAAACACGTAGGCCTATTTCTTGTAAACAATTCACACCCATTCAAAGAAAACAATAATATAAAATGTATTTCTACAGGAAAATTGTGCAGATCAGAAGACAATATGAATTTACAAAAAAGTCACCTTGTGTTGTATTTTCCTTCATTCTATCCACCAAGTCTATGAATAAATTATCTCCATGACTGCTGGATCTCTGAAGCTCTGCAGGCATTCTGGGCTTCATAGCCAAGGAAGTATCCCATCTCCAACTGAATTAGTGCCCTTTACCTCCCACAATACTGATATCTTACTCTTCCACCTCTGGTCAGATAGGAAAATAATTCCAGCCCAGGAATTTGATCAACTAACGGCTGTGGTCATGGATAGGTTATGTTTTTTAAAGGGGAGCTTGAGTGCACAATATCAATGTTATTAACTGGGTCATACAGAAACCATCTTAAAGAAACATACAACAGTTTTTAATATGCAGTTTAAAGCTAATTTTAATTAACACTCTTGTTGAAGGAGGAAATTCTAATTATGCAATTTTGTGCCAAAATTTTAAGAGTTTCTTTAGACTGCTCCACAAGCACAATTGTGCATAATTTTGAAGGCAACTTGAAACCATACAACACTCCCTTGGCTTTGGGTTTCATTACAAAGTTGGAATTCAGACCATGTTCATTGAAATGTCTGCTAATGTTCATGATGCTTCAAGCAAACCTGGGTCCAGTTTTGAGCTAACCTGGGCCAGCGAAAGGTTTTCCATTTAAATTGTGAAATTTGTAATTGTACGTTGTTTCTAAATAAAAGCAGGTGAAACTCAGAACTTTCACTTTAAGCTTTTGGGTTCATTCAAATCCAAAATTCAAAGTGAAACTCAAGGGATGAAAATTTGGTAATGCCTGAAAATCCTTGACAATCACAATTAATGTTGATGGGAATGGGAGGCTGTTGGACGTATACTCTACCAATCATATGTTGTGACATATGTTAACCCCAAAATATTGTGGATATAGATTTTCATGAAAGTCTTTTCAATCTTTTATATACTTTTCACATCTCAGACTTTTCCACCAATACCATCATATAAACTAGAGATGAAAAAGTTTTATTAGATGAACAGCTCCAGCCCTCTGCCAGAGCAAAGCTGTATCCTATATTTCCCCATCATTTCACCAGCCCAATTTTAAATAACCTGCTCTGTTAGTAATTCCACCTTTTCCTTCAGAAGACTATTCCTCAGTTTAATTCTACTAGGTCTGTTGAGAAATATTTCCTGCTCCTAATTTTTTCTTAACTTTATGCTATTACAAAGACTATGTTTCCACTGCTTTGCAGTTTGGATCATGGAGGTGGAATAGCAGCATGCACCAAAGTGCTGTGCTATTACTCCTCCGTGTGGACACTACAGGCACAAACTAAAGATTCCTAGTTCACATTAATGTAATCCTGTTTAAAGAGGACTACGTCAACACAAACTAGGAACCTTTTAGTTCATGTCAACAGCATCAACACAGAGCAGTTACAGTGCAGAACTTTTGGTTGCACACTGCTATTCCCACCCTGTGGTCTGAACTGTGGGGCAGTGCACACAAGCTTTTAGTTATACTCCTTTGGATCACCATAAACAACTCCTCTCCCTCCTTTGCATTTACAACTTTAGTGTTTTAATTTTATTTCATGGTTATGTATTCAGTTGCTAGAGAAAGACCCCTTGTTCCTACCAAGTAGGTTAATTCCTCTGATGCTGTTTCACCACTTCCTGTTGTTGGAGACTTATAGATATTAAGGCCAGAAGGAACCATTATGATCATCTAGACTGACCTCCTGCCTAACACGGGCCATAGAACCTGACCCAATGATTCCCCTGCCAAGCCCATAACTTCTGTTTAGGTACAGCATATCTTTACTGGATTTATGTAACAATTCATATTTTCCAAAGGACCCTGAAAGATCCATTTCTATCTTTCCACTACGGCCTTGAGCCCTGCAGCTTTGGTCAGAGCTAAGCCCTTTCCTTTCACCCAAATGGATTGTTTTGGGAGTGGAATTAGTAGGAAACCAACTTCTATAAGCAGAAGGCGGTAGAACTGTGACATAGTCCCTGCAGGGAGGAGTGGAAGCTTCTGGAATCAAGCCCAGAAAAGAAAAGCCCTGAGTTGGGAGACTTCTTACATGCTCCTACTTGGATGAAAGTGGAAGAGTAAGAAAGGGTTGAGGGGGGAAGCCTGGACCAAGAGACTGGAGCAGGTATTGTTTTGGGAGTTCCACTCTTCAGGAGGCAGGCAGAGACATGGGGAAACTCAGTCCAGAGAGACTCATTAAGCTAAAGACCAAAGAAGTGAGACATCTGCAGCACAGATAACCCCTTAAGACTTTAGGATCCTGATATAGGAAGAACTCTCCTAACTCAAGGGCACAGTGCCTCTAGAGGAGCAGCTGGGCCTGCAAGCTTTAATATAACAGGTGAGTTTTAATTGCTATTAGGCTTGCACCAATATTACACTATAAAAATATATCAATCTTTTTCTAAAAATCATGGGGAAATATGTGCATATACACCTCTACCCCGATATAAAGCAACCCGATATAACACGAATTCAGATATAATGCGGTAAAGCAGCACTTCGGGGGGGCGGGGCTGCATGCTCCGGCGGATCAAAGCAAGTTCGATATAACGTGGTTTCACCTATAACGCGGTAAGATTTTTTGGCTCCCGAGGACAGCGTTATATCGGGGTAGAGGTATATACACACAGTGGTCACCATTAAAGAGTTCTAATTTTACCTGTGGTTATACAGCATTACTGTAATATTTGAAATATTCTTTACACTTTATCTAGGGAACACAGTGAATACTCTGGTAATACTGTTTAGTTACAAAGACAACTGAAAAGATTTTTGAGGGTAACTACCATGAAACACACACACGTACCCCATGTATGTACATTTGTGATATCGATGTGATCAATTGAAAAGTCGCTTGAGAAACCAATTTTATCACATAGTTCTGTACTGTTGGTGCAATTACCCACAAATATATTATTTTGAGGAACTAAAGGCTAAAGACGTGCTTCTTTGACAAACTAGGTCTTGTTGCTACTAACATTTTTGAACCTGAATTTCTCATTCTAGTCATGAGCTTTTCAATATTTTAGTCCATCCTAATTATTTCATTAATCTATGAAGGATTTCACTTCATTTGGAATGTGGTGTCTGCTCAGCCACTACAGTTATTCTAGCCCAGGAGGGATATTAACATATTGACTCTCTGGCGTCTCCATGTTGAGGGTTTATTCCTTTCTTATAGATAAGAAATCTTGATATTGACTAAACTATAAAAGAGATTGTCAGATTCATGGCAGACTGAGGCAATCATTCTAGAAAGCCACTTTTCCTTCCCCCTCCTAACTGTGTGTGTGCGCGCATGTATGTATATATGGATGCATGCATGTGCACTCACTCATTCTCTCTCTCTCTGGGCTTGTATGTCATTTGGCAGCCTAATGCTGTCAAGACAATTAAAAAAAAATAAATTATTATCACATCTCTCCTTTTCATCCTTTAGAAGGGTTTTTCAAAAGCAGCCACTTTCATTTCAGTCCTCAAAGGACTTTAATTTTTCCTTTTAATTGTTGTACGTGGGTGGGTGTGTTTGGTTCAGCTAAGAACAAAAATTCTCTCTAAAGTAACGATTTACACGTTTGCAACTGGCCATCCACATATTCATTCTCAGCTTAGAAAGAGCTTTCACACACTTGACAGCAGCCCAGCCTTGCCTGAAACAGAGACAGACTTTTCTGTTGAATTCTGTGCTCGGGGATCTTAAATGAAGCTCATCCCAGTTTGTATTTGGTAGTGACTTAGGATCTAGTTCACTACTAAATGCTGTTGTAACGGTGACAAGTATAGTTATATATTGTAGCTGTATGGCTTCACCCTCAATACACTGCACACACAATTGAGGAAAAAAGCCCTTTCTCCCAAAGAAGGGGAATACTTGGCAGAGCAAATACTTCTGAACAGTAAATAATTACAAGAATATTATTTAGCACTTATACAGCGCTTCTCATCCAAAGTGCTTAACAAAAGCAGATAACTAAAACACAGGGTTAATTATGGTTAAGTATTATTAGCCCCATCTTACAGTGAAGGATAGTGAACTACAGAACAGTTATGTCCCTTGTCTGAGGTCAGGCAGCCAGTAAGAGCTTTAAGACAGCACAAGCTTCCCGAGTCCCAGTTTGGTGCCATGCTGCCATTTTGTTTTTGATTCTTCCAAATTTAAGCATGAGGAAATGCATTAGCCCCACTGTGTCAAGATAACTATTATGTGGAAGTTGTATAAGATATTATTCATTAGTCCAGAAATATTCTATGAATGCAATAGCTTAGAAATAAACCATATAGCTGGAGTAATGAGCAAGTACTGCCATAATGAAGCAGCTAAATCTCCATATTTCAGTAAAAAAGTAAATTTCACAACAGAAGGATGTACCTATTTGACTGCTTCTAATACACCTCATACACCACAGGTACTATGTAATAATGATAATGGGATTTACACATGTAAATAATGTGTAAAAGAGACATCTAGATGATTTTACACTTGTTAGTCTGTTACTGTGTGCAAATGTGTATGCCTTGGCATGTGGGAGCTATATGGTATATCTCATTCCTTCTGAAATACCACGATTTAGTGAAATGGCTGAAATAACTCTTTTAATAGGGGGAAAGTGAAACATATTTTGAAATAGATACACAGAGGGCACATTCCCAACTTGGTACCTGGGGGAGTCAAACCCACATCTGCTATTAATCTGATCAATGCTGCTTGGCTAGAGCGTGGAAGTAAGAATTAAGAATTCATACCTTAGACTTTGCTTGATCCCAGATGATTTAAACTTTCAAACCTGCAAGCCCTCTACATATGGAATTGAAATAGAGAATAGGAAAGAAATCAGTGATTTTTTTTTTCTGGGGCAGATTCTATATTCTATTTTCAGCATGAATGGTGTGTCTTGGTGAATCAGCATGAGTGGCATCAGAGAATCAGTATCAGTGTTTTAGTGAATCTGATCTTTAATGTTAGATCTTTAATGTCACTGAAAGGTCAATAGTTGGAATTGAATTTAGCTAGTTATGAGTGGTATAACAAGTCTGGATAAACCTGGCTTTCCTTCATAAGGAATAAAGGAATTATTGGACAACAAAGCCCTCTAGACCAAACAAGCCTGCCTCCTTTAGGTTTATCGCTGCTCTGCCTCCCTGATTTGTTCTACCCTTTACAATTCCCTCTGTTTCCATATTTTATATATAAAATTTCCAAATGATAATCAAAGTTCTGCTCTCCATTACTCTAATTCAGTTCTCCCATTATGCTTTGGATCAAGAAAAGGTTTGTCCAAGTTTATAAACCCATAGAAGAGACCAATTCACAGAAGACAGAAACAAGAACAGTGATTTGGCTTCACTGCTTTCAGTGGGGTTGAATTTGTTCACTGATATTGCAAAAGCAGGGATAGGGTACTTAAATAGTAAGAGACATATTCTGCTCTCACTTGCACTTTGGGCAACCCCATGCAAGTCAGGACAGTTAAACAGAGTTTTAATCAGGGTAGAATTTGGCCCAAAGTGCGTTAGGAATCAAAAACTGTAATCAACTTTTGTTTACACATAGCTTCAAAAATCACTTATTCCATGAAGCTGATCAGTGTCAGTTCAGTACTCAAATATATTTGTTTAAATTTAGAAGCAACGTTGAAGGGAAGAAGAGGAAAGCTGTACCACTTGGTGATAAAATCTATCTTTTGGTAGCCAGTGCTTTATTTGTCTGGAATGCATAATTATTTTCTTTTTACACTGTAAGTGCTTTGGTTCTGTCTAGCCATGTGCTTTCTGTCACTGCCCAACAAGCAACACTACTTGAGATCGGGGTGTCAAACTTATGGCCCATGGGCTGGATCTGGCCCTCAGAACCCTTTCCTGTAGCTCACACCTTCCTCTGAAATTTACAAAAGGCGACAGGAGGTTACAGATGCATTAACTTTTTTTAAAAAAAGTCTTTGTCTTTAAATTCCACATTTCACTTTGCTAGCTGAGCAACTTTTCATCCCAGCCCATGGACTCTGACTGAATGGGTAATTGGGCTCTCACCACAGAATGAATTTGACAACCATGCTTAAGATGATGTGTTAATGAACAATTACGGAACCTGTACTCTTCCATTCTAGTTCACTACTTGGGTTGCTGGCATGAGCACCCTGTCAGAGTGAGAAGCAAATACGTTCTTTTCAAAATTTAACAACAAATACAAATACAAAAAATAGACTGCAATACAAGGCCCCAAATCTTAGGCTAACAGGGAGATCCAGTCAATAGATTAAGAATTCTGCCCTTCCATTTTACAGACTTCAAGATCCGCTCCCCTGAATATGGACACCATCCCAAGTTTCCTCTGTAGCAAAGGTGTATGGGGAGAAATATCACAAAGAGATTAGTGAGTAGGAATTAAGGTGCCCCTTCCTCTCCCAGTTTCTCCAGGATTTTCTCAGCCACAGAGAGCTTGGCAGATAACTTAAAAAATTAATCATAAAGTCAACAAATTTCAGATTTTCTTGTTCACAAGATCTGTGCAAGAAGATAATCAGTCCTAGAAAAACATTATTTGTTATTATCTGAAGAAAAAAGTTCTGCGAATAATTCTCTCTCTGTAGGTTGTTCATGAAGATACCGCAGGAGCCGAGCTCCTCTTCATTTTGGGCACAAGGACTTCAGCATCTTTCACCTATTTGCTCTTTTGATTAGGGGAGGCTTGACTATCCAAACCCCCAAGGGACATGACTCTCTTTCAGATATTCAATGTTCTTCTGTATTACTACAGATTCTACATCCTGGACCTTTCTGCTTCTGATCATTTTCAAAAAGAAATTTGGTTTTCCTCCTCAACTATTGTTTGTTTTTAAACACTGATTTAATTTTTAAAAAATAACTGAAAATGTTACTCAGGACTAGATCTTGATCTCACTTATGCTGATGTAAATCCGGAATAACTGCATTGACTTCACTTGAATTCTCTTGGATTTACCTCAGTTTATATCCATCAGTAGATGTGAGATCAGTATCAATCTGTTGGGTTCAATTACTAGCAATATTTTTGTAAGGAAAGAAAAGAAAGGAATAACTAGGAATGTAGTGTTTCTGTCAGTGTCGAGGGCAACAGAATTAACGTTATGCACCACTCTATCTTAGTTGTATGTGTGTTGACTTCATATGTGGGCTTCTGCAAAACGTAATATGTAGCTTAGATCTTGTCTGCTTATTGTCTTGGGACCAAACCCGCTCTTATATATGTTTTAATACAAATATTTGTCAGATCATAGTGAAATCCTTTGAAAAAGCAGGCCTGCATTCTGGCTGGTAAGACGCTAACGTCATGCAATTTGAAATACACTCGGGGTGGGAGGAAATTTGTCTGCCCACCTTGTCAACTGATCTGATATAGATAGAAAATGGGGGTTTTCAAGCGGAGCAAGCCCTCTGGTCTCCCTTTCCATCTCCCACTCCCAAGAGGTGCAGGTCTTTCACTGAAAAGCACTGGTGGAAGTGCTTTCACATGCTTCTTATTTCCATCAACTAGCAAGGCTGGCCATTAGGGAGCCAAACATAGCCCACAATATTTCAGCTCAGAGCCAGAATAAGTTACTTGACTCTTCCACACATCTGACAGATGTGTGTGTTTGGATCATGGAAGAAGGTCTAACATGCCCCTTACCTGGCTAAACTTCTCTTTCCCCCTGTATAATGAGAGCCAGGAGCAACATATAGAGGTGTCATTCCTCAGCTTTGTGGTCTCCAAGGAAGGCTGTGCTATCACATATGGATGCAATACGTGATAACCATCAGGTTTTTTTTTATAATTTGTGAGCCATTTGGGTGTCTTGCAGTGGCACCGATAATTTCAGAATCTGGCTTTTTTTTTTTTTTAAAACCATTTACCACGTTCTGTCTGACCAATTCAGGACAGATTTCCTACTCCTTTAGCAAGACAGTACACACAAAGACTGTAATACTGTTGTTAGTGTTATGTTACAAATGCAAAACCCGTGGCTGAAACTGCAGGCTCCAAATTGCTCGGCCAACATCTGTTTGAACAGAAAATACAACACAGAATATTTGTCACCATTTCTTCTAACTTATTTGTGACTGTAGCAATCGCATCAAAATCCAAATGTATTTCAGCACTTTGCAGATAGGGTGGCAGCACGTGTATCGACTCTCAGTGACACGGATGTTATATCACAAACTGATTATTTTGGCTGTGGCATGCCTCAGTGGATCATCCTGAAAGTATGCAGTGTAGTTGTAGCCATGTCAGTCCCAGGATATCAGACACACAAAGTAAGGGAGGTAATATCTTCTACTGGACCAACTTCTGTTGGTGAGAAAGACAAGCTTTCAAGCTCTATGTGGCTCAAAAGCTGCTCTCTCTCACCAATAGAAGTTGGTGTAATAAAAGATATTACTTCATTGTGAAAGTACCATGTCTTCCTTTTCAACAAGACTTTTCCCACATCACATAACACATATCACTCCTCTCTTATATGTTGATATCCATTCAGTTCTGATCTCACAAAAGAGGAATAAATGAGGAATAAAAAAAGGAATAATTTTAGTTTAGATCAATAATCAGTACTGAATTATCCTTGGATGATTTACTGCATGAAGAATATTGTTCATATTACATCTGTCACGTGTGAAAAAGCTATATCTATATATACAAATGCTATATGATCGAGCCAATGGCTCCTCAATCATCCAGAAAGTGTCACAAATCCACACAATGTCCCTGAAAGCTAGATTTTATGTTTAGCTCTCTGAATTAGCTGAAAGATGTACAAAGTCACAAGTCGGCAAGATCTCCCTATTGTCTATGCCTCTGAGGAGGCTCCTCTGCATTGTTTATTCCAGCAAATATATAAGACAACTTTCACTCATGAAATGTGGCACAGCTCTATTTGGTTGCAACAGGAGCATGTAAATAATTGATGTAAAGGGCTGAAATCTCCCAATTTGGGGACATTACACCCTTTTCCTGGCATCTTCTATTACCGGCATATTAGGCTGGTATCATTGTCCTAATGTGCCTTTGAGAGCACAAAAGTAATCCCAGGATGCTACCTTTTTGAGTGCAGACTGTAGCCAGCATCTCAAATGAAGAGGCTTTTCCATTTTCAGGGGCTAGGCACGCATGGATGTCAGTTCAGAATGGAGCCCCTTTCATGCAGAATAACTCTTCCTGTTGGTATACTGTGGTATGAGCCCCTGGTTCTACTTATCTATTCAAAATGTATGCTATAATTAGATATAAATTGTAAATCCCAAAGAGTCAGTGTAGTGGGGCGGATTGACCACCCCCAGACCCGGAGGGGGAGGAGCTCCTCATTGAACACCGGTGGGTGGAGCCACGTCACACTCAACCTCCCGCCGGAAGTCAGTGGGTGAGACCGGAAGTATAAAAGGTGGGCTGGAGAACTCAGTTGGGAGGCAGCCACTAGAGGAGCCAGAGCTGGGAGGCTGCTGCAAATCCCAAAGGAGCCGAGGACTGGCCAGGACCACCAGGGCATTTACAGACCCGAGCACGGAGGAGCTGCAAGTGCTGACAGAGGCCTTCTTCCCTGATGACCAGGATGACCTTCTACAGAGCCAGGTACACTTTGAGGGGGAGTTGGGAAGTGGCCTAGGGGTAGCTGACCCCTGTCTGGCTGCAACCCTGACAGTACGCAAGTCAGTGTGTTGCAGTCAGGATCCCCACTGACCCAGTGGCAGACTGCTCTGCCAGTGCTAGGGCCCTGGGCCAGGACACAGTGGAGTGGGTGGGCCTGTGTCCCCTCCTGTCACCCAATCCGTGGGTGGCAGTCTCCCCCTCTCTTAGGCAAGGAGCCTGCGCTTGTCGACCTCCACCAGAGCTACAAGGTCCGACTGTTTGCTGCTCAACCTGAGGCCTGAGCCAGAGATTCTTTGCTGCCCCACCCCGACCAGGGACTGGGATTCCATAACTGTGTTTGTTTTTCAGCCCGGATCACAGGCCCAAGCTCACGTCTCCCATTGCCCCGCTGATTCCCCACGTCAGGCGACCCTCAGAGACATAGTGGGATTGATTCGCTGCCCACAGACCCAAAGGGGGAGGAGCTACTCCCCTCAATGGACTGCAGTCAGATAGAGGCTTTATCAGTTTAGCCACTACCCACACTGACTGCACTTTCTTGGTTTAATTACTTTTTATTCTGATGCAATGAGCATACAGCTGTTTTTTCCCCTATAAGTGTAGCATAGCCACCCATATTTTATTATGCAGTAAGTCTGTAAATAGTGAGTATACATATAACTGTAAAGGGTCAGCAACGATTCTCCATCACAGCAATTTTAAAATCAAGATTGGATTGTTTTTCTAAAAGATATGTTCTAGGAATTATTTTGGCCCGTGTTACACAAGAATTCAGACTAGATTATCACAATGGTCCCTTCTAGTCTTGGAATCTATGAATGGTAGCTGTCTTTGGAAACCTTCACTTGCGGCGACATGAGAAAGAAAGAAGAAGCAACAAACAGGCACCAGTCTTGCAGACACAGAAGTGGCCAGGTATATATGCATTCTGTTTCATATCAAGGATCTGGAGTGAGTCCTGTGGCCAGCAAAGATTCCCCCGTACCATAGTCCAAGACTGAGCCAAGCTGAGGCCTTGGCAGGCACAAAGGAGACAAAGAAGCAGCTACATCTTTCTGCACAGTACAGCAAGCTCTTGTTGTTTGGGGAGGCTGTTTTTCAGCATGGCACAGTACCGTGGCACTGTGAATGAGCTCTGGATTACAAGAGCTCTGGCTGTCCATGTGTTCCTCTCACTACACTGCTGCTAGGGGCACATAGGGCAGTTGGTGGGCAGAAGAAGATTAAGCAGGCCAATTCTTTGCTGGATCACCATTGATCTTCTCCCATTGGTCCTGCTATTGCTATTCTCTTTCTCTCCTGCCTCAGACTCCCACAAGGGAAACTGGTCAAGGACGTGTGTGACTTGAAACTGGAATTTAGGGCATCCAAAGCAAAGGATGCAAATTTGAGGCTAAGGGCATAAGAGTTATTATTGCTGCTATTGTTATGATGTGGCAGCAGATAAGCCAGCCTGTTTCCTACCAGGACCCTACAGTAAGTCCACAGCATTATGGCTTGTACACTATGATTACAGAGGGAATAAAATGCAAAGTATGCAAACACAAGCAGTAAGACAGCCAGATTCCATGTGAATGCACTCAGGAAGCAAGCCTCTATAAGCCAGCCTAATCAAAGTACAGATAAATCTAGTGATAGGCAAACCACAAAAGGCTCAGTTTTCAAATACTCATCTGAACCTATAAGAAACCCAGCTACACCATGCTTCCATTTGTACCCCCCATACCTGTGTAGTCTTCACATACTACAAGCACACACCTATAAAAGCATTTCTTTCCATAGAGACTGAAGGATGAAACAGGCAAACCTCTTAGTTTTTAGACCATATCCTATTATTCAGGTCAGGTAGATATTGTCTTTAGAATGGCCTGGTGCAGAGATTGTGTTACATTTAATTCTGAGAGGTAGAATGCTGAATACTGCACAGAGCCTTATTCTTAATGTGCACCCACAGGCAAAATTCCATGTGGGTGGATGAAAAGCAAACAGTCTTACGCAACTCCCAGACTACATGACGTTCACACAGCATCCTTTGTGAGCAAAAGCAGTGATTTCTTTTTTCTCTGCTTTTCTCCATGGACCCTAAATTCACTCTTGAGTCATCTTTCCAACTCGCATCAAGACCTTGCTTATTGGATTTGTGCTATGAACTTCTATCCACTCAGGGTATTGCTCAGCCCAAGAAATATATTTCACCTGTGCTTTTGGCAAGATTCAATTCTAAGCTGGTACCTGACAGAGCAGATCAGCATATTAACACATGAACCCTGTCTGCACTATGGCATGATTTGTAGCCTCTGTCAGGCAGCCAGTTTCGTGGTTGGTCTGTTGTTCTAGATAAAAGGTGCTGCTCTTCGGGGTGGGGAGAAGGGGAGGATTACTCTCTGAGAGGAAGTGCAAAGCTCTCCAGACTGAGATTTTAAGAGATACAGCAGGACAATTTTTAGAACAAGTTACAAACACAACCCCTGTTAAAAGATAGAGGGTTCACTCGTACCCAAACTGTCAATTAGATCCTTCAGTGTTTTTGACAACATTTTTATTCTCTAGTCAATTGCATGCCTCTAAATTTCCCGATTTCTCTTTTACTAGCTCTTTTGCATTTCTTTATCTTTCCCTTTACTCTGTATACTGCATACAATATATTCTCTCGTACATGTACTGCAGATTAAATATATAGTTATGTGTCTGAAAGGGAATCTTTGTTAAAACAGGCCTGATCATTTTTCAAAGATCCGTTGCCCTATTAAATGCCATTTTATTCTAATAAAATGCTACGTGCTTATCCAATATTTATAAATCTCCTAGCAGCTAGATCTCAAATATGTACAAATTGAAATTCAGCTTTAAGAAAAATAGCCATTACTTTCAAGATAGGAATCATAATACAACAGAAATGACAGTGAAACATATTATATATGTGGAGTTAAATGTATTTCCAGCTAATATTGTTAAGATGGTATCCTGACCCATGAATTACTAAAAATCAGCTTAGTGCTGCTATAAGCTTCAAGTATTTCAAAACTAGAAGAGACCATGCTACTTGTGTCTAGGGAACATTATTACTCTTTCTGCTCCAAAACTATTTTGGGTCTGATCTTTTATCCCTTGGGCACTCAAAACTTACATTGATTTCATTGGGAGTTTTGGACATATAGAGAATGAAATAACATAATATATGGCTCTGGATTTTGCAATCATAATAAGTAAATAAAAGAAAGTAATAGTAATACCCATATGCTATTTGTTTATTGGGGGACATGGAGAGGCAATTATATTGTACTTGGCCAATGGCAAATGTCTAGAGACTTTCCTTAATATGAAACATATGTATTACAAAAGTGTCTGGCTTATGACTTTATGTTGGATGACTGACTTCCTTTTATGTCACCTAAACTCCCCTGCATTCACTTGTCATAGCACCTTCTAGTGATGTCTGTTCTGGCCAACAGAAGTTTCCCCTTCTGTTGAACAGAGGCTATAAAAAACATATGGGCTTCAGGGCCAGGCCCTCTGCTGGTGTCAATTGGCACAATTCAATTGAAGTATACTGAAGTCGATGGAGCTAAGCTGATTTACACCAGCTAAAGATCTGGCGGGAGGCTAGAAAATGTTCTCGCTCTCTATTGAAATATTGCATCTACTGAAATGATGGATTATTTTCTTTTTTTAAGTTGCAAAAGGCAGGGAAATGGGTTCTATAAAGAAAATGCAGGCCTTGGTAAGAAAAGGTACCAGGCTGCTGTCAGACAAAGCAATGAGTATGAAAATATTACTACCACAACACATAGTGGACACTCCATTATTTGTTTTTCCCATTTTAATTACTTTCTTCTAAATTATTCACTTCTTTGACCTGAATTTATCCCCTTTACCCCTCTCTGCTTTACAGTCATTTAGCAAGGCACCAGTCTTCTACCCAGAAGAGCAGTCTCTTTCAGTCTCTACTTTTCTCTCATTCCCTTCTTTTTCTATGCAGAATTGACAGCTGATCCAAGCAACAATAAGTGAAGGGTGACCCATGTCCATTTCATCTAGTAACTTTCAGAGAATGCTAGTCTGATTCTATTAAAATCTATCTACAGAGTCTAATTCTGGCACTCTTATTCACATTAGGTCAGATAGTCGAGTACTTTATGGCTTCTTTGTGCCAATACAGGTCAAAAGCCACCAAAGCAGACTTAACCAGTCAACTAAGGACTTCTCATATGTAGGAGAATGCCTTGGTGGAATAGATTTGCCATACAGGTGCTTACTCCACTTCCATGTTAAACTTCTGGCCACCAGAAGAGGAATCATGGCTGAGGCAACCCTATGTCCTGGTGAACCATGGGAGTATGGAATGGCTCTTTGGAGTTATGGACAATTAGCATAAACTAGAGCAGCCCTGGGGTTGCTCACAATTACTTCAGGGACCAGATCATCTCTTCAATAGGGGAATACAACTTAGCTTAAAGCCACTTTTGCATACAGCCCTCTTGAGCTGCACTGAGCACAGCACAGAACAGTTCAGAGTAATATTTACCTATTCAAGCGGTTCCATTCTTTCAAAGAGACTACTCATGTAGTGAGATACTCTGCATAAAGATAAATTCTGTCTCTAAATGAATATGTATTTATGCATTCACAAGCAGTATACTTGCATATAGATAGATAAATGCTTTCAAATGTATTGTGTATTTACACATGTACTTACATTGAGACATTGTGGGCTTGATTCTCCTGTCCTTAGCACTAATGTAAATCAAGAATAACTAAACTGAAACCATTGCTGTTACACTGATATAAAGCTGGTGTGAGATATGTACCTATAAGGCCTAATTCTTCTCTCTGTTTCAGGATTGCAAGCCAAATGTGGACTCAATGGCAGACCAATATTATAATAAATATAAATAAGCACAGCATCAGGGTTCTTCCATGACTGGCTAATGTTTGCAAGACCTGGGCCTGTGAAGCCTTTGAAGTTCAACAAGCCTGGGCCTGGGCCTTCTCCTCCACAAAATTTCTATATAGTCCTTGTGCCATTTCCAAGTCCTTTCTCTTGTCTCCATAATGCCACCAACTATTGTTTTCCCCTGCAGCCAAGTTCCCAACCAAAGCAGTTTGCTGGTGCCCCACAGCCTTTACCACCTTCTCAGCTCATGCTAATAATGTTACATTATTTAAAAATGGGCGGTGGGGGAAATCTTCTGAGGTAGGGCTTATGTCAGACCTGTTAACTCTAACTCCCATGAGCCAAAAAGGCAAGTTTCAATCACAATTCACTTAATTCATATTTGTGCTGCCCTGAAAATGTGTTTCAATAAAGGATGCTGTGGTTGGTGTATTTCCCTTTGATTGCCTAGCTATTAGAATAAGCTCTACTCTAGACAGCTGCAGGGTCTGCAGGATGCTTTGCAGAAACTTTGGACTGTGAGGTCCACAAAGAGCTTCGTGTTCATGACCTCGGGTAGGTTTTTTTTTTTTTTTTTCTAGCTAGGAAGAAAGTTAGTCTTTTTACAGTGAAAACTGAATTCCCACTTTCTATTTTGTTTCTTATTCAGATATGATTCCCATTTAAATGAGTCAGTATTCATTTCCCCCAAAATGTGCTTTGAGTGATATTTGGGATATATTTTTACTTAGAGCCCTGCTCAATTAAAAAAAAATGCTTTTATACAGGGTCCTTCATACAAAGAACCAAAGATAACCCCTTTAAAAGAAAAGTAGACTGGAGAGAGATAACATTATTGGCCTCAGCAACCCTGTGAAGCTCCAAAAGGGTAGGAGACACATAGAAATAGAGTAGAGGGAAGGAAAGATGAAATGTAAAGCATTCTGGCACACACAATACATAGAGGGGGGGATGGAGGGCTGTGGTAATGAGGAAAGGGTTAAATGAGCAACATTTACAATCAGCCATAGGCTGAAGTAATGAATAGAAAGTCAAGATTGGAAGAGGAAGTGACTCAGTGGCTGAAAGGGAGGAAGCAAGGAGACAATTCTGGATAGAGAGGGGTAGCACAAGTGAGTTGTGGAAAGCCACAAGAAGAGGACAGAGAAGAGACGGAGGATGAAGATGCTGAGCAAATGGTCAGGAAAGTAGGTGAACAGAATGTCAGAGATGTACAGAAGAGCAGGTACAGAAAGTTTGGGAAAAGGAGACAATCTAAACTGGATTTGGAGAGAGATTAGCTGGATAAGCCAATGAAGGTGATAGAGGACAAGTGAGATGGTCTTGCTTCCTGGAACAAGAGAACATAGCAGTCTAAATATCTAGACAATGCTCATATATTCAGCTGAATTAATAATGATGCTTTTAATCAGTTAGACTTAGCCAAAATGTATATGCCACTTCAGAGCGAGCCATAGAAGCCAGGCCCTGATCTGGGGTTCCTGGAGTCAGCTTGGAGACAGTGTATATTCCTCTTGGACACTTTTAGGAATCAATGTAAGTGACCAGCCTTTCTCATTGTGGAGACAGCTTTTAAATGTAAACTGATTCCTAAGGGGGGATATTATAGAGGTCTATAAAATCATGAGTGGTATAGAGAAAGTAAATAAGGAAGTGTTATTTACTCATTCTCATAATACAAGAACAAGGGGCCACCAAATGAAATTAATAGGTAGCAGGTTTAAAACAAACACAAGAAAATATTTTTTTCACGCAATGCATTGTCAACCTCTGGAACTCTTTGCCAGAGGGTGTTGTGAAGGCCAATACTATAATGGGGTTCAAAAGGGAGCTAGATAGATTCATGGAAGATAGGTCCATCAATGGCTATTAGCCAGGATGGGAAGAAATGGTGTCCCTAGCCTCTGATTGCCAGAAGCTGGGATTGGGTGGCAGGGCATGGATCACTTGATGATAACCTGTATGTTCATTTCCTTTGAGGCACCTGCCATTGGCCACTGTCAGAGGACAGGATACTGGGGTTGATGGACCTTTGGTCTGACCCAGTATGGCCGTTCTTATATTCTTGTTTGTCACAGCCACAGGAGCATTTTACCTGTTATTTGTGGTCCCCAATGCAGCCCATGCAGCGCCAGTCTTTACAGCACTTGAATCCTACACTTCCTTAATAACGATTTGTGGCTGTGAGGGAATTGGGGGTCTTCCTGGGTCAACATTTGAGTGCCAGAACCACCTCAAGTGCCCTTCTGCTGACAGCCACCTGTGCAGACAAGGTGATCTCTGGATAACACTTCAAAAATATGGGTTTCTAGTGACCTCAGAGACGCGTGATTCCCTAATAATTGAAGTGCTCAGACTAATAGCCTGATTGGTTTAAGACATAAGGGAGCTGAAGGCAGGACTCTATCAGTGAGAATGGGTTCTTAATTTAAAGTTGCCTTTCCCTTTGGTTAGGAAATCCCAGATTTGTTGACCATGTGAAGGATGAGTGAATGGGAGAGACTGAGAGATCTCTGAATTTCAGGGAGGGGGGAGGAAGAGGGAGAACTGGGCAGAATCTGGACATCATCTGATTTGTAGTGGAGTTTTACTGCTTTTGGTCATGCACCCAGAATATTGAATGAATGCATTTTAACTAAATGAAAGAAATAAACCTCTCTGATGAAGTGTGAATTTGAATAGGCAATAAGTATTCCTACCGGGTAGGTATCCAGCATAAATATATCAGATGGGGCTTGTTAACTACAGTAGCCTTCCTCCTATTACCTAACTTTATACTCAGGAAAAATAATTATATTTAAAATATTTTGTTTATTTTTTAAGTTAGCACCCCACAGACATTAAGAGGAGTTGGCTGCACCCTAAAATTTACAAGTTGATAAAGTAGCCACTTACACTGAAGTGTTTCTCTCCTCTTACCCCCTAGAACCTGTACAATGATTTGATTTTTTTGAAATTAGGATATTTTGAAGCAGTTCTTATTAAAACAAAACAACAAAAAAGCAACCAAAGTTAATGGGAGCTATGGGTGCTCAGCACTTCTGAAAATCAGGCCCGAGATATCTCTGCTGTGCCACACAAAAAACGGAAACACCATAAACTAGTGGACACTTTGTAACTGTGCTTTTAAAAGCCATTTTTAATGCAGAAGAACACATCAGCTTCTTTGCTGCATGATAACATAGCATAGCTGGATTTCAGCTGCATTTTTTTCAGTATCCTCCAGGTTTGTGACTACCCAGTAGGACATACTTTGTCATCTGCTACTGCTACCCTGGACCAAATAGGATCAAACTTTTAATAAAGGGCAGGCCAAAGATCAAAATGTCAGGGCCAGTGTGCACACATTAGGGCCCCCAGTTCAGCAAAGCACTGAAACACATGCTTACATCCCACCGAAACCCTGGGCTGATTCAGGGCCCAGAAAATTAACTGAGTATACAAACCGGTATTTACACATGTAGCTGCTGTATTTGTATACAAACTTAAACACAATAACCTCTTTAAAAAAAAAATGGCCCGATAGCTGTGCATATGTGTATTCAGTAGTTTATTCGTCCAATTTAATCTTACATTTTTGTATTCCTTTTCTAAATGTTGAATTAAGCATTCTTGAATTTGTGTTGTTTTCTGTCCCTTTGTGGGTTCAGGAAGAACTCAGCATATTTTTCTCATGTTAGGTTTAACATACCTCCCATTTGTCTAACCATTACTGTAGGTTTTTAACTATCCTGTTATCACCTTTTCATTCATTTTGTTTTCATAAAGTGAATTTCATTTTCATGAAAGGTACTGGATTGAGAGCATTGTTAACTCAATATTCAGTACACATTCTGTTAAACCTCTGTACTTCATGTGTATTCATATCACCTCTATGACTGAGAGGGAAATCCATTCTTCGTGCCTTTTCAATCCTTGGCTTCTCTACTGAAACTACCAACAAGGGTGCCAATTAATGCTAATTGAGGTGGTGGATTTTGTGATATAGCTTCCTATCTAGTAGAAATTGTACAGACACCATCAATTCATTTCACATAAGACACCAAACAATTAGCAAATGGTAACTTCCAGTCACTCTGACACAGATACCTAGACTGGATTTGATTTAGGCATGGTAGAACTTTGCACCAAATCTGCAAACTTTTTTAGTTTGCGTAAGCACTTGAATATTTGAATTTGCAGCCAAACTATCTACCCTTATGAAAAAGAAGTGTAGAATTTAATAGCTGTCTACAACATTCCATAGAAGGGGAACACTTCTATTAAATAAATTTCAAAATAAATTTCTGTCGTTTAAAAAAAAGGAACAGAAACACAATTCTCTATCAAATCAATAGACTGCTAGAGTATTTTCTATAGGTTTTTAGAGCAATTTTCATAAAATCACATTGGTCTCTTCCTTTATTCAATTTAATAAGCATTTTCCATAGGGTGAAATATCCAAACCTCTTGAATTATGCAAGAAATCTGATGAGACCTTTCCTCACAAGATAACCATTCCTTTCTTCTTCTAGTTGGTCCAGAAATATCATACAATCTGTAGTCTGTCTCTCTCGTATTTTGTCAGATCATTTCTGATTTCAAATGCAACCAAGGCATGCAGAAGGAAATTAATTTTATATTTTTAAATTAACCTAATCTCAAGAAAGATTGAGTTTTGGACAAACACTTGTATTGGTTCTTGTTTTATCAGAGCTGCTTCACCAATCCCTAATTTGAACCAGAATCTAAAGGTGAAAAGCTGCCATCCAGTTTCCAATCATCCAAATTCTCCAGACTTTCAAATTTTTACCTTTAAAAAAAAAAAGTTGAGTGCAATAATTGTAAATGTAATGGCTGCGAGGTGGAAATAGAAACATGCCTCATTTGCAATTGTCACTATTTCTCCCTTGTTATACATGTCCTCCCTGTGTTGTTGCTGCCACAAAATTTCAATAGCCAAATTTCTCTCTCTCTGTCTTTCTCTCGACTCAAAAGCAATGCCAAAGTGTAAAGTAATCTGTACACCATACAGAATGCATACTTGAACTTCCTCACTGAAAATCCATATTGTGTTTCCTGTTGGTTGTAGTCCATGTTATAAACATCATATGATGCTAAAATTATTCAGTTTATAACAAAAATATTTTTGTTACCTCTACTCAAGACATACAGATCACCTACTACTTCAAAAGGGGGGGGGAAATGTACAATTTTCAGTAATTTAAGGTATTTTAAATAAGTACACATTTTTAATAGTATTGCTCGTAACTTCAGCTGTATCTGTTACAAGCTTAACTGTGAGACTCTTGACATTGACCCCATTATGCATCCTTGCCTTTGGCTTAGGAAGAATGACTCAGGTCACAACCATTTATCTCCCACTAGAATTCAGACCACTTGGGATAATTGCTCCAGACAGCCATGATTCTCTACTACATAACAGAAAGGAACAGTATTCCTTTAAAGACTTGTTCCCCTTTTTTATACCAGAAGACGACCTGGCTTATACTAATGCTGATAGTCTCTATACAGTACTTCATTTTTATGGCACTTTAATATTATCTTCAGAAATATTTTTCCTTGCTGTGTCTTTTATACAGTAGCAAAGTTACACCAACCACATCAGCCTCTGCAATGCTCCTACAATAGCATCTGTTTGCCTGGGTCAGGGAGATTAAATTAATTAGATTCTGGTCTCCTTCACAAAATAAACTCTTGGCAGGTAATCCTGGCATGCTAGAAATTGCAAAGGACAATGCTAGTTTAATGGAATTTACATTTCTTTCATAGAGAAAAACATGTTTGATAGGACATGAATCTGTACTTTCTAGGTTGAAAAATAATTTCAATCTTGCTTAATATAGTTTTTACTAAAATTAGAAAGAAACTGAGATTACAGTGTTATGCTAATGTGGGCCCTTTATATATAGATTAGATGGACAACCACCTAAAATTGTTACATGTTTGAAAGTAAGGCTTATTATTACAGACACACCATTAAGTTTGGAAGGGAAGAAATTAAAGAAGCTCAGGTCTGGGATATGTTTCAGATCATAGCTACAAAATTCGGCAAACCTGAACCCCATCCTCATCTGCAACATCAAAACCAAGGCAATGTAAACACCTTTGGATTACAATGCCAGCCCAGAGGAGCCTACACTCTGGAAACCAATTCCTAGAGTGGAGGAGAGGGATGGAGCACCAATCCAACCATCTGCCAAAGTGAATTTCCATTGATTAGTTACTTAAATTATTCACTGCAAATAAATTTTCTAACGAAGGAAGCCCTTTTCTCTGCTTGCAAACTGACCCTGACTTCTGTGAACATAGTCTCTGAATAATTTGGAACAACAATTTCTAGCCTGTGGATTGTTCACAAACAGTTCAACTATTTGTTATTTGTGGAGTCTGAGTGGTCACATAAGTCACATGATATGGATTCTCCATCCTGAGTGGAACAGGGAAGAGAACTAATACCTAAGGTGACTAAGGTGACCAATCACGATGGTAATAATAAATATATGCCATAAACAGAGTTGACAAGCAACCCATAAGCTAAAATCTTGTCATGATATATTTGTTAGATAATTCTGAATAACTAAAATATGACCAAAAATACCTAAGCTGTTTTCATATAATTACAAAGAATGAGAGAGAGAGAGAGAGAGAGAGGACAAAAGTTGCCAGATAAATTGTTTGATATATATAGCTTTCCTTGCTGCCCTCATTATTTATTCCTGTGTAAACTTCCTTCCATTCCAATCTCCTTTCCTGTTTTGCCCAAGTCATCTCTTCCTTTATCATCCCATGTTTTCTCAAAGGCCTGGACCATGTCAGTCTGTAAAATTCTGCTTTCCCCTGGATATTCACTTTTGTTCTTCTTTGTTGTTCTCTTTCATCTAAAATAACAGTTGCTTTGGAATAAAAGTATTTGTGTTCTCTGTATATGAAGTTTTCAGAATGACAGTGAGATTGTTATGCAAACATGATAAAAAGCCATAAAAAACAGTCTCTGTGAGAGCACAGTGTGTGAGATTCGCTCAGTAACAAGTGTCAGCAACTCTGGGAACAAAATTCAAAGCAATGCACATTGGAAAACATAATCCCAACTATACATACAAAGTGGTAGGATCTAAATTAGCTGTTACCTCAGGAAAGAGATCCTGGAGTCATTGTGGATATTTCTCTGAAAACATCCACTCAATGTGCAACAGTAGTCAAAAAAGGGAACAGAATGTTAGGAACCATTAGGAAAGGGATAAATAATAAGACAGAAAATATCATTATGCCACTATATAAATCCATGGTATGCCCACACCTTAAACACTGCATGCAGTTCTGGTCACGCCATCTCAAAAGAAGGTATATTAGAATTGGAAAAGGTGCAGAGAAGAGCAACAAAAATGATTGGAGTATGGAACAGCTTCCATATGAAGACAGCGTAAAAAGACTGGGACGGTTCAGCTTGGAAAAGAGACAATTGAGGGGCGATATGGCTATAAAATCATGAACACTGTGGAGAAAATGAATACGGAAGTGTTGTTTACTCCTTCATGTAACAGAGGAACCAGGAGGTCCCCCAATGAAATTAATAGGCAGCAAGTTTAAAACAAATAAAAGGAAGTAATAAAAGGGGATGGATCACTTGATTATTGCCTGTTCTATTCATTTCCTCTGAAACACCTGGCATTGGCCACTGTTGGAAGACAAGATACCATTGGTCTGATGAAGCATGGCTGGTTCTTATGTTTTTAAAAAGGCTGCTCTCTGCAGACAGATCTAGTTATTAGAATTTCAGAGGTGCAGGAAATAATCACAGTGTCTAGATAATATATAGAGAAATAATGTCCAAGAGGATAGAATGCTAGTCTGGGTCTGGAGAGATGTGGATTCAGTTCCTTACTCTACCACATGCTTCCTGTGTGATCTTGGACAAGCCACTTAGGGTAGGTCTACACTGTAATTAAAAATCCACAGCTACCCCACACCAGCTGACTTGGGCTCACAAGGCTTGGGCTGCAGGGCTGTTTCATTGCAGGGTAGACTTCTGGGCTTTGGGTGGGCCTGGGCTCTAGGACCCAGAGAGGTGGGAGGGTCCCAGAGCTCAGGCTGCAGCCCAAGGCTGAGCCCCACATGCCCAAGTCAACTGGGACAGGGCAGCCGTGGGTGTCTGACTGCAGTGTAGACATACCCACTGTCTCTCTGCCCCTCAGTTTCTGTCTGTAAAATGACGATAATAGCACTTCACTTCCTCAAAGGGGTTTTGTGAGAATAAATACACTAAAGATAGTGAGGTGCGCAGATAATGGTAAGGGGGCGTGATATATAACATGTACACAAAGGGGGGGGGGGGGGGAGTCTTTATAAAAAGAAAATTATGGCACCTTATAGGTTTTAGTAAGAGAATTATAGTCCTCTGGGCAGAAGTGGGATATTATTCCTGGTATGAGCAGTCTGCTATTTGGCATAGGAATTTATTCCTGATTGGAGCAGAAATCATCTGCATTGTTTACTATGATTGGCTGTAAGGTTCATGATTAATGCAGATTTATTGACACTTTTGTGGTATGGAATAAGGTAGTGATTATTTTTCTTTCTGGTACTGATGTGGCCCTGATACAATTACATTTAGAAAAAGGAAAAGGAGGCAGTGGGATGTGGGTGTCAGACAATGTTAAAACAAGGAGAGCAGCAGGGGATAGAAGTCAGCAGAAACAGATCATCCAGACTGTTCATCCTGCTGGGACTGAAATTGCTGAAAACACTAGATCCAGAATGCACAGCTTCACTAATTCTCAAGGTATGAATGGTAAATGCTTTCAATTTGAAGCAACATTTACATACAATTTAACAGCAGCAGTTCCAATCTTACTTGTGAGTGTGTGTATAAAAGTAACAAGCTAGGTTTATGGCTAAAAAAAGGTTAGGTCATGAACACAAACAGCAAAGTCAAGGTGTAACTTGTAAACAAGCCCTCTGGAACACCTCAGATTGCATCCAACAGCCCTTGGTGAAAGAGAAGCAAATAGCATTGAACTAGGTTAGTAGCATAAAGCTGGGGGAGGGGGGGGGACGAGAAGAGAAGCATCACCTACTAAATCTTAGCTGTTCAGTTTCTTAATAAGAGTATAAACATTTTGCACATTATATGGACACCAGCAGCTTGAAAATTACATTTCTATTGGAAAATATGCTCACTACATTACAGGTAGCACATAAAATTATGTAACGTTCAGAAACTGACAAAAAAAATTCTCTCTCTATTTTCGGTTTATTTTGTGCATTTGACAGAATTTTGTGGATGGTCAGTTTCAGTGTATCACTGTGCAGTCAGTGAGGCCTCAATCTGCAAAGACTTGCATACAGACTTAACTTGAATTCATTGAAGCTACTAACATGGTTGAAGTTAAGCATGTGCTTAGTCTTTGTAAGATCAAGGTTTGCTTCACTTTTATCAGTCCCAATTAGGAAATGGTAAGTTTGAATTATATTTATTTCATGCATTAAAATAAGGTGAATTGAAAAACTTTAATAAATAAATTTTAAAAATTTAGATTCCAAATCAATAAGGGAATATATGTATACATTTTAAAATTACAACTGCATTTACCTTTTAATTTTTAAAGAATACTTAGAGATTTCCTCTTTTTTCTTACTTGTCAAGAGCGGAGTTCAGTAGTCAGCAGGAAAATGTTCTGCGTATGGAACATGGGTGTTTGTTAGCACATCAGCCCTTGCAGGTGAAACCCTGAACATATGTCTTCAAAATTAAATGTAAAAGAACCTATTTTCAAATAGTTGGTTTAATTGTATATTTGTCATTCAAAATGACTTAGGTTAATTCAGTGTTGCCCCAGCATGCTGCAGCCTGTATCTTGGCATATTTGGCCATTACTCTCTTCAGGGGGCTACCAGGGGAGAGATCTAGCAACATCTGCCCAGACTACATTAATTGGCTGACCTTTAGTCCGATCTTCTATTGGCTGCTATCTAAGCTCTAAAGACCCCTTTTCCTTCCCCTCCCCACTTCACGGCTGGCCAGGTTGAATCAGGGCCCCTTATAAAGGAGATATGAAGTGGGGAGGGGGATGTTCTTTCCCCTCTCTGCCTCTTGGAACAGATTCGAATGTCCTTCCCCACCCTAAGTATGTCTTGCAAGATCCATGATGAGCTCTCTGGGTCACCTGTAGCTCTGCAGATGCCATCCTTCTGTGCACTCTGCAGTCTTTCAAGTAATCTGAGTCTCCCTCCACTCTCCTGGAGCCTGCAGCTATACTGTGAGGTGACCACCCCAGTGAACTGCTGCCACCAGTAACCACCACCACCAGAATTTATGTCAACATTTTCTCACCGCAAATACTCAATATGGATCTTCAGTCAATTTAGGATTAGCCATTATTTTGCTCATAAACTTGTCTACCTCACCATAGAAATATGCTACTATGAAAAACATCACATAAACGACAGATTCATCCATTGGTTACACCCATGCAACCTTGTCAAAATCAGTGGGGCAGAATTTGGCCTTTTGCGTGTGTGTCAATTTGTGATATCATGGCAAGAAAACTAATTAAAGGCCCTTTCCTGCATTTCATGTGAACCAAAAGTAGCAGGTGGGCAAGGAATGCAGGATCAGTCCCTAAGTAATGTCCTGCCAATTATACCCATCCAGATCATTAAGAGGGATCTTCCCCTCACACTTAGAATCACAGAATCATAGGACTGGAAGGGACCTTGAGAGGTCATCTATTCCAGTCCCCTGAACTCATGGTAGGACTAAGTATTATCTAGACGTGTATGTTTGTATCATTCCAGTTGGAAAAACTCTTATGTTCTTATGATAATACACTAAGGATACTACACTGTAAAATTACAAAGACATAAATAAGTGCCAATAATTTTTTTGGGGGGGGAAGGAAAGGATGTTTACAAATATTTTCATTATGTGCAACATAATGTGTTTTTTTGGGGGGGAGGAAGCTGGGGTGGAAGGAATCTGAACTGTGAGAGAATATTCTAATTGACAGCAAAATCATCCTGTCAGATGGAATCACATTTTGTGGGACTCATAAAACGGCTAAGAACATTGGCTTTCCGTCGAACTTTTGGGAGAAGAAAAAAAGGAGTGTCATACTTTCAGACAGAAAACTCATTTTATACACAGGTATTCAGAAAGAAAAAATTGGCATTTATAGTGGTGATCTCATTGGAGAGGTAGTCTGACCTGGTAGCCCGGAGAATAAGGACATGAGGTATTTGAACTACAACTCCCATGAGGCACCATGGTGGCATTTACAAATGAAAATTTTAAGTTTCCAGACAAAAAAAATGGGGGTGGGGGATTGATTTTTTGCTGAAAAATCTAAACTGTTTGTGGAAAAATATCCATTTTCCAATCAGCTCTAATAACAATTGTTTCTTCTTTATAAATAATTATTTTATTATCAAGATTAATCTAACTAAACAATAATCTTTGTAATACTCTAAGTTTGTGTCATAAACATTTTACCTCTATTCTACATAGACCAAAATTTCTGGCTTATAGAATGTACATACAAAATTGGGAAATTAATCAGTAAATTTTTTCATAGCTGCAGAACATAATGTGTTATTTCAAACTGAAAACATAACTTTGTTAACAAGAGCCTTGCACATTAAAGACAAGATATTAATGAACTAAGTAATGTATTTTCAACCAACCTGACAGTATTGTGTTGACATTAACTAGGTTTGGCAGAACTCAATTTATTTTCTTTTTGTTATAATTTTGACAGAAAATATCAGTGTATTTTTAATTATTTTTAGATATTTATTAATTTACATTTTCACAATTGCACAAAATTATGAATTTTAAACTGTTAGATTTTTATCAATTTTAATTTTCACAGTTACAGAAAATTACAGGGGAGAGGTCAGATAATTATATAATGACAGTAGATGTTTAGATTCAAAAAGTTTAAGCTTTATAACCATTAAAACACAAACTGTTATCATCACGTCATAATATACAAAGTAAATTTCCTCAAATCAAACTCTAACAAGTTCTCAAACAGCATTTTTCTTACTTTGCCTATCAGTAAATTTGTACTATTATCAATGGAACTATTTTTCCATCAATTTGTGTGTGTGCATGGTGAAATCAACATTTACTAATAAAAATCTAATCCTTTCAAACCTAACATTAACAATGTTGAGTAGAAAGAGACACAAAGGGAAAGAATGGCCCTTGTAACCCAGTGTTTGAGTTCACAACTCCTTTAGCACATCAATGACCATTTTTCATTTGAAATGTTGGAAAGTGGGGAGAAGAGGGAGCTTCTATTTTTGAAGCAAACTTGTGTGGGATGTTAAATAACGAAGACCAGACCTGTCACTGAATGCTGATATATGAACATTCCAGTAGTTAGTGTCATCTTATATTGACTAACACATCTTTTACTCATCTCTAGGGAGGCAGACAGCTCCAGGGACTCAAATTAGTGGTCTTTAAGAAAAGTACACTGTGCCAGACCAGTTCCTGGCTGGAGCTCTGCACCTGACTTGGCTCTGTGCTCATGGAAATCAAATTCTGGAGAGGAAAGTTGTCTCTGTGGGCAGCAGCCACAATATCCGCTCCTTACACTGGTGGAGTCTGATTTCATACCTTCAATGACCCACGCCAGCACAGCTCAGAAATGGAGCTCTCTCACAGTCAATAAGGATGGGAGTCCAATGAGCTGAAAGACACTTCAAGAGCAATTGGGGCTAGTCTAGCCATTATGTTAATCTTCCATCCCCCACTCACCTGCACCTGTAATACAGGGATTACTCTGAATGAATTTACCATCTCTCCCATCAGGTTACTCTGTTGGAACTATTGTTGCCAGGGCTATGACAGCCTTTGCTGTGCTTGTGTGGGACATACACAGTAACCAGAATTCTTGGAGGCCTGATAGAAAGATGAGCAACTACATTCAGAGGCTCCAGAAGTCAGGACTGCATAGCCTAGCATACCAGTCTGACAAACCTGAGGAAAGCTCCCCTCATTGGGAGTAGGGTCTGAACAAGATTTAGCCCTTTCAATTGAAACTTTACACACAAGTAGTGCTAGTGGGATTATTCTTCTGTATAAAGTGATTCACTTTGCAGAGTCCAGCCCTTTGTTTTCTACTGAAACTGCCCCTTTCTCTATCAAACTTTAGTAGTGAGCATGTGTGTGCAGAAAACCCTGTATGATCTGGTTATTTCTTCAAAGCTCTGTATAGGCATGATGGCATGCACTGCAGTCTTGCTCAGAGCCTAGGTGATTTAATACATTAGTGTTTCATCTCTAGAGACTTGGGCCAGATCCAGTTTATCAGAAAAGTGTAAATGAGTGTGGAGACCTTGCTCTAAGTCCTTGGCTTTACCTACATCACAAAACCACTGTCAGTCTCTGCTCAGGCGTGGCCTACAGAGCAGGAGTTTGGCATGGCAGGGAGGTGCACTAGTAGTGGTTGTGAGGAAGTTTGCACAGCTTCCACCTGTAACATAATAATAATAATATATGGAGATAGGATATCTCCTAGAACTGGAAGGGACCTCGAAAGGTCATTGAGTCCAGCCCCCTGCCTTCACTAGCAGGATCAAGTACTGATTTTGCCCCAGATCCCTAAGTGGTCCCCTCAAGGATTGAACTCACAATCCTGGGTTTAGCAGGCCAATGCTTAAACCACTGAGCTATCCCTCCCCCGAGTCTAGCTGCTACTAATCATTCCCTAAATTATGGACCACTAAAATGTAACTGCCTTCAAAATAAAACTGAGCAGCAGTGAATATCTGAGTACAGCAAGCCATGATTTATACATACATTTCATAGAATCATAGAATATCAGGGTTGGAAGGGACCTCAAGAGGTCCCTTCACACAGTGGAAAGATTTGATTTTTAATCTCTAAAGAAATTTCGACTTCTAAAATGTCCATTGGTAAATGAAAGATGAATTCATTATAAAAAGAGACAAGCATTTGTTCTTTCTATGACTGTTAACCCCAGTATTGTGCAAGAGCAAGGCAAGGGTAGTTTCTTTAAAAAGGGGCCCTTACAAAATGCTGCCTGTTTAAAGCTCATGTTAAGAACATGGTTTCTCTTTTGCAGCCCTTTCTCTTACGTTTCCAGTATCCCTTGTCCTCATGCACATGTCACTGCAACACCTATGCTCCTAACAGCAGAAACGTTGAAGAGCATTGTCTGAAGCAGAAGCCTAAACTCTCCTTGTGCGGGCTGGAGTGCAGGGATCATCCTTTCCCTGTTGTAGTGTGACCTAACTGCTGTTCTGAAATACTCCCCAACCCCAGGAGGTTGAAGCATAATGCGCTGTTCAGAGAGCGAACACCCTGATTCTGCTGATCAGTCTGGCTCCCATTCCACAAAAAGTGCTGATATGGTAGCAATCATATAAGCTCTAAAGACTGAATTCTGCCCTTAGTTACACCCATGCCATCTCAATAAACCTTATGACTTTCTGCAGGGTAGAAACAGGACAGAATAGATTTAACTTTACAGTATTACTTTTGCTTGTATTACATACAGTAACTTACGGGCGGGGGGTTAAATGTCACTGCCATATAAATGAAACGCCATCGCACATGGGCAAAAGAAGTTACTGAAAAAGCAAAAACAGCTTAAGTAAAATATGTGGATAATTGATAATGGCAAACATTTCCCCAGGATAGCTAAACAGAGGATCAGAGCTGAAATTCTTTGAAGTCAATGGGAGTCTCTCCAAGGACTTCAGTGGGCTTTAGGTCAGTGGGCTTTAGGCCCAAAATGTTTTTCAAGCAGCATAGAGGAGAAAATTCATTTGGCAAATGAACGCCTCTCTTAGCCACCCCACCAGGGAGAAGGGGATATAGTCAAAGACAGATAGAGGAGAGGAAAGAGAGGAAAACAAGGAAGGAAAATCCACTATTTTGTGTTATATCAGAACATAAGTGCTTACACTCAAGGTATTTATTATTATTAATAGCTGTGACTCTTGTCTATCAAAGAACTCAAAGCACTTAGAAGAAACTTAATTAAGCCACACAACACTCTCTGTGCTAAGCATTGTCCTTATAACTTTTATAGATTGAACCAGGTGCTCTACACCTCAGGTTCCTAAAGTCCATTGAAGTCAATAGGAGTCTATCCATTGACTTTAATGGACTTTTGAATCAGGCCAAAGATAGGGTCTCTGGACAGGTTGATTCATCTGAATCAGATGGTGTCAGATCTAGAAATACAGCCGAGTGGTCTTGACTCTGTTTATTTGTTTTCACCATAAAACCACATCCTCACCTGAACATGAAAATTCACAGAAGTATTTACAACCTAACAAGCACATAAGAGTGTTTCCTTTTCAGAAGGTAATAACTAAACTGGTCTGAAAAACCCTGAGAACTTTAGACTCAGAGGATGAAATGCTGGCCCTATTGGAATCAATGACAAAACTCCCCTGGGACCAGAATTTCCTCCAGAGCTTATTTGCCCTGGTCATGGTTACTGCATACTTACACAGGAAGCAACACTTATGCTACTGTTGTGATATGGATTTTTATTAAATATTCAAATAATAAAAGGAAAGGGAAGAAAAAACCCAGCAATGTGGCCTGCAAAACCACAGAAAGAGCTCTTCCTCTTCACGCTCACCCTAAATAAATCCTGCCTCATCTTCCTGCAGTCTACCCCCTTCCCTCCCCAGAGATCAGCATGGCTCTTCTCTCAGACTGAACACTACAGCATGCGTACATTTTTATAAGTGGAAAGAAAAAGAAAGAAAGAAAGAAAGAAAGATTTTATTTATGTTATGTTCCAAGTTGTGTCCTTCCCAATGTAAACAAACAGAAGTAATAGCCTTGCTAGTCAGTAAGGAGTGACGTTGATTCAAAGAGGAGTGGAAGGGTTAATTTTCCACCTTTTCAATGGTTTGACAGACATTTTCTTTGGGCTTATTTTTCCTTCTGTGACACATGCATTTTGTGGTTTTCGGTTTCAGCTGGAGGGAATGAGATGCAGATGTGGGGGTTTCTGGCTGGCACACTGGTTAAGAATTCCGATTAAAGGAGCCAATCACAACAGAGGATTTATAGTAGCCAATAAAATACAGAGATTTGCGATTCATGGTACAGAAATTTTGAAGTATTTGTAATGTAAACGCAGGTTCCTGTACTCTGGGCTGCCTGCACTATCCGAGTACAGATTCCCATCTGCTGCATGGTTATTGAGCAATAGCTGTACTGTGATAATTCAAATCAGACTCTCAGAACCAATCAATATGCAGAGAATTGCATAACTGGAAAAAACACTACAGTTATGCACTGTTAACATATACAGCATTACTGTACTCTGATAGGCTCATACAGTTCGATTCCAGCACAATTTTTAATACAGGATTCTGTAGTGTGAACACAACAAGCTCCTCCAAGGAAGTCTTTGTCTCTAGTATACTGCTAGAGCACCAATGTAAACAGGCACCTTTGTTTGCTGCAAATGTGCAGCTACAGAATCTGCCACATGATTTACCATTTGTTTCAGCTGCCACAGAAATTCTCCTTCTGTTGCAGAAATCCTTGATGCTTTCAGATTTGCAACAATTTCAACTGCCATTGTGTTCTATGTCTCTCCACCAATTCTACTGCTTACTTTTCTTCCCCACTAATCTAAAGAATAAGGGCCCAGTCCCGCAAATACTCTCTAATGGGTGTAGACTTACTACCATAAGTTGTTTCAATTAAAAGTACACAATGGGGTTGGGTGACCAGATATAAGTGTCCCAATTTTTCACACTTGCTTTTAGGAAGTGAGGGGAATAGTTGAGTATATAAGACAAAACATGTAATATCAGGACATCTGGTCACCTGACAATTGGGATCTGACAAAACTGTAAACACCAGACACAGAATCCTCCTTCTCACAGCCTACTGCTGCAGTCAGAGTGGAACCCTGCTGGAAGCATATCACTGCAGAGTTACTGTCCCAGAAACCGAGCCTCTTTTTTATTTTAAATGCATACAAGACCAAGTCCAGTAGAGCACTTAAGTAGGTGCATAACTTTAAACACATTCATAGTTCACCTGGCAAGTAGTGAGCTATAGATTGGCTAAGAACTGGGCATATGCTAACGTGTCCTATTATTTTTGTTACCCTGTCCTCCCCCGCCCCCCCCTCTCCCCACACTCACCTCCATCACCTCTTTATCTCATCATATCTTGTCTTTTATACTGTAAACTCTTTGGGACAGAGACTGTCATTTGCTATGTATATTTGCACAAGATCGAGCTCAATGGGGCTCTGATTTGGCTGATGTCTCTAAGCTCTACCACAGTAGAGATTTTAAATAATAAGTTCCAATGACTTCAAATGAGCTTTGAGGAAGGAATTAATTTGAAAGTTGATTTCAATGGGACCACTAACAGGGTAAAAACTATGCATGTGCTTTAGGTTTTGCTGGTTGGGACCTTAGCTATTACCTTTAACTAGACTTGGAAGGTTTCAATTTTTATTGGTAAATGTTGGTAAACAGCAATTTCACTGAACACACAAACTGACCAAATAAAAGTATTTCCATCAATAATAAAATTTACAGATAACCAAAGAAAAATGCAGCTTGAGAATTTATTGATTTAAGGATATTTACTTTGTGTATTTTTACATGCAAAGTTGCCAATTTGTGTTTTAACAGTTATAAAGCTTTAACTTTTTGAATCTCAACTACTGTCATTAAATAGTTATTGACTTACCTCTTCCATAATTTCCCACAACTATGAAAATTTAAAATCAATAAAAATAAAAAAGCTTAAAAATAATCAATGTTGTTATCTGTCCAAATTATAAAACAATAAAAATCAAATTTTGTCAAGCCTGCCTTTAAATTTTGAATGAAGGTGTGTCTGTTCTATAAATTTTGTATTTAGTTAGCTTGAACAATATTTTGTAGCCTTGTAATAATATTTTATTTCTCCAAAACTTTCCTTGGTTTTTAAGAATATTCACATTTCTAGGAGATTAAGCCATGATAGGGGACAGATTTTTCCCTTCCTGCATGCGCGTCCCCATTTTCTTTTTAAAAATCATCCTATCCCCTCCAGAAATTTTCCTGATTATTAAGATTTTTTTTATTTCAAATTATTTTTACTAGTCCATACGGACAACCAAATAACGATGTTCCTTCCAGTGGTGTTTTCTCCTGCCTGTGCTCAAATCTGATGTATGGGGTGCAAAAAGCCAACATTTGCACTTCATATCCCAAGAATGATCATATAATATTAGCTTTTTGCAGCCTATAAAGGTCCAGTGGCATATTCCTACACTTTTATTTCAATGAATATATTTATTTATTTTTGTAAACATATACTCTGGAATGATTCTATAATCAACCAATACTGCTGTAGAATTTTGCCATGGAGTATATCGCTCATGTACAGCAGAAATCAAAAGAGTATTACCACAGATACCAAGTCCAATGTGTTGCAGAGTATACAGGGTCCAGAATATAAACTGTATAACAGGCTGAACTGGTTTTGGAAGAACTCATATTCAGTAATTCCAAACACAGATAAACCTGCCCACTTGTGTACAAAGCACATGACATTACTTGTACCTCACCTACCAGCACTTAAAGCTGCTGTAACTGACATTATGGACAATGGGCCTGCTTCTCCTCTCATGGGCTTTGGTGCGAATCATGATTGGACCTGGCTACTCTAAACCAGCTCAGGCTTTGCCTTCTCTGGGTGAGGAGTTGGGGTGTTTTCATTTTTTTTTTTTTTAAAACAGCAAGATAACTAATGCATGACAGTTATCTTACTGTAAAATCCTACGTGAAGACAAGGCGCTTGTAGTGTTTACCACGAGGTAATTAGGCAAACTCAGCACTATACCCACTCCCTGTGGAGGACCTTGCGGTAAAACTAAGGTTATATCTACATTGCAATAAAAGACCCGTGGCCTGGCCATGACTTGCTCAGGTCAGCTGGCTTGGATTCCAGGGTAAAAAATTGCAGTGCAGACATCCAGGCTCCGGCTGGAGCCCAGGCTGTGAAACCCCATGATGTGGGAAGGATCTCAGAGCCCAGGCCCCAGCCCAAGCCCTAATGTCTATATTCCAATTTTTAGCTCCGCAGCCCGAGCCCCATCACCCCAAATCAGTTGACCTGTGCTCTGAGACTTGGTGCCACAGGTTTTTAATTTACCCTAAAATGCCTTGCTTCCAGTGGTTTGAGCATTGGCCTGCTAAACCCAGGGTTGTGAGTTCAATCCTTGAGGGGGCCACTTAGGGATCTGGGGCAAAATCAGTACTTGGTCCTGCTAGTGAAGGCAGGGGGCTGGACTCGATTACCTTTCGGGGTCCCTTCCAATTCTATGAGATAGGTATATCTCCATGTATTATATTATGTTTTTACAGTAAGATAGCTAACACCACACCCCTTTTTGTCAGTGAAGATGTAGCCTTAGAATACTAGTAGGGGGCTGCTTTTGGGATTGTGTGAAAGAGGCTTTGTCTTTTTAAGGAGGTTCCAAGTTTTTAGTTTCCAAAACACAAAATCTTTTAAATAAAACCCCAAACCTGTTTTTTTTCCCTTTTATTTGGTCTTGAGCTATATCATATATCTCTATTTTACCTTCATACCCAGCCTTCTGCCAGAGTACAATATTGTTCCACAAGAGTTGATAAGCCACACTTAGAGTGAAATTCTTCTCTCAGTAACAACAGTGTACATCCAAAGAAACCCCACTGATATCAGTGGGGACACTCTGGGTTTACATTGGTGTTACAGGGAGAGGAATTTGGCCCTTAATCTTCTCTAGCTGTGACTAAGTCAAGTATTGTGTCTCTCTACAGTGCAATGAACCTACCTGTACACATCACACAGCAAATCAAGCAGCACCATACAGTTTACATTTTCTTTTTGTATTAGGCAGCTTTGTAAAGTCCCTACAACTTGATTCTGTGAATTCTCAGCATCAACCAATAGCAATACAAAGGAAAGTGGTAAGAAGTAGGACATGATGTTTTGATAGTGAGGCACTGGAATTAACCTGCTTCCCCTGCTCTACAACAGGCTTGACTTATAACAAACTTGCATTCCCCTTAATACAAACAAACCAGATAGAACTGGGTTTGGGGTTTGTTTGGGGTTTTTTGCTCATTTTATCCCATCCCTCTCTTGGATTCACACTGTTTTTCATACTGCCTCATTATACTTTAACTTCTGTGATTCCATGAAAGGAATTTAAGATGGAGGAGACAAATGAAGCCAACCAGAATATCTCCCTGCCAGTGCAGGATTGATTCCTACAATATTATTTTCAGTGCAGTAGATGTGAGATACCATAGAAAAGATTAATCTTTCCTCCCCAGATGATTTTTAGGAAAAAGAGAAAGGGGGCATGGTAAAAAACAGAACACTTCATCTAGAGGGACCTGAGCTGTGTTTTACCTAAGAATTTTTGCTCCTTTAGGGATATTTTGAAGACATACTAGAAAACTACCCATACTAGGACAAATTGAAGTCCATGGAACTAAGTCAGTTTATTCCAGCAGAGGATCTGGTCCTAGGCCTTATACACAGTTAGGGAACCTGCTTTAAAAATCAGTTTTGGTTTTGACATGTTTTGTCCAACCATCTTAGACAAGTCCAACATGCCCATCTGTAGACGCGAGTCAGGTTTTAACTCAGCTCTAACACAGTTTGGCCCTGTTGCCAATGGTGAGCCAACCCATGTTGGAAACCAGTCCAGTTGGATCATTCATATTTAAACATGGCTCCCTAACTTTGTTAAAGAGCCACTCTAGGTGGTGCTTGAGGCTTTATTGGGAAAGTGCAGGAATTCTGACTTTTTAATTCTAGACCCTGGTATAGGAAATGTCTACTGAAACATTTGTTCTGGTTGTGTGAAGTGGCACAACCCTTCTGATCACAATTTTTATCTTTTTATATTTCCCTTCTTGCTCTTTGTGGAACAAAATACCACCTTCTTTTCAATTAATTCCTCTTCAAATTATTTTATTCCCTGGGGTTCTGCAACCTCAAGTTTTTAAAAGGTGATATCTGCACCACTATGAGTTTTGAATATCACCTAGTATTCCAGTGCCTGATGTGTCTGCACTGTGTTGTCTGTCTAATATAGGTCAGATCTTACAAAGTAATCTGCCCATGCTGACTTTACACCTGCACAGAGCTTCCATCATTGCAATGGGACTATGTGTGGGTATCAGTGTCAATATGGATGAGTCCCTTTGCAGGATCCTTCTGTTTGCACAGAGCTGAGCACATGAAGATGCTCAAATTGATAATAGTAACATCGCAAATATAATTTCAGTGCAATGTCACAAGATGCACTGACTGCAAAATCTTCATTGCTGCACAAAAACAAAAGAAGAAATAGTGACTAATTTGTTTCCCATAAGTCCCCTACAATTAATTATAGTGCTGGCTATGAGAGCTCTCAGGTTATGTGTATACTACAAGCGCCTCAGCTGCACAGCTGCAGCACTGCAGTGTACACACTTACTTCAGTGACAGAAGGGGTTTTCCATCCTTGTAATAAATCCACCCCCTCAAGAGGTGGTAGCTAGGTCAATGGAAGAAGCCATCCATTGAACTAGCAATGTCTATGCCAGGGCTTAAATTGGTTTAACTAGGTCTCTGGGGTGTGAATTTTTCACATCCCGAGCACCAGAGCTAGATCAACCTAAGCTTTAGGTGTAGGCCAGGTCTTAGTGACACACGAGAATGGACTAGTATTATCTTCTGATAATGTATTTTGCCACAAAAATATAGATGTGTTTGTCTGGGGTATGGGACTGTTATTAGGAAGCTTAATAACAATAGATGCGTGGGATTTTGACACTGGGTCCATTAGATGAGTTTAATGAAAAAGTGCTACTGCTTCTGTACTAAAAAGCCATAGTGTATCTATATTGTCATGGAACATTGGACATTGATTTCATTTCACTGCAATATCCAAAGCTACTCTGTTATCAATGCCATCACATGGTAAATAAGAAATATGCATTTTCCTACTTATTCTCTTTTTCTGAAATTGATCTTTGGTAGCTGATCATCCAAAAAATAAAATAAAATAAATAAATAAAAAGTTGCATTGTAGGCTTAGGTCTTTGTGTTGGTTTCATTGGAATAACACCCTAACCAGGGCCACTTATGCTAGGTATTTATAAACACATATAAAGACACAGTTTCTGCCCCAAAGCATGCATCATTGCATGACGTAATAGCTAAATAAACTACCCCACCCAAAATATTGCATTACCTGTGTTGTCTAGGCAACTACACTATTGATTCCATCAGCATTTGTAATAGTCTCAAATCCTTACCCCAGAGCAAATGTTTGGTTTTGTCATGTTAAGGCATATTAGGTCGGAGTGTTCCATTTCCCTCTATCATAATGTGCTTTCATAATCAAAATTATCTCAAAGTAAAAAAAGGTACTAAGAAAACAGAGTAGGGAAAGGCGAGTTAAGTAAGCCAATTGCAGTTGGCGTAGAACCGGTCTTGGGCAAGTCCTTTAACCTCGCTGTGCTGTAGTTCTCACCCATGTGAAAAAGGGTAGAAACAATATAAACTACCCCAAAGGTATATTGTGAGTCTTAGTTAATGAATACATATTCATGCAGCACTTTGAAATCTTCAGGTGAAAGACAAGAGAAATACATTTTATATTATTTATGTTTTATCTAGTGCTTGTGATCTAGACTTCAGCAAAATCGCATGCCCCAGACAGTTACTGGTCTGTAAAGAAAAGAAAAAGATAAAGAAGCACTAACAGGCAGATATTCAGTTGCCCTCCACCTAGTCCAGTTACATGAGGTCAAAGTAGGTATAAAGTGCTGCCTTTCTGCTTTAACATCATTCCACACCCACTTTCCACTAGTGCAGATGACTATACAATGTACCTTGTAAGGAAGACTCAGGACTTCAGACTCAAAGAAAACTAAGCAAATGGGAGAAATTATAAAGTAGAAGTGAATGGTCTCAAACACCACTCTGCTCAGCAGGTTTTCTTGGTTCATCAGGCAAACCTTAGTAAGAAGACTTATGCGAACACCTCTGATACTATTTTGTCTCTAAGGCCAGTGCCAATCAGAAAACACATCCAGAAGAAAAGTGTTAGTGCTTGTCACCAACCTGAGAAATCAAGTCATGCTATTTAACACCACCAAGGGCAGCCTGTCCATATCTCCCTTCCTCCCCGCCTTTCCCTGCTGGCTGAAGAAACTGTTAAAAGAACAAGAATAGCTAGCAGCATGTATTAGAAATTCTCTTGATAGCCGCACTTGCAGACTTCCAGTGCCACCATCAATTTCCAGAATATATCCTGGGTTCTGCATCAAAAAGGACATGCTGAAATAAGATACCATGGCCTAAAAAAAGGGACAGAAAGGAAGAAAATCAGGATCAAACCAAAAGAAGTGTCCTGATAGTCCATCTACAAAGCCATTTGTAATGGAAAAGCAGCCCAAAAGACAGGATCACTTGATGATATGTGCAACTTGTTTTAAAGCAGTCTGATGCATCCAAGACTATTTTCTGTCTCTGTAATACAGTGAAGAGCAGGGGCAAACCAAGAACTCTTGCAGGTATCTACACCTCAAGCAAAGGCCACAGTCATTGCATCCAAGCCATCACATTGATGGTCGCTATTCTGGAAAAAAAATATGTATACTGTTGAAGACCGTCAAAGACCCACTGTCCCTCTTCCTTGGTTCTCTGCTGAAGTGGGATTATTGAAAACCCAATTGTAAGAACAAAAATAGAGCTAATAAGAATTTAAGAATTTGAAGTCACTGATACTATTGGCACCTGTCTAATCCCAGCCCAAGCTACCTGAAATTCATTTTTGTGGAACCCACAAGTGACTTGGAGGTGGTAGAAGGTGTAGCAAGGTCTCTGGCTTAACCACTTAGTCCCCAATCCTGCAAACACTTACAGACATGCTTAACTATCAGTCAGTAGTCCTATTAAATTCAATGGGACTACTCACGTGCATAAATGTTTTCAGAATCAGGGCCTTACTCTGTTATGAAGGATAGTCTTTTTTACTGTCTATAAACAGCCGTCTAATTCTCTGAAACTGTACGAATTCTCTCCACATATCCAGCAGATATTTGTGATTATTAATATTATGTCATATACGCATTCTGTGACATAACTGTGGGATCACCTCTCAAATCTGCCATGAGGTATGCATTGCTACATACATGTCTCTGATGATGCACATGCAGAATATATCATATGACTGTTTATTTACTAAGAGCAGTCCAACACTCTTGATTTGCATACTGAAGCTCTAATGAGGTCAGTGGATCGTCTGTACACAGTTTAAGAGCACTATGAGGCCCTGGGAGAGAGAGAGAGAGAGAGAGAGAGAGATTGGTAGTACTGGTTAATTAGCTAGCAAGATAAGGTCCTAACCATGATCAGGAAATTATCATGAAGTCTTCAATAGCTATCACTTATTAAATGTTTAATAAGAACAAAAAGTTACTTGCTGGTGTTAAAAGCTGATTTATTGATACAAGTACACTAACCCTTTCATAGGGTGACCAGATGTCCTGATTTTATAGGGACAGTCCCGATTTTTGGGTCTTTTTCTTATATAGGTTCCTATAACCCCCCACCCCCATCCCGATTTTTTACATTTGCTGTCTGGTCACCCTACCCTTTCAATAGATCACTGTTTTGATCATTAGTGGTTCAGTCTATTTGTAAACAGGTACAATACCGTGCCTCTGGAGAGGACAGGAGAACATTTCTTGGCTAGCATTATGGGTGTTGAGATCTCACGGGGAAAGATAGTAATTTAAAAAACAAAAACCATGATAATGATTTATCAGAAAAAACATATTCAGTAATGAAACTTCAAATTCAATGTTAGAATTCATATTTTTTGGACAAACTGACAAACCAGTGAAGGCACCTGATTCTTAACAATGCAATTGATAAACCACAAATAAAATAATCATGTTTCAGAAACTGAATTCTATTGTACACATTTTTAATGTAATAAGTTTAAACAATGGAGGATTGTGCTTTTGCTACCACTAATGTCAATGACAAAACTTTTATTGATTTTAATAGGAGCTGGATTGGGACCTTAATTCTGTTAAAATGGCTATGTAGATAGAAGTGTCTCCTTATTCTAAGGTTCATGTCTGGCAAACTCCTCTTGGATCAGTTACTACTGATCTTTTTGATATTCAAAAAGGCAAGTAACCATTAAATGTATGTTTAAGTACTAATTGAAACACTAGGTCAGTTTTAGTCACTGGCAGGGTTGGACAGAATAAACAGCTACAATTGATTTGATAATTCCAGATTTCAAAGTAAATTGAGTTAGATTTGGCTCTATGGTAACATAATAATATAAAATGCTCTGATATACGTGGAAGCTTCTGCATTTGTCTTGTTTATATTTTTCTACTTTCAAATGGACAGCAAAAACAGATTCTACTGGCCTACTACACTACAAGGTGGCAATGCTGCTTATGTCACACACAAAGGTCATAGATGAGTAGCGATGAGACAGGCCTTTCTGTCTGCACACACATAGTCAAGAGGTCTTCTGTCAATCAGTATATGCCGTATAACCAAAGCACACCAAAAATTTTACACCGGAACCATAATACCCAATAGCTTCCACAAACATGTCAAGAGTTCTAAAAATACTCATACAACATACCTTGTCTGTGCTCATCAATATGGTTTCTAAAATATTTTTAAGGTATTTTACTTAATTACATTCCTTGTGAAATCTACACAAGTTCTCCCCAAAGCAGTTTCAATATCATGATCGCTCTCTATAGATGTACTTATTCCCTGGCATCAGTATTGTTCCCAGCCTTGCAGCACGTACAGCTTCACATCCAAACTTGGGCCTCTTACTCCTTGAGACAATGGAGGAACAATTCAGCATCCCTGAAACTGTCTTCTGGCACTCCCTACTTAGCAGCTAAACTGGCATAAGCTACTCTTAAATTCAGAAAATTAAGACATTTGATTTAGCTAATCATTCTGGGGAAGGAGATAAGAATTAAAGGGATGAGCCAATGGCAGTCAGCAGCACAAGAGGGCAGGGGAAACCCTTTAAAAGGTATTCCCTGATCCTTAAGCGTGAGTCTCTGCTGCAGCACAAAGGAATCCCAGAGCATTTACTGTGAGTGAAAAAGAGATCACTCTCCATAGTTTATCCAAATAAGAAATCTGAGATGTCTTTTCATTGTGGGGGTTTTGTTTCTTTTTTTTTTTTTTTTTTGGACTGAGCAAATGTTCATGAAGTGACAAAGATGGACAGGGTTAAATGCTGTAACATAGCACTTATTCACACCACATTAGGCAGAAGAACACTAAAATTAGGCATAAAATTTTATTCCCTTGGTAATATACTCCTGTCCTGATGAGAGAGAATGGGAGAAGAGGGAATTTCCCTTGGAAAAATAAAGCAAGCCATTCACAGATTAAATAAAAACTGGCCCTCTTTCAAGTAAATATCCCCATTCTCCCAGTCTTTGTGAAATGTGTGATGATTTGTATAACTATTCCTGTAGCAGAGATCAATGAAAACATAGGCCATTCATTGATCAGTCTGAAGGATCATCTGAATTACTGTATCTATAGTATTTGCCTATACATTCTGCCCTTAAAAAGCCTAATTAGCCACAACACACAGGAGGCTATAGTATATTGTTAGGTCTTAAACGTAAAGGGCTAAATTCATCATTGGTGTAATACCAAACAGATGTATTTGGCCCAAAGTCTTACTATATATACACAAGGGCCTGATCCAAAATTTATTGAAGTCAATGTGTGTCTTTCTTTTGATTTAATTTGAGTGAGAACAAAAGAACAGCCTTCTCAGACCCTACCGAGCAAGTAATTTTTAAAAAGTCCACAGCCTTACCCTGATTCTCCCCACCACTGCAACTGGTGATGAGCAACGCTTTCCATAGACCCAGACTCTGAAACAGCTGGAGTGTTGCCAAATGAACATGCATCCATAGTATACCATGCCCTTTTTAATCAACTTCCTAATTAAAAAATGCCATGCTGGCATGAAGTATGAGAAATGTAGGCTTCAAATAATTCACAAAATAATAGCACCACCCCACCCCCCCAAACACAGGGTAGGTTGAAAAATCTGTGATCTTACAGATGTTTATATCTCTGCACCAGACAAATTCATAATCAATTTCCTTATGCCTGACCCTCAAGATGTATTAAATTTATCCTGAAGGAAACTGGTTTCAGAAACCAATTGCCCAGATGCATTAGACAGGTGGGAGTTTCAGTGAACCAAAGGGTCTACTGGCAGATGCAACATTGATTTCTGAATGTTCACAATCTACCAGACAGCTCCATAGCAGACTTGATTTGATGGCTCTCTATGGGGTGCCCTGCAGCCTTGATTACTTCCACAACCAGGTTGGCTAGGACTGTTATGTGGTGACTGTGCTCTGTGTTTTCAGCTTCAGTGTAAATGTATCTCTACCCAAACTTATAACTATGCTTACTGCCTTCACTGTCTGAGCCCATTTAAGGTTTCCCTCCCCCCCTTAAATTCTTTGTCATTAAAATCTGCTGCTCTCACTCGGAGTAAGATGGTCATGATGGTTCTCATCAAAGCAAGATGTTGTAGAAATTCTATAGGGAAAATCTCTTTCTCAGCATACTAAATATATTTGCTTTGCTCATGACTTATTGACCTAAAGCATGCTTTATTTAGAGAACAGTGCAACACATGGGCTGAATGCTGATTCACTGCATGAAAATCTGAGTGCACTTCTATAGGTATTTAAACCACCTTTATTAGTATCATTAGGCCTTCTCATCACTTCTGGGGGGAAGAGGGATGAGGAAGGGGCGGAGGAGTCAGCAAGTAATTTATAGCCTTGAAGTTTTCTTGCATTATACTACCAAGAGCTTCACAATTGCATTCAAAGTTGACCTATGTGATGCAAACATTAATCTAGTTCAAATCAATTAAAATTACATGCAACATTTCCACAATAATGTTCAGTGGTACAAAAATCTTGAAAAACTCTTCTGCCACCAGTGAGACAACTACAGTACTCAGAGTTCATCAGGAAATAGGTTCTGACATAGGAAATCTTCATTTTTAAAATGTGCATATATTATGTATTTTAAAAAATAATTTACATGCAGATTACTTATGGAAATGCTGATGGAACTATAACAATTCTGTATTTTCACTGCCTTAGTTTATAGCAAGATTGCTACACAGAAACAAAACAGTATTCAGAAGAATACTTTTCCCTCAATCATGTAGCAAAGTTTCAACACCTGAATCAATATTTAAGATATTTTTGCTAATAATATTTGCATTTGATTAAAATAGTTCCTTTTTATATACTCAGCTCTTTACCATTAAAATGAAATGAAACCAAAAGGGGGAAAAAAAAAAAAACTAGTCGGCTATAAATCCAGAGAAATAATAAACCAATAAATATATTTTAAGTCTCTCTTCCTCTTATTTGTCTTTATATCCATACAGTAGTTTGATTCTACAATTCATAAAAGATGCAGTACTGCAGAGAAGAAGAAAGTCATCCTGTGAACTAAAAACTATTGTGATACAATTTGGGCCCCTTTAAAAATGCAGGAATATGCCTGAGTAGTACAGTCTAAGACAAAGAAACCACTGCAGATGAAAATACTAAACCAAACTATTCTCCTTGTGTTGCCAGTTCATGCTGATAGATTGAAAGGCAAATAATTTAATATTTCATCCTCCAGAAAGTTTACAGTGTAAATTAATCATAAAATCAATTCACACTTTTAAATTAGCTTAAAATGTATTGAATTTTGGATCTGCCAGTTGTAACTTATTTCTTTTCTTTGTTTCAGTTGATAAATGAATATAATAAAAAAAGCCAGCAATAGAGACAAACATGATTTTTTTCCAGTTAGATTCCATTTCACTGTATGTAGTTTTACCTTACTTTGTTTTTCTAATGTTTATAATTTTATTCTGCAATTCAATGTAAGTTTATTTGTTTAAAAAATATACAACTATACACACACACACACTACTTGTCTTCACCCTAACAACCAAGTTTAAGCTAAGCATGCAAAACTTGAACAAACACTATGAAATGATCAAAAGCAACTACACACTGCTTGTTAAGAGAGAATAGTTTATTCCAACATTTTTTGTTTGGAGTTTTTGGCATGGTGAAGACTTCTTCTGCTTGTTTGGTATTTTATGAAAATAAACTACTACACAAGTATGAAATGCCAAAAAGATAAAAAGCTATATTCCCTTTGAAAATATTCACTGTTGTTCTCCAAAGCAAAATAGTTAAAGATGACTCCTAAAAATACAAGCCTCTAAAATGAAAGCCAATCATTCTTTAACTGCTCTGCAATAGTCAGAAAGCTATGTAAAGACAATTCAATGATAGTCATTTCTACCTAACATTAACAGCAGTTAAAAAATTAGGTCAGTTAAAATGAAAATCTCCATTTTTAAGGAGATTAAGAACCATTAAAATAGGATAAAACTATTCCTAAATGACTATACAGAGAGGGAAGCAAATTCAGCCAATTTTTAAAACACTCCATGTTGTAGTATATACAACATTATAATTATGTAAGAAATATATGTCAATGGATGGTCTATTAGAAAACTAGGATTCTATTCATGTTCAGTGTTCAGTATTCTCTGGCAGAATTTTGAGTAATTAAAAAGCTGTTTTTATTTATTTTCTTGTTTTTGTTTTCAGCCTGCTCTTCAATAAAGAGCCTCTCTCAGCAACACAGAAATCATGTTTTTTTTCCTCCCACTAGCAATATGCAGATCTATAACTTAAGTTTGGGTTTTAGAATCATTAGTGAGTTGGCTGGTAAATAAACTACAATCTTATTCCAACCAGGAAAATACATACCAGTTAGAATTAATTACTTCTAGCATTTACTATTGTTACTGGACGGACATTGTACTAACAAATATTAAATATATTTAATAATGGAAATTTGCAAATGCTAATTTCAGAAAACAATAATCACTAAGGGCTCGATCCTGCTCCCATTGAAATAAATGGCAAAACTCCCCACTGACTTCAGAGAGAGCATGATCTTGCCCTGAACAGTTCAGATAATCTCCAGATCTTTGCATATGAAAATATGTTGAGCAGTTTAGCAAAAAAGTATAGCAAATTGGCTATTCTTTTGTTAGTGTCCAGAGAGTTGAACTTTCCTTCACTTTCTGAACAAGAGCAAAGTGACCTGAGAACAATAACAGTGAGAAAAGAGCATATTTACCTTGAGGAAAAGCTGAAGAATTGCAAAACAAAGTAGTCCAAATGAATTATCTATGCATTGCAGTCCAATTCTGCACCTTAAACTAGGCCACAGTCTGTCAGGCAATCATTTCAGCACCAGCCACCCTGCCTTCCATCTTAAGAGATTCACCCAGAAAATTGACAAACCTGCTCCACGACAACAAAACTCTTCTAATGCTTTTGAACGCCCACCATTTGTTCTCCATTCATCCAATCAACTTTTCACTGCACATCTTCTCTTGCTACCGAGGCTCAGAGACAGGATCACTTCTCATCTGTATGCTAATTATTTTGCCACATGGACAAAAGTAATAATGCTTTTAGACAGGAAACCAACGGGCCTGAAGTAGAAGACAGAAATTAATAAATTGACACCACTAAACGATGCAAAAAAGATGAGCATGCGTGCAGCACTGTGGCTGATGGATCAGCTGTAACCTCCATTTAAAAGCAGCAGACAGACAGGCGGTGGGCTACAGAAAACCTAGGCTGTGTAGTATGCATCAAGAACAAGTTCCCTTAGAGACCACATTACTGCAGCAGAATAACATCAGTAGCATATTGCTGACTTACCCTCTCTCAGTCTGCATTCTTTAAGCAATAAAAAACATATCCATTTTCCCAAATCCTAATGTTTGTGTGAGGGGGACTTCACCTCTAAGCAAGATATTTTTTCAGCTATAGTTTTGGCTTAAAACCAATATTTTTTTAACTCTCCTGTTTATTAGGCTTGCAATAGTCAGACAAGATTGGGGCTGTCTACTATAATGCTTCCTGCATTGTACCCACAGGCCCCTAAATCTCTGGAACAGAATGTGTATCATGTGCAGTGCTGTATTTAATGTAATAGATGGGAACAGAAAATACCAGTTAGACTGTTAACAGATAGGAGTAGGTGATGCATCTAAAAATACCTCCTCTAGCACTGATCCTATGGCAAAATGGAGCTTGGGTAAAAGAAATCTTAGAACATTCAGCAAACCTGTACACTTTTAAATGTTTACTGTTTTTAAAATGAATAAATATAAGTTATTTGCTTGCCACTAAAACTACCTTCCAGTGTGTATAGAGTTAACTCAAATTTCTGAAGCCTCATTTATTTTACCAGCTAGCACCATATTCTCTCTTTTAAAACAAAGGAAATAAACTATTTCCAGCTGGAAAGATTACCAAGCTTCTACCAATGATATAAACTTGGGCAAGGAAACTTTCATCTGACAAACAGATCAAATGTAAACAATCTCATATACAAAAGACTAAATTTGCATGTGGCTTTCACAAAAATGTTGCCAGCAAAATCAGGTTGATTTTGTAGCTCTGGCTGCTTCAGACTAGTAAATGAGCTGTATTATCAAGGAGAGGGTCTTTTTCACTCAAAGGGACACTCAAATTAGTACATTCCCCCACCCCCCTTTATAACACTCACTGTCCTGACAAAGCCCTTTTCAACCCTCTTCCCCTCCCCCAACACGGTAATAAGCTTCACTACAGAGAGTCTTATTTAATAATACTTCTGTATAACGCTCGAAATATGGGGCAGGGCTCCCGAATGAGGTTATCAGGAGGGTAAAGGCTCCCTTTAAATCTGTCCCCTAAACATGACATTTTCGTACCAGGCTGATATTTGTGACCTAGCTAGAACTGCAGCGCTCTTTACACAAAGTCAAACCAAATGTATTTATTAACAAAACGACGGTAAGGAAAATGCAGCCTACTTTAAATACTCAAAGGGGCTTGGCTGCAAGGGAGCCCAGGCTTCCCTGCTGCACCCTGCCCTCCATACAATAGAGAGAGAAGTAGAGCACCTCTCAGTAAAATGGTCAGCAGCTACCAGGCAAAAGCCGTCCTTCAAAATCTATTTCTGCCAAGCAGATATTTTTCGTATGAACAGGCGCACACGGACGCAGGTTGACTTGGTTGCCCTCTTTATTACCATGGCATTCATTGCAATCCCCCTGGTTCCTCCACCCTGTTAGTTTGCTGCCTACAGTGATGCTCTCTTCTCTGCAAGCAGCACCATTGCAGACTTGCAGAGGGGGACCATGCTGGCCACTGTTTCAGCAGCAGAGACCGAACACCAAAGGGGTGAATCGCAAGAAACACCTTTTTCCCCCCCAGCCCTCAGAGGTAATCCCTCTAAAGCTCGAGTCTGTTGGCTGACGTGTTGAGACCAGACATGTTGGTTGCTACAGAGGTTACAATTCCCTTCCCATCTAGCATTGCCAGAAATCACGCTGCAGTCTGAAGGGGGGGAGCCTATCTGTGTGTAAGTAGCCCTTAGCATCTTGAGCCATCCTAGCCGCTCCGCAGCCACAGGGATAACAAACTTTGACAAGGGAGAGGGGTATTAGAAAAGGGGCTAAATCACAGCAAACAGGATGAGGAACGTGCTAGCAAAAGCAAAACCCTCGGTTGCATTAATTGGGAGGGTGGGAAGTGGAATGTTTCCCCATAAAGCAGAAAGGATTTGTGTGTCTCTCCTCTCCCCTCCCTTCACCTCCCCAACACACACCTGTATTTTCTGTAATTCTTCTCTGTCATCTCCGATTACATCTACCTACATTCCCAGGACTCCTCGTGACGCCGGCGCCTAGAACGGGCAACACTCCAGGAGCACCCATGGGGAAAACATTCGGAAAGCTCGAGCAATGCAGGTGCGACACGCAGGGGCAGACGCCGAGACAGTGAAAGCTGTTCCATAAAGTAAAGAGGAAACAGAGACAGCTTCTCAAGGAGAAACGCCTCTCCTGACCTCTATGGCGGAAAGCGAGTGCTAGCTACCATGTCTGCTGCTTTATGCAGCAGCAGGAGAGTGGCTTTAGGTTTTTTAAGCGAACTAAGTCACCATTAAAAATAACAATCAAAATGTAAAAACACCTGTCAAAGAGTAGTCACCAAAAACAGCCTGTATATGCTTCTGTTGTTTGAGGTCACTTTTGGGTTCAGCATTTTACGGTAACTTCCTCTTCCTTGGGGAGAGAGGAACAAACCCAGCCCAACACAAAACCTGTCCTTTTTCATATGCCACAAGTTGACATGCCACCTTACCTTGTCCACATGGTATTAGCATGAGGCTGAGGCACATACCTCCTGACAGGTGTTTACAAACTTTGCAATGGCTGGAAAACGTTTGCACCTGGCAAAAACCTCACATTCTTGTTCAGATTTAGAGCTGAGGCAAAGAAAGGGCCCAGTCCTGCTGTCATGGAAGCCAGTACCAAAACCGCCCCGTGGGAGCAGGATGGAGCCCAGAGTTAGCTGCATAAATTAGAAGCATTTGCACACAAACAAAAAAGACTAGTGTGGAAAATAACCTGGGAGACTGGTGATTCATTGGCCTAATTGTCCTCTTAAGACGTGAGGGTATCGTGTTAATGGTCTGGGATGCCTCCCCTTTCCACAGCCTGTGCCTCTTCAGGGTGGGGGTTGTAGTGGGAGTGGGGGGGGGGGGATGTTAAGCGGCGTTAATGAGAGAGCACTGTATTCTTTCTGAAGGCTACGTTAAGTGAACTAATTTCAGCTGACCTATACTGGAAAACCTACCATTTCATTTACTTTCTCACTAGCGGTAGTTTCTTGGAAACTACCGGAAGCATAACTCATGCACGAGTCAAACTTACTACTGTTAGCTGGAATTAAAGTCCTGTATTTATTAGAAAGGGGGAGGGAGGGGGAAGCAACCAGCAGCCTTAATTAGACTGCCACCGTAAGAACCTGTTCCTGTACAACCCTCCCTATGTCCTTTATTAAAGGTATAGCCTTCTAAAACAATTGCGGGTAAAAGTACTTCTGGAGGAGGGAAGGCAGGAGAGGAGGCAGGTGACAGGAAAAGATTTATTCTTTCTTAAGAGCAGGTTTTCATTGACATACACTGTTGACAATTGTGTGAAAGTCGGCTGTACAGTAACCCCACAAAAGGTTAAAGTAGGTTCTGTGACGACGTATTTGGAGAATTTTGAAAATAGGTATTAGCCATCCAATGGACTGTAGTGGCTGCAGAGGAATCGTTGGAATCTATTGTGGTACTAGGTACTGGGATATTTTACATGCATTATTTAATAGATTAACAGCTCTTCAGCGAGGCACTTTTAACGTAAAAGAATTTTTATTTTAATGGTTCGCAATAGTTTCTTTGAAGTAATGACCAATGCTTGACGCAACATAGTTTAATGTGTGGCTTCAATTCTGAATATAGAGCCATGTTCATAAAGAATAGGAATGAAAGAAAAATGTGACAAAAGAAGTTACTGCGCATGCGCAGTAGCCAGTTATTAAATGATAGCAATATAACTTTTACATAATAAAAGTCACATACCAAACTGCATAGCAGCAGATCATGCACTAATACTATGCGAAATGTCTTGTTTTAAACAAATCATGCCTAGTCTGATTTAGCAATCTCAAACCAGAAAACGATTGTATTATTTTTATTGCAACCGAAAACAGGCTAAGTCGTTTATATTATGTATTCACCAACAGGAGATCTTTTAGACCAAGTTTCAGTCAAACAGTGCTTAGCAATGTCAAACTCCTGAAAACTGGGGTTTGCAATGCAGGGACGCTTCCATCGATGCTGGTGCCAGTGAGGGCAGTCATAATGTTGAAGAATTAAGCTTGATATATATATGTTTATTCGTGTAAAACGGAGGAAAACTAGTGGCATTAACTCAGTGTGGAATACTTTGAAGAGGCATCATTGAATATAACAACACCTGTAATGCCATTATATCTTGATAGTAAAATTGCATGGATGCAAGGAAGTACTATTTAAACTACAGTATTACGTTGATTTCACAGACTAAACAAAATGCATGCAAGGACAGCTTTTAAAATGAAAGAAAGAAGCATTAAAGAGCACAGATTTTATATTTTTACCCCAGCCATCTTCATATTGTCTCATTATAAAGCATAAAGGCGTCTCTTGCTTTTACCTCAATGAGCAGAATCATTAAGGTGATGAAAGTAAGTCATTTTCACATTGCCAGTAAACTAGTAGGAAGTCAGTCAGTGCTGAATGTAATTGCTATCAGCAGCGGACAGCTCCTGGTGCTGAAAGGGAAAGGCAGAGAAACCTCTTTCACAATAGCTCACTCAACCAGCCTTTGAAAAATCACAGCAAAACTGAATGAGGTGGCAAGTGCTCGGGCTGAATAGCTCTGTCTGCAGAACAATGGCAGCCAACTCCAAATCCTACTATAATCACATTAATGAGATTAATCAGTGAATTAGCAGTAGTCAAATGTCAGGGTGGCAAGGAGGAATCCAACCAAGCTTGATAATTAACTTTTTGGGGTCAGGGAGAGAGAACCAACTGTGCTGTCTCTTAGGCTTTTTCAGAAGTTTACCCATTTCTCTTTGGAAGATCCTAACAATTCAAGAGGAAAAAATAAATAAAAAGACCTCAACCTGTTCATGCTACAAGACAGTCTGCTAATAACACAGTATCGTGTTACTTTTCTCTTACTTTCAGTGGAAGTCCATTGTGGAAACTAGCATCATTTCAAACAATCCACCCAAACGATCGGAGCTACACTGTGTTCAACTTTGAGTGTGAAATTAGTTTTGTAATCCAACGTCCGCCACAAAATAGAATATGCATGATAAATAAGGCAGATAACAAAAAATAAATGTCATTCCCTTTAAGAATCTATGGTACAAGATACATATTTGGGGAGGGGAACAGCACCTTTTAAAATATTAGCAGTCACATGTTATCATGATGATAATCTACTACTGGGTCTATTGGAAACTGGTTCTTATAACAAAAACAAAAATAAGTATAATTTTAATTAAATAATTTAGTGGAACTTCCTTTCTGTGTCCAAGTCAGAGATCTGCCATATTGTAACTGACCTGAATACGAGTGAAACTTCTTTTCCTCTGAAATTCAGCACCCAGGATCATTTCAGTGTTACAAGGAGTTACTATGCAGTATTAAATTTAGAAATAAGCTTCTTTGCAAATGGCAAATAACTGAAATGCAATTATGTTTATTAGCAAAAAAGGGGATGCTGCATAATTCACTTTCTGCCTTTTAAAGCAACAGTATTGTCAGCCATCTGAAACCTTTGTAATTAAAAAAAAAAAAAAAAAAAAACCTAAGCTTACAAACACTTCTATGGAAATGAATGTTAAAAACAAAAGCAACAAAACTTTGGGTGGTAGTTTGTCTACCTGAGATTGTGTACAGTGTTCATAATAGAGAAAAATGACTTGCTTTTGTTTAATCTTATCTAGTCACAAATACAAGTACAGGAAGAGAATCTGCTTAACGAGTAAGTTTTAATTACTTCAGATTCCTTTTTACAATCTTCAGCTACTTTTCAATGTTTATTATATTTATAATTTTCACCAAGTTTATATAGACTGTAGCTCTACATTATACAATATTTTCTTCAAGGTGTACTTATCTGAACTATCTTTAAACTGAAGTATAGGAGGATGAAGATTTCAGCACGGTATATTAAATGAATCAACATTATTTGTAAAGCTGGTTCTATGTTAGGAATAATATACCATGTCAAACTATTGTAGATTTGAAATATTTAAGAAAGTTATCTTTAAAATGCAACTTTTATGTGATTACCTTAAAAAGTATAAATCCATTATTTTTCTGTCACTGTGCCTTCAAATCATATTTTATATAAAAAAGCATCGTAGTTTAGTATCTTTTATTTAATTGTGTTTGAATAGCTGTATTGCTCAAGTATTTTATGGGTATCAGAAGTTGTCGTCTCAGGATCTTCGTATCAAAAGTACTGTACAACATGCAGCAAGTTTATATAAACAACATGCTTAATGCAGCAACACATTTTTGTGCACTGAAATCAGACTTCAGTATATTTCCTAACTAGCCTGTAGTTCAATACAATCTCTCTGCACAGCAACACTGCAAGAACTTAAAAAGAGCAAACAATGGATAGTATAAACTATTGAACAACTGCAAAAACCAATAGCCACCCTCCTAGAATCAACTCCCTGAATAAAACACAGCCCTCACCTACACCATTAACTATTACAAACTAACCACAATAACGACATTTCAGCATGGTTAAGAAACAGCCCTGTCTCACGACAACTTTGAAAGGATGAGGAGTAAGAAGCATACCACAGAGACCCAGAAAAGGCTGCTTTTTTTCTTCACTGAACACTGAAAAGATACCCCACGTTCCAGGGATTAAAAAAAAATTAAATACACCCACCAACACTGAGTAAAAATCAGGGGGCTTCAAGAAGACTGCAGGGAAAAAGCTCTCTCACTCTCCTTAGTGTGCAGAAGCTTAGGGGGGAAAATGTCGCCCTGGCAGGAATGACAAATGCAGCACGATAGGCTAGCAGGCCTGAGGGATCTGTTTTACTTCCACATACATCCTCTAATGCACGCACTCCCACTCATCCTCTCGATATGCTTCCCCCCCCCCCTTTTTTTTTTCACCAGCTCCAAATCCCCGGCATATGACCTTCTGTTAAATAGATAAAAAAAATTTGCTTATCAGTCATGCAAATGAGGCTGAATTCATTTTCCACAACAGATGGCCTCATAGATAATGATGATGGAAGAGAGAAAATTGAATGTCTCTCACAAGGTGGTCATGGCAACCGAGAGCAGAATCATATCAATAATAAGCTCACTGCATAATAAGGTTGTCAATCCCACAAATCAAAGTCTCCAGCTAAATCAGGTAGCCCACCCCCAAGTCGTTACCAGGTAAATAGAGAAATGGACCGCGTTGGTGGTTGATTTTAAACAAAAACAAAATAAGGAATTGTGAAAAGAAATGGCAGCTCGAGCAAATTCTGAGACAAAATTGGAAGAAATAATCAGGAGAGATTCCTCCCCCCCCCCTAATTGTTTTATTGGATGATTTGGGGAGGGGGGGTTGATGGGATTTTACATGGGATGAGTATATATTAATAGCGAGGCTGATATTTCGAACTCGGTCTGCTGCTGGAGCCTTTCTCCCCACCCTGTCTCTGATGTGGAGTGCTGCATTGATGCAATAGCAGTTCGCCTCAGGCTTCCACCTTGGCTCCCAGGGGGCCACCCCGCAAAATGAATCAGCAGCCATCCTGAGCAGCCTGATTAAAATGAAAATGGCAAGGCACATGTCTGGGCGGAACTAGAGCTGAGCAGAGCTGCCTGTCTGGCAAGCATGCTCAATATAGCTTTTGCTAATAATGGCTTACTGCCTTTCATTTTTAAAGGTATTACCATCGTCCCTTCCCCCAACCCCCTCCCCCGGTGCTGGCTTTCCCCTCCCCCCCGCCAATTGTATATTGCTCACAGTTATAGTCTGCCAGACTGACATGCAGTTATTGTGAAAAGACACACTGTCTTCGCAGGGAATTTCTCCTCAAATATGCTGAAAAACCCAAGACAACCTATTAACATGCAGCTATAAATTATTTCCAGCTATTAGCTAGAAAACAGATCGCGGGGAGGGGAGGAAAAAGCCCCAGCTAGGTACAGTCTAATATCCTGAAAGGGAGCCTTTAGGGAAAAAATCATTTCTGTATCCCTTCCCCTGCAATCGTATCTACATCACAAAGCATGCCTAGCAGCACATGAAAAAGCATCGGTCTGCAACACTATATGAAATGTATTTAGGGAAAATCCCGCCTGAGCAACAATTCTAGGAAAACTCCCCAATGCAGCGAATTGGATGTACTGAGAAAGAACAATTGAACTGCAGATTTAAAATATCACCGTTCAGCTGAGTATAAAAACACTGTTCTGGGGCAATCAGATTTTTCCAGCATTAAGAATATTAATACACGCCCAATATTTTAAAGTTGGCCAGCTTTGTTGTTTTATGAGGGCTTCAGTTTGCTCTTCATATTCCTTCTCTATTGTGTGGGTGAGACTCCTCCTAGGCAAATACTGCGGTGGCAAAACTATAGCTTCGGCTCTATGCATATTATTTTTATACACATACACAGACCGAGATGCCTTCAGTTAATTCCTGTTTCTGAGACGTGCTCTTTCCTGCACTCTACCCCCGATGCTGCAGTGTGAATCAGAAATCAATAGAGCTGCTCTAATGGAGGTTCCACTCAGCAAAGCGGCTGCAGCTGGCTGTGCGCAGACACACACACACACACACACACACACACACACTCACAGCTAATGACGTCTGTGCAACTTTTTCAGCTGATTGGACACCGCATCGGATGTTCTGTGGAGCAAAGAACAGGAGGAATCTGCTATTAAAGTCTGGTAAAAAAAAATGGTAGCTTGTATTTTCCTGGCTCCCCGAGAGCAAGGCTGAGCTCCTACAGCGTGTGTGAGCGAGAACAGTTCTCTGGGAGGTGTGGTCACCCTGGAATAAAAGATAACACCCTAAGATTATCATAGACACTGCTGTGACACAGAACTCCGCAAACCACACGGGATTATTAGTTTTATAGGGCTAGACATTCATATCACGAGAGATAAGAATAGGGCACGGGAAGTAGACATGAAAATCAAAATTGTTTCATAGGTAGATTAACAGGATAATTTGTGCCCTTTGGTGCGTTTGCAAGGATTTCTGCTTTCCCCATCCATCGCAGGAGTGTTTTAACAAGAGCTGTATTTTAAATTCGTTGTCATAAATTATGCACTGAAAAAAAAATGAATCACGTCAACTGAAAATGTCCTTCTGCTTCCCTTACCTACAACAGAACAATGCTACATTTGGTAAATTGTACCTTCCAATTTCGTTTGCTATTTTTTTTAAAGTACATTTTTCCATATCCATGCTGCAAAGCTGCTGATCATCGTTTCCTGAAGCTGTATCTCACTGAACCAAGAAACTACTGTGCGGCTGAATCTCTCTCTCTCTTTCTCTCTCTGTATTTTATATATAAATCTAATCCTTTACTCCCAAAATAAGGTATTCCTGGGATCTGCGGCACCGCAGAACACCTCCCCCATCCTCCTGTCAATGTGTCTGAGCTTCAGGATATTGACAGCAACTGCCCCAGCTCGAGTCTGGCTCCAGTGGAGCATTTATATTCCTTCCACTCAGCCCTGTGATTTTTGCAGGGCTGAGAACGCCAACCCAAGACCAACTCTGGAGAAATAAAGTCTGGGAAAATGAATGAATCGTAAAGCCAAATTGCACGACAGAGCCACATTCCAGACTGTGTTGTACAGTTAATTCTTATGCAAGCTTTAAAAACTCCAGATCAAAACTAAAAATTATGGGATGTGGCAGACTGCAAAGTAATGGACTGTAGGATATTTTAGAACAAAAAGGGGCCACTAAGCTCAGGAGTCCACCTTCTTTTCCCTGTTAGCAATTATACCTCCACAATATACCCCCTCCAAATATTTGCCTAGTCTCAGTTTAAATTATTTATACTAGTTGCTCTTTCTGCTGTCCTTGGCAGTTTGTTGCACATATTAACTGCTCTCTATGTAAAGCTGTTCTGTCTAGATTCCTTTCCTGCTCAGCCCTTACTTAGCCTTAACTCCTTTTGTACTGGACAGAAAGCTTCGCCCATTTCCAATGTCCGCTCACTTGGACATGGATTTCAGGATATAGAAGGTACATTCAGCAGCCCAGAAACTGCGTGTTTGCTAGACACAGTAGGTGGTGTATTAGGCAAATGTTCAACAGTTCATGGTACCTTCCCTTGTATCTGAAATTAATCCCCCAAAAGCTTAACCTACATGGCAAAGTATATTTCCTTTGAATTAAAAAAAAATAGTTGTCTTTTCTCTTTAAAAAACAAAAACTTAAGATGACCGATACTCATGAAAATAAATATTGTTACCACTGGCACATTGGAAGGAACATTTTTCATTAATTTCCTTAGTTTGGCTGATGCTATATTTATCAATACCAAATGAAATGAAAAGCAGCAGATGCCCAAGGAGAGGGAGCACTTGCAATATATTTCCTGCTTGGGAAGGAGTTTGCCTTAGTCCTTTCTGCTGGTCTATAAATCTTGACATCCACTAAGTCCTATCATGTATGGATATCAAAGCATAGGTTGTCTTTCATGCTGTTTCTCCCATCTCATGCTGAGAGTTCTAGATCTTTGCATCCAGTCAGGCATTCATCTGTCCTTCATGGTTGGCTCTAGTGAAATCTTCAGGAAAAGGGGGACTCTGTGCCCTCAGCCTCCAATGGTATTTGGCCTTTGGACTCTTTTGTAAGCCTTAACTGCCACAAGATGCTGCTAGCAAATGAACTGGCACCCATCACCCCATATTGCTAGGACCCTTTTTGCATGTCCATGGCAACATCTCAAAGATGACCCCTCACCAATTCAAGTTCTGGGCAATTTTTCCACCAAATTTCTAGTAATCCTTAATGTAACTCTGTTGCTACACTTCCTGACGCAATCCGTAGTTGCAGGGTCAGTGTGCTATGCCATGCCCATTGAGGAAGGAGTTCAGATCAGACCAATGAAGCCCAGTGCTCACAGCATAAGTAATGGATGAGAGGCATGAGCTGGTACCACGCATACCCCTGAATCCTTCCCAGTGGATATGGACTGCATCATGGTTGTATCCTAGTTGTGAACCTAAGTTTTTTCTTAGACATGTTTTTGCATGCCCAGAACAGGATACCATGCCCAATGTTCCACCTATTTAACAGAGCAATCATTTGAAATGAAACTACAGATGGCAGTCAGACAGGTGAGTGAACAGGTCTTTGAGAATCTGGCACCACATGGAGATAAATGTACCCCCAGAGGCATTCTGTGTGCAATCTGCATATTGCTCATAACTCATGGTCTGGGAACCCCATGAAGGCAGCTCCAATGCAGAAAGAGTGAGGACCATACATGGGGAAGACTGCTTTTAGTAGGAACTGGGTTGGGGAGTCCTATCCATGTGGAGAAATGGTACACCCTCAACACAGTGGAAAGTACACTTAGATACCATCATACGGTAACAGCTGAGCTCATACCCTACCATTCAGGTTTGGAAAAAATGAAGGTTATAGTCCAGATGGTCTGATGTCAGCATAAATTCCCCAAGCATGGAGTACCATCCCCACTCTCCAGCTTCCATGGCAAGCTTGCTCTTTTGGAAAGTCCCAAATGAGGCAAACATGCAGGTGGCCTGTTGGACCTGTTACTCCACAACTGAGCTGGCAATTAACTAAGCTTGGGACAAAGGTCTTGCAATATCTGTAGAATGGTGGGGAACTACTTTTTCCCTGGTAGGCACTGGTCTTAGCCAGACCTCCATCATTTTCCTGGTGAAATATGATGTGTACAGGTCAGGGTACTGGACCATCTTGGGGGGGAACCCAACAACCTGCCGGCTAGTAGGCAATGATAGAATGCACCAACCCTTGTCAGCTCAGATCTACCATAAATTGTCACACATGAATCTGAAGGGTGGGCCATTTGTTGACAAGCCCCAAAAGTGCCTTAAAACAAAGGTGCTCAGGGCAACAGATTACTTCAGAAGCCCCAAATCTGTCACATGTTAAGCCACCAAGGAGTTTTGGCTTCACACATAGAAACTGGCAGTAGGAGCAGAGCAGTAGCTAAAACCAGTCTTCTGAAAATGAGAGACGCACAAGACATATCACAGACCAGCTTAATGATAGCCACTCATATTTATTTTGTTGAGACCATGGCTAGAATAGTGCATGTATTAAGGATGAAAGATCCTCAAAAGTTTATATTGCAACTTCATTTTGGATAAGTATGTTAAACTTCAGAGGTTCAGCAAAGATCTATCTGACTAAACAAACTTCTTCAGAATGCACTATTGGTCTGGGACTCTCATGAGGAAAGACTGTCATGAAATTTCCAGAACTACTGCTCCTGGCCAGAAATACCATGATGATAACCTCTTCTCCAATCATTTGGCACTCTGAATTCTAGATTCAGACAGAAGCTTGAAGTGAAAACATATTTAACATATTTCAGCATCTCAATGAAAGATTTTGCTTGTAACAATGAGAAAATGTAGAGGAGAGGGTTTGTATTTATCTGAACTGGTTCACCAATCTGTATCCAAAACTAGAAAGATTATTGCTTGTTATTTACTGAGAGATGTATGCTTTTAGTTTTGCTATTGACATCAATGAGAAGAAGGAGCAGCCCCACAGCAGTGTCAACAAATTGGAGACAATTCAGTGAAAAGCAATAAAAACAATTAAGGGTCTGGAGGGAATAGCTTATAGGAAAAGATTAAAAGGGCTAAATACACAGAGCTTGAGTAAATAACTAAAGGAGGACATGATAACCTTCTTCATGTACTTGATCGTTCAAAACACCAAGGAGGGAGAGCAATTGTTTAGGGTATCCTAAAGGGTGTTGCTAGGAGTAATGAGAATAAATTAATCAAAGGAATATTAAGGTTGAATATCAGGAAACAATTCCTAATGGTGTGCTCTATTAGACTGTGATATAATTTCTTATGGGATTAGCAAAGCCACATTACTCAAGTCATTCATAACTGGACCAAACAAAGCACTGCAGGTTATACTATAGGGAACAATCCTATAATGGCAGGGGAGTGGTCTACATAACCCAATAGGTCTTTTCTCTCTCTAAATTCAATGCTTCTCAATTCTTATTAGTTTATATCCCCAGTTAAGCAATAGTCCCCATTGTAAGCTCTCTTGGCTAAATCAGAAAGCATCATGGGAATTCTGAATCTCATAATGGAACAAAGGGAAACTTTCACTACTAGAACCTGAAGGGAGTTTTTCCAGTTTAAAATAGTTTTATACAGTACTTAATTAAAAAAAGTCAGTAGAAACAGATTCATTTATTTTAGTAATTTTATATCATATGACCAAATATAATGCCAGCAATGTGCTAGGCACTTTAGCAACAGGGTAAAGGGTCACACTGTAAGATCATGAAAGATTTGCAATCTAAGGTCCTGATTCATCAAGATGCTTAAATAAGTGTCTAACTTCAAGCAAGTGAGCAGTTCAAACAGCATCAAAGTGACACACGCACGTTTACTTTTGATCTGAACAATGTATTATGCAACAACTTTTTGCTCCTCGTACCTTGCAGCCTTTGTTATCCCCAAGCCACATAGACGTTAATGGGATTACTCATGTTCTTGAAGTTCAGCACAGGCCTAAGTACCTGGCTGAACTGGGATCTAAGGTGCCAATCCTGCAAAAAATTATGTACATGAATAGCTACACACATGAAGAGTCCCCTTGTCTCCAAGTCAAATAGGACTACTCATAGATCATTGTTTATTACTTATATTATGCTAGAACCAAGGAGCATAGGCTCTGAAGCCAGGGGTAGGTGGGGGAAACTCAGGCTATGCCCCGAACACTTTTTGGCTGGGCCAGACCTGAGTGGTGCTGTTACCTCTTGCACCAGGTTGTAATACCATTCACTGACATTTGGAGACAGTGAGTATAGGGCATCATGGGCCAGGAGGGTCAGGTTGCTGGTTGGGCAGAGGATGCCTGGGAGAGGAAGAGGAGGGTCAGGTGTGGGAACAAATCTATGACACCCCCCACCCACCCATCCACCCACACATGCTTTAAATGATGCTCTGCAAACCCTGCCTAGGAGCCCCAGTCATAGACCAAGACCCTATTGTGCTAGACACTGTACAAACACAGAACAAGACAACAATCCATAGAGTTATGAATATGCTTAAATCTTTGCAGGATAAGGTCCTACATGAACTAAGGCTAAGGAAAGGCAGTCAACAGAAGTTGGAGACTGAGCAGTGGTAACCAGTGTGTCTTGTTACTTCTACTTTATTTTTCATATTTATTATGTAGTAAATACTTTGATATCCTTGAAGCAATGTGTTTTCAAAAGGGACGTAGGAGAAGAGGATGGGGAAATGACAGATTGATGCAGGGTGTGCCATCCATAAGGGGCATCATGGAAGAACTGTGATGATGCAAATGGGAAGAAGTGGGCAATGACTGGGGGGGGGGTTGGGTGGAACACAGACTGAAAGGTAGGAGGATCAAAAAGGTTTATCCTTTTTCAAAAGAAAAGTGATACCTTCTTGCTGGAAATGCAACCTAGTTTGTTCTTGCAATGCCTCAGTTTTACCTTTAAAATACTAAACTTCATTTAAATTTTCAAAATTGTACTATACAAATTCAGAATGTGGTAGCACCCAGAGGCCTTATTCAGGATTGGAGACTGTAGGAGTGGACCCACATTGTCACATTATATTTACGTCATCTCTTTTATAGATAATAGGGGACCACATTTTTCAACATGGATTCCTTAACAGGACATCCAAATATGACATTTGGATGCTTATACAGACCCTTAGATATTAGGCAAATATCTGTTTCACACACTTACATGCCACCTGAAGCATCCAAACCCAAGATTTGAATGTTCTGTTAAGCAGCTTATGCTTGAAAGTGATGCCTACTATGTCATCTTTATCCAACAAAAGCTATCTATGGAAGTTTGAACTGCATTAGCACTGCATAAAGCATGCTGTCTGTCCCCCCTCCCCCCATCCCCATGTAATTCTACTAGAATAGTTACCCTATGGAAGGCTCCACCATGAGGAAGTAGGCAGCATTGGGTTACCAGATAGGGCAGGATTCTCCAAGCACTCACCGTTAAGCCAACAATGCCTAATCAGCTTTTGCAGTTGCAACTAGGGAGAAAATACTTTCTTCAAAACAAGAAGCAGGCCCTAGTTGTGTAGTTTGTGAGGCCTGTGAAGCTTCTGCTTATCAATGGCTGTGAGGGTCATTTTCCTCTGCACAGAGCCTAGCACATGTATAACATTGGAATAGCCATATCAGATCAGACCCATGGTCCAACTGCAAGATGCTTCAAAGGAAGGTGTACAACACCCATAGCAAATAATAATGCACTACCATACCTCTGGGCAAGTTTCTTCTGAACCCCATGCTTGCAGTGGTTGAGTTATATATTGGAGCATGATGGGTGATGACAGATACAATCATTTGTAGTCCAATATAACTGGATTTTGATGTCAAAACATACTTAATAATTGCATTTTCCCAAAATCAAACACATTACTTAGTTCTGAATTTTTTCTTAAGTGTTTCCAGTCTCATTTGACCTCTAATTTTCCTCCATCACTTGCTGGGGCTTTAGCCTTATTTCTTCAGTTAGACTTTTAGATAGTTAGCGCCACGCTATATAACAAGTCCTGGAAAATGGCTATTAGTCCATCATCTATTGGAGTTGCCCCTCTGCCATTTATAGTCCAAAGTAATTGAATTTTGATGTCCAACTGTAATTTATAATCACAGTTTTCCAGAATGAAGTAACATGCTTAATTTTTACTTTTTTCCTAAGCATTTCCAGTGTTGTCTGACCCAGAGTTGTAGAAGATAGCAATTGTCCTCATCCGCCATCTCATGTGGCATACCAAAGGAAATTGGAGAACCTCTTTTGAAAGGGCACAGGGTGAAAAACACTATCCATTTCTAGGATTCCCTTTTACATCATTTTGGGATGTATTAGCAAGGGTGTTGTAAGCAAGACATTAGAAGTCATTCTTCTGCTCTCCTCCATGCCGATTAGGCCTCAACTGGAGTATTGTGTCCAGTTCTGGGCATCACATTTCAGGAAAGATGTGGACAAATTGGAGAAAGTTCAGCGAAGATCAGCAAAAATGATTAAAGGTCTAAAAAACATGCCCTATGAGGGAAGATTGAAAAAATTGGGTCTGTTTAGTCTGGAGAAGAGAAGGCTGAGGGGAGGACATGATAAGAGTTTTCAAGTACATAAAAGGTTGTTACAAGGAGGAGGGAGAAAAATTGTTCTTCTTAACCTTTGAGGATAGAAGCAGCAGCAAGGGGCTTAAATTGCAGCAATGGACATTAGGAAAAACTTCTGACAGGAAGTTTTTCCTAATATCCAACCTAAACTGCCATTGGGACATTAGGAAAAACTTCCTAACTATCAAGGTAGTAACTATCAAGGAATAAACTGGCTAGGGAGGTTGTGGAATCTCCATCATCAGAAATGTTAAAGAGCAGATTAGACAAACTCCTGTCAGGGATAACTACTTTGTCCTGCCTTGAGTGCAGAGGACTGGACTAGACCTTTCAAGATCCCTTCCAGTTCTATGATTCTATCTGCAAGCCTATGTACAACACCAACATCCCGAGGACTAAGCTGCTATGTGGGGAGGATGAATCTGAGGAAGAACCTTTGAGAGTTCAGCTGCAGATGCTACCCCTTCACTACTTTTCCTCAGAGGATGAAGGGCTCTCTCTCTCTCTCTCTCTCTCATGGATAATCCAAGTTAAATTCCCAAGCAGTCTAGGACTCAAGTGGTCTAATTAAAAACAAAATTTATTAAGGTGAGAGAGATCAGGTTAAAACTTAAGGGAGGTATGCATAACATAGCTAATCTTCTACTCTACAGAAGTTAGTTATATTTTTATCTAAACCTTCTGTTTTTTTGACCCCTTGATCAGCCAGATTGGGACAATCACACCTTGCTGGTCCCTGTTAGGAATCATCATAGCTCAGGTACATTTTAATCTTTGGGATATTATCCTGGCTATTAGAATATCAGACAACCATCTCAAAATGCATTTACACAAACGTCCTCACGGAACAGGTTATCCCCATTACCTCTGCAATGTCCATTTTTAATTTGAATCATGCAGCATTATACACACTGTCCTATAAAATTTACAGGGACAGGAAACCAGATTGGTTTATACTAGTAGATAATGTTTTTTTGAACCCTCAGCTTTGCTATAAACCAATCTGGTTTCCTGTTCTTCCTTCTCCCCCATCATAATAGGCCTTTCAGCTCACATTTGCATCTCCCCTCTTTACAGGTGATGCTGGAAGAAGCCAGTTTGGGATGTTAATGTTTTTTGGAATGTTCGTGCTCCCCCCGCCTCACCCAGATGCTAGCTATGAAAGAAACTCACCATCTGCCTATTAGAGATATCTATTTTTCCTTTTATTATTCTACATTATTGACAGATTAGAACTCAGCTGTCACAGTTCTCACTGTCTCCTGGTAATAAGATATCATATCCCACCACCTCCACCACTCTCTGCATGCATGCAGCCACTAACAATAAGATGGACCAAAAATAAGTTTATTTATTCTGTCTTGCTGAAAAAGGTACTGACAACACTGTATTACATTCTGAGTCCTTCTCAACCAGTCCATGTCCCTATACAGAAAACACCTTCAGCCCTTATCCCTTCCTTTCCTTATTTTTCTTTCTGCAGCACTTGTTTGTGTAAGTGTTCTAAGTAATAAAATACCCCATCAAAGCCATTACTTAAGCTTTCATGTCCTGGACTTGTTTTAATGCTTTCTAGTCTGCTTGCTATCAGTCCTGCCAATAGCATTCTTTAAGAGGTAATAAAGTAACCTGGAAGGGAAACATTCACAATGAAATTTTCACAAATATGTTCTGGTATAATTCTCAAACTTGGAGAGTTAAAGAACGAAGATTACCTGTCATCACTGACATTGGGGACTTCTACATGAAGGTACCACAACATAAACAGGAGGCTCCTCTGAGAGCAGCTACAGCCATTTACAAATTTGGAAGCTAGAGCCACCAATACCCTGCATGTTTGACAGAATCGTATTGCTGATCCTTGGTTCTGTATTAAGTTTGACATTGCTAAAGTACAGTGGTGATCAGATGTGTTACCATGTGAAAAAAGAACTGGCTTACTGACAGTACCCTGGCTGCTGTTCCTTTTCAGTTTGGGTGTATTCAGAGTACTATCTGCACACTTTAATGACAACCTCGTCTTAGCACTGTAGAGCCAATAAAGCTGTAGAAGAGTGAAGTATATACTTTCTGGCTCGTATAGCATTAAAAGAATTATTAATTTAGGCTCCAATCCTGCAAACACATACATAATTTTAAGCATTTGATTAGTTTCACTGACTCCCCTTTGCCATTAATGTCAATGGGACTATGCACATGCTCAACATTAACAGAGTACCTAAGTGGTTGCAGGATCAGGACACAAGTTCAGCCAGTCTTACCTTGCTGCTCAATGGTGGTGTATTGTGCCTCATTCTGGTCACCCATGAGTCATGCACACAAATAGATACCGAACTCAATCAATCCTGTAGGATCATTGCAGGGATTTTGAAACCGAGGCCCACAGTTGCTGTACTGCGTTGCAGGGATTGCGCCATCATCAGTGAGAGGGGGTGATTTCAGCAAAAAGGAGACACAGAAACAGGTGCATGAGCTACTGTGTGCACACATTCCACCACCCAAGAGATGGAAGTCTAGAAAGAGCTTTGCCTCTGAAAATCTCTTTCCCTAAAATACTGCAGTGGAAAACTACAAAGTAACAAAATAGCAGGAAATGCCAGTGATCTTGGAGAAACTGGTTCCTCCAGACACTCCCCCCAGAACAAAAGCATGGGTGTACTCTAAATTGAACGAGATCTGGGATGGCAAAGACTGGTGACAAAATGACCTAGTAGAAGCTGAGGAACAACCCCAAATGTGACTCTGGAGAGCCTAGGCAAACACTTGAACACTGCTTGATGCAGTGCTGCCAACAATATGCCATGCTCCCAAAGAACTATTTGAGATAAGTGACAACACCAGGCCTCGGCTGCTGCTTTGGGAGCAACAAGCTGGATGATGAAGAGCCCAAGTTCAAATTCCAGAATCTCTACGTTAAGCTTTCAAGAGGTGTATACCCAATTGCACCTATAATATCCTTTATTTGATTAAGGATTATAATGCATGAGTCAGAACAAATGCTGCTTGACTTTCAGAGCCCAGACTGAGTTTGCAGGGCTAGTAGCTGGGGGGAAATTAAGCAAATATTATGGAAGTCCTTGGAAGTCAAGACCTGTTCCTGTACAGTTAGACTTGTGCATTCTAAAGGCAAACTATAATGGTACTTAATTATCAGGAAATAATTTACACAGGAAGAGATCCTCAGCTCCACCTTTTAAACTACTCTATTTGTAGTTCTTTTATGAAATACTGTGAAATGAGAAGCAATTTTCTTAGTCAAGATTCATAAAAAACAAAAATATCTGTTAGGCCAGTGGCTCTCAACCTTTCCAGACTACTGTATTCCTTTCAGGAGTCTGATTTGTCTTGTATACTCCCAAATTTCACTTCATTTAAAAACTACTTGTTTATAAAATCAGACATAAACATACAAAAAGCGTCACAGTCCACTATTACTGAAAAATTGCTTACTTTCTCATTTTTACAATATTATAAAATAAATCAATTGGAATATTAATATTCAGTGTATAGTATATAGAGCAGCATAAACAAGTCATTGTCTGAATTTTTTTGCTAATACTTTTTATGTAGCCTGTTGTAAAACTGGGCAAATATCTACAGAAGTTGATGTCCCCCCTGGAAGACTTCTGAGTAACCCCAGGGGTACGTGTCCCCCTGGTTGAAAACCACTGTGTTCGGCAAGACCTATTGTCTGGAACAGAGGGAACATGAACAAACTGAGAATTTTAAAGAAAAAGGATATCTTTAGGTTGCAGAAGGAAAAGGCCAAGAGAACAAAGAAGGACAGGTGTTCAGTAAAGAGGTAGCCCTCGCTCTGTGTGAGAGAAACATAGTACAAGATTTAAGGCAGGGAAATAAATCTCTGACATATGCACTCAAGACACAAGAAATTTTATGCACATGAATGAAATTTGTATTGAAACTATTTCTGTGGGAGACGTTGCAGCATTTAACAGATATGAGAAAGCCTAGAGAAGATGACCAAGTCATTGGTTTTGCTACTTATTTAACTTCACCCTCTCCTCTACATGACAGAGCTGTTTATTCTCTGCTGAATCTTTTAAAAGTGAACAGGGCAAAATAAGGATCAGAAAGGGAAAAAAAGCTCCTAATACTGAGAAGAAAAACAAACAAACCTGTCTTTAAAAAAATGCAAAAAAGTGGTCAAATTGTGTATGTCTAGCGATGTAATTTAAAGCCATCCACAGGCTGCAATAGTGTCTGCAGTATTCATAGTTTACATCTAGGATTAGACAGAACCGGAGTGCACTGAGGTGCAACTCTGTCTGCCCAGACAACTATCCACTAGCTCTCTGACTTCTCTGATCCATCATGTTGGCAGTACAATGCTTTGGGAGAAGCACCACCAAATCAGTCCTTACTCTTCAAACAGAGAAAACTCAGTACCTAGAGGAATAAAGCTCCTTTTTCCTCATCTAAATCCCACTTTAACCTTTACTCTGTTTCAAACACTGGAATAGTACAGGGCTAAAAAAATGTGCAACATGAAATCCAGGCTAGTGGATAGTTTTTTCAGTGTGATCTTATTGAAAGTCCAGATAAAGGGCTGGAACCCCAGCTGATTTAAATCAGTGTAGTTCCAGTGAAGTTGCACCAATTTATGCTAGCTGAAGATCTGGCCTGTAGTTTGTTTGTTTACTATTATGTCTAAACGAAAGACAAACAAATTTTTAAGTATCTGCTTTATTTATTTTTTTAAAAAATCACCTGGCTCTATGGGGTAGTTTTTCTGTAAGGATGTTTATTAAAATATTTAAGTTTATAACAAAACATTTTTGTTGAGTGAAAATTAAAATGAAAGCGACAGTACCATATGAAGTGTACTCTGGTCATTCTACCTTTTTACCTGGAAGAGTGAATCTGATGTGCTTAACTTTTAGCACATGAGTAGTTCCACTGACTTCATGAAGTTACATATAGAGTAAAAGGATGCATATATGTATGTGTATGTTTGTTGGAAGACGTTTGAAAGGCAGGGGGAATTGGGCACCTAATTACCCACTGCATGTTTGAAAAAAATCTTTCCCTAAATCATAGTAAAGGGGAGGCGCACTCACCACTGGAATCCCCCCATCATGCCAGGATGTGGTATTGCAGGCACTTCATCCATACCATACCACCCGCTTTTGTTGGCCAATCTGCTGCTACAGAGGTATTCTTCTGGGTGACTCAGCCCCCCAGCCCAGTATGCTTAGTTCATTCTCCTTCTGGGTAACAGAAGTCAAATTTAAACAGCCAAACAAGACATCCAATCAACTTGCTTCTGCCCTTCTTAGGCCTGACAGGTGTTCCCCTCCCTAGGGACTCTGGCAGTTTCTCCCAGGGACTCGTCCTTTCTTATAGGCCCTATATCAGGGCTTCCCATAGGAACCTAAAATGCTCTATGCAGTTCTTATCCCAGCTGCCTCCTGACTGCATTCTCTTAAGTCCGTTTGATTATGAGGCCCAGGTGTTTGCCATACTAACACCTGATTCCCTCACTCCTGCCCCTCAGTTTGGGATGCAGTTAAAGCACAGGTAGGACTGACTGAACAGGGCTGAGCTAGCCCCAAGTCTCCTGGCCTTTAAAAAGGCAGAATACATTGTTACAATTAATTCATTTTACTAAACTTGAACAAAACAACACAGCATTACCAATAAAATAGGAAGCAGCCATCTTTACAGTCTAGTGAGAGGGCCCAATCCAATGCCTATTGAAATAAAATAAGAATCTTTTAATCAACTTCAAGGGAAGTTGGCTCAGGACCAGAGACACCGTGAATGGATGGAAAAGCCAGGCTTTTGCATTTGTTGTTAGTTAAGTCTGGGGAGATTTTTTGTTTGATGGGTTTTTTTAGAGTGTTAGTTAAAGTCTATTAACAGATAAACAGAATTAATTTTATAACACATTTAAAGAGTTCCTGTTTTCCCCACACATTTAAATAGTTCCGCACTCTCTCAATCCTACTCTACATCATCAGTCCAGAGCTTCTGATGGAAGTAGCAGTAAACTTTCTGCTTCCAACAAGAGAGACTGTTCAGACCATTTATTGTTATGGTGCTATAGTGAATAGTGGCAATTAAAGACTTTTGTCAAATCATTTTTCTGTATCTATATTTTTAGTTAGGAAAAACATCTTCAAGGCCTTGTGAACAAACAAAAAGATGCGCTAGTTTAGTTAAATCAGTTTAGAAACTGATTTCACAAAATCAGCACTATATAAACACACTCAAATTAGTTTAGGAGAGCATTCACATACATACCAGTTTCCACAAGGATTTAATTAAATCAGTACAATTTGTGTTTAGACAAGGCCTGAGATTAAGGAACTGATAGACTAGTTCAAGGTACCTCAAGCAACCACTTCCATTCACTTCTTCATCACACCATAAAAGGTGTTAGGAGGAAGATAATAGTAAAGTGATCTGTAAGAGAAGACAATGATATTAGCCCATCTGGCACTATATATTTTTAACTCACTTCATCAGGACAGGCAGCCAACAATATTTGTTATAAATTATTCACTGCAAGCAGCAACAACCTACTATACACAGCACAACATTGTAACCAGCTGAGAAGATATACCACACACTTCTTCACCATGAGCATTTACATAACACTGCATAGGCATTTAGTACTATTGTCACTAATGTGACTCTTTTTGTAGTCCCTTGAGTGCTTCTGGTTTTGCAGGGTACATGTAGCTAAATAGCACTTGTATGGCCCAAGGACATATGCTGTCTGGCCTCCCGCAGCCACTGCTCAATTGAATATAATGGAGTCATGCTAAATGACACAGCCCTCAGCATGGTAGGTGGAGGGGGCAGGCACATGCACAAAGAATCAATCAAGCAAAGCAACTCTAAATTCTACAAGTCCTGTCAAGCAAATATCTATAATACGTTTTGTCACTGAGACTGTCAAAAATGGGCTAAATCCTCAGCTCGTATTTCTCAGCACAGCACCACCAACTTCAATAGAACTATGCCAATTTACACCAGCACAGGATCTGACCTTATTTTACAGCTTTTTAATATAGTGGTTTGTTTTCTATTAGTTTAATACCCTTTGATAAGTGTGAAAACCACATTCCTCTCCCACCCCCAGTTCCTTCACAATCCCCTCCACCCACAAAACAGGTTTTATCTTTTATATTTTGGAAAGCCTCAATTTTGCTACCCTGGAGAAAAAGTCAACTTAGTTCTGATTTATTTACTTCTTTTGTTGTAAGAATTGGCTCTGAATTTGTCAACAAATGGGTACAAAATTTGTTATTTAACCTGAACCCTATAGATGCGCAAATAATTTGTAACAAGTAATTGTCAAATTTTATCTATGCTGCTTGTGAAATTCTCAATTTGTTTCATTATTTGCAGTTGTTTGTCAGTTTCCTTATGGTATTTTATCTTATATAAGTAGTTCACGAATACCAACTCTGGCCAAATCATTTAAGGAGCTGCCTTCACAGAACAGACAATATATTTGAAGATCACAAGCATGGAGATCAGATTTTACTGATCTGTCTTATTCTTCAAAATTAGGAAATCTTTGCTAATAAATCTTGCAAAGTTGTTCCATTTGTAAAATGATACTAATAATACTTCACACACACATACGTGACTGGGGAAATCTTAAACCATGTATGGTTTTTGGATGTTGCTTGCGATAAAATAAAAAAATAGAATCTCTGACCACATTTTTCAGATGGGAAAGTGGAAGCACAGAACAATTTAGTGGCTTCCAAGGAGACACTATTGTCAAGGTTCAGTAATTAGACATAGGACTAGAATAGAAGATTGAAAAATTTCAAATGTTGGAAATATTCAGCGAAAGAGAGATATTTTTCATGAAAAGGTTTTCCATTTTTTTGACCAGTTCTAACTAGAAGTCAACAAACCAGGGTTATAACCCAGTTATGACACTGACTTTCTATGTGAACTTTGTTTCACCACCTGTAAAATGGTGTATAAATATACTATTTCTATAATGAAATGTGCAAAACGTTAATATCAGTAGCAGAGTCAAGACTAGAATTTCCAGCCCTTTGACTCCGACCTGTAATTAGCCCACCTGCTTTTTATGGTACGAGCTCTGTGTGTGTGTGTGTGTGTGTGTGTGTGTGTGTGTGTGTGTGTGTGTGTGGAGAGAGGGGGGTTGTTAAATAGTGGACACCCCTTTCTCCATTCTGGTGTTTCAGAAGCTACAGGAGTGAGTTGTTACATGAACTGGATTGAGTGTCATGTATTTGAATTCTCACAAAAGAAATATTTCATAAGTTATGCTCAGCTTTACTCAACACTTGTCTCTCCCATCTCATACAGTAGAAGAGGCTTCTTGTTTTGTGGGTTAAGACCCAGACTGCCACCGGTCATGGTCTGCATTAAACCAAGATATCATATAGGTAGTAGAAGAATCAGCATAACATCACGAGTTCCATTTTGTTTTTCCTGTGGAAATACAGCAAAATGGCATCTGCCTTTACAATGGTGAACGGAGGTCAAATTTACTTGTTTTCCATGAATATACTATGTACTGATCTATAATGATTAAAATGGGAATTTTCTTTATCACATAAATGTATGGGCTGCTATTAAATGCACTTGTCTCTGTACATGACAAACCTAGAAGGCAAATTCCCTTCATGAGCCAGGTGCACAGCATGTGGCTGTCAGCTGGATAAAGCTGAAAGCATGCATATGTATGTTGGTGGGTATAGGGGAAAAGGAGAATGGATGAAAGTTGGGCTGACACAAAGGAGAAGCATGAAACGAAGAGACAGATGATACAAGAGAAAAGGGACAGATGCAAGAATACACTAAATAGGAAAAAACTGCATGTTTTAGAGTGAGTGAGAGGAGGGGGTGGGAAATGGTCTAAAAGCAAAGCAACAGATCAATACAAGGGGGTAGAGGGGCAGATTAGAAAGGTCCTTTCTTAGGACCAAAGGAAAATTTTAACTATTTTGCATAAGGTTGCTCTCTTAAATGAGTTCTCTTTTAGTATATCTTTTTCTCTTTGGTTTGTGGATGAAATTTAGACTAGCTGAAAGCTGACTTTGGAAGAAGTCCAAGCAGAAGATATACTAACAAGTCAGAATATGAATCAAAATCCTTCTGATGTTACTCATCACTACCAGGCTATCCCTCATCTTTAGCAAGGTCACTGTGTACAGTGTTTCTTATTTCAACAAAGTTAAATAAATATTGGTACACAGTAATTGGAAATGGACAAAAATATCCAACAGTGAACATATGGTGATCATTCAGCATTTCTCAGTTTGCTTGAAGGAGTGGGGTTAAACTTCCAGAGGAATAGGAGAAGTAGAGAATAAGTTTATTTAGATGAACCTGTTCATCATTTTCTGAAAATATTAGACATGGTTATCCACCTTTGGTAAGAACATATGCCCTTATTCACATTTGTAAATAGACAGCATCCTCTATTATGGCACTTAGAGCAATTTCAAGGGAAGCTAAAGAATGTTGTTTTTGACTTGATACTGAGTCATCAGAAGTCCCTGTCTGTACCCCATCACTGTAGAACTTGAAAAATCCATCCCCGTTTCTCCATAGATTCTAGTTACCTCATTGCTTGGCCCGTCATCTTTGACACCAAATTGAATATATGGATGAGCAACCAATGCTAACACAATTAGCAAAACACTGTTAGTGGAGTTTTAGAGTAGAAATCTCATTTCTCCTCCTTATCAGAACTGGGTACAGCTTCTGAAGAGAAAGATCAGACATTCTTATGTACTGGTGAGGGGAGGGGAGAAGTATTAAATAAATTCGGTAGAAAACAAATACTGCTTGACAAGCTCAGCTAGAGCTCGAGCCAAGGCATATTTAAACCAATGGGAGTCTTTCCATTAACTACAATGGACTTTGGAGCAAGCCCATAGTGCAGAATGTAGCAGCCCACTTGTTAAAGCTATATTTCTGACAGGGAGTACATTACATCTGAGCTCCAGTGTCTGCACTGAGTTCTAGCTATTTTCCATGTGCAACTTAACATTTGTTCTAATTCATAACAGCGAACCAGCTGAGCGGCGAACAGCAGAGGCTAACAGAGGGAGTTTGCCTGGGATCTGTCTGAGAGGAGGTACGCTAAGTGCTGCATTAGGGGGGCTGTGTTGGTGAGTATCTGAGTGTCTGCTGCTGGGACAGTTGGTCAGTTTGACTGTGTGCTTGATTGCTTGCTTGTTTGTTTGAAAAGTGTGAATTGGGAGTGCTTTGTTCCAGGTGGGCCTTGAGTGGGCCTGACTGGTATATAAGGGCAGTCAGCAGCGAACCAGCTGAGTGGTGAACAGCAGAGGCTAATGGAGGGAGTTTGCCTGGGGAGAGCTCACTGAGGCTTTCATCTGCAGGTTTCTCTGAGTAGTTCCTGCAACAGCTGAGGAAGCTCTTAAGAGGAAGGTGATATGGAAAGTGAGCGATCAACTATTGTAACCTGCACAGGTTGTGCCATGTTTGTCTTTCTTCCACAGGACAGAAGTGAATTTGTCTGTACAAAGTGCAAGCTGGTCTCCATATTGGAAGAGAAGGTTCGAGGTCTGGAGAAACGAGTATCGACTCTGCGTTGCATAAGGGAAAATGAAGATTTCCTGGACAGACGTCAGGAGATGCTTCTACGGCCACAACGTTCTGAAGATTCAGAGCAGGCGCAGCAGGGACAGAAGGATGGTGAAGAAGTTTGGCAGCATGTGACCTCCAGAAGGAGAAAAAGGAGAGTCCATGTACCAGCAATGGAGATAGAGGTGAGCAATCATTTCCATGTTCTCTCTACAGGTACTAATGCGGAGAGTGGACTAGATGACCCATCTGAGGGAAGGGAGCAGAAGGAGACTCCACCGATTGGAAGGCAAAAGATGCACTGTCCTAGGGATGGGGGTTCCATGACCACCACTCCCAAGAGGAGGAGGAGGGTGGTGGTGGTCGGGGACTCCCTCCTCAGGGGGACTGAGTCATCTAGCTGCCACCCCGACCAGGAAAACCGAGAGGTCTGCTGCTTGCCAGGAGCTAGGATACACGATGTGACTACCGAGACTCATCAAGCCCTCGGATCGCTACTCCTTCCTGCTTCTCCACGTGGGCACCAATGATACTGCCAAGAATTATCTTGACCGGATCACTGCAGACTACGTGGCTCTGGGAAGGATTAAAGAGTTTGAGGCGCAAGTGGTGTTCTCGTCCATCCTCCCTCCAAGGAAAAGGCCTGGGTAGAGACCATCGAATCATGGAAGTCAATGAATGGCTGTGCAGGTGGTGTTGGAGAGAAGGCTTTGGATTCTTCGACCATGGGATGGTGTTCCAAGAAGGAGGAGTGCTAGGCAGAGACAGGCTCCACCTAACGAAGAGAGGGAAGAGCATCTTCGCAAGCAGGCTGGCTAACCTAGTGAGGAGGGCTTTAAACTAGGTTCACCGGGGGAAGGAGACCAAAGCCCTGAGGTAAGTGGGGAAATGGGATCCTGGGAGGAAGCACAAGCAGGAAAGCGCAAGAGGGGAGGACTCCTGTCTCATACTGAGAAAGAGGGATGATGGATGAGTTATCTTAAGTGCCTATACGCAAATACAAGAAGCCTTGGAAACAAGCAGAGAGAACTCGAAGTCCTGGCACAGTCAGGGAACTATGATGCGATTGGAATAACAGAGACTTGGTGGGATAACTCACATGACTAGAGTACTGTCATGGATGGATATAAACTGTTCAGGAAGGACAGGTAGGGCAGAAAAGGTGGGGGAGTTGCGTTGTATGTAAGAGAGGAGTATGAAGGCTCAGAGCTCTGGTATGAAACTGCAGAAAAACCTGAGAAGTGTGAGTAACAAGGGTGATGTCGTGGTTGGAGTCTGCTATAGACCACCAGACCAGGTGGACGAGGCTTTCTTCTGGCAACTAGCAGAAGTTGCTAGATCGCAGGCCCTGGTTCTCATGGGAGACTTTAATCACCCTGATATCTTCTGGGAGAGCAATACAGCAGTGCACAGACAATCCAGGAAGTTTTTGGAAAGTGCAGGGGACAATTTCCTGGTGCAAGTGCTGGAGGAACCCACTAGGGGCAGAGCTTTTCTTGACCTGCTGCTCACAAACAGGAAAGAATTAGTAGGGGAAGCAAAAGTGGATGGGAACCTGGGAGGCAGTGACCATGAGATGGTCGAGTTCAGGATCCTGACACAAGGAAGAAAGGAGAGCAGCAGAATATGGACCCTGGACTTCAGAAAAGCAGACTTTGACTCCCTCAGGGAACAGATGGCCAGGATCCGCTGGGAGAATAACATGAAGGGCAAAGGGGTCCAGGAGAGCTGGCTGTATTTTAAAGAATCCTTATTGCGGTTGCAGGAACAAACCATCCTGATGTGTAGAAAGAATAGTAAATATGGCAGGTGACCAGCTTGGCTAAACAGTGAAATCCCTGCTGATCTTAAACGCAAAAAAGAAACTTACAAGAAGTGGAAGATTGGACAAATAACCAGGGAGGAGTATAAAAATATTGCTCAGGCATGCAGGAGTGAAATCAGGAAGGCCAAATCACACTTGGAATTGCAGCTAGCAAGAGATGTTAAGAGTAACCAGAAGGGTTTCTTCAGGTATGATAGCAACAAGAAGAAAGTCAAGGAAAAAGTGTGGGCCCCTTACTGAATGAGGGAGGCAACCTAGTGACCGAGGATGTGGAAAAAGCTAATGTACTCAATGATTTTTTTGCCTCTGTCTTCACGAACAAGGTCAGCTCCCAGACTGCTGCACTGGGCAGAACAGTATGGGGCGAAGGTGACCAGCCCTCTGTGGAGAAAGAAGTGGTTCGGGACTATTTAGAAAAACTGGACGAGCACAAGTCCATGGGGCCGGATGCACTGCATCCAAGGGTGCTAAAGGAGTTGGCGGATGAGATTGCAGAGCCATTAGCCATTATTTTTGAAAACTCATGGCGATCGGGGGAGGTCCCGGATGACTGGAAAAAGGCTAATGTAGTGCCCACCTTTAAAAAAGGGAAGAAGGAGGATCCGGGGAACTACAGGCCAGTCAGCCTCACCTCAGTCCCTGGAAAAATCATGGAGCAGATCCTCAAGGAATCAATTATGAAACACTTAGAGGAGAGGAAAGTGATCAGGAACAGTCATCATGGATTCACCAAGGGGAAGTCATGCCTGACTAACCTAATTGCCTTTTATGATGAGATAACTGGCTCTGTGGATGATGGGAAAGCAGTGGATGTGTTATTCCTTGACTTTAGCAAAGCTTTTGATACGGTCTCCCACCGTATTCTTGCCGCCAAGTTAAAGAAGTATGGGCTGGATGAATGGACTGTAAGGTGGATAGAAAGCTGGCTAGATCGTCGGGCTCAACGGGTAGTGATCAATGACTTCATGTCTAGTTGGCAGCCAGTTTCGAGCAGAGTGCCCCAGGGATCGGTCCTGGGGGCAGTTTTGTTTAATGTCTTTATTAATGATCTGGAGGATGGTGTGGACTGCACTCTCAGCAAGTTTGCAGATGACACTAAACTGGGAGGTGTGGTAGATACACTAGAGGGTAGGGATCGGATACAGGGGGACCTAGACAAATTAGAGGATCGGGCCAAAAAAAACCTGATGAGGTTCAACAAGGACAAGTGCAGAGTCCTGCACTTAGGACGGACGAATCCCATGCACTGCTACAGACTAGGGACCAAATGGCTAGGTAGCAGTTCTGCAGAAAAGGACCTAGGGGTCACAGTGGACGAGAAGCTGGATATGAGTCAACAGTGTGCTCTTGTTGCCAAGAAAGCTAACGGCATTTTGGGCTGTATAAGTAGGGGCATTGCCAGCAGATCGAGGAACGTGATCATTCCCCTTTATTCGACATTGGTGAGGCCTCATCTGGAGGACTGTGTCCAGTTTTGGGCCCCACACTACAAGAAGGATGTGGAAAAACTGGAAAGAGTCCAGCGGACGGCAACAAAAATGATTAGGGGTCTGGAGCACATGACTTATGAGGAGAGGCTAAGGGAACTGGGATTGTTTAGTCTCCAGAAGAGAAGAATGCGGGGGGGATTTGATAGCTTCTTTCAACTACCTGAGCAGGGGTTCCAAAGAGGATGGAGCTTGGCTGTTCTCAGTGGTAGCAGATGACAGAACAAGGAGCAATGGTCTCAAGTTGCAGTGGGGGAGGTCTAGGTTGGATATTAGGAAACATTATTTCACTAGGAGGGTGGTGAAGCACTGGAATGCGTTACCTAGGGAGGTGGTGGAATCTCCTTCTTTAGAGGTTTTTAAGGCCTGGCTTGACAAAGCCCTGGCTGGGATGATTTAGTTGGGAATTGGTCCTGCTTTGAGCACGGGGGTGGACTTGATGACCTCCTCGAGGTCCAACCCTGATATTCTATAATGATCTAAACGGTTTAGGTCCTGGGTATCTCAGTTACCATCTTGTGAAATATCATGAAAGTTGAGATCAGCAGAAGTACTGAAATTATTTGCTTTAAAAGTAAGATTTTTCTGTGAATGTGTTCACTGTTGGAACTGACATGTTTTGAAGTTGTTGTTTCCACTACATTTTTACTTCAAAGTCACTTCTTAATTTGTGCTTTCTGAAAGTGAGTTTTCAGTAAGAAAATGCAATTTTCAGTAAATGAAAAAGTTTTGATACTGAGGACAATTTTTAGTGAAAACTTTTGTTTGAACAAAGGGTAGTTTGTGTTCTTTTTTTTTTTTGACAAAAGCTTTGTGTGAAAAATTTTGATCAGATCTAAGTGTAGGTCTAGCAGAGCCTGTATTTGCTAACTTCAATTCATTTTACCTCTTCTCCCTGGCTTCTCTTGGGAGTAGAGTATAAAGGACTATGTAAATTGGATTAGGTGAAGGAGGAGTTCAATTTTATATCCACTAGGAAGAGAGGGGTCAGCAACTGTGACAGCTTCCATCTTGGGGTCTGTCTACTTGGAAAGAGCTACCCAGAATTTTTTACCCTACTACTGCTGACAGATTAGGATGTAGGATAATCTGGGAGAGTGGAAGAATACCCATTCAGCTGCACAACAAGAATCTACAGCCACATTAACAGAGTTTTATAGTGTTTGACACATCAGATATTTGAAGAACTAAATTTCAACTCCATGTAGCTGAACTATGAGATCATACAATGAAGACAGACGCTTATCTTGCTCTTCCAAGTGAGAAATTAATCCCTATAGAATGGAGAATTTACTGGGAGAACAGTCACGGGTGGGCATAGAAAGAGGCAAGGGGTGTAGGAAGCAGGGAGTGGATACAACAACAAACACAACAACTTTATTCCAAACAGGTGCATTAGACCATTCTGCCAATTGAGCAATCAGAGATTTAAAAGGGCAGGAGCAGAGGGACAATACATAGCTAGATCCAAATTGCAAGTATGTTTCTGGGCATTACCATATCTGAGGAGCTATTATGGAAGTGCCTCACTGAGGTGAAAGTTATATTTTCCATGGGTACTGCTAGTCGTTTATTCAGGAATACAGTCACATCTCCTTGTTTGGTGTACTCTACCATGCAAGTTATTTATTTTCATTCTGTTCTGAATCCCATCAACTTTATGCTGGCTCAGACCTGTAGGCAAAAAAAAGTAGGCAATTGGAACTATATGTTTCTCTTTTAGTTTCCTCTTTCCCTCATTATCAATCAGTCCTTCCCCACTCCCACTGCCCCAAACCAACTGCTGGCTCCTCACACTCCTCCCCTTTCCCCCTCCCCAATGACTAACTCTTTCCCTCCTCACAAGAGCCACCAAACTCTACCCCCAACCTGGCAGCACCTCACATTCTCTTCTCTATAGCATTCCCTCCGTTGCCTCCTAGCGGATGGACCATAGCACTTTCTCCCTTCCCTCACACTTCAAGTGCCAGATTGCCTCAATCCAAAATAATCCCCATCCCCAAAAACACAAATACCCCAAGTGCCAGGATCTTGTTTCTCTCCTGCTTTGAGACAAGTTAAATTTTTTTTTTTTTTTAGCTAATCCATTTGGCTCCTAGGACAACTCTCAGTTTAATCTGAATAAAGCTATTATGGTGGTTATTTAAGTCTTCATTTCCTTTGCTAGGGAAAGAAATTGGAAATAAAGGTGTAAACTTTTTACATTCTTTCATTCAAACAATGTAATACAGTTATAACACAATTACTTACAAAGACAAAGAAGAAACCACCAAATAGAAAATCCCCCCCACACACACACACACACAGCCAAGAAAAATGTTATATGAACTCTGTTTCCTCACTATATCTTTGAGCCTTTTCCTCCATCCCCTTCTTCATCTGTTTGGGCATTCTTCAAGTCAGCAGCTCTTAGAGATATCTGCCAACCTGTAAATACCAGCTAGCTCTTCCTTCTTTCTTCAAGGGCCATTCTATGTACTTATTGAAAATAAATAAAAATTACTGAGGGGGGGGGGGAGAGGAGGGAGCGAGACATTGACCACTGTTCAATTTCTGCCCCAGAGACAGGTCAAGCTGCATCTACAGGTTTCTACATTTTCTTTAACATTTCTCTTCTGCCTTTCCCTATAAAGGAAACAAGCTTGCAGACCTCTAGGACTTCACTGAAATCTCCTGTACTGTAGATGCACAGAAGAGGAAGGGCAAGCCTAGAAAGAAAGAAGATTTCAGGGGCAAAGCACAGAGAAAACGACTGAAGTTCTTGCCTCAAATTCATGCAGTACAGCATGACCCAAAACATACAATTTACAAATCATTAAGTACAAGCACCTGATTTCTCATTTCACTGTCCCAAAGCATGAAATGTTTATGGCCAAATGGAGACAGTTTTACAGTTTGGCTGTTAGCATATCATCTTTACAACATCAGCAAAATCATTCTGGCCAGAGAAGGTTTGCCCACCTCTCTCCTCTTGGCTTGTTTGACATAGTGGTATGTAGCAGTCATGCGTCCTTTCAGCACAACTATGCTTTCTCTGTTCAGCCCTCACTCCAGACTGATGGTCCCTCATACACACTATATGATGGCTTCTCATACTTCTCTCCCCACACAACTACCCACTGCCAGCCCCTCACACAGCACCTGTTTGACCTCCCACTCCTAGCTCCACTCCCACACAAAAATGTCCAGCCCATCCTTGTCTCCCTCCACTACCACATCAACTGCCTGCCTCCCATACACTTCCACTCCGGCTCCCTTATGCACCAGCTGCCCATCCCTCAAGCTCCTTCCCCCAGCATCTGTCACTGCCTGCTTCTTCTGCCGAAATGTAAAAGTTAACAGAATTTGAACTGTTGTTGTTGAGGAAACTGACTGAGCAGCTGTCCATTTTGACAAAATGTAAATGTTTCAACTGGCTGATTTTAAAACTTTGTTTTTTAATAAATTAAAGGAAATTGTGAAACAAAAAGTCATTTTGAACCAACATCAAAACATTTGTTTCAAAAAATATTGAAACAGAATGTTTCAATTTTTGAAGGTTTTTTTTTTACTGAAACAGTTCAAACAAACAAACATGAATGCACAAAACATTTCAGTGTCACCACACCTACATTTTTTGCCAAAAAACACGTGCAATAATTTTTGCCTGCTGTGTGTGTGAAATGGAATAGAAAAATCTAGTTATTTCCAGAGCCAATACAGCCATCATAGCATACCACCCCATTGTGCTACATTTTAGCACAACACTATTTTGCAATTTAAAAAAAAAAAAAAAGCTTTTTGAGTGGTACTATTTTTGTATCCCTCTGCCTTTAAATAAAAGTTGCCTGATTCACCATATATGGGTCTTCAAGTGATAGAAAATCAGCAATATGAACCCTGCTCTAAAATAGCTTTTCTGTATATCAGGTTGTGGTAATGTTAAGATCTGAAACTTTCTGAACCACTATGGATAGATAATTAGAACATCTGGATTTCCGGCTTTTATATAGGCCCTGATCCAGTTGAGCATTTAAGCATTTACCACCTTCAAAAGGGACTACTCACATGCTTAACTTTAAAGTAAATACTTAAGTGGTTGCCTGAGTCAGGGCCAAAGGTAAATTGGGGGTTCAGTTATTATAGACTGCAAATTGCACCATATATTATAGACTGCACATCGCCAGTCCTGGGCCTACAAGGAATATAATTCTGAGGGGTAAAAGGAAGTCCCCCAGGGTCTAGTCATCCCTTCCACCAGGAGGCTTGCCCATCCAGCAAGCTACCCCAGTTTCTGGGCTACAATCAATCAGCTCTGCTCTCCTTCCTAGTCAACCCTAAAGTGGCTGGGTCTGCTCTTAAGTCCTGTCACCATGCCTGACATTTGCTGCAGCTGTTGCAGTGCCACTTGGATTCACAGCAGTGCCCCATACTAAAAAATAAAAAAAGTACTGGACCACCCCCTCAGGCAGCAGAAGCTTGCTCTGAATGTGGGGCTGAGTTGCATACTGGGGCAGTGGGAGTCCCTGCGGGAGAAAAAAGGGGAGCAGAGGGAAGATAGTGGCAGTGGAGGATCTGGAGGAGGCCCAGAAGGGGACTCAGAACTGAGCCTGTCCTGCCTCTCTACTTGTGCTCAGCAAGGGGACTCTGCAGTCCCAGTAGCCGTAGTACCCAGCCCCCAACATTGCCCAGCTTTGGCTCCACCCGAGGCTCTCGGTGATCTGGCCCCATGCGCCTCTGTCCAATGCCAGCTGCAGCATCCTCAGCTCCCTCCATGCTGACCCACTGCCAAGTGCTCCCTGCTTGGGCCCAGAACCTACCAGCCTGAAAGGGCTGCCTGGTCCAGGACCAGCTCCCCTCACCAGGCACTGGGGCCCCACTTGTCCCACACTCAGAGTCTTGGACATGGCTAGAGTTAGCAGACACATCAGAATACTATTCCAGCTCACAGGAAGAACACTGGAACCATATTCCAGAGCACTCTGGCATGACTTGAGTGCTGACCCCCATACTCTCATTAACCCCCTTCTTGTCAGCATGGAGCACGTCTGCCCCAGCACATACAGATGTAATTACATCAGTATATAGTTGCTGTGTATAGTATATGAATTTAAAACTCTACAGTTATACCTCCCCCTTGTTCTAGAATAAGAAGTGGCTTTTTTCAGGATTCCAAAGTTTCATAAACAAAGCTGGGGGGAGGGGGTGAAATCACTTTGATATCAGAATAAGAGTGTCCACGTGGCTATATTACTGGTATAACTCTAGCGTGTTAAATTCATGTCCTATCTTATACCAGTATAGCTTCCACACATAGACAAACCCTGAGGGGATGTAATTTACACAGAGGATGCAGTGCAGCCAACTTTTATGAATCTTGTAAATATTTGTTGTGTACTTTAAGCCTTAGGTCCAGGAGACAAGTGAAGGGGAGAATCTCAGCTTTTTCAAAAAAAGAGTTTTCTAGTAAGACTGGATGGAAATGTCTCATCAAAACTTTCTGGATGGAAACGTGGGCTTTCAACAAAATCAAATATTTTTTGAATATTTGGGTGATGTAGTCTGACCTGGGAGCTTGACCTGTAGTAAGTGGGAGCATGAATCATCTGAACTACACTTCTTTTGAGGCACCACAGTGGCATATCCAAATTGAAATATTTCAGTTTGGGACCAATGTTTTCCATGCAACATCCCTCTTCCCTTTTTCTGACCAGTTGTACTTTCTAGTCCTTATGGTTGTGGGGGAAGAGCTTGAAATAAAACCAAATGCACCCAGAAGACTGAAAAAAAAACCCAAAAAATCCAGAAGACAAATAAATAACTTTGGTGTTCTTTTTATTTTTTAAGTCTCATGATTTTTGGTGGTCTGGCTTATAATTTTTTCCATGCATGTGATAGGGAACATGAAGAGAGACTGCTACCTATTTTCTGGGTAGCCAGATGTGGATATTGAAGAAATATCCAGGAGTGCGGGGCATGTTTTGTTCATCCCTTTCACAAGATCAAGACACTTTGTAATTTTATCCTGAATGTTGTGCTATTTGCTACTAAAACTAGAGAAAGATTCAGATATGAAGAGTTGTCTTCACTCCAGAAGTGTTCACCTGGCAGAAAGCATGGTCTTTTTGTGTGTATGCGCTTTATTACAATGGAGAATTTCAATGTTTTTTGCCAGGAAGAGCAGGGGGGGCATTACACATGGAGATCCCTTCTCACCATTTTGGAAGCTTACAGGAAGCAGTTTCCACAGACCAGACACACCTGCCAGGAAAAAAAAAAAAGTGAAGCCTTTGCCTAGCAGTACCAAATAGGAATCCTATCAGGAGGCCGCAGAGAGGCCAAAGACCGTATAGAACTTCAAAAGGTCTACCTAACCTGGGTATGAGACACAGACAGCCTGGGGACAAGGAGCCAGGTCAGGAAATTACCAAGCCAGATACTCACCTCATATACCAGGGCAGCCAAGTGCAGATCTAGAGTAGCTGGCACATGACTGAAATTGTTCAGACACATATACTGAGCTTAGAGACACACAGTTCAGTAGAAGAGTTAGCTTCCAGCAGCAGGAGATACTTCCCTCAGAGAGCAACTGAAAGGCTGTAAATAAGGAGCACAAAGAACCCTGGACTCATTGGTGCTAGAGTGGGCCCTAGGGCCAACTAGGTGGGAGGAGTAGGTAGAATCTATCATTCAAGGACCAGCAGTGCTTTAGGAGGGAGTGAAACACCCTTCAACTTCTCAGTAAGATCTATTTTCCCACAGTGAAGAGAATTCCATGCTGTATTCAGACCTAGTGATCTGATTAACCTCACTCTTCAGCCTGAACCACAACACCCCTGGAAAGCTACATATGGCCAATGATGTAAAGACTTCAAAAGTCATACAAAATAACTCCTTGAGATAAGTTACTTTCTAGCAGCAGGATTACACAAAGAATAATCATAATGGGGGGAAATTGAGAGTTGATGAGCATTGTTTCATAGATGGCTTACCTTTCCAGTATTAGGATTCAGAATGCCTCAGTTTGCCCTCTAGGCTGCAGATTCCTGCTAGTAGGGTACACCAGGCCTCAGTTTCCCATCTGGCTGACTGGTTGTTTTGATGTGGTTTAGCCATGCAGACAAACCATAGCATCCTCCCCTCTGGAGTAATGACATCAAACAAAGTTTTTTTTTGTTTTTTTTTTAAAAAGTCCTTCCACCTCCCTAGGCTAAGCAGTCCTTAGCAAGGGTACACCTTCATCTGCCCCTTTGGTGCAAGGAAATGAATAAGGTTTCCTAACCCTCTCCAGAAGCCCTGCTTGAGACCCCTAAATATGGGCAGGTGAACACACTAGCCTTCAGGCCCACGCCACTTCCCATCCTAGGCCATTTTTTACAGAGAAAAGTCTTCAGCCTTCAGTGCAAGGCTCCATTGAACAGCTTACTCTAAGGTTCTTTCCTCTGCAGGACTTCTCCTCAGCCCTTGATAGGTCACCTCCTCCTTCTAATCTTTTTCAACCAGGAGCACCCTATCAGTCTTCCTTTTACTGGGAGAGCTCCAACAGCTGCTGCCATTTCCCTTTGGTACCTTCCCCACAATGAGTCTCTCAGCCAACAGCTACTGCTTGGCTATCTCCCTGACTAAGCTGAAGGGAGTTCTTTTATAGAACTGTCTCCTTTCTCACCAGGTCTTGCTATTGCCTGCAATCACATGCTCCTTCCAGGAACAATTCCCAGAATTCTCTTGATTCTGGACTAAGACAAGACAGGTTGGGTAGCCTGTAGCCTCCCTTAAAGGGGCCAGGCTATCCTGTTATACACTGGAACACCATCTTTTAAATGGGATTTACCATCATCATAATATCAAATATCCATATGTCTCTTAATCTGAAAAGCACTTTATAGACGTCAGTCAACCTCACAACACTGTAGATAAGTATTGCAATTTCCATTTGACAGATGGGGAAACTTTAGGTGTCAGTTTAAGTAACTTGCCAAGGCCACAGACTGTTTGTGTTAGAGCCTCGGTTCTAACTCAAGAGTTCCCAGTGATGTGCAACAATCACCAGGTCATGACTATTTCAGAAAAAATTGACATGACCTTTAGAGACCTGCCTGACATAAGTGGAGTAAATGTGTTAATCTATGGCATCTTCTGCTAAGCCACCAGTCTGGCTATACATAAAAAGTAATTTTATGTTGTTTTTGCATTCTAGAAAAACCCTTCTTTCTTCCCTATAGGTCACAGAATCATCAGACAGATCCATGAGCAGCTCAGGAACTAATTTTTGTTCCTATAGACAGCAGTTTGAATTTCAGTTTCCAAAGCACAGTGAAATCCATGAGATCCCTTCCTCCAATGAGCATTGGATCAGGCTCTAATTTAGGATACCTTCCATCTTGATGTAAATATTCATTGTGCCAGACACATAGTGACAATAACTTTACAGGTTGGTGGTTAGGGCACTCACCTTGGGGTGCACATGAGCGCTTATCACTTCTCCAGTGACTATTTATACAACGTGGAACAGCTGCAATAGGAGAGGCTAACATCAAGCTACCCCAGCATATTTAATAGTCTGGTGGTTAGGTCACTTACTGGAGAGGGGAAAAAGCTGTAGTCAAGTCCCTGTTCCCAAGCTTGGCTATTAGGTCTGGGGGGCACCACCCCCTGATTAGTACCTAAATGTTAGAGTTACTTTCCTAAGTCCCCTGGTGAGTCTAGCCTGAAAAACTGAGCTATTGTTGGGGTGGGGGGGTGAGAATTGTTACTATATTTCTGAAGATTTTTTTTAATGAAACAATTCACCAATATTGACACAAATTCACTAAATGTTTTGGACAACCGATATCTGTGGCAGGAATCCCCCAGAAAAAATGTGTGTAATTCAGCTGGAAGCTCAGAGGGACTGTGTACAAGAGTAGAAACTCCTACATCAGTTTACAACATGACAGGAGAGGAGAGTGAGGAGAAGAAACACAGAGCCATGGCTCAGCTCAGACCTCCTCCATTTTGGGGGGTGGGTGGGGACTTGGGCAATGCTAAATTAGCATGTTTTCTGAACTCCTCACTCTGATTGCAACCTGACCTTTGTTCAGGAGGTGGAGAGAGTTCTTTGCATTCTTCCCCCCACGCCCATTGCCCATGCATGTACAGCCAGCTGAATCTGACCCTACAACACGAAGACCTAAAGGCTAGAACCTGTTAATATTATTAGCTCATTAAGAACCACATACACCTATGATGCTACATAGATAACAACAGTAAAATTTTATACAAGTTGCAGTTTTGTTAATTTTGCTATATTAGGCTAATGGTTATTCTGATGATCAGTATGTTTATACCTGACATGATGAACCTTCCATGCCTGCAAGATGCCTAAATAAAAAATATAAATCAACTGTAGCTAGGCATGCCTCCTCTGGGTTTTCTTTGAGTATTTGTAGTGTTGGAAGTTTATCAGGGCTTACCTACTCAGAATGCAAATCAGGTACCGGGTTCAGATAACATATAGCCTAAATTAGTTAAGTATGCAGCTCCACTCACGTAACTCTTTGGCTTAAATATTTAACATGTCCTTAGCTCAGGCTATGTTTTTCAGTACCTAAGAAAAAAACACACCAAAATCTTCATTACAAAAGGAAGAGACAAATTAGAGCTTTTCACAATAAGCTATTATCACATATATTAGCAATTACAGAGGGGAGGGTGGGTGGTGAAAGAAACAGTCCTTCAATTTTGAAATCTTTGGTTGCTTGAAATAAAATACTTTCATACCTTAACATCTGGGTTGGGCTCTAATAATTAGATTTTATTGTTTTATTCTGCATTTCCTTTAGTTTCCAACAGCTGAGATTAACAGGTATTAAATAAAGAAAACTTTGCCATTTTGTCTAGACTTTTAAATCCAGTAAATCTTTGTTAGCTATTGTAAGATGGAGCAGAATTATCCAATATTAGTTTATAGGAAAAAAACAAAGAAGATAGGATAAACTTAATATTTAAAAGCTAGGATTTTTGTGCCTTGGTAGAATGTAAAAGACCAAAGCCCTCAAAGGATTGTAAGGAAACATTTTTAGTGGTATAATCTTCTAGACAGGAGACAGGCCATTCTTGGTGTGCTGGTAATTTTTACATAACACTGGATCAGCATTTTCTTCAGTCTGCTAACTCACTGACATTTGACTTATTTCAGTAGCTGTTCTGCCGCTCAGTGGTATCATTTTTGTGGGGGGAAACCTCTACAGAAATTAATAGTGGCCATGCTAGCTAAAGACAGACGTAGTTTTTTACATTTCTAGATGGAAAGCAGTAATTTATTATTAGAAAAGCAGTATGATCTACAGGAAAGCACATGGGATTTGAAAACATGAGGCCTAAATGCCAGCCTTGGTTCTGCCACTGGTCTTTGACTAGCCTTGGGCAACTCATTTCACCTCCCTGTGCTCAGTTTCTCTATCCAGTAAAATAATTATAAGTTAGACAGTTCCTAGTTAGAGAACTCTTTCCTGCTCAGCCCTCCTCCCGAGGAGAAATGTCTTCATTCCATTTCAGGTAATTTCCTTTCTCCAGAAATATTGCTTTGCATCACCTTATGTGAAAGAACAAGAAGCAGCTTTGATGTGAAATTTCTTCCTTGTGAAATTCAGAAGTGGGACGGGGGCATGTTCTGAAAATTCTCTTTTGTTGGCAGGAGAGAAGGTGAGAGGCATATCAATCCTGAGCCCCATGGGAAAAAGTGATTTCATGCTCAATTGAGGTTTTATTTTTAGTTCATTTGCAAGATCTTTGTCCATAGCCCATTCACTTATTGGATGTTGATAAGACAAACAGAGAATACAAAGTATATTTGAATTCTGGATGTAAGTTTTAGGACATACAACTTGGTACATGCCAAACTGTGTATGCTATTAAGATGTTTACTCCTACCTCCAATCAGCCAGTGATACCAGCCTTCATTGTCCACCTATTATACATAATGCTGGGCAACATAGTTTATTTGCTGAAAAGTGTATTTATGTTTGACATGAAACTATTCAGGAATTTGACACTAATGCACTGAATATTTGTGGCCAAAAATAAATGAGGGGGTGGGGTGGTAGATTCACAAAGGAATTTAGGTGTCATTCACATGGGGGAGATGGTGGCACCCCCCAGTGGCACAGGGCATTCAGTAGGAATGCAGGAGACTCAGATTTGAATCCATGCACTGGCATAAGGAGTTAAACCCAGCTAACTCCCCCCTCCCAGCTGACTGTCCTAACTACCAAGCTGTAAAATATTCTGGGGTGGAGTTCTTTCAATATCTCTGTGCCACTTTGAATAAAATACTTGAATAGTTCTTGAGCCAGAGTGAAAATGATTTCACAGCCTAGCACAGGGCAGACCTAGGTTCCAGTTGCTGATTCAGAGCAGGGAACCAAATGTATGTCTCTTAGGTCCCAGTTGAGTGCCCTAACCACTGAACCAAATGTCAGCCAGGCAGAGGATACAGGAGCACCACCACTGCCTTCTCCCCTGGGGTTGTGAATTTAGCCCTTTAAAAATGCCCACAAACAACACATTTGGAGTTGAATGAAATGTTTCACTGACCCGAAATGGACATTTTGTCAGCTTTTTCAATTAGCTAAAGATTAAAAAAAAGTCCAGATTCAATTCAAATCAAATATATTTTTCCATTTATTCACCCTGCTCTAGTTACGCTTCATATAAGCACCTTTGAGTTTTCTCCCATGCTGCTCCTTACACATGGGAGAAGCTCCCTATGAGCATCACAAAGTCACTTCATTGCTCTTTTTCAAACCTCTTCTTTGACACAATGCCTACAAAAAACTTGGCAATTGTTAGGCACCTGGTGTGCTGAGACCACTATCTATCCCGTTGATCAATATTGCCTTATTGTTTTCCAGTATTCCTCTTCCTTGTTGTCTCTTGTCCTACACAGAGTATAAGCCCTTGGGGCAAAGACCATGTGACCAGGTGTTCCCACCCAGCACTGGTTCAGCAGGGGGAAGGTCCTTTAAAAGCCTTCCCACTTCCTGGATCCCAACAGGACTGGTTCAGCAGGGGTTAAGCACACACTGTGGGCTGAGGAAACTACACCCCTTAGTCCCTGTTGGGCATGATCCAGCTGGAACTAGGATATAAAAGGGAGCAGTTCAGCTCAGTCTGGGCTGATTGCTGAAGGGAGTGGAGGTGTCTTGCAGGTTCCTGTGAAAAAACTGCTTGTAGGCAAAGACACAGCAGCCGCCTGGGCTGAGGTGGCAACTGACCAGCACTTCAGAAGAAGGAGAGACCATGGAATCCTGGGTTTACCAGTTGTGGAAGAATGGGTAGGAAGTAGCCCAGGGGAACTAAATATTGATCTGATTGTAGATCAATATGGTTTGGGGTTTGACTCAATATGTTTTGGGAGGATCCCTGCTGAGTTGATGGTGGATACCTGTGCTTCAGACACAGCTCAAGGCTGGGACCTGGTGAAACAGGGAGGGCCTGGATCCCCCTATCCTGGCTGTCACCAACCTCTGGGTGGTGGCTGCCTGGCCTCTGGGACCCACTGCCCTGCTGCAAGAGGGCAGTCCTATTGACTTTGGCTGCTGCACCACACTGGCCTAGGAGCCAGGGCTGCTGTGGTGACTTAGGAGACTAAGCAACTTAAGCTATCCAAGCTCTACTTTAATTCCCCTATACCCTGACAGCCCCGATGGGGTGGACCTACTCTGCCACAGGCCACTGTTTTGTTTGTACAGTACAGTAGCACAATTGGGTTCTGGTCCATGACAGGGGCTCTGCCACAACACCCACTATAAAAACTGCACGATCATGATTCTATACTTGCAGGACAGAATAATATTAAAAACAGATGGACAGAATTTAGAAAATAATGAAAAATATTCTGCAGATAATTTTACAAATTTGGGGGAAATATTTTGCCTAGCTCTATGGATGAACAGCATCTGTTTTACATGTATTGTTTAATAAGAGCCTCTAGTTTTTGGAGGGATGTTTAGGAAATTGTTTTGCTCCGCTCTAACTGTGACACTAACTAATATAATTACTCTTGGTTAAACATTTTATGGCAATATGCCTAGTTTTCAGGCTAAGTGCTGCTTATGCAAACCATCAACTCTCATAATTGCATACAATGTAGCTAACTAATTTTGTAGGAAATCAACAGGTAAAATGGTATTTTCCTTGTTATAACAATACAAAAAAATAGTGCAAATCAATAGCTTGCCATGGGCAGTTTACCCCCTTCTGCTTTCAGGAATTGAAGGATTGGAGATCAGTGGTAAGAGGTCAGTGACTCAGCTCTCCATCCCAAGAAAGAGAACAAAGCCTATTAATAGAACATTACTAGGACAGCAAAAAAGTCTTTCTGCTGGTTCCTCCAACTCTAAAATAATATACACTTTGTAATTTAATCCACCTCTAATCAAATAGAAATACACAGTAAAAGTAGCTGATCCAAAAGTGTGTGTCAACAGGATGTATATAGTAGGGGATAACCTCAACATTCAGATAATATCTGGATTTGATTGGGTCGCTTTCCTCCCCTTATTCCCACCAACTAAATTCAGTTCCTGGTTTCACTTCAGGCCCATTTTAAAAAAAATATTAGTAATCAATGAGAAAATCAGATGCAGTAAATAGACTGAAGTGGTCTGATCATTTGAGTGCATGGATGCCGCACAGCTATAGGCCCACAACTGTTTCTCAGATATGGAAGTCCCTCCACTATGCTTGATATGGGAATCTGATTTGCCTAACACTGTGATGCTGATAACCAAGAGCCAGCTCTTGTCAAAGCTGTAGGCATTAGCTAAGTATTGACAAACTTATAGCTGGAAACCAAACAAGGTCACCTGTATGTTTTGTTCAAAATTCTTCTTAGTCTTATAAGAACATACTTAGCATTTCATAGAGTCTAAACACTTAAGTTGCTGCATGCATTAATCTCACTTGTAATGTCTGTATACCATGCTATAAGGAAATTTGAGTTTTTTGCTTTATAACTTTGAAAATGTTTGCTCTGAACTTGTGAACCCAGGCATGGGGATCGTCCTCCGATGCCCAGTCAGGAAGCCTGTGAAGATTAAATGGGCTACTAAGGAATGTCATGGTACAAAGTGAATGGCCCTATCACACCTTGGAACGGCTACGTGCAAGGGAGTTCATCTCAGGAAAGCTAATGGTAAAAGATAAAACAGCATCACAAGAGAATTTTTAATCTTTGATATTTGAACTCTCACAGGGCCAGAGACACTAAACTAAGGCAGAGATCCCCAGGGGTTACCCCTTGCTCTGAAAGACATTTTGAATTGACAGATTATTACATCTGTCATCTTTAGGAACTATAGATGGCAACTCATGTATATGTATTTGCTTGCTTTAACCTGTAAATAACTCTCTTGGCTCTTTCCCAATTAATAAACCTTTAATTTATTACAGGATTGGCTATAGGCATTGTCTTTGGTGTGAGATCTGAAATACAAATTGATCTGAGGTAAGTGACTGGTCTCTTGGGCCTGGGAACAACCAGAACATTTTATGATTTTTGGTATAAGTGACCTTGTATCACTAAGTCCAGTTTGCCAGGGTGGCAAGATAGACTGGAGAACCTAAGGGTATTGTCTGTCTCCATTGTAAGACCGTTATAGTGATTCCAGAGTTAACATTTGTTATTGGGTTGGTGAAATCTAATTGTAGAACATACCACTAGTTTGGGGTGTCTGCCCTATTTTTTGACATTTTGCCTAGAGGTACACCACTCCAGACATTATGACAAACACCTCTCCAGTCATTTCTCAATAACTGCATTAAGATTGCAGATACTTCAGGGGAAGGACCATGTCTTTGTTTGTGATCAGTGAAGTGCCTGCATGTTGGTGCTATTCAAATATAATAGTAACTGTCTCTGGGATTTGCTCCTCAGCTCTTGTTAGCAATTATTTTCACATCTGTATGTCCTAAAGCAGTGGTTCCCAAACTTGTTCCGCCACTTGTGCAGGGAAAGCCTGGCGGGCGGACCAGTTTGGAAGTGGCAGCCAGTACGGCCCTCGGCCAGCGCTGCTTCCAGCAGCTCCCATTGGCCTGGAGCAGTGAACCGTGGCCACTGGGAGCCACAATGGGCCGAACCTGCGGACGTGGCAGGTAAACAAACTGGTCAGGCCTGCCAGGGGCTTTCCCTGCACAAGCTGCAGAACAAGTTTGGGAACCACTGTCCTAAAGAAATATGGCTGCTTTATTTCCTTGCCTCTTTGCTACCACATGCAGCCATATACTCCTCTCAGCCTACCCCACCTAGCATATTCTTACTCCTGAGGAAGGCTCACCATCACACACAGAGTAATTGCATTTGAATTAAGTTGTATTTTTTTTGTTTTACTTTAAAAGCTTCTCTTCCTTTTCTTCCTCCTCCCCCTTCAGAAACACCAGTGCTGATTGGGAATAATAAGCCCAGATTCTGCCAAGTTAGCTTTTAAATAACATTCAGTGGAAATGGGAGAAAAGCCTACCCAACTTTTATTTGTAAAAAGGATCTTGTAAAATAAATATAATCCGCACAAAAAACTCGACCTGATTCAGTGTTAAAGTTAATTAAATCCCATGGCCTAGGTGAAGTGTGTAGTTAAGCATAACCTTATTTCTTTCCACTGTGCTTTTTTGCTTTTTATTAAAATATGGTTTAATCTTTATATGAATTTAAGCTGTTTGTCAAATACAATGCAAACTGGTGCTTTCTTCAAACCTGGTTTTTCTGTAGACTTCATTGAGATTTAAAAATCAATTCAAATTTGAAGACTATATGAACTATACTATAACTTAACCTATGTAAAATTGCATGAGAAAACCCTGCTTGTGGTGTTTGACAAATATATAGTGACACAGAAAATTCATATTTTCAATTATGAACACAAGGGGGAGTAGACTAATGTAGAACTGTCATCCTTAAGTAAACATTACCTGACTTTTTGAGGGCTTGGTTTTCCAACCTTAATGCTGTTTTAATGTTAGGTGTTGGTATTGTTTGTCTGGATTGTCCTTGTGGAGGAGTGTGAAGCTTCCTGAAGATACCCAAGGCTATCAGGCCTCTCACGACCACCTGCCTGGTCTATGCCTGCCAGGGGGCCAACTCCTCATTTCCACCTGCCTTAAGCAACATAGGCACTCCCCTCACAGGCCCTGATGTCTTTCTACAGGTTAGCGATAGGCAAACTCCAACTCTCAAGCTTTCAGTCTCCCTGGAGTATCCAGTTACAATCCACAGGACATTCAGTGTTCACAGATCCACTGCTTTAAAGAAACAGTACACCCCAGCTTACCAGTTCCACTTCATTTCATCACTCTTAGATGCGTTTACAGTGAAATCAGATATCTGTTTATTTAACAAAACAGATTCAAGTGACAGCAAGTAGAATTATTGGAAACAAATGGTTACCTATAAAGTAAAATCATCATAATACACATTCTAGAGGCTTAAAGTCAGTTAATTAAATCATCATGTCTTTTAGAGTAACTTTCTCCCCTTCTTCTCCCCCCGCCCCAAAGCCTTGCAGTGCTTTATAGCCGGTTTTGGCTGTGACCTTCCTTTCATGACAGACTTGCTTCCTAGGTGAAGGATTCAGTATTTCCTTATACTCCAAGATATAACAGTCCCATCCTTTGTCTTTAGTCAATAATGAGACACCCCCTCCTATTTGTTATATCTGGTAGATTTTTCTCTCCTGTAGAAATCCTTATTTCACATTCTCCTATTCAGTCTGCAAACGGACATCCATTGTGAGGCACACAATACACAAATAGCCAGACAGGGAGATAGGTGTCCGTTACCTTAGGAACATATTTTTTCCTGTATAGATACAGAACTCCTTAAAAATTATCCGCACATACATTTCACAATGAGTGTCAAGCAGACCTGGTTGACATTGGCTTTCAGTAGAGACCTTACATGCCATCCTTCAGTGTACAATTATACATATATCTGACCCAGGTCATCCCTGCAAACCCCTCTGAACCCCCTGAGCCCTCTGCCTGTTGGCATTAAGGGGCCCTTGTTCACAGGAAAGAAAGTTTAAAAAAAGAGAGAATAAAAAGTGCTAGTGAAGCACATGAACATTTGCTCATTGCCTCCATAACCCAGCCACCTTTAAGGGTTTTTGAATATTTGGCTCAGGTCTTGACAAAGGCCTCCCAAATCCAGCTGCCCAGTCAAAGTTGAAATCACTTCAGCCTCAGAGGTTATATATTTATCAAAAGCTGAAGTTGCTTCATAACACTGTCAACCAGTCTAGCTTTAGGCAAGTTGATAGTTAAAAACACCAAGACATTCATGACTTTAAAACTATAGAGTCCATTTTCTTCCTATTTGGCTGGCTGCTTAGATCTCAATGAGACATACCCACACACTTCATGCTCTGCTCATTGTAAGATTCTGTTTTGGTCCCTTTGGCACACCTCAGCTAAGATCAACCATGGAAAATTTTGTTTAAAAAAGCTACAACTGAAACACAACCACAAGGCAAGTAGCCCTAAAACAGCCACATTGCAGGGGCCTTACACCTACTAACTTCTGACATATTAATGCTACTGAAAAGCTAGACCTTGGTGGTTGGCCTGGGCTGGCAGACAACTTAACTTTCAGTCTTGGGGTTTTGTGCCCAGAAAAGGATTATCTCATAAACCAAGAATACCCTTAAGTTTTGTTCTTTAATCAACTGAAAATCATAAATACAAGAACAAAAATTCAGTCATATGATAGGCCTGATCTTGCCACAAAAAGAGGATGGGTTCCCCAAAAGACAATGGTCTATAAGCCCCTCACCAGACTTGCACAAATGATACAAAGAATTCTTAAACCTTTTACTTCATTCAAAATTTAATTATATTCAGACAAAAGGGAAGGCTGATATTCTTAATGTTCAACAGGTGCAGAACTAAAAGTGACTAGAAACTTTGTTCAATTAGAAAAGCAGGATTTTTTTGAAGTGCCTACACTTCATCTTTCTCTGTCATGTTCTTGCAGCTCAGTCTGATTTCCTAGGTCTATTTTGTATTGCAGTACTTCAATAGGGGAAAAAATTATCAGACATATAAATATTGATAAGAAAGGAGCTAAATACTAAGGTGATGGGCAGAGTATGAAATCCTAAATAAACAGAGGAAAAATGTGGTTGACTGGATGGGACAGCATGGGAACTATAAGAGCTTTATGCTTTCCCAGCATCAGGTCATCTGGTCATGCCTCAGTTTCCACACAGTGCATCAGTTTCCTTCTGGATACGTTTGTTTGGATAACACAGTCCTCCTGCCAAACCAGTAATCCTCCACTCCAAGGCCTGGTCTACCTTAGGTCAACATAGCTATGGTGCTCAGAGCTCTGAAAATTCCACAACCCTGAGTGCCATAGCTAGGCCAACCTAACCCCCAATGTAGACACAACTAGGTCAATGGAAGAATGCTTCCATCAGCCTAGCTACTGTCTCTCTGAGGGAGATCCTGTTACTATAGTGATAGCCTACAGTGAGGGAAGGGGGTTTTCTGTCTATGATGAAGTAACACTTTGCCAAAACTTTGCTGGCATTAATGTGGTTTTGCCAATTCTTCTTTTTTACATAGAATTATTGAGATACTTAAAATGATGTTATTGCTGACAGAACAAAGGGGTAACATGTTGTGCTTGAAGTTTTGAGGTGGTAATACACAAGCCTGTAATGACTAGAAGCCTTTTTTACTGAGAAAACTCAGGGGCAGGATGACATGAAAGAAAATAACACACAAATTATCTAAAGAACAACAAAAATTGTGTAAATTGAAGCTTACATATGCGTAATGTATAGGTTACCTAAAACCCAAAGGCTTGATGTGCTAAAAGCTGATTGGAGAAAAGTTAAGTAACACAGAATGTGGAAATGTATAAAAATCCAAGTGCATGAGGTCCAAATAGGGGAAAACTGGACCAGAAACTGAAGGAAAGGGACTGAAGGATCAATCAGAAGAAGTGACAACCATCATGAAGTATAGGAGAACTTCCCAGTGCTCCAGCATGTGGGATAACTTCAGCCCTCTACCTATTCCATCTTGTGTGTTGTTAATGTCTGACATAAATACGGTCAAATACTGTGAGTGACAAAATTGTCTGAAATTGTATAAATGGCAAAAATTGTTTAAGCCAACATTGGGTGGACATGTGACCCAGCTTCCTACTTTACAACCCAACCCTGCACTCAACAGACTTTAAGCCTACTCCATTTCTCTTATCCCACACCAAATAGACTTTTTCCATGGGTCTAAACCTTACCCTTCATTCCTAGGTTCATGACCTTGTTGATGCAGGATTGAAATCAATAACGTTCCTGCACTAACAAGTAATTTATTAGCTTGGTGAAACCTTGTTATGGGTCGAGTGAAAACCTCATTGAGATTGACTGGTGTGAATACATCTGTCCGTTAATATAACTGTAAGATATATTAATAAGTCCCCACCTAAGACAAAAGGGTTGTGTGAAGTCTCCTACTAGTGTTTGGGCAGCAGGGTTTTTCACTGGGTATTGATTGATTTAGAAAAGGGTGTGTCTGTGAAGGAGAGAAAAAGCGCAAAACAGAACTAGAGAGGGACAAACCACTGGAAGAAATCCAAGTGGAAATCTGTAAATGTGGAGTAGCCCTGGAAGAAGCTAGAAACTGCTTTTGTGTCTGGTGTTGGCTAAAGAGGTTTGGTAAGTGTAAGCCAAGACACTATCCCATTTTTGGTTCTTATTGTATTCAGAGAAGCAGAAATTTGTTAATTCCTTGTAAATAAACAAGATTGCATAAAAAAAGATTCATCAACGTCCTCTAGACCCCAAACTTTAACTATCTGCTTGGATCAAAAAAGGCTAACAATACCTTCATCTCCTCCCTCTTCAGATCTCAAACAATTTGCTGCTTCTTGTGGTTCCTCCTTCTTCCTCAACTCTCTTAATAAAAAGCCTCCACTCAGATCATGTCTTTCATTAATCTTGCCAGAGTAAACAAAAAACTTGATTTATAAAGTCCTGACTTCCCAGCATCCTTTGCTGTCAGTCTGTATTTTGAGCTGAAATCAGAAACCAGCTATGCTGGTCCTGTAAACATCCATTAAGAGTGTTCCCTGCTACAGATACTCAAATCTGCTCTGAGAGCAGGCAATGTATATGTGGGCCACTGCTAAATTTAAAAAAGAGGGCCTACAGTCTCAGGAGTGTCCCTATCTGTTAACCAGCTTGTTCATGCATTAATCAACCACTGAACAGGACTTCTCAGGTAAAAGCACAATATCACATTTTCTACAGAGTTTAATGAATAACCAATGCAGAGGTGAAAAACTGAGATAATGCTGTTGAGACTCTAGCACATTATCCAAAAACCACACTGCAGAAATTTGTTTGGAACCCAGTTAAGGGAACCCCCAGGACAAAATAAGAAATACTGGAGCCAAAATAAGGAGCAACTGTGAATCTTTGCATCCTGCAAGAAGAAGTTTGCTGTTTTGCAGCTTTCCACTGCCCAATGAGAGCAGACAAAAGCAGTTTTTATCAGTTTGCTGCAATACGGCAAACAGACCTCCAGCTGTCTGTAAAGAGAACTCCAATGGGAATGAGTGTGACTCTTACTTTTAAAATTGCAAATATTTGTAAAACTAAGTAGCCTTAGAAGCAGAATCAGTAAATGACAAGGACAAAAGAAAACAGTTATTTGTTACCAGCATAGAATATAGTAAAACCAAATACAATTAAAAGTAATCTCTCTCTCTGGTGAGTTTTAGATGTGATATTGAGAAGGGCACTCTACTGCATATTTTAATGTATTGTCTTGTGTTAATGTGTACCATGGCCGCCTACTGGATATAATCAGAATTGCTTGACTGTTGTAAAATCAATAATGTTATCAGGAAATAGTGTTATTCCTTTTGCTCAAGTAGTAGGATCCAGATCTTTTGGGAGAGATGGATATCAGGCCTAGATCCCTAGATATGTTTGAGGTGACATCCTGTGTTCTGGGGAAAATACTGAAATCAAGTATAGTAAGTATACTTTCTATATTAAAAATGAAGTGGAAAGGTTTATCAGTCAGATTAGGAGATGAACAGTCAAATACCTGGGTCCTAATCTCATCTCCACCACTTGGGGCAAATCCCATTCTGTGTGAATGAAATCCTAGTCCAACTGAAGTCAAGGAGAGTTTTTTCCATTGACTTCAACAGGGTCAGGATTTCACCCTATATCTCATATGTTCCACTTTTAATATGGTGATATCAATTATTTACCTACTTCACCAGAGAATTAGTTAAGTTTGTACAATAGTTTAAAGACACAAAGATCTACTAAAATACTTTTAATTATTACTATATTATCACACAGAATTTAAAATATATGTGATTTTGAGGGTTACTGCAGTAGCAGATTTAGCCATCCAAAGTGCAGCTATCTTTATTAAAAAAGTTTTCTAAAATGTAACATTTAGAACGTTTATTCTTCTAAGTTAACAGAATTCTAGTACATCAATAAAAAGTCAGAATTATAGTACATCATCTTTGTTGACAAGGTGAACTAGATGGGTGAAACAAGTCTCTTCCATCTTCATCTTCTTTGTATCATAAATTTTGTCAGTAACTTTTTGTCTTTGCTCACTGAACTATCTGCCATAAGACACACCTCTTCCAATAAGGTTACCAAGAACTATTTAGCTATCAGAATGAAGCTGGTAAACTGAACAAAAAATGGTGAGATGGGATAATTCCCTTTATAATATGTATAGACTTTTTGTTTTCAACCTACAGTCTCTGGATACCTTTGCTACTCTGTAAAGGACCTGATCTGAAGCCCACTGAATTCAATGGAAAGTTCAACACTGACTTGATGGGCTTTGGTTCAGGCCCTGGAACAGCTTCACACTCATTTGTAGGGCTGTTTTAAAACTTTCTGTAGAATTTTTTTTTTATATATATATTTATTCTGCTTTCTATAATATCAATTTGGAAATGTCACTGTAGTGCCTCATGGGAATTGTGGTTTTGGTTATGCTCTCATTCTGCTCTACAGGCTAGGGTTCTCTAGACATACTACATCTTCTATGATGCACCAGGAATGTCCACGATGCACCAGTGACTTAGCAAGAAGAAAGACTGTGTTGCATCATGGGAGATGTAGTCAAGCCAGGGAGACTGGCCCACAAAGGAGAATGGGGGGCATGAGTTACCCAAAACTCAACTCCCATGAGTCTTCGCAATGGCATTTAAAAATCAAAATTTTTGGTTTGACAGATTTTGGCCATATCTCTTCCGTTTTCAATGTTTCACCAAATGTTAGAAATTTATGTGGAAAACTTTTGACAAAAATGACTTATTTTAATCAAAAGTTTCCTCCAAAATATAACCCTTCTTTTCCAGTCAGCTCACCTCAATAGCTGTTATGAGAATCAAGAGTATCTCAGTACCATGTTAATGGCTAACAGCCTCTCCTCAGGAGGTATACTGAAGGTTAAAAAGATACTTTCTGAAGCATTGGTTCACTAGGCACAAAGTTTAGTCTTGTATCCCTTTGATCCTTGTCCTGTACTTATATGGAAAGTCTGAAAATTCATAATATAGCTTGCAGGGATCTTGGATCAGAAATGTTGTAGCTGAAATGTACTGCAGAAAAATTTGTGGAATGGCATGGATTATAGTTTCCTGTTGCCTACAGCAAGGCAGAACATCTACTTATTTAAGTAGAATCTTTAAAAGGACACTGAAGCATTACAATAATGAGTGCAATATAAATATCTAGATATAGATTAGATAATTAAAATAGATGTAATAGATGAGTAGATGGTCATTTCTAACCCTGAGATGACCAGGAGACTACAACAGTGCTTGTTAGCACAAACGTAGTATACGGTCTGGCTTCTGAATGTTGCTAACAAGTAAAATTAGTCACTTCTGCTATAATGTGATATATCCAGGTGAAGGCAACAACCTTTCCAAATTTTCAGACAACTACTGATCATTTAGAAATTTGACAAAAAATGAAAGTACATTAATGCAAAGACAAGACAGAGAAGCTGTAGGAAAGCCACTTTTTGAAGGACAGGTAAATATATATAGAGAAAAGACAGTATGAAAGAAAAGAGTTGAAGAATTAAGAACAGTCAAAAATTAAATATAGGAGTGAAACTCTGCAGTATCATGAAACATGTCAAGGAAATGAGTGAATTATAAAAATATCAAAAGAGGTTCAAGACAATCAGGATTACCTGGAAAATATAGGTTTCAGAGTAGCAGCCGTGTTAGTCTGTATCCGCAAAAAGAACAGGAGTACTTGTGGCACCTAAGGCCTTGGCTACACTTACCAGTTAGTTCGACGGCTGGAAATCGAAGTTCTGGGTTCGACTTATCGCGTCTAGTCTGGACGCGATAAGTCGAACCCGGAAGTGCTTGCCGTCGACTGCGGTACTCCAGCTCGGCGAGAGGAGTACCGCGGAGTCGACGGGGGAGCCTGCCTGCCGCGTGTGGACCAAGGTAAGTTCGAACTAAGGTACTTCGACTTCAGCTACGTTATTCACGTAGCTGAAGTTGCGTACCTTAGTTCGAATTAGGGGGGGTAGTGTAGACCAAGCCTTAGAGACTAACAAATTTATTAGAGCATAAGCTTTCGTGGACTACAGCCCACTTCTTCTGGAAAATATAGATATGCACAAATAGATGTATAGAAAATTGTATCTCATTTAAGAGGAAGGAGAAATAAGATTATTTGTATCCCTGTCCAGACACCCACAAAACCACTACTTAGTGACTAGTGAATTTGGTATTGTAATTTAGATTACTGGAATATTTGTTATATCATGGATAAAAGGATAAGAAACAAATAAATTGCTATTGGCAATAACCCAGGTGTCTATGGCTATAATTGAATCCCTCTGCTAATAAAGTTGTGTTCCATGCCATATTTGTCCAATACTTTGTCCGGTACATTTTTGACCAACTTTTGTGGAGTGTCTTTCAACTCTTTTCCTTTGGAATACTGTTTTATAGTTTAAAAGAGGAATACTTTTTTGTGATCTTCAGCCTAAATTTTTCAGTTCTGAAATTCATTTTATTACTCTTAGTTATACCCTTATGGACAATACTAAACATTTTCTCCCTCTTCACTGATAATACTCCTCAAATATTTGTAAATAGTTATAATGTTATACTGGAGCATGGGTAAAATCTCATTGAAGCTGATGGATGTAATAGCTGCCCTCCATTCAAGATAAATATAAGAAGCAGTTAAGCTACTTTTTGCTATAAGATCTCTAAAACAATAGGAGCCATTACCCAAACACAGGCCACATGCAAGGCCAGGCATCAGTGGAGCTATGTTGGTGGAGGGTGGAACGCAAATGCAGGGGGCTGAGTATTGTTTGGTGGAGGGGTGTGTATGTCTGTAAGCCGAAGCATCCAGAGAACAGGCAGACAGAATCATCCAGAGAGCCACAAAGACAGCAAGAGAAGCACTTGGAGTGTGACCGGAGAGAGCCTTGCACAGAGTGCTGTCTGGAAAGAGGTTTGGAACTGTGAGCAAAGAAACTCTCTTGTTTGATTCTTTCTGTGTTCAGGAAAATAGGACTTGATGGATGTTCTTTGTAAATAAATAGGACTGCATGAAAGAAATACCTGACTCCATCATCAATTTCTCTTACTAACCCACAAGTTCTTGGATACTGGCTTACTACTCAGGTCCAAAGGTACAAATATCACTGAATCAAGTTATACAGACATAGTTCTTTCAATATTGTTGCATAATTTTAATCTCTCCAGCCTCTTAATCATCATTGTTGTCTAATTCTGTCCAGTTTACTATTTGTTAACCTCTAGGCACATCTGCAGCACAGTATGCTATCTATGGTCACGCTTCATGTACCGCATGCATGTAATAACACAAGAGGATTCCAGGCTTGTGCAACTAAACTGGCTCTTCAGTAAGAGCTATTTGCAGGTATGATGCAACTGCAGCTAGCATTCTAGCCAAGTGCATTCAGACTGGCTTCCTGGTATCTCCTCCAACTTCCTTCCTGAAATGTGTGCTCCTCCCTCCAAATTCCATGCAGGATGCTACCAGACCAATGCTGTACACAGAGGGACTACCAGCTCCCTGGTCTGTGATATAGTGACTCTGCATATGCAGTACAAAATCACCTTGGCCTTTCTCACCACAACATGGCACTAATGAACTCATTTGCACAATCATCCTTACATTTTTTTCAGCATTCCTTTCTAGCTACAGTTGATGACATAAAAAGACACTTACTGTGATGCAGTATTTGCACTTTACCACAATTTCCTATTAAGAAGTTTACTGTATTGAGATGCAGTATCAGACCTTACAACGGTAAATCACAAGGAAGAATATTGACTTTTTAAGCATAAGTGCAGCAAACATCTCTTTCCCTGTAAACATTTTTCCAGATTGAATCTCATGTGGGGTCTGATCTAACTCTCATTGAAGTTCAGTGGAGTCCTTCCATTGATTAGGCCCTTTGTTATTTCCTTTATTTCCTATCTTATATTTTTTCCTTTTGGTCGCTCCTTTTGTATAACTTCTTGGCTCTCACTCATGATTGAAACACCTCTCCATTTAGTAACATCTTCAAGTGTAAGTCTAGATACTACACATCTTACTCAACCTGAGTACTATTTACACAGACATTTCTTCTGGATATAACTGGTTATTCTCAGGAATTACTGCTACTCAGAATGAGCTAAGGTTGCAGATTTGGGTCCTTAATAAACATGCATTCACCTTCCAATCACTGACAATGTTGAATACAACTGTGCTTCACACAAATCAATGTGGCTCTGTACTGGAGCCTCCCCTCAACTTCATACATTCCCATTTATCATTTAGGATAGTTCTTTCAGGTACGTTTCCCCTAGGTATGAGTGTTCCTATCTAAGACGATTTGAATTCATTTTTCAAGAATTCATAAGACACTATCAAATCTTTTACTAAAATACTTGCATGTTCCATCTACCATGTTCCTTTATCCACTGATTTGGCAACCCTGCAGGGTCCTAGAGCCTGGTCTTCAGCCTGAGTCCAGAAGTCTACACGCCAATGAAACAGCCCCACAGCCTAAGCCCGGTGAGCCCAAGTCTGCTGACATCGGTCAGCTGTGGATTTTTCTCTGCTGTGTAGGCATACCCAAAGGGGCCAAATTTGGACTTACTATAAGATGTCTCCTTTGTTCAGAGCTGGATAGGTAGAAGTAGAGTTTTTTTTGGGAATGATGTGTTCTTTAAAAACATTTCCTGGTTCCATTATCCTCCAGATGTTTATAGATCTTTATAACTTCTATTCTACTGAAAATTAGATTTACCTTACAGTTGCCAGGGTCAATCGTTTTCTCTTTTAAAGACTGATACCAAATTTACATTTTCAATTCCTTTGGTCCTTGCACTTTTCTCTGCGTCTTTTAAAAAATAATTGTCATTGTTGGAATGAATTCATTAGCCAATTTCCTTTGCACTTGGAGATGCAGATCACTCAGACTCCTGAGTTTTGTTTTGAATTAATCCAAATAATTTCTTTTACTTTTTTTACTTTGCAGTTCTACTTGCAAATGTCTTCATTGTCTTCTGATTGTTCTACCTCTTTATTAGTCTACTAAAGGACATAGTCAGTGGAAGTCCCAACATTTGTAGTTGTTAATCCTGCATTGTCATTAGAAAACATAATCCCAACTACACATACAAAATGGTGGGGTCTAAATTAATTGTTACCACTCAAAACAGAGATAGTGGAGTCAATGTGGGTAGTTCTCTGAAAACAGCTGCTCAATGTGCAGCGGCAGTCAAAAAAGCTAACAAAATGTTAGGAACCATTAGGAAAGGGATAAATAATGACATAAAATATCATAGTGTCCTTATATAAATCCGTGGTATGCTCACATCTTAAATACTGTGTGCAGTTCTGGTTGTCCCATGTCAAAAAAGATATACTGGGGTACGGAACAGCTTCCATATGAGGAGAGATCAAAAAGACTGGAGCTATTCATCTTAGAAAAGAGATGACTAAGTGGAGATATGATAGAGGTGTATAAAATCATGAATGGTGTGGAGAAAGTTAATGGAGAAGTATTATTTACTCTTCATATAACACAAAAAATAGGAGTTACTCAATGAAATAAATAAGCAGCAGGTTTAAAATAAAGAAAGGGAACTACTTTGTCACAAAGTGCAGTCAACCTGTGGAACTCATTGTGAGGGAAAGTCATGAAAGCCAAAACTATAACTGGGTTCAAAAAAGAATTAGATAAGTTCATGGAGGCTAATAAGCTATTAGCCAAGATGATCAGGGATGCAAATCTCCAACTGCCAGAAGCTGGGACTGGGCAATAGTGGACGGATCTCTCAATTAATGCCCTGTTCTGTTTATTTCCTCTGAAGCATCCAGCCACTGTTGGAAGACAGGATACTGGGCAAGATGGACCATTGGCCTTACTGGGTCAGACCATTCATGTGTTCTTATGTTCAACTTCTCTTTTGGTACTCAGTAGCTATTGGTAGTTCAATTTTAAATGCCACTTTTGACACAATCTGGGTGAGAGGTTACATTTAAGCACTTTCAAAGTAAAATGTCTTTTACTCTTGAAAACTATAGTTTTGGGGTTCAATTTTCAGGTACAGAGCTCTATCTGCCTCACAAGATAGCACAGTCTTTGACAATAGACAGTTCCTGATGCTTCAGAACAATTTTCAAAAAAAGGCATCATGCACAATTATGTAATAACCTTCCCCTATGGGAAGATTTTTCTTAATCCCCATCTGTCAGTGGTTGAGTTATGAGTGATGTCCGGAAGCATGAGGGTTTATAGCCCTTCTAATAGAAGTTTTTTTTAATGTCATGGTGTCTAATGTAACTTTCCCTTTAGCAATACAAATGTCTCTTCCCTTTTTGAATCCTACTAAACTCTTGGGCTTAGTGATATCAAGTGGCAATAAGTTCCACAGTTTAGTAGGGATATACAACCGACCACCTAACCAGGATGGTGACAGTGACTGTAAAATGCTCAGGAGATTAGAGAGGCTATACAAATAAAAAACTCAATAATAATGGGGGATTTCAATTATCCCCATATTGACTGGGTACAGTCACCTCAGGATGGGATGCAGAGATAAAGTTTTTTGACACCTTAAATGACTGCTTCTTGGAGCAGCTAGTCCTGGAACCCGCAAGAGGAGAGGCAATTCTCGATTTAGTCCTAAATAGAGCACAGGATCTGGTCGAAGAGGTGAATATAGCTGGACTTCTTGGTAACAGTGACCATAATATAATTAAATTTAGCATCCCAGTGGCAGGGAAAACACCACAGCAGCCCAACACAGTAGCATTTAATTTCAGAAAGGGGGACTACACAAAAATGAGGAAGTTAATTAAACAGAAATTAAAAGATATAGTGCCAAAAGTGAAATCCCTGCAAGTTGCATGGAAACTTTTTAAAGATGCCATAATAGAGACTCATCTTAAATGTACACCCCAAATTAAAAAACGTAGTAAGAGAACCAAAAAAATGCCACCGTGGCTAAAACAACAAAGTAAGAGAAGCAGTGAGAGACAAAAAGGCATCCTTTAAAAAGTGGAAGTTAAATCCTATTGAGGAAAATAGAAAAGAGCATAAACTCTGGCAAATGAAGTGCAAAAATATAATTAGGAAGGCCAAAAAAGAATTTGAAGAACAGCTAGCCAAAGACTCAAAAAGTAATAGCAAAAAAAATGTTAAGTGCATCAGCAGCAAGAAGCCTGCTAAACAACCAGTGGGTCCATCGAGATGCTAAAGGAGCAGTCAAGGACGAAAAGGCCATTGCAGAGAAACTAAATGAATTCTTTGCATTGGTCTTCATGGCTGTGGATGTGAGGGAAATTCCCAAACCTGAGCCATTCTTTTTAGGTGACAAATCTGCGGAACTGTCCAAGATTGAGGTGTCATTAGAGGAGGTTTTGGAACAAATTGATAAAATAAAAAGTAATAAGTCACCAGGACCAGATGGTATTCACTCAAGAGTCCTGAAAGAACTCATATGTGAAATTGGAGAACTACCAACTGTACCAAATGACTGGAGGATAGCTAATGTGATGCCAATTTTTAAAAAGGGCTCCAGAGGTCATCCCGGCAATTACAGGCCAGTAAGCCTGACTTCAGTACCGGGAAAACTGGTTGAAACTATAGTAAAGAACAAAACTGTCAGACACATAGATTAACATGATTTGTTGGGGAAGAGACAACATGGGTTTTGTAAAAGGAAATCATGCCTTACCCATCTACTAGAACTCTTTGAGGGGGTCAACAAGCATATGAACAAGGGGGACCCAGTGGATATAGTGTACTTAGATTTTCAAAAGCTTTTGACAGGGTCCCTCACCAAAGGCTCTTAAGCAAAGTAAGCTGTCATGGGATAAGAGGGAAGGTCCCCTCCTGGATTGGTAACTGGTTAAAAGATAGGAAACAAAAGGTAGAAATAAATGGTCAATTTTCAGAATGGAGAGAGGTAAATAGTGTTGTCCCCCAGGGTCCGTACTAGGACCAGTCCTATTTAACATATTCATAAATGATCTGGAAAAATGGGTAAACAGTGAGGTGGCAAAATTTGCAATTGATACAAAACTACTCAAGATAGTTAAGTCCCAAGCAGTCTGCGAAGAGCTAAAATGTATCTCACAAAACTGGGCGACTGGGCAACAAAATGGCAGATAAAATTCAGTGTTGATAAATGCAGAGTAATGCACATTGGAAAACATAATCCCAACTATACATATAAAATGATGGGGTCTAAATGAGCTGTTACCACTCAAGAAAGAAATCTTGAAGTCATTTTGGATAGTTCTCTGAAAACATCCACTCAATGTGCACTGGCAGTCAAAAAAACGAACAGCATGTTGGGAATCATTAAGACGGATAGATAATAAGACATAAAATATCATATTGTCTCTATATAAATCCATCGTACACACACATCTGGAATACTGTGTGGAGATGCGGTCACCCCATTTCAAAAAAGATATTTGGGAATTGGAAAAGGTTCAGAAAAGGGCAACAAAATGATTAGGAGCATGGAATGGTTTCCATATGTGGAGAGATTAATAAGACTGGTACCTTTCACCTTGGAAAAGAGATGATTAAGAGGAGATATGAAAGAGGTCTATAAGAGTATGACTGGTGTGGAGAAAGTAAATAAGGAAGTGTTATTTACTCCTTCATATAACATAAGAACTAGGGGTCACCAAATGAAATTAATAGGCAGCAGGTTTAAAACAAACAAAAAGAAAGTATTTTTTCACACAACGCACAGTCAACCTGTGGAACTCCTTGCCAGAGTATGTTGTAAAGACCAAGAGTATAACAGGGTTCTAAAAGGAACTAGGTAAGTTCATTGAGAATAGGTCCATCAATTGCTATAGCCAGGATGGGCAGGGATTGTGTCCCTAGCCTCTGTTTGCCAGAAGCTGGGAATGGGCGAGAGGGGATGGATCTCTCGATGATTACCTGTTCTGTTCATTCCCTCTGGGGCACCTGGCACTGGCCACTGTCAGAAGACAGGATACTTGGTTAGATGGACCTTTGGTCTGACCCAGTGTGGCCATTCTTATGTTGTTATGTCTTTTCCATCTGACTTTTATGATCAGGAAGAGAAGAAGATCTCTTAATATGTGTGGAGGTTTTAATCAATGATGATTTTCAAATGAGCTTGTGAACTATATTTGTAAACATTAATTTCACCAAGAATGATAGGATTTACCATTAAGGAAAAGTTCTAGAGAAATTAACCAGGATAAAACCAATAGGATTGTATAAAAATCTAAAACCTTATAGTATTTATTAAAGAATAATATCATTTCTTTGTAACCATCTGTGACGCGGCACACTTGCTCCACACCGGACAGGAAGGGGTTAACGCCACATTGTGGGCTGAGGAGGCCAGCTCAGTCTGGAGGAGACACCACTGGGGAAGGATGTATGCTAGGAGCGCCTGTTGAGGATGACCTCCAGCCTGTGCCAGAGGAAAGCGGAGACATAGACCACAGCCTTAGACCCCAGCAGCCCACGGAGACCCAGGGAGCGGCCAGTGCTGAGGAACTAAGAGATCCCAACTCCTCCTGGACTACAACACCCGAGACTACAGTAGGAAGTGACCCAGGGGCAGTGTCAGAGTGGTATCTTCCACCGAGGTAAGCTCGGTGTGTTTCAGTGGGACTCCCTGCTGAGCTGGTAGCTGGTTTTACCACTGCTACTAGGGCCCTGGATCAGGGCCCGGTGGAGTCAGGTGGGCCTGTGACCCCCTATTGGGGCTGCTGACCCTCATAGACTCTGGCCATGGGCCACACTGCCCTGACAGTTGGGGCAAGTTTCCTGAACTCTGGCCACCAGGCCATACTACCCTGAACAAATGAGCATTTTCCATAGACCCTGGCCATTGGACCACATTGCCCTGCCAGTAGGGGCAAGTTTCAAATCTTGACTCTGGCTTCTAGGCTGTACTACCCTGAATGAGTGGGGCATTTTTTGTTCATTCTGGCCATTGAGCCACTCTACCCCATAGCTAAGCCCAAATGTGTGGACTTGAGTGGAGGGAGATAAGCACATAAAGCTCGTGCACCATCTCCTATTCCCCGAGAACGGCAGATGCACTTGCCCTGTACCGGACACCTTAACTGTGTCACACTATCCTACAGAATTCTATCATTCAGAATACAATTCTCTATTGAATTTAATAGGATAGTTCAATAAACCTATAGGATTTCTCCATAGATAAATAATTTCCTTTTAATTCTGATTGAGAACAAAAACAAATTTTGAGATGTCAGTTTTATTTGAGGAATGGAAATCCTGAGTTTCAACCATTTCTGCTGGCCAAGAATTTTCTTCACTCTCTATTGGACCCCAGCCTACAGGAACAGCCAACTGTGAGTTCAGGGCACAAACCAGCAGAATACAATGCTTCTTTCACTCTATGGCAACTCTGGGCAGCAGAAACTAGTTCATTTTCTCATCATTCTGTGATGCAGTTTATAGTCTGATAATTGCTTTCAAAGAGTGCCATTGACACAGATAAAGAAATCACTGATGCTAAAAGCTTAGCGGATTCAAAAACGATTGGATATTTATATAGATAATAAAATTATCCAGAGTTACACCAGCATATTTAAAATATAACCTAGCCAACCTCAAACTATTAGGAGCTAACAAGAAACTTTCCCTGGAGCTTGGTCTTCCCATAACTGCTTATTGCCTATTACCACCTGTCTTTGAAACAGCTGATACTGGATTTCAGTAAATAGAATAATGGACTGCATGGACCACTGGCTTGACCCAGTAGCTTAAAGCCAAAGGCCTGGGTAGGCAAAGTTATCACTGTATGATAAAGTACTTGGGTTGATCAGCAACTGCTCTAAAAAATACCCTATGTCTGGTATTGAGCATTACAAGAAATAGGAGTTAGACTTCATAAGAAGGCATTGAACAAAATCAGGATTTTGTTTTTTGTAATACCTCATTATAATCAGAGATCCTTCAAAGAGTTTGACAGTAACATCTTGCATTCAAAGAACTCTAAGTACTTTACAACTATTAAGTCCTTCAGTTTAATTATTGCTTGTAAACTGCCTGTATTCTTGGATTTAAAAATGATACAGAAGAAAAAGAGAAACAAATGAAAGGAGAAACTTCAATAAGAATATAACCAGGAAGAAAGTAGCACTCATTGAATAATATCCATCAAACAATTTATTCAACCAAATGCACAATTTTTATAAATGAATTATTCAATTATTTCTATTTTGCTCAGTGGTTTGAGCATTGGCCTGCTAAACCCAGGGTTGTGAGTTCAAGCTTGAGGAGGCCATTTAGGGATCCGGGGCAAAAATCTGTCAGGGACAGTACTTGGTCCTGCTGTGAAGGCAGGGGACCGGACTCAATGACCTTTCAAGGTCCCTTCCAGTTCTATGAAATCAGTATATCTCCATATAACAGAGATACAAAGCTCCCCCTAAGGATATCATTTTTTTCACAATGGTAAAATCCCCAAATTCTCCGATTTCAGCAGCAGTTCTATTAAGTGAACACTGTCACTTTCGCCCATCAAACACAGTTAGGTCCTGCTGGACATAGTTAATAGGGAATGATTTTGCAAGGATCTTTAACCATGGGTGACTCTGAGGGTATGGCCTGGATTCAAAGGGAGGGTGAATAAAGACTACACAGGCAGCATTCATGCATACATACTCTAAAACTCTCTCTGAATTACCTACTCTAGCTGTATCTGGGATGGACTGTTTTCATTAAATTATTTATATGGAAGGATCCCTAATGCTTAGTGGCACTGAAACCCTGCAGATGAGTGAATAATAAATAAAAGCATTGGTTCTTTTGTTAGTTGCTGGTAGCCTTATTTTATTTTTATGGTGGGTGGCTAAAAAAATAGGAGAGTAGGACAGGAGGACATCATTATGATGGGTAAATCTCTAAAGGTTCACAGCTTCGGGTAAGCATCCATTAGTTTGCATCCTCTCCCAATTAAAATCTCAACCTCTGGTGTCTACTAAATTTGGCTGAAAATTTAATGAGACCAGGCTGTCTCTCAAGATTTCTGTATAGTATTTCCTGCTTCCAGTCAGCCTGGAAATGTACAGAGGAGAGGATTGCAAAAACAAGGGAAAGAAGGGGAATGGAGGAAAAATGAATAAACTAGTTCGTGAAAATAGGGGGGAACTGAAAGAAACTAACCAGTACCAAAGCCCCCCACAATACAGTCATTCCTGAAATTCTAGTCTCTCCTCTGGCTTTAGGTGTTGCTGCTGCACTTTCCTTTCTTTCTTTCACTTTCCTGTCTCTTTTCTTTTGCCCTCCAAGCACACAGTAATGCATGTTTTATCTGAACTTTCTTTGTAAATAAAGGCCAATATTTTCATTCAGATGCCTACAGCCAGGCACATAAATCTATATTAGGTATCTAAAAAAAGCCTGCATTTTAAATGAGCCAAGCACTGAAGTCAATAGCAGTTGTGGGTGATCAGCCCCTCTGAAAATCAGGCCACTTATTTAGGTGCGTAATGTTAGGCTCCTATATTTGAAAATTTTGGCCACAGGGCCTGAGTCTAACCTTCATTATACAGTGCAATTTCTGAAGAACTGAAACTGATTTGCTGATGCACGGGAGCTTTAACATTCAATTATTGGAGCTTTCATGGTATGATACAGTTTGAGACCGAGGTCAGCGTAACATGCAGCTGGGGATAGCTCTGGGCCACTGGGTTACTTATTTGCCTCAGCAAGAAAGCGTTTGCTGGTGATTAGACTGTGTGTCAGCTCCCTGCCACATCAGTTGGTCTCCTTCACCAGCAACCTCCAAGTCAGAACATCAGAGTATATTAATGTAAGTGGGGTAAATACACCCTTCCCTTCAAACACAACAATGAACTGGTTTATAGTAAAAGTAAAACAAGTTTATTAACAAAGAGTATGGATTAAATGATACCAAGTAAAAAAGAAAAAAGTACAGATGATTACAAGTAAATAAAAGTGAAAACAGACATTTAAGTCTACAGCTTAATCTATCGTGATACAGTCTTATGTTCAAGATGGCTTCCCCCAGGCCCAGTCTCCTTTCCAGCTTTTTACTGGACTGCCTGGCCAGAACCCATCATAGAGATAAAAATGTTTGCTTTCATTGTCTTATGGATGAAGGATCAAGATGAAGTCTCTCTCTGATCCTTATATCCCCAAAGGGATGTCTTTGTCTTGCAAGTGACGCCGGCCTCCTGGGGACTCAGTCTCTCTGGGTGCAGGAGCCATGTTAATTTTCTGTCTCTTAAGTTCAGGAACAGGATATTCCCCACTGGTTTAGCTTGATGGCTTTGTTTGCTGCTACTATATAATTTGAGATAAGCCCATGTTTCTTTGTCTAGGACAGAGCTGTTTACTAACTTTACCTAGGCTAGGCTGGCTTATTTTAAACATTCTAGTAACATCATAAAGAGGTAATTCAAGAATTCACGTATAACATTAACAGGTGCATTTTACAACTATATTAATAACCAAGTTTCATATGACATCTCACAAGGCATATTTTCTACCAATATCTTTGCAGTAGCGCATAGGGTGTGAATACAGGGGTTCCAAAGGGCATAGTAAGAATATAACACATTTCACAGATATTCTATTGGTTTTTGACTATTCTCTGCTACAAAACTCCTTGGAATTTTGTGGTTATCTCATATGTTCGCTGTTTGCTGTAAAAAATTGCAAAATCAATAAATACTAGCTTCACAAAGAAACTGAGGTCTGGTGGTGCTCAGCATCTAGATACCTAGAGAATCACTGGGATTGACAAAGCCTGGGTTAGGCACCTAGGCTCCCTATATAATGAATAGGAGAGAGAGGTGCCTCAGAGTGGGATTCACAAAAGCCAGCACAATAGGTGGCCCCTTGCTTAAGCACCAATGGGAGATGCCAAGCTGAGGGGGGAGGAGCGGTGTTTGTGACATACCAGGATACAATCCAGACTAATGAGTAGCTGTCACTCCTACCCTGTTACCTGAGGTGCCCTTTAAAATGCCTTGCTGCTGTATCTTCCAACTGGACTGCTCACAGCCTCCAGCATGTAAATCACTCCCCACTGTCTGTGTGCTGCAGCCAGCCAGCCACTCCTAGGCTCTTACCAGCCTTGGTTATGCTGCAGGGTGATCCACCCATGTTGTATCATCTCCCAGAAATGTACATCCTGTACTGCCCAGCCCTCTCCTAGACAGTACAAATATGTTATGTCCATTATTCCTTTAAGGGACTAATATGCACACAACCTGTTACCCCAAATGGAGTTACCCAGATGCTTCAACTTGAACACACTGGATTAGATAAAACAATAAAAGTTTCAGAGAGTCCTGTGGCACCTTTAAGACTAACAGATGTATTGGAGCATAAACTTTCGTGGATGAATGCCCACTTCGTCAGACGCATGTAATGGAGACATCCAGAGGCAGGTATAAATATGCAGGCAAGAATCAGTCTGGAGATAATGAGGTTAGTTCAATCAGGGAGAGTGAAGTCCTCTGCTAGCAGTTGAGGTGTAAACACCAAGGGAGGAGAAACTGCTTTTGTAGTTGGCTAGCCATTCACAGTCTTTGTTTAATCCTGATCTGACGGTGTCAAATTTGCAAATGAACTGAAGCTCAGCTGTTTCTCTTTGGAGTCTGGTCCTGAAGTTTTTTTGCTGTAAGATGGCTACCTTTACATCTGCTATTGTGTGGCCAGGGAGGTTGAAGTGTTCTCCTACAGGTTTTTGTATATTGCCATTCCTGATATCTGACTTGTGTCCATTTATCCTTTTACGTAAAGAGATTTAAGTGAGTACAAGTAATAAGGCATAAAAGTCAGAAATGGTTACAAGAAAAATAAAGATAAAACACCTACTGGTGCCTAACATAACAAACTTCATTAGATTCAAAGCAGTTTTCTCACCCCATGCTTTCAGCAGTCTCACTGGCCAAACTCTTTAGGGCATAAACTCTCCCCCAGAGTCCAACGGATGCCTCCTTTATCTTTTCAGGTGGAGTGAATGAGATGGGCAGGGGGAAAGAGAGAGGAGGGGTGTTTGTCTCTCCTTTTTATAGTTTCAGTCCCCCTCTTGAAAAACATTTCCAGCTGAAACCCAGGAGTTAAAGAGTCTATGATGAAGGATATTCCCTGCTGGTTCTTTTCACCTGTTTGAATTTCCTTTGTCTTGATTAATCTGTTTACTGCTTAAATACAAACTAAGGTAAGCACACCTTCCTTTGCTTAGGACAAACCTGTTTGGGCAGGGCTGTGGGGTTTGGAACATGTGTTAAAACTATACAGGGGAACCTTATAGATTCACGTAATATGTTGACACACATTTTATCAGGACAATACTGACTAGCAAATTGAGATTTCAAATGATACCTTACAAGCCATATTTTGTACAATGATTATTACATAGTGGGTAGGGTGTGCATACTGGGATATATTCTGTCACAATGTTAAACCCCACCCCTTTCTTGACAGGAAACCAAGTCTGGGCTACAGGAAGGAGTCTCCCTCTACTTGGGATTCTCAGCTGCAACCTTCTCTTGGCTTTAAGTACCTAAGCTGTTTTTGTAAGAAACCAGAGGATGACCTCACTTTTAACCCAGTGGCTAGGGCACTCGTTTGGGATGTGGAAGATCCCCTGTTCAAGTCCCCTCCTCCACCTGCAGGGGAGAAGGGATTTGAACATGAATCTGCTACTTCTCAAGTGTTCACCCCAGTGACTGGGCTATTGGGATAGTCTGTCACGGGGCTCTCTCAATCTCTTGTGCTGAAGCTGTTTCACTCTGACTTCAACAATGAAAGAATCACTGGACCAGAGAGAGAGAGAGAGCAATAGCAATCATGTGAATGATTCTGTAGCCTAGTGGAGATCCAGGATCCAGTCCTACTCCAATGACCATTTTAATTATTTGTCCACCACGGAACAGCTTCAACAGGAGAGACTGAAGGCACCCCAAATGATAATATGCTATAACCCAGGCTAGAGCATGCCCCTGCAAGGTGGTAGATCTCATTTCAAATCCGTTCTGCCCCTCAGGTGTAGGGGAAACTTGAACTGGGGGTCTCCCACATCCCAGGTGAGTACCCTAAGCATTGGGCTGAAAGTTAGGAGGGAGGTTGTTGTCTGCCTCAACCCACCCGAACCCCCTCAATATTTTATATGAACTCACCCATATGGGCTCAGAGCCCTGGATTGGGACCCCACAGGCGAGTTAGGTGCTTATCTTCCCAGGTTCTTGCACTACTCTGGGGCTCAGGCATCCAGATGCCTGGTGTGGGGGCGCAGTACATATGCACACAGGCAGAAACATAAGTGTTTAGGTAATTTTTACTGCAAAACTTTAGGTGATGAGTGAGTTTACATGCCTACAGCATTTGGTAACACCTGAGTGGAGGGTTTATAAATGACAGTGGAATCTGATTCTGGGATTTAGGTGCCTAAAGTGGCACTTAGGTGCCTACGTTTTTCTGTGGATCTAGCCCTAAATATTTCCTTTCATGCTAACTCTCAAACAACTCCTAACCCACCCACCCACACGCACGCCCCTGCTGGAATGCAGCTCTAGAATATGTTCCTCCTACTACCTGCCTTCCAGCTGCTAGTTCTTGACTTATCCTCTGTGCCAAGAACAAGCAGGAGTATGTGAGTGCTTCTTCTTCAACGCTTAGCCAGACAGTCGGTCATAGCGATCACTCACCATTTTGTCCATTCTGTGCAACCGCAAATGCTTGACGGCCTGAGAGTCCAACATCAGAACAGACTTGATGAACCCTGTAATAGGGGGTCTGTTTCTGGGCCCCACCTCCCGCCCCTTGGTTGTTGGAATTTTATCCCAGATGTTACAAGCCACCTGGAGAACGGCTTTCGCTGGAACATTTTGTGGCATCCTTGTGACATGTCCAAAAAGCATAAGGTGCCACCCACAAGTCTGACCTGTACCTGATCATGTTGGAGGGGGTATAAATCTGAAGTAGGGGATTGCTCGTTGGAGCTATGCCATCAGTGATGAAGGCTTGTCTGAAATATTGCCTTGGGCATTATGCGAGGTGGACAGATCCAATGTGAACCCTGAAAATAATGGCTAACATAGGTGGCGAAGATGCAGGGCAGCAGCTGCACCTAGCTATCCAAGGTGAAGGAAATTGCTGAGAGACTCAATGGCTTGGGTCACACAGTGTGAAGCCAGTGCTAGTAGACCAGGAAAAGGGTCGCGTTACTGCGCCTCTGTCTCACCCCAGTGAGACAAGGTATTTCCCAGGATAATCTTTCATATGTGAGTTGGTGGGAATATACGTCTAGAGAGGCTGAGGAGGGAACCAGGTAACAGCCAGAGTGAAGCTGAAGGCTAGTGACAGTACTGTATGTAAGGAGGTGGCAAATTGAGGACAGTTGACCACACAGAAGTGGGCTTGGGAGGTAGCAAGACTACCTGGATATTACTATAGGATAGAGGGAAAGCTGAGTTCCTGAGAACAATAATGTGTCTGTTCATTTCTTCTCTGTAATTCACTGAGACTGTATACACAGGAGATCTTACCAGTTATACCAGTATAATTATACCAGTATAGTTAAAGCAGTATAACTCCCCATGTAGACCCTCTAATTCTGGAATAAGAATGGCTCTTTTTCAGCTTAGGCCTGGTCTACACTACGGGTTTAGGTCGACTTTAGCAGCGTTAAATCGAATTAAGCCTGGACACGTCCACACGACGAAGCCCTTTCTTTCGACTTAAAGGGTCCTTTAAACCGGTTTCTTTACACCACCTCCGACGAGGGGATTAGCGATAAAACCGGCCTTTGCGGTCGGAATTGGGGTAGTGTGGACGGAATTCGATGTTATTGGCCTCCGGGAGCTATCCCACAGTGCTTCATTGTGACCGCTCTGGACAGCACTCTCAACTCAGATGCACTGACCAGGTAGACAGGAAAAGACCCGCGAATGTTTGAATTTCATTTCCTGTTTGCTCAGCGTGGAGATCACAGGTGACCACGCAGAGCTCATCAGCACAGGTAACCGTGATGGAGTCCCAGGATCGCAAAAGAGCTCCAGCATGGACCGAACGGGAGGTACGGGATCTGCTCGCCATATGGGGAGATGAATCAGTGCTAGCTGAACTCCATAGCAGTAAAAGAAATGGCAAAGTATTAGAAAAGGTCTCCAAGGCCATGAAGGACCGAGGCCATAACAGGGACACACAGCAGTGCCGCGTGAAAATTAAGGAGCTACGGCAAGCTTACCACAAAGCCAGAGAAGCAAACGGAAGGTCCGGGGCAGAGCCGCAAACTTGCCGCTTCTACGCGGAGCTGCATGCCATTCTAGGGGGTGCAGCCACCACTACCCCAACCGTGTGCTATGACTCCGTCAATGGAGAAACACACAGGGATGACGGTTCGGGGAACGAGGAAGATGAGGATGGAGGTACTGTAGGTAGCTCACAGCAGCAAGGAAGCGGAGAAACCGGTTTCCCCAACAGCCAGGATATGTTTGTTACCCTGGACCTGGAACCAGTAACCCCCGAACTCACCCAAGACCCTCAGGGCACACAGGAGACCTCTGGTGAGTGTACCTTTGTAAATATTTGTAAACATTACACATGGTTTAAAAGCAAGCGTGTTTAATGATTAATTTTCCCTGGCAATCGCGGCCAGTACATCTACTGGAAAAGTCTGTTAACGTGTATGGGGATGGAGCGGAAATCCTCCAGGGACATCTCCAGAAAGCTCTCCTTTATGTACTCCCAAAGCCTTTGCAAAAGGTTTCTGGGGAGGGCTGCCTTATCCCGTCCGCCATGGTAGGACACTTTACCACGCCAGGCCAGTAGCACGTAGTCTGGAATCATTGCATAACAAAGCATGGCAGCGTATGGTCCCGGTGTTTGCTGGCATGCAGACAATATCCATTCCTTATCTCTCTTTGTTATCCTCAGGAGAGTGATATCATTCACGGTCACCTGGTTGAAATGGGGTGATTTTATTAAGGGGACATTCAGAGGCGCCCGTTCCTGCTCTTCTGAACAGAAATGTTCCCTGCTGTTAACCACGCGGTGGGGGAGAGGGGTGAAGTGATCATCCCAGAGAATCGTGTGTGTGTTTGTGGGGGGGTGGTTTACTTGGGTTTGTGCCGCATGTTAGCCGGGAAACCGCAGCCCCTCCTTTTACATTGAAAACCCATTTTAAATGGACAACCCAATTCATCCTTGATATGGGAAATGCGCTGCTGTTTGAAACCTTTTCCACATGTTAAGAAGGTTAAAAAAGCCAAAACACTGTGGCCTACGATGGCTGCCTGCAAGCCGAAATATGCGACCTTGTAATGAAAGAGTGTACCCATTGTTCTCTAAAATGTGTCTTTTTTAACCACCTCTCCCTTCTCCTCCACCAGCTGCAAATGTTTCTCCTTCGCAGAGGCTAATGAACATTAGAAAGAGAAAACGTAGGACGAGGGACGATATGTTCACGGAGCTGCAGATGTCCTCCCACGCTGATAGAGCACAGCAGAATGCGTGGAGGCAGTCAATGTCGGACATGAGAAAAGCACAATATGAACGAGAGGAGAGGTGGCGGGCTGAATGGCAGGATGAAAAGAGCAAGTGGCGGGCTGAAGACGATAGGTGGCGTCAGCTTGCAGACAGACAGCATGAGTCAATGCTCCGTCTGCTGGAGCATCAAACTGATATGCTCGAGCGTATGGTTGAGCTGCAGGAAAGGCAGCAGGAGCAGAGACCGCCGCTACAGCCCCTGTTTAACCAACAGCCCTCCTCCCCAAGTTCCATAGCCTCCTCACCCAGATGCCCAAGAACACGGTGGGGGGGCCTCCGTCCACCCAGTCACTCCACCCCAGATGATCGCCCAAGCATCAGAAGGCTGGCCTTCAATAAGACTTAAAGTTTTAAAATGCAGTGTGTCCTTTTCCATCCCTCCTCCCCCACCCATCCCAGGCTACCTTGGCAATTATCCCCCTACTTCTGTGAGGAACTAATAAAGAATGCATGAATGTGAAGAAACAATGACTTTATTGCCTCTGCAAGCGGTGCTCGAATTGGGGAGGGGAGGGTGGGGTGGGGTGGTTGGTTTACAGGGAAGTAGAGTGAACCGGGTCGGGGGGGGGGGGTTTGGAGGGTTCATCAAGGAGAAACAAACAGAAGTTTCACACAGTAGCCTGGCCAGTCACAAAACTCGTTTTCAAAGCTTCTCTGATGCGCACCGCGCCCTGCTGTGCTCCTCTAACCGCCCTGGTGTCTGGCTGCGCGTAATCAGCGGCCAGGCGAGTTGCCTCAACCTCCCACCCCGCCATAAAGGTCTCCCCCTTACTCTCACAGATATTGTGGAGCGCACAGCAAGCAGCAATAACAATGGGGATATTCTTTTCGCTGAGGTCTGAGCGAGTCAGTAAGCTGCGCCAGCACGCTTTTAAACGTCCAAATGCACATTCCACCACCATTCGGCACTTGCTCAGCCTGTAGTTGAACAGGTCCTGACTCCTGTCCAGGCTGCCTGTGTACGGCTTCATGAGCCATGGCATTAAGGGGTAGGCTGGGTCCCCAAGGATCACGATAGGCATTTCAACATCCCCAATGGTTACTTTCCAGTCCGGGAAGAAAGTCCCTTCCTCCAGCTTTCGAAACAGACCAGAGTTCCTGAAGACGCGAGCATCATGTACCTTTCCCGGCCATCCCACGTTGATGTTGGTGAAACGTCCCTTGTGATCCACCAGGGCTTGCAGCAGCATTGAAAAGTACCCCTTGCCGTTTACGTAGTCGGTGGCTTGGTGCTCCAGTGACAAGATAGGGATATGGGTTCCGTCTATGGCCCCGCCACAGTTTGGGAATCCCATTTCAGCAAAACCATCCACTATTGACTGCACGTTGCCCAGAGTCACTACCCTTGATATCACCAGTTCTTTCATTGCCCTGGCAAATTGGATCACAGCAGCCCCCACCGTAGATTTGCCCACTCCAAATTGATTCCCGACTGACCGGTAGCTGTCTGGCGTTGCAAGCTTCCACAGGTCTATCACCACTCGCTTCTCAACTGTGAGGGCTGCTCTGATCTTGGTATCCTGGCATTTCAGGGCAGGGGAAAGCAAGTCACAAAGTTCCATGAAAGTGGCCTTACGCATGCGAAAGTTTCGCAGCCACTGGGAATCGTCCCATACCTGCAGCACGATGTGGTCCCACCAGTCTGTGCTTGTTTCCCAGGCCCAGAATCGGCATTCCACGGCATGAACCTGCCCCGGTGACACCATGATTTCCACATTGCTGGGGCCTGTGCCTTGTGAGAGGTCTATGTCCATGTCAATTTCCTCATCACTCTCTTCGCCGCGCTGCAATCACCTCCTTGGCTGGTCCGGGTTTCGCCTTGGCATGTCCTGGCTCTGCATATACTCCAGGACAATGCGCGTGGTGTTCATAGTGCTCATAATTGCCGCGGTGATCTGAGCGGGCTCCATCATCCCAGTGCTAGCTATGGCGCCAGGTCAGAAAAAAGGCGCGAAACTAGTATCTGATGGACCAGGAGAAGGAGGGAGGGCGGGAGGGAGGGAGGGCCGAGTGACGACATGGCATACAGGTACAGGAACAGGGAATTAAAATCAAGAAAGGTGGCTGTGCATCAGGGAGAAACACAAACAACTGTCACACAGAATGGTCCCCCCAAAGATTAAACTGAAAACCCTGGGCTTAGCAGGCCGTTGATTTCACGGAGGAAGGGGAAGCAAATGAATACAGAACAAATCTATTTTTTACATCTTAAGCTGGCAGCCGACGGTGCAGCATGTGTGATAGCCTCTGCAGTACGATGACGACGGTTACCAATCGTAATATACCATCGTCTACCAAAAGGCAAGGGGCTGCTGCTGTGTAGCAATGCAGCCCCACGTCCACCAGCACCCAGCATCGCCCTCGGCCTCTTCTGGGTGCTTAGCAGACAATACTGGGCAATTGGCAGAAAATAGTATACTACGACTGGTAGCCATCATCATCGAGACAGTAGCATGTCTGCCCAGGTGCCCATGATTGACAGCCACTACAGTACGACGACGACGGATACCAGTCATAATATACCATTGCCTACCAAAGGGCAAGGGGCTGGTGCAATGCAGCCCTACGGCTGCCAGCCCCACGGCTATTACTCATGCTACACCGTCTACCACCAAAAGGCAGTTAGCAGCTGCTGCTGTGTAGCAATGCAGTCCCACGTCTGCCGGCACCCAGAGGACATATGGTGACGGTGAGCTCAGCTGAGCTGAGCGGGCTCCATGCTTGCCGTGGTATGTTGTCTGCACAGGTAACCCAGGTAAAAAGGCGCGAATGTATTGTCTGCTGTTGCTGTGACGGGGGGGGAGGGGCCTGACGACATGTACCCAGAACCTCCCGCGACACTGTTTTGCATCATCCGGGCATTGGGATCTCAACCCAGAATTCCAAGGGGCGGCGGAGACTGCGGGAACTGTGGGATAGCTGTGGGATAGCTACCCATAGTGCAATGCTCCAGAAGTCGACGCTAGCCTCGTACTGTGGACGCGGTCTGCCGACTAGAGCACTTAGAGCATTTTATGTGGGGACACACACAATCGGCTGTATACAACCGATTTCTATAAAACCGGCTTCTATAAATTCGAACTAATTTCGTAGTGTAGACATACCCTTAGTTTAAACTACTTCCAAAACAACATAAGCTAAACCAAAAAAGGCACTGATACCAAAATAAGTATCCACACAGGGAGTTATTCACACCCTACCTTATATTAGTATAGCTTCCTCATGTAGACATGCTGAATCTACTCAGCTCACTGCTCCGAAGGCCAATATCAGCTAGAAATGAAGACCTGCGGGAGTTAAACAACAGGCAGATGAGCTCAGCTAAAAGCAAGTGCTCCAGTTACTCAGTTTATAACAAAAGAGAATGTGAAAGACTAGTATCATATAAATGGTGGACTAGAACCACCCTGACACAAGCTGTCTGTGGGCAATACAGATGAAAGTATGAATCCTTCTGTATCCAACAATGTATGTGTATCTCTCACTCTTCCTCTGTCTCTTTCACAGACATGCATACACACCATGATTTCCTCTAGCTTCTTCCTTTGTGTTGCTAGTCAGGTCTCCCCTCTGCAGTCTTACATAGGAAGAAGATTTATAATAGCTGCAATCAGTGCCACTGCTTCACACCATGTGTAGGATCTTTATACGGGTTTTTGTCCTTGCTTCACTGATTTGGAAAGGTACTTTTTTATTATTCTTAATTATTTTAAATACTTAATTCCTGCAACTTTTATCTCTTGGTAGATACTGACCTCTGAATGCCAACATCTGTAAAATCAGTCTGTTGTCACAGTAGCGTAATGGCTGTGATGTCTTAATTGAAAACATGGGAGGTAAGGAATTTTAAAGTATAATTAGAACACACTTCAGTATGAAGCTGTAAGTGTTTTTCTGTAGGTGGAGTGGAAGACATCTGATATTTCTGACATACTGTATCAAAAATGTAAAATGCAGACACAGTACTCATATGGAAAACACAGCACAAACACAATGCAACTGTGCCATATGTTAAGAAATGCACATCTCAGAAACAGAGGGCTAATTAGCTTGAGAAAACCGAGACGACTGAATGATGAAGCTAGGAAATAAAAAAGGAGAATGAAATCTAGAGGCAGGCTAGTATAAGAGACCCACCTGGCAGCAGCTTGGCAGACTCATGAGATTAAATGAAATCAAAGAAGAAATCATGAAGGGGAAATAATGGGCTTAACTGTGCAGTTTCCTTTTGTTTTAGACTCTTGGTCACCTGTTCCTTTCCTCCTTGACAAGTGTCATGTGTTATGAATTGTGATGGGTGACCTTCAAGGCTTGGAGGTTCTGTTCACATTAGTACCCCAAAGCTTAGAAACTTACCTGAATTTTATTTCAAATAACTCCCAAAACAGGATGGAAATCTAAAGAGAATAGACTTCGTTGAGATATTTCTGGCACCACTCGATGTCAGGAAGTCAAAGTTACAGTAGGCTTTCTTTAGGCATTTTGACACCTCTCCTTCCCATCCAAAAGAAGTGCAAGGTCCATGAAACTGAAGGTTAATGGGGAAAGTCTGATTTTTTTTTTCAATATTTCACAATGAGGCCAAGGGGAAGGAGATGTGATAGGTTCAGCGCCAAATCTAGGATTTATAGGGCCTGGAATAAAAATAACAAAACTCCACATCAATAACCGCTGTGGCTATGACACTTTCTCCAGAGGACTCACCACCTCATCTGGGCTCTGCTTCCTTCTTGATGTGTGTGTTTTTATTTTTTTATTTTTTTCCCCCTCATCCACTGCTGGTACAATTCTCACTGCTGGTACATTTCTTCCTCCCTTTGCCTTCAGCACCCCCATGTTACTTCCCCACCAGCATATGCTGTTTGCCACCTACACATTTAAAATTCCTGTCATTCATACACTTGTCTCTCCCAGTTTTTCTTTCTCACATACATATGCACTCTGGCCTCTGCTTCCTTTTCTTCTTATTTGAGTTACAGAAGTTCCTAGAGATCTCAGCCAAGACCAAGGTTCCTTTGTGTTAGGCACTATACTAACACTTAGTAAAGAGACAGTTTCTGCCTTGTAGAACCTACAATCTACAATAGACAAGAGAGGTAAAGTGTGGGAGGGGAAACAAAGCAGTGAAGAGACTTGACCAAGGTCACACAGCAGCCGAGCTGGAAACAGACCCAGCTATCCTGATGCTCAGTACAGCACACTTATCCACTAGATCACATTGTCTCACAAATTAAGCATCAGAATTAACTATTTCATTGCTGATCACTTAGCTGTGGGGTCTAGCTAATATGCTTATTTAGTGTGGATGGCTCTCAGAAAATCTAGTAAAGTTCTGTTAGACTAGAGAATCTACTCTATCCTGTCCCTACAGGATTGTTCCTTATAGTATAATCTCCTATACTTTGGCCATTTCAGTTCTGTATATTCCACCACTTCCCCTGGGAGACTATTCCACATTCAGATAGACTTCCACATTTGGAAGGTTTCCAGTTTTCCAATCTTAAGTTTCCTTTTCTTAATTTCATGCCATTATTTCTCTGCCCCCACCCTGTCAACAAGGGGATGATGAATTTCTCATTACTTGGTCTTGGGTGTTTACTGTCCAAATATAGTCAGGTTGTGAAGAAATCCCATCTAGTTAGTTTCAGCCAGAGTAGCAGCAGGAAACCTTTTTTGGGAGGGGCAGAAAGACACTTTTTCGACCATCTCTAACAGCAGCATAAGATCATAGTCTTGTTTTTGTTTGAGTGTCAGTGGAGCAAGGGATGAATGGGGACTTGGGACATTTTTTTGTGCTGACTCCCAAGTTTTCTAGAAGTCAGTTCACCTAGTAAGACTTGTCTGCTCAGACCTGCTGGCATGCTGTGATGTCCTTTTCAAACAGGCTAGTGTCCAAAGTATTAACAGTGAGAAGTGTTCACTGCCAAAATATTCCTCATCCAAAGGGTACAGATACACATAGTTTTCACGTGAACAAGACTCACACAAAGTTTTCTAAGTCAAAATGCTGCACCTGTGAAACGTTATATGTCAGCTCTAACAATTAAAGTGTCCATGTGATTATTTTTCCCTGTCAGATTCAAAGGAAATTCATACTTAATTTTTGAGAAATGCTAATTATGATATATATATTTGGGAGGAGCTGTTTGAAAATTAAACTTTGCATAATGTTATGATGAAAACGCTTCATTAAGGGATTACTGAGGTATCATTATTGCACTATATAAAGCCACAGAGACACTTATCACAATATATAAAGCCACAGAGATATGAGACAAGTCACAAACAATTTAAAAAGGAATAATTAAAAAATAAATGTATTTTCTCAATTGTCTTCACATTTTCATGAAATGTTCCATTTATCCTTGAGAGATGTGATTTTTCTCCCCGCCTCCCCAATGTGCAGAATGCCCTCCTTAATCTAGCCTCTAAAGCCAATTCTTTGACCTTCAGATCCGTCCTCTAGACCCATTGCCACCTGAGAACGCATAAGTGGATGACTGGCCAGGACTTCTCTCAGTTATGTGTTATTCATATCTTATAATCAACAACGGATCAAACCCATTTAACTGTGCACATGTCTGGCCTCTGTTAACATACATTCTTTTTCTGTTTACTTCCTCCTCTTACACCAATTGTTTGTTAGGTCTTGTCTTAATTCCAGTGGAATAACTCATATGCTTAAACTAAGTACCTGGCAAGTCTTTGCAGGACTGGGGCCTTAGATTGTTAACTCTTCAGGACACGTGTTTATTCTGTGTTTGTGTAGAACATTATTCTGTGTTTGTATAGAACAAAGCAGAAAGGGGTCCTGACTATGACTGGCACATGTAGGTGTTACCATAATACAGATATATAAACAATAACAACATGTAGGTATAGTGGGGTTGAAAACCGACCTTAGAATAGGAGCCTGGTTACAAAATTTATTCTGGAGAGATTACTATCTTTCCCGAATATGCTCCAGTATAATTTTCATTCTGGTCTTGGGCAAGATATACTTTCTTCCATCAATTCCTGCTTCTCCCCCAGCCTGTATATACAGCATGCTTTGGTTTAAAGTAACATGCTTTATAGTGGGTTTTTTTTTTTTCCCCTTGAGCAAAAGCAGTAACAGTCATGATTGACTTCTCAGCTGATGTCAGCAGCAGGGAGCCAGACTCCCGCCTGACCATTAGATAACCCTGTAATCAATAGGAATTCACTACCCTCTTGACACTGAGGAGGTTTTTCTAAAGGAAAAAAAGGAGGGGGGGAATAATTTAGCCATCCATATCAAATTAAAAGGAAATGCATAAGCTCTTTCCAGGTCAGTTAAGCACAGTGGGTCACTATCCCTCAGCTTCTATCAGAACATAAAGCAGCTCTTCTCTGTATATTTTGCCATACAGTAGCTAGCCTGCTGTTGCTGTAATGAACAGATTTACTTAATTTTACCTTTTCATGCATTTCACTGAAACAGATTGCAACAAAAGGAGGAGTAACAAGACAACTGGTTTAGAAGTCTAAATTAAATGGCATTTTCAACTTGTTAATCATATCAAATAATCTACTAGATTTCTGGAATTATCAAATAAACCCTACCCAATTAAAATGAGTTCCTTGGTATGAGGCTTTTTCTCCTCTTACCCCCTCTTCAGGGGCTTCTGGAACTTGATCCACGTGACACTGACACTACAATAAATCAGATAAAATTCCACATAAGTCAGTGCAGTAACTCCAATGGGAAACCAGAGCATTCAGAAGCAGGGCCAAAGTTTTTGGTTACACAAAGGATGGTGATAAAGGCCTCAATCCTGCAAACACCTAAGCACATATTTAACTTTAAGCATGTGTGTAGCCCCAGTGGGACTATTCACATGCTTAAAGTTAAGTACTGCTGAGTGAAGGTAAACCTTTTGCAGGACTGAGTGCACGGGAGTGTGCTCTATATTCCAGTTTTGCTAACTAAGCATATCTTTAATCATCTCTGACTGTTTCCTACACAAACATAGTGGACTCAGGTAGATGTCACTTATATGACCAGCAATGCTAAAGAAGGTACACAAAAATAGAGCAGGAGGCATTGGTGAAGGAATAGTTGGTGTAACCAATAGAGATGCACAGGGGCCCATGCAAGTTAGAGGGCCCCGGGAGGCTTAAAAATGTGTTTAATTATTAAGATTTGTCACGGTGTGAAAAAAAAAAAAAGTTACAGAACATTTGTCCCTGACTTTTTTTTCTGTGTCTGGACTCACCTCGCAGCTGTGGCTCTGGTGGCTTCTGTGTCCTTCAGGGCTGGACCGAGCACCCTGCTCTGGGTATTGCAACCTGACATGTGGTGTTACAGCACCACTCAGGTTTGGCCCACCCAATCCTCTGTCACGATGGTGGGGCAGGCAGGCCAATCTTCACTAAGTGGCATTGCATGCCAAACCTCAGCACTGCTGTGATCCCACACGCCGCCAGGTTGCAATGCCTGGAGCAGGGTGCCAGGCCCAACCCCGTGCAAGACAGGAACTGCTGGAACTGCCACTGCAGGATGAGTGGTGGGGCAGGCTTGCTCCCCAGTGTTCCTTCCTTTCGCCTCTGCCCTGGGCTGGGATTAGGGTTGCAGTGCCTAGGGTGGGGAAGGGTGCTGCTGCAGGCTTCTCTGGGAGAGAGGCCCCTAATAAAAACCTGCACTAGAGCTCATCTTTCTGTTCCTCCACCACTGATAGGCAGAAGAAATATTACATACCTGAACAAATACCACAGAGCTGGACAATTCCTAAACCTTGGGGTGTCATCCAAAACAACACCCCTTTCTGGATCAGAAAAAATAGGTTGAAACAAGCTAAAGGAGAAAAAAAACCACATTCAGAGAAGAAAATATCTTGAAGAAATAGGATTGATGAAGCCAAGGTGAAAAAATCAGCATTAATATTTTACAAAGGTATTAAATGTTATAAAAACAACTTGGACGCTGAAAAACTATGGGGGTTGGGGAGAGGGGAAAGACCAAAATAGATGTAAAGAAAAACTGGAGTGATGGAAGGTTGGAAAGATAAAAACTGGAAGAGGGAGACAAAGTAAGTTAGTATATAAAACATATACATATAGTACTGGGGGGAGGATAGCTCAGTGATTTGAGCATTGGTCTACTAAACCCAGGGTTGCGAGTTCAATCCTTGAGGGGGCCATTTAGGGAACTGGGATAAAAATCTGTCTGGGGATCAGTCCTGCTTTGAGCAGGGGGTTGGACTAGATGACCTCCTAAGGTCCCTTCCAACCCTGATGTTCTATGATTCTATTATGAAACATAATACAACATGTACATTTTACCATATACACGTGCAATTTTTACTGGAAAGAAATATAGTCTATTGGCTTGTGGACCTCCCTGGAAGTCAGAACTTCTGGGTATCAGAGGGGTAGCCATGTTAGTCTGGATCTGTAAAAAGCAACAGAGTCCTGTGGCACCTTATAGACTAACAGATGTTTTGGAGCATGAGCTTTCGAGGGTGAATAGTCTATATATAAGGTGCCACAGGACTCTTTGTTGCTTTTTACAGAACTTCTGGGTATTCTTCTTTGCCTTGCAACTGACTCTTTTTGTGATCTTGAACTGGTCACTTAGGGATCAACTGTGCTATGAAAGGGCATCTCTGTCCTCAAAAGTAACTGTTGACACGACATTGTGAGATTCCACGTTTATTCCATCTCATTGATTTCCATATTGAATTTGATGTGTTTACAAGTTAAAAGTATGTTTTTTCCTCCTAAGTGACAGCTCTCTAGAATCAGCCTTGATCTGTGTCTCTGCTCGAGTCTTGATGGAAAAGAGTCTGTGCATTCCCCTGCTGCACCTTCGCATCCTTAACCTCTCGGTGCCCCAGTAAAATGAATACAAGGGGGGTTGTGAAACTAGATTGTTTGTTGTGTGCTTAGCAGCCCTTGGGTGAAAGATGCTATAGAAGTGAAAAATATTATCGTCTGTATTTGTGGTGGGTAATATCATGGGACAGATGCATCTAGCTATCTCAGAAAGAAAACACTGAAGCATGTTTTCGCATAGCAGGAGTTTGGTTTATTTGGGGGGAACAACTAAAGAGATGAAGCAGTATAATTTCCTCTACAATAGGTCTGCTGTTTTGTGTGAGATAGGTAAGGAACATCAGACAATGAAAGATGTCCTTCTTTTGTGCTGTCAAACTCACTATCAGAGCTCAGTGACAGAACTCAGTTCTCTCTCCATTGGGCCATTTGTTCAGTAAAGTGAGAAATACTCTTGTTCTGAAGAATTTCCTAATATGTGACATGGAATAAATAAGCCATATTTTCACTTTATTAAATAGTCTGGTTATAATTTGCATACAGTTATATCATCGTTTGCCGTCTTTTGTACCAGAGGTGTGCCTGCAGATCATTTTTTTTTAAAATCCTGTTTATTGCACTTACACATTCTGTTTGTAGTAATCTCACTGTCAGTTATTGTAGCTGATGCTTCTATTGTGATCTTTGATTTTACAGTGATTATATAACCTGTAACCTTTTTCTCTTGTAATTCAAAATAAAATAAAATAAAGGGAAGGAAAATGTCTGTAGAATATCCCATATTTATTTATTTGAGTACTATTATAAACAATAGGCCAGCTTCAGGAACTCTGCCCCATATCTGTGAATTTCTTTGTGCACTGTTGGTATTACACAATGTCTCATAATACAAGAACAAGGGGCATTCAAGGAAATCGGAAGGTGGCAAATTCAAACCAACAAAAGCAACACAACACATAATTAGACTGTGGAATTCATTGTCACATGATGTTGAAGCCAAAAAATTAACAAGTTTTGAAGAGGGATTGGATATTTATATGGATAACAAGAATATTTAGAGTTATAATAGTTAATGTTAACAACAAGACTATTGGGAAGGGAGATGAAACCTTATGTTTCAGGGGTTAAGACAAATGTGTTAGGTAGTGTTTCCCAAACTTGGGACGCCACTTGAGTAGGGAAAGCCCCTGGCAGGCCAGGCCAGTTTGTTTACCTGCCGCATCCGCAGGTCCGGCTGATCGTGGCTCCCACTGGCTGCGGTTCACTGCTCCAGGCCAATGGGAGCCACTGGAAGTGGCGGCCAGTATGCCCCTTGACCCACGCTGCTTCCAGCAGCTCCCATTGGCCTGGAGCAGTGAACGGTGGCCAGTGGGAGCCGTAATTGGCTGGACCTGCGGATGCAACAGGTAAACAAACCGGCCCGGACCGCCAGGGGCTTTCCCTACACAAGCAGCGTCCCAAGTTTGGGAAACACTGGTGTTAGGGATTGTGATGAGACAATCATGGCAGCAAATAATGCCACAATTGCCTACTGCAGGGTTCTTACACCTTCCTCTGAAGCACCTGGTACTGGCCACTGTTGGAGACAGAATACTGGGCTAAATGAACCTCAGGTTGGATCCAGTCTGGCAAGTCCTCTGTTCCTATAATAGAGAAAGAGATACAGATAGGCAAAGAGTATCATTAATACACTTACTCTGTCTCTCTCCATTCATCCCATACTCACACTCACTTTCTTTTCTTCCCCAGCAGGTAAATCCTGACTAGTGGGTCCAGGCATAGGGCAGGAGCATGGAGGTGAGGGGAGGGAGAAGAAGATTCCCTTTTCATCTCCCATGCTATAGCAGCTACTGAAAAACAAGAGCTGGCTCCTTAAGCTCCTTATGCAGCCTCCTAGGTGGAATGTATGTGTGTACATGGGGGGGGGGGGAGATTTGATGCAAAGATCATGTTTGTAGTAAATACACCACCCTGATCTCCACTTTTCAGACTTCTACATTGGAAGCACCCACCGAGTGCCACCAGCACCCCAAATCCCTCCAGGTCTCTCCACCGCCCTCTTGGACATCAGAACCATAATGCTTCTGCTGCCATATGGCCCACTGAGTCAGTGATAAGATTTGTCCCTAATTGTTCAAACTTCTTTTTATAATTTTCTTGTTGAACGCAGATTTTAAGAGACCTTATCAGCCATTTTAGGTCATTATTATTTTATCAGTAGACTTAGTTTCTCCCTAGCACTTAGCTTCCCCTTGATATATTGGAAAATGCCCTTCTTATTCCCTTAACTCCTTTTGGCTAGCATTAATCAGACATAAAATAAGTATTTTTTTAATTACAATTTGCACATAATTTTCTTCCAGGGAAAGGAAGGGGGAACGAAAACAATAGGTGACAAATTCTAGTCACACCGTTCAATGCACTTCTGGGAAATACCCAGATACCATAGTGATGGGCATGGTATGAGAACCCAAAGAAAACAGAATACACCTTTACTTTCTTGCTGCCACCACAAGCCTTAACACACTGATATTCTTGATTTATTGTCTGCCCTGTTTCTGTTTTCAGCACAGGTTTTCTTTCACTGTCAGAACTTTGTGCAGCCTCCTGGAAAGGCACACTGACCAATTCTTCTTTCTTGAATGCTTCCTTTTTGCAAGCAGGAGTGTAACCTCTCGTGCAGGAATTCATTTTTTCTTTTAGGATTTCCAGTCCTATACACTTTACTCAGGGGTTGAAGACCACTCATGGTTATCCTCTCTTGGTTAGTTGCACAGTTCTTGAGATAAGTGCAGAGCTTGTGTATTGAGCTCTTTTATATACTCCTCTGTGACTTTGTTTATTCCTTGGTGGCTTTGACATGCAATTGCTTTCACACAGAGTGCCTTGGGCTGCGCTTGACAGTTACATAGCTTTGGATACACTGAGAGGTCTTAATAGGTTTCCCATGCAAACATCAAAGCACCACCTTCCCTGCTAACAGCCCATCAGGACTCTGAACTCTGTCCTTCAGTCTTCAACTCTTCTTTTCTCAGCACAATATCAAAATGTGTGATCAAGTTTAAGGCGGCATGTGGTTCCATTGCTTTGGTGCTGCCCCAGAGGCAGGACCTCCTTCTGGAGAAATGACACTTGCAGTGCAATGCACATGCCCATCTAAACTAATCAATGTCTGGCATCTATTCCCAAAGGCACAGGTCCAGCCAACCAGTAAACAGGCACAGTGCCATTCTAACAGATGGGCATTAACGTAGACAGCCAAGAGACCATATATGCGTATCCAGGGTGAGCGTTGAGATCAGGAGACTAAGCCAGGAATATCCAAACCATTGTCTAGCGTGTGTTGACATGGTTGTGTTTACTGTAGTGCAGTGTGGTACATCGCATTATCATTAATCCAGCTCTGAGCAGCATTACGTTGACTTTCATAAATAAAAATCAGAGAGAGAAGGTAGGTGAGGTAATATCTTTTATTGGACCAATTTCTGTTGGTAAGAGAGAGAAACTTTCTCTCTCTCACCAATAAAATATATTACCTTACCCACCTTGTCTCTTTAATATCCTGGGACTGACACAGCTACAACTAACTGCATAAATACAAATAATCATTCCTGATCAGAAGAAGTGAGTTTTGGATCCATATAAATTGGGCAGAATGCTATGTAGCAGTTGCATTTCAATATATCTAGGCATTTGTATTACATTTATCACTAAGGTATAGTAATTTGGATACAAATTAATTCTTTTCACTCTATTCTGCTCTTCTATTGATGACCCTATAGAATTCATGTAAATAAGCTTTTGTATGACCCAGTTGCATTTCACATTTCTTGGTTTTAGGGTATAGTGTCTCCCATGAACAACTGGTGTGTAATAACTGTAATCAAGGAAGTGAGCTAGTAAATTTCAGTATGTTGCACAGAAATAGGTTTATAAAATATATTCAATCCAATATGTCAGTTAAAGTCACTGCAGCAACAGATCATCTTTTTGGACCAAAACAAGAGGACCATGCAAAAACAAAAAGATAGTCAAGCTAAATATATAAAGAAGACTTAACTGTGGCTGGACTGAGCTGACATCACATTTTCTGAAATCAACAAAAAACTGATTTTCAAATTATATGCGATCCAGTTCCCTCTCAAATTGACCTGATTCCTCTACCTTCACCAGCAAATCTCCAATCCTATTTTGGGTAAGAGGCATTTTTCCATGCTTCTAGGCACCCTAAGTGGTTGTTGTTGGTAAGACCTCTCTTCCTAGTTATTGAGCCAGTAACTCAAACAACATGACACTGAGCTTCTTGCACATAAGTGTAGCTCTTCTACCACCTGTGTCAACATTGCCTGTTTAGATGCAACAGAAAGCCATTTGTACACTTTTGTTCATATTTTGCAACATATCCACAGTACAAGAGTCCTAAGAGAGGAGAAGCAAGAAGTTCACAGGATATGAACAACCTGGTGACTGTTGACAATGAATTAGATTAACATCATCTTGTTTTTAATATTACAGTGGTTTAGTTTCCTTTTTAGACTACATTTCCCCTCCCCCAAGGAAATGACAGAAAATGTAAATGGCTTCAGAGACCCTTACACAGCACAGCAGCGGGAGACAGAAATATGGGCAAGTCTATTTGAAGGTGCTTCTAAGCAATCTGATTGTATTACCCATCATTGCAAAAGTACCATTCTGAAAAGGCCCTTCAGCAAAATTGTGCTCTTCTTGTCAAACATTCTATATTGTGTATGTACCATAATAAATTTCAACATCAGGAAAACCAAGGTACTCTACCAGCCCTCACCTGCACAAACTACTCTTCATACCCCACAAATCACCATCAGCAGAGAACCCCTGGAAAATGTGGACTATTTTCCATACCTTGGCAGCCACCTCTCCCAAACAGCCAGCACTGACACAGAAATTGAATACACGATCCGCTGTGCCAGCACATCTTTTGGAAGACTATTCAAACAAGTCTTCAATGATAGGGATCTACAAACAGGTACCAAGTTCTTGGTTTACAAGGCAGTTGTCATCCCCACCTTCTCTATGGGTGTGAGACTTGGGTAATCTACAGATGACATCTCAAGCGGCTGGAGTGGTTCCAGCAGCGCTGCCTCAGGAGGATTCTCAGGATGAGCTGGAAAGACTGACGCACTAACATCAGTGTTCTCTCTGCAGCCAACATCAGCAGTATAGAAGTGCAGGTCATGAAACACCAACTCTACTGGGCTGGCCACTGTGTACGTATGCCTGACACTTGCCTCCCGAAGCAAGTACTCTTCTCTCAGTTAAGTCAGGAAAGAAGGGCTCGCAGAGGGCAACGGAAGCGTTTCAAAGCCATACTGAAATTACATCTTAAAAAGGGAGGCATCAACCCAACAAACTGGGAGGACTTGGTGCGGAACAGAACACAGTGGCACCACACCATACACTAAGCCACAACTCACTTTGAGGAGAACAGATGTGCTCATGAAACGGAGAAGCAACAAAGGAGGAAAGAAAGGGCACAATACTCCAGCCAACAACTATGTCTCCTCCAAGATTACACCTGTCACTTCTGTGACAAAATCTGCAGGGCAAGAATTGGGCTCCTCAGCCACTTAAAAACTCACCAACGAACCCCCTTGGCAGACATCATCCTTGCATCAAGGGATAGCTGAAGAAGAAGATATGTCCCAATACATGTAATCCCCATGGGTTTGACTGAAAGCCCTACCAATCCTTCCCTGCAGAACCAGTGGCAACTTACGTAAATATATTCCTCTTTGCTACCAGTTAATCCAAGACAAAACTGACAGCAAAATCTAAATTGGAGCTCTGTATTTTGGCTCCAACTGCCAGGAATGCCTACCTGTGCACATGAGAATGAGAGACAATGGGAGCACATGGAAGGGGGAAACCTCTGTGATGCCAGCAGACCAGGTGCCAGCTCCTGCCAAGACCCCTAGACCTTACTAAACACTGACAAATGAATAGCTGGAAACCAGTTTGGCTCATCTGTTTCTTAGTATTGTTAAGTATTGTATTAGATTTATAGAGAGGTGTTTAGTGTTTGGACTTCATGAAATGCTTGTGAGTTGCTGCATGCATTAATCTCACTTATAGTATCTGTATCCCATGTTATAAGGTAATATTTAAGTGTGTGTTCTGTAAATATAAAAGTGTTTGGTATGAAATTGGAAACTCCTACAGTTATGAGAGAAACATTATCAAGTGTGAAATACTAATTTATCACAAGGGGGGTCATCTCCTGCCCAACAAAAGAATGTCTATAGACACTGGACAAACCATTGTGGAACATCAGTGGATGAAGGTCTTCGAGGATTGTTTCCCCCACACCCATGAAGAGGAGATATCCACAAAAGCTTGTCTCATCATAACTTGAACTCTGGGGGAAGGGAATACAAATCTTGGAATTGGAATCGCTATGCTACTTGGAATTTGGAGAGGGAAATCTTTCTAAGCATAAGCAAGGGATCCCCAAGCTGCTTATCTTAGGTTAGCCCTAAAGGATATATAGAGCTTGCACATTATATTAGCTTCTATTACTTATTGGAACATAAGACAGTAACTCATGTGTGTGTGTGTATGTTTACCTGCTTTAATCTCTTATTTCCTTTACTTAGTTAATAAATCTGTAGTTAGTTTATTACTAGATTGGCTACAAGCATTATCTTTGGTGTGTGACCTGAGGTGCAATTACCCTGGGTAAGAGACTGATCCTTTGAGACTGGGAGTAATTTGAAAATCATTGTGATTTTTGGTGTAGGGGACCATCTCTCACAAAGGCAGGCTTACCTGGATGGCAAGATAGACTGGAGTGCCCAAGGGAACTGTGTGACTCCATGTTAAGGCTGTTATAGTGCTTGATAAGTTCACACTTGATACTTGGTAGGTGAAATCTAATTATAGAACACATCACCAATACGGGGTTTGTGCCCTGGTTTGTAACAGTCTGCTCTGAGGTTGGCATCCATGTTCGTGAGCCTCTCCAGACCGCTTGACAACCTCAGAGACTTTTCAAGCAATCAAAAGCCAGGGTCTTTGCTCTTAAGGAATGAGGAAGGAAAAGGCTGAGAAGAGGCTAAGGAATTTGTAAGGGGAACAGAGATCTTAACAAGAGCTCCTAAAATTATCCCTAAAGTTGCAATCTGAGTGATATTGATAGCAAGCCCACAGAAAGCTCTTGGATATAAAGACTGATCCACGCTTCTTCAGAAGCATCTGGGAATATAACCCAAACCGGGAATGGAAACTAAGTGATATGCTTAAAAGTGGCACTTTAATTAGAATAGGCTCCACAGGCCTCACCTGTACATCGAAATGAATTGGTTCCTTAGAGCTCTCCACCCGGGTTCCCACCATAAGTTGAAGCCCCTGATCCACAGCAACCAGCCCAACCATGTAAAAGCTAGCCAGAAATTGCATACATAAGTCTCAAAACAACCTTTTCAAAAATGGGCACCTAAGGTTAGGCTCCTAAGTAAATGGCCTGATTTTCAAAATTGCTGATCACCCAGCAACTGCCATATGGACACAAGAGCCTGATTTCAGGCACCCATTTTAGAAGGCCTTGGCATAAAGATTTTTCAGTGAGCACTTAGCATTCTTAGGTAACCCATAACTTACGTGAGGACTAAATCTTTTCATAAGGTGGATCCATACAGTAGGGTGTCTGGAGTAGAGGGAGAGCTGACTAAGGGGGCTTATAATAGACATCTATAAAATCATGAATGGTGTGGTGACAATGAATAAGAAAGTTTTATTTACCCCTTCACATAACACAAGAACCAGAGGTCACCCAATGAAATTAATAGGCAGCAGGTTTAAAACAAACATAAGGAAGTACTTCTTCACACAACGCACAGTCAGCCTATGGAACTGGTTGCCAGGGAATGCTGTGAAGGCCAAAACTATTACTGAGGTCAAAAAAGAATTAGGTAAGTTCATGGAGCATATGTCCATAAATGGCTATTAGTCAAGATGGTCAGGGATGCACCCCCATGCTCCCAGTGTCCCTAAACCTCTGACTACCAGAACATGGGAATGGATGACATGGGATGGATTGCTTGATAATTGCCTTCTTCTGTTCATTCCCTCTGAAGCATCTGACATGGACAATGCTGAAAAACAGGATACTGGGCTAGATGGACCATTGGTCTGATCCATATGGCCATTCTTATATGCTTTCGTCTTATGATGGTGTAGTATTTTATAATATTGTTCTATATATTGCATTAATTTATGCAGTATTTTGGTCATACTTTATTTTCAGGTTCCATTCATAACAAGTTGTTAATGCATTAATAAATAGTTTCAGTAGCAGATTCACATGGCTATGATGTAGGCATGGTAGCACATACGATGGACTTCCAACTTAAATGATCCCTTGCAATTCCTCCTCCTCTTAAAGCTTGGTTCCATTGTGCATAGCAGATGCAACTGATGAAGCAGATGAAACTGCGGAAGTTTTTAATCCTTTTCTACCATGTGTCAAAGCTAAATATGTTTTATGGGGATGGCTTGCTAGGCCATGGTCCAACCCTCCGACTTTATCTGGCCTTGGGACCAGCATTAGGAATAAGGAACCCAGTGGTGTGGCTAATAGATTAAAAAATTAAATAAATACATTATTTAATTGATTGATTAATGAAATAATTTAACAATTAATTGTTACTGAGCTACAGTAAGCCAGTAGGCCAACTCACTGGCCTGTGAGTCAAAGCTCCCAACAGCAGCAGAATTTTACACGTGGTAGAAAAAGATTCAAAACTTCTGCAGTTTCATCTGCTTCATCAGTTGCATCTGCTATACACAATATCAGATTTTGTATTGCTACCCAGAAGACAGCATGTTGCCCACAGGCAAGTGGTCAAGTCTCTGCAAGAAAAGCATCCTATAACTATATTGCAAATCCACTGTTCAAGAACACATTCTCCTCACTATTACTTACATATTTCTCTTCAACGTTATAAATATTATTTGAAAGTTAATGCTACACTGGCCTTAGTCAGCTTTTATTTACATGCAAGAGCTAAAGAATTGTTTTATAATATTTTCAAAGCCTCTAATATTCCAGTCTGAGATGTGTGTTAAGTTATCCAGGAAACTTGTAATTCATGACGAACAGAAGGCAGATGTTAATATAAACAGATGAAATGTGCGTGCCAGCTTTATTTTACAGAAATCAAGGTTTTTAAATTTTGCTTTTATGATCTTGCTATAGTGGTAACACATCAGATGTAAGGACATTAATTATCAGTGTCTGCCTCAGCAAAACTGGAAGAAAATCAAGGTTAATGTGTCTTCTTTTAAACTTTTAATATTTTTTCCCCAGAGGGTCAAGTTCAGATAGTTCGAGCCAGCAAACTCTGCACAAACAGGTTAATTTATGATTCGAACACCTATATCTGTGCACAGAGCGATATAAGCAGTTCCTTTAATACTTAATGACCAACTATAAATTTGTACTCAAGAGGCAAGTATTCAATTCAGCTTCCCTTAAGAAAAATCAAGTAATTTTGTCCAACTGTTTGCCAGTACAAAACGCAATACAAAATCTGAGGGCTGTGCCAGCTGACGAGAATTTTAGATGCAAATCACCAGTATGTCAACATAAATGTGGCATTTTTTCCTACTTTCAACTTAATTTTCAAATTTAAAGAGAAAAGAAAACTTATACAAATAAATGAATTTGCCAAGAGCCACTCAGATACTACGGAGATAGGCCCAATATATGAATGAACCTAGATTAGATGAGAAAAAGATCCAGAATGCTGTAAGTGATTTCCTCACACCATATACTGGTCCCCACAGTTTGCAACAAGCACCATCTTAGTCCACATTCACGGACATTCAAGCTCTCCTTAGAAAAATCCACAGTAAAGTAGAGTGCATCTAAATATATGAGTTCTGAATTCAAATGAGAATGAATTAAATTCTAAAGCTTTCACTGTTCTAATGACTTGGCAAGGCAGAGCCAAGATGAAGTCAACATCTCTATAGAACAATAAATGATTAGCCTCTAAAAGAAGAGAGCCATAGGCTTCAACCAGAAGCAATGAAACATTAAATTCAGGATAACTTCATGGGTGGTGGATTTTATAGAAGGGACAATTTATTATTGTTACTTCCTATTTTCATATAATATCACAGGTTTGCTTAGAACTTTACAGATAGAATAAGGGGACAAGAGGCACAGAAATGCAATTACTTTTATAGCAAAATGGATCTGAAAGGCTTTCTTAATTAAGTAGACGAAGATGACCTTCTATACATGGAATACTGCCTTAGAATTCCAAGCAAGAAGAGAAAAGTAGAGTACAACCAAGGAAGAATCTTAACCTTTCAGGTATTGGTCATCTGAGATTAAAAAATGTAAGCTATTCAGTATCATTAGTATATCATCACTCCCATAACCACATTGGTTGCTGGGGCACCATCACTGATGAGCAATCAACCAATTGTCTCCACCCCTGATGATTGCGTGTCAGTACTTGAGTCTCCTCAAAGTCCATTTCTGTCCACTCTTTTATGTGGTCAATCCATCTCTTCTTCTGTCTACCTCTTCTTCTCTTCCCCTGTACTGTCCCTTGGAGGACGATCCTGGATAGGCCAGATGATCTTGTTACATGGCCGTACCACTTCAGCTTGCGCTTCTTCACGGTTGTCAGGAGGTCTTCATATGACCCAGTACATTGGGTGATGATGTTGTGGACCTCTTCATTAGTGACGTGGTTGAAGTAGGAGTAGGAGATGCCCAGGATTTTACAGAAGCATCTCATCTCTACTACCTGTATTTTTCATTCCAGTTCTGCCGTAAGGGTCCATGTCTCGCACGCATACAGAAAAATGGAGATGACCAATGCGTGCAGCAGTTTCAGTTTGGATTGCAGGGAGATGTTCTTATTCCTCCAAATTGGCTTTAGCTTTCCCACTTCTGTTGTTTGCACAGTTCTTGCCTGAATTTCTGCCTTGGATCCTTCATCAGCGATGATTGCCCCCAAATACTTGAACTGTTTCACTGTCTCCAGCTCTTGTCCACTGACAGTGATATGTGCGCTGATCCCAACACGTTTGTTTGTCATCAGCTTGGTTTTCTCTGTACTGATTTCCACACCATATTTTGCGGAGGTTTCATCCAATTGTTTCACAAGATTGGCAAGTTCATCTTCGCTGCTTGCCAGGCCATCAATGTCATCAGCGAACTGAAGATTTGAGATTGTTTGCCCCCAGTGCTGACTGTGCATATGTGATCTTCTAGGGCATCCATCATTATGCACTCCAAGTAGATGTTGAACAGTGTGGGCAAAAGAAGGCAGCCTTGCTGGATTCCAAGAGTGGTGCAAAACCACTCTCCTATTGTGCCATTGACGAGAACTGCACTGCTGGACTTGGCATACAGTTGTTTAATGGTAAGAATAAGCTTATGACCAACATTATACTTCTTCATAGCTGCCCAGAGAGCTTTGTGTCATACTGTCAAATGCCTTCTTGAAGTCAACAAAGACATAGTAGATGTCCTGCTGGTGTTGTAAGTACTTCTCACATAGAACGCGAAGGTTGAAAATCTGTTCCATGGTACTTCTTCCAGCACAAAAGCCAGCCTGTTCTTCAGTGATGCTTGTGGCTTCAATCTGTTCAATAGGACTTTCAAATCACTTTGCTAGAATGGCTAATTAAGCTTATGGTCCGGTAATTCTGATACAATTACAGGTTGCCTTTCTTTGGCAGAGTGATGATTAGTGACTGTGTCCACGTCTAGGGCCACTCACCGGTCTGCCAGATCTTGTTGCAGATCTTGGTGAGTGCATCTATTACTATTTCTCCTTTGAATTTCATCAATTCAACTGGGATGTTGTCAATACCTGTAGCTTTTCCGTTCTTGAGTGATTTCACAGCTGTGTCCACTTCTTCACACAGTATTGGAAAGTCATCCTCCTCTGTTGAATCTGAGCTGCCTAAGACACTAGGATCTCCATTTGTCTGGTGGTTGTATAGATCAGAGAAGAAGTTTGTCCACCTATTGATGATGTCCTTTTCTTCTGTAAGACTGTTCCCTTCTTTGTCTTGAATTGTGTAAGTATATAGTTTATTAAAAAGTTTGAGGGGTTCATTTACTTCTGGTTATCGAATTGCAACTCAGACATTGAAAGGAGAAGTAGAATTTTCAAAAGAACTCACCATTGGCTTAACTCTATTCTTGTTGAAGTCAATTATTGTAATTGAGTTCAGTAGAAGCAAATATACCACCTGTAAAGTTTTTCTGCTACACAGTGAAGGTTAGAGAATGACACACAGAAGAGAGCTGTATAGTTTGGGACTCAGGTTGTGGTCAAAATATTCTGCAAAAGATAAATGGAACAGAGTGTAATCATAATATGGAAAAAAGATACTGATATTAGTATAACACTGTCCCAAGAAATTGACCATTTTTTGTTTTTCTCTTGCACATTTTATTTAGGGGGAGATTTTCAAAGGTGCAAAGATGTATTTAGATACCCAATGCTCACTAACTTTGGTAGGAGTTTGGAACCTCATTGCCCTTTGTGCCTTTGAAAATCTCCTCCTTTGTCACTTAGGTATTACCTGATCAATTTTGTTTGTTATAGTTGCTGGTTATTTAAGTTGAGGTTACCATTAGCTGTCCAAGTTCCATAGATTTTTGTAGCGTTGTTTGTAACTGACATGTGATCTCTATGAGACAGAAATTCTAGAACTATATTCTTGTGAGATAATTGTATGGCCATTCAGTTTTCCATCATAATTTGTGTATCTTATGACCTTTTCATTTTTGAAGATGAATATTTATAATTTACCAGAAGAGTGAAAAAGAACAGAGTCCACAATGGCCAATAAACACTGTACTTAAAATCAGTGTGACCAGAATTGGTTGAAATGTTTTCAACCAAAAATGAAACAAAAAAGTTTTGTGAAAAATGTTTGGTTAGGTCAAAATTTCAAAACTGAAATGTTTTTCAGTTTTAGGTTTCATTGAAAAACTGAACAATTCCAGGGGAAAAAATGAATTTAATGGAAATTTTGTTGTTACATTCAAAGTTTTTCATAGAAAACATGACATTTTTAGACCTTTATGGGACTTAGGTTCCTAAGTCACTTTGCATTTTTGAAAGTTTTACCCTTGTTCTAATCCTTAAGAATTCTAATGGTACTTTTGTGGCTGAAACTACAAGAATTTACTTAATCTCACCACACCTAATTTTGTATGAGGATGTTACAGTAGCTCATTTTGAGGCTGACACTACACAATATTTTTAGCACAGACTTTGCTTACTCAGTTTAAATGGCATTGTGTCACATAAAATGTGATTTTTGTTTATAAGTAAATTGATTATTTTAATTTTCACGTGTGTGTTCATAGAGAGGAAACATAGTCAAGTGGTTAAAGCATAGACTGGGAGACAGGAGATGTTACCTTCTCCAATCTGCAACACAGCCTCTGTATGGCTTTGGAAAATCAAAAACACTCTGTGCCTCAATTTTTCCATAAATAAATAAATAAATAATAAATCCTAGTTCCTATACAGCACTTTTCATCATTAGATCTCAAAGCACTTTTGAAAGGATCATCATTCCCATTTTACAGATGGAAAATTGAGGCACAAAGAGGCAAAATGACTTGCCCAAGTAACCCAGCACACAAACCAAACCAAGAGTAGAATTAGTTCTCCTGATCCCAGGCCAGTGATCTATTCACTAGATCACACTGTCTGACTCCCCTAACTTGTAGAGATATTATGAAGACATATTTGACTCTAATTGGAACCTTTAGGTAATATTGAAATATAAATAATACTTAGCACTGTTTGTAAAGTCCTTCAAGATGGAAATATCAATGAATGTGCTTGTAAAGAGGATAAATACATTAAATGAGAGACTAAGCTTTGTGCTAAAATCTAATTCAGGTTTCTCAAACAAATCTATCATTGTCATTTTCAATTTTTGCTGATAACTATGAGACTTTGTGGCATTTTGTGGCTCTAATTTTTTCAATTTCATCTGAGATTGTTGAGACAATTACAACCATGGTCTACTTTTAGGATTACTTAAATATTTCTTATGTTCCTTTTAGGATTCAAAAAAGCCAAAGGATAGTCTCTCTACTAGTAGAAATTAAAATCCCAGTTTCCCTAGTCTGAAGACACTATTGCCTTTTGAGATCACTTTTAAAACAATGGTACCCTAAGGCAATGGGCCAGAAGCAGTAGTATATGCAATTACTGTCACATTCAATCTAGACCAACAGTGTTATATGTTTTGTTTATACAGAAACCTTATTGGCTGTGTAACTTGATTTAATGATGATCTTTTAAGAATTCCCAAGTCACATGCCCTGAAAAGAAGGCTAGTGTACTCATTAAAGAATTGGTCATACAGTATCCTAAGGAACTTGAACAGAGCTTGAACCTACATTTCCAAAGATATCTGCCATAGGAATAAATCTAGCCAGATGTTTTAGTTCACTGCAAAAAATAAAGTGGGGCAGTTGGGAGGCTAAGAGGAGGATTGGTTGAAATTTGCAATGAAAGAGGAGAAAAAAAACTGTGTGCAGATGCACACTAATCTAGTGCAATGATAGATAAAAAGTTGATATTGATAACTGTCATTTATTAATTATTGATATAATCAGGACTGGGGGCCCACAGTGCAAAGTGCTGTGTGAACACATAGGAAGAAATGGTTCCTCTCACACGGAGCTTACAGTTCAGTTTAAGATAAGGCAAAAAGTAACAGAGACAATCAGTAGGAGGGAAATGTGGAGCATTAATTTATAGATTCCTTGGATAAAATCATGGCCTTAATGCAGTCAATGGGAGTTCTGCCATTGACTTCAGTGGGGCCGACATTTCACCCAGAAGGGTGATCATAAGATTTTAAGGCCAGAAGGGACCAGTATAATCATCTAATCTGAATTTTTGCATAACACAGGCCATGAAACTTCGCACAGTAATTCCTGTATCAAACCCATAACTTCTGGTTGCGCTAGAGCATATCTGTTAGAAAGACATCTAAATCATGATTTAAATATTCCAAGTGCAGGAAAATCCACCACATTCCTAGGTTCCCATGGCTAATTACCTTCACTGTTAAAAATCTGCACTATATCTCCAGTTCAAATTTGTCTTCCACCAGCTTCCAGCAATTGGATCATTTTATGCTCATTTGAGAAAAAGATATGTATTTTCCAGTCCTCAAACCATTCTTGTGGCTCTGCTCTGAATACATGTTTATACACGTAAACTATGTGCATAAATTCATGTTTCCAGATCTTTAAAAATTGAAACTATATTTAAACAAATACTGCCAATCTGACACAGGCTTTCTCAAGATGCTTTGCAGATTTTAAAAAGCAGTCACATCACTTCATCTGGTTATAGCAGCTAAAGAAGAATTGGTTTGATTTTAGTTATGGATTAATAAATAATCTGATTAGAGCAGCTAACGTTCACAGGAACATCAGCACTGCAGTGCTGAACTTCCACAAATGTTAGAGTACATTTAGCACACCTGTCTGCTTGAACTTATCACAAACCATGCCTAAATGCAAAAGCTAAGGAAATGTCCTCTTATAAAGAGAAGGTTAACAAATGATAATTAAAAGAAAACAAAATATAGAGGTTCCCGTATAAAGAAGCATCAATAGATTTCATATTTTATTACTATCTACATTTTATCAAGTCTTTTCTCTATCCCCACTTTGAACTTTAGGGTACAAATGTAGGGGCCTGCATAAAAACTTCTAAGCTTAATTACCAGCTTAGCTCTGGTTCGGCTGCCACCATTTTCAATGGATTCCCTCCCTGGGAAACCTTGAAAAACCTTCACCAAATCCCTGGTGAAAACAAATCCAACCCCTTGGATTTAAAACAAGGGGAAATTAACCATTCCCCTCCTTCCTCCCACCAACTCCTGGTGAATCAAGATCCAAAACCCCTTTGGATCTAAAACAAGGAAAAAATCAATCAGGTTCTTAAAAAGAAGGTTTTTAATTAAAGAAAAAGGTAAAAATCATCTCTGTAAAATCAGTATGGAAATCAACCTTACAGGGTAATTAAACTTAAAGAGCTCAGAGGACTCCCCTCTAGTCTCAGGTTCAAAGTACAGCAAACAAAGAGAAACACTCTAGTAAAAGGTACATTTACAAGTTGAGAAAACAAAGGAAAACTAACACGCCTTGCCTGGCTATTTACTTACAAGTTTGAAATAGGAGAGACTTGCTTAGAAAGATGTGGAGAACCTGGATTGATGTCTGGTCCCTCTCAGTCCCCGAGAACGAACACACTCCCAAACAAAGAACACACACAAAAGCCTTCCCCCCCCCAAGATTTGAAAGTATCTTGTCCCCTTATTGGTCCTTTAGGTCAGATGCCAGCCAGGTTACCTGAGCTTCTTAACCCTTTACAGGGAAAAGGATTTTGGAGTCTCTGGCCAGGAGGGATTTATAGTACTGTACACAGGACAACTATTACCCTTCCCTTTATAGTTATGACACGCCCCCCAAATCACAGATAGTGTTGGATGTTCGGTTTCACACTGGCTGTGATTTCTTCCTGGAGTTCTAGGAGAAAACAGAGTTAATAAGACACATGTACCTTTAGACATACTACTGATTATATAAAAACTAACAATATGTTTCATTCCAAAAACAATTGTTAACCAGTTAACTCTGGGAAACTTTCCCGGGAGAGTGCATCAGCCACTTTGTTAGAAGCTCCCGAAATGTGTTGTATTTCAAAATCAAAATTTTGGAGAGCTAAACTCCACCGAAGAAGTTTTTTGTTATTTCCCTTGGCGGTATGAAGCCACTGTAGTGCAGCATGGTCTGTTTGTAGTTGGAAACGCCGTTCCCAAACATATGGGCGTAGCTTTTCCAGCGCGTACACAATGGCATAGCATTCCTTTTTGCTGATTGACCAATGGCTTTCCCTCTCAGACAGGTTCTTACTGAGAAATACGACAGGATGGAATTTTTGATCCGGTCCTTCCTGCATTAAAACTGCTCCCACGCCTCGCTCGGACGCATCTGTGGTTACTTGGAATGGTTTGTCAAAGTCTGGGGCCCTTAGCACAGGGTCAGACATGAGTGTTGCCTTAAGCTGGTTAAAGGCCTTTTGACACTCATTAGTCCACTGAACTGCATTTGGCTGTTTCTTTTTGGTTAGGTCTGTCAGCGGGGCGGCGATTTGGCTGTAGTGGGGTACAAATCGCCTATAATATCCAGCCAAGCCTAAGAAGGATTGGACCTGTTTTTTAGACTTTGGAACCGGCCACTTTTGGATAGCATTCACTTTGGCCTGTATGGGATTTATAGTTCCTTGACCCACCTGGTGCCCCAGGTAAGTCACTTTGTTTTGGCCTATTTGACACTTTTTAGCCTTAACAGTTAGTCCTGCCTGCTGGATGCGCTCGAAAACTTTTTTCAGGTGCTCCATGTGCTCTGCCCATGAATCAGAAAAAATGGCCACATCATCGAGGTAGGCAACTGCAGATTCCCCCAATCCCGCTAGGAGACCATCTACAAGTCTTTGGAAGGTAGCGGGTGCATTTCGCAACCCGAAAGGGAGTACATTGAATTCATACACCCCTGCCTGGGTGACGAAGGCTGACCTTTCCTTAGCGGGTTCATCTAGTGGTACTTGCCAGTACCCCTTGGTTAAGTCTAAAGTAGAGATGAATTGGGCATGTCCCAATTTCTCCAATAGCTTATCTGTGCGTGGCATTGGATAGTTGTCAGGACGAGTTACAGCATTTAGCTTACGGTAGTCCACGCAAAAGCGTATTTCCCCATCTGGTTTGGGAACTAGAACCACTGGAGATGCCCATGCACTCTTAGAGGGGCGGATTATACCCATCTGTAGCATGTCCTGGATCTCCCTTTGTATAGCAGTTTTGGCATGAGGTGACTCCCGGTAGGGTGGGGTTCTAATAGGGTGAGCATTACCTGTGTCAATGGAGTGGTATGCCCGTTTGGTCCATCCTGGAGTGGCTGAGAAAATTGGTGCAAAGCTTGTGCACAGCTCCTTGATCTGCTGTCGCTGCAGACGTCCAAGGGTCATGGAGAGGTTCACCTCTTCCACGCCACCATCCTTTTTTCCTTCGTAGTAGACACCTTCAGGCCACTCCGCGTCATCTGTTTCCTGGGCGGTAAACTGGCAAACGTTTAATTCTCTGGAATAAAAGGGCTTAAGAGAATTAACATGGTATACCTTAGGCTTTATGTTGGAGGTGGGGGAGGCTATGAGATAGTTAACAGCTCCTAGGCGCTCCTGGACCGTGAATGGTCCTTCCCACGACGCTTCCATTTTATGGGCCTGGATTGCCTTTAAGACCATGACTTGGTCTCCTACTTTGAAGGACCGTTCTCTGGAATGTTTATCATACCAGGCCTTTTGCTCTTCCTGAGCATCCTTTAGGTTTTTTTTAGCAAGGGCCAAAGAATGTTGGAGGGTGTTTTGTAGGTTGCTTACAAAGTCTAGAATGTTTGTTCCTGGAGAAGGCGTAAACCCCTCCCATTGCTGCTTCACCAACTGTAATGGCCCCTTAACCTCACGGCCATACACAAGTTCAAATGGTGAAAACCCTAAACTGGGATGTGGTACAGTCCTGTAGGCAAAAAGCAACTGCTGCAACACGAGGTCCCAATCATTGGAGTGTTCATTTACAAATTTACGTATCATGGCCCCCAAAGTTTCATTAAACCTCTCCACCAGGCCATTGGTTTCATGGTGGTAAGGGGTGGCAACCAAGTGATTCACCCCATGAGCTTCCCACAGGTTTTCCATGGTTCCTGCCAGGAAGTTAGTTCCCGAATCTGTAAGGATGTCGGAGGGCCAACCTACCCTGGCAAAAATGTCTGTTAATGCCTGGCACACACTTTTAGCCCTGGTGTTGCTTAAGGGTACTGCTTCCGGCCATCGGGTAGCAAAATCCATGAAAGTCAGTACGTACTGCTTTCCTTTGGGTGTCTTCTTTGGGAAAGGACCCAGAATATCCACAGCTACGCGCTGAAATGGGACCTCAATTATGGGTAGTGGCTGGAGAGGGGCTTTCACCTGGTCTTGGGGTTTTCCCACTCGTTGGCACACCTCACAAGACCGGACATAATTAGCAACATCCTTGCCCATTCCCTCCCAGTGGAAGGACTTCCCCAACCGGTTTTTGGTTCTGTTCACCCCAGAATGGCCACTGGGATGATCATGGGCTAAGCTCAAGAGCTTTACCCGATACTTAGTGGGAACTACCAACTGCCTTTGAGGATGCCAGTCTTCCTGGTGCCCACCAGAAAGAGTCTCCTTGTATAAAAGTCCTTGTTCTACAACAAACCGGGATCGGTTAGAAGAGCTGAGAGGCGGTGGGGTGCTCCGCGCCGCCGCCCAAGCTTTCTGAAGGCCGTCATCTGCTTCCTGCTCGGCCTGGAACTGTTCCCTTGATGCTGGAGACATCAGTTCCTCCTTGGACTGTGGACTGGGGCTTGGTCCCTCTGGAAGCGATGCAGGTGCTGGGGCTGTTTCCATTGACTGTGAACCGCTGTCCGCTGGTGCACTATGTGGTAACTCAGGCTCTGGCTGAGCCTCTTGGGTAGGGTTATCTGCTGCTTCTGCCAGTTCAGGCTCGCTGGTGCCCTCTGGCGTTGGAGTTGTAGACGGGTTTGCAAGCGCTGGACTCAGGGCTGGCAATGGTTCTGGTGCTGGTTGCGTTGCCAGTTCCGGTTCTGGGACTGGCTTTGGCTGGGTCTCTGGGATTGGATCCACTACGGCTGTTGCAGTCGTTGGCAGGGGATCCAGTTCCACCACCTTTGTCTGGGTCTCCGGTAACACAGACGGGGCCCTGGTGGATGGCTCAGGAACAGGGATGGGGGTGAAAGCTTGCTTAGCCTGACTGCGGGTGACTATTCCCACCCTCTTGGCTAGCTTCACATGGTTGGCCAAGTCTTCCCCCAGCAGCATGGGAATGGGATAATTGTCATAGACTGCAAAAGTCCACATTCCTGACCAGCCCTTGTACTGGACATGCAACGTGGCTGTAGGCAAGGTTACAGATTGTGACACGAAGGGTTGAATTGTCACTGTAGCCTCTGGGTTGATGAGTTTGGGGTCCACTAGGGATTGGTGGATAGTTGACACTTGAGCCCCAGTGTCCCTCCAAGCGGTAACCTTCTTTCCGCCCACTCTCAAGGTTTCCCTTCGCTCCGAGGGTATGAGAGAGGCATCTGGGTTTGGGGATCTTTGGTGTGATTGGGGTGTAATGAACTGTAATCGGTTGGGGTTCTTGGGGCAGTGAGCCTTTATATGTCCCAGTCCATTACATTTAAAACATCGCCCTGCTAAGGTATCACCGGGACGAGGTTGGTTGGTGGAGACTGGTGTGGTGGGGTGAGAAGGCGTCTGGGGTTTCCCTTGGGATGTGGGTGGGGCCTTGGGTTGTCCCCGGTGGTAAGGTTTTGTTTCGGCTTGCCCCTTCTGATATTCGCTCCAACTGCTACTAGTTTTTTTTCTTTTCTGCCACCTCCACCCATTGGGCTCCAATCTTCCCCACCTCAGTTACAGTTTTGGGCTTCCTATCTAGGATGTACCTTTCTATTTCCTCAGGAACACCCTCTAAAAACTGCTCCATTTTTACTAGGGAAAGCAGATCTTCCAGAGATTTAACATTTGCTCCTGATACCCAGGCATCACAATTTTTGTCAATGTGGTAGGCATGACGGGTAAATGACACATCCGGTTTCCACTTTAGGGCTCTGAACTGCCAACGGGCATGCTCGGGTGTTAGCCCCATTCTGAGTCTGGCCTTGTTTTTAAAAAGTTCATAACTGTTCATGTGTTTAAAAAGTTCATAACCTCATGTGTAGGCATTTCAGCCGCCACCTCTGCTAAGGGTCCACTGAGCTGCGGCCTCAGCTCTACCATGTACTGGTCTGCAGTGATGCTGTATCCAAGGCAGGCCCTTTCAAAATTTTCTAAGAAGGCCTCAGTATCATCGCCTGCCTTGTAGATGGGGAATTTTCTGGGATGGGAAGTGGTACCTGGAGGGGGGTTGTTAGCATTGGCTGGTGCATCCTGCTTAGCTTTTGCTACTTCCAGTTCATGCTTCCTTTCTTTTTCTCTCTCCTCCATTTCTTTTTTTTTCAGCTCCATCTCTTTCTTTTTTAGCTCCATAGTTCTCTTGTGAGCCTCCTCTTTGGCTTTTTCCAGCTCCATCTCTTTTTCATGGGCCTCCTTTTTGGCTTTTTCTTCTCTTTCTTTTAGTTTCATCTCTCTCTTGTGGGCCCCCTCTTTGGCTTTCTCCTCTCTGTCTCTCAGCTCTCTCTCTCTCTTGTGGGCCTCCTCTTTGGCTTTTTCTTCTTTGGTAGTCATTTTCCTGTTTTTTTGTGCTGGGTCACCCCCTTTGCAGTTGACAAACTGGGAAGCTCTCAGCTCTGGCTGCTGCAGAGTTAACAGTAACTTTCTAACTAGCTACTCCCGAGGATGTAAAAAGAAAAAAAAAAAACAATTCAGCTTGTAAATACCTTTTACCAGTCATTTGCTAATTGAACCCTTCTCTTAACAAAGGACCTGTAAAAAAAACTTAACACCTCTGCCTTTAGGCAAGGAGAGATAAGATATGCATCTATCTACTTCCAGCTCGGCTTTCCAAGCAGCTAGAAGGAAAAAAAAATCTCACTGGCTTTTGGGTTTAAAATGATCCCACCGCTGCCACCATGTCAGGACTGAGATCCCCACTTTGAACTTTAGGGTACAAATGTAGGGGCCTGCATAAAAACTTCTAAGCTTAATTACCAGCTTAGCTCTGGTTCGGCTGCCACCATTTTCAATGGATTCCCTCCCTGGGAAACCTTGAAAAACCTTCACCAAATCCCTGGTGAAAACAAATCCAGCCCCTTGGATTTAAAACAAGGGAAAATTAACCATTCCCCTCCTTCCTCCCACCAACTCCTGGTGAATCAAGATCCAAAACCCCTTTGGATCTAAAACAAGGAAAAAATCAATCAGGTTCTTAAAAAAAAGGTTTTTAATTAAAGAAAAAGGTAAAAGTCATCTCTGTAAAATCAGTATGGAAATCAACCTTACAGGGTAATTAAACTTAAAGAGCTCAGAGGACTCCCCTCTAGTCTCAGGTTCAAAGTACAGCAAACAAAAAGAAACACTCTAGTAAAAGGTACATTTACAAGTTGAGAAAACAAAGGAAAACTAACACGCCTTGCCTGGCTATTTACTTACAAGTTTGAAATAGGAGAGACTTGCTTAGAAAAATGTGGAGAACCTGGATTGATGTCTGGTCCCTCTCAGTCCCCGAGAACGAACACACTCCCAAACAAAGAACACACACAAAAGCCTTCCCCCCCCCCCCAAAATTTAAAAGTATCTTGTCCCCTTATTGGTCCTTTAGGTCAGATGCCAGCCAGGTTACCTGAGCTTCTTAACCCTTTACAGGGAAAAGGATTTTGGAGTCTCTGGCCAGGAGGGATTTATAGTACTGTACACAGGACAGCTATTACCCTTCCCTTTATAGTTATGACACTATCTACATTTTATCAAGTCTTTTCTCTGGGTGGTTCTTAATTAAAATTGTTCTGGTGTTTTGAGAAAGGAGTGATGTCAGCTCTTGGAAATAACTTCTATAGCCAAAATGTTGCTCATGTATTATCAGTATGGCAATGGTACCATAAGTAACAGATTATTGGACACTTCAGAAATGAGACATGATATTTATTGGCATTAAGACTTAATACACATGAATATTTCTCCTCAATTAGATCAGCAAGAATTTGCAACGTACAGTAATGAGAACTGGACAATGGAAGGGAAAGTGGGAGTGTATAAGGGTGACAAAGTTTAGAAAGCCAAGTTAGACTTTATGGAAAATAGAAGGGAAATAACAAATGCAAACAGCATAAGACTTTTCAAAGTGGTAGAACTGGAGGAATTTATCATTTCTCATCCTGTATTATAATAATAGTCTTAAAGCTGGGGAAATTCTAATCAAAATCTTCCGTTTTTATTCAGTGTGGACACTGGTCAAAAAGGAGACATTTGGATCAATTAAATAGCATCTGAAAGATTTCCTACGGTATTATATGCTATCTTTATTTTTCCACCAAACAGAGAGTTTTCTTTGCTGGACTTGAATGTTTTCTCTTTTCCAGACTCTGAGACTATGTTTTCAGACTGTCAGAAAGAGGTCAAAATGGAATTGGAGGACTCACAGTCTGACATTTCAGATCTCTGCAAATTCCTTTGGCAGAAATATTTATAGATGGTGGTGGGTTAGATTTGAGCATCAGTGCAAGCATTAGCTATTGCACCTCTGTGCAGAACAGGGAACCTCATATGCCTCATTACTTTTTCTGGCTTTTATTATTGTTCTCTGCCATAAAGAGCACCCATCTTTTGTTGCACTGTATGTAGTTCAGTGGGCCATGTAAATGTGCCTTACTGATTACTAAGGCTAGGTCTACACTGCAGGGGAGGGGTCGACCTAAGATACGCAACTTCAGCTACGCCTGCCTCCTGGCTGTGAGGACGGCGGTGAGTCGACCGCTGCCGCTCCCCCATCGACTCCGCTTCCACCTCTTGCTGCGGTGGAGTTCCAGAGTCGACGGCAGAGTGATCGGGGATCGATTTTTATCGCGTCTACACTAGACGCGATAAATCGATCCCGGATAGATCGATCGCTACCCGCCGATCCGGTGAGTAGTGAAGACGTGCCCTAAGTGAAGTGATTCAGCTCTATGTAATGTAATCCTAATTACATTTTGTCCTGGGAGGTAATACTGAAAATTTCTGGGTGCAAAGGTTGTGGATCTCTTGAGACATCTTAATAGGCTTATGTGCAGTGTTGGGGAGGAGCTGGTGGTCGTGGTACATGCAGGTACCAATGATATAGGGAAAGACAGAAAGAGGTCCTGGAGGCCATATTTAGGCTGCTAGGTAACAGATTGAAGTCCAGGAGCTCTATGGTAGAATTCTCTGAAATGCTTCCAGTTCCATGCACAGGGCCAGGTAGATAGGCAGAACTGCAGGGTCTCAATGCATGGATGAGACAACTGTTTAGGGAGGAGGGTTTTTGGCTTAATAAGAACTGGGGATCCTTTGGAGGAAAGGAGGAGCCTACACAGGAAGGATGGACTCCACCTATACCAAAGTGGAACTAGATTGCTAGTGTAGCCTGATTTAGGGTGTACTAACAATATTAATTTAATGTATCAGTTTAATTTAATTAATAAATAATAATAAATAATTATTAATATTAATAGTATGGGTTTTAGGCTCGCCAATCTGTTTGATAAGAAGATAAAAGTTCTTTTCCTGAATCAGGCTCCACAGAATTTATAAAGAACCCTCGGGGGTATGACAGGAAGCTCATACTGAGACAGATGTAGCCCTAAAGACTTTTTATTAAAATCAATAATAGCAAGCAAATGGTAAAATACTCAGAGTTACAAAGTTACAATGGCATTACTGCTATTCAAAAGATTAGTATTATATGCAACAAAGCTTTGGTTAATATACTCACACCCTTCCTTGATAACCTGGTGGTAAGAGACACAGGACCAGCCTTGCAGTTCAGGTTTCTCAATTCTTGAGTGAGGGATGCAGTGCTTAGAAAAAGCTAATGCTACTTAGGGTTTACTTGATTAACTTAAGCTTAAAATCAAAACCTAATAAGCAAACTAAGAATAAAAGCTTAGGGAAACCAAGCTTAGTTCCCTTGAAACTTAGAAAGTTTAAGAAGAACAAGTACAGCCTACTAATAGTAGCAGTCATCGTAGATAGAATAGATAGAGAGAGTGGAGGAAATAAGTGAGAATAGAGTAAAGTGAGAATACTCTAGCGAGGTGGGTCACATCTTTTATAGGGCACAAGTGCTGGAAATCCTTCCTCCTATGCCCAAATTTCATTCCTCACCCACAAAATTTTAGGGTATGCTTACTCCATAGGCTAGTACGTATGTGCGTATTGATGACATGTACATACGCACATACGTTTCCTTGTGGTGTACCTGTTAAGTCCGTGAGTACAACATTGAAAAAACCCCTATGCCATTCTCCATTGTCTATTGGTCTAGATAAAATGTCATAGACATAGGGGTGGGTACTTATCGATTTAGGTAACAAGCTATAGGTCAACTTTGCTTTCTGAGTAAAAGGTCATAATATAAATATGCTAACTTTGCCTTAGCTTAACATACAGGATATGGCCTGTAGGTCTCTTGCATTACAGCCAAACTTACTTTAATATAAATCTATAAACTTATTACAATAAACCAAAAGTTAAACTATAAGAAAAGATATATATGCAAGCAAGCAGATTAATCCTGTAGGCTACACTAGCATGTAAAATTAAAAAGATTGTAGAGAAGTTTTTAATGTAAGGGCTCGGGGAAAGCCGACTGGTGCAGAGGAGCACATGGTTTGGACAGAGACATTGCTTAGGGGAGGATCTATAAAATGAGGATTCTCTATGTCCTAGTAAAGAGGAAAAGATAGAAGTTGATAAAGTACAGGTAGGAAATAAAGAGAAACAATCAAATGAAAAAGAGTTCCATTCAATTACATCACATAATGGCAGAGAGCTAAAAAGTGACAAATTTTATAAATGCTTGTATACACATGCTAGAATGTCTAAATACTAAGATGGGTGAACTGGAGTGCCTCTTATTAAATGAAGGTATCGATATAATAGGCATCACAGAAACTTGGTGGAACAATGATAATCAATGGGACGCAGTAATACAAGGGTACAAAATATATAGGAATGACGGAGAAGGCCATGCTGGTGGGGGAGTGGCACTATATGTGAAAGAAAACATGGAGTCAAATATAGGGAAAATCTTAAATGAATTAAACTGTACCATAGACTCACTATGGATAGAAATTCCATGCTTGAATAATAAGAATATAGCAGTAGAAATATACTACCAACCACCTGACCAGTATGATGATGATGATTATGAAATGCTCTGGAAGATTAGAGAGGCTATAAAAATAGAAAACTTAATAATAATGGAGGATTTCAACTATCCCTATATTGACTAGGCACATGTCATTTCAGGATGGGAGGCAGAGATAAAATTTCCGGACATCATAAATGAATGCTTCTTGGAGCAGCTAATCCTGGAACCCACAAGGAGAAGGGCAATTCTTGTTTTAATCCTAAATGGAGCACAGGCTTTGATCCAAGAGGTGAATATAGCTGAACCGCTAAGTAATAGCGACCATAATATAATTAAATTTAATATCCTTGTGGGGAGGAAAATACCAAAGAAGTCCACCACAGTAGCATTTAACTTCAGAAATGGGAACTACAAAAATAAGGAAGCTAGTCACTTAAATCAGCTTCTGTACCAGAAGACTGGAGGATAGCTAATGTGACAACAATTTTTTTAAAAAGCCCCCAGAGGTGATTCTGGCAATTACAGGCTGGTAAGCCTAGCATCAGTACCAGGCAAATTGATTAAAACTATAATAAAGAACAGAATTATCAGATACATAGATGAACACAATTTGTTGGGGAAGATTCACCAGCACTTTTGTAGAGGGAAATCATCTCTCACCTATCTGTTGGAATTCTTTGATGAGGGTCAACAAACATGTGGACAGGGGTGATCCGGTGGATATAACATATTTGGACTTTGAGAAAGCCTTTGACAAGACCCTAACCAAAGACTCTTAAGCAACATAAGAAGTCATGGGATAAGAGGAAAGGTCCTTTCATAGATCAGTAACTGGTTAATGGATAGAAAACAAAAGGTAGGAATAAATGGTCAGTTTTCAGAATGGAGAGAGGTAAATAGTGGTGTCTCCTAGGGATCTGTATTGGGACCAGTGCTGTTCAACATATTCATAAATGAGCTGGAAAAGGGGTGAAAAGTGAGGTGGCAAAATTTGCAGAAGATACAAAATTACTCAAAATACCTAAGTTGAAAGCAGATTCAGAAGAGTCACAGAGGGATCTCACGGAACTGGGTGACTGGGCAGCAAAATGGCAGATGAAATTCAATGTTGATAAATGCACAGTAATGCACATTGAAAAAAATAATCCCAACTATATGTACAAAATGATGGTATCTAAATTAGGTGCTACCACTCAAGAAAGAGATCTTAAGTCATTGTGGATATTTCTCTGAAAACAGCTGCTCAATGTGCAGTGGAAGTCAAAAGAGTGAACAGAATGTTAGGAATAATTCAGAAATGGATAGATAAGACAGTAAATATCATAATGCCACTATATAAACCCATGATACGCCCACACCTTGAATACTCCATGCATTTCTTGTCACCCCATCTCAAAAAAGATATATTAGAATTGGAAAAGGTACAGAGAAGGGCAACAAAAATGGTTAAGGGTATGGAACAGCTTCCATATGAGGAGAAATTAAAAAGACAGGGATTTTTCATTTTGGCAAAAAGATGACTAAAGCAGAATATGATAGAGGTCTATAAAATCATGAATGATGTGGAGAAAGTGTTATTTACTCCTTCATGTAACACAAGAACCAGCGGTCACTCAATGAAATTAATAGGCAGCAGTTTTAAAACAAACAAAAGGAAGTACTTCTTCAAACAATGCACAGTCAGACTGTGGAACGCATTGCCAGGGGATGTTGTAAAGGCCAAAACTATAAAGGGGTTCAAAGACAAATTAGATAAATTCATGGAGGATAGGTCCATCAATGGCTATTAGCCAAGATGGTCAGGGGTGCAACCCCATGTTCTGGATGTCCCTTGTTTCTGACTACCAAAGATGGGAGTGGATGACATGGAATGGATCACTCGATAATTGCCCTGTTCTGCTCATTCCCTCTGAAGCACCTAGCATTGGCCATTGTTGGAAGACAGGATACCAGGCTAGATGAACCATTGGCCATTCTTATATTCTTACGAAAAGCTCCAGGATTTATATGGTTCACCACAACCCTTTAATAACTGTGTGTCTGCTTCTATTTAACATGAGTGTTTCTTAAAGAATTTAATTGGCAAGAGAGATTCTGAAGGTAAATCACATTGTACTTGTTAGGGGTTATTTATTAAAAGAAGACTCTGATTATTTATCATCGTATTTGGGGGCAGGGATTGTTTGTTTTGGTAGGGTTTTGTTGCTTGTGATTTCCTATTGGAGACAAGGAAGGAATGAGAAGAAAAGAGGTTATTTCTGTGGTAGTCTAAGTGGCTTTGAGTGTTTGTTTTTCAGGGAAGCTCAAGAGAAGCAATGAAGTTGAGTGTCTTAAATCACAACTGGAGGCAAACCAGAGGTCAGCTTGAAGGAAATTAGTCCAATTCCCTTGAAAAGAATTTTTGTTAGACCTCAGTTTCAAGAGCTACTGGAGGACTGAGCACAAGCATTATCAGACACCAGGAGGAAGGTCCTGTGGTGAGAATAAGGAAGGTGTTTGGAGGAGGCCATGGGGAAGTAGCCCAGTGAGTTGTAGCTGTCATGCAGCTGTTACAGGAGGCACTATAGACAGCTGCAGTCCAAAGGGCCCTGGGTTCCCCCCAAACCTCCCAATTGACCTGGACTGTGGGTTCTTCCAGAGGGGAAGGTCTCTGGGCTGTTCCCCAACCCACATGGTGAATCTCTGCGGCAAGAAAATCTGCCAATAAGCGCAGGACCCACCAAGATAGAGGAGGAACTTTGTCACACACTACAAAAAATTGCTCCCAGACAAACACATTATTGCTAAAAATATAATGTAGATCTACATTCTCTCTCTCGTTGCAGCCCCAGGCAGAGCCTTCTGTGCAGATTATTCCTGCAAAGATGAAAAGTTGGTGGCTGGGTTATAATCCATTTCCAGGTCAGAATGTATTCACTGAAAGATGTGCACCATGCCCCTGACTTCCCTGGAACACCAACCTGGGGTCAGGGAGTGCAAGCATAGCTACCTCCCATGAGTTTTCAGAGGAGCCAGAAGTGAGGAGGAAAAATTTTGCTGCAGGCTACCCCTTGGCTTGCTACTTGTCTGATAGGTGTATCAGCAGACAAGCTAACCAGAATTTGGCTTCTTGTGTACAATATTAGAGTTACCAATTTGACTTCACCTCCCAGATCTCACTGTTTCACACTGACCTCCCCCACTTGTTCATTTTCTTTTATAGACGAAATGTGTGATACATTTGTGCTTTCATACTCTGCTGTTCTTATAACTGGTACCTTTCTGTGCTCCAGCCTCCTTTACACAATTTCCTTCCCTGGGATTTCTGTTCATCTCCTGTGATAAAGAATAAAATGTTTTCATAAAATGCACTGAAAAATGCCAGTTTTTAGGAAGCACGTGACAGTGACATAATGCTTTCAGTGTTTTTAACTATGCTGTCCTATCACTTTAGCTATCATTAATATTGAGCGGCTTCATCATATTTTAAATGCATTCTACATGCTGTAGAATATTGCAAGAGAACATTACCACAATTCTAAATCCGGTTTTCATTCATTTTTTGTGGCAGGCCGTACAAGCAGGCAAACCCTTTCAAGACCAGTAGATAGCCCACCCTACTACCTTTCACAGGGACAACCCTAACCATCTTTCTTGGAAATGGTGCTGAGCTACAACCAAACCACTAGCAGTTGCTCAGCCAGCTTAGCCTGCATGCTGCCTTCTCAATGCTAGACTTTTAAAATCTGTTAGTTAAAGCACGATTAGCAAAAGCATTTTGAGATCTATGGATAATAAGCACTACAAAAGGGCTAGTCGTTGTTAACCTTATGCAGAGCACACTATTTGAGTAACCATCCTGTACAAGTATCAGAGGGGTAGCCGTGTTAGTCTGAATCTGTAAAAAGCAACAGAGGGTCCTGTGGCACCTTTGAGACTAACAGAAGTACTGGGAGCATAAGCTTTCGTGGGTAAGAACCTCACTTCTTCAGATGCAAGGCATCTGAAGAAGTGAGGCATCTGACGAAAGCTTATGCTCCCAGTACTTCTGTTAGTCTCAAAGGTGCCACAGGACCCTCTGTTGCTTTTTACATCCTGTACAAGGAAGTTGTTTTCAGGGGACTTCTAGAAGGGGAAGGAATAATCTCCTCCAACTGGTCCCTGCTTTACTTTTACACATACGAAGAACAGATGATGGATTCTGTGCAGTTGAGGATCCACTAGTTCTATCTTCAGATATCTTTGTGTAACCCATAGGTCCAATCCACAGAGGCTAGGAGCTGTTACAGCGCCCAGCTCTAGAAGTTATTTTGTAGCATGTCATGCTTTTTGCTCTAGAAGTCTCTGGTTCAGTCCCCAGCATGTAGACCAAGATGGTGGTCCTCACACTTGCTCATTGTGAAAAGTAGAGCCTTGCCTGAAATAAGCTGGTGATCTGCCCCTTTCTGCTCAGGCTCCCAAAATCTTGCCCAACTGCATACTGTGGAGCCACACCTGTTTCACTGTTTAAAGAGGCATGGGGTTGGCCCCTGGGTTATCAGGTTGTCCCTCCTGCCTGCTGATTCCTGGATCGTTAAAGTATCCCATGAGATTCTGCAGAAGCCTGATTTGTGCACATCAGGTACTAATCCAATAAAATATCAGTCATGGAAAAGTAAGAAAGGATAATAAATCGAACAACAGAATTCTGAATTTTAGCAGTATATGTAATGATATTGCAATAGGAGAGAAACCAAGTATTATTTTATTCCTCAGGGAAACCTATCACTGAGTACTCACAAAGGTCTCCATGTCTTCTTCCATGCTGCTCTCTCTAAACAGATCCACAAGGCCACTATCCTCCTCTTCCATGATACATATGAGAACTCAGCCAACTAACGCTAGCTAGACTGAGGGACAGTAGCTGACAATTTTTTCTAAAGCAAATTGTGTATATTTGATTGTACCCCTTTCCCCACCCTTGCTATTTGACTTGTCTTAAATAAGCTCTTATGGGAAGGGGACATCTTCATATGTGTTTTTATATTGTCTAGCACAACAGGGGCATGATTCTAACTGGTGCCTCTGGGCACTTTACAATATAAATATTAGATTATACTCAAAGGACTGTTAAAAGATCATTATTAAGGTTGCGAAGTCAAACTCTCCAAAGTCAGGAAATGTCATAATTAAGATTAACCTTATTTTGGCTCCCTTTTGTATGTGCATTATAATATAGCAGGGATCGGCAATGTTTGGCATGTGGCCAGCCAGGGTAAGCCTCCTGGCGGGCCGGGCCGGTTTGTTTACCTGCCACGTCCGCAGGTTCAGCCGCTCGCAGCTCCCACTGGCCGCGGTTTGCCACTCCAGGCCAATGGGGGCTGCGGGAAGCGGATGGGGAACTGAGGCACAGAGAAATTTAGGCCAAAAGTGTCCACTAATTTTGGCTGCCTAAGACTTGCTTTTTCAGAGTACTTATCATTATACAGTACTTTATATGTTCAGAGCAAAGATTCCATTGAGTTCAGTTGCAGCTGTGAGTGCTCAGCACTTCTGCAAATCAGACCCCAGGGTGTCAAGTTGAGCACTCAGAAAACAAGGAACACACAATTAGAGACCATCTGTGAAAAGTTTGGTTTAAGTGACTTGCCCAGCATCATGTAGGAACTCTGTGGCAGAAGCAGGGATAGTATCCAATTCTCCAGGGTAGTATTCAGCTGCCTTAATCATTAGACCATCCTTTCTTCCTGCAATCCCCAGCCTCATTAACTATACACTTTCCAATTTCTGCAACAAATGAAACAGGGGTCCTCAAACACCCTCTTTCATTACACAACCCTGATTCATCCCCAGAGCATGGTAACTTCTCTGCACTGAATGAGGCAGAAGTCCTGTGGAAAAAAATACTATGTGATTATGTAATTAAAGACTGTATCATAATATATACACACAAGGGAGACAAATTAAGATCACACAGGCAACCTTAATTCTGGCATTTCCTAACTTCTGAGTGCTGGACTTTGCAATCTCAATAATGTTGTTTTACCTAGAGCTGGTTGGAAAAGAGATTTTCTGTCTCACAAAAAATGTGAGATTTCAAGCCAATCAATCATTTCATTTTGAAAAAAAACATTTAATATTTGGAACCGTTTTTATATATAAGAAAGTAAATTTCAACATGAAAAAGCTACACTTTTCATTCAGAAAATGTTGCAGTGGGATGGTTTGACATTTTAAAAAAATTTAACATTTTTTAAAGAAAAGTAGGTTGAAATGAATAAAATATGAAAAATTTCATTTTTGCCAAATAGGCATTTTCCGACATAAAATTGTTTAGACAAAAGCTTTCCAACCAGCTCTAGGTTTAACATGATTTTGTGTGTGTAATAAACACGTGTTAAATACGTGATGGCAGAGTGTTGTTTTATACATTAGGCATACTCACTCCCATGGCCTCCTCCCTCACAGATACTCATCTGAGCTGTTTCTCTCCCCAATGCCTCCAGTCTCCTTTTCCCCCGCCCATTGAATCCCAGTCCCAATCTCCCTCCCAGAGTTTTTCATCCAATCTTAGTCTCTTCCCCCGCAGTTTTGTTTTCCCAAGATCTTTGCCCAGCTATTTCCCAGGTCTTCCCTGGCATCCCAGTGCCTTGTCAGCTGTCTCCCCTCTCCCTGTGCCTCCACTCCTCCCCTCACTGTTTCCTGGTCTCCCTGCCTATCCAGTCCCAGTCCCACCATCACTGCCCTGCCCTGGTTCCCAGTCCCAATCTCTCTGCCCAGGCATTCCCATTCTCCATGCCCTACCAGTCCCACTCTCCATCCCTGTCTCCAAGTATCAGTCTCTCTTCCCAGCCAATCGCAGTCTTCTCCCCTACACCCAGTCCCAGTTACCTTGCCAAGTCAGTCCCTGTCTCCCCCTGGCTCCCATTCCAATTTTTTCCCCTCACTATTCCAGGCTCTAATCCCAGCCTCTGACCCCACCATAATCTACTCCTCCCACCTTCCTCCAGGCACTGTTACTGTCCCTTCTGCATTCATATCTCAGCTTCCTCCTACATGGTCCTAGCATGGGAAACACTGAAACACCCTCCTTGCTGCCAATTCTCATACCCAATGCCATGCCAGCCAGGAGCACAACTGCAGAGAAAGTCCTGTATGGCCCCATCACTCTGGGCTGGAGCAGGCTCAGTGGAGATGGAATCTTTGGAGAATTTAGTGGAGAATCTCCAATTTGGCCAAACTTGGGCAGTTTATCAGAGGGATGGCAAAGGCATATCTCTGACACAATGGCCACCTCCCTGTCAAATTTCAAGTCCCTTAACCAAAGTCTGGGGGCATTTAGAGCTTCTAAAAGAAAAGATTACACAACTTTTTTAATGTGGCAAAACAACATTTTTCTCTAGTCTTATATTCAGGGATGGATGAACTGTTTTGGCAAAAATCTCAGCCTGAGGCAAATTCCTGGCATGGAAGATTTCAGATTATATAGTTAAAGTGCTAGCAAAGTCAAAAGCAACTGAAAATAGGGTTTTATAATGGGAAGTGTCAGGCAATCTCAATAACAGGAGGTGCTCGCAGCTTTGTCTATAATAAATAATATTCTCTCTAAGCCCCAAATGCTGCAGATATGCTGCTGGGGATCCTGACCCTCAAACTGTTTAATTATGTGTCTTTCTACTTCTCCAGGTAGGGTTGCCAGCTGTCTGGTTTCGACCGGAACGCCCCATCAAAAAGGGACCCTGGCAGCTCTGGTCAGCACCGCCAACCGGGCTGTTAAAAGTCTGGTCGGTGTTGCTGCTAGGCTAAGGCAGGCTAGTCCCTGCCTGTCCTGACACTGCGCTGTGCCCTGGAAGCGGCCAGCAGGTCCAGCCCCTAGGTGGGGGGACCACAGGGCTCCACATGCTTCCCTGCCCTGAACACCGGCTCCGCACTCCCATTGGCCAATGGGAGCTGGGGGGGGGTGATGCCTGTGGGCGAGAGCAGTGCTCAGAGCCTCCTGGCCCCCCTGCCTAGGAGCTGGACTGCCGGCCACTTCCGGGGCACAACGCGGTGCCAGAAGAGGCAGGGAGCCTGTCTTAATCCCACTGCGCCTCTGACCAGGAGCTGCCCGAGATAAGCCCGTGCCCCAGCCCTGAGCCCCCCCCCCAAAAACAGCCCCTTTCTGCACCCCAAACCCCAGCCCAGAGCCCCCTCCCGCACCCTGAACCCCTCATTTCTGGTCCCACCCCAAAGCCTGCACCCCCAGTTAGAACCATCACCCCTTCCTACACCTCAACCCCCTGCCCCAGCCCAGTGAAAGTGAGTGAGGGTGGAGGAGGAGAGCGAGCCAATGAGGTGGGGGGGCATATAGTGAGCAGGGGCAGGCTAGGGTGTTTGGTTTTGTGCAATTAGAAAGTTGGCAACACTATCTCCATGTCCTGCTTTCAGCCAGCCAGTCCTCCACTTGCCTGAGAACCCCCTGGTCAGGCATGTTGTATATGGCTATCTCGTTGAACAAATCTATAACCTTCCCTAATTTAGAATCACATAGTGAGCATATCCCTAATCTAGTTCTCATGCTGTTTGAGCTTCAGGAGTTTAAAGTAGATGGATGAGGCTCAGGAACCATTCAATAGTATACGTCTGACAACAGGTGAACACTGCAGTTTGCTCCTAGTTCCCTCCTGTATACACCCAGTGGGTAGAAGGTAAAGTTCTGGACATTAACTCAGAACTGCTGGACTTTTTACATTTCAATCCATATTTAGACTATGAAATAAAAGGGCCTGACAATTTAAGAGGCACTAAAGGTTGAAAATGTTGGTCTCAATCTTAAGGCTGCATCAACAGAGGGGTTTTGCATTTAATAATGAGCATAGTTTCTCTTCATATCAAATAATGTCATTAGAAGAAATAATCAACATGCTGCACAACATATTAGAATAGTTACAGTGAAGTAATACTACTTATGGAAAAGACATTTTAACTTCTGCTTTTCAAGCGGGCAAGAATACACCATATGCCAAATCTGTGTCCTGATCCTCCGTGGGAAATGAACATGCTCAGCCCTTCTCAGGATCACGACCCAGAACTGCAGTAACTCATGACAATGCACTGTCCTAAATATTTTAACCCCAGAGGAAGTTAAGCGTGCTGTCAATCAGCAGCATCACTGGAAATAGGTTCCAAATGAGTGATATACATTTGCTGTGCAGAAGACATGGATGTGAACATAATTTTCTTGGCTAGAGATAGAGGCTGAGTTTTTTACACAGCTGAGAGTCTGATTTCTAGCATTCTCTGGAACTAATCTATAATGCAGCATAGAGTTGGTTTCAGCTGATTCACTTCACTTCCACCTTCTTTTAAAGAAACTAGCCAAGAGAAGCAGTTTCTTCAGTTAAACACTCTCACACAAATATGCATCACTCTTCCCCCCTTTTTGGGAATTATACTAATCAAAGTAATATTTTCTAGATAGTTTATGTATAATAGTTAATTAAGATTGGAATTCTCTGGAAAAAAACATATATTTTCTGTAGGAACAAACTATTACAGATTGTTTCCATTTTCAGAGAATACCAGTATGATTAATATCATAGGCATTTTCCTTATATGCTAGCCAGGTTAAAGTTCTCAGCAAGCCACAAATGTATTTCACAACAACTAATAACAGATAAAGAAAATAATTAGACTGTATAAAAAAGCATCTCTTTGTTGTAAAGTCATCTCAGCTAAGATGACTGCACAATTTTTGTATAGAGCCTTTGAGCTATAAATGCAAAAATACTGCTGGTTTTATAAAGCTAGTAGTGCATCATCAGCTTGAATTTTTGCAATTTAAAGAACAGTTGGCAAGAGATAACAGGTGTACACTGGTTTCACCTTTTTTTTTTTTTTTTGTATTTATTAAAATCTCTGGATACCAATTAACCTTGCTCAATATTTATTATTGTTTCATCTGCCAGTAAAGAGGAACTGCAAGCACTACAATAAATGAATTGAAAGATAGTCTGGTTTTGCTGTAGGTTTTGTAAAAAACTATGATCCCACTTCATGCTGCTTCATAAATATTTTCCAGTTACTCAATTATTCTTCAATTAATCTTTGCAATGCTCCTACGGCAATGGTGCATTAAAGACATTATTTTTCTCTTTTGAGCAGTGGAAGGAAACACCTGTTACAAAAGCCGTGCTTGGTCAAGGCAATGCCACTTTTTATAATAATGTCAATAAAAAGGTCCCAAACTTCAAATGCAGATCTTAAAAAGAGTGTATTAAAACTCACACATTTTTATAGACAGTCTAGATCTACCACAGCTGTGGCTCTGTATCCTCATTTCACTTCGTTGGAACAAAGAAGTTTGCACTTTACCCTAAGCGTCTTAAACTTCATGCAAGTAACAATTTTTCACATTTAAAAACCTGCCAGTCCTAGACCTGCTTGCCATGCCTGGGTAGGCAGATCTGTACTAAAGAACAAGTTTTATTCTGATCCCAAATGAGTTCAGTAGCACAGCTGGCTGAAGACAGTTAATTGCTCTTCATGATGATTAGAATGTTGTTAAGGTTTTCTCAGAGGGAGAGAAAGAGAACAGGCATGTGGTTATGAAAGGTCATGGTAGAAACAAGATATAGCAGACACAACGTAGTGTTATATTGACAAATGTTTATCATAAGAAAACACACTGAATGTTAAAACCTGCCCACTGCAAAGTTTTCTAGCTGATTATATTGTAATACAATTTCATTAAGTAGCTCTATGCACTAAGAGTTCTCTGTAACTAGCAAATTGATAGGGTTTTCTATTCACAGTAGTTCACGTGTTTTAAAGAAGCAACATAAATATGTTTAAACTTGGCAGAATTCAATTTTTATATAATTTCAACAGATAATATAAATATTTTGTTTTTAAGCATTTTTTTATATTTAAGTTTTCACAGTTGCATGAAACTATAGGGGTTAGTCAATGAGGCGAGTCATACAATAATTATTTAGTGACAGTGGACACTGAGATTCAAAAAGTTAAAGCTTTGTAACCATTAAAACGCATCTTGTCAACATCACATTTCAAAAAAATACAGAGTAAATAGCCTTAAATCAAACTAGTAAGTTCTCTCAGGCAGCATTTTTCTTACTTTGTCTATGTGAAAATTTTGATTATCATCAGTGGAAACATTTTTTTTTTCAGTTTTGTAGCTTTGCCAGTGAAATTGAGGATTATTGACATTTACCAATAAAAATCTGATCATTCCAATCCTAAATATGCTGTAGAGGTTGAAAAGAAAAAAGAAAAGAAAAGGAAGCCCTTAATCATTTAGCTTTGAAAGATGAATGAATTATTTTTCTAAACTATGTAGACTCCATAATAGGAAATCACAGGCTAGAAACATGGTTGTATGTTATTACTGTTATATTCTACACAGCTCTTAGTTAATTTCACACAAGCAATTGAGCAATAGATTCCTCTTTAATAACTTTATAAAACTGATATATTCTGAATTAGATATGTCCCCATTTTGCTGCCATATAGACAGGTAAAGGGATTTATAATTCTCTTTATACAGTTTCTCACATGTTCTACATAAATTTTCAAGGTCCAGGTACAGTAAACAGTCCAATATAAACATTGTAAAATGACATTCCAATAGCCTGGCTGATGTACACAGAATAGCTGGAGTTCATTTACAAAATAGCTGGCATGCAAGGGCTTAATAGAATCATAAAAATTAAAGAAGGAAGAGGTCTATTTTAATGAATCATGTATTGTAGAGGATCAAAGAGTTAAAGCAGGCAGGCAACGGAACTACTAGACTTATTTGCATCGTTTGGACATCCTATCCATCAAGCAGTGGCTCAGTGCTGACGAACCATAATTTATTTTCTTGATACTTATGATCAGTCACACATATCTATTTCTTTATCCAAGATTTTACGTGTACTCATCGCCATGGAATGTAATGCAATAATATATGTCAAGATGTTAAGTGGTGTTAAAATGAAAGAAAAAGGGGAATATGGAAAGAGTGACTGTTAATGTTCAAATAAAAAAACATAAGAACCACTAACTCATACACCTAAAATAATTAAAATCAAACCATTTTTTTCCTGTTTGAATGCTACAGTTAAATCCAGACTTACACAGGAAGGTTTTATTTTGGAACAAATATAGTCTCACTTAACCCTCCTGGTATAAACAAAAAGATAAGAACTTCTCAATAACAAAATGTTTCAACTCTCTTCTGTCAAGATTTTCCTGACTAAATGGAAAGAAAATTTAAGATCACCCTATCAAGAAACTGTCCATTTCAGTCAGAATATAAATATTCCCCTTTTAACTGTTCTTAACACTGTTCTTTTTGTCTCAAGGTTTGTATATTTAGTGACTTGTTTTATCAAAATTACACTGGGATCCTTCCCTCATCCTGGTCAGGACCTTTCAATTCAGGGAGAGTAGTTTCCACCTTACATCATCTCTAGACTTCCCTTGATGGGTCTTTGGTAATTTTTGGAAGATTTGGGGCTCCTTTTGCATATTCCTGCAAGATAACTGGAGCAATTTGACCAACTTGGAGGCTAATCACAACATTTTCAAATTTGCTTGCCTCATGTTATGTATCTAAAAAAAATGGCCTGTTGATGGTGGGAGTTTTGTGTCTTCAACGCCTCTGAAAAGCCAAGTCACTTTTATTTATTTTATTTAATTTGAGGCAGCCAAGTTTGAACATTTTGGCCTATGACCCTCAAGGCAGTCTAGACCAGAGAGGAGAATGTTCCAGAAAGGAGGAAAAAGCCAGAAGTATAATCTTTCTAGATCTTGCTTAGAGGCTGAAGTAGTGTATTTATTGATTGATATCTAATCTATTTCTCTAATAAATGGTTATACCTCAGTTAAAGTGCATGTAACAAATTCGATCTCTAATTCTGCCAGATATTCCAGATACATAGTGCACTGGGATTTCAAAGGAGTTTCTTGACAATAAGAGTGTCTAGTGGTGGCTCTAGCTTGCTTTAGCTGTATATGTGCTCATTAATTAAAGACACTTTTGAAAGTGTCCTTCAGTTCTCTGCTGTGGCTGTTGGGCTGTTCAGTGAAATGGAATTGACATCACTAATACCCCTGGGTTGCTTATAACCCTCACTGTAATATTCATTACATTGCCTTGGGAGCTGGAATAGCTCTCCTGAATGGATCCATCATTTGCAAGAACTATTCTGTTAAATTAACAGGTCTAAATGGCCCATAGACTTGAGAAGAAGGTCGAGTTGTTTAGCCTTATTTTGTTTTCTCTGCTGGACCTTAGTGACAGGACCAGAAATGAGAATGCTGTCACATGCTGGGGTGGAGGTCCAACAGCAAAACAACTAATAATAATAAGTGTCCTGCAGATGCTGTAGCCAGGCATTGTCGTTGTTTATAATTGGCATAGTTCAAGGAAAAGCTAGATTTCATCAGTCCATAGTTTAATAGTTAATATTAAGAGAAAAATAACAGTGATGCTACTATTGCCTACAAGACATCCATTTTTCTATTTTTATAGCTCAGGGGTAGGCAACCTATGGCACACATGCCAAAGGCGGCACGCAAGCTGATTTTCAGTGGCATTCACATGCCCTGGGACCTGGCCACTGGTCCGGGGGGCTCTGCTTTTTAATTTAATTTTAAATGAAGCTTCTTAAACATTTTAAAAACGTATTTACTTTACATACAGCAATAGTTTAGTTATATATTATAGACTTATAGAAAGAGACCTTCTAAAAACACTAAAATGCATTACTGGCACGCGAAACCTTAAATTAGAGTGAATAAATGAAGACTCGGCACACCACTTCTGAAAGGTTGCCGACCCCTGTTCTAGCTGTTACTTTGAAAAGCCAATTGCATAGGTTCTAACAATTCTGACTAGGTCACATTAATCACTGAGGTACCTATGCGCGTGTCTACAGTGTATTTGGGAGTGAGCCTACCAGCCTGCTAACAATATGCATTAGCTCTGCTCAAGCTAGAGCACTCACCAGTGAATCAAAATGGTTGAGATTCTTACAGTTCTAATCCTGGTAACACTGATCTCTTGCCAAATAACAAAATAAACAGTCAGATTCTAGTTCTCTTGGTCACACTGAATACTACTCAAGAATTAGGATAGCAAAATAGAGTCCTTAAACACGTCAGAAGAACTCGGAATGCTCATTTTAAAAACCCTCTGTATTGTATCATAAACGTAAAAGAAGTCCTCAGGATATTGGATCCATTTTGTATTAGGCACTGTCCATGATTAGCCTCTGTAATATGTCTACTGGATTCTTAGACATCTTACACAGACCATTCAACTCTGCTAGTCTGACTGAGTCATCTAACAGATTTACCAGTAAACTGATGTAAGGCCTACCCCATAACAGAAAATTTGACCTTCCACAACATACTCCTGCTTTTTAAAAACAAATCTTGTTAAAACATGGAGTTGCAAGTATGAATTTCCTGACCCACCAATAAGATCTTTTGTGCTGCTGACAGAGGCTAACAACTTCAGTGTAGCATCAAGGGCAGTACACAGAGACGAAAGATATATATTGTGTGTTATGCTTGTAATAGCCTGGGCCCATCCTGTATCTTTAGGAAGGTTCCTCATTTGAGTGTCAGCTTATTGCTCTCTAGGGATCCAACATCTTACCCTTTCTTTTGTGCTTGTGACTGTATGTGTATGCTCCTCCTTCGGAAAGGAATCAATATTAGGCTGGCAGACAGCATTTGTTACAGCGGAGAGCATCCTTTGGGAGTTCTTTGGTGTAGCCCCCATTCTTCTGTTTTAGCAAAATAGGTATGGAGTGGGTTTAAGTTGGCTGAATCCTCCTAGTGTATACGTACTCTATTGTGTTTATGTCTGCTGTAGACTTATCCTCCAGAGGCAGCAGCTAAGCTAAATGTGAGCCAAACACTGTGCCTGATGCATTTTCTCTTCTCTACCCTAGAGCCAACTAGCTGACTCAGGAGACCTGTATCAGTAAACCTTACATGCTGTATATGCCCTTGGCAGGGATGTACAACTCTTAAGGGGACTAACTCAACCAAAACAGAATCCATCTACATATTTTTCTTTAAGAAAGTGTGTAGTCAACTGCAGTTGCAGTGTATTAAATCAGTGTTTAACTGTCACCCCCTTACTTAAGACAAGGTATGTAATCAGCAAAGGTGTGGTCACATTGTGTTTTACTTATAGCAAACCATCTCTGACATGCCAAACGGCATGCACAAAGAAAATATTTTGCAATTATCAAATTGTAAATGATACCAAATAGAAAATATTTTCATTTGTTACTTTTTAAACTTTAGTTTTGATAAGGAAAACAGGAGTGAAGAACTGCTGTGCAGAATAGAAGTGCCAGAGATTCCATGAAGTCCGCTAGGGATTTTACTATTGATTTTACATGGAAGGTGGTCCAATATTAAGGTGATAGATAACAACATAAAACTCTTTACATAGACAGACTCCCCGCTCCACTGCGTCCCCGCTGCCCCAGGACTCTCTCTGCTCAAGGACCATACGTGAATGCAAGGCTCAGTGGCATGGGAAGCCTGTGTCCTCAGCCCCGAGGTTCTTGCACACAGCTCTGTCCACCTGCCCACATGAAAATCTCAGGAATGGAGGATCTTTTCAGACCATTGTGACAGCTTCACCCACAGGCACCAAAATTACATGACTCATGATCAGTTTGTGAGAGTTGGCAGTATGTACAATTGGCTTCTCAAAGGGGACTCCCCTTAGCTGCCACCACCATCAGGCTTATGGAACTGCTGTCTGATCCCCTCCATCTTTCACCCCATAACTGTCCTCTGCTCCAACCTCAGCCTCCCTCCTAACCTCCATCCGCCTAAATCTGCCTTCTGCTCCTCCCAGGGCCCTGCTCCCCTTTACTCTCCCTATTCGCATTTGATGGTGCCTCTGCTGCTCCTCACACTCCCTATGTCCTTTCTCACCCCTACGCCATACAGTGGCAGACATGTTACCCATAGACATGGCTTTATATATAGGGACCCGCAGGAATTGGTTCTGACTCTACACTTACTAACATGTTTACCAATGACCAGGAAGAAAACATAAAATTATCACAGATAAAGTTTTCAGATGACACAAAACTTGGGGGAATAGTAAATAATGAAGAGGATGTCACTGAGATAGAGTAATCTGGATTGCTCAATAAGCTAAGGGGAAGCAAACAATATCTATGTAATATGGTTAAATGTATACCTCTAGGAACGAAGAATGAAAGCCATACTTTCAGGATGGGGGACTGTATCCTGGCAAACTGAATCTGAAAAAGATTTGGGGGTCATGATAGATAATCAGCTGAACATGAGCTCCCAGTGTGATGCGGTGGCCAAAAGGGATAATAGGATCCTTGGATGCATAAACAGAGGAATCTTGGGTAGGAGTAGAGAGGTTATTTTACCTCTGTATTTGGCACTGATGTGGACCGCTGCTAAAACACACTGTCCAGTTCAGGTGTCCACAATTCAAGAAGGAAGTTTATAAATTGGAGAGGGCTCAGAGAAGAGCCACAAGAATGATTAAAGGATTAGAAAATGTCTTATAGTGACAGACACAAGAAGCTCAAGATATTTAGCTTAACAAAGAGAAGGTTTAAGGGGTGACTTGATTACAGACTGGAAATCAGCTGTAAATTTTTAACAGTCAGAGCAATTAACAATTTACTAAGGTTGTGGTGGATTCTCCATCACTGGAAAATTTTAAATCAAGATGGCATTGTTTTTCTAAAAGACCTGCTCTAGAAATTATTTTAGGAAATTTCTATAGCCTGTGTTACTCAGGAGGTCAGACTAGATGATCACAATTGGCATTGGAATGTATGAATGTATGTATAGACGGCAGGGAAATAATGGCCATCTTGCTGACTTCAGCCCCATTGACAGTAATGGGAGATGATGGCCATTTTGACTAAGGGAAGATTTGTAAGTTGTCAGCCTTTCAACACGTTTTCATGAGACGGGTAAAAAAACCACCCCCAACTCACTAGAATCACAATAAAATCATGAGAGCTGGCAATACTAGGAGCTTGCTGTATGTACTCTGGATTTGTTGCAGAATAACAGAACAAATACTACATATGTGCAACAAATGAGTTGCCATAATTTTGAATTTTCTGAGATTTCATTTAAAAATCTCAACCATAACATTAAATTAGCAAAGGTGTTTTAGCATCGATCTGTATTACTATTCAATTAGAGGGTCACACACTTGCTTTCTATTGTAGGCTGAGTGCACTGCACATACCAGGTACTTGTTGCATCCTGCCATTCCCTGCCAACCCTGACCTCTCGAGGTCCCTTCCAGTCCTAGAATCTATGAATCTAAACCCCCAACACACACATACAAACTCTGTGTGCCACCTTCACATCCCTCTCTATTTCAGGGACTCCCTGTACCATCCTCCACCCCTTCCTGCATGTCAGGGACACTGTGTGTCCCCTTTTCCACCTACCCAATACCAGTCTTCTTCATTCTCCCCCCATGCCAGAGGCTCGGTGTGCCCCTTCATTTCCTCCTTGTCCCCATTTCCCCCTCTACTACATGCCAGGGGTTCTGTATTATCCACATGCCCCCCTTCCCCATACCATTGTTCCCCTTTTTAGCCCATGCCAGGGGATCTGTGTGCTCCCCCCATTTCTCCATTTCCATCCATGCCCCTTCCCCCCATACAGGGTACCCCATTCTCCCACCATACCAGGGGTTCTGTGTTCCCCCCATTTCTTCCTTCCTCGCCATGACAGGGGCTCTGTGTGTCCTGCATGCCCACCTCTTCCCCCCCCCCCCCCCACATACCAGGGTTCTCCATTCTTCCCCCTTGCCAAAGAGTCTGTGTGCCATCTCTTTCTCTTCATGCTAGGGTCCCCGATTTATTCCCCCCTCCATGCCACAGGCTGTGTATGTGTCCCCACTGCCTCCTTCCCCTATGCCAGTGTACCTCAATCTCCTCCCCTCTCCTTCCTCTCCCTCTCCCCGACCCACCATTTTAATTTATTTTCTTTCTACCTAGAAGAAAAGTCATTCAGTGTGTCAACACTTCTAAACTGCACTGGGAGGATCAGCAGAGCTGAGATGGGGGTTATTATTGCACTTTAAGGTATTAATGACTGCCATCAGACAGTGCTGTGGATCTGAGTGTAAGACCTCTCTTCACTTGGCCAACAATATATGAAAAATGAATATGTATGGCCTGACCCATCCAAAATTCCCGCTGAGTCAATGAAACATTTGAGTAATATTAGTTCCATTCACTGCATGCTGCAAAGATATATATTCCAAACAGTCTAATAAATTGCTCAGATTCCAGAAATAATAAATACGTATTTGTGCATGTATCTGGCACAGAAAACTGGAAAAACTCAGACGCAGTCCTGCACTCCTGATTCATGAAAATGGGATTTCCATGGGAGTCAAGAGTGCAAGACAGGCCTCAATTCTTACCCCAAGATGTAATGTTTTAAATATGTACTGACTAATAGAAATGAAGTTTCTTGGTGTTCCATTCCAACCTCACTTATTCATAGCATCCCATTAAATGTTTACCTACCATCCAGCCAGGGCCACTATCCAACACTGCATTTTAAACAGATTTTCAGCACCTCCAGTTTAAACCTCATTTTCAGTCTTTGAAAATAATTGTTTCCTTTCTATGTAGAACAAGTTGTTTAACATTAAGCCATTCCTGAACTCAATAAAAATCAATGGCCCAATGAAGTGTGCAATCGTCAGAGCACCTCTCTAGAGATCTTCACCATCCGCTATGTACTGCTGTAAGTGCATGACAAAGAGCAAAAGATGCAGTATAAAGGAAACTCGCAAACTAAAATAACAAAGTCCCCCAAACACACATCCTACTACAAGATGTCCAGCTTGTTGCTAGCAACTGAACTAAATGTTTCCTGAAGTTGTCCAATTCTATGATGAATCTTGAGTGCCAATGAAATGCAGTTTTGAATTAAAATACCCATTGTTTATCAGATTAAAGAACCAGGATAAATAGTTAAGTAAATATGTTCCCCACCATCTGCCCCTTATTTGTCATACTGTGGATGTAATTTGATAACCTCAGTAATGATGAACTTGTTGATGGATAACAAAGACTAGACTTGTGTGAATAATTACATCATCCTTGAATCAGGGAATACATTTCTGCTTTTCCCCAGAATTTATAGATCTCAGAAATGCACAAAGCTGGTCCAAAAACCTTTCATTATCAAACACATCTGTGTGTAACTGCAAAACACACCTTTGACAAAGTACAAGTGCTGCAAATCCCTTAAAGAAAGTGTTCTTAATAGGAGCCAAAAAGGATGGCTGATGAGAGATGTAGTGAAAGACATCGAACTTTTGGCAAGCATTCAAAAGACAAACAGAATGGAAGTGCAGTAGCCAGTCAGTGACTTCATACTGAAAAGACAAAAGCCGGAGATCACAAAGTCTCCCCAAAGTAGGATTTTTCATCTTAAATTATTAAGGGCCTTAAGTCCTGAGAGCTGTTGCTTATTTTATTTGGATAACCAACATTATAGTTTTGCTTCTGTCCAGTACAAATGGAAAGACAGCCTGAGCAATGAATAGAAGTGGGTGAAAAGGGTTTTGTTTTTGTTTTTTTGAGATTTCAAATTTTTTTCCCATTCAACACTGGGATAAAACCAAGAACTTTTGAATTTTTTAGTGAAAACCTAGTGAGAGAGACCCATCCCAGAATAGTGTTCTGATTAGGGCAACAAGCCATTGGCAAGAGACCCAGCTTCAAGTTGCTGCTGGGGGGAGGCGTCTCACTCTCTCTCTTTCTTGTTTTGAACAGAGATGATATTTTTCTCTTTCTCTCTTTCTTTTTGAGCAAACATTCTATCCTGGATATGGGAAACCTCAACAAAAGTTTAGTGAAAACTAATATGTTCCCATGAAAAGTTTCTGTTTTGACAAATTGGCATTTTCCGATGAAAACTGTTTTGTCAAAAAAAAAAAAAAATTCCCAACTAGCTCTAGTGATGAACCATTTGATTGGGCAGGTACTGAATTGCACAAAATCACTGGGTAGCATGGCCACCAACACATAAAATGGCAGTTAAATATCACATCCAACATGTTACCTAAATAATGTAGGTAAAGACTGCCTGGAGTTTCATCAAGTTTTGCTTCATCTGTATTCAAAACTACTGCCATAACATGAAAGAAAATAAACCAAAAAACATGAAAAAGGAGATCACAGTTAATAAGCTTTTTAGTCTTCATTTGATGTGGTCTTTTACATTCTGGGTCCAGACCAACCTTTGCCAAAACAATTGACGTATTTATGCTCATACAAGTGTAGCACATATTTATCATGTGCTAGGAAATAACATGGTAATACATAACCAGACTAGCCATAGTTACAATTTTTTTCTAATGCTCAATTAGTTTCCTTGAAGTACCACAAGTGTTAACAGGTGTTCAGGCTACAAGCTATCATGCAGGTAATTCATCATTAGTTTTTGTTAACTAACCATCTCTCCTTACACATAACCCACTGTTTACTCATATCAAGAGAGAGTAGTAAGTAGTTCACCCTCATTGTTAAATTACTTAATCACACGCAAGAGGTATATTTAAGTTAAAGTGGCAGCTCCAGTGGTCTGGATAATTTTCCAGATTCATCTCTTTAAAAAGACACAAGGGATTTTATATTTCCACTGGGAAAAGGTATTTTTATTTAGGGAGCTTTTAATAAATAACTAAAGGCTAGATCCAGCTCATAACAAGGGGCAGTTGCATAGCTGCAGTCCAGGAGCAGACAAATGAAGGAATTGTGACTTCCTCCCAGCTCCCTGCTTGCTGTAGAGAGGAAATAATCTGCTACTGGTCTATAGGAGCAGGAAGTTACTTCCTCCACTATATTGGCTCAGCTGCAGTGGCCTATGCACTATATATACATAGTATTTTTGGTCTGTCTTTTGAATGCTGAACTCCCCTCACCCATCCCCAGTGTTTGTGTGACAATTAGTGTTGCCCATTCTCCCACAATTACTGGGAAAGGTGATTGTGGCCCCCCACTGCAGGAGCTCTCATCCCCACATCTATCTGATCCTGGCCCAGAAATTAATTCTGCCCGCAACCTCTAAATCAGTCTTGTTCCCACATCAGTTCTGCCCACCATCACTTCAGCCTTCCTCAGCCCCTGTCAGTTCAGTCCCCCAGCCACACCTCTGATCCTCCTTCTTCACCCCCACTTCCAGGTTGGGGGGCTGCTCCAGGGGTCATCACTCCCCCCACTTCCCGGCTGCAGGGAGGGTGAGGGGAAGAGGGAGAAGAGAAACCTGAGCAGCTGGGGTCTTTCTGCTGCTTCCTCCGCTCCTGTGCGAATGGCTTTGGGTTGCTGAGGGGAGGAAGAGAGGGAGAGAATTTCCCACACAGCAACTCTGATTGGTGTCTCTGCTCAAAGAGGCGGGCAAGTAGGGCAGATAGCCAATCATAGAGGGCTTTCCCCATAAGCAGGGCTCATTTTCAGTAGAAGACTGGAGTTTCTCGTGTCACCACAAGACTGGCCTCCAGCCTGGCCATAATTTCATCACTTGTGACAAAAATCACAAGAGTTGGCAATATTGTCCTAACCTGCCACCTGCATGGGGGGCTGCTCATCCCACAGAGACTGCTGTCCCTCCAGTTCTGTGTCCTGTAGTGTGAGTAGCTCACACAGAAGAGCAAGGGGACATCTGATAACCATTACTCACCTGCACAGATAGGTAGGTTCTAAACTTGCTTCCTAGTCCATTGAGTGTGTGTCTTCAGAATATAATAGTCCATTACATCGGAGGCAAGAGTCAACCTCTGCCTGTAACACAGAAATTCAGGAAGTCACTTGACCCCAACAGAAATGAAGTCAGGAGGAGGGATTCTAATTTCACAACTTGGTAGTAACTTTGGAGGAGGTGAGAACATTATTAGTAGTAGTATTCATGTTTATTATAGCAGTGCCGAAGGGCCAGCCAAGAGTTGGGCCCCATTATGCTGGGCATTGTACATGCATGGAAGAATAGATGTTCCTGCCCCAAACAGCTTATAATTTAAATAGACAAGGCAGGCATGTGGGGTGGGTGGGATGAAGGAGAGGTATAACACTAAAGCAGCATGATCAGTGTGATATCAGCAAACATCATATTGTGCCATGACTTTTCTTCTTTGTGTGTGTGTGTGTGTGTGTGTGTGTGTGTGCGGGGGGAGTTTGCTTAGCAAGGGATAAGCTAAATGGAAAGAAAAGGTAAGGGAAAGAGGGTGAGAAGGAAAGGGGAGGGGAGAAGAGGAGGAGTTGTGGATTGAAGATAAGGTGAAGAAACTGTGAAGGAGGGGAAAGTTTGGTGCAAACAGACAATCAACACAGGGCAGAGAAAGTCCTGTCAAAACTGTAGAAAGTTCTCTGAATGTCCTAAGGTCCCTGCTTTGGCTGCTTCTCCTATCAGCTGGAGTATATGGACTCCTCTTAGGGTAAGGTGGAATTACCTGGGCCCTAGTGCCCCCATAGTTTGGGGGAGGATAGTTCTGGGTCCAAAGAGTTCTGGGGGGTGGCCCTGCCTTGGCTCCAATTTACCCTTACCCCCAGCATACTGACAAAGTTTCCCAGTATGTCAGGGAGACGTGTGTGTACAATCAAAAATCTCCCAACTTCCAATTTAATAGTGTTGTCTCCTGCATAAAAACAACAAAAAGCATCCATTTATGCCAAATAAAAAAATTCAACTACACTATCCAGATTCATATGCATCAGCTGTGCGTGCACATCAGTACTGGCTGTGGAGGTGGGGGCTACCTGGACTATGGCCTGACCACTTTTTGACTAGGCCAAACGTGAGTGATGCTACGACCCCAAGCACCAGGTTGCAACACCATTCACTCAATTTGGAAAGGGGTGGGTGAAAGGGCCCATGAGTCTGAAGTGTGGACCTGAGAGAGGAAGAGGAGGATCAGGAAGGGGGAGGAGGAATACAGATAGGTTTAAGTAGCAAATTAAGTACCACTACAAAGCTCACTAAAATTAATTTGAAAAGATTAGTCCCCTAGTGCAGCAGTTCCATCTTTATCTGCTTTTGCACCTACTGTTAGTCAGGAAGTCAGGAGAGAGAGCTGGGGGAAAGAATAAGGAGCCTCTCCCAACAGACTGTGAAAGGCCTGACTAGAATGGCAGCCCCTGTGCTCATGGCTCTGTGTCCCACTAAGTACTGGACAGCAAAGCTGGCAGGCCACGCAATGGGGAGCATGTTGCACCCTGTAAAGGACTGTAGCATTACTTACTTTGCCCTGTTGAACCACAGAGCTCTCTGAGGTGCAATGCCACTAAGACACTCCCTAGGAGTGTGGGGGGATGCAATTCTGCATAGTCAGGTACAATTAAGCTCCTTGAGACTAAAGCAAAAGAGTCATTACCCCTTTTTGACCTGAGTGGCAAGTCAAAGTTCAGAGCCCTGTGGATTGTTCCAGTTTGGAAGAGAAATTGACAATGGACTCTGGTACTGCTGATGCAATCTGGTTTATTTACAAAGAATGTACAAAGTCCTGCTTCTCTGAACAGAGGAGGAACCACTGATCAGGACATTGCTTCCTTACTCACAGCATCAAACTCTTTCAGCCAGCCATCTGACCCCAAACTTATCTCTCATCTTTTCCCAGGGCCACACACCATACCTCCAAGGCTGGGCCTGCTTGGCTTTCTTTCTGCGTCTCTCTGTGCTTCAGTCTGTTTCTCTCCTTGTTCTGTGTCTTCAGCTTGTGCTATGTTTCTCTCTCATGCACAAACACAGACCAAAATTATCCCACCAATCAAAGCCCCCTCTCGCTTCTTCTCTTATGCCTTTCTATTCTATGCAAAACACAGGGCCTTCATCACTGCCTTCCACCTTTGCCAGTCTCCTGCTGCAGCTTAACTTCTTCCCATGTCATTTTGATAGCTTTCAATGCTGCTTCTATCATGCATTTCCATGTTATCCTTGGTCAATCTCTTGCCCTGTGGGTTCCAGTCCAACACTTGTTTTGTTATGTTATTTGGATCTTTCCTCCATGTATGTCCTAGTCATCTCCATTTTTGTTCCATAGTTTCCTGTCCTATCCGTTTTTGTTTCATCCTCCTCCAGAGATCTTAGTCTGTGATTTTTTTATCTGTCTGTCTGATACTGAGAGTTTGACTGAGGCAGCTATTTAGAAAAACTTGGAGTTTAGATAGTAAAGTCTTAATAAGTCTCCAAGTTTCACCTTAAAGTAAGAGTGACCTTACAAAGGTGTTAAATATTCAAAGTTTAATTTGGAGGGAGACATTTCTGTTTCTGCAGATCAGCTGTAGCGTTACAAAGGCAAGTCTGGCTTTGACTGTTCTGTGTTTAGTGTCTTCAGCTGTTCCACCTGTTGTATTTGCAATGCTGCCAAGATATGTGAAATATTGGACCTCTTCTACATCAGTCCCAGAAAGTGTTATTGGTGTTTCTTGTTTGTGGTGATTCTCATAGTTTTAGTTTTCTTGATGTTTATTTGCAGCCCTACTAATTGTGCATAAGCCTAGAGATCATTTGTTTTGGCTTGCATGTCTCTATGGGTATAGGAGAGCAAGTTGATGTCATCTGCTAAGTCCTGGTTCCATAACTTCTCTGTGAAAACCCGTTGTATGCCCCTGAATTGTTCTGTGGTCCTTCTCATTACCAAATCCACTACCAGTAGAAAGATCATGGGTGACACAACGCATCTTGATGCTCATAGTAACCTCCAATGGCATAGTCAGTTCACTGTTATGTATTACTTGGTATGTCATTATCATAGAAGCTCTGAATGATGTTTGCACATTTCTAAACATGTGGAACAAGGGGACACATTGTGAAGTTGCCAAAGGAAGGTGACCTCAGTGTCAGCGTAAAAACTGGAGGGACGTTCAATTGTTGCCTATCCCAAGTAAGGTATTTACCCATCTTTCCCCCATCTTATTCTAGACAGAATAAAGAAAGTGGTAGACTCACAGGTACAACAAGAGCAAGCAGGGTTCAGACAGGAGAAATCATGTATAGATCAAATAGTAATCCTACATATCATCATAGAACTGTTGAGCAAATGGCAGTCATCACTTTATATGAATTTTATAGATTTCCAAAAAGCCTTTGATACAGTGAATAAAACAGTTTTATGGAAGTTGCTATGCCAGTATGGAATTCCTAAACCCTGCATTTTAAAGCCCTTGAGACACGGGACTCAGCTTCCCAGATTGTGCCTCTTTTGGGGTGCTACTGTTACTGGTTCAGCTACCTAATTACAATGGCTTCTTTACATTTATCTTGAATGTAAGGCAGTGGCCAGGCCTGATCCACAGCAGGGTCTAACCCAACCCGCAACAGGTTCCATTGCCACTCAGATCCTCTTGCCTTCACAGTGAACAATGACAAGTATTTTTTAAATTGATTATTGGTATTCTTTTTAGCTGCTAATGGAAGGTTTTGCATTTTTTGTAGTATGGGGATGGGGGGGGCTTCCTCTTGCCAAAGAACAGGATGTTACCTGCTTCATTCAGAATGAAATATGTTTGCTCCTGGCAGGGTTTAAAACTCAACAAGAGGACAGCAGAGATGGTTTCTAAACCCATTAGAAACACCTGTCAGCTGGGAAGGGGTGGAGAAGAGGGTGTTAAGTAGGTAATGGACAAATAACTGCAAAATAACCCCTATTTTATTCTGAGGCGATATTTTTCCAGTGACATTTTTGTATATTGTATTCACTAAATTTAGACCATGAAGAAATAAATGTGTCTCAGTAGTCAATGTGTGCCGTTCCTGTACTCACACTGCCCTTACTGAACAAGTACAGCCATATGAACAGTTAGCTTAAACTGCTCTTCCTAGAACTACACCATATATCTCTGCTAACCTACATTGCGAGATAGGATTATACATCTCTACCTCGATATAACGCTGTCCTCGGGAGCCAAAAAATCTTACCGCGTTATAAGTGAAACCGCAGTATATCGAACTTGCTTTGATCCACTGGAGTGCGCAGCCCCGGCCCCCCCGGAGCACTGCTTTACCATGTTATATCCAAATTTGTGTTATATCAGGTCGTGTTATATCGAGGTAGAGGTGTATATATAAAAACAAATTCCAAAAGCTTCACTCCAATTTCTTCTTCTTGAGGCCAGGTCAGTTAATGATCCTCTTACTTTTCAGTTCCACTGAGACTGTATTTTGCTTTCTTCAGTTTAAAGCATTGAAAAAGAGGGAAGCCAGGTTTACCTACTCTGTGAATATGACATCTTCCTTTTCACTCTAATTACTGCTGGCCAGAAAATATCTGTTACTTTTTTCAATTTTTGCTACTCTTTCCTTAGCACTTAAAGATTTACATATTGCAGTAGCTTATATTGCTCAAAGAAGTGGATGTGCTATAGGGCATTAGGAAATGTATTCCCATATAGCTAAGAATTTATTTGTTTGTTTGGAATAAAAGCACTTCTACCACTAGACTAAAATGAAAGCACTTCTACAAACTAGAAAGCACACAGTAGATTCCCTTAAGTAAGAGATATGCCTTTAACAGCGTGGCCTGATGGGATAGCTTTAGGCAATAAAAGCCCATCCAGCTTAAATCTCTGGAGTTCTTAGCTTAATAGGACAGCTGTGCGTTGGGGTTGAAGTTTAGCATTCAATGCTCGTAACTGTTGGGAACTAAACCACATTCGATATGTGATAGGTTTCTTTGATAAGTTATCTTTGTTAGAAAAACTTCAAATCTAATCTCAGGACTCCTTTCCTAGCCAAGGTACTCAACACTAGCTGTCTCAGATTAATAACTATTAAACTCTTCTAATAATTTCACTTTTCATAAAATTGAGAGGCTTGTGAATCCTAATTTTCTATGATATATGATATATCCTCTGTAGGGATGAGTAACTACTGCTGTTTGTATACTTCTGCCAAGTTACACTACATACCAGAGACTCCATCAGACTCCACAAGCACCAATTTCATAGCGTTAGAGGTCACAATCAGGACTGGAGTCCCATTGCACTCAACACTGTACAAACTTTAGTATATAATTTTAATATAAAAATGTGATTTTAAATGGACAGTATCTCTTCAAATGTGCAATATATTTAACTATACGAGCCTTTATCTAATACACAGGTTTCAAAGTAACAAATGAAAGCTACAGAAGTACTAATTTTGCCTTTTGTATTAGAAGTTTGATTAATTGTTTAACCAGAGGCCAACAGTCTTTAAACATATAGGGCCCAATTCTCTGCTGACTTACAGCCTATGTAGTCATTTACACCTGTGCAAACTAAGACCCCAAACCTGCAAACACTTATGAATGTGAGTAACTTTATACATGCAAATAGTTCCACTGAGCTTAATGAAAGGTAACAGTGTTCCTTAAACATTGTTTGGGCACTATGTGCACAATGGGTGCACAATATAAAATTCTGTGTTTTATACTCCGTGCATACTAACGTCACAACATTTTGGAGGTCACAGGCATAGAGGGTAATGGGAAGTCCACACTGCAGATGGAAATATTCAAGTTCAAGAGACAATTCTGTTTATGGAGGAGGCGATTCAGGGATCTGGTGAAAAAAATCAAGTGGAACTAAGATGAATTCTAAAAGGCAATGCATGTGGGGCATAATGGCCTTTATCCAGTAGTAAAACTCCTCATATCCTTAACATTCATTCTCTCAAATAATCCTAAACAATTATCTACATTAGTTTTGATTTCCACATTCTATTCTATTCCCTTCTGCCCAAAGAAATCCAACCGCAGGATGAGGGTAGAGAATTGTATGTAATGGTAGTGACTAGAGGAAATAAAGACTGGTCTCTTAGCAACATTCCTGTGTCACACCTTTCCTTCCTTTTATTATCAGGCATATAATGGAGCAAAGTTTCCCTATATATTCATGTCTATTCTGGCATGAGTATTTGGGAAAACCTGATTTTATTATATATTTGGCCTGGGCTGGTGACCTATCCCCTCACTTAGCCTAACCTTGTACCTTATTAAAAATATAAAAATAAACAAAATTTAGAAAATTCAGTGGTAAACACAAAACTGAATCAGTTTAATGAAGTGGGAGTAATCTGTCTTCTAGTCACATAAAGAAAACAGGGAAAGTGCAGTCTGACCCACGTTTTCCAGTGTGAAATGTCCACAATAGTGTTAATTTGTAATTGTCCAGTTACAGTATTTATGACTGAATATTATCAGAGATAATATATTGCTATCATGGAATTTGCAAAATAGTCAATTTTAGTAAAACATCCTTGATATGACTAGTTAGAAAACAACACGAACTATCCAACTACGTTATATGGTCAAACAAATGTCTGTCTAGTATCTATAGCAGCTGCTATCTGAAAAATTGAAAACAATTCATAACCAATCTTACAATGCCTTGTAAGGGATATAAGTATTAATATCCCCATTATTGAGAAGGAAGAACTCAGAGACAGAGAAAGTAAGTAACTTCCCAAGATCATATTGAAAGGTTGTTAGAAGATGGAATGCGTAACTCCTGCCTTCAGTCTGTGCAATAATAAAGGCACAAGGTCATCCTTCCCAGGCTCAGAATGGGTTTATGCAGGGGTGCTGGAATGATTTGTATAGTGGGGGTGCTGAGAGCCATTGAACCAAACTGTGTTTGAAATTTTTTGAAAATTTTTGCAAAATTGTATCAATCAGGATAAAATTTAATTTTGCAAAACTATGTTTTGACAATGTTGAAACTTCCCATTTTGACATTTTCAGAATGAAAAGTTTTGCTGTTTCATTTTGAAAAGACTTTTTGTTTAGAAATTCACTGTATTTTACATAAAACAGTGTTAATTTTTTTTTAAAGTTAAAATAAAAAAACAAAACATTTTGATTGACAGGACATACATTTTTTTGAGGAATTTAATTTCAAAATGTTGGCTTTTTGGCCATATTCAGGATGAATTTTTCTTTTAATATGAAATGTTTTCAAGATGGAAAGTCTCTTTTCCTGCCAACTCCTCATCCAATAATCAGTGTGGCTTTCAAACCCTTACACACAGTACAAGATAGTCTCCCACACACATGTATTTAGTAGTATGAGTGCTCTCCAGCATGAATGCACAGTCAGGCCTATAATATTAAAAAGATACTGAAAGAACGTCCTACTGCTTACCAGGACTCTCAATCACACTTCAGTTATGTCTACACTAGCAGTGCTTTACCGGTCTGACAATACTATACCAGCAAAACATTCCTAGTGTGGATGCAGCTACATTGGCAAAGCTGTGTTTTGTACCACTGTAGTAGAACAATGGCTCATGAGCAAAAAAGGTCTACCAGTAAAAGCACAGCTTTGCAATTAGCTGCATCTACACTAGGGATGTCTGCCAGCACAGCTGTGTTGGTCAGGGATCAGACCTCTTCACATCTCTGACTCATAGCTATGCTGGCAGAAGTCTGTATTGTAGATATGGCCTTCCTCTAGGCTGCCAGGCGACCCTATGGTTTCTATTAATTTAAAAATATTTTAAAAGCATTATGCGTGCCGCATTCCATTTCCTTTCTTCTCCCCATTTAATTTTCTAGTTCAAAATAGGTTGCTATAAAATTATACTACTTGTATGTTTTGTAATGATCTCCTCTCAGGTAATGAAAAGTAGGGGTAAGCTCTGTCAAGTGAGTCATAAGATAATGCCAAGCAATTCTCTGTCTGAACACAATTGCTGAATCCAAGAGCAGGTACAGATGAACTATTAAGAGGATTATTTTTTTAATAGATGTGAAGAGAGAATCTTAGATTGTATTTCTACCCCTCCCTCCTGCCATATTGGAAGAGGCTGTTAATCAGGACTCCTCTTAAGCTGAACTGGAGTGTTGCTTAAGCAATTTATCGTGTCCTTTGGGGAAAAGGATGCATTTTTCATGATTTATCATTTTTAGAAAGGGTCATTTAAGATTTGCAATAAATGTAACAATTATTTAGGGTGGTAATAATTCTCTTCAATCTGATGTTAATGCAATCAACCATTTATTGAAGTGATAAATGTCTAGGCTGCTAAATGGTAAACAGGTAATTAAGTGACTAACTATGTGGTCACAGAAACTAAAGGATATGGCACTTTTTTCCCCCCTGTAAAGTGCCCATAGATAGGGATAATTCCACTTCTACATTCTTTACATTACAGGATAATATTCCTTTACCCTCCTCTCGTACCTTTTATCTGAGGACTTCAAAATACTTTACAAACCATAATGCCTCAATCTTGCTGCAATGGAAATCAATGGGAGTTGTTAATTAATTAATTAAGGAAGCTGCAAAGTCTGAAGCATACCTGCCATCCTCTAACTACGAAGCAGTAGATTGTAAAGGTGCATTCATTTCCATATAGTCGAACATATTCAGGCACAAGCCATTGGACACACTGAGTTTTTCTTAATTTAAGAATGGTATTGCAACAAAACCTCTTTAGAATTTTTCTTTCCTTACCTCAGAATCCTTTGTAACTATATCCTGCTAAACTAAACTAAAGTAAACTAATAAATAATAAATAAAATAATGATAATAAGGAATAGTCCTTAGAAAGAAAGAAAGGGAGAGATTTTAAAAATGTGCCTTTATTCCCTTTTATTCATCCTTTTCTGCAACCATTTCTCACAATGGGCATAACAAATTATTTTGTTTTCCGTGGACGAGATTTGTGTTGCACAATGTTGGTAGTAGGTCCACAGCTGTGACATTATCATAAAGGTCCAACCTGCCGGTTAGAATGTGGGTGTGAACAATCAGTATCCCCAGTAATAACTATTATATAGCAGTGTAAACTGTGGTGCAAAAAGGTTTAGGCACAAATTTTTCATATGTGACCTTTATTTCTGAGTACTTCAATTCCTGGGTGCCCAACTTTAGACTCCCAGGGCTTGATTACTGGAAGTGCAGAGCACCCAGAAGTCCATCTGATGTCAATGGGAGTTGTTGTCTGATGCTTAGCATCTCTGAAAGTCAACATCTTAGTGGTAAATATGAGCACCTAAAACCTGAGGTACCAAAATTACTTCCCAAAATTTGGATCTCATGAGTGCACACTTTCCAATAAAATGTTGAGAGATACGCTCAAGTATTCCCTCAGTGTGCCTCTCTGATTCCAAATTCTTGAATTAAAAAGTTCACAAAGAAATAGTTCAGCGTACTTCTGTCTTCTTTATTTGGGGGTCAAGCTTTAAACCTGAACCTCAATTTTATTGTTGGCTTTTCAATTGATGCAGACATGGCAATAGGTGGGTTTCTTCTTGCAGTGTTGCCATTGTTTGGTATCCCCTCATCAGCACTTGTTTTCCATGTATTGTATTCCTGGTTCTTCCTTTATGGTAACCTCATCCATTTCAACAACTGGCAATAGCATTGACAATCACAACTGCTCATTATATCACTTTAGAAACGAAAGAAATATTCTCTGTGTTATAAGTGTTATGTGAAAAGAAACCTACCTACATGGAGGAGTGTAATCCATTTCTAATTTGTGGTCCCAAAGGCCCAAGATATAAAAGACATGCATATTTTTCCTTTCACGTGGTTTTTAAGACAGCCAGATTCTGCTATGCAACTATTTCATACGTCGGCTGCCTCACTCAGGTAATGCACAGATTATTTCACATAATAGTGATAGGCTTGTGCTTATGTGCATTTAAGATAAGGTTCCAGAGCCTGCTCCAGCCTTCATTGAAGTCAATAGTAATCTTTGCACTGATTTTTATGAATATTGCATGAGGCCTATAGTTGGACCAAAAGCAGGACCCAGTAAGTGGTAAGTTCCTGTGTGACAAGATCTTTCCTTCCAGTGATTTGCTCACAATAGCAGTATATTTTTAGCATCACAGGGGAACTCTACCTTATTTGACTTGCTGGCTTTGCTTCTGGACGCTCCACACTAAAAGAATCAGCTGTAGATGATATATCTAATATCACAGCCCTTCTTGGTATTCAAACCCAACATGGTCATTTTTAAATCCACACATTCACTGTTTCAGAGTTGCAGCCGGGTTAGTCTGTATCCGCAAAAAGAACAGGAGTACTTGTGGCACCTTAGAGATTAACAAATTTATTAGAGCATAAGCTTTCGTGGGCTACTGCCCACTTCTTCGGATGCATATGCATATGAAGAAGTGGCCAGTAGCCCACGAAAGCTTATGCTCTAATAAATTTGTTAGTCTCTAAGGTGCCACAAGTACTCCTGTTCTTTTTACATTCACTGTTGTTATTCTATGAGACTTTACTTCTTCCACATATTTTAATTCTGGGCACCTTATTCTCATTTTCAAGCAGAGAATATTCTTGTTAATTCCCTTGCTTGCAAAAACCTGGGTTACCTTACCAACCGTGAATAACATTATCTGCCAAATCATAAATGTTTGAATTCCACAGTACCAACTGGTAATATTAAAGAACACTGCTCATCACAGAACCCTGGGCACGTTTTTAGAATAAAATGTGCAAATCTGGAAATAGGGCAAATATCAAGCAGGTTTTATCCATAGTGCTCCACCAAGTAGTGTATTTTAACTGCTGGGGCTTTTGGAGTTTCAGCTGGATGTAAGTAATATCACAGCTGAGCACCAATAGATTTTTTTTAACAGCATTAGAAAAATCTATTTTTTAAACTACAAGGAAACAGCAGTAATAGATCCTCTTCTGCAATAATTTTTAAAATGGGCTTCGTGGGCCTGATTTTCATTTATACTAAAACCACTTTACACTGTTCTGGCACTGTTAAGGGTTCTTAAGGTGGGTGTAAGTGTAATTTGCCAGAGAAGCGTAAAGAAGCCCTAGGCTATGTCTATACTTGTGGACCACAGGAGTTTGAATTGCGGAGCTCACCAAAATGTTGCGATCTAACTTCTCTGAGTGGACGCTGCTGGCACAAACTAAAAGGCACCTAAGTTTGTGTTAATGTAGTCCTCTCAGCCAGGACTACGTTAATGCAAACCATGTATCTTTTAAAAGAACAGGAGTACATGCATATGCATCTGAAGAAGTAGGCAGTAGCCCACAAAAGCTTATGCTCTAATAAATTTGTTAATCTCTAAGGTGCCACAAGTACTCCTGTTCTTTTTGCGGATACAGACTAACACGGCTGCTACTCTGAAACATGTATCTTTAGTTCGCACAGCTGCATCGGCACAGTGCAGTTTAGCGCACAACACTTCGGTGAACTCTGCAATTCAAACCCCAATAGTCTGCACTGCAACATAGGGTAGACAAGACCTTATGTAAATGAGAATCAGGCCCTGTGTGTTTAAATGTCTCACATCCTAATTCCTGTCTCTTTGGACTCAAATATAGGCAAAGCCTTAGCTGTATAATACACATGACATGTATTTATGATGACATTTTCTAAAAGCAATTTCCATTCTGATGTCTTCTTTCACAGATTGTGTTATTAAAAAGTTAAGGGAAATGGAGAATCCGGACTCAAAATTAGATCTTTCACAGATGGAGCTATGAAGTTAATTGGGCCGTGTAATATGTTCAGAGATATAAAAATGTATATACCACTATTTTAACAGCAAGGAATTCCCCCATGCCAGGGGAATCCTAGTCTAACTGATTAGAGCAGCCGCAAGAGTAGTGCAAAGGGCCCATACTGAGGGCCAGGATCTGGGCCTAAGGGTGCAAGCCATGTCCCATTAAAGGGTTTGTCTACACAGCGCCAGCAGTGCACGTCAGGGGGTGTGATTTGTAGAGCGTGTTCATGTGCTTCTGTCTAACTTCCCCATTTTGAATCTGCTGGAACGCTGTAAAAGGTACCTAGTTTCCTAGTACCTAATGTACTCTTTGGAACGGGACTACGATAGCATGACTTAGGCACCTTTTAGGGTATGTCTATGCTGCAAAAAAAACAAAAACCTGCAGCAGCAAGTCTTTAGAGCCTGAGTCCAGTCACAGGGCTCAAGCTTCAGGGCTAAAAATAGCTATGTAGTTCCTGTGCCAGCTGAAGCTGGGGCTCTGAGACCCACCCCCTTGCTGGATTTCAGAACCTGAGCTCCAGCCCCAGCAGAAATGTCTACGCTGCAATTTTTAGCCCTGTACTGTCAGTCCTGCAAGTCCAAATCAGTTGACCTGGGCTCTGAGACTTGCCGCTGTGGTTTTTTTTTTTTTTTTTTAATTGCAGTGTAGATGTATTCTTAGAGTATGCCGGCACAGCTTACACAGGGCAGTTGTAGCAGAGCACATTAGAACACTCTGTAACTCACACACCAGTGGTGAGCACTGCTGGCACCGTATAGACAAGCCCAAATTAAATTAAATTAAATTAATGGAGATATCCTATCTCCTAGAACTGGAAGGGACCTTGAAAGGTTATCAAGTCCAGCCCCCAGCCTTCACTAGCAGGACCAAGTACTGATTTTGCCCCAGATCCCTAAATGGCCCCCTCAAGGATTGAACTCACAACCCTGGGTGACAACAGAAAGGTTTGCATTCAGTTCAGCATCCACTGGATTGGGACTTGAGATGCTAAATATATCACTGTCCTTGAAGATGTGACTCCACTGAAAAATAGGTGCAATATTAGGAGCAAAGCCTGCACTTAGATATCCTGGTGATGGGTAGCAGTATAAAATCCTAAGACCTAAAAGTGCATACATGTTCCCTGCTTGTGGGTAAGATAACCATAGACAAAGAGGTTACATGGTTCTGCAAGTATTGTGTGAAGGGTTGCTTCACTTGGCTCCTGAAACCATGCGCTCTTCAATGCATTGGAACCACCAAGAGCTGATGTGATAGAAACTTTTGTTTCAACTCTGTGCTTCTGTTAGACTTGCTCTGTGCTTTGCTGTTCCTCTGTTGCTTTTGCTATTGATGATTCTGTTCAAATGTACATGAGCAAGAACTACAGATAGGCAAATAAAAGTAAAATATGTAATTTATCAATCTTGTGTCTGCTGTTTGTTCATTTTCGCTCCTAAATTCAACTTCTTGAATCAAATCTCCCCTTCTTGCCATCTCAGTACTATATTGGGTATTTCTGCATATTTATAATCTCAGCCATTTTTAGTCATAGCACATTCTTTTAGAGCTGCTCACACAACCATGTAGACTTGAACAGAGTTGCATTTCAGAGAATGACAAAATGCATCCTTTGTGAAACATGTATGAGGAGCCAGATTTCAGGCCTTTATTCATGTCAATTATTTTTTAAAATCTGAGATAAATAGTGTGAATTTGACGGTATCATTTGGTCTTCCCTGTTTTACCCCAGTTCCTCCTCTGATCCTCGCAACTGCTCCGTCTTGTTTGTGTCTGACTTACGCCTCCCAGGTCTCTGCCTCCATGTTATCTTCTGACAGCCTCGTCACACTGAGTCATGCCCCCCAGCTTTGCATTGCATTCAAACCTGAGTCCAGGGCCAGCGGAAGTTTGAGGTGTGGGGAAGAGGATATTCATCATGCTTTTTGCAACCACAGTTAATCCCCTAAAAAGTTAATCTATCCAGAAGCAAGACAGGGCTTATTTTAACAATAGAATCAAGAGACTTAATATACTTGCAGGAAACAGGCAGTAAAGTGTTGGAGGCCATAGATCACTGACTTGTGCCCTGAAACTTTTAAAATAGCCATTAACGAGAGTCATCGCAGAAAGAAACCTGATGTGTATGTAATGGGCTAGGGAGGCGATGAGATAATAATATGCATAACTAAAGCCCTACTTAACTTGCGATATTGTGGAAATTGTGGATTCCACAATATTAGGCTTCCACTGCAATTTTCAGCCCTAGGCGGACGACAGTGGGAGTTCCCACTCTCAGCCCCATGTTCCCGCTCTCAGCCCCTGGCGGCCAACACTGGGTGCCACTGCTGTCAGCCCCAAGTGGCCGACAGTGGGAGCCCCCACTCTCAGTCCCAGGCAGCCGACAGTGTAAAATCGTGGAAAAGTAATAATGGACTTTATTAATACAAACAATTACTTTTCCACAATTTTCCCTGGCTTGTCCACAGATCAGCCACAATTTTTTGACAGTCATCCTACAATTCAAGTAGGGCCTTGGGCATAACTTTATTATGTTCCCCTTTTTCCTGCACCTCAGTTTACCTCTCTGCTGAAGCACAGGCCAGAGCTCTGTCTTTTCAGGGCTTCTCAGAAAAAAAATTAAACAGAGTTAAATCTCACAGCTATGACAAGCAAAACCTTGACTGTGGGTGGCAATAAGTGCTGCCAGTCAGCCTCAGAGAGATGGTACCATACAATTTTCTTAGCGAACAAACATTTAACACGCACACAAATATTTGAAACAGTATTTTGAATACTTTTTTGAAAAATTTCTTAAATACTACTATTCAACGGTATTGATGTCCTTCATACAGACGCCCCCACTCTGTGAGATGCTTTGACAAAATAATGAAGCTTCTATATTTCGGGGCACTGGGGCAAAGTGGCTCACTAGTAGGTGCATTGTCTTGTGGCTAAGAGTGGCATTGCAGGGTTTCATCCTCTAGTTCTGCTGACCAGTCAACTGGTGCTACCCTTTCGCCTTGTGACTTGGCCCTCCAGCTGGGTCTCCCCCTTTTCAGGATAAATCAGGGTTTTCACCCAATAGCACCAGGCTCAATAGTATTTCTGGTCTCTTGTGTCTGGGTGTCTTCTGGTTAGTTCCTAGTGAGGCTGTAGGGGAACTCAGTTCCTCCATTTATCCTGGGTTCCAGCCCAGGGAGCCTTGTGCAAGTGGCTATCATCTGTCTGGGCAGACCTGTTGCTTCTTCCCTGGGCTACTTTCTACAGTATATCCACCTTCTCCACAGGGTACTCATATTCTTTGAAGGAATATGCCCCCGGGCCTTGTCCTTAGTCATAGTCCTCAAGATTATGTAGGCACCCTCTACTAGAGGGGCCTCTGAACTTAACCGGGAATGTTCCAGTAAGGAAGATCCTGAGTGCTGCAATCCAGCCTGGGAGAACAGAGAGGCTTCCACTTCCAGGGGACACAAGGAAAGCATGTAGTGGGCTCCATGTTGGTGGGGAGCTGTGATCTTGGTCCGGGGAGCTGAGATTGCTTTGTGGTGCTCTATCCAAGCCAGGAGCTGCTGCTAAACTGCTGCTAGAAAACCACAAGCTGCTGCGGAGAAACTGCTGGGGCTTTGACCAAGCAGGGAGCCACCGAGGCTATTGCTGGGCTTCATTGCAGCCAGGGCAGAGGCCGTTGCTGTGCCCAGTATTGGCTGAGGTTGGCATGCAGTGAAGGTAGTGTGAGTAACCACCACATTTGTTGTTTGGTTATAACAACCCCCATCTTCAGAGGGGATGTGAAGCTTGAAGTGACCCCAATTTAGAATTTCTCTACCTCTTGTTGCCTTGGCTGGACTGGACCAACAGAGTGCTATTCCCAACTTTAAGATCTTCAAGCACACCCCTACAAGCAAGTATCTAGAAGTCTGAAATTCAGAGGCACGCACACACAGGGGTGAGGTAAATGGTGCCAGTGTAAATATAAGTTGGTTAAGTTTCATTACTACTGTGAACTGTGTTTATTAATTGATTTAGTGAAGTGCCCCCTGCTGATTTAAAGGGGTTGTGACATTTTAATTGATCTGAATTTTAGAGCATGTTTTTCTAAGGGCAGGTCTTCACTACGGGGGGGGTCGATTTAAGATACGCAAATTCAGCTACGCGAATAGCGTAGCTGAATTCGACCTATCAGAGCCAACTTACCCCACTGTGAGGACGGCGGCAAAATCGACCTCCGCGGCTCCCCATCGATGGCGCTTACTCCCACCTCCGCTGGTGGAGTAAGAGCGTTGATTCAGGGATCGATTGTCGCGTCCCGACGAGACACGATAATTCGATCCCCGAGAGATCGATTTCTACCCGCCGATTCAGGCGGGTAGTGTAGACCTAGCCTAAGTAAAAAAAAAAAAAATAATGGAGATATCCTATCTCCTAGAACTGGAAGGGACCTTGAAAGGTCATCGAGTCCAGCCCCCTGCCTTCATTAGCAGGACCAAGTACTGATTTTGCCCCAGATCCCTAAGTGGCCCCCTCAAGGATTGAACTCACAACCCTGGGTTTAGCAGGCCAATGCGGTGTGTTAACTCTAATCTAAGAGTATTTTGGTTGTATATTGTTTATAATTGTTACTTTTAAATTAAATCCCATGCATAGATTAGCTCTGATTTATTCTTGGAGTTCTCAAGACATGCCAGTGAACATGTACAGGGCCCAGCCAGGTGGAGGCACCACCAAGATTAATTTCTTTTGTAAGTAAAAGGACTGCAGCAGAGGGATGGATAGAGGATTCCCACCTATCCATCATCACCACGGGGCTAGTCAGGATCTCCTTTAATGTTGACACAGGTAAGTATTGCCTGCTCTCAAGTAACCCAGGAAGGAAAGGGGTGTGTGTGTTACAGTAACAAAGGAACAGAAAGTAAAAAAAACATAAATAAGGAGTAGCTCCAGCTTCCCTGCTATACCCAGCTCCTCCAGCTATCTGTCCTATCACTCTTTGTCCACAGTCAACCTACAGTAGCTTGGTTCTTTGTGGTACTCCCTCCCTGCGAGCTCAGAGTGAGAGGTCTGTCCATCTCTCCAGGCTGGGTGCTTCTGAACTGGACTTCTCCTTTTGTAAGACTCCTCCTCCAAGAGTGGCCTGCCTCACGTATGTGGAAGGGTGGGACTGCCTGAGCCCAAAACTGCTCTTGTCTGTTGAGGAGTTTGTACACCTCGTTACAGACACAACGACAGTCACAGCTTCCTCTGAGCTCACCAAGGTGAGCTGGTGGGAGGACCGACTCCAGGGTTTTTGCCGCCCCAAGCAGCGGAAGAAAAAAAAAAAAACCCGCGATAGCAATTGCGATCGGCGGCAGCTCCACCACACCGCTTTCTTCTTCGGTGGGAATTTGGTGGCAGGTGCTTCCCTCCGAGAGGGACCCGCCGCCGAATTGCCGCGGAACAGCCCGACGTGCCTCCCCTTCCCCTTGGCTGCCCCAAGCACCTGCTTGCTGGGCTGATGCCTGGAGCCAGCCCTGGCTGGTGGTTTCTCACTCTCTATAATATGTGTGTTGCATGTGTGTAACTTGGATTCTCCAGAGCCTGAGGAGTATGGCAGTCTCTTCTAAAAAGGTATGCTAATTACGATCTGGACATTTTCCTGCTAGGAACTGGATTGATACTACCAGCTCATTTCAGACCTCCATACAGCCATCATAGACCTCCAAATAGCCACCATAACGAACAGGTTTCTATTGTTATTACTCACGTAGGTTGGGTTCAGACTGGTGAAAGGTTCCATATCAGCTTACTAATCACCTGAGCCACCCAGCCCTTTAGCCCAAGCATTCTGTAATGCATATTTTGTACCACATTTAGTTTTTATATAACCAACTTAGTTTTCAAGGTGACATTGTCATACTTTTAAAAAGCAAAACATATTAATGTTCTAAACTATAATGTATTTATTGTCTAAAATAATTAATATGTTTAGTCTTAAAAGTTTGGGGCCATACTCTTCCATTCCACTGAAAAACATGCCTAGCACTCTAAGGTTAGTGAGTAGACCTGTCTACACTGCAAAATCAGCTCTGTTGGGACATGGGGTTAAAAGACATGTTTTAGAATGTAAATAGATCTGATTAGGAATTTTCCATTGAAATTATTTTTCATTGCAAAATGATATTTCCACAAAACCAAAATTTTCTGTGGGAAAATTTAAACAAAATATTTCATTTCAAGTTGGTTTGACTCAAACCAAATCATTCTGGCTTGTTGAAATGAACAAAAACATTTCATCTGGAGTCTGTTTGAGATCAAACTACATCTGCCTAGCGTGCCACAGTGCTTATGCATGTTCTAGTTTGGGTGCTTAGTGACCCCATTCACCCTATAAGCTACTTGGTTGGACTCCATCTCCCATGATGCACCACAATCTCCCCTCTGACTAACCCATGTGATGTAATATAAGAGATGTGGACTGGACAAGGAGTCCTGTCCATAAGGAAGAATGGTAGCATGAGGCACCTGAATGACAGCTCATGTGGGGCACCTTAGGAAAATGCAGTATGATGTTAAACTGACTCAAACCTAAACATTTTGAATTTTTTGGAACTTTTTGTTCCATGAAAAATTTTGATTTTTGTCCCAATTCAGAATATCAGAATTTCCCACAGAACAGAAATTCTTATTTGCTCTCAGCTCCGATAAATAGTCGAATTTCTGCTCAGAACCTTCTTGCCCCAACATATGATCACACTGAACAAGCTATCACTGCATTTATGTGAATTTTGGCACTTTTCCCCACCTAACATAGGTCATTTCCCCTAATTTAGCAAACATTTTTCTAACAGGAGAACATGTGTACAATCAGTAGCAATCAGTGATGTTATATCCATATCAATAGTGCCCATGAATTGCTCAAGTTTTTTATATTAATTTATATGCTCCATTTTACAATCGTGCTCAAACTCCTGCCTTAGTGTATTTCAAGGTGATATCATCAGTTCTTTAATGCATAAATTATTCAGCCCTTGGCTTGGATATTATCATGTTATCAAAAATATAGTACAACCAACCAGAAATGCACAGCCTAAAATATTTTAAGATTATTCATCTCTATCATGGAAAAACCTGGAAAGGGTTTGCATAAAATGAGTTTCACCTTATCAGCCTGCCAGGGGTATGGTTAGCAGAATCACAGAAAGGTTAGGTATGGCCACCCACTGTCCTGGAAATCTAGCAGATAATGGAGCTAACATGCAGAGGCCCAGCAGTTCTGCATTACTCTGTCCATAATAATCAATAGGACCTTGAGGTCCAGTCTAGTGCATACAAGTCTGATGAGTGGATGGCCAAACTACATACATTTAGCAACACAGTATGTGTGGCTTCTGGCCAGCATTAGGAGATGGCTGTGTATAGAGAAGGAAAGACATGCTAGCTGCCCACAATGGCTGCACAGCAAACCTTTGATCTGCGAGTTGTTCCTGATGTGTTACATTAGTAGTGCATTAGGATTAAAGGGAAAAGAATACAGGGGATCACACATTTTAAGGGCTATGGGTAATTCTGAGGTAACGGTTTGTCCCTATGTGAGAGGTGTGATGACACAGACAAGAATCTGAAGGCAGATCTACGCTACAAATTTGCAGCTGTACCGCTGCAGCTGCACCACTGTAGCATGTCTGGTGAAGGTGCTCTAAGCCAGGGGTTCTCAAACTGGGGGTCGGGACCCCTCAGGTGGTCGTGAGGCTATTACATGGGGGGTCGCGAGCTGTCAGCCCCCACACCAGACCCCACTTTGCATCCAGCATTTATAATGGTGTTAAATATATTAAAAAGTGTTTTTAATTTATAAAGGGAGTTGCACTCAGAGGCTTGCTATGTGAAAGGGGTCATCAGTACAAAAGTTTGAGAATCACTGCTCTAAGCCAATGGAAGAGAGCTCTCCCGTAGGCTTAATAACTCCACCTCCACGAGAGGCAGTGGGAGAAATTCTCCCGCTGACCGCACTGTCTGCGCGGGGCGGGCGTGATAGGTCGGTATAACTACATTGCTCGGGGTCTGGATTTTTCACATTCCTGAGCAAGTAAGTATGTAGTGTAGACCAAGCCTGAGAGCGCTAACACTGACTGGACCAATGTTAACTCAGGAATTTCCCTGCTGGTTAGTCAGGGCTTGATGCCATAGAGAGTAGGTCTGACCAGGAAACTGGAATTTCAATTCATGAAAAATTCACTGGTTTTGGAATTTGTTTTTGTTCTGCATAAGAATGGGAGAGAAAGGAAAAAGAGAGACACTCTCCCCCCACCTCAAAATAGCCTTGTGGTTAAGTACTTACTTGGCTGGTGAGAGACCCACGTTCAAGTATCTGTTCCGTTTGAACCAGGTGAGTCCCTAAGCATAGGACTATTGGCTATTTTGGAATTTCTCTTGTTCTGACCAGTAATTCCATTTTGGACTTTAGAAACTTTCCAGATGGAAGTTTAATCAAAACCAACTTTTCCCATGTAATGTGTCAGATTTGACAAATGTGGCACCAACAATAATGAAAATATTTTGTGGAAAAATTCCCAATCAACTCTAACAGAAAGTACATATCCCTGGGTTGCAAACATTTTCCCTGCCTACCCTCAATTTCTCTACGTCTGTCAAGTCCCCACTGAAGTTACTGAAGAGAAGCTTTCTGGTCCAGATGGGAGCAGGAAGGAAGCAAAGATGCTACTACTATTGTTCCCTTCTGTAACAGTTTATGCACCATTGGGCAGATGATATGGCCCCCAATTACATAAATAAATTAATGAGATATAAGTTAAAATTGAGTCCTAGCTACAACTGTTTAGACTGTTTACTGTGCAAGTAACAGTGACTTTGAGCGGTGCACACATTCCAGTTTGCCCAGGGCAGTAAAACCCCTCAAGACAGCCCTGTCAGGTATAATGCTGACATGCATTAATGGCCCAGTTACCAGTAGATAATATAATGCAATTAACAGATCTCATCACTTGAGGGAATGGAGTGCATTACAAAATCTGGATACAAATGGTTTACTCTGTCATAATCAGTGCAAAATTCATACAGCCCACCACACTTCAACTATTCTGAAGTAACTGCACATACCAGCCTGCCTACTCTAGCCCTGTGTTTCCTAAAATATTAACTGGAGTCAACAGAAGAATTACACCTGCAGTCCTAACACATGCAAAACCCACACTGACTTCAATCTAATCTACACAAATATGGAAACCAGTGGCCGGAAGCTCCAGAGCGGAAAGAGCTCTCTACTTCCTCTATGGGTCAAAGGGAAAAGTACTGCTGTAAAGATAAATTTACATACACTGCCTACCCACAAATCTTCTAGTGACACTTGGGGAGTCCCAATAACTGTACATAAACTTGGATGTTTGGGGGGTAGTGGGCTCCCAGAAAGACACAAAAAAGGGAAATATCCTTAGCTTGTGGTAAAGTGCTCATTTCAAAGCATCCTGGACTCTGCTTAAGCGTCATCTTGGCTCCCTTCCTATGAAGATTGGGAAAAGCAATGCAGACTGAAGACTGTGTGGTGAGAGGTTGATAGGTTATTTCACTAGGAGGGTGGTGAAACACTGGAATGCGTTACCTAGGGAGGTGGTGGAGTCTCCTTCCTTGGAGGTTTTTAAGGCCCGGCTTGACAAAGCCCTGGCTGGGATGATTTAGCTGGGAATTGGTCCTGCTTTGAGCAGGGGGTTGGACTAGATGACCTCTTGAGGTCCCTTCCAACTCTGATATTCTATGATATCTATGATTCTATGATATCTAGAGAGGGCAGCAGCAGAGTTGAATGGCCTCCGGTAAGGCCCTGCTTACCCAGCACCTTCATAAAGTTGAATAAGTAGTTGGATTAAGTGGTGGTGTCTTTAGCTGGGGCCAGGCAAGCTGCTTCTTTGGGACTTGAGACAGAGCAGCAAAGAGACATTTGCACTACTACTGCTACTCACTGATTCAAATTGTGAGTGGGGGTTAGTGCTTGGGGGTAGCCAAAGGACTATCACCTGTGGGACATTCTCACTGCTGGGGAGGGGGAAGGAAGTTAGACAAACTACTATCAAATTACTATAAGTGTGTGTGGGGGGGCGGGGGGATTTTACTCTTTAGCTGCATATACATTATGTTGTTGTGATTTCCCACACTTACAACTTTGTTCTCTTTTCCTCCCCTAAAAAAACATTTCCTTGTTTGTACACAGACTCAGAGTCCTTGCAAGTGAGAAAATTCTGTCTGGTAAGAGCACCCAGGAAGAATGCATTTAGTTTCCCAGGCTTCTGGGTCGTGGTGGTGGTGGGTGGGGGGCAGTTTAGTTATTTTACAAGAGGGACCCTAGATACTGGAACCTGGTCTTTATTGCTGCCATTAACCACATAACAGAAGAGTTACACAAATAAAGGCAGAACGATTAGGCCCTAGCTTGGGGTTATACAGGATTCCACCAGTTAACAACATATGAATAAGAACAAGACTTTCAGCACATCACTAATTAGCTGTCTTCATTAATTCAGAACACAAAAAGCTGGTTCCTCGGTAGGGTGAAGTCAAAAAAGGTTCTGCAAAATTAGCATTTTCTTCTCTGGGGATATTAGCAAAGAGCACCATATTCTAAAATGAGACAGAGCTGATGTCTCCTGGCATTATTGTTACTTCTCGTGTGTTTTGTAATATCATACACCTCTGAAAGAATTGGTCAGTGTGCCTTCCCTTCACTAGATAGAGGTCCTGGGTAAGGATTATAAACATAAAGGCACAGATATGCTGGGGGATGTGGGCAACATAAATATCAAAATAAGCAGATAAAATAACATTTACCAATGTTTATGAAGTTCGGAGAGAATTTCAAATCAGGGTGATATTAAACAGCATCTCTAAATGGATTGCTCTGGGCACCCAAAAGTTTCATAAAGCAATCCAGATGGCACTTGCCACAATCACCTCCACTGGTTGCAAATCTTGTCCCCACCACCATATTTCAAAGGTCCTGCAACAGATCAGAACCACTTTGGTTCAACAGTTCAGGGAAAGACAGATCCCAGGAGCATGCTCAGTGGCTATGCACCCACAATGCACAACAGAACCTACATCTGTGGGGGTTCTTTGTGTATGGCTTTTTGTTGGAGGATCCAACATTGCACATATCCTCCAGTCATTCCCAGGCCACATCTTACAGTGAGAGGGCTTGCTAGGGCCATAAAATCTGCGAGCATGTGTGCACTGTTTTTTTAAATTGTACCAGAAAGCCAAGGAAGGTTGCATCTCACTGCTCACCCTATGTGCAGTGATACTTGGCAAAATTATCACAACCCTGTTTTGCTTTATTTGTAGGGCCCTACCAAATTCTGGTCTCCCCCCCTGAAATCTGGTCTTTTGTGTGCTTTTACCCTATATATACAGATTTCACAGGGGAGACCAGCATTTCTCAAATTAGGGATCCTGACCCAAAAGGGAGTTGCGGGGGGGGTCACGGTATTGCCATCCTTACTTCTGTGCTGCCTTCTGAGCTGGGCAGCTGGAGAGCAGTAGCTGCTGACTGAGGGCCCAGCTCTGCAGGCAGCAGTGCAGAAGTAAGGGTGGAAATACTATACCATACCATCCTTACTTCTGCGCTGCTGCTGGTGGCGGCTCTGCCTTCAGAGCTGGGCTCTCAGCCAGCAGCTGCTGCTCTCCAGCTGCCCAGCTCTGAAGGCAGCCCCACAGCCAGCAGCAGCGCAGAAGTAAGGTAGGAGTACTGCATCCCCCCCCTACAATAAACTTGCGACCCCGCCCTCCACAACTCCTTTTTGGGTCAGGACTCCTTCAATTATAACACTGTGAAATTTCAGATTTAAATAGCTGAAATCATGAAATTTACAATTTTTAAATTCCTATGACTGTGAAATTGACCAAAATGGATGTGAATTTGGTAGGGCCCTATTTATTTGCTTAACTAGAGCTATAGAGCAAAATTAATCCATGTAGTAATTGGGTATAATTCTACTGAAGTAAATGGAATTTGAATAAATATGGCTATTATTAACTATGGTAACTGAGGTCTTTGCCTGTTTGCAGAAGTTTACAGATGTTTCTCCTCCCTTTTCCAGCTGCTACTACTGGATCAGATACTTAGTGTCTGACCCATTTACTGGTGCAACATCTTCCTATCTAAGTTTGAGATTTTCAAAACTGACTTAGTCACACAACTCCCACTAATTTGAGCGCTATCTAGCAGAACGCATCTTTCTTTTAATTGGCCTTTACAAAAAGCAATGCCATTTATTCATTAAAACTAAAATAACCATCACTCCAAAAAAAAAAAAGCCAACAACAAAAACCCTTCCTTTTGCCTTTCATCTCAAAATTAATTAGCTAAAGCTACCCTTTATTCCAGCTAAATGCATGTGAACTTTAAAACAATGTTAAAAACTAATATCAATCTACCAAATAAAGTTGTGTTCTAAGATTGGACATCTACTGAAACATAGGTGTTACTTCTGTCTTCAAGGGAGTCATTCCAAACCACAGATACATGTTCTACCTGCACATCTCATAATAACAATAAACAACTTTTCTAAGTGGGTAGAGAAAACCAGACACAGCATCACAAATAGACTTTATACTGACAGATGAAACACAATAGATCCTCTTCTGATTCTGGTGGGTGCACAAATGCATGTACATTGATAGGAACCAAGAACAAACAACAGCAGAGTGCACTGTTGAAAAAGAATAGTCACCCAGCTTCATGATTTTTAAAAAAAATCCCTAATACAACAATTATCATTAAGAGTGATTTTTCTACTACATAACTGACAAGTAAATTATCACGTCTGTACCCTCATGTTGAGTTACTGCTTCACCTTCTCCAGTAAACAAAGACGAGGGGGGAAAAATCCTACTTGCTGCTTTCAGCGACAAAGAAATTTCTTTCAAGGAACCAAGCTGTTTGTTCTTCCTTCTATACTATATTATTTAAAAAAATCAGCTATAATTAGATAAAGTGGTAGCATAAAGCCAAAAGAGCTTTCTCTGGAAATCAGGGAAATCTTGCTTCATTTACTACTATGCCTTTGAGTGTCATCTTCTGCCATTGCTTTCATTCCTACAGCCATCCTTAAAAATCTAAAAAGGCAAATGAATAATTAATAAAATAAAAGTGTTTATTCTGCTTTATTAAATGCTGAAGAGGTATAATGGGCAAACGGATAGAGTAGTGGGTCACAAATGTATAGATTCTGTAGATTCATTTAAATTCATCTCTACTTCCTTCCTTACTTCCTGGCATTTCACAGGAGAGAGAGAACCTAAATCTTTGATTTGTCCATCAGGGTTATTATATTATACAGTTGTCTGCAAAGATTAAATAAAAAATAGTGTGGGGTAAAGAAATAGAGACCTTATAGCTACTGCTGCTTTATCAGAGATGAACAACAATTGGGCATCACCAGCAAACATACCTGTGCAGAGAAGATAAGAGAGAAAATTTTAAGTGCTCCTAACTTACATAGCAGTGTAAAGGCGATTTAAGGCCAAATTTTTAAAGGAGTTAGGCACCAAATTATGAAAATCCCACTAAGCACCGATCTGCATATTTACGTACCTAAATAACTTTAAAAACCTGTCCCTTCGGCTCTTAAGTGCCATAGGGTATATCTACACAGCAGCTAGACACCTGCGGCTGGCCTATGCCACCCAGCTCGGGTTTGTGTTGCTTGGGCTGCTGGGTTATTTCATTGCTATGGAGGATCCCAGAGCATGTGTTCCCACTGAAACCTGGAAGTCTACGCAGCAATGAAACAGTCCCATGAGCTCAAGTCAGCTGACACGGGCTAGCTGCAGGATTTTCTTTCTTGTGTAGACATACCTTAAGTCACCTTTGAAAATGGCAATTAGAAACCACTTACGTGCTTTTGAATATTTTACCCTAGAACTATATGGGAAAAAGTTGCATAACCAGCAAAAGGGGTAGAAAATATCAAGTTCAATGGGATTTATTAAATGAAATAATGTTCAATTTTGTCTTCAAATCTGTTTGCTTTCCCCATAAGAAACCATAAAGTTTTATTTTTTGCAGCAATTATGAATATTTGCACAATTCAAATGCATGAAATGTTATGAGGTTTAATTATGGAAATTTTTGATAGCCAAAAAATTAAAAATGCTGGTGGAAATGCCATTGACAAAAAATCTGGGAATTCTAGCAAAAATGTGTGGAATGGGGGACAGGTGTGGATGTATGTAGCTGTAGCAGGGTAGAAGATGAATGGGACAGACCAAAAAATGGGGAAATGTAAGATTTTTAAATGGAGATACTGGACATCACATTTATGATAGCGAAAGATAAGGGAAATATTTTGTTATGGAGAGATATGGCCTACCATCAATTTATAAAATAAAAGAAGAAAAGGAAAGGATATTGCATGCTGGACCTGATTCTTCACTTGTTTACCCCAATGTAACTGCTCTGACCGCAATGTAATTGCCCCTGATTTATGCCATTGCATGTGAGTGGAGAACTAGGCCAGTTGTGTCTCCCATATTTGTCCAGTGGGGTCTTCAGGATTTATCCATTCACAAGATTTCTCTGGTTTTCCATGCATGCGTAGATGCTACCCCAGAGCTTCTCCAAGCTTTTGATCAACTGCTTTCTTCTGAGTAGTTCTAGAAACAACATAGGCTAAAGGTCAAGGTGAGCAAAGGTGAAAAATCATGCCAAATACAATTAAGCACAGGTATACAATCATTGCAGGGCATGGATTGTGCCTAACACTGTGTATAGCCTGAGTTGTTGTGCACACCCATATCTAATTACAGCTGTTTAGACTTTTTAATTCCCATTCCGATAAATTCCCATTATTTAGATTCCAAATGAAAATTTAAATGACTCCCCGTTTTGCTCAGTGAAAGTGGTGAGCTTTGGGGATCGCTTTCAAAAACACCTCATTTGCATCAGTTCAGTTCATCTCTTCCTTGTTGGAGAAGATGAAAGTGTGCCTCTATCTTATGTTTCCCTTTGCTCACACAAACAACCAAGTAGTCATACTTATCAAAAAAGAAAAAGAACTAGATCAGCAAACTTGTTCTCTCCTTTTCCCAGTGTTTCTTTGACTGCATAATTGAAACCCAGAAAAAAATTGCACAAAAGAAAGAGGCACAGATGTTTTCATCACAGATACCTCAAATAACTTTAAAGTGTCCTAACTGAGTATAGCCTGTGAATATATTTCATGCCTCACTCACTGAGAATTAGCATTGAAAGTCATCACAGTGAACATAGGGAACTGGATGAATTTCAATCTACTGCAGAAACCAGCCACTTATGTTGTTTGATGTCAGCTGCAGTCACATCACTGCAGACATCTTTTGCAAGACTAGCAAAAGAAGCATTGTCATTTTTGACATGGCTGCCTGTCCCTTTTCACTGCTCGAGTGACAGCATTCATAGTGTTCTTCCTGTTGCTCAGTGTATATAACAAACCCAGGTGCAGAGATGATTCTCCCAGGGTTCACTTTGAAGACTGTCAGATCAGCTCTGTTTCTTTTAAAACCATTCCCTTGGACCAACTGACATTTATGCAAGCCACACAACACTGAAGAATCAAGATTTCAGGCAACTGATACCACTTTGGGGACACACAAGCACTAATCTAGATGAAAGTTGTGAAACAAGAATTAACAATACATGCAACCTTACACTGCTGGGGTATGAAAACACATTACACCATTTAGAGAGTTCAGAAAAAGCATCTCCACTGTGCAGGTAAAATAACTCATGTTCATGTTTTAACATTACCATTATTGGTCTTTTAACCTAATCCTTACCATCAGTACTGCATTAGAAAATAGTCTCATGCAAGCTGTCCAAAAGGGCACAAAAGGGAAATTTTCAAGGGCAGCTGGTGCCTCACTTCTATCTGTGCCTTTGAAAATCTCCTAAGTAGCAACATTCAAATACCAGAATACAAGTCCAAATAACTGCCTTCTGTGGTATGTTGCTAGCACTATAGGGGATTTAGTACTAACTTCTACAAGTGATAGGTGAATTTTATACATTTTGAGGGTGTGGTTTTGTGCGTATGACCAGCCAAACCTTCAGGATAACTATCCAAAGCTCTTGAATCCACCGAATTGGGCTGGAAATCAGATGAAAGCAGGCTTTCTTGTGTGGTCACTGGCAATGCCTCTTCCAGCTCAAAATACCAAGAGAAGAACCTTCCCCATGTATTGTGACACTTCTCAGACAACACCTGGCTGGAAACCAGAGGTGAGAAAACATAAATACATCAGCACACTTTGGAGTCTCACAAAAGTCTGGGTAGAGTGGTCATATTTTATGTGAAGTCTCAGCAATTAGTTCCTTCAGGAAGGACTCTTTAAGAAAGAGAAAATATTTTCCTTTCGTAAAGACATAGATATACAATTTATGTTTGGGGACAAATTTCCCAGCTCCCCTTCCATTACATGCACAGGATGAAATTCACGCCCCCCTTCTTCCAAGGGCCAAGAAGAGGCATATATACCACATTAATCCCACTCAGACCCTATTTTGTTATTTTAAATGGGATTTACATAGGGCACAGTCTTGTGCTGACATTCGGAACAGGGGTGAATTTCACCTACACAGAGAAATCAAGTTTTCAGCTTTCAGCCACCTCTTCATTTTCTTCATTTGACCCTTTGTTCTTCTCCAACTCAGCGGCTGTCTATACTGCATTACTCTTCAGATGGCAGGTGGCACATTAAGATTCAGAGGACTTTTTACACCCTACCAGAGTTTTTCATTACAGTTATTGATATTATGTGTTAAAAGATTAATGATTTGGAGCCCTTAATATCAGGAAATGATGTCTCTAACGATATAGCTTTGACCTCCAGTCTGAAGTCTGCACTGCAGTTTCCTCATCTGTGTAGATGTTTCTAAAAGCCTGGCTGAGTAGCTTATTGGCTAGAATAATGGCTTCTAGAGTTTTCACCTCTGCTACTCCACTCTATATACTGTTCTTCACAGAAAAGAACTGGGAAAAGACAAAGGTGGTTCACAGATACACGTCAAGGTGCATACCAGGTGACCTGTGCACCTTAGTTTGCTATGCAAGTCTTCCATATCCAGCATTCACAGTCAGCAAACAAAATGGGGTGTTATCCAGGATTCCTTAGCTCCACCAGATGTAGTGCATTTGCACGAAGCATGAAGGACTTAAGTATATGCTCTTCACATTTAGGTAAGATTACAGGAGTTCTGGGAGGTGGAGAAAGGCAAATAAAAGCAGTTACTGAGTTAAAAGCTATGGCAGTTAGAGCATTCTACAACTCACAAAGGCCCCAATCCTGCAAAGAGATCCTTGTGGCTGGAACTCATCCTAAGAGCGAGGCTCTGAGGACCTCCAATACAGAACTTTGGTTCTAGTGCCATCAGTCTTTTCATACCTTAAAGACCAAGAATGAATATTCAGCTCTGCCTAAACTGTTCTGTTGTTTGAGACTAGATTCCCTGCATTTCCCTCCATGTTTTGGAAAAGATTAAAAAATGTGTACCAGCATTTGTATTTCCAGCATGCAAATGACAGCTTTTTCCTTCAGGGAAGCCATGAGAAAACATTTTTATGTAAATGTACGTATCAAAAGAGAATGAAATATTAACCATCCAGCTGAACATTTTATTTTTAACAGTGTTCCAGCAACAGACTTGCCATCTTCAGTGGCAAGGATGATACTCTGCAAGGATTTTTGTCACCAAATGCTTTTCTCTGTAATCCATGTATTGCACTGGATTTCTCTGCACAAGACTATTGACCATATGTGAACACTGGGATATAAAATTTGCTTTAGGAAACTGAATTATGATTAATTTTCTTGTAATTTAAAGTTTTTTATTTCAGATTTTCATATTCTACCAAACACAACCACATGCGGCCCAATCCTGAACACCTTAATTATGTAAAAACTCATCACATGAATAAGTGCCCACACATAACAAATAAGGCCCCAATCCTGCAAAGTCTTATGCACATGCTTAATTTTAGCATACTTCAGGTGGTCCTGTTGATATCAATACATAAAGGGGCTATTCACAGACCACAGTTCAGCAAGGCACATAGGTATGTGCCCATCCCTGTTCAGCAAAGCACTTATGCGTATGCTTTTGGGGAAGGACCTGAGTTAGGTGCCTGGCCTTTCAGTATAACAAAGGAGATAGGCACCTCAGAATGGGAGTCACAGAAGCCAGCACCTTAGACAGCTCTTTGCCTAGATTAGCCCTGCCCCTTTCTTGGGGATAGATGCCTTTGACCAGGCTGCAGGGAGGTGCTTCCCTGGGACTCTCAGATGCAAACCCTCTCTTGGCATTAGGTGCCTACATTATCTTAGGGAGGACGAGGACAATGGCCTCCTTCATAATTTTTAGCCCAGTGGTTAGTGTAGTCACTGGGCTGTGGGGCCCCTGGTTCAAGTCCCCTGTCCACCTGAAGAAGAGCAGGCATTTGAACAGAGATCTGCTACCTCATTGGTGAGTGCCCTAACCACTGGGCTATGAGATATTCTGATGGGGGAGGGACTCCCTCAGTCTCTCCTGTTGAAGTTGTTCCATTGTGGCTTATTAAAAAACGTCATTGGCACAGGGTGACTGGATCCTGGATGTTCCACCTCCCTGGTGAGTGCTCTAACCACCAGTCTACAGAGTCATTCCTGGTTTATCTCTCTCTGTGGCCGAATGATTCTTTCATTATTTAGCCACAGTGGAACAGCTTCAGGGAAACTCACATGAGAATAGCCCCATAGCCCAGTGGTTAGGGCACTCACATCAGAGGTGGCCAAGCCCTGTCCAAACCACCTCTCCCCCTCAAGAAGAAGGGGGAGTTGAACCAGGGGTCTCCTACATCCCAGGTGTGTGCCCTTACCACTGGGCTAAAAGTTAGGAGGGAAGTGGTCTTTCTTCTCTATTTTGTGACTGCTTGCCTATTGGGGTCCAGTGCAGTACACTTTAAATTTTTTAAAAATACTCGGAAACCTTCCATTGTGTTTCTGTGCAATGTATGACATAAATAAAATAAAATACATCGTGGTGTGGTCTGGAGGTTTTAATAATTTCAGGTAATCTGCATAATTTACTTATGATTTTGCTACTTGAGGGTTATACAGGGCATCTCAAGCTCATGCCAAGAAACCTTTCTACTAAACCATCATGCATTCTTTATTTATTAATGCTGTAGGCAGTTCTGGGCAGCTCAGCCAGAGAGATATGCACAGAGTTGAAGGAATTCAGAAAAGAGCAACAAAATTGATTAGGCACTTACAGGATTTGGCTGCAACTGAGCTGGGGTTTTGTGAATCCTAGTGGGGCCTGATTCTGATGCATAAGGAAAGATGGAAAAAAACAAACATCTAATTTGGATAACTGCCTACAAGTATTTGAAGGGCAAAGAAGCCAATATGGATTGTTAAAGGTGCTACAATGGGTAATATGAAGATTAACTGAATGAATGGGGGAAAGGACAATGGTAGTTTAACTATCAAGAAATATTTCTTAATGGCGAGATTTATTAGACTATAGGGCAGTTTCCCCATGGCAGAAGTCCTATCACTTGCATCATTTAAAACTGACCTGGAGAATATACTGTAAGGGACCAATCCTCCATTGACACAGGGATATACTGGATTACGAATCTATGGGTGACCTAACAGGTGTTTTCCCATCATTAGTTTTTATTACTTTAATGAATCTCTACTTTCTTAATCTTCACCCTCTTTGAAAATACGGCTATGTAAATTCTACAAACTAGCAAAGGCTCTACCTGCTTCTCCCATCTATGCTGATGTGCAGACAGATGTTTCACACGGTCTAGTTATTTTTGCGGGTGTTTTTTTTGTTTTCTAAAGCCCCACTTTTCCTTGCTGCACTGTGAATGGGAGCCAAGAGCATACTTGTGAGAGAGCAGCTGGTTTGAAGTGGAATAGACACACTGCTGCCAGAGTAATACAAAGAGCAGTTAGAGAGCCACTGACAGTTCAAAGTGTCTTGCTTTCATTAAGCCACACCTGCCATCAGCTCTGTTGCATCTGTTAAATCCCTTTAGAGGAATGTTGTTTTCATGAGAAAAATGAATAGCTCCCCTTTCACAAGATGAAAACCTGTGGCTGTACAAAGTTGTTGAGGCAATTATTAATATTAGCTCATATATACAGTTTAATGGTAGCGTCTCTTGAAAGCTGTGCCTAAAACAGTGACATAATTTACTGTCATTGCAATAGGAGAACCCTGCAGATGACTAAAAGTGATTCTCTGTCTGTGTGTGTCTAGAGCCACGTGTGGCAAACTGTGGCAGCTCTCACAGGCTCAATGACAACTGCAACCACGTTACTTGAGGCACACCAAGTGATTGGAAGATTATGGAGCAAAGGGATAGGCTATTCTGTGATCCCTTTCCATTCCTTTAAGCAGGGAGAGAAAGAGAGAGAGATACTAGGCCAAGATCTCTGTTATGGCCAAGATGCAGGGAATCTATACCTCTCCCTCTCATTTTTTGATCCTGGTGCTGCTCTGTGCACTGCTGCTTCTCTGAGCTGTGTTAGAGCAACTTTTGCTAGCCTGTAACAGCCACAAGAAACTGAAAATGTAGTCCAGGACTTGCAAAGCACAGGGTCAGCCTGACCAGACCTTTTTTCCTACTACATCCCCTGCCCTGCTACACTGGCAGCTGGGAGAGTGCATGGCATCTCAGCATTCATGTGGGCTGCATGCCAACAGGATCAGCTCTACCCTAGCTTGATCATCTCTGTGCCAGTTAGACAGCCTTTGTGACCAAAGAACTAGCAGTAGCGGTGCAGCACAAAGGAGACACGCTACACCTGTTGAACTGAGAAGCCACAAAATGGCATGACAGACTGGCATTGCATTGTAATGTCTGCGGCCAGGTGATGTGCTGATACATCACCCGCTGCTGATGAGATGTCACGACTCTTGACAAAAACAAGTCATTGCAATCTCAGTACATTCCACTGTGACTATTTTGTAACTCATTACTACCCCATTCAATAACAAAGAAACTCTCTTAGCTCTTCAAGGCTATCACTGCTTTCAGCTAACCACACATAAAAGCATGTCATTCTAAAAATTAGCAACAATCCCAAAGCTTCCTTTCTTTCGAACTAAGAAATCATGAGCTTTAGACTGTGTTTGAAAACACAGATGCTCCTAAACGTTATTACCCACCGTACACTATACAGATCGCCAGTCCATTAAATAAATCAATACAGTAATAACTTTGTCGTGCCAAAGCACATGGTAAATTTAAGCCAAAATTTGCAAAGTGAGGTGTCTAAAGGTAGGCACCTCTGGCCTAATTTTCAGAGGTGCAAAATATCTGTGGCGCTCACTGAAATGTGCTAACTGCTGAACGTTACACACCCAAATTTGAATTCTTTTGCTTTAGGATGTATCTGCACTAGAAATGCTATAATGGCATAGCTGCAGTGCTGGCTATCTAAAGTGTAGATACTTACTAGAGTGATGGAAGAGGTGCTTCTGTCGCTGTACTAAATCCATCTCTCTGTGAGGCGGTAGCTAGGTCACTGGAAAATTCTTCCTTCAACCTAGTGCTGTATTCACTGGGGCTTAGGCCAACTTATCTCCATCTCTCAGGGGTGGGAATTTTTTACATCTCTGAATGATGTAGCTAGGTCGACCTAACTTTCTAGTGCAGATCCAGTTTGAGATTATAATCTCTGTGGAGCAGCAACCATGCTTGTTCAGAATTTACCACTTCATGGGTGCTACCAGAAGCAAATGACTATTATTAATAATATATGAAATGATAAAACAAATACAATAATAATAGCCATACAATTACATAGAACATTGCATTTAGTTCTGTCTTCTGCACCAAAATATACATTTCATGGTGATTACCTTGTTTAGCTACAAAGTAAAATTAGTCCCAAGCAATCTACAGAAATGTGTAATTACCACATTGCTACACAAATTTCATCATGGAAAACCTAAATGACCTCCCTGCCATTGCAACGGCTTCTGATGTTAGTGCAGCTCGGTTCCTCCTGTACTCTGCCTATGGCACACAATAGTTTAGGCTGTGATACTTTGGTCTAATTCTGCTTGTCAGGCATAGTGTGAGGGTGGCTGGCTGGTGTTCAGTGGCTTCTGATACACAGGAGGCCAGACTAGATGAGCTGGTAGTTGGTCTCTTCTGGCTTTAAACTCCATGACTCCAGAATGGGCTCGTCACTTCTAATGTTCCAAAATAGGAGAGCCCACTTTAGTGGGAATGAAATAGGAGGTAATCTTGCTAAGTGAAAGGCGTCAGATTCCAATACAGTTCAAGGAATGGACAATGATCTTTAAAGCCTTGAGAGGTATGGGACCCGGTTGTCTGAGAGATGATCTCTACTCTTCCCTTGTGGAGGCAGTTAAGATTCTCTAGGACAGGGATCGGCAGCCTTTGGCACACGGCCCATCAGGGAAATCTGCTGGCAGGCCGGGACGGTTTGTTTACCTGCAGAATCTGCAGGTTTGGCTGATTGCAGCTCTCACTGGCTGCGGTTTGCCATTCCAAGCCAATGGGGGCTGCAGGAAGCGGCGGCCAGCACATCCCTTGGCCCACACCACTTCCCACAGCCCCCATTGGCCTGGAACGGTGAACCGTGGCCAGTGGGAGCTGCGATCGGCCGAACCTGTGGATGCTGCAGGTAAACAAACCACCCCGGCCCCCCACGTTATAGTTGTTGGGGCCCAGGGCAGAAATCCCAAACCCCGCGGTGTGGGGCTGAAGTCGAAGCCTAAGCAACTTAGCTTTGTGGGGCCCACTGTGGTGTGAGGCCCAGGGCAATTTGCCTGCTTGCTACCACCTAACACCAGCCCTGGCTTTTAACCTCCTGGATATGCAGAAAAACAGTTTTTGTGGCACAGGTGAGCCGTAGCATTTTTATAGCATGCTGGAGGAGCCTCAGAAAGAAAAAGGTTGAGAACTTCTGGAATAAAGCATTACTATCATTCTGTAAAATAAAGTATTGCTGGCCCATTCACTACTGAAATCAAATAAGCAGATACTCATTAAATCCAAGCACATTTTTAAATGGAAAATGCCATTGGGAGAAACTTGACAAGGAAGAAAGGAGTTTGCAATATTTTACATTCAAACCCTTGTTTATGGTATATTAATTGAGCACATTCAGGTCTGGCCTACTTAGGCACAACTCTTTAAATGAAGATCAAAGCTTGAAGGAAAAACTACTAAATAAACCAGAGTTGTCACATTTAGAAAGGTGGAAGGACATTTATCTGAGAAGGCAAGTTCTCTTCTCCCACTAGTATAGCTGTAGGAAAAAAATGTGGAATGGACTATACTGATAGCATTGCAAAGTGGGGGCAGTTAGGGAGATTTTGTGACAGTAGAGGCTTACACAAATCTTGAGGTGGCAATACTTTGGCTAGGCTGTAGTGCACTTTAGGAGCTAGCAATGTATACTTAAATAGAAAAAATGCCACCCTAATAAGCCCCCAAAGCAATAGAATTAATATTAATATGACTAAAATTGTTCTTCCCTTTGAACCCTCAATAAAGACAGTAAAGACAGTGATTGTTAAAGAATTCAGCTGGTTTAAGTATTGACCTTAACCTGGGAAAAGCTAGGCAGAAGCAGAGGGAAAACAGATTAAAAATTCAATTCAGTGTTTCACGGCCTTGGTACCGTGGGACTGGGGTACTCGAGAACTACTGACAGCTTGCATTTCAAAGCTGATTTGTAAAGTTGCCAACAGGTCAGTAATCAGTAACTTTACAGAGCATGCAGCTGACATAGGCTAAAAAGAACAACAAAAGACATAATTGGATCTTTGGACCCCAAAGATGCCATGAATGCATTCATTTTTGGCACTATGTATGCTGCATGTTGCGACTAGATATGGGTTATAATGAAGATGATTTGCATATTTTTCATGAAGTTTGGACTCACTGAGTTATAAAAATAACCCCCATACATGAAGCTGTTTCATTGGTACTTGGAAAACTTGATTTGAGACATTCACAGAGTCACAGAAGAAGTTAGAGGAGGAAAAAAGGCCCCTCTAGGTCATCATGTGTATCTCTCTTCCAATGCAGAATTATTCCCTACAGTTTATTTACAACTCCTTTGTCCAGTCAAGATTTAAATGACTGCAGCAAATGTGACTTCCCCCATATCCCTAAGGAAACTATTCCATGGTCTAGTGACAGCTGTGTTTGTTTAGAAAACCAAAGAAAAGAAAAGCAGGCAAACACAACAGAAAATACCAGAGGAACTACAGGAAACTGAAAACTTCATAGTAGTTTAACAATAAACTCACAGGCCCAAAGGATGAAGTATTTATTTAGTGTTACTACAGTCAAACGGCTATTGATTTCAACAGAAGTATCATTTGAATAAGAACTAAGGGGTCAGGATTGGGTCCATAGGGTAAAATTATTTTCCCTATCATCTGCCCTTTTAGCCCTCCATACACACAACTGCATCAAGCCCAAGGAAATGTGTTTTGTGCAGGGAGCTATGCCATGCTTGGCAATGACGGAACTCAACCTACAAGCTTTGAACAGGGCAGCTTCTCAGTCTTTCTGTGACCAAAGCTCCAGCCCCTTGGAATGGATCCCTGCATCCACCATGAAGAGGTTTGTGGGACCTGGTTGGGTGTAAATGTGAGCTTAATAGTCACACTTAAGGCACATTTTCATGTAATAATACCCTTGGCTTGGCTGGGTCATCTGTGGAGACTGAGCTGGGGATCTCTGGCTCGAAAAGCATGAGCCTCTCCTGCAAGGACCAACTTCATTACCTGGGAGGCAGTAGCCGACTGTATGTGGCACAGCCATTAGAAGGGGAAAAGGCCCCCAGAGGCTGAGTGTGGGTTACACTTGCTCTGCTCTGCTCCCAATCCTCTGCAACAGTGGCATATGCAGAACTGGCAGCATGCCCAGCTCCATCATGTACAGGGAATGCAAAACCATTCTGAGCTCCTCATTATGCATAATGCAGAATGCATCTGAGGCTCTCTATTGTCCTGGGTGAATTTCACCCATAGAGAATGGTGAGGAAGGTCACATGACCATTTCCCGATGCTGTATCTGCTCTACTTTGGCAATCCCTATCTTCAAACAGGGCAGGATGGCAAAATCTGACAGGAGTTACAGTCCATTCACCTTGGCTGCCATCAGCATAGAATAGTTATAAGAGCCTAGATTCTCAGTTACATTGGTGCAAATCCATTACCATTGCTGTAAATGAGATCATGCTCCAGCCCACTGTTCTTACAGATAACTTTCAGTGAGTAAGGGACAGGAGTAATTTCTTGAAAAGGCAAAACATGGAGAAGAATTCACAGCACATCAGATATCCTCATGTGTCTCAGCCCAAGAACAAATAATATGTCGGATTTAGGACACCTTCCTAAGAGGTGAAGAGAACAGAAGAGAAGAGAGAGAGAGAACAGAATCATAAAAGTTTGTTGTTATTCAGGATGTAGCACTCTCAGGAATATGGCAACCCTTTTGGTTCCTATCCTTAGAAAACCGTATTGCTCCTGTGCTTGTTTTTCTGCTTTTCCGTTTTTGAAGATTTTTTTAAAAAAATGTTTCCATGAGGATATTATAGTTGTATATTCACTTCAAAGAAAAAAATGTATAAATATTAACATAGGAATGCACATTACTCTGGTACTTTACTATTATTTTTGCTCTTCTCAATACACCAGTGGTAAATATGTGCCAGTTTTCAGGATTAAATAATTTATTTTTAGGGATTTTTTTTAACATCATGTTTCCTACAGGTTCCCTACAGGGATTAAACTATGAAAATACAGAACATGAATATATAATCAGGCTAAGGATTTGTGAGTCCTTGTTTTATCAGAATTGCAGCCTCCCTCCCTGGGACTCCAAAGAAACTAATGGTCAGGACTAGGTTTTTACTGCTGGAGAATTTTTACCATCAAGTTTGTGGGAGAAAGGTGTAAGCCAATTTGCTGTCATTAGAAAGAATCTACTGCTGACTTCATGGAGGGAAAAAGCATGATGTAAGAATATATATATTGCAAAATGCTATTTAAGTGCAATGAAAAATCTGGCATTGTGTCCATGGGAAAATACATTATTAAGTAACATTGTAAAATGGCATAAAGTCTCTTTTCAGATCTACACATGGGATGTCACCTCTGATAATCTGATCTGTCTCTGTGTATGGATCTCCCATGATGGCAACAAGAGACTTGCATATGTAGGGAGAACAGAATGTCTCCCTACATATGACTTGCAGATGTATGGAAAACAGAAATCTTCCATGCTGCGTTGAGAGTAGATTTTGTTCTAAATGTTCTTCAATAATGCTGTTATTTCCATGAGTCCAGGATATCTTAATAAAGAAAGCAGAGCCATACCAAAGCCACAGATGTGGTTAAGATGCCAAAACCACCGAGTGTCCTGAAAGGACTGTGAATGGAACAGTTCTGTCATTATAATGCCAAAACTCTCTATACCTTCCCCACCAGCTGATTTTGAACACACATCTCCTTACTAAGCAATGGCTAAGGGTGCATATGCTAAGTTTATGAATATTTGAAGGGCGCTAACATTAAGGAGGAAGAGAAATTATTCAGCCTATTAAAGGGAGCCATAACTAGGAATAGTGGGATAAAAAGAAGAAAAGGAAAATTTAAACTCAATATCAGGCAGACTTTCCTGTCAGTGGAAAGATTGTCCTCCCAGGATCCACATGCAAAGGACTGGGTCAGAATTTGGTTAAGGGGTGTAACCATGCTGCCTTTGGTGGGACACTACTGAGAGTATCAATTCAGGACAAATTGCTTAGAGCAGGGCAGTCACAGCCCAAGGCTGGGGTCTTTTGCAAACTAAGGCACACCAAACCAGCCAAACAGAGAGGACTTTGGTTTTAGCCCACTGGCTAACCATAAGTCACACAAGCAATTCCCTTAGACACTCCAGTTTCCCAGAAGGAGAAGTGCTGTTCCAAGAAGGAGGAGTGCTAGGCAGAGACGGGCTGCACTGACGAAAAGAGGGAAGCATCTTCGCAAGCAGGTTGGCTAACCTAGGCTGGCTAAACTAGGTTTACTGGGGGAAGGAGACCAAAGCCCTGAGGTAAGTGGAGAAATGGGATACCGGGAGGAAGCACGAGCAGGAGAGCACAAGAGGGGGGACTCATGGGGAGTAGGTGACCAGCCCTCTGTGGAGAAGGAAGTGGTTTGGGACTATTTAGAAAAACTGGACGAGCACAAGTCCATGGGGCCAGATGTGCTGCATCGAGGGTGCTAAAGGAGTTAGCGGATGTGACTGGAAAAAGGCTAATGTAGTCCCCATCTTTAAAAAAGGGAAGAAGGAGGATCCGGGAAACTACAGGCCAGTCAGCCTCACCTCAGTCCCTGGAAAAATCATGGAGCAGGTCCACAAGGAATCAATTCTGAAGCAGTTAGAGGAGAAGAAAGTGATCAGGAACAGTCAGCATGGATTCACCAAGGGCAAGTCATGCCTGACTAACCTAATTGCCTTCTATGACAAGATAACTGGCTCTGTGGATGAGGGGAAAGCAGTGGACTTTATTCCTTGACTTTAGCAAAGCTTTTGATATGGTTTTGCCAGCAAGTTAAAGAAGTATGGGCTGGATGAATAGACTATAAGGTGGATGGAAAGCTGTCTAGATCAGGCTCAACGGGTAGTGATCAATGGCTCCATGTCTAGTTGGCAGCCGGTATCAAGCAGAGTGCCCCAAGGGTCGGTCCTGGGGCCGGTTTTGTTCAATATCTTTATTAATGATCTAGAGGATGGCGTGGACTCTTAGCAAGTTTGCAGATGACACTAAACTGGGAGGATTGGTAGTAATGCTGGAGGGTAGGGATAGGATACAGAGGGACCTAGACAAATTAGAGGATTAGGCCAAAAGAAATCTGATGAGGTTCAACAAGGACAAGTGCAGAGTCCTGCACATAGGAAGGAAGAATCCCATGCACTGCTACAGCCTAGGGAGCAAATGGCTAGGAAGCAGTTCTGCAGACAAAGGACCTAGCGGTTACAGTGGATGAGAAGCTGGATATGAGTCGACAGTATGCCCTTGTTGCCAAGAAGGCTAATGGCATTTTGGGCTGTATAAGTAGAGGCATTGCCAGCAGATCGAGGGACGTGATCATTCCCCTCTATTCGACGTTGGTAAGGCCTCATCTGGAGGACTGTGTCCAGTTTTGGGCCCCACACTACAAGGAGGATGTGGAAAAATTGGAAAGAGTCCAACAGAGGGCAACAAAAATGATTAGGGGGCTGGAGCACATGACTTATGAGAAGAGGCTGAGGGAACTGGGATTGTTTAGTCTGCAGAAGACAAGAATTAGGGTGGATTTGATAGCTGCTTTCAACTACCTGAAAGGGGGTTCCAAAGAGGATGGCTCTAGATTGTTCTCAGTGGTACCAGATGACAGAACAAGGAGTAATGGTCTCAAGTTGCGGTGGGGGAGGTTTAGGTTGGATATTAGGAAAAACTTTTTCACTAGGAGGGTGGTGAAGCACTGGAATGGGTTACCTAGGGAGGTGGTGGAATCTCCTTCCTTAGAGGTTTTTAAGGCTCGGCTTGACAAAGCCCTGGCTGGGATTATTTAGTTGGGAATTGGTCCTGCTTTGAGCAGGGGGTTGGACTAGATGACCTCCTGACGTCCCTTCCAACCCTGATATTCTATGATTCTATGAGTATCACCAGCAGCATCGCTTTTTATGGGGATGACTGATTATGAAAACCAGTACCCCAGTAAAAGGAAAAAGAGGTTCTCCTGATCCCAAAGGACCAAGCCCCAGACCCAGGTCAATATACAAGTCAGATCTTACCCACAAATCATGCTGTTGCCAATACTTTAGAATCTAAAATCTAAAGATTTATTCATAAAAGAAAGAAATACAGATGAGAGCTAAAACTGGTTACATGGAATCAATTACATACAGTAATGGCAAAGTTCTTGGTTTAGACTTGTAGCAGTGATGGAATAAACTACAGGCACAAATCAAGTCTCTGGCATACATCCACAGCTGAGATGAGTCATTCAGTCCTTTGTTCAGAGCTTCAGTTTGTAGCAAGATTCCTCCAGAAGTAAGAAGCAGGATTGAAGACCAAATGGGGGGGTTTCCAGGGCCTTTTATGTTCTCTCTCTTGTGGGCGAAAACTCCTTTGTTCTTCTGTGCAAAGTCACAGCAACAAGATAGAATTTGTAGTCAACTGGGCAAGTCACATGTTCATGCATGACTCAGTTTGCAGGCGGCAGCCATCGCTCACATGCTATCTTGAACGTACCAGGAATACTTCTCCTATGTGGACTGGAGTTTCCCAAGGTCCATTGTCAGTTAAGTGTTTCTTGACTGGACTCTTAATCTGCATATTCCTTTCTCAAGAAGCTGACCAAATGCTTCACTAATGCTACTTAAAATCAAACACATTGAGATAAGTACATAGCCAATATTCATAACTTCAACTACAAAAATGATACACACATACAGCTAGCATAATCATAACCAGCAAATCATAACCTTTTTATAGACACCTCACATGACAAACCTTGTATAATATTTGCTGCAAACATATAACAGTGGTTGCAACAGTGATCTATATGGTCACAGTTCATGTCAATAACGTCACAAGCGGTTAGGCAAATACCTAACTGGACACCCTTAAATCCATTTAATAATTGTAAAATGAATTGCCGTTAAAACCTTTGGGAATTTTTAATACATTTCGCCAGTGTAGACATGGTCTCATAGATCAAAGGGTTGGACCAGTGCAGAAGTGCACTAGCCCTCTGTCTACAGAAAGGTGACAGGAGGTCTGTTAAGCATTTGCTGACTGCACTGCCATTGGGTCAGACACTTAATTTGCTATGACTTTTTAGCACTTTCTATCAACATTTGGAATGAAAGCCGGCTGTGCTGTGCATGCATGCGTAGCTAACTTAGCTACCTAGGGAATGTACATATCTTGTCAGATGAGCAATGAATGAGGCAGGCCTCCACAGGAGCCATTATTAGCATGGCTAGCACCACTCACTCCTTTAATTTAATAATCTGATGTCCTGTCTATCTCATCTTTAAAAAATTGTAATAACTGTGACCCATTCACTTACACACACACAGAGACCCACACACAAAATTATGTAAAGCCCTGGAAAATTCTCCAAACAGTTTTTTGTTTAAAAAAACAGTCAATGTTGCTAGCACTCAAAATTGAAAATAAGGCCTCTGCAGCTCACTACTGGACTGAGTCAACCTTCTTTTGCTTCATCATAACAAATTGTCAAAAATATAGGTTTTGCCATATCAGCTCCACAGAGATAAAAAAATAGGTTTAAATGTTTAATAGGCCTTTAAACAAAAGTGGCTTAATTCTTCTTTTTTAATATAAAATTGAATTTGACAGACACCTATTCCATAACATAGTCTAATCATTTTTAGTATTTTGATACGAATCTACTGCATATATACCGTATATACTCGTTCATTAGCCCATTCATTTAGAAGTTGCCCCTCCCCGCAAATGGATAGGTAAAAATAGCAAAAAGTGCATGACCCTTTCATAAGCCGACCCTATATTTCAGGGGTTGGAAAACTTTGGCAGTTGGCGGGTTGGGACGTTTTATTTACCTGGAGCTATTACCTGGCTGGGAACAGCAAACCGCGGCTACAGGGAGCTGAGGGGCTCCATGCCTTCAGATGCTCCAGGTAAACAAAATGACAATGTATTAGATATTCAATTCAGTGATTCCCTAGAGTTTAAAATCATCAAATTTTGGTATAGACCAGTTTATAAGCCAACCCCCGCTCTTTGATGCATCACTTTTTTACCAAAAATAGTCAGCTTATGAACGAGTATATACAGTAGTTTACTGTATGTAGTTACTACTATCCATACAATATTTACAATGCACATTTTACAGCTAAGTTTATGTGATAGCTGTTACCGTGTAGTCAGTAAATACAAGAGCATGCATTTTTAAAATAGTAAATATGGATAGACTAGAATGGCCTTCGTCTTTGAAGGTTATTTATTGTACCCTGAAATTCACACTATCAAGCCATCAAGAAATTTCACAAAATCTATTCCAAGCCAAGATTCTGAAACAAACAATGCCATTCAGAATCACTGCAACAATGGTGATATTCTCTATAGTGTGACACTGCTGTGGTGGGTATCACTAAAAAAAAGTGCAAAGACACTAATCACTAAAATTAGGAATTGAAAGATCTTTGTACCCACACTATCCAAAAACCAACCATAAAGAAAGCCTTGTTAAATCATATTAAAATCATAGATGTCAGAGATGGAAAACACCTCTTAGCTAACCTAATACATGCTCCTTTCACTACAAAGACTGAAAAAGAGGGTTAGCAAAATGTTTTCCTGTGCACAGCAATTCTTTTCCTACTCCAAAGATAGAATCAGAGAAGGTATGCACTGGAGTGTATCAGGGACTCTGCAAACCAGTACAGCATGAGCAGTAGCCACCACATAACTTAATTCTTTGAAGTGACTTACTTCTAGGTATAAACAAGAGGCAGGCCTGTGCATTCCTGCATAGTCCTAGACCCAGAGACACTACAACTAAAGAGAACATAAGAACAGCCAGACTGAGTCAGACCAATGGTCCATTTAGCCCAGTATCCTGTCTTCCAGCGGTGTCCAGTGCTAGAAGCTTCAGAGAGATTGAACAGAATAAGACATGTATCAAATGATAATAATACATGATCTAATGAAGATAAAAAGAAAGAGACTCTGTGAATTTTTAATCTAAATTTAAAGAATATTATATTCGATTTAATTACAACGTGAAATATTTATTATTAAATTCTGTACAAAATTTTATTTTCAATGTTTTAAAAACATATCTAACAATTTTGTGGTATTTTTCTATAGAGTAACATCAGCTTTTATAACAAAAAGATCTTAGACGTAATGTCCAAATGCCTCTCTGCTGGGGACACCACTGAGGAATTTGTGCCAGTCTCCCATTTATCACACTGATCAACAGTCCTATGTATATCATAATGAATATTAATAGTTTGCACTTCTATTGCACATTACATCTTAGGATCTTAAAGCACTTAAAAACATGAATGTGTCCTCACATTAGGTAAGCAGTAATATTCCCCTTTTTATGGCTAGGTAAACTGAAAGATGGAAAGATATGCTTTAGTCAAAGACAAGTTATTAGGCTCAATACAGGAGTAACTGTAACTCCTCGCTTAACGTTGTAGTTATGTTCCTGAAAAATGCGACTTTAAGCAAAACAATGTTAAGCGAATCCAATTTCCCCATAAGAATTAATGTAAATGGGGAGGTTAGGTTCCAGGGAAATTTTTTCACCAGACAAAAAATTATATATTGTATAGATATACACACAATATATGTTTTAAACAAACAATTTAATACTGTTCACAGCTATGATGATTGTGAAGCTTGGTTGAGGTGGGGAAGTTAGAAGATGGAAGAGGGAGGGATATTTCCCAGGGAATGCCTTGCTGCTAAATGATGAACTAGCACTCGGCTGAACCCTCAAGGGTTAACACATTGTTGTTAATGTAGTCTCTCATCAAGGCAGCACGAACAGGAGGGAGGGGAGACAGCATAGCAGACAGACAGACACACACCTTGTGGGGGGGGGAGAGAGAGAGAGATGTACACTGCCCCTTTAAGGAAGCTGACCCACTCTTAAGTGCATTGTCTTTTTAAGTGGATCAAGAAGTTGAGACAGCAGCTGCTGCCCCAAGCTCTCTCTGTCTCTCTCTGTCCGTGTCCCCTCCCTGCTGTATATGGAGAAGGCGTAAGCAGGGTGCAGGAGCAGGGCGGGAGAGGGACACCCTGACATTACTCCCTTCCTCCCCCCTGCACAGCAAGCAGGAGTCTCTGGGAGCAGCTCCAAGGCAAAGGGCAGGAGCAGCACATGGCAGTGTGGGGAGGGACAGCTGAACTGCCTTGACAGCCTGCTGGGCGTCTGCAGCACAGGGAACTTAGGAGAGTGTGGGGGGTGATAGGAGGAGCTGATAGGAGGGCTGCCGGTCCACCCTGGTTACAAGCCCCTACCAGCTAGCTGCAATGGGCTGCAAGCAGTGGACAAAGCAGGCATCTGCCAAATGACATTAGAAGGGAGCATTGCACAACTTTAAACGAGCATGTTCCCTAACTGATCAGCAACGTAACAATGAAACAACTTTAACTGGAATGACTTTAAGTGAGGAGTTACTGTAGATGAAATTCCATGGCCTGTGATATACACGAGGTGAAATCAGATGAACTAAAGGTATCTTAAGGTCTTAAACTCTATGAATCTATGAACTGAGGAAACTGCTAAATTACTTTCACAAGACCACAGAGTGAATCATTGACAGAGCTATATAATTTTGTTTATCATTAAGAAACAGTTATACAACTGATACTTTTTCTATATTGACATAACATCACAAATATAGCATAAAAGAACTGCTGATTAGAAAAAGACAAGTTTGATTGTTATGATTATACACTTTGATAATGTTATATAGTTTACAATTAATGGCACTGTTTTTTTTACTAGAAAGACCAATGTTTAAATGTTAATACTTATATTCAGTTGACATCACTTCATAAAAAATCAGAATCACTTTAACTTCACCCAAGGTACATCTCATTCCTATATGTCCATATACAAAATAGATAAACCACACATATTTGCTAAATTGTATGTCATATTGTCCATTGTAATTTGACAGAGTAATAAAAAGGCTTTTTTTATCATATTTAAATGGAAGGGAAGAAAGTTAAGGCCAGATTCTGATTTCATTTAAAACTGTGTAAATCAGGAGTGTCTCCACTGGCTTCAGTGAAGTTATTCAGGGATAAAATTGGTCTGAGATCAGAATCAGGACTTTTAACTCTAAAGTTTTGACCTTTGTTGATTTGAGATGTCAAACCTTCTTGCGTTAATTCATATACATATTTTAATGCTTTCAGTTTGTTACGGTATATACTGTACAGAAGGGCAACATCTATTTGATGTTTAAAAGGTTATTATATATATTTTGTTATGTGAAAAGCTTTAATAAAAATCTACTTTCTAATAAAGTTGTGAGGATAGTTTGAAAATTATGTAATATAGGTTAAAACAGTGATATTTCACCTGTGGCTCTTGAACTGCACATGATGCATCATTTCTCTCAAACCTTCTCATCATGTGGCATCTAGATGTTGAAGCAGCAGATGCCCTGGGAGAAAGAAAAGACAATTAAAAATGAAAACACAGCAAGGGACAGAATCACACACCACACTACATGTGGGTGGCAGTGATTTTAAGAAAATCAGACAGATTTTGAATGCTCCTTCTCCTGATAAGCTTCAATGACATTTCTCAGCCTGAGTAGATACACCAAAAAGGCATTGTTCCCATCTGGATAAGGTTTAGGTGCTGGTTTAAAATTGGAGTCAACAGCACCAAAATTTTGCTAGTTGTTCTCATGATATTTTGGCCCCAAGTGGTGAAATCTGGGGAAGGAACAATGTCTTATTTGTCTGTAAACACTATGCACATCTTTTAGGCAACAGAAATAATAATTCAAATCTTGAATGGTAGATTTCTTACTAAGTCAGGGATTCTCATAAGATTTCCACTATCTTGAGTAGTAAGTTCAAGAGAAAAGTTTAGAAAAATTTCAGCCATGTTGGAAAATAGGCTCCTTCCAGATCTGGATGTGACTTGAAACCAAAACGATAGGGTAATTCAGATCCAGTGATTCAGATCTGAGCTCATGGAATCTTCCCCTTCCCCCCACCATCCCTCCCCAGTTTTTAGTGTTCCAGGTTTATTCTCTCTAATCCTAACCTCTGTGTAGCTGTTTTGTTATGAAGTATCTACTAGTAAGGCCCAAATCCTATGCTAAACTCCACAGTCAGGGCCTCCAAAGAGGGAGGGGAGAGAAGTAAATGCAGAAAAGACACAGCTCCCTCGCCAGAAGCCATGACTGTGGAGCAACTGAGATTGGAATAGCTCTGAGGCCCCAGTATGTCCACCTCTGGGTGGGACGTGGAGGACACAAGTATCCACACAACAGCTACAGCTCAACCGTATGTACTGTGTGTACAATGGCCTGCATGGGGGCCCTAGTGAAGCTGAGTTCTACACCAGAAAGAACATGAGCAGCCCTGAATCTTATCCTCAGCTTGTGCAGCTGAGCTGAACTGCTTTGCTTCAGAAGAGTCTTTAAACCATGCATACATGGACAGAGTTTGCCGCTAAATGCACAATAAAGAGAAAAAAAGGCATCCTTGTTTGCTAGGGTTGCACTGATATGCGTTTCCAAAATAGGAAATTATTAAATGAATAGTCTGATGTGTAGCTTTAACTGCTTCTTTGCACAGGTGCATTATGATAAAGCCCTACAATGCTACCTAAATGTAAGATAGTATATCATGAGTAAGGGTGTTTAGTGATTAACTCCTTTCTAGAATCAGATGTTCTGAATCCTCACTGTCAATGTCCCAGCTGTCCAATAAGACAGTCTTGGCAAGGGAGGAGTTAGTGTGGGCAACACAGATGAAAATAAATTTGAAAAAAATAACATTTACCACAAGGTTGCAAATCACCTACTGCACTTGTGCTTTCAAATTTCTGTGTAAGTATCTATTGTGTATAAATGTATTTTAGAATAAAAATCTCATTGTAGAGCACGACTCTTCTCCCTGCTGCTTTGGAGAACTGTCGTGTACGTAACAGTAGTTCTTAACATCCACTTGTATAAACAAGTCAGAACAATTCTTGCTATACTGTCTGCCTGCTGACAGCCTGATTTCACTTCCCCTTCTTCGGAATTCACTTTCAAAATTCATCTAGACATTTGCCTTAGATGACACTTCACAAATATTAGCTTGTGAAGAGGGAGTATGTGTCCCATTCCCAAACCTACCTTCAAAGAGACAATATCCTTTGGACAATATCCTTATGCAACCCACTCCTGTATATGCTATGGCAGTTCTGTAAGTGCCAATACAACCTCTTGTTTTTGGCAGCCACATGAGGCTGTGATCCCACTGGTCTGTTCTCCACAGTTCAGGTATTCTATTGTGGCACTTTTGATCAATTTTTTTTAAAGCAGGTGGGCATCGATATTGGAAAAGAGCTTAATGAAGAGGAAATAGCACTTGAAGTAACAGGCAGACAACACATCAAGCCCAGCTGTTTGAAACCTATGCCCTTCTGAGACTGACATACTGCATACCTTTTCAGAGGGCACAGATGTCATCCCAACAGTTGGAAATGAGCACAGGGAGCCAGAAGACCATGTACTCTATTTGTGTGCTAAGTGACAGATTGCTATTCAGAATTGTCAAAACCACAGTCTGTCCTGAGATTCCAAACCTGTGAAGAAGGGATATGTTATTGTTATCCCCACTGAAAGGTAGATTAACTTCAGGGATAATAAAATATAGCTTCAGAAGTCATGGACAATGAGTTTTTAGGTCCAGTGAATCATGATTAGTTTTCTAGAACGGGTAGCAAGAGATATCATAATGCAATTGCCATCACTTTTGGCTTTCTACAGAAGGCTGTTATAGAAATGGCTAGGAAATGTTCCAAAGAATGGGTGAATTTCTGTTGAAAGGTAAAACCAGTGAGGCAAGTGAGGTTCATTTAACATTTCTGCTAAATAAAGAATAGATAAAGTTTTGAATGAATTTCAGTCACACACAGTCATATGAAAACACAAAACCCAGCAAAATGCATAGTAACATTTCTAAAACCTCACTCTGATCTATAACAGATTATAACAGAGTTCAAAAAAGAACTAGATAAATTCATGGAGGGTAGGTCCATCAATGGCTATTAGCCACAATGGGCAGGGATGGTGTCCCTAGCCTCTGTTTGCCAGAAGCTGGGAATGGACGACGGGATGAATCACTTGATGATTACCTGTTCTGTTCATTTCCTCTCGGGTTTACCTGGCATTGACAGTCAGAAGACAGAATACTGGGCTAGATGGACCTTTGGTCTGACCCACTATGGCCGTTCTTATGATCTCACACCGGTTTTATGCCAGTGTGAAACCACTGACTTCAACAGAGTTACCCCTATTGCCAACTCAGCAGTGTTGCCAACTCCAATATTTTATCATGAGTCACAAAATATTTGTTTGTGGGTTTTTTTGTTTTTATTTGCTTTTGTTTTTCATGGTTCTCATGAATTTCTGATATCTACCTTCAATCTTGTGAAGTTTTGTCCTTTTTCAAAGCAGCTGCCATCTCCCATTACTGTCCATGAGATGACCCTCAACAAGATAACTGCCAAGTTCAGTTAAACTTTGCAGGTGAAAGTGAGGCTGCACCAACAAAAACAGGATGCTGTCAGGGAAGATAGTGGCCCCTTAAGGTATGTCTACATTGCAAAAAAAAAAAAAAAAAAAACACAGCACCAAATCTCAAAGACTTGTCAATTGACTTGGGCTTGCAGGGCTTGGACTGCAAGGATAAAAACTGCAGTGTAGAGGTTTAGACTTGTGCTGGACCCTAAACTCTAAGACCCGGTGATGTGGTAGGGTCTCAGAGTTAGGTCTCCAGCCTAAGCCAGAATGTCTACATTGTTATTTTTAGCCCACCCCCACCCTGAGCCCCATGAGCCCAAGTCAATTGACGCAGGCTCTGAGACTAGGTGCTGTAGGTTTTTGGTTTCAGTGTAGTTGTATTCTTAGTTATTATGTGAGAGCCAGCCAGCAGACAAGAGAATGTGGGAGTAACAGGGAGGGGATCTGTGTTAGGAACTGGACAGGAAATGATTGGTGAGGGGTATATGAAAAACAGGATGCAAGCAGAGGTGGTGCAGGGGAACATGAGGAGCAGGAGGCAGATTGAAGGGGGGCATGTTAGGGGTATGTAACATGACAGAGAGGAAGAATGTGATGGGTAGTAGATTGTGAGGAGAAAGGGAGGGAAATATGGAGAGCAAGTGGATGTAGGGAACAGGGGTGGACATGAGACTGCACAAGGACATATAAAAAGAATGTGAATGCCTATCCTATCTAACTAGGAAGGCAGACAGACAGTAAATCACACCACGGGGGATATGAGATAGTAAAGGAAGTTTCCTCTGATCAATGAGCAGAGAGGCTGATTTTTTGTGCATGTATTTAAGGATGAATTTTGACCCTGAGATGATCACACACAAGTGTGTGTGTGGGTGGTGGGGGGTGATCTCCCTACAGGGAACGAATGAAAGAAGGCAAAACATAATCTGATTTTCTTTTAAAAAAAATCTCAGAATGTTTAAGCCAATCTGATTCTGATTCTGGGGGTCTGGCTCAAGAATTTTGAAGGTTTGGGATGGCAAAACTGCCCCAGTGTAAGTGAGGTCAGAATCAGGACTTTCACAACATTCTTAAGATTATTGTAGCTATAGCTGTCTGTATGTCACCAAGACTGGGCAAGAATGAATTGTGAGCAACCCCTACATAATACAAGTAAAAATATGTAATACTATGAAACAACTGCCATTATTGCCTTTCTATCAAGGAATCTCTAAAGATTATATATGTATTAGGATAATTATACAGTAAATTAATACAAAACTACATGGAGTTTAAGGCTAGAAGTCATTCTTCCCCATTCTGTGACATGAAAAAGTACTGCTCCAATATCCTCTAGCAAAGTATCAGAGGTAAGGCTTACAGATCCATTGGTGTCATAGCGTACTAATATTTTACAGACCAGTGGCCACCAAGATTTATCTTTTAAAGGCTTGCCAGTGTCACACTGTACTGCTATTTTACACTTCAGTAGCTTCCAGGGTTTATCTTTTTAGAAAGGCCCATGCAAAGGTTGAAGTGTCTTGGACAGTTTTGATAGGAAACATCCATAATCATTTAAAAGACTGAAAAGTAGTTGAAGCTTAGAAACATTAATAATCTTCACCGCATTCACAATAGGTGGCACTTTTTCCTTTGTAAATGCAGCATGTCAGAGACCACCAAGAAAGGAAAATTTCCCAGTTTTTTCCTAGATTGATGGAGGTTGTTGAATAGGTTGTGGACAGATGGCTGGGAAGAGGCTTTATTGATGCTTGGTAATTTTTCTTTTCAAGAATTTGTACATCCCCCAATGCACTGGCAAGCACAGCTGCACCAGCACACCCGGAGAAGTACTCTATGCCAAGTATATACCTGATATAGGGCACTTCCTCCAGAACAGAGTGAAACCAAAAATCAGCTTGAAACACTGAGTCATACTCTGGTTCCCGATCTGCTCCTGGGCAGCAAAGCAATGTGCTGTCCAATACATGGGGATTGGGACTTGTAACAAAGCCTTTATTAATCAACAACAGCAAAAAATACATTTTAAATATGATTTGGGAGTTTGCATGCTGGCATCTGAACCTATAATATGTATAATTCCCAACAAGGTAGGATTTCTCCTCATGACTGTTTTCTTTTTTGACTCTGACTTCATCCTAACCAAACAATCTTCAAAGAGCCAAAATCATATGCTCGACATCCCATCTTCCTGCATCTGTTTGTCATAGATGGAAAAGCTGCTGTAAGAGCCCATTTGGATCGCCTGTGCTTGGTAGATATGTGACATTGTCATTTTGTTATGTGCCTCTCAATAACTTATGGTAAATCCATATGCAGTCATTTGTACAACAATAAACAGCTTCATTGTTGCAACATATGTATACTGTAGTTTTAGATCAGTGGTTGTCAACCAGGGGTCCAGACGCAAGTAAGTTTCAGGGGGGCCACCAAGCAGGACCAACATTAGACTCACTTGAGGCTCAGGGCAGAAAGCCGAAGCCCCACCGCATGGGCCTGAAGCCCTGAGCCCTTCCACCTGGGGCTGAAGCCGAAGCCTGAGCAATGTAGCTTTGTGAGGGCCCCTGTGGCGTGGGACCCCAGGCAATTGCCCTGTTTCCTACCCCATAACGCTGACCCTGGCTTTTATATGCAGAAAACCAGTTATTGTGCACAGGTCGGCCGTGGAGTTTTTATAGCATGCTGTGGTGGGACTCAGAAAGAAAAAGGTTGAGAACCCTTGTTTTAGATGATGCTTTATTTATGCCCACTATATGTAAAACACTAACATAAAGCAGTCCTTCCTTCTAAAAGTGTACACTAGTGCTCTGTATTTGGAAGAGGATAAGATTTATCCATCATATCCTACTTTAAGGAGAATTTTTACTCTCCACAGTGTATACACACCTGATTCTCCACAATGTATACATCTATCAGTTCTTCCATTATTCCCACATTAATCCAGTCTAGCTAACATCCTATTCTTTATGGTCTGATATCAACTCATTAAGTGTTATCAAACTTCACATAACATAGGTTTGTATGCAGTTATGAGTTTCTTGACATCAGTGTTCAGAAAATATACCTTGTTACCTACAGCAAAAATGTTTGTCCAATTTAAGAAAATTCTTTGGTAACAGATATGTTATCCCCTAGCAATGCTGGCCAGACTGCCAGTCTTCTTTTTAAATAAGCCTGTCTACCTTTTTTTCACACCTTACAAAAGCTCTAATCTGACCAGCCATACCAGTGTAAGAGCTTAGTTGTGCTGAACCTTAGTGTCTGCTAATGGTAAATTTACTGAACACTTTTGATGGCTCTAACAGAAAGGATGCAGACTTAATTGTCTACATGCAGTTCTTGAGAGGTATGTTATTGCCATTTTCCCCTACTTCTGGCAATACCTACAGTATGTTCAGGTCAACTTTTATTTCTCCAAGATCTTTAGATCCTCCAATCCTTTCAACCAATTCTGCCATTTGTTCAAGAACTCTCTCTTATATAGCATTTTTTATTTGAAACCTGCAGGTAATGTGTCTGTGTTTGCCGCTATATAAGAAGCTAGATTTTCTGAACCTTTCATCTTCCACTTTTGGGATAATTTTCTTACTTGTGCTAAAGTAGTTTCATTTCTATCAAAAGGTTGCTGTTTGGAAATTTGTCACCAGGTGGATCTCTAAACTTCATTAGCAGTTTATAACTGTACCTTTTATTTACTGGACAATTCTTCTGTGCTTTGAGTAGCTATTGCCATAGCACAAGCAATCTCACAAGCAGTTTTAAAAGGATTTATTTTCTGAGTGCAATTTTTTGTGAATGGACTTGCTGTTCAGTCCATATTCAACTCTATGTCAGAAAACACCAAGAAACGTATCAAAGTTACAGTTTGCAGGAAACTGTTTCAAATAATATTGCAGTACAGTCAGGGCAGGCTCTCAACCTCCATACAAGTGCATATGGTGCACAGCAAACCAACCAAGTGTTTGATTGTACAAAACCACATCTGAGTAAAGATACTCATGTGCATAGGTGTTTTGCAGGATAAGGCCCCAAGCTTGCCAAATGTATTCTTATTTGAGAATTTGCTTTATTTCCTTATTCCATGAGAATTTGCTTTATCTAGAGTTTTATATTTTACTGTAGGTCAGGATAGCTCATTCAGAAAAATAGAAGATATATATATAAACTTCTCTTTACTTAAAAAAACAACAATCCTACCATTACTCAATGTAATGAGCTTTCCTCTAAGTTGCATCACAAACAGAAATGCTTATACTCTGAAGCTTATTATTGGAGGCATGCTATTATCTAGCTGTAGTATTTTTATATAGAACTGGTCAAAAATAATTCAATGTTGAAAATTTTCAATGAAAAATAGGGACAACATTTTTGCAAAAAGTGTTCCTGAATTTTGGACTCTCTAAATTTCTCCAACATTGCCTGAGACCTAATCTGAGACATTATCCTCGTTATTCAGATCTTTATTAATGGGGATTATCCGGAATCTCCCACCCAAAAAGAATCAAAACCTTTCTTTTCATTCAAAAGAGAAATGACTCACAACTGAAGCAACACACCACTGTATTTTACTTTATATATTTAAACTGACCCAAACACAAGCAAATAAATATGACTGCAGCAAGATGGTCACTCAAGTTTTGTCTACACTATGTAGCTTTTAGTGACACGGCCATGTCGACACAGCCATGTTGCTAAAAGTCAGGCAGTGTAGCCGTTGTTTGTCGGCACTTTTCCCAACAAAATACTTCCACCCCCGAGTGGCTTTTGCCTTGTCAACAGGAGAGTGCTCCTGCTTACAACGTGCTGTTTACACTGACACTTGCTGTGGCAAAACTTCCTCTTTCAGTGGGGGAGGGGGTTTAGCACCTCTGAAGGACAAAAGTTTTGTCGCTCAATTGCCAGTGTAGACATAGCCTCACTCACTGAACTACATTTCCCAGAATAACAAAAGGGCAGTTCACACCTCCTTCACAGTTGAAAAAGAGGCTTGACTTCTACTGTATCTCCATAATAAGGGGCTTCTAACTCCAAGGGAGAGCAAATAATGTTTCAGCTCTCACTGGTCATATTATAAACATACTGTACATTGATTTGCAAATAAATTAGGTACTTTAAACAATCATTGGATAATTCATCAGCCCACTCCGTTTTTCACAAATATAGTGTATAACTGGATTTTTCAAAACTTACTTTTCCACACAAAACAGCACCTTTTCTTTCCCTCCTCCCTAATATTTCCTTTTAAGGGATAGACTTTTTAACAATTCTCTTCAATCAAATTCCCTGTCTCAAAGTAAGAATTACATGCTTCAATTCACACTAAAGAAAGGAAGTCTGTTAACCAACTACAGTAGAAGGAAAACAGAATAAATCCATGCACAACACACCCATTCATACACATATTCTGCACACAAAGACTGTCATCCGGTTGTTTTCTTGTGACAGGCATTTCTATCACCTGTCCAGGCAGTTACAATACGCAAAATTTCTGTTAGAAAGGCTGGCAGAATTTTGGGGGTGCAGTGACCTGTTTGACACCAGCCATATCAGACATACAAAGGACCATGTAATACATAGGTTTATACATATGAACAATCAAACCTTCATTCTAAACGGAGTTTTACTGTAACAGGTGAGAATAGGTTTGGTAAAAAGCTCTCTCTTTTTCTTGACCCTAAGAATTGCAGCAGGTCCTCTTTTCCCTTTCCTGACTTTTTTCTTGCTGTGACAAATACCCAGCCTTAATATTAACACCTTTGACTTCTACCATGTAACATCTACCAAATTGGTGGTAATGGATGTGTTCCAAGGGGATTAGCTTAGTGGAACCTGATTACTGGAATCTGATTTCTTATACACTGCATGAACCTTTACTATAAGTAAATTTTAATGAAATGCATTGAAACAATTCAGGATTTTCATTCCTGTTAACTAGAAGTACAGTTTTGCTATATCCAAGTTCACTGCAATATGGCCAATATAATTATATGAACATCCTTCCCAACTAACAATACAGTGCAAATCAAATAATTTCCAGTGTGAATTAGTCATTATATTCTGTAGTTCTGGCGGTCTGCATAACTTTCAGCTTTGTCCCATTCTGCTGATAACCCCCCTCTAATAATTATACCGTTCAGTTATTTTAAGTAAAATAGATTTGTCACAACTCTCTCTCTACTAACTGCTTTGCTGTTGCATAACCTGCCAGGTATGCTAGACAGTGCCTCATATACCAGCTGCGACCACAGTATTGTCTATTAAACAAAAAGTGTAAGGGCTAGTACTGCAGGGGTATCATCCTCTTCCTCTCATTCCTCGAAGTGTCTGATCTTTTACCTCCCCTAAATCAGTGACAATAATCCTTAAACCAATGTTTCCAAAACTATGAGCCATGGCTCACTTAGGGAACCACAAAGGATTCCCAATGGGGGGGGGGATATTAATTGATATGCAAATTTTATTTTTTTCCAGTTAAGAGTTACTAAATTAGGCTTCATATATCACCTGTGTCTTATCTATGGGTCTGCATCTTATGCTGCTGCTGCTGCTGGGGCTGGGAGCCTGCCTTCTGCTCTGCTCCTATAGGGGTCTTCAGAGAGATTCTTGTCCTTGCTGAAGGAAGCATTCAGCAGGACATCTCTTAACTCAAAGACCCCATGGAGCAGAGGGCAAAGAGAGGCTCCTGTTAATGGCCATGGCAGCAGTAGCTGATAGGGGAAGTGGGCTGAGGAAGAGACAGGTGTATCTTATCTTTATAATTGAACATTTTTTACTAAGTACTAACCTACAGGTAGCAAACATTTGGCTGAAGATGATGATGATTTTAATAAAGTTAAACTGAAAAGGAAGAAAAGACTCTAGAAGTAATTCTTTCACTCTACTCCACACTGATTAGGCCTCTATTGGAGTATTGTGTCCAGTTCTGGATGCCACTTTTCAGGTAAGATGTGGACAAATTAGAGAAAGTCCAGAGAAGAGCAACAAAAATTATAAAAGGTCTGGAAAACATGACCTATGAGGAAAGACTGAAAAAACTGGCTTTGTTTAGTCTGGAGAAAAGAAGGCTCGGGGGGGGGGGGAGGGACGACAACATAATGGTTTTCAAGGACATAAACGGTTTTTACAAGGAGGAGGGAGAAAAATTGTTCTTCTTAACTTCTGAGGATAGGACAAGAAGCAATGGGCTTAAATTGCAGCAAAGGAGGTTTAGGTTGGACATTAGGAAAAACTTCCTAACTGTCAGGGTGCTTAAGCACTGGAATAAATTACCTAGGGAGGTTGTGGAATTTCTATCATTGGAAATTTTAAGAGCAGGTTAGGCAAACTCCTGTCAGGGATGGTCTAGATAATACTTAGTCTGTCATGAGTGCAGGAGATGGGACTAGATTACCTCTCAAGGTCCCTTCCAGTCCTATGATTCTATGAGTCTATGATGTGATCACAATTCTAAGAGATTTTCTTGAGCTGAGATACTTGAGATTGGAACGGAGACAACTGTTACAAAGAATGGGTTTGAATCCAGTTGGTATATGGAGATTCATGTTCAACTCCAAAAAATATTCATCAAAATGGGAATACAATCTAGACAAATAAGTTAATATTTGGATTTTTATAGCATTTTGATAACTTTCACTCTGTTCTTTTTAAAAGTCTGATAACACAGGAAACATCCCAGTGACCTCTTTCTAAATGTGGCATCACCAAAAACAAAGCTTCTTCATGGATCCCTGATATTCTCTTTCATATCTAGTATATTTTTATTCCTACCTTGAAGGGTTAGAATCTGTGCATTCAATTTGCCAAATATGTCCCCCAGGTAAGGTAACATAGTCAAGAAGTCAACAATAAACATGTAATCTGCAAGGTCTGATTTCCAAAGGAGGAAAATTCTGATTTCGTCACGTAATTCCAAGACATGTTGTAACACTATCCCAGGTGACAAATCTAACTTCACTGTGTAACATAAGCTAAATATGATCAGTCCATATTTTCAATGTATAGCTTTAAAAATCCCGATTAGATCAGATTATATTAATAAACAAACTATATATAATTGAATAAAGTTGCAAAATTGTCCAAACTCTAGTATGAATCTAGTTTCCTGAATTCTTGAATCTAATGTCTTGGGTCAGTAAAAAAAAATGTTATTTGTTTGTAGAGAGCCACCAGTACTAAAATGTTTGGGAACTACGACCATATACTAAGCAGTGTCACCATATAATCATTAAAGAGGGGCAGCAGTAGCAAGAATGCTCAAGGCATCTTTCATATCTTTCCTTTTAAAAATTCAGGAGATTCGGGTAAATAAGAATTAACAAGCGGATCTTCCTGAGAAACCAGTGCATCTTCATCAGGTTTCAGTTTGGCTGTTGCACAGGAGTTCAACAATTTGTTTGCTTCATTATAATCTGACAATGTACATTTTGACATATGGACCATAATCCGTGGGTTAGCCAGAGAGAAAACTATGATTTCGGCATTAGTATTCACAACCTCCCCTTTTAGCAAACCAGATTAACACAATATGGTCTAGAGGGCAAAGTCAGGGAATATGTGAATTCTGTATTCCAGGTGAATGAACTTTTTCTTCCCTACACACATAGCATTGGCACAAGACCGTCTCTATAAACAGAAGAAATCCAGAAGGAAAATTAAAGTAATCATCTCTCCTCATTCAGTCTACATTTACTAGCAACCTGAGACACAGTCAGAGCTTCCCTGTGATCATGGTAATATTTTTCTACAATTAAAGGCAATTGCAATGTAACATCTAATATGTCAATGAGCCATGGGTACCAGGACCAACAGTCATTTCTGTAAAACAAGTATGTATAAGTGAACAGATTCATAAAGGTTACTCTTGGCTTGATTTCTGATTAATTCTTTTTTAGTTGCTCAGATGGCCCCCATTATCATAATGTCTGAGTGTCTCACAATCTTTAATGTAGCTATCCTCACAGGATAGGAAAGTGCTATTGTTAAGAGATGGGTGAAAACTTGTTATGGGTTGGGTTTAACCCCATTGAGATTGATAAGCATGAACTCATCCTTCAGTTAACATAACTGTAAACCTAAGCCCCACCTAAGACAAAAGTTGTGTGTGAACCCACTAGGATCTTAGCATTATTTTGGGTAGGGGTGTGTGTGATGTCACAGGGAAGTCAAGAACAAAGAAAGACAGGGGAAAAGAGGCAAGAAAAAGCCAAGTGGGAGCCTGTAAGCACAGTGTGACTCTGGAAAGAGCAAGCGAGAGCAGTTTTGGGTCTGGTGTTGGCTAAAGAGGCTTGGGAACTGTAAGCAAAGAAACTGCTCCTTCTGTTCTTGATTCCTTCTGCATTCAGAGACACAGGACTTTGTACATTCCTTGTAAATAAACAAAACTGCATCAAATAAATGCCTATTACCAATTTCTACTCCAAACTGGAACATCCCCATGGCCTCAAGTTTGACTAGCTGCTCAGTTCAAAAGGGACAAAGCTATTATCCAAATTTTACAGATGGGGAAGCGAGATTAAATGACTTGCCCAAAATTACAAAGAAAGTTTACAGTGGAGCAAAAATTGAATGTAGGTATCCCAATTCCTTCTTGACCTGCTGCTCACAAACAGGGAAGAATTGGTAGGGAAGTAGAAGTGGGTGGCAACCTGGGCAACAATGACCATGAGATGGTCAAGTTCAAAATCCTGATGAAAGGAAGAAAGGAGAGCAGCAGAATACGAACCCTGAACTTCAGAAAAGCAGACATTGACTCCTTCAGGGAACTGATGGGTAGGATCCCCGGGAGGCTAATATGAGGGGGAAAGGAGTCCAGGAAAGCTAGCTGTATTTTAAAGAAGCCTTATTGAGGATGCAGGAACAAACCATCCCAATGCGAAGAAAGAATAGAAAATATGGAAGTGACCAGCTTGGCTTAATAGAGAAATCTTTGGTGAGCTTAAACACCAAAAGGAAGCTTACAAGGAAGTGGAAACTTGGACAGATGACTAGGGAGGAGTATAAAAATATTGCTCGAGCATGCAGGGGTGTAATCAGGAAGGCCAAAGCACAATTGGAGTTGCAGCTAGCAAGGGATGTGAAGGGTAACAAGAAGGGTTTCTACGAGTAAGTTAGCAACAAGAAGAAGGTCAGGGAAAGTGTGGGCCTCTTACTGAATGAGGGAGGCAACCTAGTGACAAATGATGTGGAAAAAGCTGAAGTACTCAATGCTTTTTTTGCCTCAGTCTTCACAGAGAAGGTCAACTCCAAGACTGCTGCACTGGGCAGCACAGTATGGGGGAGAGGTGAGCAGCCCTCAGTGGTGAAAGAACAGGTTAAGGACTATTTTAAAAAGCTGGACATTCACAAGACCATGGGGTCAGATGCAATGTATCTAAGGGTGCTGAGGGTGTTGGCTGGTGTGAGTGCAGAGCTATTAGCCATTGTTTTTGAAAACTCGTGGCGATCGGGGGAGGTCCCGGACAATTGGAAAAAGGCAAATATAGTGCCCATCTTTTAAAAAGGGAAGAAGAAGAATAGGGGGAACTACAGACTGGTCAGCCTCACCTCTGTCCCTGGAAAAATCATGGAGCAGATCCTCAAGGAATCCATTTTGAAGCACTTGGAGGAGAGGAAGGTAATCAGGAACAGTCAACATGGATTCACTATGGATTGGATGAATGGACAATAAGGTGGATAGAAATCTGGATAGATCGTCGGGCTCAATGGGTAGTGATCAACGGCTCGATGTCTAGTTGGCAGCCGATGTCAAGCAGAGTGCCAGGCCAGTTTTGTTCAACATCTTCATTAATGATCTGGATGATGGGATGGATTGCACTCTCAGGAAGTTTGTGGATGACACTAAGCTGGGAGGAGAGGTAGATATACTGGAGAGTAGGAATGGGGTCCAGAATGACCTAGACAATTGGAGGATTGGGCCAAAATAAATCTGATGAGGTTCAACAAGGACAAGTGCAGATTGAAGAATCCCATGCACTGCTACAGGCTGGGGACTGACTGGCTAAGCTGCAGTTCTGCAGAAAAGGACCTGGAGATTACAGTGGATGAGAAGCTGGATATGTGCCCTTGTTGCCAAGAAGGCTAATGGCATATTGGGCTGCATTAGTAGGAGCATTGCCAAGGGAATCAAGATCAAGGGAAGTGATTATTCCCCTCTATTCAGCACTGGTGAGGCCACATCTGGGGTATTGCATCCAGTTTTGGGGCCCCCACTACAGAAAGGATGTGGACAAATTGGAGAGAATCCAGCGGAAGGCAACAAAAATGATTAAGGGTCTGGGGCACATGACTTATGAAGAGAGGCTGAGGGAACTGGGCATGTTTAGTCTGCAGACGAGAAGAGGGGGCATGGATTTGATAGCAGCCTTCAATTACCTGAAGGGGGATTCCAAAGAGAATGGAGCTAGGCTGGTCTCAGTGGTGGCAGATGACAGAACAAGGAGCAATGGCCTGTCATCTGCAGTGCGGGAGGTTGAGGTTGGATATTAGAAAAAACTATTTCACTAGGAGGGTGGTGAAGCACTGGAATGGTTTACCTAGGGAGGTGTGGAATCTCCATCCTTAGTGGTTTTTAAGGCCTGGCTTGACAAACCCCTGGCTGGGATGATTTAGTTGGGATTAGTCCTGCTTTGAGCAGGGGGTTAGACTTGATGACCTCCTGAGGTCTCTTCCAACCCTAATCTTCTTCCACTGCCTTAACCACTGGACCTTCTCTTCCTTTGACATTTTTGCAATTATTATTTTCATATAGAAGAGAGGGGACAGAGGACAGAATTATCTACATCCATCGAGGGATCACAGGCAAAGTTACAAATATAGTTTTTCTTCTGCAGAGCTAACTTTGACAGACACAGATAAGGCAATTGTGTCTCCATTTCTCCTTTCATAGAAACAAGAATGGTCAGTAACGAGGTTCTCACACAGAACAGTGTGTACAAGTATTCATGTTGGATGTAGCAGCAGTATGCAAAGATGATCCAGTAACTTACACAGTGGAACTCCTACCAGCAGCCTCTTTGATTACCACATCAGAATTAAACCACAGTCCAAAATTTGATGTGTTCTCCATTTGGTGCTGGTGGAGATGGTGAGAAGGTATGAGTACAGGAAGGGTGACATTATAAATATAACAGTATAAATACACTCCTGCGCACAAAAACAACCAAGTGATGTCTGCTGGCAAAGTGAAAGGATCCAATTTTTTTTAAATATAAAAAAATTTAGATCCTAGCATTGCATGGACTTCACTGAGAAAGTACATCGTTAGCATAAAAGCCAGCACATTCTAGGCAATAGCTGTCCTGACTGCCATCTTTCCTTCTTCCCCAGTATAATCTCTTCTCCATAGGAATCATGTGTTTATTTGTGTCTTCTACAGCACCAAGCACAATTCTGCTGCAGGCTGGTGCTGTGAATGCTGTGGTGCACCCATCCCCTGAAGGTATGGTAGCATGCTGGGTGTACTGCAGGTTCAGAAGAAGCATGGAAGATGCTCTAAGCACTAGGTCCTTCAGGCTCTAGTCCTCATAAATAATCACAGTCTGAGGCATAACAAAGGATGCTTTACTAGAGGGCTGACAGAGATAAACAGTGAAATTACCCTGGGCACATAGAAGACAGGATACATTCCAGAAAACTGGAAAGGTGTAGATATAGTGCCAACAGGGCCGGCTCCAGGCACCAGCTTGCCAAGCAGGTGCTTGGGGCGGCCATTCCGGAGAGGGGCAGCACGTCCAGCTATTCGGCGGACAGTCCCTCACTCCCGCTCGGAGCGAAGGACCTCCCGCCGAATTGCTGCCGCAGATCGCGATTGCGATCGCGGCTCTTTTTTTTTTTTTTTTGCGCCGCTTGGGGCGGCAAAACCCTGGAGCCAGCCCTGAGTGCCAATCTCTAAAAAGGGAAATAAGGACAACCGAGGAATTGCAGACCAGTAACCTTAACTTCTCTACCTGAAAAGATAATGGAGCAAATAATTAACCAATCAATCTGCAAACATCTAGAAGATAATAAGGTGATAAGTAACAGTCAACATGGGCTTTTCAAGAACAAATCTTGTCAAACCAACCTGATAACTTTCTTTTACAGGGTAACAAGCCTTGTGGATAGGGGGAAGTGGTAGACGTGGTATATCTTGACTTTAGTAAAGCTTTTGATACTATCTCGCATGACCTTCTCATAAACAAACTAGGGAAATGCAACCTAGATGGAGCTACTATAAGGTGGGTGCATAACTGGCTGGAAAACCGTTCCCAGAGAGTAGTTATCAGTGGTTCACAGTCATGCTGGAAGGGCATAACGATTGGGGTCCCACAGGGATCAGTTCTGGGTCTGGTTCTATTTAATATCTTCATAAATGATCTAGATAACGGCATAGAGAGTACACTTATAAAGTTTGCAGATGATAATAAGCTAGGAGGGGTTGCAAGTGTTTTGGAGAATAGGATTATAATTCAAAAAGATCTGGACAAACTGGAGAAATGGTCTGAAGTAAATAGAATGAAATTCAGTAAGGACAAATGCAAAGTACTCCACTTGGGAAGGAACAATCAGATGCACACATACAAAATGGGAAATGACTGCCTTGGAAGGACTACTGCGGAAAGGGATCTGGGGGTCATAGTGGACGACAAGCTAAATATGAGTCAACAGTGTAACACTATTGCAAAAAAAGCAAACATCATTTTGGGCTGTATTAGCAGGAGTGTTGTAAGCAAGACATGAGAAGTAATTCTTCCGTTCTACTCCGTGCTGATTAGGCCTGAGTTGGAGTATTGTGTCCAGTTCTGGGCCAAAGATGTGGACAAATTGGAGAAAGTCCAGAGAAGAGCAACAAAAATGATTAAAGGTCTAGAAACATGACCTATGAAGGAAGATTGAAAAAGTTGGATTTGTTTATTTTGGGAAAGGGAAGACAGAGAGGGAAGATGATAACAGTTTTCAAGTACATATAAGGTTGTTACAAGGAGGAGGGAGAAAAAATGTTCTTCTTAACCTCTGAGGATAGGACATGAAGCAATGAGCTTAAATTGCAGCAAGGAAGGTTTAGGTTGGACATTAAGAAAAACTTCCTAACTGTCAAGGTGCTTAAGCATGGGAATAAATTGCCTAGGGAGGTTGTGGAATCTCTATCATTGGAGATTTTTAAGAGCAGGTTAGGCAAATTCCTGTCAGGGATGGTCTAGATAATATTTAGTATGCTATGAGTGCAGGAGACTGGACTAGATTACCTCCCGAGGTCTCTTCCAGTTTTATGAATCTATGATTCTATAAAATTACAAAATAGATGAACTCAGCATCCCAAGGGATATTCACTCCAGCCACCCCCTCTCCTAGAGGCAACCCCAAGCCTGCAGATCCCCCAACCAGAGTTCAGTCTTTTGGTCTTGTCACAACTACCCCTATCCCAGACCAGCTCTCAGCCTTTCAGTCCCAACTCCTAAACTGCCCAGCCTTCTTTCCTCAACCAGCTCCCAAGCTGTACCAAGAGATTTAAAATTTTTATTAAAGCTTATGTTCAAATTATCTAAAACACGGCTTAATTAAAAAGTTTCTATTCATCTGGGTATAATGCTTAAATTATTCAAAAGAAGCAAGTTTGGTTTTAAAAGTCATAAAATGTATTAGTTGATAATCTGCAATATCCCAAATTAGGGTTAATTAATTTAACAGTACAGTTTAAATATCAGTATTTAAATACTCAGGTACATCACACATATAAAGTTATACTAAGAGTAGCTTGTGGAAAATAAACATAGTAATAAGTGTAAATTGTCCCTCAGTAATTGAGAATATAGGGTAGGTTGTCCCTGAGTAGATATGGTCCATTAGAGAAGTATTTTGGCTACTTTCCTGTCTTCACTTCTCATTGGCACTGTAGCTCATTTCTCCTAATGTACAACAATATGTTCTAAATAAATGTCCCTTGAACACCTGATGATGTCTGACATCGTGAGTCACTGCATCTGCCGGGCATAGCATTGACTGATTCCATATTCCCATAACATTCGCTCATTACTGTGATCCCATGCACTCTGGTGATCAGCGTGCGTATTTGAACCTCATAACCCCTAGCTCTCAAGGCATCAGCTGTGGGAAGGGATGTATTTCTCCACCTTTTGAGCTTCGGCATAGCGGAAGGCCAGTGTCCTATTCTCAAAAGGAATTGTGATGTCCACCATGAGGTTCCTCTTCTGTTCCTCGTTATTAATGACGGTGTCTGGTCGCAGTTGACTGTCCGTTCAAGGAACAATGACGTTCGCAGCAACCTTCCCCACATGTGGAGGGATGACCATGATTAAGTGGTCTTGGATGGTGATGTGGTACAGCTGCCAGGTTCTGGAATGGGTCTTGCAGCTACACAAGACATGGGGTAGCATCTCATTGCCATAGCCACACTTTCTGCATCATTTGTCCCAATTCCCATGGCAGACAGCTCCGTTCAATGGGACTGTGATGGTGTGTGAGTCACCACTGCAGCGCCTCCTTCTGGCTGTCCTGGGAATTAGCTCTGCTAGCTAGTAGGCTTTCTTCTCATGATGTCTCGCTGCCATCACTTCTGTTCCTGGACCCATGTCACTCCAAGGACAATGGCGTCCTCTTCAGGACACAGCCCTTCGGCTATACCACACTTTGTGCTCCCCCCTTCCAGGGGAGTATACCGCAATCCAGTGGTCCAGCTAATTCCTCAGTGGAGAGTGGGGTGAGGGGGCAACCTGGGCCCACCCACTACTCCGGGTCCTGGCCCAGGGACCCTGTAAATGGCAGCCATGTACTGCATCCCCTCCAACCTCTCAGTCTACTTCCCTGGGCCGCTTCCCTGTAGCCCCAGCACCTTCTCCCCCCTTATCTCAGGGCCTCAGCATGCCAGTCTTAGCAGTCAGCCAGGAGCTCTTGTTATTCCAAATGCCACCAGGAAGGTACCACCACTGAAAGGAATAGCACCTCCTTGGAAATCCAACCCCCTCCATGGAGCCTCAACACCTCTCTGGATGCTTGCCAAACTGAACCTCCTGATACTACTCCCCCAGATCATGGAGAACCATCTAGCAAGACAGTTCAGGTGACTGAACCCCATCCAACACAGGAAGAAGAAAGGGAGAATGATTACATCTACTTCCACTATCCCCTCCCTAAGGATGTGCTCCTCTGCCCTATCTGCTACCTGGTCCAAGAATTCCAACACCTTGGTGGTCTTAATAGACACATTAAGAGAATCCAAAGCAAGATCACCTTCTGATGTGCCCTCTGTGACTTGCAAACGGCATCTTGCACCAGAAGAGGTCAACTGTAGCAGACTCCGTTGTTGCCAACCCACCCCTGCTCTGAATGCGGAAACACCGTATGCCCAGCTCCTGCTTCTAACTCCCCTCATAACCCTGCTAATTTATCCCAGCCACAACAGGAAAAGATGACCCAATAACTTACTTCCATAAGGACTACCTTGGTTGCCAGGATCACTGAACAGGAAGTTGTCTTCAAAAGGACAAGTGCTACCTTGAAGCTCTCTAAGCAGGACCCTGACAATAGGAGGATTGCCCCCCCCTCACAGACTATGCAAGGTAAGTCCATCTCCAGAATGTCTAGCATGATCCCATCATTAGAAGGGTCAGCACCTCCCCACAGATAACTTGGCAGGATTCTACCACCAGAAGGGCTAGCACTACCTCGCAGGACACCAAGTGGGACCCTGCCAATGGACAAACCATCTCCATTGCTAGGACCATACTGCAGGACCTCATCCTTAGATGCACCAGCACAGCCCCGAAGACCACCCAATGGGATCTCATCCCCAAAAGAGCTCACGTTACATCAGAGACCTCCCAGATAGTCCTCTCTCACAGAAGTCAGAGAGGTGGATTATCTACACCAATGGAAGAATCCCAGTGGCTGTGCCACTGTAGCTTTTAAAGCCCGTAGATGTAACTATTAGCTTTTAGTTACATTCGTAATTTGAAAGTTAGGAAGAATTCCCCTATTTACAATCTAACTTATTGAGATTTTTCATTTCAAATCTAACACAAAAATTCTATACGTTTCAGGATCTAACCCTGCACCAGGGCCGCCCAGAGGATTCAAGAGGCCTGGAGTCTTCGGCGGCAAGGGGCCCCCACTGCCGAATTGCCACTGAAGACCCGGCACTTTGGCGGTGGGTCCCGGGGCGGAAGGACCCCCCACCGCTGAACTGCCGCCAAAGACCTAGAGCGGAAGAAGCTCCGGGGGCTCGGGCCCCACGAGAGTTTTCCGGGGCCCCCAGAGTGAGTGAAGGACCCCGCTCCAGGGCCCCCGAAAAACTCTTGTGGGGACCCCTGCGGGGCCCGGGGCAAATTGCCCCCTTTCCCCCCCACCCCCGGGCGGCCCTGCCCTGCACCTCTAGAGTCTCCAGTTAAATATCCATTTGCTCAGGTGAATTATGCAGCTGAGTCTTTTTAAGTTGAAGAGTTAATGGAAAGATTTGTCACTGACCCATTTCTGAACGGAACCACAAAGTGTACACTAACATTTTCCTAGACCATCTCCCTGTTCCACAAATGCATTTAATATGCAGCCCCCACATCGGGGACACATCAGATATTAAACTGATAAGAACAGATTTCAAAACATATTAAAGCTTATGTTAACATTCTCTAAAACACAGATTACAGTAACTCCTCACTTAACGTCATCCTGGTTAACGGTGTTTCGTAGTTACGTTGCTGATCAGTTAGGGAACATGCTCGTTTAAAGTTGTGCAATGCTCCCTTATAATGTTATTTGGCAGCCTCCTGCTTTGTCCACTGCTTGAAGAAAGAGCATCCCTTTGGAGCTAGCTGATGAGGACGTGGAACCAGGGTGTGTGACATTGCACTCCATAATGCTTTATAGAAATAGGCTTATGAATGTAAATATGACATACTGGAATATGTTTTATGCTACATATGCCATGTAACATATCTTTGCAAATGTTATGATCTACTGAATATATTCATCCTATTTGTATGCATATATCATTTTCATATTTGAAGATATGAACATTGGCTCTATGCTTGTATTTAAAGTGTTTGCTGTAGAAAGCACTTAGGGCAGATTTGGTCAACATAGTGTGAATGGGTTATTCAAGTAATTGGGAGTGCTTGGCCAACAATGGACCTTGATAGACGTCAATCCACATTTGAGATTTCCTGGGAACCTTCGGGCTAACATGGCGTTGGCCTGTAAAGAGAGAGAGGTTTCCACCTACAAGAGAGAGGCTATATAAGCCCCTGGGAAACCTCTCAATTTTATCTTCAACTGTCTCAAGAGATAGCCTTTCCACCCCAAAGGATGCCTGAAAGAAACTGGAACAAAGGACAGTAACTACAGGGGGTGTGAGTGATTGCTGCACCCAGGCTAGAAGGAGGCTAGTCTGTTAAAGAAGCTTATTGGAACATCTCTGAGCGTAAGATTTACCTGTAGTTAGTTTCCTACTGTACTTGGCTTAGACTTGCGTGTTTTATTTTGTTTTGCTTTACTATGTTCTGTCTGTTATTACTTGGAACCACTTAAATCCTACTTTTTGTATTTAATAAAATCACTTTTTACTTATTATTTAACCCAGAGTAAGTATTAATATCTGGGGGGGGGGCAAACAGCTGTGCATATCTCTCTATCAGTGTTATAAAGGGTGAACAATTTATGAGTTTACCCTGTATAAGCATTATAGAGGGTAAAACAGTTTTATTTGGGGTTTGGACCCCATTGGGAACTGGGTATCTGAGTGCTGGAGACAAGAGCACTTCTTAAGCTGTTTTCAGTTAAGCCAGCAGCTTGTGGGGGGAATGGTTCAGACTAGGATCTGTGTTTGCAGCAGGCAAGAGTGTCTGGTTCAAACAAGGCAAGATACTCAAGTCCCGAGCTGGCAGGGAAAACGGGCTCAGAGGTAGTCTAGGCACATCAGGTGGCAGCCCCAAAGGGGGTTTCTGTAACCCAGCCCGTCACAGGGTGGGCCGGCAGCCCCTCTATCAGCTCCCCTAAGTTCCCTGTGGCGGCAGAAGCCCAGCAGGCTATCAATTGCCAGGCAGCTATGTCTCCCCCCACTGCCATGTGCCGCACCTGCCCTCTGTTTTGGAGCTGCTCCTGGGAGCCTCCTGCTTGCTGTGCAGGGGCGGGGGAAGAGGGGTGCTAATGTCAGGGTCTCCTCCTCCCCCCCACTCCTGCCCCCTGCTCCTGTACCCCATCTCCACAGAGCAGTGGGGGAAACATGACAGGGCGCAGGACAGAGGGAGCTTTCTGGCAGCAGCTGCTGTCTCAACTTGTTGATCTACTTAAAAAGGCAGTGTACTTAGAGTGGGGTCAGCATATTTAAAAGGGCAATGTGTGTCACTCTCTCTCACACACACGGTGTGTGTCTCTGTCTCTCCCTCTCTCTCTCTCTCTTTCTCTCTCTCTCTCACACACACACACACACAATCTCTCTCTGCCATGCTGTGTCTCCTCCCTCCATTTGTGCTGCCTTGTAGAGTGTGAGGCTACATTAACAACGTGTTAACACTTGAGGGCTCAGCCGAGTGCTAGTTCATTGTTTAGCAGTAAGGCATTCCCTGGGAAATATCCCACCTTCTTCCACCCTCTGACTCCACACCACCTCAACCAAGCTTCACAATCATCATTATATATATATATATATATATATATATATATATATATATATATATATATATATATATATATACAGAGAGAGAGAGAGTGTGTCTTTTGTCTGGCTGGCGAAAAAAAATTCCCTGAAACCTAGCCCCTCCCTTATGGGGAAATTCGATTCGTTTAATGTTGTTTTGCTTAAAGTAGCATTTTTCAGGAACATAACTACAACGTTAAGCGAGGAGTTACTGTAATTAAAAGTTTCTGTTCATCCAGGTATAATGCTTAAATTATTCAAAGGTAACAGGTTTGTTTTAAACAGTCATAAAATAGTTTAAATATCAGTATTCAAATACTCAGGTACATTATTCATGAGAGGTTGTATTATGACTTGCTAGTGGAAAATAAATGAGTAATGAGTTTCGATTGTCCCTCAATAATTGATTACTTAGGGGTAGATTGTCTCTGAATAAATATGGACTAAAGAAGAATTTCAGTGATTTGCCCATCTTTGCTTCTCAAACACACTGTAGCTCATTTCTCCTGGTATTGATGATGTGTTCTAAATAAATGTTCCTTGCCCAACTGATGGTTGCCACATCAGCAATGCATAGTATTGGCTGTTTCTGCATTCCCACAGCATTCATTTGTTACTGGGATCCCATTGGTGTCCCTAGCCTCTGTTTGCGAGAAGCTAGGAATGAGCGACAGAGAATGGATCACTTGATGATTACCTGTTCTGTTCATTACCTCTGGGGCACCTGGCCAGAAGACAGGATACTGGGCTAGATAGACCTTTGGTTTGACCCAGTATGGCCGTTCTTATGTTCATGCATCTAGGGCTCCAATGATCAATGCGCGTGTTTGAACCTCAAAACCCCTGTTTCTCAAGGCATCAGCCAGGAAGCATATTTCTCCACCATTCTAGCTCAGGCATCACTGAAGGCCAGGGTCCTGTTCTCAAAAGCTTTACCCTGGTCCAGCTTCCCTCTCAGGTTTTCCACGTACTGCCAACAGATGGCATCCTTCAGAGTCCTCTCAAGCATGGTCCTCATTCTCAAAATGATGATGCTCTGCTCTGTGTTCTTGACCTGTGGTACTAGGACTCCCAGCTCCTGACGTTCCTCATATCACATCCAGTTGCAGCCGATATGCTTCTCCAGCCATCATGTTGCATTGTAGGTATGAGTCCAAAGTGAAGCTAAGTCTCCCCCGTCTCTTCCAAATTTGCCTTCCAAGGAGCTGGTCATGTACATGGCTGGAATGGTCCCTGGAGATTTGCTTCCTGATGACATCACACACAACATCACTGCAATGTTCCTCTCCATAGCATCTGGTTCCATAGAATCTGGGCATGTCAAAAGATGAAATGTGTGAGTGATTGCCACAACGTCACACAAACATTGACCTAGTGCTATCTACACAGAGACTTAGGTCAGCTTAACTATGCCACTCATGGGTGTGGACTTTTCACACCCCTGACCGACGTAGTTAAATAGACTTAATTTTTTAGTATAGACCAGGCCTAACTAGTTATGTCTTCTGGGGTTGGCTTCCTGAATCTATGTATAACCCCCGCTCCTGTTCACCATCCCAGTATGAGGTTGTTCAAGATAGGGTAAGTCTGCCTTGTGGCTTTTTACACAACTTTGGGAAACTGGGTCTCAGGCTCCTCCCTCTGAGTTGTGTGACAGTGTGTATTCACCTCAAATCAGACCCTCTCAGACAAACAACCAGGAACAAAGTTTTCTTCTGTAAGGAAACATAGAACAGGATTACAGTCCAGCAGCCTCCTCTCTGCTTGCTTGCCTTGTGCTCCCAGCTTCAGTTAGTGCTAGGAGGAAAGAAGGTACTTCTTTGCAGAAACCAGGAAATTCTCCAACATGCAGCAATTTCTACTCCATAACTTATTGTTCCCATTGCTGCTGATGCACACTGGACCTTGGGCTACAAATGCTTGAACTTCAGAGGAACTCAGGCTCAGACCTTATACTTGTCAGTTCAAAGCAAAAGAAGTATTTCAATTACATTTTGCACAAGATCAAACCTACCCAAATAGTTTGCTTGAAAGATTAGCTTAAACACTATTGGGGGTTGCATTCTGCTTAACCAAGCCTGAGGCCTGGTCTACACTGAGAAAAATCTACACCACTGAACAGCATAGTTAAACCGACCTAAGTCCCCATTTACACAGTGCTAAGTCAAGAGAAGAATTCTTTCATTCACCTATTACTGACTCTTGGAGAGATAGATTAGCTATGCTGATGGGAGAACCTATCAGCACACATAGTGTTTACACTGAAGCGCTACAGTGATGCACCTGTGCCACTGAAGTGTTTTAAGTGTAGACATGCCCTGAAAACAGAAGCAGAAAGCAAGAGAAATAAAATATAATTAAAATAGGCCAGTAAAAATGAAGCATGGAGTGGACAGTGTGTAAAACAAATGCAGAAAAAAGTGTGTGTGGGAGGAAACAACGGGAGGTGCATTCTAATGAAACAAAATAGTGTCTGTGTCTTTTTTTGCAGGCCTTATTTTGTTCCCACAATTTTTCACTCTCAGACAGTTGCTGATGTAAATGCTGCATCTTTATGTCTACATGATACAAGGGGACAATCAAGTAGTTAGACAAACAACAGAACAATCTTTTACTGGTGCAAATGATGGCTGATAGAATGACACCCACAATTATTTTTAGATAAAAAATTGCTGGTATATATAGGAGACTAGTTAGAAAACAATCAGTAAATACCACATACCATTTGTGTCAGCCTAGTTTATAAACGTGTTCATTTGTTCCTAATTAGTAGTAAAGTTTTTCCTTTATTATTATGTGTTTGTATAACCATAGCACCTAGGGACCGTAGTCATGGACCTGAGCCCCATTGTGCTAAGTGCTGTACAAACTCAGAACAAAAAGATGATCCCTAACTTTTTTAAAAACTTAAATTATCCTTATTTAAAACAAATAAAAATACAGGAAATGGTTGTGAACTCAAACTCATTTTCCAAACCCCAAAAGTGGTTCACAAGACCTCAAAATTCATGGTGGCCTCTTCCCTATTTCCAATTTTCAATCCATCGACTTCCTACTTAAATCGTAGTCAGTTAGAGTAGCCTATTTGCAACTGATTCAGAGTACAATATATATTTGGAGAACTGATGATAAAACTACTGAGATGGTATTATAAACAGGATAGGAATCATTATTATTTTTAAGGTTGCCTGATGCTTTCCATTCTAAGTTCCTCTTTTCAGTTGCTTATGTCATTGCCAAACTTTAATCTTTTGTACTGAAATTTTCTATTCAGGATGTGTGCCTCAGGCAGATTTTTCTTTCCTTCTTTCTTTTTAATTTTAGCCAAAATGCTTCAGTGGTTTTTAAGAAAGAGGCTAGGGGGGGAAACATTGTTTTGCCCATGTTAAAAACTTCTGTCAACTTCTTCTTTGAGAAGCTCTAGCATCCACATTCTTTGTAGCAGGGACTTGAAATTTGAGATGGGGGTGGAATTTGTGTCAGATATGTGCCTTTTCCCACATCATGAAAAATCTGCCCAAATTTGGCCAAGTTATAAGCGTTTGAAAAAAAATCACAGTTCTCAAAAGCTCAGTAGAGAATTGCTAGAGCTTCAAAACTTTTTCCCCCAAAGATCCCATCTGCACTGAGTGTGCTGCAGCCCAGGCCTGCAGGGGGTTGAGCAGAACTTTTCTTGCCACTGCAGATACCGATTACTCTGGATTTGCTCTTCTGTGCTCTCAGTGTCCCCCTACTGGTACCCAGGCAGCATTAAGGAGGAAGGCACCTTATCTGAGTGAAGAAAAGACAAGAGCTGGATCTGTGGGAGCGGTGCTAGGGAGGAAGTGGGAGGTAGTGAGAGTAGATTGGAGCAAAAAGTCAGGGTGGAAGAATTGGGACTGAAGGCTCGTGGGGGGGAAGAGAAATTGAGACTGAAAGTTGTGAGGGACTGGCTATGGAATGAGACTAAGATGGAGTACCAAGGAGGATGTTGGGACTGGCTGGACAAGGAGAATGGGGGGAGTCAGAAAGGGAAATTAAAGCAGGGACAGTGATTGTGCAGTGCATTTAAAGGTTCCAACTTCACTGATGATTATGTGCGTGTCAATATGATGCCACATGATGGAATTTCTGTTTATTTCAGTTTGCTTTTTAAAAAAAAAAACTACTATAAATTACACACACACATAAAAGCACTATTCAAGTTCATAGATTCATAGAGTTTAAGGCCAGAAAGGACTATTATGTCACCTAGGATGACCTCCTGTACCACACAGGCCATTATATTTCACCATTACCCCTATAATGGGCCCAATAACTTGTGCTTGACTAAAGTATAACTTGTTAGTTTGGTTTTAACTTCCAGCCATTGGACCTTGTTATCCCTTTCTTCACTGGATTAAAAAGAGCCCTTCCGTACCTGGCATTTTCTCCTTGTGACGGTACATACACACTATGATCAAGTCACCTCTCAATCTTCTGATAAAAAGATCAATTTGTTTATCTTACGTGTCTAGCTGAAAGGCAATTTCTCCAGTCCTTGAATCATTTAGGTGGCTCTTCTCTGCACCTTCTCCAGTTTTTCCACAACCTTTTAAAAATATGGACACTGGAACTGGATGGAGCATTCCAGTTTCGGTGTCACCAATGTTGTACACAGAGGTAAAATAACCTCCCTATTCTTACTCATTACTCCCCTGTTTATAGATCCAATGACCAAATTAGCCCTTTTCTCCACAGCATCTCACTGGGAGCTCATTGAACAATGGGGGAAAAATAAAATATTGAATACTCACTAAATGAGCACTGTACTTTCTGTACATTGAATGAGGCAGGGGTCCTATGGAAAAAATAGTATGTGATCATTAGCAGCAAGAAACAGACTTCCCATCCTGTAAGAATTTAAGATTTCAAAACATTTTCCCATCTTGAAAAGTCAAAATCCCAAACAATTTTGCAAATCAAAAATCCTCCTTCCTGGACTCCAAAAAATTCAGATCGGATCAAAATCTTATGTTTTGATTTTGACTTTTTTTTTAACTATAAATTAACTTAAATTTCTAAACAAAAAGTCATTTCAACCCCAAAATTGGAACTTTTTTGTTTCAAAATATGTCAAGATATCCTGTTTCAACAATTTCTAAAAAAAATATGTCAAAACAGGCAATTTATCAAATTTTTTTTACTGTCTATGTTTTTGGTATTGACAAAACATCATTTTCCATGAAAAACACCTGTTATTGAAAAATTCCTGGTCAGCTCTTGTGGGAATGTATTTAAAGGCTATATCATGATTAGGCTTGGCAGAATTAATTTTTTTTTTTATATAATTTCAGTTGATAATATTGTTTAAGTTTTTTTTTTAATCTATTTAAATTTTTACAGTTGTGAGAAATTATGGAGGAGGTCAGCCAACATTTATTTAATGACAGAAGATGTTGACATTAAAGAAGTGAAAGCTTTATAACCACTAAAACACAAATTGTCAACATCACATGTCAAAATACACAGACTAAATATCCTGAAACCAAACTCTAATACATTCTGAAGTCGCATTTTTCTTTCTTTGCCCAGCTGTAAATTTTGATTATCAATGAAATGTTTTTTCATTAGTTTGTGTGGATGATGAAATTGACGTTTACCAACATTCACAGAAAAAAATCTAATTTTACCAAACCTTATCATGATACATGTGTATAAGTGGGAGGGGGCAAATTGAAGCTGTACAGGCAACCCTAATTCTGGCATTTCTTGACTTTTGAAAGCTTGACTTTCCAATATTACTAATGTTCTTTTAACATAGCTTTTGTGAATGTAATATACTGTATATTTTATTGATTGCCTTCTAAATACAGCATACCATGTAAAGAACATTGCTACTAAGTAAAACCTTTCCAGAAATTAAACCCATTGAACTTTTCATAAATAGGTAGCATATGTGAGTTACTCAGCTTTTTCAGCTCTCTAAGGGCCCAGTCCCACAAGGTGCTGATCTCTTCTCCTTATAAAATCAAGCACGGATGGAGTATCTATTTTCACAATATCAGTTTCTCTGGTTGTGGTAAAGATAATGAACTAATACTGATAGATAAATGTATCCAGCTTGAGTTTTGTTCTCTGAAGCATTCAAATGGATACACCCATCCTGTTTAAATAGTAACAAGAGAATAAACCTTGGTCTTACAGAAATAAAAATTCATCATCAATGCCAGTTAACCTCCTCCTCTAAAGTTTTTCCAATGTAATAAAATTCATTAAGCTTACTCAACAAGAAATTCAGAATGTCCCTTGTGGAGGGGGTAAATATATTCATTATTAAAGGACACTTGGAAAGATATGACAGACAGTGAGTTCATAAGCTTTTCATTGTGGGGTATTTCAGCAAGCCACAGCTGAAATGATCACCCCTCCTTGTGACACCTGCTTCTGCATCCTCCTGCCAAAATGACAGTTGTGCTAGTGTCAATAATCAGTGTAGGTCATTGCTCTGGGCAGGATCTATACCTTGATCAGTTAAGATGTAGGCTGTGGACAAAAATGAGAAGTGTGGCTACCTGGAACTAGTATAATTTTGTGAATTGTCAGGCTCATACTATTTCTACCCACAGTCCCCAAAAGGAACAGACAAGTTCTTCCACAATACCCTATGAAAACATTCATTGAGTGATATGGTGTGCTGGAGCTACAAACCTTGGGACATGTGCCTAGACGTCTTTGATTATTTCTACAATAGAAATGCTACAGCAGTGTAGTGCTGTAGTGTAGACACTTGCTACAGCAATGGAAGGTTCTTACAAGGAGGAGGGAGAAAAATTGTTCTTCTTAACCTCTGAAGATAGGACAAGAAGCAATGGGCTTAAACTGCAACAAGGGCGGTTTAGGTTGGACATTAGGAAAAACTTCCTAACTGTCAGAGTGGTTAAGCACTGGAATAAATTGCCTAGGGAGGTTGTGGAATCTCCTTCATTGGGGATTTTTAAGAGCAGGCTGGACAAACACCTGTCAGGGATGATCTAGATAATACTTAGTCCTGCCTCAAGTGCAGGGGACTGGACTAGATGAACTCTTGAGGTCCCTTCCAGTTCTATGATTCTATGATTGCTGTAGTTAATCCACCTCTCCAAGAGGTGGCAGCTAGGTTAATGAAATAATTCTTCCATTGACCTAGAGCTTTCTATACCGGGGTTTAAATCAGCTTAACTACATCTCATAGGGTGTGAAATTTGTCACAGTCCTGAGTAATGTAGTTTAACTGACCTAAAATTGTAGCATAGACCACTCCTTTGTGTCACACACACAATTGAGTACAGTGCCAGTGTGGGTACAAGCCATTAGAGCAACACTGTGGAACTCTATTGTTATTTTGTCATGTGGTTGCACTCTGTTATGCCAGTCTGACTCAAGGAAATTCACTTGAGACTGAATCACTAGAAAAAATTCTGTAATATTGACATACCCACAGGAGATTTTGCCTAGGGTTAATTGAGTGTCAGCTAACTCGAGGTAGTTCACACCTGGCTAATCTAGATGCTCACCAAACATTTCTTCCAGATTACAAATATTTGTGGTTTGCCCAAGGGGTGAGCATGGGGTAAACTGTAAACATTTGTATCCTGGAACAGTTGTTTGGAGGGTATCCAGACTAGCCTTTAAAAAGGAGTTAACTACCTCAAGATAACTGGCAATCAGTGCTAGGTAAAAAACATCTGGTAAAGACAACGTGTGTGACTAAAGTCAGTCAGCATGTTTTCTACAAAATGTTTCTTCATAGAAAGTTCCCTTCTCATCAAAGCCTAAATATTTTGCTGAGATCTGTCTATTTCAACAGAGTTTTCAATGGGAAGTGTGGTGTGATGTTTTACGCTATATGATTTTATGAAAATATGTTAATAAGTTTAAATATAATGTAACTGGAATATGCTTCATGCAAAAGGTCTCTTGTAAGGTATCATTACGAAGCTTATAATCTACTGAATGTGGTCATCCTATTTGTATAAATGTATCACTCTTGTATCTGAAACTAGAAATATGAAATATAACTCTGAGGGCCTATTGTAATTATGCAAAATGGGGGCCATTAATGGTGGTTTGGAATCTTGATGACGCCCATTAACCAGGACAATTGTCTGCAGATGGCTCTGTTTTACTTGTAAGTCTCCCTGTATACGTGTGTGCTAGCAAGTGGGTAATGAAGTCTTACAGTGACATGTGATCATGTCACCTGAACTGGAATCCATCTTTCATCTGTTGGGGGGTGAGAATCCAGAAAGGGATAAAGGATTCCCGCCTTATGCAAAAGATATGTAAATGGGTGGAACAGAGCATAAGGGGCAGCCATCATGAGGAATCCCCTAGCTACCACCTGAGCTGGAACAAGGGCTGTTCTAGGGGAAAGGACAGTGCCCAGACTAGGAAGGCGTCCAGTCTGTGAAAGAAACTTATTGAAACATCTCTCAGGGTGAGATTTTATCTGTACTCAGTTGTATTACTGCATTAGGCTTAGATTTGCATGTTTTATTTTATTTCACTTGGTAATTCACTTTGTTCTGTCTGTCACTACTTGGAACCACTTAAATCCTACTTTCTGTATTTAATAAAATCACTTTTTACTTATTAATTAACCCAGAGTATGTATTAATACCTGGGGGGTGGCAAATAGCTGTGCATATCTCTCTATCACTGTTATAGAGGGCAAACAATGTATGAGTTTACCCTATATAATCTTTATACAGGGTAAAATGGATTTATTTGGGGTTTGGATCCCATTGGGAGTTGGGCATCTGAGTGCTAAAGACAGGAATACTTCTGTAAGTTGCTTTCAGTTAAGTCTGAAGCTTTGGGGCATGTGGTTCAGACCCTGGGTCTGGGTTGGAGCTGACTGGCGTGTCTGGCTCAGCAAGACAGGATGCTGGAGTCCTAAGCTGCCAGGGCAGGAAAGCAGGGGCAGAAGTAGTCTTGGCACATCAGTTGGCAGTTCCCAAGGGGGTTTCTGTGATCCAACCTGTCGCAGGTGGACTCTCCAGTCACTGCTAGAGGGACGACAGTAGGAGTGTGTGTGCCTGAGTCAAAAACCTGACAATTTTGATCAGAAAATGGACATTTCCGATCAGAAAATGGACATTTCCAACACAATTCCATTTTGAAACACATCCAGTGTGGAACAAAGGCAACATCTGAAACTTTGAAGTTGTTGCAAAATGGAATTGTCATTCTCTGGCCAGCTCTGTATATGATCAAGAAGATGAATGGAAGCATTAGGTCCTCTAAGGCATGGAGCTGGCTTTGCTCCAAATATCCAGAGGTTTACAAAGAGGTACATCCAAGGGTTTACTAGTACATCTGAAGAGAAAGAACATATCTGCAAATAGTTAAGTAAATAGTCTCCAACTTTGATAGGTTCACTATACCAGTACTGATATAAAAATATTCTTTACAGTGACTATCTTATCTCTAACTTGGGTATTTATAAGCACCTTGGTATCTAAGCACACAGAATAAATTAAACAAGTGTTTGCTCTCTCCCCATTCCCTGGGGATCTATATTATTTCTTTATGTTTTTTGGGGAGCGTACAGGGCATTTAGCATTTGCAGCATTTTGCATTTTTGATATATGTGGCATCAAATTTAGACTATTACCATTGTGAACCTCTTAGTATACAGTATAGCAGTATTAAATTATTGTAAATGAGAAGGGAATTGGGGAGTGCATATAAAATAGACTTAACTGTGTCCATAAGTCCAGCTATGCTAAACTCTTTTTCTTTTGTCCTGTATAAAACCTACTTCTGTGGCATCAATTGAAGTATTGGTACTGTACTCAAGCCTTCAGAGATTTGGGTTTATACCAAGAAATCTAAGCTCTGGAACCCTCAGGGACATGTTACTTGAAATGATAGATGACCTGATAAGAAAAGATTTATATTTTATTATGCCATTGCCCACATTTTTGGTCCAACATTGTAATCATTAATCCACTGACTGATGGAGGAACAACTGGAATTGTAAAAAATCTCCAACCAATCAGAAGCATTCTATTATTTGAATATCAGAGCTTATTTGATGATTTAAAAAATTAACTAATAACTAAAGGAGGATCATGTAAATCTGATCTAAATTAATTTTTAAAATGTGCTTCCAAATGACTCAGAAAACAAGAGGTTCTTTGGAAGCCTGGTCTAACAGAGGAAAATGAATAAAATCATTGCAAAAAATTTATCTTATTCCTCCTATAACCTTGACACCCACTCTAGATTATTTATGTCACTATCCTTGGTGCTGAGGCCAGATTGCAGAGAAGGATCTTGAATTAAAAGTGTCATCTGCAAACTAGAATGTATTGATATTGTAGCTCTGACAAACGGTACAGAATGAGTCAAATATTTTTGATATTCTGATTCTAGGAGCTAATGCGGAAATGATTAGTCCCAAGGATTCTATCTAACATTTGTTGTAACTATGATACTTTACAATTGACAAAGGTATTTTCAGTTTGGTTTTGTGTTGTTATTTTGTCTCATTGAAGTGAGGCAAACAACCTTTCCTTTAACCTCACTGCTAGGTTAGCTTTAAGTGGTAAAAGATTGTGAATATTGCAAAGCTGTCTTCTTCAGCAAGATATTTTTGGAAGCCAGATGATTACTGTATTTTTAAGGGTATTTCCTTTACAACTTCTACTCTATAGAGGTTGGAAAATAGGAGGAATCCTTTCTGAAGGATTTCTGAATTCATTTGAAAGTTTTCAATTGCAACATAGAAGTTAATGTATGCTTTTAATAAAAAAATGATAAAAGATGCTGCAAATTGTTGGTCGCCAATAAATCTCACCTGGGACACAATATTACAAGATAAAAAGCAGCATTACCTCCCATTAAAATAAATATATGTAATATATTTAATAAGATATATATTTGGAGAAGGGACTGATGCTATAGGATTGTACAGTGCTAGCACAATGGAGCTATGACTTTGTGGAGGCCTGGAGGCACTGTCATAATATAAATGTTAAATAATAATAAACGAAATCAAGGAAACTTGGGTGTTCAAACCAGGATTAATAAGCGGCACTTGGACAGATGCTTACACATGCACTATTCTATATAATTGGTCATTAAGTAATTAAGTCATAAGCAGTCAGTAGACACAGGACAATATAGAGGAGACATATATTTTCATTTATATGAAGACTGCTATAACCCTGATATCTTTGTATCCTTGTTGAGTATTATTAACTATCAATTTTTCTCTCTCAGTATTGTCACAGTTACAAGGTTAGCTATACCTTTTATCTGCTTCACTTCAGTCTCTCTCAAGTGTATCCTTTCAAGTTACAATGCCTGCACCATCACTCTTCTCAGGGTGGAATGCACAATGTATTTCCTCAGCAAGTCCAGCTGAGTTTGGCACCAGCAAGAGACTTCCCTTCAGGAGCTGTGACCAGTAGGTGATACAGCAACTCAGAGGAACTTCTTCAAAACTAAGGGCTAAAACAACAAACAGCTTACATACATTTGTTTTGCCAAAAGGCTGGGTAGGTATAACTTGTCCCAGAGACTGGGAAAGGTGGGTTAGTTTGCTCCCCAGAAGTCACTTCCTCCTTCTGTCTCTCTTTCAGCCCTGGTCTACACTATGAGTTTAGGTCAAATTTAGCAGTGTTAGATCAATTTAACCCTGCAGCCATCCGCACGACGAAGCCATTTTTGTCGACTTAAAGGGCTCTTAAAATCAATTTCTGTACTCCTCCCCGACAAGGGGATTAGTGCTGAAATCGACCCTGCTTGGTTGAATTTAGGGTAGTGTGGACACAATTCGACGGTATTGGCCTCCGGGAGCTATCCCAGAGTGCTCCATTGTGACCGCTGTGGACAGCACTCTCAACTCAGATCCACTGGCCAGTTAGACAGGAAAAGCCCCGCGAACTTTTGAATTTCATTTCCTGTTTGGCCAGTGTTGCGAGCTGATCAGCACAGGTGACCATGCAGAGCTCATCAGCACAGGTGACCATGGAGTCCCAGAATTGCAAAAGAGCTCCAGCATGGACCAAATGGGAGGTACTGCATCTGATCGCTATATGGGGAGACAAATCCGTACTATCCGAACTCCATTCCAAAAGATGAAATTCTGGAATATTTGAAAAAATCTCCAAGGGCATGAAGGACAGAGGTTATAACAGGGACCCGCAGCAGTGCCGCGTGAAACTTAAGGAGCTCAGGCAAGCCTACCAAAGAACCAGAGAGGCACACGGCCGCTCTGGGTCAGAGCCCCAGACATGCCGCTTCTATGGTGCACTGCATGCCATTCTAGGGGGTGCCCCTACAACTACCCAACCCCTGTGCTTCCCTCCTACCCAACCCCTCCTGGGCTACCTTGGCAGTTATCCCCCCATTTGTGTGATGAATTAATAAAGAATGCATGAATTTGAAACAACAATGACTTTATTGCCTCTGAAAGTGGAGATCAAAGGGGGGAGGGGAGAGCAGTTGGCTTACAGGGAAGTAGAGCGAACCAAGGGCACGGGTTTTCATCAAGGAGAAACAAACAAAACTTCCACACCATAGCCTGGCAAGTCATGAAACTGGTTTTCAAAGCTTCTCTGATGCACAGCGCGCCCTGCTATGCTCTTCTAACCACCCTGGTGTCTGGCTGCATGTAATCAGCAGCCAGGCGATTTGCCTCAACCTCCCACCCCGCCATAAATGTCTCCTCCTTACTCTCACAGATATTGTGGAGCACACAACAAGCAGTAATAACGATGGGAATATTGGTTTTGCTGTGATCTAACTTAGTCAGTAAACTGCGCCAGCACGCTTTTAAACGTCCAAAGATACATTCTACCACCATTATGCACTTGCTCAGCCTATAGTTGAACTGCTCCTTACTACTATCCAGGCTTTATGAGCCATGGGAGCAAGGGGTAGGCTGGGGTGGGTGCGACCGTGCGGTGCTGCCGACTGGGAGAGCAGCCAAAGGCAGAAGCCTCCAGCTGGCATGATATTCCAGTCAGGACTGAATCTCCATTAGATGACACTTAAAGAAGAGAATGACCTGGAGTCATTCCCATGTCTGCCCAGGCGCCCCCGACCAACCTAACCGAGGTTGGCCAGGAGCACCCATAGGACGACGACGATGACAGTTAGCAGTCGTATTGCATTGTCTGCTGTCCGCAAGGCAAGACAAGGGGATGCTGCTGTGTAGCACTGCAGTACTGCGTCTGCCAGCAGCACCCAGGAGACATACGGTGACAGTGAGCTGAGCGGGCTCCATACTTGCCGTGGTATGTCATCTGCACGGGTAACCCAGGAAAAAAGGCAAGAAATGATTTTTCGTTGCTTTCACGGAGGGAGGAGGGCCTGATGACATGTACCCAGAACCACCTAAATACACTTCCAAAGTAGATTACGGTAAACTGCACAAAGACACTCTTATAGCTTGTCTACACTTGAAATGCTACGGCAGCACAACTGCATCACTGCAGGTGGACCACTCTAGCACTTCAGTTTGGACACTACCTACAAAAATGTGGAGGGTACTCCCGTTGCCCTAGGTAATCCACCTCCCTGAAAGGTGGTAGCTAGTTTGATGGAAGAATTCTTCTGTTAATCTAGTGCTGTCTACGCTGGGTGTTAGGTTGACTTAACTACGCCCCTTAGAAATGTGGATTTTTCATACTCCTAAGTGAAATAGTTAAGCCGATTTGATTTGCTAGTGTAAACCATACCTTGGTGCAGAATAAGAGCATCCACATGAAAAGCTAGTGTGGAATAGCTATTTTGATCTGTTTTCCCATGTAGCCAAGCCCTAAGACTGACTTAATCCCTATTTATTTTTTAGCAAGCAACACAATAACCACACAAACTAATAGCCACAAAAATATTGGAAATTTCTCCCACATTCTTCATAAATATTATATCATCTTGGAGCCTTATTGGCTCAGAGGCATGGATTCAGTTTCTCTACTGGGGCTGTAGTCATTCCTATGAAAAACTCTACTATTTATTCAGTGCTCTGATTCATCAAAAAGAAAACGACAAGAGAAAAGAAAACTAACAAGAGACAGAAAGACACTAAAACTTAAATACATAAGGTTTAAAATGTAGTTGATGTTATTCTAAGGGGCCTCCTTATACCCCTTGAATTTTGGAACTTGCTGGGGTTAAGATACTTTCAAAATACTTACAAAAGTTACAAATAAAAAAAGACTTACCAAGTTCTTTCATGTTACCCAATGAGGTGATCTCTGTATCCTGTGGAGAAACCAATAGGAGACAACTTCATCTGGATGTTATCTGATTGGCTACGTTATGGAAGCAGACTGACTGATAGCCAATTGCAACATAAAATAGATGTTCATGCTTTAAGGATGAAGGAGTTAACACTGAGAAGAAAAGCAATTTTTGAGAGGAGTGTCTTGGATTCAGAGTAGTTGTTTGGGCCACAGAACCACTGGGTGCTGGCTTAAAGAGGACACAGCTGTTCATCTATCTTTGAACAAGATAGGAACAGTAACATGAACTACAAGCATATTCTAAATAAAGTAGACCGGGAGAAATTATCTTGGGTTTGTGTCCACCCATCATAAGAACATAAGAACAGCCATACTAGCTCAGACAAATGGTCCATCTAGCCCAGTACCTGTCTTCCAACAGTGGCCAATGCCAGGTGCTTCAGAGGGAATGAACAGAACAGGTAATCATCAAGTGATCCATCTCTTGTCATCCTCTCCCAGCTTCTGACAAATGCAGGCTAGGGACACTCACTGCATGGGGTTGCAGCCTGCCCATCCTTGCTACTAGAGAGTGATTGAACTATCCTCCATGAATTTATCTAGTTATTTTTCACCCCTGTTATAGTTTTGGCCTTCACAACATCCCATGTCAATGAGCTCAATGGGTTGACTGTGCATTGTCTGAAGAAGTACTTCCTTTTGTTTGTTTTAAACCTGCTGTTTATTAACTTCATTGGGTGACCCCTTGTTTTTGCATTATGTGAAGGAGTAAATAACATTTCCTTATTCACTTTCTGCACACCAGTCAAGATTTTATAGACCTCTATTATATCTCCCCTTAATCATCTCTTTTCCAAGCTAAAAGGTCCCAGTCTTTTTAATCTCTCCTCAGATAGAAGTTTTTTCATAACCCTAATAATTTTTGTTGCCATTCTCTGTACCTTTTCCACTTCCAATATATCTTTTTTGAGATGGGGCAACCAGATCTTCACACAGTATTCCAGATATGGGCATACCGTGGAGTTATTTAGAGGCATTATGATATTTCAGGTCCTCTCAGAGGTCCAGAGAGGCCTGGGTCACTTCCAGCTTTTGAGGATCCTAGCCATACTAAAAATAAAAAATAACGACACATGAAAACAAAATAAGGCACCAGAAAAAGAATGAGACATAGTTTGGATATTTTTTTATTTAACAAATGCTTTTCTAGCCTTTTTCTGTGCAAATGCACTAATTATTGAGGAAAAATCTAGCTTTCGTGCAATGTCACAGTTGATATTAAGCATGGCGAGCCCATTCAAATGCTCTTGTCCCATAGTTGAATGGTGATAGTTCTTTACCTTCTTCAACACGTTGAAGGTGCATTCATCTGAAGCCACTGATCCAGGCAAATTGACAAAAATACGCAACATGTAGCCAACCATATTTGAAATGTTCTGCTGTAAATAAGTAGCTTATCCACACTTGAAATCTTCTACTGTAAACATGTACACAAATGCTAAATGGTACACAAATGCTGAAAAGACTTAAAACGAAGGAATACTAATTAAGAACACAAAATGAAACAGTCAGGCAGGTTATTATCCTTATCACTGAATCAAAACTCAAGCATGCAAGGTATAATATAACAGGCTGAGCTGAAGACAAAGGGATGACATATATATAATAAACACAGACACGGATACAGACAGAGGGATAATGTCCAAAAATTTTAAACATGTGTTCTCGTGAAACTCACTCTACAAGATTGTCCTCACAAATTTTCACCTTGAATCTGGGCCTATAGGCTACGAAAGCCTATGATGATGGCCAAGCTACCAAGCTAGGGCTCAACCAACCAGTCAGTCACCTCTTTTAGCTACCCTATGAAGATAATAATGAGGAATTCTCACACAAATAATTCCTTAGTCAACTAGACATAAAACGACACAGACACTAAGATGTTACAATTCTCTACCGTCATGCACTTGATCCAGCACCAGCCACTTGTAGTTGTTTGTTTATATAATCAGCTGATCCGAAAGGACACGTTCATCACGATCTAATCTTGTGCCATCAGAACCGATATATTTTTATTAATATTTATGAACATTTTTAATTCTTTAATATGATAAAATCTATATCAGTTAACAAAAAAATTATGTCTTTTACCAAATCACATCTCTTATTTGCTTAAATTTGTAGCTCTAAGTTGAGCGAGTGTGTCACATTTTGGTCCGATAGGGATGCACATAAAAACAAGTTGCAAAACTTATCAAATGCCAAAAAATTAACAAGTGTCTAAATTTGAATCCCCCTTTGAGCTTGAGGCCCAGGCTAAATGGCCATCCTGTCCTCTGTCCTCCTTCTCCCCCTGCCCCTCCCCCCCCGCCTCTGATTGGCCCTGTGATTTTTGACTGCCTCTGCACATTGAGCGGATGTTTTCTGAGAACTACTCACAATGACTCTGAGATCTCCTTCTTAAGTGGTAACAGCTAATTTAGACCCCATCATTTTGTAAGCATAGTTAGGATTATATTTGCCAATGTGCATTGTGATCTCGCATAATGAAGAATTAAGACATACAAGTCTAAAATTCTTTATCCTACTCAGACAAGGGTAAACCACAAATGATTGTGTCCTGGGACAACTGTTTGAGAAGTGTCTAGATCAGCTTTTATAAAGGTGTTAACAAACTCAAGGTAACTGGCAATCATTTAACTAAAGCTAAAACAGGATCAAATATCTCTAGTCTATCCATACCCTGAAACACAGAAAACAAAGAATAGGAACAAATGACTAATTTTCACCAGGGCAAAAGGTTAACAATAGAGGTGCCTAAAAGCACTGTACTGTAGCCCAGAGAGCTAGTTTAGCCTTTTATTATACTTAGCAGTAACACAAGGAACCTATAGGTCTGTATCCTGCAAGACCTTAGCTTAGGCAAGTTAATATAAGTATAGCTAAGCAGAGTAGGCCTGAGACCCTTGGCATAGATAAATGTCCTGATAGTTACCCTTAGACTTTGGGGAACTAAGAATAGCTTGCTCAATAGCAGGAATTGTAACATAATGGTACCAGGCAATCGCAGGAATGCTGAAGTGATACTGGGCTTGGATATTTTAGGACAGAATCATTGGCAGATGTCTAACCACAAATTTGCTTGAGCAATAGATGACATATAGGATAATGAGTTAAATGGTATGAATATGTTATCCTATAGGATAAGTGTGCCCCAATATTATTAGGATGAGGAAGTTAGATTTGGACATAGAAGGCTTGGCATCAAAATGTATATTCACAATAGGGCCTGAGCACTATACTAGGCCAAACCACCATATGGAGGGGGGTAGTTTTCCATCATTTGACCTTTCAGCTCTATTGTTATCTACCACCAGTCTCTGGACATTGGAGAACTTGGACCATCAGACTCATTCAATGTGCCAGACTGATTCTTTGTCTCTCACCACCAGATCCTCAAGACAGGGTGTGAGTATACAAGTCACAGAGCATATGCAAGAATGATACCACAGTTATCCCCAATACTACATTATTCCTATCTGTTTATGTGGTTTGGAGCTTTTGTCTCTTTGTTACTTGCTCTAATAAAAATTACCAAGGCTTTGCTTTTCTCTCAGTGTGTGTCCTTGCTATACACCCCGAGGTTCCCAACAAGATATTGAACTTGTCAGTTTTAGTTGTGTGGAGCCTGATTCTGGGACAAGAACCCTATTACTCCCCGTTTATTAATCAGTGTCACTCGGCAATCGATATAATTGTTATTAACCATTAAAAAAGATCAAGCAACACTAGTAAGACAACTCACACAGAAAGGCAAACAATTTAAAATAGTTTAAAATAAATACTTTTTACACAATGTTTTTTCACCTGTGGAACTCATTACCACAGGCTATCATTTTGTTCAAGAGCTCGTTAGTAACATTCAGAATACATTATTCTTCTTATTTGACATTTATATTACAGAGAAGGCATAAAGGCCTCAGTAAGGACCGAGGGCTCGGTTTTATCAAGACTGGGATTCCTTTATGCTATGTACCATATAAACATACATGAAAATATTGTGCCAGCCTCAAACAAGAAGTTTATAAGGCTAATAAGAATATCCACAATTACATTATATAGGATAGGGTTAAACAAAAATATTGTAAGGGATGTAAACTGTCTTGATTTAGCACATAAACTAACTATCTGGGGTTAAGAAGATACTGTCCTTATAGCAGCATTTCCCAAAGTGTGGTTGCACCCCCATGCAAGGAAACAAAGGATTAACAGGGTGGAAGGTGGGACACTGACAGATCTCTCACTTAGTCTCCAGAGTCTTAGCAAAAATAAGTGATTAGCTTTAAAAAAAAAAACCTTCAGAAAGTGACCTGAGTATAAAGGGTGCAGATATTTCTGCCAGAGTGTGCAGACAGCCTGAAACAATAGCTCTGAGAAGTAACTACCACATTTATTTCACTAAATTGTAACAGATACTAGTGAAGATAGTTAACAATGTTGATATTTAAAGCATCTTCACTGCTCAAAGCATGTAAGAAAGGAAAGTTACTACTGTATTATAAAGATCTACATAGAGCAGGTTTGAAGGGAGGCATAATTTGTAACCTCCCTCCCCTTCATTTTCCTGAAAGGTGGCTCCACTTTCAAAACTGGGATATGCTACCTTAAATGTAGGTTATTCCATACTTGTATCTTGCACCTTCCTCTGAAACATCTGTACTGGCTTCTATCAGATACATAGCGTACGGGACTGGATAGACCTTGACTCTGACCCAGCATGGCAATGCCTAACAACACTTTTATCATTGGGACATGTAGACTGATGGTATCAGTGAAAGCAGAAGAGTGAGTATTTATTTAGAGGCATATGCAAGCAAAGTTCAGTGTGATACTACATAGTTCACAGCTGACTGAGTTTGCTACGACTGCTATTGTTCCTTTACAGAGGATCCTGATGTTGATTGTAAGATATCCAGTCATTTTTCATGTCCATGCCTTTAGCTGTAACTCTTGTGCTATTTCAAATAAAAACTGCAGCATGCTGACCCCCCAGAAATAGAATGTCATTTGCGATGAGAGACTCTGTCATCATATTATTATAAAGTCACAATTTAAAAGAGTTAAAATAGATATGCAACTTTGCCTGCAGTAACATCAGAACAATGCAGTGAATAGAGACAAATATTGCTGTATTTGGGGATGGCATTTTGTCCTTAAATCTGGGGCTCAAATTGGAAGAGTGATGGGGGGAAGTGTAAATGACCTTGTTAAATTGAATTTGTTACTCAAAATCAATTAATGTGTCTGTTTAAAAGATATAGGCCTCCCATTCAGGAAAGTATTTGTACAAGTACTTAAGTGGACCCCTATTTAGCAAAGCCCTTAGCATGTGCCTAAACCCATTGAATTGAATGGGATTTAGGCACATTCACAAGTGTTTTGCTGAACAGGGGATACTTTTCTGACGTGGAGACAAGGAGAGGAAAGAGAGGGAAATAATTTCTTCCGTTAAAAGGAAACAAGAAATATAAGATGGAATTTTTGTGACAGCTGAGCTATTTTAGCTTAGTGCTGATGATGATCAGTTTCCCTTGCAAGGAAAGGTTTTGTAACTGGTGGCAAGAACTGGGTGACCAAATCTTGAATTTAGACCATCAACTGGGTGTCTAGATGCACAAAAACCTGTGTTATGCACTTAAATGCCCATTTGGGAAGCGAGTCACTCTCTCCTTCTGTCTTGGGCGCTCTTTCACACCATATATAGGTGGTCACCCACTTTTGAATATTTGCCTCTGTGTCTTAGTGAAGTTGACAGTGCTTTGTGGAGTCCAAATTTGCTCTACCATATAACTCTGCCTTTAAATCAGGACTGGGTGTCTTTCTAAAAGATATGCTATAGTTCAAACAGAAATTATGCATCAGATGCAGAAATTAATTTAGTGACATCCCATGACCTGAGTAATGCAGGAAGATGGAGTAGATGATCCCTGGACCTTTTTGGCCTTAAAAATCTATGAATCAACATAAGGTTACTTGGTACACAGAATGGTACAGATTTTTTTTAAATAAACCCCATTTCAAAATAATAGTAATAATAGAGTTGAACGAAGCCATATCACAAATGTGTACCTGAAAGTGTCGCTGTATTCTTTGAGAGACTTCAAAGAAAGCATTAAAGAAATTAGCATCCTAAAAGTTCTTTTTTATTTCACTTAATGTCAACATTTTCAATAAATGCCATTTGTCTGAGTGCCTTTGTGGAATGTGATTAACATAATTTCCTTCATTTTCTCTAAACTGTGTGTTTACAGGGCTATTTTTGGTAAGATACAATATAATCTGGTTAGGATAAAATGGTATAACTTCTGCATTTTCTATAGTCACTCAATCTTACAAATTTTAAAGACTCTGGCCAAATTATTGATGTAGAAGAAACCTCAACTTTTGGAACATCAGAATTTAATTTTGCAACCTTAAAGCTGCATTAGTGTTATTTATTGTATATTTGCATTTAATATTGGAACAGTTTAAAAATGAGGTGAGGAAATCTGGTGGTTGGAGTCATGAAAATATTTTCAGGCCTCAGAGGCCGCATGACAGAAGGCATGGCCCTTGGTATTTGAACTAATGTAGTCACAGCAGAGTGACAGATAGGACAAACACAGGCCTATCTTGAGACTATTGTATTTAATTCATTAGTCTGGATTGTACCTTGATATGTCACATGCAGTTATGCCAAAACTTTGACAAGGAGTATTAGGGTTTAGGATACATATTTCAGTGGGTCTGACATACCATCTAGTAGAGAGCACTGGCACCTATAGATGTTAGTTATTACATCACCACTTCTCACTCATTCTCAGAAAGAACCAAGACCTCCATCTTTGGACAGAAGTGCCACAAATAGAGCAAGCTGAAAAAAAACTCAGGCCTGGTCTACACTAGGAGGTTATGTCGAATTTAGCAGCGTTAAATCGAATTAACCCAGCACCCGTCCACACAACGAAGCTATTTAGTTTGACAGAGAGGTCTTTTAAATTCGATTTCTGTACTCCTCCCCAACAAGGGGAGTAGCACTAAATTCGACATGGCCATGTCGAATTAGGGTAGGTGTGGATGGAAATCGACGGTAATAGCTCCGGGAGCTATCCCACAGTGCACCACTCCGTTGACACTCTGGACAGCAGTCCAAGCTCAGATGCTCTGACCAGCCACACAGGAAAAGCCCCGTGAAAATTTGAATTCCTTTTCCTGTCTGAGTAGTTTGAATCTCATTTCCTGTTTGGACATCGTGGCGAGCTCAGCAGCACTGGCCATGATGCACAGTTCTTCAGCAGAGGTGACCATGCAATCTCAGAATAGAAAGAGGGCCCCAGCATGGACTGATCGGGAAGTCTTGGATCTGATCGCTGTGTGGGGCGATGAGCCCGTGCTTTCGGAGCTGCGATCGAAAAGACGGAATGCAAAGATCTACGAGATCTCAAAAGCCATGACAGAGAGAGGATACAGCAGGGATGCAACACAATGCCGCATGAAAATCAATTTGCTGAGACAAGGGTACCAGAAAACCAAAGAGTCAAACGGACGCTCCGGATCCCAGCCCCAGACATGCCGTTTCTATGAGGCATGCATTCCATTCTAGGTGCGGCCGCCACCACTACCCCACCACTGACCGTGGACTCTGAGGATGGGATATTGTCGATGGCCGCTTCCTCGGAGATGTTAACGGACGGGGAAGACGAGGAAGGTGAGGAGGAGGACGAGGCAGTCGACACCGCTTACAGTGCTGATTTCCCAGACAGCCAGGATCTCTTCATCACCCTCACAGAGATCCCCTACCAACCATCCCCAGGCGTTAACCCAGACCCTGAATCGGGGAAGGATCAGTCGGTAAGTGTTTTAAACATGTAAACATTCATTTTGAACAGAACAGGAATATTAACAATGTGTTTTTAATGATTTGTTTGCCCTAGGCGCTTAACGTTTTAGTCCTTGGCAGTGCAACTACTGCAAAAGAATCTAACAATGTCCGTTTATCATGATTAGTTTGCCCTAGGCGCTCTACTTTTTAGTCCTTGCCAGTGCAGCTACTGGAAAAGAAGGTCTATATGTCCGGGGATAGAGCTGAAATCCTCATGGGACATCTCCATGAAGCTCTCCTGGAGGTAATTGGAAAGCCTTTGCATGAGGTTCCTGGGGAGAGTGGCCTTATTGTGTCCTCCATGGTAGGAAACTTTTCCTCGCCAGGCTATCATCAAGTACTCTGGGATCACTGCTTTGCAGAGCATGGCGGCATACGGCCCTGGTTTTTGCTGGCTTTCACGCAGCATGCGTTCTTTCTCGGTCTCAGAAATTCTCAGCAGAGTGATGTCGCTCATGGAGACCTGCTTAGAATTAGGGGAATGTTACTATTGGGACTGCTTGCCTGTTCCTTTACATAACTGTCAACAGCGGTTTACAGCCACACAGTGGATGCGGGAGAGGGGCAGCATACAGGGATCTTTCCTGGGGACAGCCACGAGGGTGTGGGACAGGGGCAGAGTTCATGCTTGCCGGATTGCTGGCAGCAGGAACTGGCCAACAATAGGAGCATTGCTTTGAACGTGGAAGAAGGGCACTGCTATAATTTAAGTTTTAAGCAGCCAAAAGTCTACGGCTTACCATGTCAGCCTGCTACACGAATTCCGCTGTCCTGCCCCACTTGTCTGATCTCCACTGCAAGACCCCAGGCACTGAATGCGAAGGCCAAAAATTCAACCTTGTCCTGAGTGCGCAGGTGATAGGTGCTGTGCATGGTCTTGTTCACAGAGAAAGACTATGTTCATTATTCACAAAAAATTATCTTTGTGAGGAATTCACTCCCTTTTTCCCATCCCACAGCTGCGAATGTCTCCCGACCTACCCTGGCATCCCCCTCGCAGAGGCTGGCGCAAATTAGGTGGAGAAAGAAAAGGACACGGTTCGACATGTTCTGAGAACTTATGGGCTGCTCCCGAGCCAATGCAGCCCAGCAGACCCAGTGGAGGGAGAACATGTTGCAATACCAGCGATCACACAGCGAACGGGAGGACAGGTGGTGGCAGGAAGACCAGCAGGCGACTCAAACGCTGCTTGGACTAATGAGGGAGCAAACGGACACGCTCCAGCGCCTTGTAGATGTTCTGCAGGACCAGAGGCAGGAGGACAGAGCCCCGCTGCAGTCTATCTTTAACCGCCCTCCCCCGCCACAAACTCACCCAAAGTCCCAAGAAGGAGGGGCGGCAGGGGCTGTGAAAACTGTCACTCCACCCCTGCAGACTGGTCAAGTAGCAGAAGGCTCTCATTCCCCAAAATTTGATAAGTCCTTTCCTTCCCGCCTCACCCAAGCCCCCATCCCAGTTTCATCCCCTAACTGTGTAGTTGCTAATAAAAGATACGTTTCTGTTAATTACTGTTTCCATCATGTTCTTTTAGGGGAGAGTGTGTTTGAAGGGGGGGGAGGAGGTTGGTAATTGGAGAGGACAGTCACCTTTACCAGGGTGCAGACACGGGGGCAGGTTCAGCAGAAGGTCACACACACATTGCAGTCACTAGGCACCCTGGTCAGTCTGGGAGGTGGTTTTCATGTTCTGTGTGTGGGGGACCATGTGACTTTGTGGCAGGGGAGGGCGGATAGAGATCTTATGCAGCGGTCCTTATCCTGGATCACAGAGCCACGCAGCAGGGGATCTGTAACCGTCCTCCCCTGCCACAAAGTCACATAGCTCCCACACACAGAGTCCCGAAAAGGAGGGGTGGCAGGCGCCGTTGAAACAACCAGTCCACCACTGCAGACTGCTCTAGGAGCAGGAGCCTGTCATTCCTCGAGTTTAGAAGCGTTCTTTCCATCACTACGCCCACTCCCCACCACAGTCTGTGTCCTAGTTTCAACACTTTACCGCAAAATCCATAATAAAGAAAATGGTGTTCATTAACAAAGTTCCATTTATTTTATTTTTAAATGTGTGTTGGAAGGGGGGGCGGGGTGAACGGGGTATGTAGCTGGAGAGGATAGTCAACAGTAAGTGGGTAAAGAAACGGGGGCAGGTTCAGCTTCTCTTTAAACAAACTTAATAGTCACAGTTTACCCTGCTCACTGAGGAACCTAGCTTTCAAAGCCTCCCAGATGCACAGCACGGCCCGCTGAGCTCTTCTAATCACACGGCTGTCTGGCTGGGTGTAATCAGCAGCCAGGCTATTCGCCTCAACCTCCCACCCCACCATAAAGGTCTCCCCCTTGCTCTCACAGAGATTGTGGAGCACACAGCAAGCTGCAATAACAATGGGGATATTGGTTTCGCTGAGATCAGAGCGAGGCAGTAAGCTTCTCCATCTCCCCTTCAGACGTCCAAAAGCACACTCCACCACCATTCTGCACTTGCTCAGACGGTAGTTGAAGAGTTCTTTTTCAGTGTCCAGGGTGCCTGTATAGGACTTCATGAGCTAGGGCATTAGCGGGTAGGCTGGGTCCCCGAGGATCACTATTGGCTTCTCCACATCCCCAACAGTTATTTTGTGGTCCGGGAAGTAAACACCTTCCTGCAGCCGTCTAAAGAGACCAGAGTTCCTGAAAACACGAGCGTCATGAACCTTGCCCGGCCATCCTACGTTGATGTTTGTAAAATGTCCCCTATGGTCCACCAGTGCTTGCAGCACCATTGAAAAGTAGCCCTTTTGGTTAATGTACTGGCTGGACTGGTGGTCCGGTCACAGGATAGGGATGTGAGTTCCACCTTTAGCCCCACCGCAGTTTGGGAATCCCATCGCGGCGAAGCCATCTATGATGACCTGGACGTTTCCAAGGGTCACTACCTTTGAAAGCAGTAGCTCAATGATTGCATTGGCTACTTGAAACCCAGCAACCCCCATGGTAGATTTGCTGACGCCAAAGTGATTCATGACTGACCGGTAGCTGTCTGGCGTTGCAAGCTTCCAGAGGGCTATGGCCACTCGCTTCTGGACAGTCAGGGCTGCTCGCATCCGGGTGTCCTTGCGCTGCAGGGCAGGGGACAGCAACTCACAAAGTTCCAGGAAAGTTCCCTTCCGCATACGAAAGTTTCGCAGCCATTGTGATTCATCCCAGACCTGCAGCACTATGCGGTCCCACCAGTCCATGCTTGTTTCCTGGGCCCAGAATCGCCGTTCCACAGCATCAACATGACCCATTGCCATCATGATGTTCACGGCACGGGAACCCATGCTTTGTGAGAGGTCTGTGCCACTCTCAGACTTCATGTCCTCCCCGCGCTGCCGTAGCCTCCTTGCCCGATTTCTCAGCATCTGCCTCTGGAAAAGGTGGATGATAAGGTGCGAGGTCTTGACAACGGCCATAACTGCAGCAATGGTCGCAGCGGGCTCCATGCTCGCAGTGCTGTGGCGTCCACACTGTCACTGACCAGAAAAGTGCGCGAACTGATTGCCCGCCGGCGCTTTCAGGAAGGGAAGGCGGGAGTGACGGTTGGATGACGACAGTTACGAAAACCACCCTCGACACGTTTTTTTCCCCAGCAGGCATTGGGGGCTCGACCCAGAATTCCAATGGGCAGCAGGGACTGCGGGAACTGTCGGATAGCTGCCCACAGTGCACCGCTTCCAATGTCGATGCTTGCCCCATTAGTGTGGACTCACAAAGTCGAATTACTGTCCTTAGTGTGGATACACACGTTCAACTTTGTAATATCGATTCCACATATTCAATTTAAGCACAATCGAACTACTCTCGTAGTGTAGACATACCCTCAATTTCTGTCTTGCAGGAAATTCTTAGATTTTGAAATTTGATTTCATCCTAAATCAGGATGAAAAGTAGAAATTTCAGAATTTTTACAAAAACAGATATTCGGTAATGGTTTGTTTGTTTTTGGATAAATTTGAAATGTTTTGCTTGCCTTTATGATTTTGACTTTTATATTATGTCATAAATTACAATAAAATCAAAATGATAATGTCAAAATGAAATGAATAAAGTCCAAACAAAATGTTTCAACCTTATTAAAACATTTCAATAATTTTCCACAAAATTTCCAGCTCAATAGATATATGCCCCCAAAAGAAGTTGAATCAGCATTTTCTGATGGAATACTGTTCCGTAGAAAAATTTCGACCAACTCTAGTCAAAACTTTAATTTACCTTAATAGACAGCTTGTGATCTCTTAGATGGAATGGCAGAATTATTCCCTAGACATTTAGGGCTGGTCCACACTAACCCCCCACTTCGAACTAAGATACGCAACTTCAGCTACGTTATTCACGTAGCTGAAGTCGAACTATCTTAGTTCGAACTTACTGCGGGTCCACACATGGCAGGTAGGCTCCCCCGTCAACTCCGCGTACTCCTCTCGCTGAGCAGCAGTACCGGCATCGACGGTGAGCACTTCCAGGATCGATCTGGGATCGATTTATCGCGTCTAGATAAGACGTGATAAATCGATCCAAGAAGATCGATTGCTTACCTTGTATACTTATACAGGTAAGTATAGATGTACTGTCAGATGGACAAGCACCTGAGTGATAGTTGTGTTAAAGGCAGTGTAACTGTCTCTGACTTCTTTCTTCCATGTCTGACAAATAACTAACATCCTAAACAGTTATTTCCTGAAATTTTTACACCAATAGCTAGTGCCAAACTAAGCACTGGAATCTCCTTGCTGTTGAAATTCTCTCTGAAAAAATCATAAAGGAACAAAAGCCACCTTTTTCTTTTATACCAATAGGAACGGATGACTCCCATTATGTAGATCTGACTACAGTTTATTAAACATTCCAAGAGAATAAATATGGCAGGGGATTGTATTTGTATGCAATGCTTTCACCAGGGACATCATTCATAGAAGGTTTAAATTCAATTTTCTTCAGTCTCCCAGCTGTGGAAAGCTGTTGCAAAGAGGATTTCTGTCTTCCATTGTTGAGTTACCCTTTTTAAGTACAAAAAAAAAAAATCACCTCCTACAACATTTCATTTTTACTATGCAGCACTGAATAAATTGCCCCACTGTGATAGCCAGCTTCTGAAAGCAGTGTATGAGATGAGATGCTGAAGTACCCTTTGCAAATCCATAGCAAGTCATTGCTAATTCTATCAGTGATTTTGGAATGCTACACACATGGCCTTAGCCCACACTCACAAGGTCTAGAATTCAGGTCTTTCTTTATGAAGACACAAGATTCAGTTTAGCACAGACAAATGTAGCATGCATATTTTTGTGATCTCATGCTATATTCACACATTTGTAAGGATCTGACAGTAGCAGCACAGAAGGGCTATCAGGCATCTGGCTTCTCCACAGTCTATCAACAAACTATAGCTGACACTGGCTGGGGCAGTACAGAGGTAGGAATTAAAAACTTTGTCTTGTTAAATCTTCCCCTTGCCATAGAAGTAGATCAAGATTCAGCAGAAGTTGGGAGGGAAGCAGTGGTTACAAACTGATTATTTGCTCCATTATCTTTCTGGGTTCTGAAGTTAAGATGACTAATCTATTATTTCTTGGGTTATCCTTATTCCTCTTTTTATAGATAGATATTATATTTAATGTCCTCCATGAGTTCTCAGAGAAAATTGCTAATGGCTCAGAGATCTCCTAAGCAAATTCCTTAAAGTATTCTAGAATGTATTCCATCAGGCCCTGCCAACTTGCAGACATCTAACTTGTCTAAGGCAGGTCTACACTATGCAATTACCTCAGTATAACTATGTCACTCAGAGGTTGAAAAATCTACACACTTGAGCAACATAGTTATACTGTCCTATGCACCAGTGTAGACAGAGAGCTTCTCCCACCAACATAGCTACCATCCCTTGCAGAGGTGGACTAACTATGCTGACAGGAGAGCTCTCTCTCATCAGCATAGAGCAGTGGTGGGCAACCTACAGCCTGTGGGCTGCATGTGGCCCATCAGGGTAATCTGCTGGCGGGCCATGAGACAGTTTGTTTACGTTGACCATCTGCAGGCACAGCTGCCCGCAGCTCCCAGTGGCCCTGGTTTGCCATTCCCAGCCAATGGGAGCTGTGGGAAGCGTGCACACGGATGTGCTGGCCACCGTTCCTGCAGATAGTCAATGTAAACAAACTGTCTTGCAGCCCACCAGTGGATCACCCTGACGGGCCGTGTGCAACCACATGTTGCCAACCGCTGGCATAGAACATCTTCATTACAGCTCTACAGCAGCACAGCTGCATCCGTACACCTGCGCCAATGCAGTGTTTTAAGTGTAGACCTGCCATAAGTAATTCTTAACTTTTTCTTTTCCTATTTTAACCTCAGACCCTACCCCATTTACATTGTTATTTGCTATGTTAGTCATCCAATCACTGGTAACTTTTTTGGTAAAAACTGAAACAAAAAGGCATTTAACATTTATTGTCTTTTCCTCCTCATTGAATAATGGGCCAACACTATCCTTGATCTCTTGCTTCTCATGTATTTGTAAAATGTTTTCTTGTTACCCTTTATGTCCCTAGCTATTTTAATCTCATTTTTTGGCTTGGCCTTTCTAATTTTGTCTCTACATGCTTGTGTTGTTTTATTTATATTCATCCTTCATAATTTGACCTAGTTTCCACTTTTTGTATGACTCCTTTTTGAGTTTTAGGTAATTGAAGATCTACTGGTTAAGTCAGTGTGGTCTCTTACCATATTACCTGTGTTTTCTAGGCATTGGGATAGTTTCCTCTTGCATCCTTAATAATGTCTCTTTTAAAAACTGCCAACTTCCCTGAACATTTTTTCCTTAGATTTGCTTCCCAGGGGATCTTACCAATTCTCTGAGTTTCCTAAAGTCTGCCTTCTTAAAGTCCATTGTCTTTATTCTGCTGTTTTCCCTCCCAGCATTCCTTACAATCATAAACTTTATCATTTCATGATCACTTTCATTGAAGCTGCCTTCCACCTTCACATTCAAAACCAGTTCTTTACTGTTTGTTAGAATCAAATCTAGCCTAGCCTCTCCCCTATTTGCTTTCTCCACCTTCTGTAATAAAAAGCTGTTTTCAATGCATTCCAAGAACTTGTTGGATAATCTGTGCCCTGCTGTGTTATTATTTTCCCCAACAGATGTCTGAGTAATTGAAGTCCCTCATCACCACCAAATCCTGTGTTTTGGATGATTGTATTAGTCATTTTAAAAAAGCCTCATCCACCTCTTCTTCGTGGTTAGGTGGTCTATAGTAGATACCTACCATGACATCATCCTTGTTTTTAGCCCATTTATCTTTACCCAGAGACTTTCAACAGGTCTGCCTTCCTCTTCTGTCTCAATCATATACAAGATATACAAGACAACACTTCATCTCTTTTTCCCCTACTTGTTGTTCCTGAACAAGCTGTATGCTTCTATATTAATATTCCAGTCATGTAAATTATCCCATAAAGATTGTGTGATGCCAATTACATTATAATTGTGATTATTCAATAGTATTTCTATTTCTTCCTATTTAGTCCCCATATTTCTCGCATTAGTACACAGAAATCTACATTCCCTCTTGTCTCTCCTTGTCCCTGCTATAATTGCCCATTCCCCCCTCCCCCCCAGATTCCAGCCTTTCACCCAGGTTCCATGTTTTGGACTGCTTCTCCATGTGGGCACCAATAATAGTGCCAAGAATGACCTTGAGCGGATCACTGCAGACTATGTGGCTCTGGGAAGAAAGATAAAGGAGTTTGAGGCACAAGTGGTGTTCTCGTCCATCCTCCCTCTGGAAGGAAAAGGCTCGGGTAGAGACCGTCGAATTGTGGAAGTCAACGAATGGCTACACAGGTGGTGTTGGAGAGAAGGCTTTGAATTCTTTGACAATGCGATGGTGTTCCAAGAAGGAGGAGTGCTAGGCAGAGACGGGCTCCACCTAACGAAGAGAGGGAAGAGCATCTTTGTAAGCAGGAGGCTAACCTAGTGAGGATGGCTTCAAACTAGGTTCACCGGGGGAAGGAGACCAAAGCCCTGAGGTAAGTGGGGAAGTGGGATACCAGGAGGAAGCATGAGCAGGAGAGCGCAATAGGGGAGGACAAGGGTGATGTTGTGGTGGGAGTCTGCTATAGACCACCAGACTAGGGGGATGAGGTGGACAAGGCTTTCTTCTGGCAACTAACAGAAGTTACTAGATCACAGGCCCTGGTTCTCATGGGAGACTTCAATCACCCTGATATCTGCTGGGAGAGCAATACAGCGGTGCACAGACAATTTGGGAAGTTTTTGGAAAGTGGAGGGGGCAATTTCCTGGTGCAGGAGGAACCAACGAGGGGCAGAGCTCTTCTTGACCTGCTGATCACAAACAAGGAAGAATTAGTAGGGGAAGCAAAAGTGGATGAGAACCTGAGAGGCAGTGACCATGAGATGGTCGAGTTCAGGATCCTGACACAAGGAAGAAAGAAGAGGAGCAGAATACGGACCCTGGACTTCAGAAAAGCAGACTTTGTCTCCCTCAGGGAACTGATGGGCAGGATCCCCTGGGAGAATAACATGAGGGGGAAAGGAGTCCAAGAGAGCTGGCTGTATTTTAAAGAATTCTTTTGAGGTTGCAGGAACAAACCATTCCGATGTATAGAAAAAGAAGAACAGGAGTACTTGTGGCACCTTAGAGACTAACAAATTTATTAGAGCATAAGCTTTAGATATGGCAGGCGACCAGCTTGCCTTAACAGTGAAATCAACACAAAAAAGACGCTTACAAGAAGTGGAAGATTGGACAAATGACCCGGGAGGAGTATAAACATATTGTTCAGGCATAGAGGAGTGAAATCAGGAAGGCCAAATCACACTTGGAGTTGCAACTAGCAAGAGATGTTAAGAGTAACAATAAGGGTTTCTTCAGGTATGTTAGCAACAAGAAGAAAGTCAATAAAAGTGTGGGCCCCTTACTGAATGAGGGAGGCAACCTAGTGACAGAGGATGTGGAAAAAGCTAACATACTCAATGCTTTTTTTTCCCCTCTGTCTTCACGAACAAGGTCAGCTCCCAGACTACTGCATTGGGCGGCACAGTATGGGGAGGAGGTGAACAGCCCTCTGTGAAGAAAGAAGTGGTTCAGGACTATTTAGAAAAGCTGGATGAGCACATGGACCAGTCCATGGGGCCGGATGCGCTGCATCCGAGGGTGCTAAAGGAGTTGGTAGATGTGATTGCAGAGCCATTGGCCATTATCTTTGAAAACTCCTGGAGATTGGGGGAGGTCCCGGATGACTGAAAAAAGGCTAATGTAGTGCCCATCTTTAAAAAAGGGAAGAAGGAGGATCCGGGGAACTACAGGCCAGTCAGCCTCACCTCAGTCCCTGGAAAAATCATGGAGCAGGTCCTCAAGGAATCAATTCTGAAGCACTTAGAGGAGAGGAAAGTGATCAGGAACAGTCAGCATGGATTCACCAAGGGCAAGTCATGCCTGACTAATCTAATTGCCTTCTATGACAAGATAACTGGCTCTGTGGATAAGGGAAAAGCAGTGGACTTTATTCCTTGACTTTAGCAAAGCTTTTGATACGGTCTCCCACAGTATTCTTGCCGGCAAGTTAAATAAGTATGGGCTGGATGAATGGACTATAAGGTGGATGGAAAGCTGGCTAGATCATCGGGCTCAACAGGTAATGAGCAATGGCTCCATGTCTAATTGGCGGCCAGTATCAAACAGAGTGCCCCAAGGATTGATCCTGGGGCTGATTTTGTTCAATATCTTCATTAATGATCTGTAGGATGGCGTGGACTGCACTCTCAGCAAGTTTGCAGATGACACTAAACTGGGAGGAGTGATAGATATGCTGGAGGGTAGGGATAGGATACAGAGGGACCTAGACAAATTAGAGGATTGGGCCAAAAGAAATCTGATGAGGTTCAACAAGGACAAGTGCAGAGTCCGGAATTTAAGAGAGAAGAATCCCATGTACTGCTACAGACTAGGGAGCAAATGGCTAGGCAGCAATTCTGCAGAAAAGGACCTAGGGGTCAGGGCTGGCTCCATGCACCAGCCAACCAAGCACGTGCTTGGAGCTGCACCTGGTAAGGGGCAGGCAATCTTGGGGTGGTGGGGGGCAGCGTGGCGCAGCGCTCAGTGGGGTGGGTTTTCTGGCGGCGCAGCGCTTGGCGGGGGTGTTCAGCAGCACAGCGCTCCGAGGGGAGGGGTTCGGCAGCGCGGCACTTGGCGGCGCTCCGCGGGGGGCGGGGGGGAGGTTTGGCAGCGCCGCGGAGGGCGGGGGCTGTTCGACAGTGCGGCGCTCAGGGATGTTCAGCGGCGCGGTGTTCGGCGGGGATTTTGGCAGCGCGGAGCTCCGTGGGGGGTGGGGGGTGGGGGTGTTCAGCAGCGCAGTGCTCCATGCGGGGGGGGAGCTTTGGCAGTGCAGCGCTCCGCGGGGGGGCAGGGGTGTTCAGCAGCATGGCGCTCGGGGATGTTCGGCGGCGCGGCACTTGACGGGGGTTTCAGCGGCGCGGCACTCCGCAGGTGGCGGGGTGTTTGGCAGAGTGGCGTTCGGTGAGGGGTGTTTGGCAGAGCTCCGCGCGGGGGGAGTTCAGCAGCTCGGCGGGGGGTGTTCGGCGGCGTGGCGCTCAGCAGCAGGGGTGTCAGCGGCGCAGCACTTGGTGGGGGGTGTTTTGGTGGGGCGGGGTGGTGCGGTGCTGGGGGCGGGGGGTGTTACGGCAGGGCGGTGCTTTTTTGCTGCTTGGGGCGGCAAAAAAGTTAGAGCCGGCCCTGCTATGGGTTACAGTGGATGAGAAGCTGAATATGAGTCAACAGTGTGCCCTTGTTGCCAAGAAGGCTAACGGCATTTTGGGACAGTAGGGACATTGCCAGCAGATCGAGGAACGTGATCATTCCCCTCTATTCAGCATTAGTGAAGCCTCATCTGGAGTACTGTGTCCAGTTTGGGGCCCCACATTACAAGAAGGATGTGGAAAAATTGGAAAGAGTCCAGCAGAGTGCAACAAAAATGATTAGGGGGCTGAAGCACGTGACTTATGTGGAGAGGCTGAGGGAACTGGGATTGTTTAGTCTGTAGAAAAAAAGAATGAGGGGGGATTTGATAGCTGCTTTCAACTACCTGAAAGGGGGTTCCAAAGAGGATGGATCTAGACTGTTCTCAGTGGTACCAGATGACAGAACAAGGAGTAATGGTCTCAAGTTGCAGTGGGGGAGGTTTAGGTTGGATATTAGGAAAAACTTTTTCACTAGGAGCGTGGTGAAGCACTGGAATGGGTTACCTAGGGAGGTTGTGGAATCTCCTTCCTTAGAGGTTTTTAAGGTCAGGCTTGACAAAGCCCTGGCTGGGATGATATAATTGGGGATTGGCCCTGCTTTGAGCGGGGGGTTGGACTAGATGACCTCCTGAGGTCCCTTACAACCCTGATATTCTATGATTCTATGACTTACCTGTGGGCTTTTGTCTCCTGCCCCCATCGAACCTAGTTTAAAAATCCACATTATTAGGTTAGCCAGTCTGTATCCAAAGATGCTCTTCCCTTTCCTTGATAGGTAGACTCCATCTCTGCTCAGCAGTCCTTCTCAGAACAGCATCCCATGGATGAGGAAGCCAAAGCCCTCCTGGTGACACCATCAGCGCAGCCAAGCACACCTCCAGGATGTGTCTGTCTCTGCCTGAGCCCCTACCCTTGACTGGAAGGATTGATGAGAACACCATCTGCACCCCCCAACTCCTTCACCCTCACTTCCAGAGGCCTATAGTCTCTTCTCATCTGCTCCAGGTCAGATTTAAGTATGTCTGTGCAGGAGTTTGCACCAGTTTAAATAACATTATACACACACACATGCATGCACACACATGTACTGGTGATATTCTTGTGAAAAACTGCAGAGCTGTATGATAAATTCCATTTATTATGCCCTTTTGATTACCTCAGATGCACTGTATTCATTAAGCCATCAGCACCAGGACTATTTATACCATTACAAATCTAATATATAGACTACATGATGGCACAGTGTGGTTTTTCGCAATAGGCATAAAGGTTTGGGTGGCATGAATTGCAGATAGTTGCATTATTGACAGGTGGCAAAGCCACAAGTCAGTTATTCATAGATTCCAAGGCCAGAAGGGACCATTATGATCATCTAGTCTAACCTCCTCGATAACAAAGACCGGAGAACTTCCCCAAAATATACAGTTATGCAGATTATCCCCAGTGAGTGCTGATAAAACCTTCATACCATATCATGCCATCATATATTCTGTATATACAGCACAGGCTCCTCACAATGAGCCACAAGCTTGAGGACACTTGGCCCTGGAAGCCCCTTCCCCCCCAGATCTGTGTGGGCTGGAATTTCCCAAGAAGCATGGCTATGTAGGAATTCTTGGGAAGCAGCTGCCTGTACTACACCAGGGGATGGAAGAGGGTCTAGCTTAGCTCCTGCCCAGTCCTCTTGCATAGCCGGGACTTTGGTGGCACATTGTTCCTTCAGCCCCTTCGCCTTCTGGAAGTACCAGTGGGGTGACACCTTCACAGTTTCAGAACCCTAGTAACGTCAGCAGTTTTGGACTCTGAATGCAAGTCAGGAGTGCTGACTCCCTGCACTAAACAATGGAACACACTGGCCAAACTCTGCTTGATGGAAGGGCAAGAGAGAGGCTGTGGGGCTCACATGCTTTTGTTATTGAACTCTGACCATCAGCAGCTCATTTGCTTTTGCAGTTCTCTGATCCCAAAATACCAGTGTTGTTTTTCCTTCCCCAGCCTCATTTACCTTGACCTATCCAAGTGATCATGCATGCAATTAAGTCAGATTAAAAACTTATCACTGGCAGTGCCTTTTCTGTGAATATGTAACTTCCTGGGACAGAAAGCTGCATTCTTATAAGGCAACTAACATGATTTTGTTCAAGTTTTGTGCAACACTTCACCCCCCAGACTCTGAAAGTCCCACATGCTTCCTGTAATTCAGACAAAATCTTTATAACTGGAAATTAATTCCCTGATTGTAAACTATGGCCTTTAAAGGCTATCTAGCCCTAACTATGTAAAAACAAATGACTGACATAATGGAAGCAGAGGGAAAAAAACACATACTTCCTTGAAAGATGCTCCCCTTCACTGTTTCCTACATGATGGAGTATTTAGTCCACTTTCCTATATCAGTAATCCTCCATGTGTTTTCAAACATTATCTTTATTGTGAATCATTTTCAATATTATTTTCAGTTTCAATTTTGGTGGAAGCTTGTGTAAAAATAATTTCAAGGGGAAAATATTCAAAGCAATCCCCTAGACACTACTGTAAACCTACTGATAACTGCTCTGCCATGTCTCATAAGCCTTCAGTAAAAAAGAGAAAGAATGTGCTATGTAAGCTCCTACTACCTGCTTTAAAATTCTATTTGCAATCTACAATTTATGGTGGAAAAAACCCTAGTGAAGATTCACTATACTATTGTTATTATTATTCAGTTCCTCCAAGACCTTCTGCCCCCCACATTACTTTTTTGGGAGAGCAGAGATGACTTGAGCTTGTCTTGTTTTTGCATCATTTTCACACTGTGTCATGGCACCAACAAACCCTCCATTCTGTGAGAGTGTAATTCCTCTATGTGAGAGTCACTCGTATGACAGGCTTTGTCTCAGAGTCTCAGATCACTCTCCCATTAGGGAAAGGCAAAAATAGCTCCTACCCCAATCCAGGTATAAAAATGATGAAAACACAAAAATGTTACGTTAAGAAAATTCAGTTAAAAAGAAACTAATTGCTCCCAGAACTATAGACACCTAATTTGACTTGAAAAACAGCTGATCATCACAATGATAAATAAAAATACTTTAACGTCATATTTCTGTGTAAAATTATACTTTAAAAATGAGTGTTATGTTTTTCATCTCATTCTACAAGCATGGTCCAAAGCAGATTTAAAATAAGCAAATGTGAACAATTATATAATATATATAGACACACATGCACACACAAAATCTCTCTCTCTCTCTAGCACACACATGCTTCAGTTAAAAACAAAATAAAAAAACCCACCCCAGAACAGTAAATAACTTTGAAGACAATTATTTTTTCTGATATCACCATCTGAATATTTTATTTTTCCTCCTGTGCCATTGTCCCTTGTCACTGCTGGCATGAAACTGGAAGAGCTAAAGAAAGCAGAACTAAGACAGATAAAAGGGTCAGTTTGCTGAGACAAAAGATGATATCACGTCGAGACAAATTACAGAGGTGCAGTGTCTAAATGTGTTGAAGCAATAACTGCTATACAACAGCCATATCAGCAGGGCTGCTCTGTGCCTCTTGCTTACGCGCACTGCATGTAAAACATAAGGTCTACAGATGAAGAGCTGTTATTCAGGTCATACAAGCAGCATCCCAGCAGTTACAAAGACTGCTAGCTACTAGGCCCCCTGCAGGCCATTCTGCTCATACACAGAAAGTATCTAAAAAAGAAGTCATTAGAAGTGACAGGTAGTCATAAACTTGAGGGCAGAGTTCCATCCTGCCAACTCGCACAGCGTTTTCACCAGTCTATCAGTAGTCACCCACTTATCCTGCAGGGATTGTGGACCATGCACAAACATTCAGGCAGGATCCTTAAAATACAAGCTCCAGAACAGAGTAGCTTAAAAAAAATCCCTTAAAAATCACATCAGTCCCAAAATTTCCCTAAGTCTTCTGCACTATTGTAGCTATTGCACAAACTTCTTATTCTATTATGATTACAGAAAACAAATTAGATATATAGAGAGATTAATATCACAGCAAATTATCATCATCATTCATCCTCTTGTTATTACTGGGATTACCCTTTCTTTAAAAATCTCATTACATCTGTGAAGGGTCTCATAGCTAGTTGTAAACTGCTGGAGAGGGGCTAATTGTAGGTTCCCTAAAACCACTACTACGAAATTAGCTTTTTAAAATCCATCTGCCTGTGATATGAAGTTGCAAGAGAGAGCTACAAACTTTGCAAGGGAAACACCAAGTGCTGTTAGAATATTGGTCACATCACCCAGTTGCTACCAACAGGGCAAGTTAAATCCAAAATTCCCACTCAGAACTGTTTTAGTATTCCAGTACTCTATACTGGAAACATCATCACCACTTTTTTTCTGACATACAGTGCTACTGGTGTAACTAATGACAGGATAATTATATGCAGTCTTGTTGTACCTGTGTTGATCCCTGGATATTAGAGAGACGAGGTGGGTGAGGTAATATCTTTTATTGGACCAACTTCTGTTCATGAGAGAGACAAGCTTTCACAGACCCGAAGAAGATCCTCACTTACCTTGTCTCTCAGAATTATTACATGTAGCCATATGACATACATTGCTATTATATACCTAGCATTACTGATCTTGTAAGGAGTTTGCCATATCTAATTAGACTGAGGACCAGCAATTGCTATAATTATTTGGGTTTGCAATGAGTATCAGTGCTAGTGTCTGAGCTGTGAGAATAAACTGGAAGCTTGGAAACGTGCTTCTGTAGAAACCAAAAGTTCTCTCTTGCATGGTTTGCCGTCAAAGTTGTGGAGGAATTTCATTCTTAAATTCAGTGTACCCAATCCAATGGGAAATAGCCATGCTTTCTGAGCCACGCATGTCATGGAACTCCAAAGGACATTGGCTCAACAGCTGGCCAGTTTATCCCCAGGTCCACCACAAAAGGCTTATAAGAAACTAATGCTGTGGAGAAGAGAGTTGAGGAGGAGTTTGGGGTAATGGGCACAGGTAAACTGTTTCTGTGATTCCTATCAGCTGCAACTGCCTTTTGGCTTGTTCCCAGGGAAAGATTGGCTGGTTCCCACATGGCTAAGAGCAGAGAATATTAAAAGAAAAATAAACATCTGGGGGAAAGAGGTGGGTAAAACTCTTCGGGTTGTGGGATACTTCAGCCTCCCAAATGTGTTGTGTGGGGGTTCCTCCTGGTTACCAAAGTACTTCCCTCAAACTTAGTTGGTATTTTTTTGGGAGATTTGTTGGTCAGTGCATATCTTTGACCCAATTCCTTGTTACTGACTGAGCACCAGTCTGTGACTGAGAACCAAGCTGACATTTAGCAACATTCGCAATATGTTTAATATACTATCCTAGCTAACTAAATTACAGTCTGTTAGGGAGATATCTCCACTCCCAGATTCTGTTTGGGATTCCAGGGGGCTAAACTGCTCATTGTCCTATTATCAGTCTCTCGGCTTTCAGGGAGATTAGGGCTGATTCCAAGGTAGTTAGTGAAGACAAACCACAAAGTAGGGAGCAGCCTATATGGCTGCAAGTCCCCAGAAGTTTAGAGAACTCCTGAAGACTTGTAGGTGTTAAGACTATTTTGGGTCCACAGTTTGCAACACACAAAGAAAAGTCTGTTTTACACTCTTGTTTGCATTGCATAATACATTGTCTTCTCCTGGACTCCTAAATTCTATACCCTCATGAGCTTAGGCTAGAAATAATTTAGAGGCATTAAAATTATTGGTGATGTCTGCATTGGCCAGAATGTTTGAAACCAAAGTTCTGGAGCCGTACCTTACATAAATGCCAAGTTTTGTAATTATATTTCTGTTTGTCCACATTCCTTTGTCTATATTATTATTCCGTTGGTCTTAGAGATTTGTTAATCACCTCTGCTGCTGATTTTTGTTTTCTGTATTAAGGAAAGGATTTCCAATTATTGTCAAAGTGTAGTTATGCCAAAGGGGAATCCTCTGGCACTGAATTGGAAATGTTGATAGTGCATTTCTGTACCATGTGCTACTGAAAATATCAAACTGTATTTAAGAAAATAAGAACAAGATAATAATTTCAAGGAACCAAAAGAGAATACTAAATCTCATTCCAATTCTCTCCATCTTAGGGTGGCGCTATGAACTCCTTGGGGGGTTGTTAAACTATCTGGCTAAATGAGCAATGTGAAATACTATATATATAAATATAGTACATAGATCTGGTGGAGCCGCCACATCATAATTGTTTCTCTCTTATATGAAGTAATATTTTACTGTTATATAACCACCTTTAATTCCAAGGGATCCCAAAGTGCTGTACATATTATATGTTGTATGTATAGCACCACTGTAATGAAGTTATCTCTGGAGCAGAGAGCAACAACAGACCACCATACAGTCCATTACACAGTAATGGGAAGGGGAAATTTTGGCCAAGGACCAAAATCCTTGCTTGTACAGCATAGTCCTAGAGGTCCTTAATGTTTCCAGAAAGCAAACAGGATCCTCTAAATTTAAATAAATGATAGAGAAAGAGAAATGTAATGTTGCCCTGTCATTTAAACTATGCAAAATGATGTTCTTATAGCATAATATGCACCATTATTTGATTCCTGTTGCATTAATGAATATCAGTCAAAAGGGGAGAGATTAAGGACAAAGGGGCATAATGTCTCTGTGCTGTACATAACTTGCTCTAACTTCGAACCAATTTTACCCTCCTTTTCATGTGTGTTAACAAAACCATGCATATATACACAAACATCATGTATAATAGCAGCCCTTTTTGTGGTTGTTACCCTTTCAGGAACAAGGTGATGTTTATACTTAATCTTAAGGGTAAAACAAGAACTATGATTATTAGAGCAATTCACTACAACAGTGAAAACCCAGGATTCAATTATGTTTAGGTTTTTCCTATGGTTTGATTTTTCCCCAACACCATTTTTCATTTCAGTTACAGTAAATGGCTGCCATGCAGGAAAAGATCAGATACTCCAGTGTCTGATCCAATAATTATCTTCTATATAATAATCAATTTATAAACAAGACAATAATGAACAGGGAATTCAAGTGCTTTGGGACGCCAAAAGATTTCCCCAAATTATGCTTTATTCTTTTCTTAAATTGTGTTTCCCAATTTCCGCTTTAGGCAAAATCTTCTCTTCTATATACTGTCATAACCAATCACACATTTTTTCCAAGATGCTACCAATTTTCTCCTCAGAAATCTTTTAGCGAATATTGCCAGTAAATAAACACAAGCCAAAATGAATTTAGCCTCAAGGATGTCACCTCATCTGTTTGTTGGAAAAGTTCTATTAGGTACCCATTTCTTCATTTACTTCTACTGAGGGCTTATGTGAAATAAGAGTCCTCTGTGCACGTGTCTGAGTAATGACTAGTAAGGAGTTATCATGGTGGCTTCACTGTAAATAAGTATGTTGCACCCACTATATTTAGAGAAGAAATAAAATCCTTGTTAAAAATTCATTGCAAAATCGTTCACAGAGTTTTGTGAATACTGCCTAACACAGGGCCAAGCTATGATACTTTTACCTCAAATAGGACTATATACCACAAGTGATCCCTTTCAGTGAGGCTATTTGTTGACTAACTTAATAGCAGAACTATTTGAAATTGTTTCATCAGAACAATTTTCTTTTTGCTTGTTGTAGATTTTTTTGGGGAACATTTTTATTTTGGCTAAAATTGCCATTTTCAGGGGGGTTCTATTAATTTTTTTTTCACTTTGAGGTTCAGTTTTTGGTAAAATATTTTGAACTTTGCTTTTCAAAAAATCAATGTATTTATTTTTTACCAAAACCAAACTTTTTACCAAGAATAGTTTTTGAAAATTAACCCTAACCCTAATCTTCAATTTTGTTTTTTTCAAAATGTGGATACTTCCCTTCTGAAGTCAGTGGCAGCAACAATGGGGTTTGATAAAGTCATGTGAGACAAAGCAAGATCCTCCCTTTCAGCCTGGGAAGTCAACAAAGTATGTTAAGAGTTTTGGACAACCAGAGTCCACAAATTTGGGAAAGACAACATCAGTTTATCTTGCTCATGAGCTCTATCAACCATCCTAAAAAAATTCCAACCAAAACCCCACAATAAATAAATAAATACCACACAAAAATAGCAAAAAGTAGGAAATGAAATCACAGAAAATAATCTCTCACTCAAGCAGTTATTTTACAGTTTTGAAGATAGATCAGTTTTGTAGATAGGAATGACAGAGTTGGTCACTCTAGAAGTAGAGTGGCACTATCTGTGAAAGAAATTATGGAGACAAATATAGTACAAATCTTAAATATATCAAACAGTTCTGTATAGATAGAAATTCCATGCTTCAATAATAGAAGTATGGCAGTAGGAATATACTACTGACCCCCCTGACCAGGATGGTGATGGTGACTGTGAAATGCTCAGGGAGATTATGGAGGCTACTAAAAAAGAAAACACAATAATAATAAGGGATTTTAACTATCCCCATATTGACTGGGAATGTCACCTCAAGATGGGAGACAGAGAAAATTGCTAGACACCATTAATGACTGCTCCTTGGAACAGCTAGTCCAGGAACCCAGCAACTCATTGCGAGGTGAAGTCATGAAGGACAAAACTATCCCTGGATTCAAAAAAGAATTAGATAAATTCATAGAGGAAATGTCCATCAATGGCTATTAGCCAAGATAGTCATGGATGCAACCCCATGAGCTCAGAGTCCCTAAACTTCCTACTGCCAGAAGCTGGGACTGGACAACAGGAGATGGATCTCTCAATAATTGCCCCGTTCTGTTCATTCCCTGTGAAGCATCCGGCACTGGCCACTGTTAGAAGACATGACACTGGTCAAGATGGACCATTTGCCTTATTGGGTCAGACCATTCATATGTTCAACTTTTCTTTTGGTACGCAGTAGCTATTGGTAGTTCAATTTTAAATGCCACTTTTGACACAAAATCTGGGTGAGAGACATAAGCACTTTCAAAGTAAAATGTCTTTTACTCTTGAAAACTATAGTTTGGGGTTCAATTTTCAGGTACAGATCTCGATCTGTCTCACAAGCTATCGCAGTCTTTGACAGTAGACCGTTCCTGATGCTTCAGAAGAATTTTCAGAAAAAGGCATCATGCACAATTATGTAATAGCCTGCCCCATGGGAAGATTTTTAATCCTCATCTGTCAGTGGTTCAGTTAGAAGTTATGTCCTGAAGCATCAGGGTTTATATCCCTTCTAATAGAAGTTTTTTTTTTATGTCATGGTGTCTAATGTAACTGAATTTTCCCGTTAGCCATACAAATGTCACTTCCCTTTTAAAATCCTACTAAGCTTTTGGCCTCAGTGGTATCAAGTGGCAATGAGTTCCACAGTTTAGTAGGGATATAATACCAACCACCTAACCAGGATGTTGATAGTGACTGTGAAATGCTCAGGGAGATTAGAGAGGCTACACAAAAAAAAAATCTCAGTAATGATGGGGGATTTCAACTATCCCCATATTGACTGTGCACATGTCACCTCAGGACGGGAAGCAAAGATAAAGTTTCTTGACACCTTAAATGACTACTTCATGGAGCAGCTAGTCCTGGAACCCACAAGAAGAGAGGAAATTATTGATTTAGCCCTAAGTGGAGCACAGGATCTGGTCCAAGAGGGGAATATAGCTGGACCGCTTTGTAATAAGGACCATAATATAATTAAATTTAACATCTCTGTGGCAGGGAAAACACCACAGCAACCCAACCCAGTAGCATGTAATTTTAGAAACTTTAGAAATTTTAGGGACTACACAAAAATGAGGAAGTTATTTAAAAAGAAATTAAAGGTACAGTGCCAAAAGTGAAATCCCTGCAAGCTGCATGGAAACTTTTTAAAGACACAATAATAGAGGCTCAACTTAAATGTACACCCCAAATTAAAAAACATAGTAAGAGAATCAAAAAAGTGCCACCGTAGCTAAACAAGAAAGTAAAAGAAGCAGTGAGAGACAAAAAGGCATCCTTTAAAAAGTGGAAGTTAAATCCTATTGAGGAAAATAGAAAAGAACATAAACTCTGGCAAATGAAGTGCAAAATTATAATTAGGAAGGCCAAAAAAGAATTTGAAGAACAGCTAGCCAGAGACTCAAAAAATAATAGCAAAAAAACCGCTAAGTACATCAAAAGCAGGAAGCCTGCTAAACAACCAGTGGGGCCACCGGATGATCGAGATGCTAAAGGAGCACTCAAGGACAATAAAGCCATTGCAGAGAATTTAAATCAATTCTTTGCATTGGTCTTCATGGCTGAGGATGTGAGGGAGTTTCCCAAACTTGAGCCATTCTTTTTAAGTTTCAAATCTGAGGAACTGTCCCAGATTGAGGTAGGTCATTAAAGTAGGTTTTGGAACAAATTGGTAAATTAAACCGTAATAAGTCACCAGGACCAGATGGTATTCACCCAAGAGTTCTGAAGGAACTCAAATGTGAAATTGCAGAACTACTAACTGTGGTTTGTAACCTATCATTTAAATCAGCTTCTGTACCAAATGACTGGAAGATAGCTAATGTGATACCAATTTTTAAAAAGGGCTCCAGAGGTGATCCTGGCAATTACAGGCCAGTAAGCCTAATTTCAGTACCTGGCAAACTTGTTGAAACTATAGTAAAGAACAGACTTGTCAGGCACATAGATGAACATAATTTGTTGGGGAAGAATCAACATAGTTTTTTTAAAGGGAAATCATGCCTCACCAATCTAATAGCATTCTTTGAGAGGGTCAACAACCATGTGGACAAGGGGGATCCAGTGGATATAGTGTACTTAAATTTTCAGAAAGCCTCTGACAAGGTCCCCCACGAAAGGCTCTTAAGCAAAGTAAGCTGTCATGGGATAAAAGGGAAGGTCCTCTCATGGATCAGTAACTGGTTAAAAGATAGAAAACAGAGGGTAAGAATAAACCACCAGTTTTCAGAATGGAGAGAGGTAAATAGTGGTGTCCCCCAGGGCTCTGTACTGGGACTAGTCATATTCAACATATTCATAAATGATCTGGAAAAGGAGGTAAACAGTGAGGTGGCAAAATTTGCAGATGATACAAAACTACTCAAGATAGTTAAGTACAAAGCAGACTGCAAAGAGCTACAAAGGAATCTCACAAAATTGGGTGACTGGGCAACAAAATGGCAGATGAAATTAAACGTTGATAATTGCAAAGTAATGCACATTGGAAAACATAATCCCAACTATACATATAAAATGAAGGGGTCTAAATTAGCTGGTACCACTCAAGAAAGAGATCTTGGAATCATTGTGGATAGTTCTCTGAAAACACCCACTCAATGTGCAATGTCAGTCAAAAAAGCTAACAGAATGTTGGGAATCATTCAGAAAGGGATAGATAATAAGACAGAAAATATCATAATACCTCTACATAAATCCATGATACGACCGCCCATTTCTTGAATACTGCGTGCGGATGTGGTCGCCCCATTTCAAAAAAGATATATTGGAATTGGAAAAGGTTCAGAAAAGAGCAACAAAAATTATTAGGAGTATGGAAGAGCTTCCGTATGAGGAGAGATTAATAAGATTGGGACTTTTTAGCTTGGAAAAGAGACGACTAAGGGGGGGATATGATAGAGGTCTATAAAATCATGACTGGTGTGGAGAAAGTAAATAAAGAAGTGTTATTTACTCCTCATAACACAAGAACTAAGGGTCACCAAATTAAATTAATAGGCAGCAAGTTTAAAACAAACAAAGGGAAGTATTTCTTCACATAATGCATAGTCAACCTGCAGAATTCTTTGACAGAGGATGTTGTGAAGGCCAAGGCTATCGCACGGTTCAAAAAAGAACTAGATAAATTCATGAAGTATAAGTCCATCAATGGCTATTAGCCAGGATGGGCAGGCATGGTGTCCCTAGCCTCTGTTTGCTGTAAGCTGGGAAAGAGTGACAGAGGATGGATTACTTGATAATTACCTGTTCTGTTCATTCCTTCTGGGGCACCTGGCATTGGCCACTGTCGGAAGACAGGATACTGGACTAGATGGACCTTTGGGTTGACCCAGCATGGCCATTCTTCTGTTCTTATGTAATTATGCATTGTGTAAAAATATTTCCTATTAGTTTTCAGTTTGCTGCCTATTGATTTAATGGAACATCCTGTTGTTGTTAAACTATAAGACAGGGTAAATAGCAATTCCCAATTTACCTTCTCTATATCAGAATTAATGTCTCATTGAGATTAAAAGTGGCAAATCACATCTTTTTAGAGGTTTTTTTATCTCAATAGCTTGGGTTTCAATCAGGCAACACAACATTCTGTTCACCTTTGTGATCGTAAAAGTTTGAAATGATTTTAAGTGTTAACTATAATTCTACATAACTTCACAGAGGCCTTGTCTTTCTCTTCCTAATACATACGGAATATTTGTTACACAAACAACATGACGGAATCATGCATAGGTGCTGATAGGCAATCACATATTAATAGAGACCCCCAATATTATTATTGGTCATTATCAAGGCTGCATTCCAGGACTTGATATAATACTGCATTTCAAATCCCTTGTAACTCAAATATGGAAGAGGATTAAATTCTGAGGACCTTATTCCATATTGAGTTGTATCTGCGTTGTTAGCATCACTATATCAGTCAGAAGTGTGGGGGGGAAAGCACATCCCTACCTGACAGAGCAGTTCCTTCAAAACCCCAGTGAAGATGCAGATATGACAACAGAAGAGTGCTTCTGTCGGCAAAGCTAACATTGTTCAGAGAGGTGGCACCACTGCAGAGTCCCCTAATGTAGACATAGTTTATGCCGACAGAAGGAGACTTTCTGTCAGTAAGGCATTTGAAGTGTAGACAAGGCCTTACTCCAGGACTAGCTCCTTGTACTTAGTGGAATGGCTTGTGGAGAAAGGTGACTAAAAGTGGCAAAGTCTGGCCCTTAGGATACATAAGCACATTGATTTAAGTGGGGCAACACTTGCCTTCACCAGCCGAGGATCTGATCCTTTGGTTTTTATCATGTACAAAGCAACTCATATTTAATCACAATGGCACAGATTCCTACACTTATTTAGGCACCTAACTCCCACTGCTTTCAATGGGACTTAGGCACCCAAACACCTTTAAGTATCTGGACCAACCACCTTAACTCTGTCCCAATTAAATAGTATTCTTTTATGAATCACCTCAAAATATAAATACAAGCAACATAAAAATGATATATGTGCATGTAGTGGTTCCTCGCTCTCTAGTTCAGAGGGAGGCCATTCAGACTCACTATAGGCAGAAATTAAAATCAGTCCACAGGGCAGAGGTCCCAAACTGTGGTGGAGCACCACCAGCTCTACTCCTGACCCTGCCCCTGGCTGCTGGCCCTGCTCCTTGCCCCCAGACGGGCTCCAATCCCAGCCCCGCCCCTGCCACCAGCTGTGGCCCCAGCCTCGGCCCTCTTACTCCTGTCTGCATTCTCCCCAGCCCTGGAGCTGCAGCCCCACTCTAGGCCCTGGGGGGGGGGGCATGGACAGGGATAAGGGGGGGCATGAAAAGTTTGGGGACCACTGCTATAGGGGGAAGTTCACTGGGGCTTCATCAAGTTGGGAATCAGTCTCAGCACCTCGCAGTCAGGCAGTGGCCATTGTAATCCCTCCTCAGAGTCTTCTGTCTTCTCCGACCACCAGACCTCGGTCCATTCAGGTGCTGGGGTGGAATTCTGCAAAGGACTCTGCTCCCTCCCATGGCCTAGAACCAACTGAGCTCCAGGCTCTCTTTTTATACTGCCTGTCCCTCACTGGTACTTCTGGCCGAGGGGGTGGGGCAGATTGGCTCCACCCACCAGGGAGAGTGTATTGGTCCCTTGCTCTCCAGTTTGGAGGGATGCAACACCATCATGCTAAATTGCACATTTGTGATCAGTCTCAAATGTAAGTCCTCCTATATACATAATTTACCATAAATCAACAATATTATCCTTTTCTTAATAAATCCAATATACAAAATTATTCTCAAAGATCATTACTTTACAAAAAAGTGTGTAGTCAATTGATAAATATTTTAACTGATATTTCCTACTTATGTGTCACTTAAAAGAAAATATTCAAATGCTACAATTAATAAAAATACATTTAAAACCCCACAACTCACAGGTCAGTGTTACTGTGTTGCGATGAAAGATAAATGTCTTTGACCTTGATAAGAATAATGTGTGTGTTTATTATGTGGGAAGTGTACTTAGCAACTCATTTCCTTGCTTTTCAGGGCTTACCTCTTGTAAATGATGAAGTAGTAGTATAGTGTCGCTTGGCTACTTTATGTGTTTCTTCAAGTGAAGTTTTATTGGTTGTTTTACTAATTTACATCAACATTTCAAAAGTACAACTATAAAAATAAGTAGAAATTAAAAGCAAGTGTTATCTATTAACAGGCAACAGAGTAATATTGAAAATATAGGGTGAAATTCCCTTTTCACTTCAATGCAGCTATGATTTTTCATAGATTCTAAGGCCAGAAGAGACCATTGTGATCATCTAGCCTGACCTCCTGTATAACACAGGCCATAATTCCTAGAGCAAATCTTTTAGGAGAACATCCAATTTTGATTAAAACATTGTCAGTGATGGAGAATCCACCACAACTTTGGTAATTTTTTTCAACAGTTAATTACTCTCACCAATGAAAATGTATACTTTATTTCCAGTCTGAATTTGTCTAGCTTCCACTTCCAGCCATTAGATCATGTTATATCTTTCTCTGCCAGACTGAAGAGCCCATCATTAACTATTTGTTCCCCATGTAGGTATTTCGAGACTGTAATCAAGTCACCCCTTCACCTTCTCTTTGTTAAGCTGAATAGATGGAGCTCCTTGAGTCTATCACTATAAGGCATGTTTTCTAATCCTTTAATCTTTCTCGTGGCTCTTCTCTGAACCCTCTCCAATTTATCAACATCCTTCTTGAATTATGGGCACCAGAACTGGACACAGTATTCCAGCAGCTATCACACCACTGCCAAATACAGAGATAAAATAACCTCTCTACTCCACTCAAGATTCAAGATGCTTATGCATCTCAGGATCACATTAGTTCTTTTGCCCACAGCAAATGAAGCCCACAGAGCTTCACACTGGAAGCTCATGTTCAGCTGACTAACCACCACAACTCCAAAATCTTGTTCAGCATCACTGTTTCCAAGGATAGAGTCCCCCATCCTGTAAGTATAGTCTACCTGCTTTGTTCCTAGATGTGTATATTTACATTTAACTATATTAAAATGCATATTGTTTACTTTTGCACAGTTTACCAAGCGATCTAGATCGCTCTGAATCAGTGACCTGTCTTCTTCATTATTCCCCAATCTCCCAATTTTTGTGTCATCTGCAAACTTTATCACTAATGATTTTATGTTTTCTTCCAGGTCATTGATAAGGATGTTAAATAGCGTAGGGCCAAGAACCAATTCTTACAGGATTCAACTGGAAACAGATCCATTCTATGACAATTCACCATTTTCAGTTACATTTTAGACCTATCAGTTAGCCAGTTTTTAATCCACTTATTGTATGCCATATTAACTTTATATCATTTTAGCTTTTTAACTAAAATGTAGTTCGGAACCAAGTCAAATATCTTACAGAAGTCAAAGTATATTACATCAATGCTATTACCTTTATCAATCAAACTTGTAATCTCTTGAAAAAAGTGTTTGAGAAGATCTATTTTCCATAAACCCATGTTGATTAGCATTGATGACATTACCCTCCTTTAATTCTTTATAAATCAAGTCCCATATCAGCTGCTCCATTATCATGCCCAGGAAAAATGTCAGACCAACAGATCTATAATTACCCGGGTCATCCTTTTTACCTTTTTCAAAAATTGGCACATTAGCTTTCATCTAGTCTTCTGGAACTTCCCCGATGCTTCAAGACTTATTGAAAATCAAAATTAATGGTCTAGCAAGCGCCTCAGCCAGCTCTTTTGAAATTCCTAGATGCAAGTTATCTGGACCTGCTGATTTAAAAATGCATAAATAGTAGCTTCTGTTTAACATCCTCCAGATATTAGTGGAATAGAAAAGGTGTTGTCACCATATGATGAGACTGAATCATTTGTTTTTCCCCAGATATAGAACAGAAATATTTATTGAACTCTTTTGCCTTTTCTGCATTGTTATTGATACTTCTGCCATTTTCATTTAGTAATGGACCAATATCATTGACAAGATTGTCCTTAAATCTGCTGGCCATAGATTTCTCCTTGAGTACCTTGGCTTCCCTTATCAATTTTCTACAGTTCCTACATTTTTTATATTCATTACTGTCAACTTCCCCTTTCTTCCATATATATTTTACAATTGCCTTCACTTCCCCTCTAAACCAAGTTGATTTTTTTAACCAGCACAGCCTTCTTCTGTTGTGGCTTTTGGGGAATCTAGTAAAGTGTTCTTACATGACTCCCCATTATCAGTCACTTTTTTAATTAAATTCTTCCTCCCAGCTAATTTGGCTCATAATTGTTTCCAGCTTTGTGAAATTTCCCCTATTAAAGCACCAAGTATATATATTACTGGTCTGGACATTATTCTGCTTGTACGTTATAAAACAATAATAATACAGAATTCTCCCATGTTGACTGTAATACTCTTTGACTTAGGAAGGTGTCATCAATAATATTCCAAGAATGTTTTAGTACTGACAGGATGAGACTTTCAGCATATGTCACTCAGATTGATGTCCCCTATTAGCACAGTTTTTCCCTACATGTTATAGATAGGTGGGGAAGGAGGCAGTCATCCTGTTCCCCAGTTTGCTTTGGTGGTCTGTAGTAGGCATCCCAAATAATAGCCCATCTTGTACTTTATCTGTTAGGAAATTGATCCACAAGCACTGAAGATCATTTTCTCCTGAGTTATCTGTAACTCTGAAACAGGTAATGCCATTTTTGACTAAGTGTCACTCCCATTACCCTTTTGTCCACACGATCCTTCCTAAATAGGTTATAACCATTGATTTTAACATTCCAATTGTGTAAATCATCCCACCAGGTTTCAGTAATACCAACTAGTTCAAATATATCCTCATAAATGAGCAATTCCAATTCCTCTTGTTTGATTCCCAGACTCCTAGCATCAGTGTATAGGCAATTCAAGAATTTCCTTTGGTGCCCTGATTAATTTTTTCCTCAACATCTTGATTTTGTGTTAACTGTGTGTTTAAACCTTCCCTCTTTTTACCCTCCCCTTTTGTTATTAGTGTAACCCCTCCTGACTACTCTAACCAGCTTGTCTCCAAGAACATTGATTCCCCCTTCTACTAAGATGGACGCTATCCAAACTATCCCTCTCCCCACAGAAGGTGGACCAATGTTCCATAAAACCAAAGCCCTATTCTCTACACCACTTATCTAGCCAGAAATTCCAGAATCTTCTGCCTTCTTTTTTGCTCATGGGAGATGAAAGATCTCAGAGAAGATTGCTTGGACATTCTTCGTCTTCAACACACTTCCAAGTTCCTTGAAGACAACTACTACCTGCAAGATATCCCATGATGTTGTGTCATTAGTGCCAATATGAACCATCACCAATCGATCCTTGCCTATAGACTTGAGCAGCCTATCTAATCCTACATTTTGTCTCCAGGAAGGTGGCACACTGTCTTGTTGTTCACCTGTCCATTGCAGAATGTTCTTTTGATTCTTCTGAGTATTAACTCTCCAACAAGCATTGTCTTCCTTGGACAGTTTCATGAACTCTTTGCAGGTAAGATTTTTTATTTTCTTATAGACTGGGCTGAGCTGCAATTCACAGATAAGTCCCATTCATCTCTTCATTCCTTTGGATATGCTTGATATTGAGAGGTATCTTCCATAGTTTTCACATTGAGGACATGGTATAGATTTGAAATTTCTAGTTATGTGAAATTCCTCCTGCTTTTCTTCTGTCTGGTAGCTTGAGTTTGCCTATTCTTATCTGTCTCCAACTTTGCAGAATGCTGATGTGTCCCCGGCCTCTGGTGGTTATGAACTGCCAGGCCTCTTCACTGACTTCCTCTCTCACCAATTCTTTTGTGGCCAGCTCTATTCTTCCTTCCTGGAATAGGTTTGCTGAATCTGGTTGCAGAATCTGGTTGTCTAGGAAGTCTGATTCTTAGTAGCATCTCAAGTGGCCTCTCCAATCCAAGAATCTTTTCCTTCAGCACAGCTACCAACTTGCACTTCATGCACAGGAAATCCCTTCTGTCTTCAAGCAGGAAAGAGAACATGGAACATCTTTTGCAAGTCACTACCACTGTTCAATCACTGGCCATCATGATCCCACACTAAGTGCTGAACCTAAAAGGAAAACCTGTCACACTCCCTCTCTCATCTCCCTCTGAAACTCTTCTGTTAGCTGCTTCTGTTCATGGCTCTTGAGTTCACCTAGCAAGTGACTTTTTATACCAAGTCTTTCCTGCTTGGCTCAGCTCAGCTCTTCCCCTCACCACCCAAAGACTTCAAACAGCTGGACTGATCAAAGCTGTAAGGGCTAGAGCTTCGCAACCTTTTGCAAGGCAATGCCTTTAGCAAAGCAAAGCTCCAAGGGCTTACTCAGAGGCCCATAGCCCAGCTACACAGCTTGTACACAGAGACTGAACAAACAAACAACCTGCAGATGAACCAAACACACCACTCACCAAGTCCCGCTACCTCGAAGCGCAGTGTCTGTAGCTACTCCTTCAAAAACTCATCTGTTAGCTGCCTTCTGTTTCACCCATAGTGTCATGGAACAGTGTGCTGTGATCCTGCTGCTGTCATGTACACAGACATACACACCAGTAGTTTTTCTACTTGCACAATTCTTGCAATTCTCTCCAATAATGATCACAGACGCCAAGATTTCTTGAGGTTTGTTAGTTCTTTCCTAACTAGAAGGAAAGCAATGTGTATGTAATGTAAAATAATATTAGCCTTATTAACAAGCCTAAGGTGTGACACAATTAATCAACTTCTCAAGTGGTCTGGTGAGCTACATAGAAATCATCTGGTTGGCCTGCTTTACTGGCACAATCATTTTCAGTGTTAAAACTCTCAAGTGTTATTAAGAACATAAGAGCTGCCATACTGGGTCAGACCAATGGTCCCTGTCTTCCAACAGTGGCCAGTACCAGAGTTTCAGGGAGAGTATACAGAACAATTTTGGAGTGATCTACCTCAGCCTTCCACTCCTGGCTTCTGGTAGTCAGCGGTTTAGGGACACCCAGAGGATGGGGTTGCATCCCTGACCATCATGGCTAATAGCTATTATCTAGTTCTTTTTTGAATCCAGTTATACTTTTAGCCATCACAAGCTCCCATGACAATGAGTTCCACAGGTTAATTGTGCATTGTATGAGACAGTACATCTTGTTTGCATTAAATCTGCTGCTTATTAATTTCATCAGGTGAGCCCTGGATTTTTGCATTGTGGGAAAAATTCTGGCCACAGTTACCTCTGTTCCAGTTATTTTAGTTACACGATTCCCCATTGACTTTATTGGGGATTGCATGGGTATAACTGAAGATAGAATTTAGTCCTTTGTCAGGATCATGTCTTTCTAATCTTGAATCAGCAACTTCATCCCCAGTATATGAGCTGCTTGCCTCTTTATGCCCCCTCTAACTTATTGTTTAAAAAATTAGGGGAAAAGCTCAGAACATATTATCTCTGGAAACAACCTTAGGGCCTGATGCAAGGGAGAGTTCCCATAGGCATTCAGGTGCTTCTGCTCTGCTGTAGAATCAAAACAGGGGATAGCAGGCTTAACATGCTGCTGTTAAATTCCTGCATGTACAGTTATTCCTTTCAGCACGCCAGTATTTTTGCTATTTTTTTTCTCTGGTCCACTGGCTTTACTTTTCCCTATGCTGCTGCTTCTTAACAGAAAAAAAGCCTACTATTTGTAAGAATGGATGATAATTCTCCCATCTTTCCTTCCAATTACTTAGATTGTAAGTTCTTGGGGGCAACATTGTCTACATACCTGTTAAAACATCTACCTCACTGTTGGTCTTATAAAATAAATAATAATTGGATTGAATTAGTCCTATGATGAGCATCTTTAATCTGTTGATTTCCATTACTTGTTTCAATTGAATTGAAATATGAAATGTGAAAATGCCCCAAAGTTTCTCTCCTTTGGCCTTATCTAAACAAAGAAAATACTGCTAAAATTGCTTTGGCAAAATAGAACAGCAGACACAGAAGCCAGAGTATAAACAAATTTATTAATAGTTAATTGTATTTTTTCCAAATATTTCATCTTGATACCTAAACATCTTCCTTATGTCTTTTGCAAACTCTGCACAGCATTTGCAAGTTGGTGAGAATGAGATCAGGAAGGCTTGCTGTAGCTGATGCAATGCGCCACTTCCCCTTCAGCTCCCCCTCTCCTTTAGAGTGAAATTTGTAACTGTGCATCACATGAGAAGTCATCTATCCACTTCTTAGGAAAGCTAAAGAATGGACAAACCACTTGATGAAAAGATTCAGTCTGAAGAGCTAGATCCTCATTGTACAGAAATTACAAAAATGGTTTCTAACTTTTTTTTTTTTTAACTTTAAAATTGGGGCTCGAACAGTTTTCATTCACTGGCTGAAATCAAATTTATTCCCATATCTAAAATGGGCACTTAAAAAAACCACAAATACAGAGTGAAGTTATGTTCACCACAGTAGGAGCACTAAAAAGTTTGTGGAGCCAATTCTCATATTCTCCTCGCCAGACTCTCTCCTAATTCAATACTTCTCATTTTTCGTTCGGTGTAATGTTACTTGTTTATTTTCATCAGATGTATGCGTGCCACTGTACCAAACAAGACAGTATGATATCTATCCTAAGGAGTTTAACAACTAAGTCAATATTTCTCAGCTGATAGGTTGCAACCTCAGGGGGCAATCGGGGTGTTGCAAGGCTTTGAAAATTTTATTATACTCTAATTATACTCTTGCTGTCCCACTCCCTGCATGCGCTTATCCTTCAAGGTTGATATTCTCTATCAACCTCTCAAAACACACACACACACACAGACACATAAATTAGATAGGCTTATAATTGTGATGATTACTATACTTTTACTCTGATTTTGATGGTCAAGATAGGGGGTGGGGATGCAAATGTTAACTTTGAAAAACAGGTTGCCAACCTGAATACGTTGAGAAACACTGGTCTAAGACACTGATCTCTCAACTGTTTGTGCCCGGGTGCGACACTGAATCTACACAAAGCCCTATTTACTTAAATGCAGCTCGTTGCAAAAACAATGGAAGGATCAGGGTCTTAGTAGGTCAGGCAGTTCAGTTTAGACACTTGAACCATATTAGTGGAAGTGGAAGGGCCACAGTATTTAAGTGGGACCAATATCTGACTTTCATTTGAAACTGATGACTGAAATGCTTTATGAAGTGTGTTTACAGACAGCTCAACCAGAAAAAATAGAGAACATTTTAAGACATTTAAAATGTTATTTTTTCCATAAAACAGATTGTCAAACTTGTAATTTTTATGTGTATATTAATATCTATAAAGTGACCAGGCAAACAAGTTCTGACCCATGGGGTATGATAATCACTTGGCTGGGAGCCAATGAGATTGCTTGATTTCTCTAACCATTTTGTAAAGTGAGATAACAAAATTCCAAACTCTTTTAAGGCATTTAGCTTTTACTTAATTGTAATATAATCAACCATTTATTTTCTTATCGGGGCAAGCACCCAAACTCTGATCTAATTTTCAAATATTGAGTTACAATAGAAAATATAGATTAGCTGTGTGTTTTTTTTCCTACTGGCAGAACTTTACATTAATATGATAGAAAATATTAAGCAAACAAATGGCCTGATTCTGCCACCCTTACTCATGTCATACCTTATTCATTGAAACCAATGGGACTACTTGTGGAATAAAGTAATGTTCAAAGTGAGTCAGTGTGACAGAATCAGGCCTGAAATGAGTGAGGAAACCACAAATTGTAGAATGATAACTCATATTTCCTTCATGGGAGGAGCTGGGGGAATTCATCATCAGAAGAGTCATATAACAAGGAAAAATATGCTAAGAGGTAAACCTCTGGGTTTAACTGTACTGCTTTGGTTAGCAAATCATGAAAAGATACACACGGGCTTTAAAACAAATAGATGGATGGACCTCATACACTGAAAAGTTGCATACATGTATTTAAAATTTGGAATGTGCATGTACTTACAGTCAACAAATATCAAAGCATGTGGACGGTGTCCTTGTAATTGAATAGCATACCCAGTGCTACATTTGTCATTAATTATACAAAATTTTATCACAAATACTTATCAAAACTCAGCTCATAATGTTTTGATACCATGAAATGTTTGTCCTCTTGGATGAATATAACCTGTAAACAGTCACTCTGTCCCTAAAAAAAGGATTCTGCAAGAGATTCGTGTGGAACTGACTTTATTGGGAATATACTCAGCAACTAAAGAGAAATGCACCATAAATGACTATAAGCATTTTCTCAAGATCTAACTCCATGAGCTACCTGCCATCCAGCTGTTCTATTTCCCCAGGACTCTACTATATTGCTCCTTATCCCCTTAAAATCTGCACCTCCTGCATGTCCCTCAAATCATCCATTACTATCAGCTCTGCCCTCCTGATCCCTGTCTATACTGCTTCAGCCAGGACCTGCTAGGTTTTATCACTGACTGTTACATCCCCATAGAACCTGATTCTACAGTTCCAGCTCAATCCTTCAAGCTCCTCTCTAATGCTTCCATCCTGGTATGGGTGCTATACACCAGTTCCCACTGCCACCATGTTGTCCTGCCACTGCTCTACCTATTCTGCTATCCCATCCATTAAGCAATCTGGTGGGAGTAATGCAATGAAATGAGAGGACAGATTGGGGACCATAGAAGGACAGTGGAAAAATTATGACCCTTGGTGTGTCCCAGTTTCCAGGGATGAATGTCCCTCTTCTAGTGGATTTGTTAAGTAGGGTATTTGCTCTTTATAATCTGCTCAATCAGTCTCTTTCTCCTGAGAGCCTCTTGTGCAGCACTGAAGGACCTAAATATGCTCATCGATTGAAGTGGATACTGCCATGTATAGTAGAGATCTGTTGTATTAATGTAGATGGAATGCATAGGCCAAAGGTGTTAACACAACACAGTCACTGTCCTATATCAAACAGTTTTAAACAAGGTATGGGGATTGATACACAGAGACCTCAGCCAGCTTAGTACCATGGTAAATATGCCATTAACAACCCTTTTCACCTTTTACTAAAGGTGCTTTTGCACCTTTTCCTATCAACATTTATTACTATAAGTTATTGTGACACTTCACAAACTTCCACTCACTTTTTACAAGTGAGCTCACAATTAAGGCAAATCTGTAGGCTCGAGTATTACAACTGACCTAAGCGTACTATTAGGTATTTATTTAACCATTGCCCTGTAATGCTGTAAAAACCAAAGAGCGGACAGTATCGCTCATGCATTTAAAACGGAAAGTGACACTGACTACACAGGCCAGCCTGGCTCCAACTTGCAAGCTGAATAACACAAACCCTAGTGGGTTCTGAATATTCTCAGTGTTAGTAACCTAGGGTGTTATTATTAGCCCAATATGGACTGTGAACTTTAGGCCATCTGTACCTCTCGCCCCACGTTAGTCTCTCAGCACCTCCTTTCATGAGTTACCCACTCTCACAACCAGGCCCGCTGACAGCAGTTCTGGGCCCCAAGGCCGTCTCTTGGAACCATTCCTTTTTGTACAAATAATGAACTATATTTGGGCTAAAGGGAGGGAGACTGAGGGTTGGGCTACACTAGAAAGTTAGGTCAACCTAGCTACATTGCTCAGAGGCGTGAAATATTCACAACCCCAAGAGACATAGTTAAGCCAACCTAAGCCGCAATCTTCCAGCTATCAAGCTATTGCCTGTAGGACAGGTGGATTGACTACAGTGATGGAAGAACCCCTTCTATGGCCGTAGTATGTGTACTACAGTGGCACAACTGCAGCTTTGCAGCTATGCCACTATAGCATTTCTAGCGTAGACCTACCCTGATTCTAAAGACCAGTGCTTAGAGCATTCACTTGGGATGTGGAAGACCCAGGTTCAAGTTCCAGCTCTGAATCAGACCGATGCAGCTACGTTGCTCAGGACTGCGAAAAATCCACATCCCTGAGTGACATAGTTAAGCCAACCTAATGCTCAGTATAGACAGGGCTAGGTCAATGGAAGAATTCTTCCATCGACCTAGCTACCACCTGCTGAGGAGATGGATTAACTACAGCAACCTGACCACCCCTCCCACTGCTGTACTGAGTGTCTACGTTGAAGTGCTGCAGTGTTTCTAGTGAAGATATAGCTTCAATCTACCACTGAGAGATGTAGCTGTGCTGACCTAACCCCCAGTGTAGACAGCTACCACCTCTTAAGGAAGTGAATTACTTCTCCTGTTGTCGCATGAAGTGTCTACACCGAAGCGCTACTGTGTGCAACTGCAGCATAGCAGCTGTGCCACTGTAGTGGTTGATGTACCCAATGTCTCTTAAGTAGAAGCTTCCTACTACTCCAGGTGGGAATTAGTTAACCTATTTCCTCGCACACTTTCTTTGTCTCAGGAGAGATCCTGCTACTCATCTCACCACCTCAATGGCAGTTTGTCTAAATCTGAGCAGTTCTGGACCAAGCCATCAAAGAGCAAGTCTACACTTAAAACGCTGCATCAGAAAGAGAGCTCTCCCATCAGCTCAGTTAATCCCCGAGATGCGGTAACAATGTCGGTAGAAGATAGTACTGTCTACGTGTGGGGGTTAGGTCAGTATAACTACATCACTTAGGGGTATGGATTTTTCACATCCGTGAGCCACGAAGTTATATCAGTATAGATCTGTAGTGTAGACCAGACCAAAGTGAATGGCCCTGGTGACAGCTGGGACTATTGTCTGCGTGACTGAACCATTGTGTCTTAATAGTTGTATTCATTTACCTGGATGAGTTCATTCTGTGGTCTTGAAAGATCTGTCCTCCCACAGTGAAGTTTGTTTGTCAAAGAACATATCCATCCTCCCCCTTTTGTTTGGTATGCCATAAGACAACAATTTCTAGCATTAAGGCTAGAAGTGTGCATTCATCCAGCTTCAAAAATCTAATTTATAAGTGATCATATATTGTCACATTTTGTCACATGGACATTTAAAATAAATATGAGTGCTATCTTAACATTGTCTCTAATAGTTAAATGGTGGCAAATTGTGATTATTATGTTAGCTACTATTGATTATCTTGTTATGCATATGAATTTTGTTCCCAGCTAGTCTATGCCAATACATCCTATCATTATTAATTATTATTATTATCCTCCATCCCCCTAACTGTGTGTTTGTCTCACTTTCCTGTTTTCTTCTTGTTTATAAATGAAAAGATTTCGGGGGCAGGCACTGTCATTGACTATATGTTTGTACACAGGAGGCCTGTTCTGATAGAGAACTTGAGATGTTATCCCAATATAAATAATAATAAATAATAATATAGGGGGAGATTTTCAAAAATGCAATTGGCAGTTAAGCACCAAACTCCCACAGACTTTCAATAGAGTTAGACATCCAACTAACATTTATGCCTAGGAAAATCTCTGCCTTAAACTTTACTCGGGATTCTTTATGAACCAGGTTTATAAGGTGACATAGGAGCCCACTAAAAAGGGAGTGGGGTTAGTATAAATACTGCTGGAATGAGACAGAGCAACATACTGTAGGGCAAAAACAAAAGGTACAGCATACAGACATATAACCTCTGTATTTAAAAGCCTATTATTCTACATGAAAAAAGTAACCAGAGGCTTCCCCACTGAACTACAGAAATAACCTTATTTTTGCAGTCTAAATATATATCTATATATGTATTTCCCTGGGTCTCTGAACAGCTTGACTAATTGCAACACAAGTTTTCAACCAAGCAACAGAACAGCAAGATTTTCCAATCATGTTTCTCCACAGTAGATCATTTTAATTTGAAAATTATTGAAAATAAATTAGTGTAATTATCCACTGAGTCTAATATTCCTTGTCAGCGAGAGAGGTTTTAGGCTAATTGAAAAGGGTTTGGTATTAAAAAAAATTAAAAAACTCTAGAAAGGTAAAATACAAATGAATTACACCAACAATCAGTGCCTATGCAGCCTATCTGCATAGAGCCCTCCATTTCCAGGGACACCGCACTGCATGCAGACCCTGGCCTACCATTTAGCCACCATTGATCTCTTGGTTCCCAAAGCATAATCTCTGATCATCTGTCTGGGCATTCAATCTAATTCCAGGGGCAACAGTCTATGGCCCAGATTAAATTCCCAACTTGCACTAGTGTCCTTCTCACTTCACCTGTGCTTCCTGGCTTTCAAACCAGCTGGCCAGTTTGTACACACCAGCAGCATTTATGTGACACCTGGGATTGACAATTGCAAGCAAAAAGACTGCTGGTGTGGAAAAGCCAGCACACCAGGAGCTAGAGAAGAGAAAGATGATGTAATGATAGAAAACCACACCTTAGAATAAGTTGATGAGTTGTTTCCCAGTGGTGAAAAATTCCAGACCACCTCATTTAATGTGAAGAGTTCAGAGCAGACAAGTCAGAGTCTGGATGCTTCATCTCCACTGCTACTTTTGTCCCATCCCCATTTTCCCCTTTACTTCATCACAATCAGGGTGGAAGTATTCATTTTATTTTTTCTAAATAAATACTTTGCTGTTTAGCCCTTGCATCTACCCCTTCTCTCTTCCAGAGTGGTCAGTCTTCTCTGATCCTTTTTGTGTTCTCTCCCAGCCTGCAAAACACCAAAGAAAATGGCACAGTCAGAGGTCATGGGAAGACAGGCAATGTTTTGAATGTCCTACGCGGCGGGGGAGAGGTGGGCTGGTCACAGGTGGAGAAGGAGATGGATGAAGAGCTGCAGGTCTGGCTTTGAAAGGCAGTCTAACAAATCACAGGGTCAGCCTTGCCTCTAACTAGAGCACCTCAGGCTATGATCTCATCAGATCTCACAACCTAGATGGGTTGAGTCTGGTCACTGTGTATGGACTGAAGACTTACAATGAAATCCCAGGATGGTGCAGGACACTAGTAACCCAATATGTGGCACTCTTCTCTCTTAGTCAGTGCTGAACAAATGCAATCCTTCTGAAAATACAGCTTTTTGGGTGAGATAACAAAACTGATATCCTGAACATTAAAGACCCCTGGTACTTTTTTCAGTAGCAAGAATGTTAGTTCTATTGTCCTGGCCAAATTCCAACTGGGTATTTACATTCTGCAAACTTAAATTCTCCTTGCAGTTCAATTGGATGTGGCGTCCCTTTTAACTTTCTATCCAACCATATATTGCATTGCTGTGTGTCACTAAGTTACTGCTGTTTTTCAGTCTACAGATGATTGCTGCTCTGCACTGGGTTAAGTGATTCTTGTTTATTGTTTGTAGAGCCTTTTTATAGGTTCATAGATTCCAAGGCCAGAACGAACCACTGTGATCGTCTAGTCTGACCATCTGTATAGCATAGGCCATAGAACTTCCCCAAAATAATTCCTAGAGAAGATCTTTAGAAAAACATCCAATCTTGATTTAAAAATGGTCCATGATAGAGAATCCACCACGACCTTTGGTAAATTGTTCCAACAGTTAATTACTATCATCAATAAAAGGATTATGCCTATTTCCAGTCTGAATTTGTCTAGCTTCACCTTCAAGACGTTGGATAATGTTATATATTTCTCTGTTAGATTGAAGAGCCAATTATTAAAAATTTGTTCCTCATGTAGATACCTATAGAGTGTAATCAAATCACTCCTTAATCTTCTCTTTGTTAAGGTAAATAGATTGAGCTCATTGAATTTATCATTATAAGGCATGTTTTCTAATACTTTAATCATTCTCATGGCTCCTCTCTGAACCCTCTCCAATTTATCAACATCCTTTTTGAATTGTGGACTCCAGAACTGGACACAGTATTCCAGCAGCGATCGCACCAGTTCCAAATACAGGCCCCCTTCAGGGTGAAAAAGGCTATATTATATTAAGATTTTATTATATTATTAATGTTCCTAAGGAACATATATGAAAATGAGAATTTGCAATAATTGTGATTTTGGGAACTTTACGGGGAAACTTGAAGGCCATGGCTTCATCCCTCAGAACAGTGTGTGCCTTGGAAAGTTGTGGAATCTCGTGTCATCTGCATGTGTTATTATTTATCATGTTTATTATGGTAGTACCTAGTGACCAAGCAAGAATGGGGGCCCATTGTACTTGGTGCTGTACAAACAGAGAGCTGTAGACAGTCCCCGACTCAAAGAGTTTACAGTCTAAATAGACACGACAGACACAGGGTTGAGGAGGAGGTTGAATACACAAACACTGCGATGGCAGCAAATGTTGTGTTCGTTCCATGATTTTTGTAGGGGGGTAGGTTTGGTTAGAAGGGGATCATTTAAACTAAAATAAAAGTAAAGGGAGAGGGGACCCTGAAAGAAAGAGGAGAGGAGATGGGGCAGAAGAGGGCAAGTGGTGCTATGAAATGAAGTTGACGTGAAGAGACTGTAACAGAGGAGGAAGGCAAAGCTTGCACAAGCAACCAATCAGCACAGGGCACAAAAAGTCCAACAAAAACTGTAGAAAGCTCTCTGAATGTTTATATTAGTATAGATATACCAGCAAGGCCACCTAGTGGAGATGCAATGTATGTCTGCAAAAGGACTCCTGCCGGCATAAGCTGAGTCTACACAGGAGGGTTTGTGGGCATAGCTGTGTCAGTAGAGATGTAATTTTTTTCACACTCATAACCAACATAGCTATGCCAGCAAAACTTTGTAGCATAGACCTGGCCTAGGTTGGAAGCTCTACACTACTTGAAAAGATATACCTGCGAAAGCTGTACCTCCTGCATGATGCTTTTTGGGTCTTCAGGCAAGGACACAATGTCAGCCATAAACCAGTCTGTTTGTCCAATATAGCTGTGATGAGACTGGTGGTGAACTAAGTTCCCTGCAAACTGCGCGGCCTATTTAGCACCGCACAGGCGCTCAGGGAATCTGCCCAGGCGGTGACCTGCTGTGGCCAGTGACCTGCCAGGGAGAGGAGCCCCTCCCCCAGGCCCAACCTAGCCCGGTCCCCAACCTGCAGAAGCAGGGGAAGCGCAGACCTGCCGCAGCCAGGGTGCCCCTCTGCCAGCCTGGACCTCCTGTTGCCACGGCGGCACAGACCCAGGCGCACGGACCCAGCCACTGCTAGGGCAATGCAGACCCAGGCGTGGCTGCAGCGGCACAGCCTGGCCAGGGCCCAGGCACAGCCAGCCCAGCCCAGACCCAGGCACGGCTGGGGCGCCTCTCCCCCAGCCCTAACCCAGACCTGCTGGGGCTGGGGAAGGGGCACGTGTCCTGCAGCCCCAGTCCCGGAGCTGCCATAGCGGGAAGAGACACCTCTCCTCCTCAGCCTAGGTGCTGCTGCGGGGACAGAGAACCGAGAGGAGTCCTCTCTCCCCACCATAGCCCCCTCCTACGCCCCAAGCCCGTCATCCCCAGCCCCACCCCAGAGCCACCACCCCCAGCCAGAGCCCTCACACCCCTGCACCCTAGCCCTCTGCCCCAGCCCTGAGTCCCCTCCCACATGCTGAACCCTTTGGCGCCACCCCCACCACATGAATTTTGTTATTTGCACCAATATGAAGGTGATGTGTCACACATAACAAAATTCATTCCGCACATGGGTGGGAAAAATTAGAGGGAACACTAGAAGGAACAACCTTTGCAGTCTCCATACTGGGATGAATTCTGCTCTCACACCAGCATAATTTAAGAATTACTATTCTAACGTCAATGGAATTACAATTGTGTTAAAATGGGGTCTCCAGTAAGGAAACTGGAACTTACAAATAAAGAATACTATAATGCCAGCTGCCGGGTTTGCACTGAACATGTCTCTCAGGCACTCAACTGGGAAAGCTATCAATTTACCATAAATGTGGAGTCCTTGAGCTACTTCAGATTCATAGACAATGTTGTCCTGTGAAGGGTAACAAGCACAAGTTATTGTAGTTGAAAAAGGACTTAAACAAAGGAAGCCAAAAAATGAAGATGAGTCAAATGAAGATTATGCTTAAAAGGCAACAAAAGAAAACTAGGTGAGTGCACTGTAAATGACAGCACTGCTAAATCTAATGTTGTATATCTGGCTTTCACAGCTGCTCAGGACAGAAAAAAAACAGGTGGGAAAACTACGGAAAACATTATTTGCTCAGAGAGACAAAAGGCATCATGGAAATCAAGCCCCCATTTAGTCAAAAAAAGAGAGGTCTACTAATATATACACCTCATAGAAGTTTATAGTTCAGAGAGTCAGCCAAATTCTGCTCTTAATTACAAGAGTGTAAATCCACAGAAGTCAATGGGATTTTATTAAATCTGAAGTAACTGAGGCCTGGTCTACACTAGGAGGTTATGTCGAATTTAGCAGCATTAACTCAAATTAACCCTGCACCCGTCCACACAACGAAGCTATTTATTTTGACTTAGAGGTCTCTTTAAATCGATTTCTGTACTCCTCCCTGACAAGGGGAGTAGCGCTAATTCGACATGGCCATGTCGAATTAGGGTAGGTGTGGATGGAATTCGACACTAATAGCTCCGGGAGCTATCCCATAGTGCACCACTCTGTTGACGCTCTGGACAGCAGTCCGAGCTCAGATGCTCTGACCTGCCACACAGGAAAAGCCCCGGGAAAATTTGAATTCCTTTTCCTGTGTGGCCAGTTTGAATCTCATTTCCTGTTTGGACATCATGGTGAGCTCAGCAGCACTGGCAACGATGAACGGGAAGTCTTGGATCTGATCACTGTGTGGGGTGATAAGTCCGTGCTTTCGGAGCTGCGATCGAAAAAACGGAATGCGAAGATCTATGAGAAGATCTCAAAAGCCATGACAGAGAGAGGATACAGCCGGGATGCAACGCAGTGCTGCGTGAAAATCAAGGAGCTGAGACAAGGGTACCAGAAGACCAAAGAGTCAAATGGGTGCTCCGGATCCCAGCCCCAGACATACTGTTTCTACAAGGCACTGCATTCCATTCTAGGTGCGGCCGCCACTACTATCCCACCACTGTCCGTGGACTCTGACGACGGGGTATTGTCGACGGCCGCTTCCTCGGAGATGTTCGCGGACAGGGAAGATGAGGAAGGAGATGAGGAGGACGAGGCAGTCGACAGCGCTTTCAACGCTGATTTCCCCGACAGCCAGGATCTCTTCATCACCCTCACAGAGATCCCCTACCAACCCTCCCAAGGCCGTAACCCAGACCGTGAATCAGGGGAAGGATCAGCAAGGAAGTGTTTTAAACATTTATTTTGAACAGAATAGGAATGGTATCTTAACAATGGGTTTTTCATGATTAGTTTGCCCTAGGCGCTTTAGTTTTTAGTCCTTGCCAGTGCAGCTACTGGAAAATTCTGTCAATATGTCCGGGGATAGAGCAGAAATCCTCCTGGGACATCTCCATGAAGCTCTCCTGGAAGTATTGTGAAAGCCTTTGCATGAGGTTCCTGGGGAGAGTGGCCTTATTGCGTCCTCCATGGTAGGAAACTTTTCCACACCAGGCTAGCAGCAAGTACTCCGGGATCATTGCCTCGCAAAGCATGGCGGCATAGGGCCCTGGTGTTTGCTGGCATTCACGCAGCATGCGCTCTTTCTCTGTCTCCGAAATCCTCATCAGAGTAATATCACTCATGGTGACCTGCTTTGAATTAGGGGAATGTTAGTATTGGGACTGATTGCCTGTTCCTTTACATAACTGTAACCGGCGGTTTACAGCTACGCGGTGGATGCGGGACAGGGGCAGCATGCAGGGATCTTTCCCAGGGACAGCCGCGAGGGGGGTGGGACAGGGGCAGAGTTCATGCTGGCCGGATTGCCGGCAGCAGGAGCTGGCCAATGCTAGGAGCATTGCTTGGAACGTGAAAGGAGGGCACTGCTATAAATTAAGCTTTAAGCAGCCAAAAGTCTACAGCTTACTGTGACGTTGTGCAGTTTATATGGTTTTATTAAAATATGATAAGTGAATATAATGTAACTGGAATATGCTTCATGCAAAAGGTCTCTTGTTAGGTATCATTACAAAGTTTATAATCTACTGAGTGTGATCATGCTATTTGTATAAATGTACCACTCTTGTATCTAAAACTAGAAATATGAAATATAACTCTGAGGGCCTATTGTAATTATGTAAAGTGTGGGCCATTAAGGATGGTTTGGAATCTTGATGACTCCCATTGTCTGCAGATGGCTGTATTTATCTGTGAGTCTTCCTGTACATGGGTGTGCTGGCAAGTGAGTAATGAAGTCTTGAAGTGACATGTGATCATGTCACCTGAACTGGAATCCATCTTTAACCTAGTGCTTTTCCAGTGAGGGGGGGTGGAAACCCAGAGGGACAAAGGGTTCCCGCCTTATGCAAAAGATATATGAAGGGGTGGAAGAGAACAGAGAGGGAGAGGATCCATCATGAAGAATCCCCTAGCTATCACCTGAGCTGCAACAAGAGCTGTACCAGGGAAAAGAATTGTGCCCAGGCCTGGAAGGTGTCCAGTCTGAGAAAAAACGTACTGAAGCATCTCTGAGGGTGAGATTATCTGTATTCAGTTTGATTAGGCATAGATATGCGCATTTTATTTTATTTTGCTTGGTGACTTACTTTGTTCTGTCTGTTACTACTTTGAACCACTTAAATCCTACTGTCTGTATTTAATAAAATCACTTTTTATTTAGCAATTTACTCGGAGTATGTATTAATACCTGAGGGAGCAAACACCTGTGCATATCTCTCTATCAGTGTTATAGAGGGCGAACAATTTATGAGTTTGCCCTGCATAAGCCTTATGCAGGGTAAAACGGATTTATCTGGGTTTAGACCCCATTGGGAGTTGAGCATCTGACTGCTAAGGACAAGCACACTTCTGTGAGCTGCTTTCAGGTAAACCTGCAGCTTTGCGGCAAGTGATTCAGACCCTGGATCTGTGTTAGAGCCAGACAGGAGTGGCTGGCTCAGCAAGACAGGGTGCTGGAGTCCTGAGCTGGCAGGGAAAACAGAAGCACGGGTAGTCTTTGCACATCGGGTGGCAGCTCCCCGGGGGGTTTCTGTGATCTAACCCGTCACACTTACCATGTCCGCCTGCTAGCCGAATTCCGTTGTCCGGCCCCACTTGTGTGATCTGTACAGCAAGACCCCAGGCACTCAATGGGAAGGCCAAAAATTCGACCTTGTACTGAGTACGCATGTGATAGGTAATGTGCATGGTCTTGTTCACAGACAAAGACTATATTCATTGTTCACAAAACTGTATCTTTGTGAGGAATTCACTCCCTTTTTCCCATCTCACAGCTGCGAGTGTCTCCCGAGCTACCCCGGCATCCCCCTCCCAGAGGCTGGCGCAAATCAGGCGATGAAAGAGAAGGACACAGGACGAGATGTTCTCAGAACTTATGGGCTGCTCCCGAGCCGAGGCGGCACAGCAGACCCAGTGGAGGGAGAACATGTCGCAATACCAGTGATCACACAGCGAACGGGAGGACAGGTGGTGGCAGGAAGACCAGCAGGCGACTCAAACGCTGCTTGGACTAATGAGGGAGCAAACGGACATGCTCAGGCGCCTTGTAGATGTTCTGCAGGACCAGAGGCAGGAGGACAGAGCCCCGCTGCAGTCTATCTCTAACCGCCCTCCTCTGCCACAAAGTCCCATCCCCTCCTCACCCAAAGTCCCAAGAAGGAGGAGCAGCAGGGGCCATGAAAACAGTCACTCCACCACTGCAGACTGCTCAGGTAGCAGAAGGCTCTCATTCCCAAAGATTTGATAATTCTTTCCTTCACTCCAAAAGCACCTCACCCAAGCCCCTGTCCCAGTTTCATCCCCTAACTGTGTAGTTGTTAATAAAAAATACATTTCTGTTAATTACTGTTTCCGTCATGTTCTTTTAGAGGAGAGTGTGTTTGAAGGGGGGGAAGGGGGTTGGTAATTGGAGAGGACAGTCACCTTTACCAGGGTACAGACATGGGGGCAGGTTCAGCAGAAGGTCACACACACATTGCAGTCACTAGGCACCCTGGTCAGTCTGGGAGGTGGTTTTCATGTTCTGTGGGGGGGACTATGTGAGTTTGTGGCGGGGGAGGGCGGTTACAGATCTTATGCAGCGGTCCTTAGCCTGGATGACAGAGCCACGCAGCAGGGGATCTGTAACCGCCCTCCCCTGCCACAAAGTCACATAGCCCCCACACACAGAGTCCCGAAAAGGAGGGGTGGCAGGCTCTGTTGAAACAACCAGTCCACCACTGCGGACCGCTCTAGGAGCAGGAGCCTGTCATTCCTTGAGTTCAGAAGCGTCCTTTCCATCACTACACCCGCTCCCCACCACAGTCTGCGTCCCTGTTTCAACACTTTACCACGAAATCCTTAATAAAGAAAATGGTGTTAATGAACAGTTTAATTTATTTTATTTTTAAAGGTGTGTTGGAAGGAGGGGAAGGGGGTTGGTAACTGGAGAGGATAGTCAACATTAACTGGGTAAAGAAACGGGGGCAGGTTCAGCTTCTGTTTAAACAAACTTAATAGTCACAGGTTACCCTGCTCACTCTGGAACCTAGCATTCAAAGCTTCCCAGATGCACAGCGCATCCTGCTGGGCTCTTCTAATTGCCCTGGCTGTCTGGCTGGGCGTAATCAGCAGCCAGGCGATTTGCCTCAACCTTCCACCCCGCCATAAACGCCCCTTGCTCTCACAGAGATTGTGGAGCACACAGCAAGCTGCAATAACAGTGGGGATATTGGTTTCGCTGAGATCAGAGTGAGTCAGTAAGCTTCTCCATCTCCCCTTCAGATGTCCAAAAGCACACTCCACCACCATTCTGCACTTGCTCAGACGGTAGTTGAAGAGTTCTTTTTCACTGTCCAGGGCGCCTGTATAGGGCTTCATGAGCCAGGGCATTAGCGGGTAGGCTGGATCCCCGAGGATCACTATTGGCATCTCCACATCCCCAACAGTTATTTAGTGGTCCGGGAAGTAAATACCTTCCAGCAGCCGTCTAAACAGACCAGAGTTCCTGAAAACACAAGCGTCATGAACCTTGCCCGGCCATCTGACGTTGATGTTGGTAAAACGTCCCCTATGGTCCACCAGTGCTTGCAGCACCATTGAAAAGTAGCCCTTTCGGTTAATGTACTGGCTGGCCTGGTGGTCCGGTACCAGGATAGGGATGTGAGTTCCATCTATAGCCCCACCGCAGTTTAGGAATCCCATCGCAGAGAAGCCATCTAGGATCACCTGCACCTTCCCAGGGTCACTACCTTTGAGAAAAGAAGCTCAATGATTGCCTTGGCTACTTGCATCACAGCAACCCCCACGGTAGATTTGCCCACTCCAAATTGGTTCGCGACTGACCGGTAGCTGTCTGGCGTTGCAAGCTTCCAGAGGGCTATGGCCACTCGCTTCTGGACAGTCAGGGCTGCTCGCATCTGGGTTTCCTTGCACTTCAGGGCAGGGGACAGCAACTCACAAAGTTCCAGGAAAGTTCCCTTCCTCATCCGAAAGTTTCGCAGCCACTGTGATTCATCCCAGACCTGCAGCACTATGCGGTCCCACCAGACCGTGGTTGTTTCCCGGGCCCAGAATCGCCATTCCACAGCATCAACATGACCCATTGCCACCATGATGTCCACGGCACGGGGTCCCGTGCTTTGTGAGAGGTCTGTGCCACTCTCAGACTTAATGTCCTCACCGTGCTGCCGTAGCCTTCTCGCCCGATTTCTCAGCATCTGCCTCTGAAAAAGGTGGATGATAAGGTGCGAGGTGTTGACAACGGCCATAACTGCAGCGATGATCTCAGCGGGATCCATGCTCGCAGTGCTGTGGTGTCCGCGCTGTCAATCACCAGAAAAGTGCGCGAACTGATTGCCCGCCGGCGCTTTCACGGAGGGACAGCGAGAATGAAAGTTGAATGACGACAGTTACCCAAAGCCACCCTCGACACATTTTTTGCCCCAGCAAGCATTGGGGGCTTGACCCAGAATTCCAGTGGGCAGCGGGGACTGCGGGAACTGTGGGATAGCTGCCCACAGTGCACCGCTTCCAATGTCGACACTTGCCCCGTTAGTGTGGACTCACAAAGTCGAATTACTGTCCTTAGTATGGATACACACGTCCGACTTTGTAATATCGGTTCCACAAATTCGCTTTAAGTAAAATCGAACTACTCTCGTAGTGTAGACATACCCTGAGATAAGAGTTTGGTCCAGGGTCTTTTACTAAGAAAACAGAGAACAAACTCTCATTGTCCTATATAACACAGTTAAATTGACAATGGTTCCTACATAAATATAAAAAATTGATCTAACTTCTTAACCCAAGGGTATTATGCATGACTGAGAAGTGAAACACATACCAAAGAGTGGTAGCCATGTTAGTCTGTATCAGCAAAAAGAATGAGTACTTGTGGCACCTTAGAGACTAACAAATTTTTTGGGGAATAAACTTTTGTGGGCTAAAGCCCACTTCATCAGATGCATACAGTGGAAAATACAGTAGGAAGATATATATATCTAGATATATATAGAGGTATATATACACATACAGTAGAACATGAAAAAATGGGTGCTGCCATACCAACTCTAATGACACTAATCAATTAAGGTGGGCTGGTATCAGCAAGAGAAAAACAACTTTTGGAGTGATAATCAGGATGGCCCATTTCAAACAGTTGACAAGAAGGTGTGAGTAACAGTAGGGGGAAAATTAGCATGGGGAAATATTTTTTACTTTGTGTAATGACCCATCAACTCCCAGTCCTTATTCAAGCCTAATTTAATGGTGTCCAGTTTTCAAATTAATTCCAGTTCTGCAGTTTTTTGTTGGAGTCTGTTTTTGAAGTTTTTTTGTTGAAGAATTGTGACTTTTAGGTCTGTAATTGAGTGACCAGGGAGGTTGAAGTGTTCTCCGACTGGTTTTTTAATGTTATAATTATTGACATCTGATTTGTGTCCATTTATTCTTTTGCATAGAGACTGTCCAGTTTGGCCAATGTACATGGCAGAGGGGCATTGCTGGCACATGATGGCATATATCGCATTGGTAGATGTGCAGGTGAACGAGTCTCTGATGGTGTGGCTGATGTAATTAGGTCCTTGATGATGATGATGGTGATTGATCCTTGATGATGCACTGGAGAGGTTTCAGTTGGGGGCTGAAGGTGATGACTAGTGGCGTTTTGTTACTTCCTTTGTTGGGCCTGGCCTGTAGTAAGTGACTTCTGGGTATTCTTCTGGCTCTGTCAATCTGTTTCTTCACTTCAGCAGGTGGGTACTGTAGTTTTAAGAACACTTTATAGAGATCTTGTAGGTGTTTGTCTCTGTCTGAGGGATTGGAGCAAATGCGGTTGTATCTTAGAGCTTGGCTGTAGACACTGGACCATGTGATGTGGTCTGCATGAAAGCTGGAGGCATGTAGGTAAGTATAGCAGTCAGTAGGTTTCTGATATAGGGTGGTGTTTATGTGACTATCGCTTATTAGCACTGTAATGTCCAGGAAGTGGATCTCTTGTTTGGACTGGTCCAGGCTGAGGTTCATGGTGGGGTGGAAATTGTTGAAATCATTGTGGAATTCTTCAAGGGCTTTTTTTCCATGGGTTCAGATGATGAAGATGTCATCAATGTAGTGCAAGTAGAGTCGGGGCGTTAGGGGATGAGAGCTGAGGAAGCGTTGTTCTAAGTCAGCCATAAAAATGTTGGCATACTGTGGGGCCATACAGGTAGCCATACCAGTGACGCTGACTTGAAGGTATAAATTTTCCCCAAAATGTGAAATAGTTGTGGTGAGGACAAAGTCACAAAGTTCAGCCACCAGGTTTGCCATGACATTATCGGGGATACTGTTCCTGACAGCTTGTAGTCCATCTTTGTGTGGAATGTTGAACTGGAATTAATTTGCAAACTGGACACCATTAAATTAGGCTTGAATAAGGACTTGGAGTGGATGGGTCATTACACAAAGTAAAAACTATTTCCCCATGCTAATTTTCCCCCTACTGTTACTCATACCTTCTTATCAACTGATAGAACCGCATTTGCTCCAATCCCTCAGACAGAGACAAACACCTACAAGATCTCTATCAAGTGTTCTTAAAACTACAATACCCACCTGCTGAAGTGAAGAAACAGATTGACAGAGCCAGAAGTATACCCAGAAGTCACCTATTACGGGACAGTCTCGTTAGAGTTGGTATAAATAAATTTGTTAGTCTCTAAGGTGCCACAAGTACTCCACATACCAAAGAGAAGCAAGACTGATTACACTGCTCTACAGCCAAAATATTTCTGATATAAATGTAGTCAAACTTTACTAATTCTGAGTCACTGAGAATGAAAATGATGCTTAAAATTGTTGATTGGCTCTAGTTTTCAAGATATGCTATTGGGTCAGTATATACGACCCTTGACTTGGGAATGGCGGAGGATAAGTGAGTTATAAAGGGAAGGGACCTCAATTTAAACCAGAAATGACTAAAATACATCTTTGACTGGATCTATGAATAAATCTATGACTGGGTTTGGACAGTACTTACTTTTTAGGCAAAACAATGAATGATGCAATCTGAAGCTGGTATTGCGTCATACATGATCTGAATTGCATCATGTTATTCCTAGAAGTCATGGATGATGCAATCATAATGAAGCTTACATCACTCTGCTGAAGAAATTGCCCTATATCAGCTCTAGAAATCAGACAGTGTCGTGCTCTCTTATTTGTCAGTGTTTGATTTTGCAAAAGGGACACATTTCTGTTTAGCCAAAGTGAGCAGAGATGCCTCGTACTTTGTGTGAACAGTGCAGATAACTTCTACTATGTTTGTGGTGAAGTGACTTTTGCGTCACAAAAGCGCAGTATAACCACTATGGTTAAGAAAGCCTATCACCTTTATATGGGCTGCAAAATTGGAGATCAGGACAAGAGGTGGGCCCCACACATATGCTGCCACACTTGTGCAACAAATCTTCGCCAGTGGTTGAACAGGAAAAGGAAATCTATGTCTTTTGTAGTGCCAATGATTTGGAGAGAGCCAACAGATCATACCAGCAATTGTTACTTCTGCATGGTGCCTCCAGTTGGGAAAGGTGTGTCAAAGTGGACTGTGCATTATCCAAACATTCCATCAGCTATACACCCAGTACCCCACGGAGAAGTACTGCCGGTTCCTGATGCACCAGAATCATTCTCACTTGAGTCGGACGAGGAAGAGGATGAAACTTCTGGTCCTGAACCATCAATGTCACAGGACCCACATTTTCTCCCATCCTCCTCCTCTGAACCACACCTCATAACACAAGGTGAACTGAATGACCTTGTCAGGGATTTGGAACTACCCAAAAGTAAGGTGGAGCTGTTGGGCCCCAGACTACAGCAGTGGAATCTCCTGGCAGGTGATGTTAGGGTTTCCATGTTCCGTAACCATCAAAAGGATCTTGTCCCATTCTTCATGGAAAGTGATCTTGTAGCCTGCAACAACATCGATGGTTGATGGCAGCCCTCAACATCGTTCACGATCCAGATGAGTGGAGACTGTTCATTGATTCATCGAAGACGAGTCTTAAAGCTGTTTTACTGCATAATGGCAATGTTTTGCCATCAATTCCAGTTGGTCATGCAGTCCATATGAAGGAAACCTATGACAACATGAAACAACTTTTGAGGTTCATAAACTATGACCAACATCAGTGACAGCTTTGTGGCGATTTGAAGGTTGTTGCTCTCTTGCTTGGTCTGCAGACTGGATACACAAAGTACTGCTGTTTTCTCTGCGAATGGGATAGTCGTGCAAGAGATTCCCACTACATCAAGAAAGATTGGCCACTCCAACAGTCATTGGAGCCTGGGAGGAAAAGTGTTCAGCATCCACCACTTGTTGAATCAAGGAAGATGTTGTTACCACCCTTACACATCAAGCTGGGTCTGATGAAGAACTTTGTCAAGGCCATTGACAAAACACAAGCAGCTTTCAAGTACCTCCGTGGAAAATTTCCAAGGTTAAGTGACGCTAAGATAAAGGAAGGTGTCTTTGTTGGTCCTCAGATTCGTGAACTTCTTCGAGATGATGCATTTGACCATGCACTGTGTGGCAAGGAAAAGACGGCATGGAAAGCCTTCCAGTTAGTGGCAATAAATTTTCTCGGAAACAACAAGGCAGACAACTACAGGTTGTTGGTGGAAAACCTCCTCAAGGCATACCAAAGCCTCGGTTGCAACATGTCACTAAAGATACATTTTTTGCACTCTCATCTAGATTTTTTTCCACCGAACTGCGGAGCAGTGAGCGACGAGCACAGCGAGCGATTTCACGAGGACATTGCAACAATGGAGAAACGCTATCAGGGCAAATGGAGCCCATCAATGCTTGCAAACTATTGCTGGACAGTGACAAGAGATGCTCTATTTAATGAATACAAGAGACAAGCCAAGAAGCGCCGAGTAGACACTGAATAGGACTAAATTATGTACATAATGGTTTTTTGCCTTTTGTTTCATAATAAATTTTATTTATATAACACTTTTGCTGATTTTTAAAGTGTTACATAAACAGGACAGGTGAAATATTATCATGGAAAGCAACCATAAAACACATGAAAAGAGCTAGGTTTACAATTTATGATTAAAACTCTACTATCTACACACTATACATAGACATAAAATGTAAAAACTTAAATATCTTAGAAACAGTAGCCAATCAGTTGTTTTAATTGTCAGATTTGAATTCAGCATATCAAAATACATAATAAATAGCACATTTTATCTCTGAAGCAGACGACTTCTCAAAAATTGTAGACCAGTGTTATAAAGAGAAACTACTACTTAGAACATGAGACCGGTGTTCTTAGTCATAGGCTGCATGTGTGTTTTTTCTGTGCACTGTCCCAGTTCTGTGCAGATAGCTGACACAGCAAACCTTGATCAAACTGCCCAAAAGACCATTCTATAGCAAAGGTTTATTGTCAATGAAGCACAGTCCTAGCTCCCCAGATCAATGCCTACAGTTACACTAGCACACGTATGCCCCTGACAATGGACGCGACTCAGTGACTGGCAGGACTTTCCATTCCCCTCTCAGCTGGACAAGGACACTCCCTCTGAGACCCTCCTTTTATACACTTATACAGATAAGTTACGTATTGCCCCTCTGACGTGATTAGTTACCACCCTTTAGCTTTTATTTTTGAAACACCATCCCTGTTCTTGCCAAGTTCATGTATTAGACAGTGAACCTGCAAGCAGGCATATGCTTTATAACAGGGCAGAGGCTGAGTTGGCCTGACTCTTGCTAACTCTGCTTTATCTCAGCAGGGCTTGACTTTAGTTCAGGCCTAAGGCCCTACACCAAGCCCCTGATACTAGGCCTCATGTCTCAAGCTCTCTCTTTCTACTACAGCTGGGAGTCAGAACTCCTCAGCTCTGTTCCTAGCTCTGTCAACAACTCACCTTGTGATCTCAACCTTTGTGATTACTTAACCTATATATGCCTCAGTTTCTCCATATGTATTTACTTAACTAATAGAGTAGTTGTGAGGTATAAATGGTTTGTAAAGGGCTTTGAGAACGTCAGATGAAATACATTTCATAAACTAAGCACATATTATTATTGTTATTGATCCAAAATGATATCAAGCAAAGTTTTGTCCTAAAATTCAGGAATAGTTTCTTTCAGCTAGAGTGTTAAAATATTTACTCTCCCTATTAATACTTTAGTATACATCATATCAAACAAAGCATGTATAAACATGTTATCTATGAAATTAGAATTCTTAACTGAAAATGCATGATTTGTCCACTGATTATGATGATTTGATAACGTTCCAGCTACAGAGCACAATGCGGTTACACAGTAGTCCAAGAATACTGTATAGCATTATGGAGTTAAGAGACTCCTGCTCATTTTTCTTCTGAGTACAGAACCTCCCTAAGTCTTTATTATGTAAAAAGAATTTGAGGGCTTTCTGGATTGTAAGAAAAATAGCCATAGGTCTTCCAAAATAATTCTGTATGGTAACTCCAGCTGCTGCTTGATTTTAAATAGCAGATTGTCAAGGCTTGGATGTCAGGCCAGTGATGAAGAACTCTGTTAGAGGAGAGCTGATCTGTCACTCATGGCAGAAGAATTGACTGACAACCTGTCCAGTTATGAAAACCAGAGCTTTCCTCACTACAAAGTGATTACCCAGAATCAGTAATATCTTTGAGTCATCTGATTAATGAAGAGGCCGCAGCGTAAAAAGGCATCAAGACCATTCCCTATAGAGAATAGCAATGACATTTGAAAGATTCCAATGTGCTTTACGAATTAGGTATAGGTACCTTTGTATCCAATAACAATGCAGCTACCTCTGTGGTAGAATCTGGCAGCTGCTTAAGAGCATATAGCAACATGACATAGCATTTTTGGACAGGAAATAAGGAATATCCTATGCCAGTGAAACTGCTAGTTAAGCATAATGTCATTACATTGCTGAAACTGGGGTTGGCCTGGAATCCACAGCTAACCCGCCCTTTTGCAAAAAGTGCCACAGGGATTTAATAAAGCAGGAGGCAGACACTCAGTTTTACGAGTTCCACTTTCAGATGTTCTCTTGACCTGCTGCTGCTCCTGGAATCCCCATCCAGAGATAATACCACAATGCAAAGGAATACACAGCATATTTGACTGCCAATGGCCTCCAGATGTCATCCCCACCCCCTGGCCTTTCCAGATCCAGGGAGCTAAATCCCAGCCGCACCTTCCTGAAGGGTACGCCTGCATTTGAATGTTTAGTCATTCTTATTTGTAAATTCTAATGTGGATGGGACACAAACGTTTGTTGCCGGTTGTGTTTAACACTAGGCTGCACCGAACATCTATGTAGTATCCCCACTAGCATTTACAATCATGGTAGAACATGACGGAAATTCAAGGGTAGACTTTCCTAAAGTGATTTCCACTGTGCAGGTTTGGGGACGGGGGGGCAGGAAGGAGAGGGGGCCTGTGGAGAGAAGACCCTCTTCTGAGTCCCCAAGCTGGGATCCAAAATAGCAGACTCCCCTCTGCACAAATGTGTAGAAGGAAACATGAGGACTTATATCCTCAAGTCAAACTGTGATGTGTGAAGGGATTTATTAACACGTCTCTGTATTTGTAAACCAAAACTAATAATAATAAAACAAACACAAAAAACAAAAAACACCTACCTTGCTGTGGGCTCTGAACTAACAGCAATAAATCTAATACACTTATATTGCAGAATAGAATAACTAATGTAATGTCTACTTTCACTGTTTAAAAAAAAACATACCTTTAAATACTTGGCATGACAGAGGACTTGGGGTCTGTCAATTTATATTTCATGGCAAGAGAAAACTGATAGCAGATTTTATAAGGGGCATGAGGTCATGATCTAATTCCAAGAGCCAAGAAGGTAGAACATGCAAATCAAGAGTCAGTCACCTTGACTAGGGAGGGATGCCTAAGGCCTGGTCTATACTACAAAGTTAGGTCAACGTCAGCCACTTTGCTTTGACTTAGTTGCACATTTGCCCACACTTATATTTGTTTCCCACCAATGTAAGTTCCCCCTTACTGAAAAGAAGTAACAACACCTCCCTGAGCAGCATTGAGCCATGGTTGATGTACTGAGGATGACGCAATGTAAGTATAGACACAACATTACTTACGTTAACCCTAACAGTCCTCAGAAGTGGTCCCACGATGCCCCACACAGACTAATCTGGTCACAATTGTTAACTCCACTGCCCAGGTCTAACAGAGACTGGAATTCCCCCCTCCCCTTTAAAGGCCCACAAATGTTTGAAATGCCTTTTCCTGATTGTCCAGCTTGGCAAGGACACCTAGCAGCTCTCCAGTCTTGTGTGCAACTGCCCAGCTAACCATACTGGCTACATGGTCCAGATGTGCTCCAGTTTGTAGTAGACAAGAGATATTGGCTCTCCTGGGCTTGTGGAGAGAACAGACTGTGCAAGCACAGCTATGGACCAGTCACAGAAACATGGGCATCTATGAGCAGATTGCATTAGGGATGCAGGAGACAGGAACCAGCAGCAGTGCTGCATGAAAGACAAGGAACTGCAAGAGGCATATCAGAGGGCCAGGGAAGCCAGTCATTGATCTGGTGCCAACCCACAGACCTGCTGCTTTTACAAAGAGCTGCATGCCATACTTCTCAGAAATCTTAACTCACATTCCTTTGCGACTATACTGATGATGGTACCTCTGTGTGTTTTATCTGAAGCTCCTGCCATAGTGGCCTTGAGGGGTTCCCCCTCCACACCCATGGAATGTCTGAGCCAAATGAGGAGAAAGAAAGGGATTTGTGATGACATGGTCAATGAGATCCTGCAAGCCAGCGGTGCATCCGACCGTGAGCACAGGGCCTAGAAGGTGAATATTGCAGACAACCTGGAAAAGGAAAGAGCAGACAGGAGGAAGATTCCAGAAGTCTGAGCAGGAAAAGGAGAGGAAGATACACTAGGACATAATGGGGCTTCTCCAGCAACAAACACAGATTTTGCAGGCTCTTCTTGACCTACAGGTTCCACAATTATCGGTTCACCTCCCTTTGCAGTCCACAGAGAACTCCATAAAGCACCGCCCTACACCCCCATCAACAGTTCACATGACATAAGTGGTCACATCCCTTCCCCAACCACAGCATCATATACACTGCCCTATGAAAGCCACGGCTCCTGTACGTGTGGGTAAAAGGAATATGAATGTACTTTCCCACGGTTAAGTTCTATTCCATTAATTTACTAAGTTATTAATTTGCTTTTAAATTGTACAGATTTTGTTACTCAATAAAGTTCTATCATTTGAAAAATAATGTATCTTTATTAGTTCACAACATATGCTGCAGAGTGCCTAGTGGTACTGAAAGCCCCCACTTACTTTCTGTTTTACAGTGCAATAACTCATAGGATCAGTGACAAACACTCAGATGTACAGGAAGCACCACAAAATTAATAGGTGCATTGACAGCTATATTCATACATGTAAACCAAGTACCACACAATTCATAACTGGCCCCAAAACAGCAGGGCCAGGTAGCATACATTATCCCACAATGCATTGCTGTGGCTCACTGTAAAGTGCTCTTTCACTGTCTCCCTGAGCCATATAGCTCTGTGTTGAGCTCTTCTAATAGCCCTTGCGTCTGGCTGTTCAAACTCAGCAGACAGTCACTCCACTTCCACCTTCCACTCCAGCAGCAACTTTTTCCCCATTGCTTCACAAATGTTGTGCAAGACACAGCGGCAGCTATAACCCTGGGGATATTTTTTTCACTGAGATCTAATCTTGTAAGTAAATACCGCCAGTGTCTGTTTAATCTACCTAAATTTCATTCAATTGTCATTCTGCACCTGCTAAGCCAGTATCTGAATCTTTTCTTGGTGCAGGCAAGGTGCCAGCATAGGGCTTCATGAGCCACTGGGGCAAAGGGTAGGCTGTGTCCTCCAGGATCACTACTGGCATTTCAAAATCACTAATAGTAATCCACTGTTCAGGAAAGCAAGTCCCTACTTGTAGTTTTCTGAACAGGCCTCCATTCTTAAAGTTACAAGTGTCATGCACCTTCCCTGACCAGCCAATACTGATGTTGGTAAAGTATCCCTGGTGATCTACCAGCACTTGCATTATCATAGAAAAATGGCCCTTTCTGTTGGTGTATTTTGTGGCAAGAGAGTCTGATGCCAAAATAGGGATCTGCATGCTGTCTATTGCTCCACAACAGTTCGGGAACCCCTTTGTTTCAAGTTCATTCACTGTATCCTGTGAATTGCCAAGAGTTAGTTCTGAGTAGCAGAAGGAAATTAATGGCCCTGCACATTTACATGACAATGGCCCCCACAGTGGATTTTCCAACTCCAAAATGATTTCCCACTAACGAATTCACCCACGAAAGCTTATGCTCCAATACATCTGTTAGTCTTAAAGGTGCCACAAGACTCTCTGTTACTTTTTATAGATCCAGACTAACACGGCTACCCCTCTGATACACTAACCAATAGTAATCCTGCATTGCAAGTTTCCACAGTGTGATTTGCCACTCACTTCTCCACTGTCAATGCAGCTCTCATTATGGTGTCCTTGTGCTGGAGGTCTGGGGTGAGTTTAACACACAGTTCCAGGAATGTGGCCTTATGCATCCAAAAGTTCTGCAGCCACTGCTCATCATCCCAAACCTGCATAACAATGCAATCCCACCAGTCAGTGTTAGTTTCTCGGGCCCAGATGCAGTATTCCACTATCTGCAGCTGCTCCGTGAATGCCACCAACAAACTTGAATAGCTTCTTGCTATGTCCCAAAACAATCTGTCCTCCAAGAAACTGTCATGTTTCACACAGTTTCAGTTCTTCCGGTGGCTCTGCAAATCCCGGAGGAGTGTGCTTCCTGTGCTTGCAACGCTTATGGCAACAGTGCAGAGCTGTGTGGGGCTCCATGTGTCTGTCAAAAATGGGCGACAGCAAGGAGGACCGTGTGAGTTCGTGGGATTTTTTTTTTAAGGCATGAAAATTATGGGATATAGATAACATTATGAGATGGAGACAGTTGCAGCCTGGGAAGTTGACCCCTTAATCCCCGTCACCCTTCCCAACTCATTTCTGCCCCACCATGAATTGCCAAAACTTCCCAAAACATGGTGCACTGGGAGGTGGTGCACATTGGGATACTTACCCATGGTGCACTGCCCTGTGCATTGACACAAGCACTCCTGGTGCGTGCACACAGTGCTGACACAAGAAGCAAAGTATGCACACATGTAAGTGATACATTAACTGCAGTGGCTTTATGCCGCCATAACTTGTGGCAGCAAAAGTTTGTAGTGTAGACATGACCTGAGAAAGGGAAGAGCAAAGCAACCTATGAAACACTAGATTTAGAGACAGAGAGGGGAGGAATGTCCCAGAGGTAGCATGAGAACAATAATCCTTGTATGAGGGGCAAAAACAGTAGGCACAATCAAACACTTCTCTGTGGAAATGTTGCTGTAAACTCCCCAGGATGTGACCATGAACTCTAACAACTGGGACATGATAAGCAGGTAAGGTGAGAGACAGAGAGGGAGAGCCTTCCAGCATGGCCAGAGAGAAACTTGATTTCTAGAGATGTCAGATTTTCTTTCCTTTTCTCTGTAACTAAGGTTAGGTGAGCCTGTCTCACTGGGTTTTGCAGTGAGTATTTAGATGAGGTACTTTACGCAAACCTGCAGCTTCTATCCACAGCTCAGCTGGATACATGACATTCAGGCTGAGCTGCAGGCTGGCATGACATGGCTGCATGAGTGGACGTGGCAAATGGCAGCCCTGAATACTGGAGAAAGAAGAGCATTGAGATAGCATTGTGAATGAACCTGCTACTAGCTCATTACTGTGAAACCCAGTTCAGCATCCAGCCAGTACAGGTAAAAAAAGTAGTATGCTGGGTTGAGAGAGGACCAGGCTCAGGGGGGAGCCAGAGGCTGCTTGCAGCAGCAAACCCGAGGTGATAGCCTGTGGGAGGAAAGCTGAGCAACAGCAGCTTAGGAGCTAGGACTGAAAGGCTGAGAGCTGGGCAGAGACACCCAGGGAGGCAGCAGCAACCACAGCACCCAGCCCTGCTGGCAGAACAGTGTGGAGGAATCCCAACAAGACTTATCTTTATATTTCCATACCGGAATACTCTAGGGGCTGGGTTAGGATCATTACTGTAACTTACAAATTGTGCTTGGTGTATTTGCATCTTTTATTTTGTAAATCACTCCTAGTAAAAAGTAATGTTACACACCTGGGTGGGCCATCAGCGGTAGGGATTGACCCATCTGAATCTTAAGACATAAGCTTCTACTTCCTGAGCTAAGAGATTTGGCTATGTTAATTAAGGTGATTGCAAGCTCATCAACCTCTGTCTGTGGCTCAGCCAGAAGTAGAAGGGGACAGAGTACCACACTGAGCAGGTTACAAAAACAGTCATGAGTTGCTGAAGGGTGAAAGTGTTTATGGGAACCCACCAAGAACTAGATGCTGTAGAGCAGAGTGCCTGGAGCTCCTTCAGCATTTGCATCCAAGCTGGTGCTATACAGAGCACACTACCAAATATCTAGGGCAGCTGGAGCACCACAACACTTGCAGTGACACCTTGCAGTGGAGTCAGTTACAATATGCAGTGTATTACACCAGCATATATGGCACTGGTAAATTTAGGACACAGATCTAGCCAGAGTAGAGGAAAGATCTGATCCTGTGCTTTGTCAGCTCCCCCTCCCATCCAGCTCCTGAATACTTTTCACTCCTCACCTATCTTCATGCCACTCCCTACTACTATATATATTTCCTACAGAACAAAGAGGTTAAATCCTTGCTTGAAATGAAAAACTTTATTCAACCTTAACTCTTCATACATCCCTGCTCATCCTTGCTACAGTCGGACAGCTAGTAAGATGAGCTAACGGTCACTCACACTTACTGCGCTACCCGCTGCCAGCTATAAACAGACAGCATTTGTAAAGAAACATGTAGCTCAAAAAGTTTGGTTATATTACAGAACACTGAACTCACAACGTCTGTGTAGATAAGAGTCTTTTAGAAACAGATCTAGCATCAGGCCATTTAGAAGCTTATTTCTTATTTGTATTTTTTGTTAATTATAGTACAACTCGATTGCACCTAGAATGACAGCTACTACTGAGTCTCTCGGCAATGTGTTGGCGAGAGTGACAGTTTTCCTATGACTTTTCAATATAATCAGAGCAACATAGCAGGTGGTCAGTAACTCTGGATTCCATGACCTGTAATATCTTCTGTCACAGTACATGTCATGAGACTGGTTAGCACTTAATTCTAAATCTGACTGTATTATAAAAAGAAACGGTAAAGCGCTGTTAGATTTCCACTACAGTCTAGGAAATATACTATTGCTCTGAATAACATGAATAGCTCTTCTAATTCTCTAGCTGGAAGAGAAAAATAAGGCAGTCTTTCATTTGTTACCTTCTGACATTTAATATTACTTATAATATTACTAGCAACATGGGATTATCACACTTAAATCCTCAACCATGCTCCATTTACACTTCTGGAAAATATCAAAAGCCAGCTCAGAACATCTGAAGATTTACACAGACAGAAAGGGAGTAAAGGGGACTATTTTTTCCTCAATGCTCATATTAGTTATGCATATAAATCCCTTGCATGTCAACAACAGCCTCCTGAAAGCATTAAATGAGAGCAAGTAATTATACATGCCGTACTTAAAGGAACACAATAGAGCTCAGTGAGCCCCACAATATTCCTACCCTAAAAATATTTAATCTATTTCCCTGAATCTTTCTAAAACCCATTCTTGAATACAATATTGTAAACGTTTTTTTCACAGTATCAATTTAAAAATGTTAATCTTCCTGATCAACCCAAATCACCCAATGTAGTTTGTAAAATATACACAGGTTTTATGTGCGTATATGACCACTTGCATAGTCTGACAAATACCTCTTTGGATGTATCTACACTGGGAAAAACATGGGTTTTTAACCGTTAGCCAACTCATGATAAAATCCTAGTGTGGACAAGACAGTGATAAGTTTTAACACATAGCAGGTCAAGGTAGACATTGCTAAAAACACATATTGCCTTGTATACTTATATGACCCTCCCACTACTGTAGCATCTGAGCACCTCAGAGTCTTTAATGTATTTCTCCTTGCAAGATGAGAGTTACGGCAGTATTATTATCCTCATTTTACAGATGAGGAACTGACGCTCAGAAAAACTAAGTGATCTGTCTAAGGTCACATAGGAAGTCTCTGGTAACGCTGGGAACTGAACTTCGGTGTCTCAAGTCCCAGGCTAACACTGAAGACAAAGCCTGTGGGACACAAATGCCCCTTACTTCAAGCTGCCACAAACCATCACCTCCTGGATGTAGGCAAATACATGGCTACTTTCATAATTTAACAAATGGCATTTCAAAATCGATTAACCTAATGCCTTTTGCACCTACTCACTTCATCAGAAGAGCCTTGCTTAGAAGGAAGAGCAAGTGGACGTGGATTTTGCTCCAAAGACAGGAACATATACAAGAGGAGTTGGACTGAGACATTTTGAAGGAAGAGTCTTAACTGGAGTAGGGGATTTCAGGAGATGGTTAAGGAGGGAAGTTTTCCAAAAACTTATTGGAAAAAAAAGCTAATTAAAAATGAAACTGAAGACATGATTTAAAGGTTGACAGTGTCGTGGGTGTTAGGGAAAAAAACACAATATAGTAAAGACCAAATGCTACATCTTGTAATAGTGTCCATCCAAAGTGTTTGAAGACTATTACTCTAGAATATTGGGATTAGTTTTTTAAAGACAGGGAGCTTTTAAAGATGAAGTCCCATAATATTTTAGGCTGTGACTATATTCTCATTTTCTCTCTCCTCCCCCCATCACAGATATTTGAATGTAGAGCTTGTTAAAATTAACTCTTTTTTCCATATGCAAATCAGTCCTGATTTCTGTGACTAACAACAAATAGATTGAGGGAAGTTTCAGCCTCTGGGTTGTTTGTGAACTGGTCATTTAAACTCTTTGCTATTTACTATTTGTGATGTATGATTGGGGGTCACATGGGACTGTTTCCACTCACTTGCTGGATGATACTTTTTTAAACAGGAGAATGGCAAACAACAGAGAAAGTGACACACTTCCAGTGTTCATATTCAGATTAATAATTGTTCATACTAAAGTTTGTGAAACTGTTCCAAATAACCAGGGGATCTCTGAAGATGAACAAAAATATTATATTCCATTCTATTCAGGTTCTTACACCATAATATTTGAGCCCTTTCTGGAATTAAAAAAAAAAATAAACAAAGTGACTAACATTGGTTGCGTGAGGTTACTTTCCATTCTTCCCCCCAGGGGAGATATTTTTATATGATCCTACAGATAGCAGAGGAGCTAAACTGGCTGGTTCATAAACAAATCTCCTTTTTCACTATTCAAGTCATTCTATTTGAATTCTTAAACTACTAATGTGGAGCCTGACCTGGCAAATTCTTTTGCACACAGCCAGACCCATCTGTTTCAGTAGGATGACTCATGTAAGTAAGGGCTTGCAGGATCAGACCCATATGTTAGCTATAAAAACATCTCTCTCACAGGCCACACCATAGAATGAGTGAGTTTAGCTACAATTTCATGAAATGTTACAATTTTATTCTTGGCTGTTTTCCTGTTATGAAATTTCTTCTGCCCTAATTTTGGGCATATTGAATTTTCAGAGCATCTGGACTGTCTTTGACAGGAATGCTAATACTAGTTATATAGATAGCGGGGGATTTTTTCCTACAGACCTGACAAATTCCATCTGAATAAAAACACTATCTGAAGTACAACTTAGCTCTAGGACACCTTCGTGTCTGAAGCTTAAGCAGAAAGCTCAAACTCAGGTGTACAGTTCCGTAAAACTCTTTGAAGGTTTGAGGGACTGATACTGCAAATAATACAAGTGTTGGTCCTTTTTTCATGGAGACGCTCACCAGGCATCAACTTCCAATATGCTCAACTATGAAGAAAAAGTGAACTCCATGCTGCTCGTCTTTTGTTATGTATTCAGTTTCTAGAGAGAACTGGCCACTATTAAAAGAAATGAGGCATGCTCACTCACTCCATTGGTTCCCAAAGAAATGACGGTACATTAGACAGGTGCTGTACATTTCCGATTCTCCCCACACTCTGCTTAGCAGAATTCAGTGATGCTCAAGGATGCATTATTTATTGACTCTCTTGGAAGTAGGTTAATTTATTATCTGATCTTGATTGTCTGTATTGGTGTATGTGAATATACAATTAAAACATGCAACTGAGGCATTAAGACAAACTTCCCACTTTAAGTCATTCATGTTTCCAAATATTTAACATAGGTCCAATCATGCTGCCCTTACTTAGCTGAGTAGTCCTACTGAAAACAATGGAAATATTCAGATGAATAAGAGACGCAGGATCAGATAGCATGCTTTTTCAGATTGTGCAGTTTCAGCAATTAAAAATTCACAGAGCATATTTATCCATATATAGAGATAGATCATTTAAAAAGCAATAGATGTCCTTGCCTACATCATGGGAAACAAAGCATAATGTGTTCATTTTAATTAATTACGCCAATTTTAAAATGAACACATTATGCTTTGTTTTCCAGAGTGTGAGCAAAAACAACTATTGCTTTTTAAGTTATCCTTATCCAATTTCAGTACCTTTCTGAATGGATATAAACTATTTTATGGTTTTGTACTAGCACTTAGCACCATACATTTGAGAGCTTCCCATAGTATTAGATTTGCACAACAGTGCCCCAAGTGGAATTCATGAAGTCTCCTACCTTGCCCCTTCCCTGGTCACACACACAAACCTGTGAATATCTGATTTTGGGGTTCATTGGCTGAACTGAAAAAAAAAATCAACAAAATTAAAAAGGTGTTGTTTTCAAGGTTTTTTAGCCTTTTGTTAATAAAATTAAAGTAAAATTTGAAACAAAAAATGGTTTAAAATAAAAAGATCACGATGCTTTGGTTGACCTGAATCTGCATTTTTTAATCAAAAATGTTTTTTGCCTAGCTCTACAGAGACGGATTTTTTTTCATCAAATCAATTGTATATATTTTATATGCAGTCTCCAAGAAGCCTTAACTTCTCTGAAAAAACTCTTTAGAATTGATCTTGAAGATATTTTAGAAACCTTGGTAACTCTTAAGTATATAACCCTAAACAGGATAAGTATGTTAGAGCATGAAAGGGGATATATTCCAGTGAAACAGCCAGGACATATGATTGTTCCAGAGAGATTTAGTGCTCTTGGGGGATCATTTGTGCACCAGTCAGCTAAGTGAGTCAAATCGTAAAGAGTTAAGCTTAAAAGTGCCAAACAAACATGGATTTTTTTTTCTAAAAAGTAGAGTGACTTTAATTTTTTATCTGCTGCCAGTCCAGATGTATTTTAATATACCACTCTGGAGTTACTGAAAAATTTGAACTTGAACTGGGCGTGGGAGTACTTGGAAAAAGGAATGCATGCAAGGGAGAAGGTTCATCTTAATGGTATTTATTTAAGAAAACAATGGTAGGCTTAAATTATTCCCGTATGTAAAACTATTCTAAATTGTGTCTAAAAGGGGATGTAATCTACCCTCCTAAAGAAAACCGCTTTATGCTGTAAACATGCTACAATATTCAGTATTATCTACTAAAGAACATGATCAACATATGCAAATATCAGAAATTCATATCACAGGCTACCATATATCATGTGTCTTTGTAGCCATAAATCCATACAGCCCCTACAGATTCCCATAAAACATGCTGCAGGAGCCAAAAAATTTTAACTGACAGCACTATGGTTAATGAGGTAAATAGTTCTGCAGTATGATTTTGAAAATATCTAGATATATATTTTAGATAGGTGATCTTAAAATGTGCCTTCATATATACAAAAAGCCATGTTTAACCCAAGTGACCAGAGCTGTTCTAGTCTATTTCAGGTAAATTATACACATCATCCTTCTGAGAATGTTTTTATTTTTTGATCTACCACTAAATAACTACAAATAAACAAACAGAGACAAGCACATTTAAAATGACATTGATACAAACCTGAACGATGACATTGAATTTAGAATTCCCAGAGTTAATGTTCAAACTGACTTGAATGCCTATTTGAGTTGTATTTTCACAATGCATTAAATTAAAGAACTATGCATTACAGCTAAGCACAAAAGTCTCCAGCTTTCATTTTGTTGGGGGGACAAAAAGAGAGAGAGAGAGGGAGAGAAGACAAACCATGTTTTAACCCACTACTGGGTACACAGCCAAGGTCTAGATTTTCAAACATGTGCTCACGCACTTGTAAACCCTCAGCTGTTGTACTTGCAAATCCTTATTTGCTCAGGCATAATGTATGTGCGTATGCCAATCAGGATTTAAGGCCGCACATCAATGTTTGTGCATATGGCAGTCAGAGGCATCTATGTGCACTTATGCATACGTGTTTTTGAAAATCTGTCCCCAAAGAGCCCATTTTAACTCTTTCTGAGGAACAGATACAGATGTAAATAACTGCAGGATTGAAATAATACAGATATATCAGTGGTGAGCTGGAGCCGGTTTGCACCGGTTCACGCAAACTGGTTGTTAAATTTAGAAGCCGGTTTAGAATCGGTTGTTAAAGGGGTGGGCAAATGGGAAAGGGAGATTTTTCTGTCGTTACACTGGCCTGTGGGCCACATTCAGCCCGCCTCAGGTCCCGGCTGGAGAAGCTCCCCCGGCCTCTCCTCCGCCTTCCCCTCTCTTGCAGAGCCTCAGCGTGCCACGCCACCGACACCAGCACTCTGGACCACTCCTGGGCAGCTCGGCAGCTCCTGCTGCTTTGAGCGGCATGGTAAGGGGATGGGGCTGCGAGCTCCAGCGGGCCGCGTGGCATCCATACACGATGCCCTGAGCAGCATGGTAAGGGGGCCAGGCCGGGGCTGGGAGGAGGGGTTGGATAAGGGGCAGGGAGTGGTTGGAGGGGGCGGAGGTTCTGGGGGGGCAGTCAGGGTACGGGGACCGGAGGGGGTTGATTAGGCGTGGGAGTTTCAGGGGTCTGTCGGGGTGGTGGTGGATGGGGTCAGGGCAGTCAGGGGACAGGAAGCGGGGCGAGTTGGGTAGGTGGTGAGGTCCTGGGGGGCAGTTAGGGTGGGACGTCTCGGGAGGGGGTGGTCAGGGGACAAGGAGCGGGGGGGTTGATGGGTTGCGGGTTCTGAGGAGGGAAGTCGGGGGCAGGACATGGGTGGGGGTCAGATGCGGGGGGACAGGCTGTTTTGGGAGGCACAGCCTTCCCTACCTGGCCCCCGATTCAATTTTGCAACCCCGATGTGCAGGGCCGGCTTTAGGAAGTACGGGGCCCGATTCAAACAGTTTCGACGGGGCCCCAGCAGGAATGACTTTTAAAAAAACACATTAAAAACCACATGGAGCTTGTACTCACTGGGCGGCGCTTCAAGTCTTCGGTGGCACTTCGGCAGTGGGTCCCTTCACTCGCTCCGGGTCTTCGGTGGCACTGAAGGACCTGCCACCGAAGTGCCGCCTAAGACCCGGTAGGGAACCGGTTGTTAAGATTTTGCCAGCTCATCACTGCAGATATCTCTATTGAAAGCCTTGGGAACCAAACATCTTTCTATTCAGTTTCTTATACTACCCACACCATCATAGGATCTGAATGCCTTCCAGTAATGCATTAAGTTACATGACTAACATCTGTCATGTGTGATTCATTCCTTCTCTCCCAGGGGGAAAACTGTGTGTTCAGTATAGTGTTTTGTTGGATTTCTTTTATTTGATTTTGTTTTTTATAACAAATGTTATGTACACTATGCTATGCAGTTATATTGTAGAGGACAAGTCAAAGAAGTGTACCTTGCACTTGGAGCTGAAGGCAGTGAAGACTGGGTTGGTTCTGGATTCCTTTGGGATTTTGTTTCACAGTCTTGGACTGGACTTTGGGAAGGCTCCGTCTCCTGCATAGACTAGATTTACCTGTGCAGTGGACAGCTCTATTTTGTTTGAGGAGATGAGTTATCAACCATGATCCTCATACTGGTTCATCAAGTGATCTTTTGGGTCTCCTGGCCCAGATCATTGAGTGCCTTGAAGAGAAGGATCAAGACGCTTGAACTTGACAGAAAACTCATGTAGTCTGTGTTGCTGAAGAGACATGCTGCTGTGTTCTGTACTAGCTGGAATTTCCTGAAGGCTGACTGCTTCATAATCAGCCATCTTGCATTCATAGAATCATAGATTTTGAGATCAAAAAGGATCATTACATCATCTAGTCTGACCTTCTGTATAACACAGCCCATAGAATCTCACCCATTTACTCCTGAGTTGAGCCCAGTAACTTGTGTTTGACTAAACACACCTTCCAGACATGCGGTCCAGTCTTGATCTGAAGACATCAAGAGATGGAAAATCCTCTACTTTCCTTGGTAATTTTTTCAATTTTTTAATCAGTCTCACTATTAAAATGGTGTGCCTTATTTCTAACTTGAATTTGACTGACTTATTTTCCAGCCATTGGTTCTTGTTATGCCTTTCTCTGCTAAATTAAAGAGCCCTACAGTACCTGGTATTTTTCCCCATGAAGGTACTTATACATTGTAATCAAGTCACCTCTCAATCACCTCTGCATTGTTATAGTCCAGCTGAAAGGTGACAATGTGTGTATAGCTGAAGCCAGGTCATCCTATCCCAGGATAGGATGGAGTGTACTCTAAATAGAGCAACCATTACTCACACTTGCTATTAGGTGATAGCTTAGTTTCAGTGATGAATCCAGGAGAACTCCAAAGCTACAGACTGATTTGACCAATTGTGGGTGTGCATCCTCACCAAAGGAGACTGCACCAAGGCTGCGAACTCTTCAAAATACTTTCCCCCCATCTCGGTGTCAAATTCATGCAGCTGCTCTTCAACCGTGCACTGATCTTGTCCAAATGCTGAGCCATCTTGTAGATAGTGATACAGTCACATAGCACAGCCACGTCATCTGGCTATCCCTAGAACCAGTTCGTTATAGGTAGTGACAGTATAAGTTTCCTAGATACATCTCCCCAATGTGCTTCATCCTTGCTCTAAAGAATTACCTCAGAGTGAGAAGGGTTCATTCTTCATAATTATTAAGACCCAGTCCAATGCACATTGAAAACTGAATAGGAGTTTTTCCATTGACTACAGTAAGTCTTGAATTGACCCCACTATTGAAACAGATAACTAGCTAGTGACAATTTTGTTATATTAACCTATTCTCTAGGAACTATGATGAGACCTCCCGCTCATTTTACATAAACCACTAAACAGCCATCAAAAGCCTAAATTTAAATTGGCAAACTAGAGGTGGAAAGCTCCATAATCCATTACTATTCCCCTGAGCCATCTGGTCACAGTTCCTCAAATAACTTGTATGATACTTAGTATCTATGAGTAGTTTACCGGGATTTGTAAAAACTAAGTGTACATATTTAAATATGATGAACCATTTTCTCTCAACATCAGTAAAAGCAGGCTTTCAGCTATGCTGATATTCATTTTAGTTACACAGACTAGTGTTTAAATAGAAGGGAAAAGGGTATCTATCAATATACAATTTAAATACTATGGTGTGTTAACCTATAGAATAACTGCACTCCAATATAGGTTTCCTAAATCAGCATGCAAATACAATGACTTGTGTATGATTAAGGCTAAGATTTGGTCACTGATATTTTTAGTAAAATTCATGGACAGGTCACAGGCAATTAAAAAAAATTCATGGAAGTCTGTGACCTGTCCCTGACTTTCACTAACAATATCCCTGACAAAATGAGGAGGCGGGTTCAGCTCAGCACCCACTGCTGCTGGGGCTCAGGGGTCCCCCACCACTGTGGTGAGTGAGAGCTCTGGGTTCCCCCCCCTCCCCACCCGGTGGATGAGCAGCTCTGAGGGGGCTAGTTACCTGCAGCAGCAGGGAACTTTGGGGGGTTCCCCATCACCTGCAGTGAGTGGAAGCTCCGGGGGTCCCCTCACCTCCCACCATGGCTGGGCAGCTGCAGAGTGCACCCACTGCCCGCTGCCTGCCACAACAGGACAGCTGCAGGGGGCCCCCACTGCCCATCATGCTGGACAGCTGCAGGAGGGCTTCCCCACTGCCCACCATAGCAGGGCAGCTGCAGGATCCCCCTGCTGCCCACTGTGGCTGGGCAGCTGCAGGGTCCCACCACCAGGGCAGGGCTGGGAGATGCAGGGCAGAGGCAGCTTGGAGCTCCAGCCCTGGGGCAGAAAATGTCATGGAGGTCAATGGAAGTCACGGATTCCGTGACTTTCATGACCTCCGTGACATTATTGTAGCCCTATGTATGATCATAATGACAGCACTGATCAGCAACAGTTGGTCACACAAAGACTTTTGCATGACAATCCAATAGTATTTGCATTTGTTTGTGCTTTTGATCACATAAGTGCATGTAAAAATATATCCTATTTTCAGTTAGACCAGTAGCCTGCTTTCCTCTTATAAAATTATTTCCAGTTATTTGTGCACACAGTCATACATGGAATGGTGATTTATTTCTGCAGCTCTTCCATTTTATAACTCACTTTATGACTGCAGTCAATGGGCCTAATTCTCTACTGACAAGAAGAAGAAGTAGGAGAAGGAGAAGAAGCGGCAGCAGCGGAGCTCTGTGTAGCTCAAAAGCTTGTTTCTTTCACCAACAGAAATTGGTCCAATAATAGAAAGTATTTGACCCACCTTGTCTCTCTTGCACTTTGTGTAGCCATTTACACCTATACAAACTGAGTGTCAGATGCTCCCAGATTATAATGGTACCATTTTACAGTCACTTTGCACATGTGGACACAACTACAAGATGCCAAACAGGGGGAATAAGGTCCAGTGTGAATTCTATGTGAGGAAGGGCTGCTAGCTTGGGCCATAAATGTATTCTTACAAGGCAATCTTATAAAAAATGTAGCCATGAAAGACCAAAGAGATTCAGCTTAATATGATTCAGTATATATTTTAATATTTTAATAGTATGCCCAGTCTGAAAGCTACACTTCATTTAAACTAGATTTTACAGCAGCAGCCAGGGTCATTTTATAGAAGAAAACTCATTAGCAATATAGCAGACATATGAATATAAATGCAACAGGAGAAACTCAGACTGGAAAGGCACAGATATGAAGGCAGCATGTTTACAAAGGTCTCATCTCTATACTGACTTTACAAACTTCTTTTAATAGCATTACAATGACAGGCTCAAATTGGATACTGATGTTACTTGGCAGACAGATGAGTCTTCCTAATGGATGAACATGTACCTATATGTTTTACTGCAAGAAAATTGAAATCAAGCTTACACTTTTGTACAGTTCCAGCTGATATAAAATAAGGCTTCTAGCCCTTCTCAGAGGTATTATGTTCCCCTCTCTCCCCACAATTTCCCTAATCAGTTACACCATGGTAGATTACATGTAGGTTATCTGCTTACCTGCCATCCCAGCACAACTCTGAATCCAAGAACAAACTTCGCCCTGAGCTGACTGGCTTAGAGAACAGTTGGAGTGCTGATATATTAACCTTTCAGCTGTTAATTCCATGAATCAGAAACAAAAGGTAGGAACTAAAATCACCCGAGTCTAATCACTTGTAAGTCTCTCTGTCACTAATCAGCAGTATTTTATGGCCTCCTGTCCAGCTCCTCAATAATTCAAACACTAGCAGTAGCAGGTATCTTATTTAGTCTTTTTGATGTTCTAGTGAGAAGATCCACTATGTACCATTCTTTTTAACTGAAGATGCAACTGTTTTTTGCAGCCCTTGTGGTTCTTTAAAAGTTCCAGTAAGAAAGACATGGTCAAATTTTCATTGGTCCTCAAGGAGGATATTGTATTAAAATCAGGAAGGAAATTAAATATACATTTTTTGTTACATGTTACTGTCTCAGTAGTGAATTGGGTTAAATGAAGAGGGCAATAAATTATTTTAAACTTAATGAGCTGATAACAGAAGACATCTAAGACCTTATGTTTGAGAGTGAAGGCATTATAGTCCATTCTTTGTCCATTGCACAATGGCTGTAGATGAAGATAAGAAAGGCGGGAGACACAACTACTCTACCCTCAGACAAATCCAGCTTCATTGGTCCCAAGGTGGCTGAGGTACATCAACTTTGAGTGACAGCTCAAACACAGTTCTTGAAGAACTTTAATGTGGTTGGAGTGAGGCAAGATCTAAAGATCTCCTTGGCTCACAATGTGATGCGTCTATAATGCTTATGTAGTCCCTATACAAGTGTGTTATTAACTACAGTTTGAAAAGATGCTTAAACAACCTGGGTGACTGTCACATTCTGGGGTGCAGTCCAGACCAGTGAGGGATTGTGTCACCACAATCTTGTGTGTCTCACAATGCTTTGCTGTTGTAGCTCCAATCAGGGCCACTCACAAACAGCCTAACAGCGTGCAAGTCACACCCTGAGTGTCTGTATATAGCCACAGCCCTGGTCTAGCAACTCTGACCCCAGCAGTCTGCCAACAACACTCCAGTCACACTCTGACTTCCACCTACCTTGGTTACTACCTGGAAGGTGACCCCAGCACACTCCCAGTCCTGAATTTTCCCCAAAAAACATGTATTCTGCACTGTCCAGCCCTTTCCTGGACAGTTCAGATATTAGAGGTCTGTTGCCCCTCTACAGGGTCAATATTCAACTGTTTGATAACTCCAGTTAAAGTAGCAAACAGTTCAGTTTAAACACAACATTAGATTAATTTAGATTTAAAATAAAACAAGTTTATTTAAATACAAAGAGATAGATTTTAAGTTGAGTACAAGTATAAGGTATTTGTGACATTCCCCTCTGGTGTTATCTGGACCCGTGATCTGCTAGGTCACTGTAGTCCTTCACTCTGGGAGCCAGCCTTACCCTGCTCTGCTGTGAGAACCCCCACTTCTGGGCTGTTCATGCACAGCCTCTGGCATGTAAGCTGCTCCCAGCTACTTGCAAATGACACTAGCCAATATCTCCAGTCCCAGTCTTCAACCCTAGGAACCTCCATCTTGCAGTGTCCAGTTATGCCCACAGGATGCTGCAAGCTTATATGAGTTCGCGTCTGACATGCATCTGATGAAGTGGGTATTCACCCACGAAAGCTTATGCTCCAATACGTCGGTTAGTCTATAAGGTGCCACAGGACTCTTTGTTGCTTTTTACAGATCCAGACTAACACGGCTACCCCTCTGATATACGAGTTCATCAATTTCACAAATAAATTGATATGTACCAGGCTTGTTATCCCAAGAGGAGTCTCTGACATGCTTCAAACCAAATGCACTGCTTCAGGTAGAATAAACAAACAGATTTATTAACTATGAAAGATATATTTTAAGTGATTATAAGTCAAAGCATAACAAGTCAAATTTGGTCAAATGAAATAAAAGCAAAACGCATTCTAAGCTGATCTTAAGACTTTCAATGCCCTTACAAATTTAGATGCTTCTCACCACAGGCTGGCTGGTTGCACTTCAGCCAGGCTCTCCCCTTTGATCAGTGCTTCAGTCGCTTGGTGTGGTGTCTGTAAATGTAGGTGGAAGAGAGAGGAAGAGCATGGCAAACATCTCTCCCTTTTATCATGTCCTTTCTTCCCTCTTCGCTTTGCGCACCCCGCCCTCCTTCAGAGTCAGGTGAGCATTACCTCATCGCAGTCCCAAACTGACCAAAGGAAGGGGGGTGACTCACTCGAGAGTCCAACAGATCCTTTGTTGTTGCCTAGGCCGGTGTCCTTTGTTCCTGTGAGGTTGGGCTGTGTTTGTCCCATTCATTCCCTGATGAGGCGTGAACTGCCCCTCTGCTCCTGGAGAGTTTTTGCCTGGTCTTGCTTTAAGCCACGAGGACACATTTTCAGCCTCATAACTATATACATGAAATGACAACCTATAACATTACTATAACAACGATTACTATAACATTACCATAACAACAATGCTCAGTACATCATGAACCATCCAAAGACACCCGACATGACAAACTTTGCATTAGGTACCACACAATCATATTATAAAGATGAACATGGGGGTGCTGGGTGTTCCCCCAAGGTACAGAATGTCACAGTATTAAAGTCAGAAATGGTTACAAGGAAAATAAAGATAAAATGGTTCCTATTAGATAAAACTTAACAAGCTAGATGTGGTTCAAGATAAAATCCTTACCACATGTTCTCAGCAACAGGGCTGACCAAATTCTCAAGTCAGGATCTCCCCACAAAGTAAAAGGGCTGGTTCCTTTGTCTTCTTAGATGATAAAAGAGAGAGGGAAGGAGGGAGAGAGATAACCTGGGGTGTTTTTGCCATTCACTTTTAAAGTCCAATCACCCTTTGAAATTCATTTTCCTGAAGGTTACCCTAGATAAAGTTCCTTCCAGCTGTGAGGAAGGAGACATGGAGTCTTGTGGTGAAAGAGGTTCCATGTTGTTGTCTGCTAAAATGCAGATTGATCTGTCCCTGTCTCTCTTCACTACTAAAGAATGGCTACTTGATAGGCGATTGCCAATCAGCTTTGATGACACCTGGCTAAAGGCATCAGCTTGCTCTTTATCTTTGAGAAACCAGTTTACCCCCCTTCACACTTGTCTGGTAAACATATTATAGTCATAATTTCAGCTTATGTTCATAACTCTTAATACACATTTTGTACTTCAGGATCCAAGAACATTGAAGATCAGTGTGTTATTAGTTTTTAAATGGTACCTCACAAGCCATATTTTGCATAAAGATTATCACAAAAATTTGTAAGGTGTGAATACAGGGGTGCTTTAAGTCACAGTGACCTTAACAATGCAGGAAATAAAATACATATATATTTAGATGTAGTAGAAAGTATACCTATTACCCCAAAGTTCTCATCTCAATAGATAACTGCCCAGATGGCAACGTTACCTGAAGATTTTAATAAGATACTATGGTGATGAGTGCAGTGTAAGAACCTATATAGTACAGAATAGAATAAAATAGGGTATTCACCTAGTTACACACAGTTTGGTTCCCATCATAATGTATGTACTAGCTAACTTAAATGTATTTACTTCTGTGCTAATATATGGAAGTACTTGAAAAAGTATCAATTGATATTCACTGCTTTTTTCTACTTGGTTACTGCAGACCGTAATAGAAATTCACCTATTTCTTCCTCTATTTGTTGCTGCTTCTCATTCTTTTTAGGAGCAGACTCACCATACTTCAGTCATTTGGGTGGGGCAGAACCAATATATTTTTCAGGAAAATATTCTGCAGTATTCTGTTTTATCTCCATTTTTTCTAAATAGCAAAGATACTCTTCATTTGTCAAGTGACTTTATTCTCAAGATCAGCAAGTGCTTTACAAACACTAATAAATTATGCCTCACAAGATCCCTGTGAGATGGACAATTATTATTTTTTCTAATCTGAAAGTGAGGCAAAAAAAGGTTAAGGAATTTGCTAGAGGTCAACCAGCAAATCAATGACCTAGCTAGAAATAAAGATGCTAGGTAGCCTGACTCCCAGTTATGTATGCTTACCACTTGATAACATCCCCTCAATAAATTCATAGATTCAATCGGGTAGTCATGATTTTAGACAGACACCGACCTCTTACTAAATAATTTGTGGATGGATATATCATGCATAAGTCAATCAATATCACCAGCCTGCTCAAGCTTTATAGCTTTCCAGCAAAGACAGCTCACACACATTTCCTTAAGAAGATGACAAAGAGAATCTATAACTCTTGAAGCACAGATCAAACAATAAAGCATCCCCTAGTTAAAGAATTTGCCTCAGCCATGCTTTCACACTATTTATGTTCACTTTCAGGGACCATTAATACTACTGATCCAAATATTCATAAAAGCAAATTTCAAGGATGGATGTGTAGGAAACAAAACTCTAGATTCAGTCTTGAATAGTCACTCTGAACATTTTTGCGAACTCACCCCATCAAGAAACAGAAAAAATACCATGTGATTTCTCTGACAAATCACAAGTAACCAATAAAGAAATTGTAGTATGCTCAGGAATATTCTGTAAACAAAAAAGAAAAAAAACTAAATTCCTAGGTAAATCTATTATCAGATTTATTCACAGAGCTCTCATTAATATGTTTATGTTCCCCTAGTTTGTTCTAATAAAACTGTTGTTATTGCTGGCACCAATCTGTCTTGGTGACGTTTATTCTGACACTACCTGTTAATGGTAATTCATCCAGGCTTTGATCCTTTGTACAGAATATTGTTCTGGATTACCCAGTGGTATAATACCAACAGAAGTAGCCATCTTGTTCCGCTAAATCTGAAAATACAGGTTTTAGAAATATCTGGGAATCCTACCTCCACATTCTAGTATCACTAAGATAGATGAGAATGATATCAAACTATTTCTGGCAAGGGAAGAAGAAAAAGAAAAGGAAAGAAAGAAAAGCTGGGAATAGTATAAAAGCGAGAAAGAAGGAAGTTGAAGAAAATATAGAGAAAATAAAAATGAAAGGCAACAGTAGGAAAGAAACAGGAAGAAACAAGATGAGAAAAGTTACTAATCAACAGCAGATACATTATTTTCAAGACAATCTTGAAGTGAGAGACTCTGCTACCCAGAGGCCAGATTGTGAGTCTTTCTTCCTGTTGACTAGTACCCTACACATGAGTATTCTGTTGAAAGCAATGGAACTATTTGTGGAGTAAAATATTACTAAGTGTGAATATGGCCCTTAGAAAGAAAATTCCTGGACACTGGCAAACTGCTGTAATAACAAATAATTTAGAGAGAGAGAGAGAGAACAGGTAAAACTAAAACTTTTGGTCCCATAACAAAAAAGGAGCCTGTCAGCCCATGGAGAAAAAAACAACAAATCCCAGAATTTGACAAGAATTGAAACTAACAGGTACTTGAAGAAACTGGTCTGCTTACATTACAAACTGGCTACTTAGTGAGATTCCCCCCTCCCTCTCTCCTTCACATACCCTATTTTCCCAAACTCCTTCTTGCTGGACGTTCCTGACATGTCAGTGCTTGGAAGTGGACTATAGCTGATAACGTTGGTTGATCATAATCAAAACATAGTGCCACGTGCTTAAAGTGCCAGAGAAAACCACCTGGTCTCTGGGAGTTTCTGAAACAACTGTGTGACCTGTACTGCCAGCTAGCTAAACTATGAGGACTGCCTGTGGCTTGCAGCATTTGATTTCTGTGGGTGGAAGACTTTTGTTGCAGAGCAACCAAGGGTGAATCCATCAAGTTTCTGTATGCTATTCTCTCTCCCTCTCTGTCAGCAGACCTCCCAGTCTGAGGCCAGGTCTACATTATAAACTTACATCAGTGTAACTATGTCACTCCCAGTGTGAAACATCCACATGCCTGAGTGACGCAGTTATACCAATCTAACCCGCAGTGTAGACACCACAATGTCGACAGGAGGGTTTCTCCCATCAACATAGCTACCATTCTTGCAGAGGTGGATTAACTGTGTCAACAGGAGAAGCTGTCTCATCAGCATAGTAGCATCTTCACTGAAGCACTACAGCAGCAGTGCAGCTGCGCCACTCGCAGCGTTTTAAGTGTAGACCTGCCCTGAGCTTCCAAGCAGTTTGTAAGGAATAGGGCTGATTTCAATGAATGACTCATGAACTTGTGTCTGCCCAGTGCATAGCTGAGGTTGTCTTGGAGAATAAAACATAGCACTACATTATCACCAACTAAGATTTCCTTCTTAGCAAGCTGCTTTGAGCCATGAACATAAATTGGATTTGGAGAATAGGGACAGTTAACTTCCACTTCTATATTTTTTCCTGTCAGCCACCAGCCTCAGACTTGTCAAATCTCCCAGGAGATGCCTATCTGTCTGTCTATCTGTTTTAAGTGGTGCCCATCACTGTGATATTTAAGTGCTTCCAAAAAATTATTAAGTATACACATAAAGGTCTCTCTCAGTCTCTCCCTGAATCAGAAGGAAAGGTTAGGGAGGAGAAGCAGGTTTTTCATTTTGCTCTGAAGACCCCAAAACTCATGATCATCCTGGTCACTTCTGGAAGCAAGTTCCAGATTTGTAGACCAGTCACTGGAAAAGCTCTGTACACACAAGTTGAACACACAAGTTTCATTTTTGAGATTGACAGTGGAGAAGAGAAAAACTACAAAGAAGAATGGGGTCAGGAGAGGGGGAAAGAGAAGGGGAGTGGAAGAATGTAGTCAGAAAACCCAAGATATTTTCAAGTTAATGGAAAAACAAACTTCTACATACAGTTTAGCAGATTTTCTTTAATCTAGATCCTGGCCCAGGATTGTTAAAGTTTCTTAGGAATCCGAGTTGCCCCCTTGGTACCTAAACTGAGTCTGAACATACACTTGGGGCCAGAGACTGGACCAGATGCCAGGACAGGGAGGCAGAAGCTCACTCTGGAGAATGAAATTGAAAGCAAGTTAGCTGAATGAACACAGAACCGTAAACTATAATGCAGAATGCACATGCTTCCTATAAACTGTATACGGTCTCCAGTTCTGGCATCCACAATTCAAGAAGGAGGTTGAAAACTTTGAGAGGGTTCACAGAAGAGACAAGGTAATCATAATTGTCCCTTATGGTCGTATAATCTATGAATCTAAGAATAAACAATGAAGGTGTTTGAAGTACGGGAAAAAGGTTCTCCTGTTTTTCATTTGGAGATGAGACTCTTAGCTATATTTTTTTTTTTTTTTTTTGCTGTTCAGCACTGTCATTAATTGGAGGTGCTGGGAACATGAGGAAAGTCAAGAAAGTATTAGATTCCAATCAGAAATCTATAAAGAACTCTCACCCACGTGCTTACGGGGCACCAACTAATGGTCAACTGAGCTGCCTGCCTGTGCTTTGATTCAACTGTCTTTTAGCTTGATGGGGATGGCTGGGTGCTTTTTAGGTCAGAGGTAAGTAAGGAAACTGGTGTCATGGGAAGTGTTGAGAGGAGCTTGGCTGTTTTGTTTTTTCATTTGATACTTAATATGTCCACCGCATAGGGAAGGGAGCTATTTATTGAATGCACTTAAAAGATGTAAACTGCTATACAATTGTTAAGTATGATTGTTACTTAAACGGGGTCATCACACGAGGAAAACCTTGAAGATATATCACACTGAAATGTAAACCTGATTAAAACGTTCACTTGCTCTTTTTATGTTTAAACAAGGGTTAAACACTCACTTGATTTTTTTATGTTTAAACAAGTGTTTACTCCCTTGCAACTCCAACTTCTCTTGACCTGCAGTGGAGTCATTGTAAAGCTGAAAGTAAATTGCTATTTAAGGAAATGCCCTTTTTTAAAAGGTTACCCAACTGTGCACGTGCTTTTTAAAGTAGCATGTGGTATCTCTGTATAATATAAGGTGTAAGCACAGAGCTCTCCTGTGTGTGTCTGATATGTAGAAAGAAAACAAAGGGGAAAGGGAAGAAGACAGAAGAGAAGAGTGTTACATTTCTTTTGGCATTAGATTCTTTCCAGATTGAATTACTGATTATCTATTTTTCAAGAAACCCTCCTACAGTCTTGGCCTCAGTGTCCTCTGAATTAGAATCCGTACAGCATGTAGAGAAAGAGCAACATCTGTCTAGATTAGCTATCATCCCTTGTCAAAATAAAAGAGCTATTTCTCAGCATTAGACAGTACACTACAAATAACACAATTTAAAAACAAAAACTATAGTGTTTTCTTCTTATCATTATTTGCATTTCATTAGGACAAACATGTCTACCCAAATGAAACAAAAATACTTCTTTTCCTTTGATTTTATCATCAAACCCTTTCATCAGTGTCATGTTAATCACTGGATCTTTATTTTATTTGTTGCATTTGCTGCAGTTTTGCTTTTATAGTTAAGTGCTGTCATACCTTCACAAGTTTGTCTGTAAATACCTTTAATGGTTCAGGTCAGCATAATGATTTATCAGCTATGAAAACACTCATAGAAAATGCACCATCCAACTTTGGAGCTGAACCTACAAATACCAAAGAATGCAGGACATAGTAAAAGCCTGATTTAAAGGGAAGGGAAGCTCAGTCAACATAAAATGACTATGTACAACTTTATTTGTTTTCTCTGACAAGCCAGAAATGTATATTTTACCACTATTGCAGTGAGAAAAAAGAAATCTATAGCAACCTCTTTGTGAGACCATTAAGGTACATACAGTAACAGTAATTATTAGTTAAGTAATTTTAATTAACAAATAATGACCCATAGAATATCTCTCATGAATGTTGAATTTCAATTATGAGTTTTATAATCAATATATAATCTAATGGTTAAAACTTATTAAGAAGTAATAAATCATTTTTTTTAATTAAAGTGTTATCACATAGTGGTAAATTTATCCAACTCTTTACCATCCTGGACACTGGGTTTTTATACCAATATGGAGCTATGGGTCCTTAATACAAGTCTTTACCAATTTACCAGCTAAGCTTTGTAACAGTCAAAAATTACTAGACTGACACTTGACAGTTCAACAAAAACAATTCTATTTCTGAAATTAAACAATTATTTAATTATTAAAATAGCAATTCGGTTCTCAGATAATGATCATGCATAGTTAACCAAATGCAGGCCTGCACACATGTATAGCACACACTAATATATAGTTAAATGTTTTTCCTGGTTTTTCATATAAACAGATCTTTTGATGCCTTTGCTGATTAATCAACATTCATTCGTGCTCTAATTACTACTATTTAAAATGGAAAGACATATTATTATGACTCCCCTTTGTTGAAAAGATCTTAAAGCACCAGAACTTCCTCAAGGTGACTCTTGTCATTCAAGGTGTTCTATCCAGAATTTCTTTCTTTAAACATTACAGCTTCTTTATAGATTAGCAATCCATTTCTTTACATAAGTTTGATTTCCCATCAAATGGATTTGACATTTCCATATCTGATATAAGAGTAAACGTTTATTCGGAATTTCAATTTAAACCAACCCACAAAAAGGAAAATGTATGTTCCTCAATCACAAATTCTCTAGGAGTTTGTTGATAGTAGGCTAGTTGATTCTGTTTCCAAAACCCCATCTTCTGTGAAACATAGAAAACAGCTTCTCTTTGCTTTCTATAAGTTTCTGGCATCTCACTATCATTGATATACACTGTAAAGTTAATAAATTCCATATTTTATGGATCTAATCATTCCACCCTCATCCTTCTTCCCCCTTTCCATCTGTCTATTGTAGTGCTTGTACAATGTCTAGCACAGCATCCACATCACAAAAAATTGGCATGAATTGGCGTCTTTGTTGACAGTTTCAGCAACAAGACCAAAGATTGAATCAGCAACGAGACTGAACTACCTGCCCACCTTTAAGATATAATTACACACATTCTATAGCTGTTCTGTGGATAAATAGGCTTTCAAATCTCCATGGCTACTAATTGGGAACCTTTCATGAGCTCTAAATTCACTATAAAAGACTTATAAAGTTGTTCACAAAGGAGGATAGTAAAAAGATGAAAAAGAGAGGTTTGAAAGCAGGTGTGAAAGGATGGTCAAAAAAACTAAAGCAAAGGACAAAGAGACAAAGGACTGCAATAATACACTGTGATAAAAAAGTTTTGTTTTCTGTTTCTGGAAGCATGAATAGCAATCACAGTTCAACTTCTATTCTGATTCAGAGTTTGGTTCAGCCTCTTATGAAAATAGGCTCTTAAACAAAAACGTTAAGAACCAGATTTCAGAAAAAAATAAGTCTGGATGTTCATACTCAAAGTTCTGTTGCAGGCCCAACACTAGCTTAGTCCTCTGAAGTAATGGGACTAAAATCAAATCTACAATAAGGCACACTATGCTGTGCTGGTGCAGAAACCATTTTCCTTCCATCCTGTTGAAGTGTTCAAGACAATCTTAACTTGTTCTTTTACCTTAAATTATTAACATAACCGGTAGTTTCCCAAAGCATCTTTCAAAGCAAAGCTATATTCGTTCTGATAGTGCAATTATTAGTCACCAATGAAGAATCTATAGGAAAACTACAGTATATGAAATATTTAAATTGGAATTAAAATTGAAAGAGTAGATGAGGTATATATTTAGGCAGCTATTTCAATAATGTATTATAGTTACAACGATGTAACAGGAAAGCTACTATTGCAACCCAGAATTGTACGATTTTCTAGTAAAAGTGTCTGTAATGAGTTTTTATAACAACAAAACCAGGAAAACAAACTTAAAAGGTTATTTTACACTTTTATAAACTGGTCCTTAAAATGTCTGTGGGGATCACTGGAGTGAAATGAGATGGTCCACACAACATGCCAATGAAAACATGTTTTGTCTCAAGGAAATCCCGTTTATCCCGAAACTCAGAAATAGCCTGACTTGAAAATCTCTCAGCAACTCTTGCCTCCTGAGCTGCAAGAGTCTAATAAGATGGCTTTAAGCCCTGCTTCCTATGGGTAGGTGTGATGCCCAGAATCAGAATCTCTGTATCATTATGCACTGTGGCTCCACTCCCAACACACCAGTCCCATCTCCAGCCATGCACCCAGTACGCCTCTTACATCACGACTTGCAAGTTGGTCCTTGGAAGACAACCTCTTCAGTTCCTGCACTGGAAAATCCCCCCCTGGCTGGATCTGTGGCTTTTAGAGCCTCTTTTCATCACTCCAGCCCTTTTACCTGGACTAAAGAACAAGGGTAAAAATCTTACCTTTATGGCCTGGTAGTTACACATATAGGGCTAAATATCTGTCCCTGGTACAATCCATTGGTGCAAACCACTGCAAAGCCACTTTAACCAGCTTCCCAAGCATCCTCCTGGCATGGGGGAATCCCTGGGCTCTGTAGAGCTGGTGTAGCAGTCCACTTTCTGGTTTGCCAGAGAATGGGGAGTAGCAAAAGATGTGTACATTTGGCATGGCTGCACAAATCCAGCTATGTCCTTCCTAAGAGCTGGTCACATGATCTGACCCAGAATTTTTTTTCCCTCTAAATGGCTCCTTAGAAATTTGTTAGTCTCTAAGGTGCCACAAGTACTCCTGTTCTTTTTACTTAGAAATATTTAAGCATCCAATTATCTTTACCTATTTTTAAAAGAAAAATTAAATGGAGAATAATGTGGCTTTTATTTGTTAGCGTAAGGACAGATACAACTCTTAAGCAGTTTAAGAATATTATACAGATGTAGGGAAAGCAATTCAATAGACAGTCACTACTTGCAATTAATAATAACCAAACAACCCATGAAAGGATGTATGAGGAAGAAATGGGAGAAGGTCTCTGAGTTTCTAATGTTCTAATATAGGTCCCAACTCTGCTTCCACACAAGCAAATGGGTGTTCTTTAGAGCTCCCTCTGGAATAGGGCCCTCACAGGTAAAGCGCCTATTAGAGGGATAAAGATTCATTGCAACAGTTGGTGGGCAGAGAGGTCTCTTATTCACAGGGGGGAAGCTGATCACCCAAGTAGTGCTGCAGAAACCAATAGGATTTATAGGGAGAGTAATTGCTCACCACTATGAGAAAGGTGATGGGTAGGCATAATCTGGCCCTAATAATAGAAGAGCGGAGTGTTTGATGTGAGTTGTAATTAAGAGCTCAAAGCATTATGCAAGTGTTATGTATTAAAAGGTCCAGCTCTCTCTTTAGTCTTCTTTTCCAGGACCAGGTTCTGATCTCACTTACACTGAAGTGAATCTGGAGTATTGACTGTAATCAGTGGAGTTACTCTGAATTAATGCCTGTGCAACTGAGATCAGAATCTCACCCCAAAGGGTCTATCTTCATTTAGCACTTAATCTGATTCACACTGAAGTCAATGGCCATTCAATGGAGCTATGCCAGTTTACTCTAGCCACATGAATCTTTCCATTATCTTCAATGGGAGCTGAATTTAAGCCCTTAAACCTTTTCAAAATAGTATCATTTCACTCCTAAGTCTCTCCTTCCTATTGTTAGGAAATAGATTGACAATTCTCATGAGGCCTTTCTGGGATTCAAAAGAAATAGTCATAAATAATAACCATCCTTTCTTCAAAATATTTATTAAGATTCAATTCACGCAAACAACCATAGAACAAAAGAATTTACAGAGACGCAAGTCATCAAGATCCCAAGCTATTTTTCAATACAGTGTTTGCCTAGGAAAGAAGGTACCCACCTTCTGTTTGAGCTGGTGCACTCAGCACCTCACAAATTACCCATTTTTTTTTCTGAGACTGAAAAACCACCTGCTTTTTCTCAAACAACTTTACAATCCTCTGTGACCCTATCCCAGAATTGTTTGTGTTCTTTCAGCCTCAGACAACATCTCTCACACACCAATTCTGTAACTTAATAACTTGCTTTCTCTAGTTCATTATTCCATATGTGGCCAAGCTAGGCATTGGTATTAAATGCATACAAATTTTTAATTTTCACATTAGAAAACTATAATCTCTACATTCTCACAGAATATTTAATGAGTTGTATATTCCCAAAGTCTCTATATATTCAGTATACTTAGTTATAGTAAATATTTACATTCTGAAAGTTAGCTTCACAACCAGAATAACTAGAAACAGCTTACATTCTGTTTAAAATTTCACAACCTCCAGAAAACAGCTTAATGAACTAAGGTTTAAAAAAAAGCACTACTGTTTAATTTAAATGCTATTACAGTCAAATCCCTAACTTCTTCTAGTGCTTTGCATGCAATAGTGACTGGTTTTCCATGTAATACACTTATCCGAAACACACCTTAAATAAAAAGTCTAACATGAAATTACAAGTTTACAAACATCTCATCTTGAAATATTCAAAGCAAGCAGTAGAAAATTACTAGCTTATTTCCTATATCAGTGCTTTATATGTTTGTGAAGGGATCCCCGAACTCTCTCCAGCCTGGTCTCTCTCTCACAATGCCTTGCTAGTGACCAGCAGCAAGACCCTCCAGGCACTGTGATCACTCAGCACAACAGCATGTGGAGCCCCACTCCCAGCTATATCGCATGAATGCTCCCAGAGCCACTCATGAATCACACAGAGAAAGTCACCAGAGCCAAATGCCCCCCCCCCCGCCCCCAGCTCCCAGCACTGTACCTCAGGAATATACCATCTTGCCCTGCTCAAGATGAGCCGTGCAAATTTATTAATTGGTTCACCACTTCATCAATGGAAAGTGGATATACACCAGCCTTTGCAAACCTGAGCACATTTGCCACAGACTTCAAGCAAACTCGCTGGTAAAGATAAACAGTTAAATAAATGTATTGACTACAAAAGATATATTTTAAGTGACTATAAGTGTTAGGCAAAAAGTCAGAGTTAGTTACCAAAAGGAACAAAATATAATCATGCAGTCTCAACCCTATTAGACTGGGCAACAACTAGACTAAGCAGTTTTTCTCACCCCACTGGATATTGCAGTCCTTAATATACAGATTTGTCCCTTAAATCTGGGCCAGTCTTCTCTGCTGGAGTCTTCTTCTTGGTGTCTTTGTTGCTTGCAGCTTAGGTGGGGGCAGGAGAAAGACCCAGCATGTGGCCACTGTGTTTTGTTTTATAACCTCAGTTCCATGTGCTTGGGATGGGAAGCACAAGTCCAGGCATGTGTGTGGGCATTGCTGAGTCTCCAGGCAAGGTTGAGCAATTCTCCTGGAGTGGCCTCATGCATTGTAGCTCCCTTGCTGGACAAAGGCTGGTGATTTCTGTTCAACAGCACCCACCCGGGTGTTGGTTACCTCTGTCTCTGTAGAGCTAGTGCCTTCCAAACTCACAGCATATTTTAGTGAAAACCATACAATACAATTCTTATAATTTCAGGTGCACTGATGATACACATATTTAGATAGAACAATGTATTTCAGCAGATCATAACCTTTCCCTGATACCTTACAAGGCATGCTCTATATGCAATATCACGATTATTTAAAAATGAGGAATATGGGGGTTACAGGGCGCTCCCCCAAGGTACAGAATGTCACAATGGTATTATGCAAGAATAATTTCACCAAATTATCACCAATAAGGGATGCTAGCAAATTCTACTTTTCCTTCAAATGCCTCTAGATTTGCATTTACACTGAGAAGTGGCCCTAGCAATATTTATATTTTTACACTGTACAAAGTAAAAGATGAAATAAGAATAAAACAAATAAAGGCTAAAACAGGGTCACCTATTAGTGCAAATGCAAAACTAAAAATATATCTGAAGCAAAACAAAAATTTCTTATCTACATTTACTGATGAAAATCCAGGCCACAATTTTTAAAAATGGCTAGTGATTTTGGGTGGCCAACTTGTGAAACCTGAAAGGAGCCTGATTTTTAGAAAGCTTTAAGTCCCATCCTCTGAAAATGACTCTCTATAGGCAAGGATGCTGGAACAGTTTGTATAGTAGGGGTGCTGAGAGCCACTGAACCAAACTGTAAACCCTGTATATGATGGAAACCACGGCAAGCCAGGGGATGCAGCAGCACCCCCAGCACTACTAGTTCTTGCACCTGTGCCTATAGGGGTCTTAAAGCTGGGCAGCCAAAAAATTTATCATCCCAAACCTCTAGTCACTTTTGAAAATCTTGGCCATAGACTGTAAATTATTCTTAGATGAGACCACAAAGGATAAGAAAGTGAGAGAACAGAAAGATGTGCTGTTCCATGATGATGTTCTCACTCTCCTGCTCATAGTTTGCAAAACTCTTTGTGGTCCTGATTGTTCAGCTAAACTAACATTGCTTAGCTAGAAAGTCATTATTTTCTACATCTTTTTAATCAGATATTAGAGATATCATTTTTGTTTTCTTATTGGGAGTCACTACAATAAAGGTTGGAACAGTTCTTATACCCTCCTGGCCAAATGTATATTTAACTTGGATTTCTAGCTAGTTCGTCTAATAGCTCCATTTTCTACTCTTGAATATATGTTTTTTCTATTTTTTCAGGACACATTTTTTTCAGGGATATTCTTAGATAATGGTACTCTTATCATTTGATCCAAACGATTAGTCAAAATATGGAATCTTGCAGATCATTTCCCCAGGGTCGCCCAGAGGATTCAGGGGGCCTGGGGTCTTCAGCGGCGGGGGTCCTTCCGCTCTAGGTCTTCGGGGCACTTCGGTGGCGGGTCCCGGAGTGAGTGAAGGACCCGCCACTGAACTGCCACTGAAGACCCGGAGTGGAAGAAGCCCTCGCTGCCGAATTGCTGCCGAAGACCCAGAGCAGAAGAAGCTCCGGGTCTTCAGCAGCGGGTCCTTCACTCGATCAAGGTGTGTTCGGCAACACTGAAGGACCTGCCGCCAAAGACCCGCTGAAAACTCTCATTGGGGCCCTTCGGGGCCCAGGGCAAATTGTCCCACTTGCCCCCTGCTCTGGGCAGCCCTGCATTTCCCTTAGGAGAAGAAATTGATGATGGAATCAGGCATTTCTTTGATGCAATCTTGTTTATTTATAAATAAAGTATATGAAGTTGTGTTTCCCCAAGCAGAATAGGAAGCAAACAGCAGGAAATAGTTTCTTTACTCACAGCTCCTAGCCTCTTTCTAGCCAGCACTCTATCCAAAAGCTCTCTTTCTGTCAGTTGCTTTCTCAGGTTCATGGTACAAGTGTTTCTCTGTCTGTCTCTTGGCTTCCTTGCTAACTTCTTTGTGAGTTTTCTTTCTTACACACAGTTGCAATCAAATCAAAGCTCCACTCTTGTGTTTGTTATTAGACCCTCAGGAAACCCCTTGGATTGCATGGTCTAGCCACTGCTCAGACTTGCATGTGATCTCATCCTTGGGCAGTGATTTTCCATTGTTCCAGCTATCACTGAACAAAGGAGCATTTGATTGTTCCCTCATGGAGGGTAGCTATCATGCCCAATGGCTTCATCAGGGTGGTGTGATTGTGAACACCCTGCATAACAACACCCCCATTCTCAGCTCTGCCCATTTTCTCTGTAGAGTCCAAAATGGTGACAGACTGTATCACCTATCCCAAATAGAAAAGAAATAATTTACAAATTACAAATGATACAAGCTTAACTATTTACATAATTATATGATGTTTTTCTGTCACAACATTTTCACATAATCAATCCAAACTGGTTTTATTTCTATCCAAGTCTCCTAGCAATTCTTCCTTCCCTTCCCTGTTTCCTTTCAAGCACCCCAGAAAGGCCTCTTTTAATGAACCCCCCTCAACCGCCCAAGTTATGTCTATTGTTTCTGTGAAATCTACTGGCTAAGACAGATGCTACCCATTTTGTTCTAATGGAGAAATCATCTCTGTCACAGGAGTACCCTGCCATCAGTCTGCACACAGAATTTACATTGATATTATGGGAAGTTCCATGTGCTTAGTAAATGCAGATTATCATCATCATTATTTAGTGCTTATTCCTGGGGAAATTCTGCACCACTGTGCACATGCAGAATTCATGTCTGGCACAGAATTTTTTCCCCACAGAAAATATATTCTGCCCGAGAAGTGCTGCTGTTCTGCCTTTCACCCACCAGAGGCCACTGTGGTGTCAGAACAGCCCTCAGCCAGCTACATTCATCACAGCACCTGCCCATGGAGCCTGGTTAGGACAAATGGACACGGGATTGCTGGCGGGGGGGTCACAGACTAGGGTTCAGAAGGGTAGTTGGGAGGACACAGTGGGGTGCGGGCTCAGGAGCTAGTGCAGTGACAGCATTAAGCCAAGGGCTGAATGGGAGGGGCGCTGCAGGGCCAAATGGGGATGGAGGAAAGGGTGTGTAGGGCCACATGGGGACATGGGCAGCTGTACCAGGCTGAATGGGAGAGGCTTAAGGTCAGCCAGGGTCTGCATGGGGGAAGTTCCCAAATCCCTAACAATCCCTCTCCTTCTCTTTCCCTTCATCCCAAAAAACCTGTTCCATACTTCTCCCACTCTCACCCAACAACCCTCCAAGTTCACTCCCAGGCTTCTTCCCTCTCCCTTAGCTCCTCTATTACCCCTGACTCCTCCAAGCCTTTGCACTATTTCTGAAAGGTGCGGGAAATATGTTTCTGTATTGTAGTTTAAATGAATTACTCAAAGTTCCATATTAATATGCCTAGTAAGGAATCTGTTTGTCAAAAAACATTACCTGGATTTTTTTGTGTGTGTGTCTGTATTGCTACAGACATACTTGCTGGTGGGTATTTTGAAATAAATTACCAAAATAATTTAAACTGACCTGATTATATTGTGGTATTTTGACAAATAAAATATACAGAATTTTTAATTTTTTGGTGCAGAATTCCCCCAGGAGTCAGATACGGGCACAAATAATTAAAAGTTATATTTTAGATATAGTCCATGTGTTGTCATTGATTTCAGTTTTTGACTTATTTTCTTTCATTCTCTAGGACTTTGCTGTTTCTATTATATTTAATATGGGAAACTGTCATTTCTTGCTAGAGCACAAGGTTCGGTGTAACTGTGCATTAAAGGAATTGCTGGAGAAACGAGAGGTAGAAATGTGTGTACTAGAAAGGTCTTATAGTGGATGCATTGCAGTAAAATAGCACTGGAGCTATCTTTATTTTGCTAACCTGATTGATCAGACCCAATATTTTCAGTACGTCATGCATCTCCACAACCACTGAGATTATTTATTATTGCCATCAGTTCACTAAATTCTTCCAAGATATGTGAAAACTAAGTTTTATATTATTTTATTAATCTCTTACCATTTATTATCTACCTTATCTTTGTTAGGGTATTTTCTTTATGAAACTTATCTGTCTGTACAATTATTGAATCATTTCCAATCTTTTGTCTTTGGCCCCCTAGCCAGACACAAACTTGACTGGGGTGAAGATGGCAGCTCATGACTGGAAGCAACTTCAAAGTGAGTCTTGTCTTGAAATTAATCTCCTGATGTACAAAGCTCATGTACAGTCTTATCACGTTACTTTTGTTTCAACCAGGTCTATTTTTTCTCCCCCCATTGCTAATGAGAAATACAGACCTGAAGCCTTATTTTGTACTATTGATCACATTTTGAATCACAAATCACTTGTTGTGCACAACCCTTCAACTGCCTCCTGTGAGGAATTCAGCAAGAACAGAGTGAATTTCTAATCAGCTGCCACTGTTCAGCACTGCTTTGCGTAATTATAACACCAGTGCAAGTTTGACAGTTTTTCTTTGTTCCAAGCTGAGCTCATATAGGCTATGTCTACACTACAAAGTTAAGTTGACTTTATGTAAGTCGACATCAAGCTGCCGATTTAAGCAAATCAATCTTCCATGTCCACACTACACTCACTGTGTTGGTGGAGCGCATCCTCACTAGCAGGGCTTGCATCAACGCATGGAGCACTGCACTGTGGGTAGCTATCCCACAGTGCACATAAGTGGAATTTTGGGTTGGGTTTTCAATGCTTTATGGGACCAAAATATTGGCATGGGTGGTTATGGGAACATGGCATTAGCCTCCCATGATGCACTTACCTCCCTCCCTCCCTCCCTGAAATCAATGGAAAACAAACCAAGCCTTTTTCACACTTTTTTTGTAAGCCTGGGTTACCCACGTGGACGCCATAGCATGATAAGCATGGACCCCACTCGGCTGTACACTGCTGTGTGCATTACAAACACCTTGTGCCTTATCCTGCAGTATTTACATAGCCGACATAGGGGCCACCGTGCAGAACAATGTGATGCCATGCAAGTAGCCGTGCTGGAAGCCATAGAGCAGAGCAATTTTCAGTTGCTGGCAACAGTAACGCATCACCTTGGCATGGCTGAGTGCCGTTCCTGGGCCCAGGAAACGAGCACTGACTGGTGGGACCACATCACTATGCTATGGGATGATGAGCAGTGGCTGAGGAACTTTCAAATGCATAAGGCCACTTTCCAGGACCTGTGTGAAGAAGTTTCCCCAACCCTGAAGCGTAGCAATACTAAATTGAGAGTGGAGAAGAGAGTGGCAAAAGGTCTGTGGAAGCTTGCAACGTCACACTGCTACCGGTCAGTGGGGCTTCAATTTGGAATGGGTAAATCTACCATGAAATCTGTTGTGATCCAAGTTTTCAGGGCCATTAACAGACTTCTGCTAAGAAGGGTAGTGACTCTGGGCAATGTGCAGGATATAATGGATGGTTTTGCCACGATGGGGTTCCCTAACTGTGGTGGGACAATAGACGGAACTCATATCTCTATAGTGGCACCAGACCACCTTGCCAAAGAGTACATAAACCAAAAGGGATACTTCTCAATGATGTTGCAAGCGCTGGTGGATCACAGCGGCCATTTCACCGACATCAACATGAGATGATCAGAAAAGGTGCATGAAGTGCGCATCTTTAGGAACACAGGTCTGTTCAGAAAGCTTCAAGCAGGGACTTTCTTTCAGACTGAAAAATAACCACTGGTGATGTTGACATGCCAATCCTGATCCTGGGAGACCCAGCCTATTCCTTGCTCCCATGGCTCATGAAGCCGTACACCCACAGCCTGGACAGCAGTAAGAACCTGTTCAACCATAGGCTGAGAAAGTGCAGAATGGTTATGGAATGTGCTTTTGGTCATTTAAAAGGTTGCTGGTGTTGTTTGCTTACTAGGTTAGACCTCAGTGAAAGCAATATCCCCATTAGAACATAAGAGCATAAAAACGGCTGTACTGGGTCAGACCAAAGGTCCATCTAGCCCAGTATCCTGTCTACCGATAGTGGCCAATGCCAGGTGCCCCAGTGGGAGTGAACCTAACAGGTAATGATCAAGTGACCTCTCTCCTGCCATCCATCTCCACCCTCTGACAAACAGAGGCTAGGGACCCCATTCCTTACCCATCCTGGCTAATAGACATTAACGGACATAACCTCCATGAATTTATCCAGTTCTCTTTTAAATGCTGTTATAGTCCTAGCCTTCACAACCTCATCAGGCAAGGCGTTCCACAAATTGACTGTGTGCTGTGTGAAGAAGAACTTCCTTTTAGTTGTTTTAAACCTGCTGACCATTAATTTCATTTGGTGGCCCCTAGTTCTTGTATTATGGGAACAAGTAAATTGCTTTTTCTTATTCACTTTCTCCACATCACTCATGATTTTATATACCTCTATCATATCCCCCCTTAGTCTCCTCTTTCCAAGCTGAAAAGTCCTAGCCTCTTTAATCTCTCCTCATATGGGACCCGCTCCAACCCCTAATCATTTTAGTTGCCCTTCTATGAACCTTTTCTAATTCCAGTATATCTTTTTTGAGATGAGGAGACCACATCTGTATGCAGTATTCAAGATGTGGGCCTACCATGGATTTATATAAGGGCAATAAGATACTCTCCGTCTTATTCTGTATCCCCTTTTTAATTATTCCTAACATCCTGTTTGCTTTTTTGACTGCCGCTGCACACTGCGTGGACATCTTCAGAGAACTATCCACGATGACTCCAAGATCTTTTTCCTGATTCGTTGTAGTTAAATGAGCCCCCCATCATATTGTATGCAAAGTTGGGGTTATTTTTTCCAATGTGCATTACTTTACATTTATCCACATTAAATTTCATTTGCCATTTTGTTGCCCAATCACTTAGTTTTGTGAGATCTTTTTGAAGTTCTTCAAGGTCTGCTTTGGTCTTAACTATCTTGAGCAGTTTAATATCATCTGCAAACTTTGCCACCTCACTGTTTACTCCTTTCTCCAGATCATTTATGAATAACTTGAATAGGATTGGTCCTAGGACTGACCCTTGGAGAGGGGTAACTAGTGGTGTTCCCCATTCTGATAATTTATTCCTGCTCTTTGTTCCCTGTCTTTTAACCAGTTCTCAATCCATGAAAGGATCTTCCCTCTTATCCCATGACAACTTATAAAAATTAAGAGCCTTTGGTGAGGGACCTTGTCAAAGGCTTTCTGGAAATTTAAGTACACTATGTCCACTGGATCCCCCTTGTCCACATGTTTGTTGACCCCTTCAAAGAACTCATTGTTATTGCTGCCTTCTCTACACTCCATAATATCTGTGAAACAAAGGGAAAAAAGTTTCCACTGGGGTGGGGCGGTGGGGGTTCAGGCAGATCGCCTGGCAGCCAATATTGAGCAGCCAGACACCAGGACAATAAGAAGAGCACATCAAGGGGCTCTGCATCTCTGTGAGACTTTGAAAACCAGTTTCAACAATGAGCCAGAGTAATGTGACACTTATCTGTGTTGTTTCTTACCAAACTGGCCCCTCCCTTGCATTTTCTCCCCTGTAAACTCCACCCCCACCAACCACCGTATGTTGAATGAATAAAGAGCTTTTTTTCCTTAATCTGTTAAATTTTATGATGCACACAAACACAGAGACTGCAAAGAAAAGTAAGATAATCTGGGGCAAAAGGGCTGATAACACTATTGGGGGAGGAGAAAGAAAGCTTGCTTATAGATGCACTGCGATAACAACCAACGTTGTGGAAATGGGCACCTTCTGGTCCTTGTACCCTCCCCCATGGTGTTGAGTGCAAGCAATACTGAACTTTCCCACCCACCCCTTTGCTCCCCCCACCTCATAGGACATTTGGGGGAGGTGGATGTAGAACTGGGTGATGATGGCAGCAGGTTCAGCATAGGCTGCAGAGGGTCTCTAGCATCCAGCTGCCTCTCTTGAACCTCAACCAGACACCTCAACATGTCTGATTGCTCCTTCAAAATCTGCAGCATCTCGTCCTGCATGGCACGCTCTTGTTCCCTGAAGGCTCTCCTGTCCTCCCTGTCCATGTCCAGGTTCTCGGACAGTGTAATCCTCCATGCACTGAGCTCCGTCTTGTCACTTTCAGAGGCACGCATTAACTCATTGAACATGTCCTTCCAAATCTTCTTCTTCTGCCTTCTAATCTGGGAAAGTCTCTGTCCCACTGTGGAGGATGCACAGACAGTCAAGGTTTCAGTTGCAAAGAATGCAAAGCACAAGGGTAGCATCGACAGTACATACATTCTTTTTGATGCAAGGTTAATTTTTTTTTAATAAATCCCTCAATACACTTCACTGCAAGCCACAAGGTAATCACAACCACTGGCTATTGCAAGAATCAGTTTGCTGCTCCAGCCATGGTGAGTAAGGCCATGAGACATGCTGCTTTTGTGAAGACATCCTTGGGATCACAGGTTGGAACTTGAGAAAAGCCCACTCTCCCCTAGCAACCTGGATAGTGCTTGAGGACAGGCACCAGTGTAAAGCTCCCCAGATAATTTGTTTTTTTACAAAAGTGGCACTGGTTTGGAGCGGGAGAGAAGGGCAACAAACAGGAAGCCACTCCACTCTTTTTTTCAATGCTGCTTGCAATACATAGTGATCCCTTCCAACCACTACCATGGCATGGAAAAGCATGGTTGTGTGACCCAGATTTCACCAAACGGGGGATGGATTACTTGTTGAATTGTTTGCAGCTTAAGGGCTAGCATTGAAAACTTCCCCCATTTCTCCTAGGTGACCCTATGCAATATCATTCTCCTGAGAATAACAGAGGTGGCAAGGGAGCAGATGCTGCAAGCCCCTGGGTACAGACCTGGTCCTTATGCTGTAATGCTGTGTGTGCTGCAATGATGCCAGGAGAGTTACTACCAGAGTGGCATGGGAAAGTATTCTATCATGGTGGATGAAATAAGGCAACCCTTCCCAGACACCTCCTGCAAAGGATTGCAGAGTATTTCCATGAAAGCTTCCTAGAGATCACTACGGAGGATTCCCAGGCCATCCCCATGCATATAAACAGTCTTTTTCGGAGAACACCTTCTGCATAGCTCAAGTGGCCACCGATACCCACTATACCTACATTTTTGTTCAGATTAAACATAAAAAATAATAGCATGTAACCCCTACAGTTTGATTGGATGTGTGTGTGACGGATTGGATCACAGAACCCCCCTTGGGGCTGCCAACTGATGTGCCAAGACTACTTCTACCCCTGCTTTCCCTGCCAGCTTGGGACTCCAGCACTCTGTCTTGTTGAGCCAGACACACCAGTCTGCTCCAACACAGACTCAGGGTCCGAACCACATGCCCCAAAGCTGAAGACTTAACTGAAAGCAACTTAAGAAGTGTTCCTGTCTTTAACACTCAGATGCTCAACTCCCAATGGGGTCCAAACCCCAAATAAATCTGTTTTACCCTGTATAAAGCTTATACAGGGTAAACTCAAATTGTTCGCCCTCTATAATACTGATAGAGAGATATGCACATCTGTTTGCCCCCCAAGGTATTAATACATACTCTGGGTTAATTAATAAGTAAAAAGTGATTTTATTAAATACAGAAAGTAGGATTTAAGTGGTTCCAATTAGTAACAGAGAGAACAAAGTGAATTACCAAGTAAAATAAAACAAAACACGCAAGTCTGAGTCTAATACAGTAAGAAAACTGAATACAGACAAAATCTCACCCTCAGAGATGTTTCAAGAAGTTTCTTTTGTTTGGGGTACAGACTGGACGCCTTCCTAGTCTGGGCACAATCCTTTCCCCGGTACAGCCCTTGTTCCAGTTCAGGTGGTAGCTAGGGGATTTCTCATGATGGCCGCCCCCTTTGTTATGTTCTACCCACTTATATATCTTTTGCATAAGGTGGGAATCCTTTGTCCCTCTCTTGGTTCCCACCCCTCCTTCTCAATGGAAAAGCACCAGGTTAAAGATGGATTCCAGTTCAGGTGACATGATCACATGTCACTGTAAGACTTCAAGCCTTCATTCCTCACAGGAAGGCCTGCCTGCAAACAGAGCCATCCATAGTCAATTGTCCTGGTTGATGGGAGCCATCAAGATTCCAAACCACCATCAATGACCCACACTTTGCATAATTACATTAGGCCCTCAGAGTTATATTTCATATTTCTAGTTTCAGATACAAGAGTGATACATTTATACAAATAGGATAACCACACTCCATAGATTATAAGCTTTATAATGCTATTTTACAAGAGACCTTTTGCATGAAGCATATTTTAGTTACATTATATTCACACTCATTAGCATATTTTCATAAAATCACATAGAGTGCAATGTAGCAATGTGTACTCACCCGAGGTGTCTTCCCTGGCATCACACTCTGCTGCCAACTGGTCTTGTGAAGGGACGGGCTCCAGAGTTAAAAACAGTTCTTGGCTGTCGGGGCAAATGGATCCTCTGCTTGCCTGCCTCACATTCTCCTCCTCTTCCTCGTCAACAATGTCCTCCTCGTTGTTGTTTGAGGTCACCTGGGGTTCCTGGAAGGTATGCATGGACTGTTTTGGGGTAGTGGTGGGGTCGCCGCTAATGTTCCCTCTAATTTTTTTTGTCTATGTGTGGAATGAATTTTGTTTTGTGCACCAATATGGAGGTGATGAGTGGTGGGGGTGGGGCTGGGGATAAGGGGTTTGAGGTGCGGGAGTGGGCTCAGGACTGGGGCAGAGGGTTAGGATGTAGGGGGTAAGTGCTCCAGCTTGGGGTGTGGGTTCTGGGGTGGTGCCAGGGGAGAAGCGCCCCTCCCCAGCCATGATAGCTCTGAGACCAGAGGAGAGGCACCTCTCCCTGGCCAGGGCACCTCCAGGACCCAGGTCGGGGAAGAGGCGCTTCTCCCTGACCTCAGCAGCTTTGTGGCTGGGGCCGGGGGAGAGGCGCCTCTCCCCAGCCATGGCAGCTCCGGGGCTGGGGCCAGGGGAAAGGTGCTTCTCCTTGCCTGCATGGCCCTTGATAGCTTACTGCACAGCTTAGAGGAAACTTAGGTCGCCACTGAGAATCACATGCAGCTCATAAAAGCGGCATGTCTGTGGAGCAGAACCAGAACAACTGTTCGCCTCCCTTGTCTTCTGGTATGTTTCCCTCAGCTCCTTTATTTTCACACAGCACTGCTGCGTGTCCCTGGTGTAGCCCTTCTCTCCCATGCCTGGCATGATCTTGGCATAGATGTCAGCATTTCTTTGCTGGATCAGAGCTCTGCCTGCACAGACTCTTCTCCCCACACAACAGTTAGATCCACCACCTCCTGTGAACTCCATCCTGGAGCACGTTTGCTGTCTTCAGTCTCCATGATCAGCTATGCTGGCGAGTTCTCCACGCTGATCAAACAGGAAATGAAAATTCAAATGTTCCCAGGGCTTTAACAGGGGAGCGTCTGTTCCCTGTGTACCTGGCTGACTTACAGTGGAGTTGAAAGTGCTCTCCAGAGCGGTCACAGAGGAGCAGTGTGGGACACCTCCTGGAGGCCAATTCATTCAAATTACACAGGGCAGTGTCTACACTATCCCCATGTTGAACCGTGGATGTCAAATCAAGCACTACGACTCTCGCATAGGTGGAGTACAGAAGTTGACTTTACAGGCCACTTAGGTCAGCAGAAGGTACTCGGCAGTGTAGTCATATACATTACTAGATTGACTTAATGCGGCTTATGTCGACCTAAGTTTGAAGTGTAAACACGGCCATAGTTGGGAAAGCAATCATGCTCCATTATTTCTTGTTTTGACTCTTGGCCCATATGGCTGCTCATGGACAGTCTTTTGGTGCTTTGCTACATTAGCTAATATGGTTAATGAGTCTTTGCTTTCTGAGTATGTTCATTATCTGTAGCTGTTCATTGTTAGTAGAAAGAAGCCAAAGCTTTCCCCCTTGTATCTTGCAGATTTCTATCCTACAACTGATCCCTTGCTAAAATTCCTGTTTTGGATAGCAGGCAGGGAGAGATTGGTAAAGATGGTTGTCCTTTAACTAAAGGCAATTTTGCCTGGGAATGGATTATATGAGAGGTTTCAGTCTGGCTTCAGGGAGAACAGTACTGGGATTGTTTTACTTAGCAGCACAAATGATTTATTACTAACTGATTATTCAAGTTAAATTACACTGCTCCTTCTGATAGATCTTTCTGCTGCTTTCTGTACAGTAGATCTTGGAATATTATTGAGTCATTTGAAGGAAATGCTTAGATTATGAAGAACTGTCCTGGCTTGGAGTCATTCACCATTTATAGGACATTATCAGTTTGTAACTGGGCAATTGTGGATCAAATTTTTCCTCACTGGCCCCATTACTCTCCAGAATATAATATCCTATAATTCTTTCCTTTTATTTGCTGCAGATGTGGACAAAATTCTCTAGCAGCATAATATTTATTTTAATTAGAACACAAACAATATGCATTTGTCTTTTACAGTTTTGGGCAACAAAAATGATTAGGGGTATGGAACAACTGCCGTATGGGGTGAGATTAAGAAGATTGGGACTTTTCTCTTGGTAAAGAGACAACTAAGGGGGGATATGATTGAGGTCTATAAAATCATGACAGGTGAGGAGAAAGTCAATAAGGAAGTTTTATTTACTCCTCCTCACAACACAAGAACTGGGGGTCACCAAATGAAATTAATAGGCAACAGGTTTAAAACAAACAAAAGGAAATATTTCTTCACACAACGCACACTCAACCTGTGGAATTCTTTGCCAGAGGATGTTGTGAAGGCCAAGACTATAAACAAGGTTCAAAAAAGAAGTAGATAAGTTCACAGAGAATAGGTCCATTAATGGCTATTAGTTAGGAAGGGCAGGGATGGTGTCCCTAGCCTTTGTTTGCCAGAAACTGGGAATGGGCAACAAGGGGATGGATCACTTGATGATTAATTGTTCTGTTCATTCCCTCTGAAACACCTGGCACTGGCCACTGTTGTAAAACAGGATACTGGGCTAAATGGACCTTTGGTTGGACCCAGTATAGCTGTTCTTATGTCTCTTGCAGCAGTTTTGCCCATGTCTACGTGTTTTACCAAAGCATGATCTGTGATGGTCATAAATGATTTGAAACTGAACTGAGATAATATGTATTTGCTTTTTGAAAATCTTCTGTTTCTACTAAGTAGTTGTTTTCTAGGCAGTCTAATCTATCTATATATCATACTGACTCAGTGCAGGGGATGGACTAGATGACCTCTTAAGTTCACTTCCAGCCCTCCTTTTCTATGATTTTATAGCTGAAGTATGCATCACCTTGCATTTGAGGGATCTTTTGCTAAAGAGTATCGTATATAGGCTACCAGAGTTAGAAGCTTTGGAACGAAAATAGAGTTCTATTACATATCTGGTCACCAGGTTTGCCTTTCATCATCTCAGAAGTCTTAGAGTGAAACTGCATCTTCACAATGTTGACATTTTAATTTTTATTTGCTTGACATTTTCTCCCCTGGAATCTTCTATATTATTAATGCATGCATTCTCTAGTTTTCACAATATGAACATTGGGCCCTATTCTAAATACCAGGATTGTCTCTGGTAACACTTCACTGGCTACTAGTACCATTTCAGTTTTACTTCATAATCATTTTGATCATTCCCCAACTACTGCAATGATTATCTCCTACTTCTTTCTAATACCATCTGTTTCAATTGGCCTTTAAGGCCCCTAGGATCATCTGTTTCTAGACTCTCATCTTCAGACACAGGAGAGCTTTTACTTTCCCATCTAGAAGACAGGTCTATCACTTTTGGGTATGGAAGGTAGAACGTTTAGCAATGTCACTACAAGACCATCCAATGAACCCTTCACCAGAAACATATCCCATGGAACGGTTTATATTTTTGTTTTCCTAGAAAAACTACCTATTACAAAAAATATGTATTTTTCATTTTAGATTTATCCAACACCTGCACTTTGTGCATCACCCAGTGTTGGACACTGCTGCTTCAAGCAGACCACCACACCCACATAACTGCTTGCAGGATTTGATTCTCAGTTATAAGCATAGCTCAGAGTTTTCTAACACTAGAGAGATCTTCTGAGAGGTGACAAATCCATCAGAAGTGACATTCTTATTCAAATGAGTCAATTTTTGTGCCTGACAGACATTGCCCTTGTGTCATCAGATAACCAAACAGGATAGGGTTAGAAGTGGATATTCTCACAACTTCATTTTCTGGTGACACTTATGCTAATTGAGCAATGTTGTTCAGGCACCATTCCAAATATGTTTGATTTTTTTAATATAAAATATTAAATGTGATTAAAAATGTATTATTAAGTATTTCCCTTTAAACCAAGATTGTGTAAAAAGACGAGCTATTTGCCAAGCACTTGGGTGCCATGGGTATTTACAGCTCACCCTGCTTATATTACTCACAAAAAAGTCCTGCACACACAGAAAATTTCCTTCCAGATCAGAGAGGACTTTGCTCACGGGTGGAGCGGGGAAGGTTAAAAACATTTTTATTTTTAGATTCTATAAGTATGTTTTTTCTTTTACTTGGAAAACTTCTCTTCACATTTCCCCAGCTAATGTATCATGCTGAAAAGCATCCTCTCCTTTTACATCACATAAATAAATATGTAACGCAATCACTTGGGATGCCTCACATAACACAAGGAGACAAGACATTTGAACAGAAGGTTTTCTGAACAATTTAGTAAAGAAAAACAATGTTTAGAGAGGAAAGAAAAAAGCTTTTATCTTTAGATGGGCTAGTATAAGTGCCCTACCCACATAGTTGCCTATGGGCATTTAAAGCACAGTTCTGATTTACTCCACCCTTCAGTATGGAAGCACACAGGGTCCTCCTGCTGTTAACACACTAGAGAAACATAACAGATGCCTTGTTAAAACTCACCCCTCCAGGCTAGCAGTCCACAAATAATCTCCAAATGCTTCCCACTGCTCAGCACCTGATCATGAAAGTATTAGGAAAACTAAAAACAAACTAAAGACAAAAACTAAACTAAAATACTTAATAAAACAATAAACAAACACAGCAAGAAGCTGAACTGATTAGACAAAAAGAGCAGCTCTTTTTAATGTGTTTTAAACCATTTTTACCATTATTTTATCATCTTCACTGTGGCCCAATCCTGCAACTTCTTCTGTGTGGGTGGCATACCACACATGGCCTCACTGATCTCAGCCTGCTCACATACAAGATGTTACAGAATCAGGGCTTAATTTTAAGGTCTTTGGTGCAGGACCCTGGCTTCTTATATATCTATAAATCACCAGGCATTACCTAATGACCAGTAATAAGAAGAATATTTAACACATAATATTATGACTGTAACTCTTACAATCATTTAAAAATGAATAATATAAACAAAAGCAATATATTGATTTACAGAAAGATCAGGTTTAGTGGAAATATTAGACCTGCTCAAATGCAATCATAGTTCAGATTATCTGGTCAGCCAAACACCCATTTTAACTTCCCCTCAGCCAGCATAAAAATAAGATTTTATGTCAGGTTGAATATACATTACCTGTGGTAATAAACCAAAAGAACCAACAATAAACTGGCGGAATAAGATATATCTATGGGATATTTTTTCATTATTTGTGTGTAGAATTGAACAGCGAATATTTGATATTCGACACAACTGTAGCTGAGACTCATCTAGTCATCACTACAACACTGAATGCAGGAGATGAGCTAGTCAGCAGAAAAGCATTTTCCTCAGAGGACAAAGAAATCTCTCACATATTGGTGGTTTCAATGACTATGTGTTCTCTAGTTACAAATCAAAGGCCTGATCCAACATTTGCTTTAATTAATGGCAATTCTTCCTTTGACTTCAATGGGCACTGGATCAGACCCCAAAAGCTGAAAAAATGGACTTCTTGGGTGGGACTAATTGGCTGGAAGGTTGCTAAGTCTCACACTTCATAACTAAACTTGCAGTACTATGGAAGGAATACACACACCAAAGTGTCTCAGTTCACATGCTGTGAGAAACAATATTCTATCCTTTTTGGGGGGTGGGTCTTCCTTCTATCCTTCTATCTGTCGCAGTCACATGGCACCCACATCACCATTATATCTGAGCACTTCCCAATCTTTAAAGTATTTATCCTCACAACCTTTGAGGGTGTTGTTATTCCCATTGTACAGATGGGGAACTGTAGCACAGAGAGACCAGGGCCCAGACCCACAAAGGAGCATAAACCCCAGATTTAAGTGTCTAAGTCCCAGTTTTACGCTCCACAACAATCCTGCTGAACCTAAAATAGGCACCTAAAATCACTTGGTGCCTACAGTTTTCAAAGCAAAGATTCTCTAGGCCCCTACATTTCAGCCTTTTGGCTTGTCCACTGCAGTCTCCCTCTAGGCATCCTGATGCCTGTCACCTGCCTAAGCCCCAGAGTGAGTCACAAACCAGGCAAGATCGGCTTTTGCCCACCTAAGTCACAAGCAGGCTCAGAGGGCACCTAATGGATTGGGTCCCATTGAAAATATAGCTGAAGGAAGAGGTGGTGGTTGTGCCCACCGTATAACGTTTAGCCCAGGAATTAGAAAATTCTCCTGGGATAAAGGAGATTCAGGTTCATTTCCCCTTTCCCTGAAAGAGGGGAGAAAGGATTTGAACAGGGGTCTCCCTCCTCTCATCAGAGTGTTCTTACCTTTGGACTATTGGATATGCCGATCTGCAGCTCCCTCAGTCTCTCCTGTTGAAGCTATTCCACTTTGGATAAATAACGAGAGTCATGGGAGCAGGGGGACGGGGACTGTGACTGGGTTCTCCCACCTCCGAGGCAAGTGCTCTAACCACCGGGCTAAAAGATATGCATTGGGTGACACCAACCCTGCAGCCATTTCGTATGGAATAAAGCAGGCACCTGACTCAGTCCCCCAAGATGTGGCTTAGATGCCTAAGCCACCCGACTCCATGTGATAGGTTCCTGTTTGAGGATTGCCAAGGAGAGATAACCCCCTCCTTCCCTCTCCCCCTGTCTCAATTTAAGACATCTATCTCCAAGAGCAGGGTGAGGCTTAGCGCACACACACACACACCCACACTTGTTGTCAGTCTCTCCCTAGCTAGCTTAGGTGGTTCCCTGCCTAGTATGCTATCCTTTGTGGATAGTATTGGTACCCATCTCTCCTCATTCATTATATAGGGAGTGTAGGTAACTAACTAGGGCTTTGTGGATTGCACTGTTGCTCCTGGAATTTTCTAAGACCATGACACTCCGTGCTGCTATGCCTAGATCCCTTTACATATCTTACCCTAAGTGACTTGCCCAAGGTCACACAGGTAGTCTGTGGTAAAGCAGGGACTCAAATTTAGGGCTCCCAAAGCATAGGCTTGTGTTTTAATCAGTGGATCATCCTGTTTCCTCTTAATTTCTTCAGACTTCATCTTCCTTAGTAATTCTCTAACCCCTCCCCCCCCCAGATTGACATTACCACTCTCTCCTATTAATTCAATTTGGCCTCATCTGTCTCCATTGCTATCTAGGCCACCAAATGAATTGCTCTCGCTAGTGAACATGTTTTATTTGTCCTTCACACAGTTCTTACTGCCCTCTGCCATCATTGTTTGTTTTTGTACTCTTCGGTATATTACAGTGTTTTAACTGTATTTTTAGACGGTTTTAAAATTACTGCATGGCCATCTGTGCTCCCTTTCCCATTGGCCTGTTCTTTAAATAATTTCATATTGGCTATTTTGAGTGGGATTTTCAAAAGCACTCAGCCCTGCTCTCATTACGGTATTAATGCTGATTACTTTTTAAAATCTCATTTTGACACACATGTGGTCAAATGTGTGAAATGATTGATCTCTTGTTCCTTCTAGTTTTTGTTTTTTGACTCTGTTTACCCAACCTATTAATAATAATTTGCATAACCATTTGCAGATCTCACAGCAGTTTATAAAGGTGAGTAAACATGATCATACTCATTCAGTGGATGTGGAAATTGAGATGAGAGTTGACTTGGTTACACAATGTCCCAATTACAGACACTGGAACACATTCTGAACCTTCTCAAACCCAGTCCTGTGCTCTAACCACTACTGCAGGAGAAGCCGCTTGCCACAGTAGTGAGGACTGCCTTCCTTCATCATTGCCTGGCAAGAAAACTCCATTCCCTCCTCTTAGATGAGAACCCCAACCATTACAAATCTATGCTTTCAGCACCTCCAGATTAGTCTATTACAACTCATTCCACCTGAGACTTTACAGAACTGACTCAAGACAACTGAGATTGGTGTAGTATGCAGCAATGCACCTCATAAACCATAAAGATAAATGGAAATACAATACACCTGAGCTTTGTACATTCTACTGGCTCCCCATTAACTCCAGAAGTCATGTCAAAGTGTTGGTCTCAATCTGTAAAGCTCTAAACAGGACCCGGTTGTGCCAACCGAGAGGAGTCGTGATTTACCCACACCTTGAAAAAAAACTGGTGTGTGTGCGCGCGTGTGTCTGTGTGTATAAAAACAAAACGCCAACACTCCAAATGGAGGGGAAATAACAGAAGAAATGAAACAAAAATGATTAGGGGGCTGGAGCACATGACTTATGAGGAGAGGCTGAGGGAACTGGGATTGTTTAGTCTGCAGAAGAGAAGAATGAGGAGGGATTTGATAGCTGCTTTCAGCTACCTGAAAGGAGTGTTGTGGTCAAAGACACCCACGCAATGATTTTAGTTCAAAGACTCAAGCCTGAGGCCAGTTTATTAACATACATACCAGTGCACTGGGGTGCAGTCCGAAGACTGACACACCGAGGGCTGCTCGCAGGCGGGTTTTTATTTCATTAAACCGCAAGCAAAGTACAAACAATACATCATGAGTTAAGAAATTAGAGTCGGGGTCAGTCCCTCCCTTAAACCGAGAATTAAGAAATTAGAGTCGGGGTCAGTCCCTCCCTTAAACCGAGAATTAAGAAACTAGGGTCGGGGTCAATCCTTCCCTTAAACCGAGAGTTAAGAAATTAGGGTTGGGGTCAGTCCCCCCTCCCCTTTCCCCCCAGGTACCTTCCTCATTAATTTCCGAGAAGTGGGTGTTTATTTAGGTAGAAGGGCGCTTGGTGGTTTTCCCTAGGGGTGGTACTTGGCACCAGTTTGGGTACATTTCTCAAGACACAGGTTATTTTCTGGGGTCTTTTGGTTAAAGATGGGGGGGGTTTTCCATGGGATGCCTAAAGAGGATCTATGATTGGCTATTTTTGCAGATAGCTGGAATCACGGTGTGGGTCACAGATCACCCAAAGGAGAAGCTGCATGAGTTAAGAAATTGCATGTAGCTAAAGTTACCTATTGCTTCACACAAGTGGTTATTATATTTCATTAGTCATGAAAATATTTCATTAGTGCTGCTGCTGGGACCTTTTTTTTGTATTCTTTCCCTCCTTGCCCCCCCCCCTCCTCTGGTCATGACCCTTGACCGAGTTTGGCAGGGAATTGTGCAGTCTAGTCTAGTTCAGGCCTTGGCCTGTACTGCTTTGTGTAAGGGTAGTTAGCATAACAGATCTCTGTTGGAGGTTTTATTTTGGTAGGGTTACCATATTTCAACAAGCAAAAAAGAGGACGGGAGGAGCCCCGCCCTAGCCCCGCCCCTGCCCCTCCCACTTCCCGCCCCCCCAGAACCCCCAACCCTCCCCCCGTTCCTTGTCCCCTGACTGCCCCCTCCTGGGACCCCTGCCCCTAACTGCCCCCCGGGACTCCACTCCCTATCTAAGCCTCCTTGCCTCTTGTCCCCTGACTGCCCCAACCCTTATCCACACCCCCACCCCCAGACAGACCCCTGGGACTCCCACGCCCCATCCAACCACTCCCCACCCCCTGACAGCCCCCCCCGAACTCCCAACCCATCTAAACCCCTCTGCTCCCTGTCCCCTGACTGCTCCGATCCCTCTCCGCACTCCTGCCCCCTGACAGCCCCCCCCCAGAACTCCCAACCCATCTAAACCCCTCTGCTCCCTGTCCCCTGACTGCTCCGATCCCTCTCCCCACTCCTGCCCCCTGACAGCTCCCCCCCAGAACTCCCAGCCCCCTACCCCCCGCTCCTTGTCCCCTGACTGCCCCCTCCTGGGACCCCTGCTCCTAACTGCCCTCCAGAACCCCACCCCCTACCTAAGACTCCCTGTTCCTTGTCCCCTAACTGCCCCCTCCTAAGACCCCCCCCCAACTGCCCCCCAGGACCCTACCCCCTACCTGTACCCTGACTGCCCAAAACTTTCTCCACTCCCCTCCAAAAGCCCCCCCCCGTTTCTTGACTGCCCCCTCCAGAACCTCCCTGTCCCTTCTTCTGCCCCCCCTTACCCTGCTGCTCAGAACAGGGTGTTGGGCTCTGTGCCAGCCGGACACATGGCTGAGCTCCCCAGCACAACACAAAACCCGGTCCCTGGCCCTGCACAGGGCTGCCAGAGCGGGCTGCAGGAGGAGGAGCTGCCGGCCGGCTCAGAATGCAGGGAGGGGGGGGTGGGAGGAGGAAGCTGCTCCGGAGTCCAGCCCGGGACTTTCCTGCAGCCCTCCCAGCCCCTCGCTCTGCCGGGGGAGGGGAAATCCCGGACATTGTGAGTGCTTTACAAATTCCCCCCGGACGCTATTTTTAGCACACAAAAGGAGGACATGTCCGGGAAAATCCGGATGAATGGTAACCCTAATTTTGGGGCCTTCAGATTCACCGCTCTGGCTATTAAAAAGAAGGCCCCCCTGTTCCATTTCCCCACAGGGGGTTCCAAAGAGGATGGATCTAGACTGTTCTCAGTGGTACCACATGACAGAACAAGGAGTAATGGTCTCAAGTTGCAGTGGGGGAGGCTTAGGTTGGATATTAGGAAAAACTTTTTCACTAGGACTGTGGTGAAACATTGGAATGGGTTACCTAGGGAAGTGGTGGAATCTCCTTCCTTAGAGGTTTTTAAGGTCAGGCTTGACAAAGCCCTGGCTGGGATGATTTAGTTGGGGATTGGTCCTGCTTTGAGCAGGGGGTTGGACTAGATGACCTCCTGAGATCCCTTCCAACCCTGATATTCTATGATTCTATGAAAACAGAAGCTTTCAATTCTGTAAGAAAAACACAAGAATCCCATGAATTAGTCTACTAATGAATCAGGCCTACAACTTCTTTGACTCCTTCCTTTAGATACTGATTACACTGAATTGTTTTACAGCATTGTCCTTGTGTAGTTCTTTGCTGTTTACTGGACCAAGCCAGATTCCCACTGAAACTGCCAGCCATCCTGTATTCATTCCATCACCTCATTCAATTGCTTTTCTAAGGTTAGTGTTTCTCTGTAAAGTCTTCCTCATGTTTCCTACTAACTTCAACACACTTATGATAGTTGGAATTAAATGTAAAAGTATTCTCATAGCTGCCAGTTTTGTGCAGCTCCATGTGTGAAATTGTACGCAAATTATTTAATGAACTAATTTACATAGCAGCATACATTTCAGCTTAAGGCCACTACCTAAACACTCTCCCCCAAGCAGTGGTGAGAGTAGGGCACAAAGCTGCCTAAAATTTGGCTGCGGTGAGGCAAGGCCAGATAAAGGGTTAGTAGGGGGGAGGGTAGGTGATTAGGGGGAGGATGCTGGAGGTTATCTGGGGTTGCCGGTTATGTGCATTCATACTAGGGTGTCTACATCACTGAGTGCTTTTGGGTAGCTGTGGGGGTTGGTGTGGCTGCGTGCTATCAGGGGGTGTCTGGAGTAAGTGGTACAAATGCTGCATGCGGCGATATCTGGGAGTGCTGGGATAGTTGGGGGCTGGATGGGAGATGGGCTCTGGTCCCTGAAGAGGGTAGGGGCCTGGAGAGGGTTTCTGAGGGGCTGGTTAGGGAAGCAGCGGTCTCAGGTTTTGCTGGGGTCTGGCTGAGGGAGCCTGGGGCTGTTATTTAGGTTACATAATCTTTCTTCCCAGCCAACCTGCCACCTGCTGCAGCCAAGGCACTATGCTGCTGCTCCTTTCCCAGCTGAATCCAGTACTGGGAGCATCTGGAGGGAAGGCAGAGTGCTGCCCTGAAGCGCTGAGCTTCATTGAGCAGCAGTGAGAGGCCTCAGGAGGAACTGAAGTTTCTGCTCTCAGGCCAGCTGGGCTATGTGACATTCAAACTGAGCTGTGAGCAGGCAGGACAGAGCTGCCAAATGCATGATTGTCATGTGTGATGCACAGAATTCGGCAGCACTGCAGACTTGCCAAGAGTTCCACCCAGGGTCAGTAGAAAGCAGGAGTATTAATAAAGCTACTGAATATGAGGCTTATGGTACATATGGAAATATTTTAAATTTGCACATGCAGACCTGCCACGTGTAGGTGCTTTCCCCATACACTATGGGGCTTCCAATACTTCTATGGGATGCCCCAGCCCACATGGAAATACCTTCTGATTTGCTGATTTCACCATCATCCCACCTCCTGGGGAAGGGGAAGTCAGTTTTAGGAGCTGCATGTGGTGAGCAATCAGTTGGCATTTAACATTTGCAGTAGCCAGTGCTCCTTTGCCTACCCCTACCTCCCCAAGTGTAAGCGGACTGTTGGCCCCTTACTAAAACTCAGTGGGGGTGTTTTGGTTGGCTAGCTCCCAGTACCAAAAGGAAGGGGAAGAGTCGATGGCAAATCAGGAGCCTGAGACTGACAGTCCCCAGGAACAATGGGGAGAGGCCAATGCTCCAGGTCAGCCTGACTGACAGGGCGGGCAGGCTAATGAGGGAGTCAGGAGGCCAGGGGGGTCCCATCCTCCGTGTGAGCTGGAATTGCCTGGTCAGACAGAGTGGGGCCGAGCTAAGGGGAGAGCAGGAGCTAGAGCTGAGCTGGGGAGCAGGGCTGCGCCAGCCAGTGACACAAAAAAGCCACAGAAGCAGCCCAGAGAGCAGGCCTGTGCTGGGAGGAGAGCTGCAGCAACCAGAGCCAGAGGGGCCAGTGGGGTTGCCAGGCATCCAGTTTCTGACTGGAACACCTGGTCGAAAAGGGACCCTGGCAGCTGCGGTCAGCACTGCTGACCGGGCCGTTAAAAGTCCGGTCGGCAGCGCAGCAGGGCTAAGGCAGGCTCCCTGCCTGCCCTGGGTCTGTACGGCTCCCAGAAGCAGCCAGTATGTCCCTGCACACCAAAGCGCAGAGTTAGCCAGGGAGGCTCTGCAGCTCCCATTGGCCAGGAACTGCAGCAAATGGTAGCTGTAGGGGCGGCACCTGCTGCCAGGGGGGAAGCGCGCAAAGCCGCCTAGCCGTGCCTCCCCCTAGGGGCCACAGGGACATGCCAGCCTGAAGTAAGTGCTGCCTGGAGACCGCACCCCACATCCCCTCCCATACCCCAACCCCCTGCCCCAGCCCTGAGCCCCCTCCCATACCCCAAAGCCCTCATCCCCGACCCCACCCCAGAGCCCACTCCCCGAGCCAGAGCCCTCACCCTCTGCCCCAGCCCAGTGAAAATGAATGAGGGTGGCTAAGAGCAAGCGAGGGAGGGAGGGGGGAATGGAGTGAGCGGGGGCGAGGCCTCAGAGAAGGGGTAGGGTAGCGGTGGGGGTTTTGGGAGGGGTAAGGGTGTTAAATTTTTCTGCAATCAGAAAGTTGGTAATGCTAGGGGCCAGAAAAAGCAGCCCAGGGGGCTGGAGGCAGAGCAGCATCAGTACTGAGGCAGAATGGAGCTGGGGCTGGAGCAGTCCTGAGCCAGGTGCAGTGAGCAGCTGGGAAGAGTGAGGGGGGGGGAACCCTGGGCAGCCCTCGAGTGCCGGGAGAAGCCCCAGCCAAGAGTCCTTGCAGGCCAGACTTGGAGGGGGATCATAACCCTGACCAGGATGGGGGGGCTGATGCTGGGAAGAAGGGTCCTGCCACCTAGAGGTGAAAGCATGTGCCCACTACCAGAGCAAGTGTCTGACCTGCAGCATCCCTGCAGCACAGCCAGGGCCTGAGAAGGAGACGTGGGACGTGTGCGGAACAGACTGTGAACTTTCCTTACAATCCAGAGATGGCTGTTCATGATGTTCCTGTGCCACAGAGTGGGGTGATGTGTTTTCCTGTAACCTTTCCCATTTTTTCCTTATTTTTTTAATTGATTGCTGTTTAATTGTATTTGCTTTGAACTGTATGTAATGATCAGTGGATCAGGGAAGCATCCAGTGCGGAGAGAGCACCACAGAGTGGGGACACCCTAGCCCCTGTCCTAAGTGACTATGACAAGGTTGGGGATCGAGCCCTCCAGGAATCCTGGGCCCAGCCTTGTTGGGGTTACGACAACTCTGTCATACAGGAGAGTGGAAAGGGAGCCCTCAGGCAGGCTTCTGGATAAAGGAAGTGGGAGTGAGGACTCAGATCCTTTCACTAGCCAAGTCCACCAGGGTAGTGTATAAGCCAAGAAAGTTCCCCACAGTAGCGGGACCATTGCCCCGCTTATACAAACCCCAGGCTGAGAGCCAGCTGGAGAGAAGCAGCTTCTTGCTGGCTCTGTAGTTTCCACCACTAATTTCCCTCCACCCATCTTGTCCAAACCTCCTGGGGGAGAAGGGTAAAGAGGCCACTAATGCTGACTTCTCCCAGACTGGGTGAGGGGACAAAGGTCCCCTGCTTTCCATCCACTCCTCCCAAAATCTGGAGGAGAGCAGCTGCAGCTGCTCCAGCAGCAGAGGAGAGAGAGTGAGAAGTAAAGCAGCCCAGCAGAGCTGAGAGACAGGGGCCAGGAATGGAGCAGGACTAGCACCCACGCTGCAAATAGGTATGGATCGGGGCAGGGCAGGGTGTTCCAGCAGACAGGGGGCAGGATTAGTGATGGTCTGTGTGGATAACAGAATTAATTGGGAGTCAGAAATGGGATTAATTAGGCGACCTTCCTATAGAGGGAATAGAATTTATTGGGGACTCTGTGCTGGGGGGAGCCATGTTATTTGGAGGAACACGTGGAACATATATAATTAACTAGGGGGGGGCTATGTGTAGGATAAGAGAATTAATCAGGACTGCATGGAGCATGCAGCTTGGGTGCTGTGCATTGGAGAGATTGACAGAATTACTATTTGTGCGACAGATGTAATGCGTGGTGCACTAGGGATAAGTATTGATTTTATAGATGTGGGGGAGAGGATGAGGGCATGGGGAAAGGTAAGAAAGGAGCTCTCTCCCTCCTAGAGTCCATTCTCTCCTCCCTGGGGAGTTTTGCCAGTTTTCTCTGCTTTTTTATATGGGAGGAAGACTGAAAGAAGGTCAGGGCTATGGAGAGAGAAAAAGCACACCCTAACAACGGAGCCAACACCACCCACGACATTTATATCAATCAGACTTAAGGGTGCTTGGTGGGGGTGTCCAGCTCTTCTCCATTGTCGTCGTCGTCGAGGACTCCAATGATATGGCCAGTAGTAGGAGAGGAGCTGGCCTGGCATGTACTCCCCATAACATCAGACCCCCTGCCTACATCAAGGGAGAGGAACTGTGACCATCACCAAGTACTCTAACCCACCTGTTTTTGACATATGCAAATTCAAATCTATTGGCTTCTGATTGACCGCTATTGGCAGGTGACCAGCATGCTTTAGAGCTAAACTAAGTGTCACTTTTTGCTCACTAAGGTTTAAGTAAAGCATTCAAACACTGATCAAAGTAAGAATTAAGTAATGTATTAAAACACCAAGAAGGGGGACTGAATCCTGAGCCCACCCAAGCCTCGCTGCTCCAGGTCGGGGGGCCAAAGCCAAACGTGGGTAGTGGGGCTTGGGCTTCAGCACCGGGCAGTAGGGCTCAGGCTTTGGCCCTGGGCCCCAGCAAGTCTAATGCCAGCCCTGGCGACCCCATGAAGATGGGATCGTGGGACTCACTTTGGGGTCCCAACCCACAGTTTGAGAACCGCTGCCCTAGATGCATGCTTATAGTTCACCCAACCATCTTACACTAATGCCCGTTTTCATTCTTTTAGTCCAGAAATAATAAAACAACATTGAAAATAAATAGTAAACAATAAAACCTGAACATAATGGCTGGGATTTATTTACAAAGGAATTTAAGGGACTTAGATGTCAAAATCCCATTCAAATTGTGTACCTAACTCCCACTGGTGCCTTTGACAACCCCAGGCTAGATTTACATATACCATATAATCTAGAAACAGAGAGGGGAAAATGCCAGTTATTCTGGATGCCATGGGTGGTGGCAGCTCCTTTTCTCCTGAGTGAGTTTGGGGGTGCTCTCTTCGTCCATAGGCCTGACCTTCTTTCAGTCTTCCACCACAAACCTACTCTCCCCTACCCATCCCACCTCCTCCCAGAAAATATCTTCTCACAGTGTCTGTCTCTCTCTCTAATATATGGGTGTGATCCTCTTGGGGTTTAGAGAGCATGGCCCCTTGTCATCAGAGGAAGTGCTGGTTGTTCTGGGGAGAGGAGAATGGAAGAGAGATGGGGGTGGGGAGTGTCTGTAGCTCCAGACAAGAAGGCCTACAGCGAGCAGGCCCTCACATTGTGAAGGAGCCAAGAACCAGCCCGAAGCCCAGGAGGGACAGAGCATCTGGGGACGTCCCAAGATGAGAACCAGGAGGAGCACCATGCAAGGGAAGAATTACCTGAGAAGGGGCAAACCAGAGCCAGTCCCAGTATCACTGTTTCCCAGAGCTGTATGGGGCCAGGAGTACTGGGGCTTGTGACCTGGCATTGAGAGTAAGGAGTGTTGCTGTAGCTAGTTAAGTGGGAAGGATGTCACTCTGTCTGAATTTGCAGAGAACAGCAGAAGAGGGGTGGATCATATTTGAAATTTCTTGTCTACCCACACACACACACACACACACACACACACACACACACACACACACACACAAAAGACAAGCAGCATCTAAGACATTTTCTCAGTTCCGTACACTAAAGCCATAGGAAAGACTCCCTCTGAACACTCACACTTTCCAAACTCTACCCAAAACTGATTTGTTTTAATAAAAACAATAAAAAATTCACCAAGAACTGATACCAAGCCCTGCCCTTCCCCAATCCTTTCCACATACATATTTTTCCTTCCAGATTATTTGTTTTAAAGTCCAGAGAGCTAGAGTTAGGCAGCACATCTTTAGAGTAATTCTAGTCTCATAATGATGCTAAGAGTTTTAAAAGGAATAGAATGTGCCTGGGCAGATTAGATTGGCCAAATGGCTTTAAACATCAAATTAACTCACCCTTGACACCAGACAGGTTGATTTATTATACTGTTAGCCCTCCTGACAACATGCACTGTGGTCTTGGCACTGTCTGGTCATTTTTCAAGCTCTCTGCTCACTACTGGCACCTACCCCCTCTAACACATTACATCAGACAGTTCAGCTACAGAATGCTAAAAGTGTTCTGTTTTTTTTTAAAGCAGCCTAAATGTAAATTATAATTTAATGAAAGAGGAAGGAGTCAGTGTTTGTATCTGCTGGACAAATAAATAGATATGGGCTAGGATGCGTCAAAAGGACACAGTTTATAGTATTTTATTTATTTATAGTGGTGCCTACTCAGGAAGGCTGCTCCAATAAGTTCACAATCTAGTAAGGGCCAGTATGTAGCTGCCCCATGCAAGGAGTATCCCCAGGAAATAATTGTGGTGGAAAGAACCACAATATCCTCTGTGCTCCAGGGGGCTAAAATTTGCCACTGGCCTACAGGAGTAAGGAGGTGCACATCACCACTGGCCACAACCAGGGGCATTCAGCCTGCAGAGTCCAGAGGCAAGCAGAATGCCTTCACAGGAAAACTGAAGGAGCACATTGAGATTTGGTGCTTATATCTCCATAGTAGGTTAAATATGCAAGTCCCCTTCCCAGCACTGGCCATGGCCTCCAATCATTATGCAAGAGGTGCCAGACCTTAAACCATTTGGGTTGCAGTTTATTTCCAAAAGAAATAACTCTTCATCCATCTTCCCTTATTTTATCTAAGATACATAGAAACACAGCTCTGCTAAGTTAGATATCAAAGTAGATTCCTGGATTCCAAGGCCAGAAGGGACTACTGAGATCATCTAGTTTGACCTCCTGTATAACAGAGGTCATAGAACTTCTCCAAAATAATTCCTGAAGAATATTGCAGAAAAACATCCAATCTTGATTTTAAAATGGCCAGAGATGGAGAATCCACCACGACCCTTGGTAGACTGTTCCAATGGTTAAATACCTGCTCTGTAAAAAAAATTTACACCTCTTATTTCCAGTCTGAATTTGTCTAGCTTCAACTTCCAGTCATTGAATCATGTTATATCTTTGACTGAGAGTTTGAAGAGCCCATTATCAAATATTTGTTCCTCGTGTGGGTATTTACAACTGTGATCAAGTCACCTCTTTAACCTTCTCTTTATTAAGCTAAGTAAATTGTATTCCTTGAGTTTATTACTCTAAGGCATGTTTTCTAATCCTTTATTCATTCTCGTGACTTTTCTCTAAGCCTTCTCCAATTTATAACATCCTTCTTGAATTGTGACACCAAACTTGGACACAGTATTCCAGCAGTGGTCATACCAGTACCAAATATATATATATATATATATATATAAGTAAAATAACCTCTTTACTCCTACTTGAGATTCTTCTGCTTATGCATCCAAGGACTACTTCCAACTATTATGAAAATAAAAGATTTTCTTTAATATTCACAAACTATTTCCATACATGGTCTGCAAGGTCTTCAATTCTATGAAGGCCAGTGTCCTTTGATAATGGGTTTGTTTTCAACTTGTTGGCTCCAAACTTCCCTATCTTTATTTCATACATTTCCCACAGCTTCATGAAACAATTAGAGGTTCATCAATATCTGAGCAATTTTGTTTTCAGCAATCTGTAACACAAAGGCACATGACACCCGAAGTGTATTTTTACTTAATATGACTTTTTTTGAAATAACTTTCCATCTGTAACGGTCCGAGACTCACCACTGCGGCACCTCCTGCTGTCGTCCTGGGAATTAGCTCTTTCACAGCCTCGGAGCGCCCTCTGCAGGCCCCTGTCTCACCTTGCTTGGCCCCCATGTCTCTCCGGACCCCGGTGCCCCTTTCCACTGAGGTTCTGCCCCTTGCAATATCCCTGCAGTCTCGATGGGTCTCCCCTCCCCAGGGAACCCCACCCCCCTATCCCCACCTGGCCTCAGTCTTGGCTACTGCCAGTCCCCATCTAGCCCCCGCTCACTGGAGCAGACTGCAGTATGATTGCCACCCATCACTGGCAAGGAGGGTTTGGGCCTGCTGCCTCTGCCTACCTGTGGGCTGCCCTCTGCAACCCCAGTACCTTTTGGCTTTGCACTAAGCCGGCAGCTTAGGTTAGTCGTCTCTTCAGATTCCATGGTCTCATGCCATCATTTGCCTAAATGTGGTAACACAACACACACTGTGATTGTTGGACTCATATTTAGAACATGGAAATTCATATGTCTGGCTGCATTGCCTGTTCAGCATTGCCTTCTCTATTTTATTTCTGTGGCTCTCACTCCTTGCACTACTGCCTTCACTGTCACCTTCATGTTCATACTTCTCTCGGCTGCCCTCCCACTGTGATTAGTGCTGCAGGCCTTCATGGACTTCAGAGCAGAAAAGGAGGAGGAGGTGGTGACTCCAGGTGGCCATTCCTGCCACTTTTGATCTTCGTGCAGGACATGGGGAAGCAGGAGGAAACTCCTAGAGGCAGCTTCTGCCACTTATACAGGACCTGAAAAAAGGGAGAGGAAGCTATGAATATGTATTTCAGAGATATTTTAGCTTTGCATCATGTCTCATTTACCAAATCTCCACACTTCACCAGGAGAATATGCCTTGTGACTTGAAAGCTCTTGTCCTACAGAACATCATTACCTAATTATGTTTCTCTTCTAATAGCATATGCAAAATTACTGTGTAATTTTTTCTGTTTGGTTTTCTATTCCACAACAGCCAACTAAGATGCTTTCACTGGAGGAAAAAAAAACTACTTCTTTCCCTTGAAACGCAGGATGTCATGATTATATTTGGATATTCTTAGCATGAACCAAACCAGACAAATCCTGGCTGTTGCACAGTAGGGAAGCTCAGACATTTATCATTGGTACAACATGAGCATCATTCACAAAGAGTCACTGTATGTCAAAAAGAGCAGGAAGAACTGAAATGAAGCTATTTGTTGAATTCAGTCTCAAATTTTGTTTTCATAGACTCATAGACTTTAAAGTCAGAAGGGACTATTATGATCGTCTAGTCTGACCTCCTGCTCAGCGCAGGCTACAGAACTCACCCACCCACTCCTGTAACAAACCCCTAACTTAGTCTGAGCTATTGAAGTCCTCAAATCATGGTTTAAAGACCTCAAGGTGCAGAGAATCCTCCAGCAAGTGACCCATGCCCCACACTGCAGAGGAAGGTGAAAAACCCCCAGGGCCCCTGCCAATCTGCCCTGGAGGAAAATTCCTTCCCGACCCCAAATATGGAGATCAGCTAAACCCTGAGCATGTGGGCAAGACTCACCAGCCAGCACCCCGGAAAGAATTCTCTGTAGTAACTCAGATCCCACCCCAGGCCATTGGGCATATTTACCACTAATAGTCAAAGATCAATTAATTGCCAAAATTAGGATATCCCATCATACCATCCCCTCCATAAATTTATCAAGCTTAGTCTTGAAGCCAGATATGTCTTTTGCCTGCACTGCTCCCCTTGGAAGGCTGTTCCAGAACTTCACTTCTCTGATGGTTAGAAACCTTCATCTAATTTCAAGACTAAACTTCCAGATGGCCAGTTTATATCCATTTGTTCTTGTGTCCACATTGGTACTGAGCTTAAATAATTCCTCTCCCTCCCTGGTATTTATCCCTCTGATATATTTATAGAGAGCAATCATATCTCCCCTCAGCCTTCTTTTGGTTAGGCTAAACAAGCCAAGCTCTTTGAGTCTCCTTTTATAAGACAGGTTTTTCATTCCTCAGATCATCCTAGTATCCCTTCTCTGTACCTGTTCCAGTTTGAATTCATCCTTCTTAAATACGGGAGACCAGAACTGCACACAGTATTCCAGATGAGGTCTCACCAGTGCCTTGTATAACTGTACTAACACATCCTTATCTCTACTGGAAATACCTTGCCTGATGCATCCCAAGACCGCATTCGCTTTTTTCATGGTCATATCACATTGGCGACTCATAGTCATCCTGTGATCAACCAATACTCCGAGGTCCTTCTCCTCCTCTGTTACTTCCAACTGATGTGTCCACATCTTATAACAAAAATTCTTGTTATTAATTCCTAAATGCATGACCTTGCATTTTTCACTTTTAATTTAATCCTATTACTTTTACTCCAGTTTATAAGGTCATCCAGATCTTCCTGTATGATATCCTGGTCCTTCTCTGTATTGGCAATACCTCCCAGCTTTGTGTCATCCACAAACTTTATTAGCACATTCCCACTTTTTGTGCCAAGGTCAGTAATAAAAAGATTAAATAAAATTGGTCCCAAAACCGATCCCTGAGGAACTCCATTAGTAACCTCCCTCCAGCTTGACAGTTCACCTTTTAGTATGACCTGTTTGCAAATCCAATATTTGTTGCTTACATGAATGTTTGTACAAACGGCATTTTATCTGAATGTTCATGAATAAAATGAACTATCTGTATAATCTGAAATTCATTTCAGGATCATGGGAGTTCTGATTTAGGACAGAAGAGGTAATACCAGAAAAAGTTATACAGTGACAATGAAATATAACAAATAGGGTGAAAAAAAAGTTGAGACAACCAATAGGTTACATTTTTGCTGACATTTTTCATATGATTCCATCAAAAAAATGACAGGAATATGAAAAATTGTATAAACACCAACTTTTTTATAAAAAGTTTTTAAATAAAAAAAGACTGTATATTTTAAAGAAAGAAAAAAGTAACCAATATCTCCACCAGCTCTAATGGAAAAATCTCCAACTACACTACCTAACGTTTTTTTAAAACAAAATCTAGCAGCGGGCTGGGAGCCAGGAAATTCCAAGTTCCATTCTCCCCGCCTCGCCAAATCACTGTAATGATGTGTAGATAGGTGTTCTAACACTTTACAAGTGTTGTTTAGTAGCTAAATATTGCTGATCCCATTTTACTGTCAGGGTTCTCTCCTTGACCTACTCATTTCCATAGGCACCTTCATCTACTCTCAGACTCAGCTAGTCACTTTAGGCTGGTAACTTGCAAATCTGTTTCTCCACCTGATCTCTATTCCCTGTGTTCAGTCCTACATATCAGCTTCGTTCTTCCAAATTTTGTCATGGATAACTTGCTGACAACTGTAACACTTCTCTACAGCCAAAATGCTTCTGAAATAAATGTAGTCAAACTTTACTAATTCTGGGTCACTGAGAACGAAAATGATGCTTAAAATTGTTGATTAGCTCTAGTTTTCAAGATATGCTATTGGGTCAGTATATACAACCCTTGACTTGGGAATGGCGGAGTATAAGTGAGTTATAAAGGGAAGGGATCTCAATTTAAACCAGAAATGACTAAAATACATCTTTGACTGGATCTATGAATAAATCTATGACTGGGTTTGGACAGTACTTGCTTTTTAGGCAAAACAATGAATGATGCAATCTGAAGCTGGTATTGCATCATCCATGATACGAATTGCATCATGTTATTCCTAGAAGTCATGGATGATGCAATCATAACGAAGCTTACATCACTCTGCTGAACAATTGCCCTATATCAGCCCTAGAAATCATACAGTGTCATGCTCTCTTATTTGTCAGTGTTTGATTTTGCAAAGGGACACATTTCTGTTTAGCCAAAGTGAGCAGAGATGCCTCGTACTTGTGTGAACAGTGCAGATAACTTCTGCTATGTTTGTGGTGAAGTGACTTTTGCATCACAAAAGCGCAGTATAACCACTATGGTTAAGAAAGCCTATCACCTTTATTTTGGCTGCAAAATTGGAGATCAGGACAAGAGTGGACCCCACACATATGCTGCCACACTTGTGCAACAAATCTTCGCCAGTGGTTGAACAGGAAAAGGAAATCTATGCCTTCTGCAGTGCCAATGATTTGGAGAGAGCCAACAGATCATACCAGCAATTGTTACTTCTGCATGGTGCCTCCAGTTGGGAAAGGTATGTCAAAGAAGAAAAAGTGGACTGTGCATTATCCAAACATTCCATCAGCTATATGTCCAGTACCCCACGGAGAAGGACTGCCGGTTCTTGATGCACCAGAATCATTCTCACTTGAGTCAGATGAGGAAGAGGATGAAACTTCTGGTCCTGAATCATCAATGTCACAGGACCCACATTTTCTCCCAATCTCCTCCTCTGAACCACACCTCATAACACAAGGTGAACTGAATGACCTTGTCAGGGATTTGGACTACCCAAGAGTAAGGCAGAGCTGTTGGGCTCCAGACTACAGCGGTGGAATCTCCTGGCAGGTGATGTTAGGGTTTCCATGTTCCGTGACCGTCAAAAGGATCTTGTCCCATTCTTCTTCATGGAAGGTGATCTTGTAGCCTGCAGCAACATTGATGGTGTGATGGCAGCCCTCAACATCGTTCACGATCCAGATGAGTGGAGACTGTTCTTTGATTCGTCAAAGACGAGTCTTAAAGCTGTTTTACTGCATAATGGCAATGTTTTGCCATCAATTCCAGTTGATCATACAGTCCATATGAAGGAAACCTATGACAACATGAAACAACTTTTGAGGTGCATAAACTATGACCAACATCAGCGGCAGCTTTGTGGCAATTTGAAGGTTGCTGCTCTCTTGCTTGGTCTGCAGACTGGATACACAAAGTACTGCTGTTTTCTCTGTGAACGGGATAGTCGTGCAAGAGATTCCCACTACATCAAGAAAGATTGGCCACTCCGACAGTCATTGGAGCCTGGGAGAAAAAGTGTTCAGCATCCACCACTTGTTGAATCAAGGAAGATTTTGTTACCACCCTTACACATCAAGCTGGGTCTGATGAAGAACTTTGTCAAGGCCATTGACAAAACACAAGCAGCCTCCATGGAAAATTTCCAAGGTTAAGTGAAGCTAAGATACAGGAAGGTGTCTTTGTTGGTCCTCAGATTCATGAACTTCTTCGAGATGATGCATTTGACCATGTAGTGTGTGGCAAGGAAAAGACGGCATGGAAAGCCTTCCAGTTAGTGGCAATAAATTTTCTCGGAATCAACAAGGCAGACAACTACAGGTTGTTGGTGGAAAACCTCCTCAAGGCATACAAAAGCCTTGGTTGCAACAGATCACTAAAGATACATTTTTTGCACTCTCATCTAGATTTTTTTCCACTGAACTGCGGAGTAGTGAGTGACGAGCACGGCGAGCGATTTCACCAGGACATTGCAACAATGGAGAAACACTATCAGGGCAAATGGAGCCCATCAATGCTTGCAGACTATTGCTGGACAGTGACAAGAGATGCTCCATTTAATGAATACAAGAGACAAGCCAAGAAGCGCCGAGTAGACACTGAATAGGACTAAACTATGTACAGAATAGTTTTTTGCCTTTTGTTTCATAATAAATTTTATTTATATAACCTTTTGCTGATTTTTAAAGTGTTACATAAACAAGACAGGTGAAATATTATCATGTAAAGCAACCATAAACACATGAAAAGACATAGGTTTACAATTTATTATTAAAACTCTATCTACACAGTATACATAGACATAAAATATAAAAACTTAAATATCTTAGAAACAGTAGCCAATCAGTTGTTTTGTCATATTTGAATTCAGCACATCAAAATACATAATAAATAGCACATTTTATCTCTGAAGCAGACGACGTCTCAAAAATTGTAGACCAGTGTAATCTAACATGGCTAAAGCCAAACATTTTATTTTCTCTGCTAACTATTCTTTCTCCACCCTCTTCCTTGCTGATGATAACACCATGCTCCTTGTCATATAGGCTCATGATCTCAACTAGTCCAGCTCTCATATACAAGCAGTGTTCAAATCTTGCCATTTCTTCCCTCAGAGCTCATTAAAAATCTGACCTTTCCTATCCAGACAGTTAAAATGATTGACCACACCCTCATCCTTGAATCTTCCTTACTACAACTTCTTCATCTCTGGTATTCCTGTTACCCACATTACCCCCACCAGCCCATCCAATAAACTAACGTTTTCTTCCCCACCCATTCATCTGAATGCTTCCCTCTATTGGTTCTCCTGGCATACTGTGTCAAGTTAAACTTCTCATCCTCATGTTTCAGAGTAGCAGCCGTGTTAGTCTGTATCCGCAAAAAGAACAGGAGTACTTGTGGCATCTTAGAGACTAACAAATTTATTAGAGTATAAGCTTTCGTGGACTACAGCCCACTTCTTGGTATGCATCCGAAGAAGTGGCTGTAGTCCACAAAAGCTTATGCTCTAATAAATTTGTTAGTCTCTAAGGTGCCACAAGTACTCCTGTTCTTCATCCTCATGTGTATTTCTATCCCTACCTATATGTCAGATCTTACTCCCATTTCTTTCCAACATACACCTTCCACCAGTAATACTAACTTTGATGCCCCACTATTTTCCTTCTCTTGCTACTATCTTTGAATATTTTCCACATTGCCCCATGCACAGAATGCCTTCCCTGTCCCTGTAGCCCATGCTGCCACTATCTCCCTCATTCAGAGCACTCCTGAAGACCCACAATGACTGGAAGAAATAACTTTATAACTATCCTAATTTATTCTTATCTCTAGATTTCATCTGTGTCTGACTTTCAACCTGTAAATTCTTTGGGATAGGATTTGTCTTTATTGTGTGTATATTGTATAGCATAGACCACGCATTGTCAGAGCTAAACAGACAACAACAATACCGATAAAGAAACTAAGGATAAGAAACTTTAGACCAGAGGTTCTCAAACTGTGGTCCGCGGACCACCGGTGGTGCACGAGCTCCATTCAGGTGGTCCGCGGATAGTTCCCGCTAAGGTGCGCACACACACAAGAGAATGAAGGGCCACCCACCTAATTAGTGGAGCTGCGCAGATGTGGCTCCACTAATTAGGTGCCTGGACCCTGGAGAAGATACACATGTAAGGTGAGGTGGTGGCCTTGGGGGAAATAGGGGGTAGGTGGGAGGGGGCAGTGGGGTGAGAAGAAGGGGTGGGAGGAATTTGGGACGTGAAGGGCTGTGGCAGCTAGAGAAAGAGGCGACTTTCCCCAGCTCCAGGACTGCAGCAGCTGAGGAGAGACAGCCCTCCTTCCCAGCCTCAGGTCTGTGGCCCTTGTGGCGGGGGAGAGAGGGAGAGACCCCCTCCTTCCCAACCCCAGCTCAGGGGCTGCTGTAGCGGGGGAGAGAGGGCACATCCATTGCATTAGAAAGGTAAGACTACTGATATTAAAATAATTATTAAGTTTTTTTAATATAGTGCTTTTGTCCAAAGCACTTTACAATAGTTAGCTAACAGTACAAACAACATTTGGAAAGATCATTAAGTGGTCCACTGAGACCCTCAGCAATTTTCAAGTGGTCCATGGGAAAAAAAAAAAAGTTTGAGAATCACTGCTTTAGACCAATTCTCCTTTCATTTACAAATGATGCAAACTTGCATTGACTTCTTGTGAAAATGTTTTCACCTGTTTTGCCTAAGTTGTTCAGTATCTAATTGAAAACTTCTAGTTTGCATTGTTCATCGTCATCAGTTAAACCATGTTTTTCAAGATATAAAGTACAGCCAATTAGTGGATGCTGTGTTTGCCATTTAGAAGAACTACTGCTTTCTCAAACTTGGAAGTTCAGAAAGTGTTAAATTCTCAGAACAGGATTTTCGCCATCTTGGTCTTTAGACTTTCATAGGAGATTTTTAGCACTATTTTGATCTTTGGGGAAAAGCTATTCTAGGAAAAAATGGTTATGACACACTACACACACACACACACACACACACACACACAAAACTGTATTATCAAAGCAGGTTCTTTAAAAGAGGCTTTACTAGATAAGGTTAGCACTAACAACTTCTTTCTGAATCTCTGTTTAAATAAAGGTCTAGGTGCTTATTAGTTTCCTCTCAGCATTAAAATTCTCATAGCAAATTCAAGTCTTCTGGAAACGTGAGAGATTTTTTACAGGAATAAACCTTGCAGAATGTCTAAGGCTAATATCTATGGCCCCAATTCTGTAGTGACATGTATTCGTGTGGAGCTCCATTGGCTTCACAGTATCTCTGTACCAGTGCAGTGGTACTTTTGTAAGCATCTAATTGTGGAATCAGGCCTAAAATTCCTTTGGATATGTATGCTTCCTGAATATGCAGAGAAATGGAAACATTAACAAGACAACTGCTTATGGGCAGGAGAAAAATCTCCATACAAGGAGAGGTTTGTCAGAACAGTTGTACAGAAACCACCACCAAAAGACAAATGTACAGTATGCTTCTTCCTACCGTCAGCTTCTGATGGACTTGAGTCTTCTAGCCTCACATTCATGCTGGTTCATCACTGGAAAGATTTGTTCAAGAAGCCTCTGTTGTGCACATTACTGTACTTCAAGTTTTTGAGGGTAACAAAAGTCCAGCTCAGTCTGTTACATGAAATTGTTTATAAAAGTGAGCAAAAGGTGGAAATAAATGGGCTGCTGCAAACTGAATAGTTAAGTTAAAAGACTTATGATAAGTGGTCTTCAAGGCTCCTGGTAAAGGCTCATGGGTTTGCATAAAAATGAGCTGAAAGATTCTAGAAACGAGAGGAAATGTTTGCCGTTGAAATCACCAAAATGTGTTTTGATTGGTTAATGTTAATGTCACCCTGTCTTGGACATAATATATCTGGGGGTCATTGACTGTGTAGACTGAAAGAAGCAAAAACTTTACCACCATGACTGCTGCCACCCTCACTATTGCCTGGGACCTCAGGATCCAGCATGACACCACTGAGCCTTCATCGTTCTGCTCCTGAAAGTCAGAGAGAGAGAAAAATGATTACATCACCACCTCTACCAGCTTCCAATAAATCCTAGACATCACCTGGAAGGTATGGCATTTGGTTCCTGCTGTCACCGCCTTCCTTGTGCATCTTTTTCCTTTCTCACCTATTTCTTTTCTTTTCTTTCTCTCTCTCTCTCTTTCTCTCATCTTCTGTTTGAGTCTAGCTTAGCCGGCCAAGATTGCATTTTTTACAACACTTATGAGCCTGTCAGGTAGCTAATGGCAATGCCTTAAGCAGCCTGATGCGGGTACAAGTTTGCCAGGTCTAAGGGTACCTGATAAGCCTGCATGTTGTGTCTGTGTTTCTCCAGTAAGTTTACAAGTAAGAATCAGCCCTGAGACAGAAGTGGCATTTTCTATCTTTGCTATTCTTTTCTTCCCCTTTTGTGCATGTTTGTCTTGTTTTGTCTTCAAGGAAATGGGACTGGATTTTAACAACAGCTCAAGGCTGGGGCAGAGGGTTGGGTGCAGGGGGTGAAGGCTCTGGTATGGGGTTGGGGATGAGGCAACAAGGGTGTGGGAGGGGGCTCAGGACTGGGGAAGAGGGTTGGGGTGCAGGCTGCTCCAGGGCTGTGGTGGGGAGAGAGAGGACACTCTCCGGCCCTCTCTTGCTGCGCAGCTCAGGGCTGGGGGAGAAGCACCTGTCCCCAGCTGTGGCAGCTCTGGCGGACCAGGGCCGATGGGAGGGGGACCTCTCACCACCGCAGCCCTGAGAGCCTGCATGGGGCTTAATAGGCAGCTGCGGGGCCGCACAGTTTAGAGAGAACTTAGACTACACCACACTTAACTGTTAAATGTTGTAACAATGGACGAGGGTTTCAATGACATTTTATTGGACCCATGACACCCCTTTCTAACACTACAGTGTCCTATTTGTGTTTGGATCAAACTGAAAGCCTGCGTCCTAATCTACAAGGTCATTAACAGGCTAGAACTTGACTCTCTGAGAAACAGCCTCTCTATCCATAACTCACCATAACAATTGCACTCCACAAGGATGGTACAAGTGCATAGACTCAAGTTCTAACTATAAAGCACTTTCTACAGGTCATGCTCAGTGAGGGGAACCTGAATTATGAGGCTACTTACCAGAAGAGATCAGCATAGGTTCAGACGTTCTCCCCAAAACTTTCTCTTAGTAACAATAGAAAAGTCCAGGAAGGAGACAAGGCTTTGGAAATGTAGAAAGGCTGAGGTCCCTTAGGATACTTTTGGTTGTACCCAAAGTTACATGAATGGGACTTATTAGATATCATGGGGATAGGTCATTCTGAGGTACCTCCAATTTAATGAGCTTACATAGATCTTTTCAAATTATTTAAAAACTGATCTGGAAGTAGATTTATTTGCATCTATTACATCATTAACTGATCTCTCTTCTCTTCCTCTGCCTCCCCCACTGTCCCCCCTACATCCCTGGTAAAGTGACCTTGACCTTATTTCAGTTTTTCCTTACTTTCCATATAAAAAAACTCTTGTCAAATAAATAGCAGTTGAGTTCTAATAATATAATATACAGTTCTGTGTCCAGCAGTTTTCAATATTTTCATTAGTGACTTGGATAATAGAGTAAAGAGGTTGCAAGCGAGGACAGAATTAGAATTCAAAAGGAACTTGAAAAATTGGAGAATTGATCTGAATTCAACAAGATGAAATTCAATAAAGACAAGTGAAAAGTACTTCACTTAGGAAGGAAAAATCAAATGCACAACTACAAAATGGGAAATAATTGTCTAGGCAGTAGTATGGCTGAGAAGGATTTGGGAGTTATAGTAGATCACAAATTAAATATGAGTCAACAGTGTCATGCAAAAGGCTAATATAATTCTGGGGGGTATTAACAGGAGTGTCGTCTGCAAGACACAGGAAGTAATTGTCCTGCTCTACTCAACCTACTGGTGAGGTCTCAGCTACAATACTATGTTCAATTTTGGGAGCCACACTTAAGGAAAGATGTAGATAAATTGGAGAGTGTCCAGAGGAGGGCAACAAAAATAACAAAAGCTTTAGAAAAACATAACCTATTAGGAAAGGTTAAAAAAAATAGGGCATGTTTAGTCTTGAGAAAAGAAGATGGGGGGAGACCTGATAACAGTCCTTAAATATGTTAAGTGTGTTCTAAAAAGGACTGATCAATTGTTCTCCATGTGCACTGAAAGTAGGACAAGAAGTAATGGACTTAATCTGCAACGAGGGAGATTCAGGTTAGATATTAGGAAAAGCTTTCTGTCTATAAGGGTAGTTAAGCACTGGAATAGGCTTCCAACGGAGGTTGTAGAACCCTCATTGTTGGTTTTATTTAAAACATGTTGGACAAATACCTGTCAGGGATAGATTCATAGATTCTAGGATTGGAAGGGACCTCGAGAGGTCATCGAGTCCAGTCCCCTGCCCTCATGGCAGGACCTAAAAGATCTTTCATAGATCATAGAATATCAGAGTTGAAAGGGACCTCAGGAGGTCATCTAATCCAACCCCCTGCTCAAAGCAGGACCAATCCCCAGACAGATTTTTACCCAAGTTCCCTAAATGGCCTCCTCAAGGAATGAACTCACAACCCTGGGTTTAGCAGGCCAGTGCTCAAACCACTGAGCTATCCCTCTCCCCCAGTCTAGGTTTACTTGGTCCTGCCCCAGTTCTGGGGACTGGACTAGATAACTTCTCAACGTCCTTTCCAGCTCTACATTTCTATGATTCTAGGATACCCTTTGGGACGGATTGGATCACAGAAACCCTCTTGGGAGCTAACACATGATGTGCCAGCTAGGGGCCCCAGCACCCTGTCTTGCTGAGCCAGATACGCCCATCTGCTCCAACACAGAACCAGGGTCTGAATTACTTGCCCCACAGCTGCAGGTTTATCTGAAAGCAAAAGTGTTCTTGTCTTTAATACTCAGATGCCCAACTCCCAATGGGATCTAAACCCAAATAGATCCTTTTACCCTGTATAAAGCTTATGCAGGGTAAAATCAAATTGTTCGCCCTCTATAGCACTGATAGAGAGATATGCACAGTTGTTTGCCCCCTCAGGTATTAATACATACTCTGAGTTAATTAATAAGTAAAAAGTGATTTTATTAAATACAGAAAGTAGGATTTAAGTGGTTCCAAGTAGTAACAGACAGAACAAAGTAAATCACCAAGCAAAATAATATAAAATGCGCAAATCTATATCTAATCAAACTGAATACAGATAAGATCCTCACCAGTTCCAGAATGCTCCCTTTTACAGACTAATCTCCTTTTAGCCTGGGTCCAGCAATCACTCACACCCCTTGCACACTGTCCTTTGTTCCAGTTTCTTTCAAGTATCCTGGGGGGGTAGAGAAGTCTCTCTTTAGCCAGCTGAAGACCAAATGGTCTTCTCTTAAATAGACTTCTCCCAGGGGTTTAAATAGACTTCTCTTGTGGGTGGAGACCCCCTCCTCACTCCTATGCAAAGTCCAGCTCCAAAATGGAGTTTAGGAGTCACCTGGGCAAGTCACGTGTCTTGCATGACTCACAGTTTTCACAGGTAGCATCCATTGTTTACATGCTACCCTGAACATCCTCAAGTAGACTTCCTATGTGGCTTGGAATAGATTCCAAGATCCATTGTCCTTTAAGTGTTTCTTGATTGGGTACTTAATTTCAACATTCCTTTCTCCAGGAACTGACCAAATGCTCTACTAAGGTTATTTAGAAATCAAGCCAATACACAGCCAACATGCATAACATTCATAACTTCGAATACAAAAATGATACATGCATTCGAATACAAAAATGATACATGCATACAAATACGATTAATACATTCAGTAGATCATAACCTTTATGGAGATATGTTACATAACATCCTAAGCATACTTCCATAAAGCCTTATGGGAGGTACCATCACACCCTTACATGAATTAACCATACATTTCAGAACAAGCAGGATAGGAAAGAAATGAGGGCTGAAATAGACCCTAATACTACTTTACAATATAATTACTATTTCAAAACCAAAGGCAATGGCTTAAATCAAAGAGAAAGCAAATTAAATAAGAATGTTGAGGGAAATCTCCTATGTATGGTATCTGAATCCTGTGAGTCCTGTTCTGCCATTTGAAGGTCACCTCCTCCCTAGGCATTTGTAGTTGGAGAGGGAGAGAGAGATTGAGAGAAGGGAACGGAGATACATATGAACTATGAAATCTAGGGAGATGAAGTGGAAGAAATCAAGGCTATATTATTTTCAGACTTGAGCTCACAAACCTATGTTTCAACACCACAGTAAAGCAGGGTAGGTAAAATTGGAGTACCAGACCTTGAAAACTAACTTCAGATTTATACAGGAAGTTCATAAATGCATTTCTCTTGATTCACTGCATGAAAATTGTTGTAAGAATTATACTGTAATGCTAGGTTAGTGTTCTTCCTTTCACTTTTTGGATGCAATTTTTTTTTAATATCAATCCCACCATGCATTTGTAACAGAATTGCAAAAGTTGCTAAATGATAAAATTACTTGAAAACTGTATTTATGCTAAAGTCCATTCCATAACCACTTCATGGGGTATAGTTTGATAAGCCTTTTATGGTATTACATGCTGCTGTGAATAGCTGAAGATAAGTATCTTTCCCAACTATCTTCAAAATCCATTAAAAAAGGACGGTGTCTCATATTTCTAACCATCAACTTTCTATTGGTTTTCAGTTATTACATTTTTTAGAATGAGATTTTAATGTTTGGAGTTCCCACTTGGAATTGGTATGAGGTTCTTCAGCCTCCTTCTCAGTTTCTACTTCTTTCAGGAGATTTTAATATTTTTATTCGGGGAAGATCATGTGGTCTTACCCACTTGGTAACATACATTGAATTTTAGTTTTTAAACGAAAAAAAACAAAACAGGTTTCCTACCTGTAACTGTTGTTCTTTGAGTTGTGAAGCAGATATTCTACTTAGGTGTGAGCACGCCCAATGCACTGAAGCCAGAGAACTTTGTGTAGCACTCATACCTTGTAACTCTAGCCCCTCCCTTGGCCATATAAGGGCAGTGCCACCCTGACTCCCTCAGTTCCTTCTCACCAAATGTCAGAATTGTGGACTCTGAAGCAGAGGGGAAGGAGGTTGAGTCATGAAATACATATCTGCATCACAGTTACAGATAGGTAACCATTTTTTCCCCTTTTTTGAGTAGATGCAGTCATAAGCTGATACTGAGTAGATACTGCCAGAACTACTTAGATGACTCACAATCAGTACTAGTAGGAGATGGGGCTCAGAGTCTATCTAAAAAAAAGACTGTAGGATTGCATTCCCAAAGTTTGCACCTGACTTGGACAAAGCAGTAGTGGCATAGTGGTTTGTAAAAGTATGTATAGAGGACCAAGTGGCAGCTCTGCAAATGTCCGATACAGGAATGTCACTTAGAAATGCCATCAACATCACCTGCGCTCTCATGACAAAGGCATAGCCTGAGCTACTGCGTATGTTGTCGGGATACAGGAAGTTATCCACCAGAAGATTGTCTGTGAAGCAACTGTTTGACCCTTTATTCAGTCTGCATATGAAACAAACAAATAAGATGAGGAATGGAAAGGTTTGGTCCTCTCCAGATAAAAAGCTAAACATCACCTGACAAGACGTTGTTCCTCAGGGGTTGAATGTGACTTAGAGAAGACCACAACTGGTAAATATATAACTTGGTTCAAGTGATACTGGGAAACCACTTTGGATAAAAACTTAGGGTGAAGCCTCGGGGTTACTTTGTCTTTAGAAAATTGTGTGTAGGTAGCGCCACCATCAAAGCCTGCAACTCACCCACTCTCCCTGCAGACATTATTGCCACAAGGAAGGCAGTTTCCTGCCACCAAAGGGAGAAAGAAGTTGCCAGAGGCTCGAACAGAGGACCCATAAGAGCTGCTATGACAGTATTAAGGTCTCACAAAGGAACTGGCGCTTCAACTGGTGGGTGGAGACAAATAACGCCTTTCACGAACCTCGCTACCATGGAGTTTGAAAACACCAACTGAATGGGTGGATGAAATGCCAAAATCACCACCAGCTGGACTCTCAAAGAACTAAATACAAGACCAAAAGACTGAAGGTGTAACAGCTACTCTAAAATGTCCTGGATGCAACCAAGCTTTGATTAGATTCCTCAGGATAAGGATCCAATCAAGAACCACTTCTGCTTAACTGAATAGGCCACTGTGGAGGGATTCCTGCTATTAAGCAATATTTGCCAGACCATCTCTGCACATCGCTCCTCTTTCTCATCTAACCACGTAGTATCCAGTCTGCAAGATGCAGGGAGCTGAGTTCTGGATGCAAAACCTGACTGTGATACGGAGTGAAGAGGTCAGGATGCAGAGGAAGGGTTATGGGAAGCCAAACCAATAATGTGACGAGGTCAGAGAACCAAAATTGTCTCAGCCACATTGGAGCAATGAGCCTGGCACGGTCCAATTTCATCTTGAGAATGACCTGCGGCATGATCAGAATTGGAGGATAAGCAAACAGAAGTGCTGATTTCCAGATCAGGTGAAAAGCATCGGTCAAAGAACCCAGACTGAGTCCCCCTCCAGAACAAAATGGACGGCATTTCTCCTTGTCTCTTGCGGGCAACAGGTCAATCGTTGGGATGCCCCAAACCGAAAAAATGTATCTCAAGACATTGGGCTTCAGAGGCCACTCAAGGTTCAGGGAGAAATTTCTGAGGTGATCTGCCAGGTGATTCTGGATCCCAGGTAAGTGACGAGCCACTAGTATAATGCTTTCCCTGAATCTGAACTGCTAGAGCCTGATCACATCCTGACAGGATTAATTGATTAATATGAGAGCTCAGAACTAGGGAACCTTCTCTTTTCGGATCTGTGGTCCTTCCTGGAGCCCCACTACCTTACAGGAAAGGGGGACTGTCCAAAGAAACACAGAGTGGTTTTGCTGCTACAGTGGCCCCTCTTCACAGCCAGACTATATAAACTCAGAGAATGCAAAATAGCACAGGAGTGTTTAAAAGAGTGCAAGGTTTTGTAATTTTTTCATGAAAACAAAACTCTGCCATCAAACAGTAAGTCCTCAATGCTCTGCTGCACCTCTGGCACAGTGCTTGAATTCTGCAGCCATGAGAGCCTCCCCATGGTCATAGCTGATGCCATAACTCTGGCTGAAGCATCAGCCATGTCCAGAGCTGACTGCAACAAAGTCTTGGCCATCATACAGCCTTTTACAATGAATGCCTTAGACTCTTCCCTGAAGGCTTCTGGCAACTTGTCCATGAACTTAGACATGGCCTCCCAATTGACAAAATCATATTTAGAGAGCAATGCCTGTTGGTTTGTGATGCACATCTGCAGGGAAAAGGAGATATAAATTTTTAGCCCCATCAAGTCCATCCTCTTGGACTCATTGTCCTGAGGTGTGGACTTCTACCTTCCCTGATGTCCCCTGTCATTTGCTGCAGTTACCGCCAGTGAGTTAAGGGCTGGTTGAGAGAAACCCTCAAAACCTTGCATGGGAACAAAGTACTACTTCTAATGCTTCACCATGGGAGGCAACAAAGCTGGGGTATTCCAGAGGGCCTTTGTAGGCTCCAAGAGATCCTCATTTATCGGGAAAGCTACTCTTCTTGGAGCTAATAATTGGAGAATATCCAGCAGCTTATGTGTATTCTCCTGCAGGAATTCCACCTGGATGCCCAAGGTGGTGGCCATGTGCCTCAGGAGATCCTGATATGCCTTAAAGACCTTGAGCATCGAGGGAGAGGAAGATTCCTGTAAGGCAGAGTCATCCGGAGATGATGGAGAGGCGGTTTGCCAGGCCAACACCAGGTGCTGTTCTTGCACCACAGGATCCAGTCAGAATAACCCCAGAGTTCCAACAGAATGAGCTTAGTGGTCACATGCAGTTGAGGTGTTTGGGAGAAGGAGCCACCATCATGACCAGTGATCTTGCCCTGGAGCGGGTCAAAGAGTGGGACCTTATGGACGAGGAGAATCCCAAAGATTTCCAGAAGGCCACTGGGCATACGAATAAGGCATTTATGGCCAGTAAGCACCAGCCCACTGACTGCAGGACAGATGCTGATCTTGGTACTGATGGTGATCCAAGGGCAATTTTTGGTGCCTCCCAGGCGACTATGAAGGGGAGGACGAAGCCAAATTGGATCTTGATGAATCTCAGAGGTTGTCTGGTGACAACAGAGGAGCCAGCCCCAATCAGGCAAACAAACAGTCAGACTCATCTGAATCCCAATATGCAGGCAGCATTGGTTCCAAAGAGCAATGCAGGAGGGGTATCAGCACTGAGGTGAAGGGCAGCACTGAACTCAACAAAGGGCTCTGCCTCCAAGACTACAGCAGCACTGAAGGATTCACCAGCATCGAGGGGACCTTCAATGCCAGACCCTGAATCAGCCTCAATTCCACAGAGTGAGGCTTTGGTGGTGTGAGCTGTGGGGCTGACAAACCTGGCAGCTCTGTGACATGGACAGAAGGTGCCAAAGGCTCATGGAGGATTTAGGCAGTAGAAGCCATGGCATCAGAGAATGCCAGTGGAGAGTCCAGGATTTCAAGGCAAAGCAGGTGTGATGCACCAGTTATGCTGTTAACACGGAGACAGTTGGAGCTGGCACCATTGTCATCGATACTGGACTCAGCACACACCTCATGGACAGATCTGGAATCAATGGTACAGGCTTTTGCGGATGTTGGAGTGGTACTGAGGAGCTGTTGTATAGACCTGCTCCGTCCAATGTGAGAGGAGTCTCCCCAGTTAATTTTAGGGGCCCTCTTCCTCACCAAACTAGATGTAGGTGAATGACCTCTCTTCCTCTTTGATGAAACACCAGAGCCTGAAGGCAGAGGGGCATCACTTGCTGGATCCAAGGCAACCACTGGTCAAACGAAGTCCTTGGTATTAGAACAGCTCCAGCAAGTGTTGTTTTAGGTGAAAGTCTCTTGCCACCTGAGTCATCTTTGTGTACAACTTGCAGATGGAGCATTGTTCTTTATTGTGTACTTCACCAAGACACAATAAGCTCCTCAGATGGGGATCACTGTCATGGCTGGTCTCCCCACAAAATGGACAATGCTTGAACTCTGGTGAGAGCATCACACGGCAGCCAACTACTCTAGCTAATACTATACTAACACTAAACTTAACATAAGCTTTCGTGGACTACAGCCCACCTTCGTATGCATCCGAAAAAGTGGGCTGTAGTCTACGAAAGCTTATGCTCTAATAAATTTGTTAGTCTCTAAGGTGCCACAAGTACTCCTGTTCTTTTTGAGGATACAGACTAACACGGCTGCTACTCTGAAAACTAAACTTAACCTAAGGTACTACTAACTATTAAATACAAGAGAAAATTCTCAGAAATCTGACACCGAAAGTGTGAGGTGAAAACACCACACAGAGCTCTGACTGTAGCCACAGGGGGTGAGAAGGAACTGAGGGAGGCTCTTATATGGCCAAGCGAGGGGTTAGTGCCGGAGGTCATGAGTGCCACCCTACAAATACTGCTAGGTAAAGTTTTCTGGCTCCAGTGCACTGGACGCGCACACACTGAAGTAGAATACACAGCTGCATGCACTCGAAGATTATTAGTTGTGCAGCTGGTCAAAAACGATCATCAAAATGTAGTCTTATATTCAGAATGGTTTTCACCAGCTCTAAAACAGGTTGAAAAAAGGAAGAAGGTATCACAAAAATTGTTATTGAACACTTACAGCTAATTTTTGTGGGAAAACTGCTTTAAAATGTCATCAAAATTGCACATTTTGAAAATTTTTAACCAGCTGTATTGAAATGGTAAGACAAGTTCTCAACAAACATAACCAGTAGGGGAGTGAGAATTGGTTGCTTTTTTTTACTGTACCTTCTGAAAAATAAAAAAAATATATTCAAAAATTGTCAAAGAGAATGATTGTCAAATAGATTAATGCAAACCAGGCAAACTGAGGCATTATCGTTATTCATATAGCACCACAGCTGTGCATGGCATGTTGTGCTGCACACAAAAAACTGCTAAAGACAGAACACTAGGCCTACCTCAAGATATTATGGTCAAACTCAAATTTCAAACTGAAACCATAGTTCGCAAACAAGACCTTGAACAATAAAGTGAGCAGGCACAGACTGGTACATGGGTATTATCATTGGTAGGCTATGGGGAAAAGTAGATTTGTATATATTTTTGAAGGATGGGAGGGATGGTGCTTGGAAAAATGTTGAGTGACAGGTTGTTCCAAATTGGCAGGAGGTCTGAATGTTGGTGCAAAGTCAGGAAGGGAAGAAGTAGTGTATTGTTTAAGTATATCAGCAATCTTGGACTCCCCATGTGACACACTCACACACTTAAGAAGACTGTAGGAACATAGGAATTGCCATACTGGATCAGCCTCATGGTCCACCTACTCCAGTATCCTGTCTCCAGCAGTGGCCAGAACTAGATCCTTAAGGAAGGTGCAAGAAACCCTGCAGTAGGTAGATGTGGGATAATCTGTCTCCTAGGGGAGTCAACTCCTAAACCCCAATAGTTAGAAGTTGGCTAAAGCTCTGAAGTACGAGGTGTTATATTACTTCTCAAACTTTTTTCACTGTTCAAGTATTTACTATTACTACTGTAGATATTCTTGTTATCCATATAAAAGCCCAATACCTCTTTGAATCTTACTAAGTTTTTGGCTAGTCTGTGGCAATGAGTTCCACAATCTAATTATGCGTTGTGTGAAAAAAATATTTCCTGGTATACATTTTTAATTTGCTGCCTTCCTATTTAATTGAATGTCCTATTCCTCTTGTGTTATGAGACAGGAAGAACAGACATTCTCAATCCAACTTCTCAGTACCATTCATCATTTTGTATACTCTGATCCCTTCTACTCATCTCCTCCCTAAAGTAATTAATCCCAATCTTTTCAATCTCTCTTCACATTAGAACTTTTCCGTGCCCCTGATCATCTTCATCACTCATCTCTGAACTCCCTCTAAATACTGAACTTAACCACAGACCTTTGACCATCACACATTTGGCTTTTCAAAATTTGCCACTGATGGTTCACCTCATCTCATTTCCAGACAAAAGGAATGGATAATATTTCTAATTTGCTGATTTTTTAAACCAACAATCATAGACTTTTTAGCCTTCTAGTAGATTAATTGCAAACTCAAAGAAAGAAATGCATATGAAACTTACAGGCTGTAGTCAAATGTGTGATAAATGATTTAAAAATAATTGTGTTGATGAATGACAGAAGATTCCTTTCTCCAGGGAATAATTAACTTCATGCACCTGAAAAAGTGAAAAAAAAGACATGTTATAAATATTGGGCCAGATCCGCAGCTGCTGATTTACACCAGCTAAGGATCTAGCCCTTGTTTTAAGTAGTGATTGTAACGTGGGAAAAGGTTAACATACATATGCTCATTACATTATGTAAGAATATACAGAAAAATGACAGCATCTAGGCTACTTGCCACGATGACTTAGTGCCATTTTATACCATATCAGTCAGCATGATAAGCAGAGACATAAATTTCACCTCATTGTGCAACTCAAGTTACATTAGCAAAACATCTGATGCTATGATAGATACCTGTAGGTAAACATTCTTACAACTATTTTTGAGTTAAACTGGTTCCAAAAATATGGTGTCCAAAATATATTATATTATGCAGTTTTAGAAAATGCTGCCACCCTCACTATTGTTTATATGCACCATAAAAGTGCACAGGCTATTACAGACAATTAAAAGAACCTGTCTGCCTTGAGGCGCTTACACACCGAGGCTTTGATGTATACACATGCTTAAGTTTATGCACTATGAGTAGTAGTAAGTCAATGGGAATCCTTGCTGTGTGTAAAGTTAAGCACCTGTGTAAGTCTTTGCAGAATTAGGGCCTACAGCCTCCATGCTGAAAAATGGATATACAGATTCAATGGGGCTTCACAAGGTGCAGCTGTCCTGCCACATAGCTGAGACTGCTATGTTTGTTGGGTAGATGCACCCTTCATGGAACCACTGTTCCCATTGTTCTGTTGCAATGTAGTGTTTCGCTAGTCTCCATTCTATTCTCTGTACTTTCCCCTACCAATAGTACTTTTTAGTGCTAATCTATGTGATCAGATCAGGCCTAAATTTCAAACCAGATGAACAGTAACCTGGGAACAGTAACCATATTACTGGTGAGATGTCAATCTTAGCTGTTGGAATTTTCACTTGATTTTGAAATATGTTATTTACCAAGGCAGTCAGTCTCAGTTGTCACTCACAATCTCAGACTGGCAGTGGCAACAGAATTTTAATTTTTATTAAAAGGAAGACAAAGCTACACTTATCAGAGTAAGTGAAAGTCAGACACACTACAAACACGGGAAAGGCAAGAAATCATGGCATAATACCCTGTAACAGAGTAAGGAGAATGCCGAAGGATGCTATTTAATGTAAAACTATCACAGTGGCAATATTTCATTTTGATTCACTTAAGAATGTGATAAGACTCTGGAAATTAGTGCAACCACATTTTTCTATTAGATAACCGGAGTGGAAACCTTAACTGCTTGTTGACAAGAGATCAAGATTCTGCCTCCCCCACCCAGATCTGGTGTCAAGCTTGGGTAATTTTAATGTTTGCTAGTTTTGGTGTACAGAGAGTGGGTTCTGTTTAATTTTCTTTGATTTTCAAAAGAGGAATAACTTCCACTGACATCATTTAATTCTGTTTTTAAACCATAATGCAGTTTCATTGAAACCATTTTGCCATCATTACCTTATATTGTAAAGGCTTCATAAAGGCATCATCAAAAGGTTCTTATAGACTTGCTATGAAATAGTTTTCCCATAATAACTTCACATCTCTGACTGTATTGTAATGGTATGATCAAGGGGTCATAGACTAGCACTGAATTCCTTTTTGCCATTGTAATCGTACAGTACATCATTATAGCCTCAGTCACTGTGGCATTGTTATGGGGTCTCCATTGGCTGGCAATGAAACTATTTCCTCGTCCTACATTAGTCTTAAATAACAATATCGGCCTAATGATATAGTCAAGAGGTTAGGAAAGAACAAGCCATACCCTTACTTATTTCAGTTCAGCATTAGATTCAGGGGGCTGAGGCTTTACAGTCTGGCCTCCTGAACTACATTCCCTCCTTTTGTAATGAAAATAAACCATGGCTCTATAAGACACAGAAATAGAGAATTAAAAAAAAATGAAAAGGGGGCCCCCTTTACCTCTGCTAGGACCTGATTCACCAAAACATTTAAACATATGCTTAAGTTCATTCCTGTTCATCAAAGCATTTAAGCACATGAAATGCTTAAATCACATTTACTTAAAGTAATGCTTACATCACATTTACTTCAGTCATATTTAAGCATGTTGTCAAATTCTTTGCTGACTTCAGATGGACTTCAGCACATGCTTTTCTGCATTGGAGCATGATGTCTCCCAGTTCTGGTTAGCTCACAGCCAAATCCTGAAGAGTTCTGTATGCCTTCAAATTCCATCAATATCAATGGGAGTTGACTCTCTCAGCAGCTCACAGGATAAGGCATTCAATCTGTACTCCACAAGAGCCCCCGTTGTCATCTCATCAGATCCACAGCCCTTCACTTTGTGTTCAGCTTTGTTATGGCTGCACATATACAATTTCTTTGAAACGGACCTAATGAAATTTTCTATTCCCTCCTATTTACCCACACAGGCTCCATTTTGCCCAGACCCCGGAAACTCTTGCCATTTTATTCTCATCCTAATGGCTCCGTGTTAATAGAGTCTCCATAGACTTGCACCTTATGCCACTGAAATCTCAAACTGTAACAGTTCTATAATCACGTCATCACAGGATCTCCATACATTGATTATCCTTATTCTGCCACTGCTGTTGCACTAAACAACAGTCCCCTTTGCTGTTGGTGCCATGGTGAGAGAGTGGGGTAATGATTTCCTTGTAAGATGAGAAAAAATAATTTTAATTCCCAAATAGAAAGGTCTTGACATTAAGTCAAAACACCATCAGAGTCATTAGTGCTGTCTGTGTACTTAGGAGAAAAGAAAATTCCTTAAAATGAGCACTAAGAAGCAATGCTGGAACAGTCTCGCTCGCTCGACATCTCCTCAGCTTCACTCAGTGACACAGAGCCAAGCAGCAGGTACACAGACAGCCCCTCTTTTCATTGCCTCCCCTCACTTTATGCAGAAGGATTAAAAAAAGGAAGTGACAATGGGAGTGAATGAAGGTATACTCTAGCCACCCCTTTGACTATTCCAAATATTGTTATTGTTCCAGTACTGGGTATAGTTATACAGATCAGTATAAAAATAAATTGGCAAAAATATGGATGGCCACTATAACTGGGGTCAGCTAGCATGGACTCCTCCAAAGAAAGTAGTGTTCAGTATGCTTAGGGATAATGACCTTTAGAGGAAAATAAATGGTTAAAATGGGGCAATTCTCTCTCTCTTTCCTCCCCCCTTCCCCCAGACACACACTTTTCACTCAGGTGTCTGTGGCATTCACATCCTGACATTAGAATTCTAAACACCATGGTATTCATGACATACCTTCTCCAAGTTTCTACACGCCCCTATACTGCATTTCTAAATTCCTCTCAGTTTTTCATTCTTTTTCAAACTGACAATACTTTACTTCATTTACCAAAGACAATAAGTCACACGTACCTCTCTTACAAAGGAAAAAAGAAGCAGCAAAACTAATATTTCCTTTATGGTTTAATATAATCTACTGGGCAATTTTAAAAGATTATTTTAGAGAAATTATATGTAAATCCATAAAATAAATAAAGTCTCCTTGCATGAGCTCCAGACAAATAACCTGAAAATAATCCCAAGAAGATTTTATTTACAGAACTGAGAACCTCTGTCAGAAAACAGTGCTATGAACAGCCACATGATTTTTATCTTCAAATGCCTTTCAGTGTAGTTTTTCCAGTTTTACAAGTTTTGACTAGATGACAAACAATCTTAACTCTACCCTTATTGCCCTATCATCCTATATAGCTCTGAGTCAGGAAAATATGTGGCAATAGCCAATACGACAGTATCACAAACAGTTGAACCATAGTGCCTTGGCAACTCACCCAGGACCATGGTGATGGATCCCTTAAACCTTATACATACAACTACATTTCTGTAAACGTAGATATTTTAAATCTTGTCCACAATAGTTTGTACAGCAGTGCATGCATAGCCAAGTCAAAAGACTATCTCAGATAAAGATATCAGCAAACAAAACAGGATAAAGACAGTATTATAATTTTGATTTCATATTTGAGTAGAGAAGTTGTCCCCTTTTCAACTTTTGCAATTGTGTTAACTACTTATATTTTACCATTCTATACTTCTGTCGATATTTGACACCTATTTATTGTTAATGGGTCAGATACTCTCCATAACAGCAACAGTCGCTTAGGAGCAACATGGCAAAAGGGCACCGATAAATTACTACTAACAAGTGTTTATTGTAGTTAGAACGTGTTTCTTAATATCTAACATAAATCTCCCTTGCAGCAGATTAAGCAGGTTACTGCTTGTCTCACCTTCAATAGACATGGAGAACAACTGATCACAGTCCTCTTTGTAACAGCCTTTAGAGGAATCCTCAAACTTCATTGCACCGTGACCCCCTTCTGACAACAAAAATTACTACATGGCCCCAGATGGGTGAGGGGCAAAGCCCAAGCCCCATCGTCCCAGGTGGGGGTGCTAAAGCCACCAGCCCAAAGGCTTCAGACCCAGACGGGGGCCCCTATAACCTGAGCCCAGCCACCCAGGGCTGAAGCCCTGGACAGTGGGGCTTGGGCTTCAGCTCCGGGCCCCAACAAGTCTAACACCAGCCCTGGCAACTCCATTTAAGTGTGATCCCAACCCACTTTGGAGTCCCAACCCACAGTTTGAGAATCCATTTGAAGCTTTTATCAGGTCCCCTCTTAGTCTTCTTTTCTCAAGACTAAACATGCCCAGTTTTTAAACCTTTTCTCTTACGTAATGTTTTCTAAACTCTTTATCCTTTTATTTACTCTCCTCTGGACTCTCTCACTATTTTGTGCACATCTTTCCTAAAGTGTGGTGCTCAGAATTGGACACAGTACTTCAGCTGAGGCCTCCCTATGTCTGTCTTGTCCCTCTGGAATGTAACTTCTTCATGACAAAAACTGTCTTTGTACATTGCCTTCCACAATGGGGCCCCTGATCTCAGCTGGTGACCTCTAGATGGTCCAGTAATATAGTACAAATAATAATAAATAGTAAACAATCTGTGTATTTCAATCTGTAAAATGTCTATAATTATTTAGCATCCCCATCCTAGGGATCTTTTTTTTAATAATACAAAGCGGCATTTATTAATTCCCCCATATTTAATTAATTGACCATTTTGCTCGGAGAGGTCACTTTTGTTGTATTTAAGCCTTTACTTGGTCATTGTTACATGTGTTATATTATAATTAACAAGGCCATAAAACCACTACACCAATTTTAACAGAAGTTACCCTGTGCATTACAATGACACTTTGACCAGAAAGTAAAATTCATTGTAAAGGACATTTCCAATTACTTACAGAAAGGACTGTTTGCAGCCTTAATTGGACTGGAAAATCAGTTAAGTGAAGAGAGATTTTTCACCATAAAAAGCCTTTATGCCTAGAATGTGGATGAACTATATGTGCCTATCTTCCTAAACTTTCATTTAGTAGGTGACGTGGACAATGCCACTGTTCTAATTCTCTAATGACAAAAAGATGCACTCTCGTTACAACTCCGGGACAGGGTCACACCTTGATTTTGTTTTTTTGTTTTTTTAATTCTGGATGCCCATATGATATAACCACCTCATTTTACAACAAAAAGAATTCCATTGCATCATTTCAAGTATGTCAGTTAAAAACTAACTGCTATGATCGTCACAAACATCAAACCCTCCTCCCAAATTCAGCGAAGTAGAAATCAACTAGAACAATGGTTCTCAATCTTTGTGCTCAGGACCCACTTATAAATGTTTATGGCCTGTCATGACCTAGTAAATTCTCTGGGGGTGGAGGTCCTGCAGTGGTTTGGTGGGATCCTGCCCCCAGTGGGGGTTGGGTCCTACCCAACACTCACCCCAGTGGCGGCACCTGCAGTTCTTGTGCTGTGGGGCTGGCTGGGCTTAGCTCTCTGCTCAAGGAGTTGCAATTTCTGGGGCTGCAGCACCTCTCCGGGGCTGTAGTGCCTCTCAAGTTTGCCCCCGTCCCTCTGACTAGACCAAATTTGTGTGAGTAGAGTTGTGACCTGGCTCATGGGGTTGCAGTGCCACTCACTCAAATTTAGCCTACCCAGACTCCCGTCATCATGACGGCTGGGCTAAACCTGAGTGATCCTTGGACCCCAGAGATTGCAGTGCCTGGAGCAGGGAGGCGAACCCAGCCAGCCCCGTGGGACAGGAGCCACAGGAGCTGCCACACAACTCTTTGAAACTTTCTGGCAACCCAGTTTTGGGTCCTGGCCCACAGGCTGAGAAACCCTGAACTAGAATATAATCTATTAATTTGATCCCTGACTTACAAAGATACTGTTATGACAAAGCTGGCAATGGAATGTATGTTATGAATGACTGACTAGTAAGTAGCATAGCATGCTAAGCTGAGAGAGATCAAATGTGGCTAAAGCAACCACAACTGGGTGGTTGTTGGGTTAGTTGCGAGTTCAACACTTGCTGTAGTCTGGATGGACATGAACAGATCATTTGGTTCCAGTGGATGCTATTTATAATCAAGCCTGTTGTGAGAGTTCCTTTTTGTTGCAGAGCAGCTGCAAGCTGGACAAACAGAGGATTAACACTCAGGGAACTTGAACTAATGTATGCCTGGCATTGATGAGGAGCTCCCTGCAGCGAAGAGCTTATAACTTTGGACTAACTGGTTTCTAGTTAAAATAAACGCCGGGCAGTACACGAGCACCGACAGTGTAATGAGGGTAGGAAAGAGAAACATCAGGTCAGAAAAGGATGCTGCTTTCTGACTACAGGGCTGTACGCAGTGGGGTCTTAGCTGGAATTTCTGCCAAAGGAGTTACCTCTGTATGTATTTTGCTGGCATTTTTACCATCTATGTGCAAAGTAACCAAGACTTGTGACCATCTTCATGTCAAAAGTTTCTCTATCAACAGAAAGCTGTCACTGAAAGGTTCCCCCCTGCTACCACTGAGCAATGGGCAACAATGCTTTTGAAGAGGACATTTTTTGCCTTTAGAATACACCAGACTGCATCAATAGTACTCAGATTCTATGACCATGAGCAGAGTAGAAGAACCTCTACAGAACAGAACAGCCCCAAGCAGGGAGACAGCCAAGCCAATTGCAGGCAGGAGTCTCAGATGCGGGGTAACAGTACACTTAGGGTATGTCTACATGGCTCAGGCTGCAGGGCTAAAAGTTGCAGTGTAGACATTCAAGCTCAGGCTGGCGCCCAGGCTCTGAAACCCCACAAGGGGGAGGGTCTCAGACCTTGGGCTCCAGTGCGAGCCCCGATGTCTACACTGCAATTTTTATCCCTGCAGCCCGAGCCCCATGGCGCAGGTTCTTCTTGCAGTGTAGATGTACCCTTAGGTCCTAAATCTTCAGTGACATGAAGGCCTTTGCGATTTACATGGAGACATGAAACACACCTACTGAAAGGTGAATGTTAAATACAGTATATGGACTGAAGTAAATGACTTTTTGAGAGTTAATGTCCCCTTTGAAGGGAATTACCACTACTAAAAACCACAGCAAGCAATTAGTGGCACTCCCAATGCTTAAAAAAAATTGACATCAGCAGTTCAGTTGGGTGACTATGCTGGAAATTGGTCATTCCTTGGAGATTAATAGGCCATTTTCTGTCAGTGTGAAAGGTGCGCTCTGGTAGAAAACCAACAAAAAAAGCACCATTCTCAGGGAACTATTGTTAACAATCCATTGTGTTGTACATATTTAAGAGGAAACTTGTGGATATCGCTATCATCCCAGAACTATATTTTCATTTATTTTTCCCTATAAACACTAGAAGCCAATATATGACACGTTACAATGCACTGGATATCTAGATTCTAAAATGACCAATTATAGCTGAAAAACCAACAAGGTGTCAAACACTTCATAACGTGTTTGTTGATGATGGTGCTGGGGCTTTCTTGTTTGTTTTTTGTGCAATTGCTTTCATTTAGGTTTGCCTGCTTTTTGCTGGTGCTTATTTTTCTATTAGGCTTTATTTAAATCAGTCACAGCTGATTAATGTGAACTGTTTGACTATTATTGTTTAAGTGTCCCTAAGCAGGCATTCCCTTAAAAAGCATAAAGTTTCAAAAGAGACCTCTCTGATTAAAGAAATGTAATTATGAGTAAGATAAATGTGATTTGTACCAGATGCCTAAATGTTAATACATAAGATTCTTAGAATATCCTTCTATAAAAAACTTGCCCTAGTTTAAAATGTTCTGCCATTTTTTTACCAAGACATACTTCACCAAGGTTAATATTCTGTTTTAATTGTACCATATGGCAAATTGGTCATGGAATAACACGTGTAGGGGGCATGGGGTAAGATTGTGTTATGTCTAGACAACATTATTTCAGATCAAAGTGTAGCAGAGATAACCGAATCAGTTTCCATGTAGGAGACCAAAAAAAGGAGAAAAATAGTATCATGCATACAAATTTCTTTCAAACAGAGTGTTTTGCAGACCCAAATCCTTTTTCTGTGGTTTCAAAGTCACGGTGGGGCTAATATACTGTCTTATCCTATAACAGGACTCTGTTCTCCCACAGAGTTCAGGTTACACAAGAAGCAACACTGAGGATGTGACTTGAGGAGCTGGTAAAGGGTGAGTGTGAAGGTGTATTGAGGATAGAACCAGCTTCAACAGAAATTCCACCAAGTTCTTATAACAATAATAATCTTGACTCATGGTTACACAGAAATGTAGCCACTTATTCCCACACAATGCAACCGATCCCATCCAGTCTACCTGGAGTCTGATCAGGCAGGTGTAGAAGGGATGCATAAGGGATCTACATCTGTTATAAAGGATCAGAGTTCAGAGCCACTTGATTAGATGAGTCCCGTATCCTCCAACCACTTTTATGCAGATCCTTCTGCAGGGCCTGTGTGGGTTACTGTAGGCGCTGAAAACAGTAGGCCAAGACCAAATTCCCTGAAGGCATGGTTGCTGAAGAGTCTCTCTCCTCCCCTCATCCTGATTACTGTGGCCTTAACTGTGTGGCTTGACAGTGCTTCACAGGAAGAGAGGTTGGGGGGTTGTTAAGCACTCCACACTCAGCATCAGAAGCAAGCTCTCCACAGACATGGACCCACCAACTCAATGTGGCACCTGACCCTGTCGAAACAACAGATGCGAAACCTGCAGACATATTTCCACTGCTGCTGTGATCAACACCCCCCACAACACACCTTTCAAGATCCATGGGTCCTACACCTGCCTATCACAATATGTTGTGTACCTCATCCAGTGCACTAAATGCACCAACAACAACTATGTGGATGAAACCAGACAATCACTAAGCTCTCAAATGAACTCCTACAGGAATATGATAAAAGACAAAAACACCACATTACCTGTTGGTGAACTCTTTTCACAAACCCATCACTTTATATCTGACCTATCAGTCCTCACACTCAAAGGAAACCTGCACAAAGCTTTCTGAAGATGCGCCTGAAAGCTTAAATTCATAACTTTGCTAGACACTAAAAATGACAGACTTGAAAAGAGACACTAGATTTACAGTTTATTACAACAATCTGTAACCCACTAACAACACCCCCCCCCCCCCCAAGCTAACTTTCCCCCACTTCCTTTTTCCCCTATGATTGAAGGGGTGTTAACAGACCACTTTGCCTTGAATGGTCCCTTGAAATATGTGTTAACTACTTATGTTAAACAATCTGTTCCACCTTGCATTTAGCTGTAACACTCTGAATAGGTTTTCCGGACCTGAAGAAGAGCTCTGTGTAAGCTCAAAAGTTTGTCTCTCTCACCAACAGAAGTTGCTCCAATAAAAGATATTACCTCACCACCTTGTCTCTCTCAAACATGTAATCTAATCATTATCCCCAAGTGTTACTTAGCCAGGGAGACGATGATTTCCCCCCACTACAAACCTCTGTACAGACAGTGAAGAGGAAATGCCCACCCTGTTTGCTACATGTTTAAACTAAGTGGGGAGGGACTATTTGTGTGTCTGCCCCAAGGGAGTGGGCAGGATTGAGTGGCCATTTAGGAGCAAATGGCTGCTACTCAGGGGGCCATTTACCCCTCCGGTTCCACAGGTCTGGAGCAAGATCTACCTATATGGATTAGATCAGGCCATGTGTTACAGAGGCAACAGGGCCAGACACTAACTCTTACATATCATTTTTCAAAGTTCTCTATAAACAGTGACTGAGTAATTAAACAGATGGAGAAACTTGCAAAAAGAGGTTACAGGACTTGCCCAAGGCCAAACAGTACATTGCAAAATTGGTCTTATCCCCAAATAATTTTCTGGGATTGATTTTAAAGCCGGGGGCAGTCAGCACAGTTTTGCAGGGTAAACCTAGCCATAGGGGCAGAGACAGGATCACATTCAGGAGTTCCTAGCTCATATGCCTGTGCTCAATCCACTAGGCCTCCTTACCACTTACACCATGACGGGCCAGACTCCAATGACTTTGTTTCATCTCCTTGTGTCCACTGTCTGATTGTGACTATTAGGGCATTGCTCTTTCCTTGAACAATGGCTATGGCCTAACTATCAAGTACAGTGTCTTGGTGAAAGTGAATTTCACGCTGCCTGTTGTTGCCCATTGTGATTTTGACCTATGAGAACACTTCCCCTTTTTCAATGCAAATGACAACTGTTGTCAGGCTCTGCTGGGTCTCTTCTGTACGTTTCAACCTATGCTAGGATTGCTTTACATCCAGTGCTTGGAAATTGCACCCTCCTCTTGCATGTATTTTGGCAGCTGCCAGGTGGTCTTCATATGTTTCTAAAACACCATCTGCACTACAAACTGCCTTGTTAGTAATCATAATACACCAGATTTTCATGCCTTCCTTTCTTCTGCTGTTCAGACTTTCTCATAAGGGGAAGAAAGAATTTTGTGCCAACATGGCATTGCAGAAACAAGGGAAGAACATTCTGCTGTGGAACATGGGTGACTGGCCCATCGCCAGGCACTGACGGCATATGGCAAGGGGGTTGGCGAATATTTTTAGCATTTTAGAGAACATGGGCTCGGTTCCATCCTCAGATATACAGGTATAACGCCAATTGACTTCAGTGATGCTAGCATCAGTCTGACAGAACCAGGCACTAATTAACACATCTGTTCTGTGGATTAAAGAAATTATTCCTGATCATATATTTTTGTGTGTGTTAAAATATTTGGCTTGGGTTGTTGAAATGTTCAGCTGAATATTTTAAAAATACAGAAAGAAAAATGTAGCTAAAGAGCTGATTAAATATATGTATAGCAGACTTTACAAGTAGGGAATGGGATAGAACTTGGAGAGTTCATAGAATAGATCTAAAATGAAATGTGATATGTAAAGGAGTCAGAGAGGGTTCATATTGGTTGACTCTGATCTGAAGTGATTAGGGATCTGGAACTATTTTGGCTATGGTTCCAACATCAACATGTTCATATTTAGCAGTTATACAGCAAGATCTAGGCTAGTTGTTAAAGAGATCTTTCCAGTTGGGTAGGGTGAACTGAACAAGAAATAGGAGTTTATCAGTAGGTCTCAATAATATAATTATATTCAGTGAAAGTACTAGAATGATTGAGCATTACTCCTACTGGATAACATTTATTACTTATAGTGAGCTTTTCCAATAATTTGAACAATTTTCCAACACTGTCGTAAATCTCTCTCGCTCGCACACACACACACACACACACACTTTATGTTTGCTGTTAAAATCACATGCATCTTGTCTCAGCATACTAATTGTACACAATGTATATTTATTAAAATATGGGGTTAGCTATCTCACAAGGTGGGATTTTCAAGGTAACTGAAGAACACACATCTTGCTGAAAGTCAGTCAGTGGAATTGTGCTCTTAAATCATTTAGGTGCCTTTGAACATCCTTCCCACAGTGGTTTGCTCTACTTCGTTCCTCCTCGCAAGCAATTATACCTAACATCCTGACAGTGGGCCAGACTGTGAAGCCCTCACTCACACTAGTAAACACTCACTCAGATAGGTCCATTCTCATAAGCAAGCTCAGGAAATGCGGGCCAGATTAAATTACTATAAAGTGAGTGCACAACTGGTAGAATGACCAAACTCAAAGAGTAGTTGTCAATGGTTCACTGTCAACTTGGGAGGGTGTATCCAGTGGGATCTAGCAGGAGTCAGTCCCAGGTCTGGTACTATTCAGTATTTTCATTAATGACTTGGATAATGAAGTAGAGAGCATGTTTATAAAATGCAGATGACACTAAGCTGGGAGGGGTTGCAAGCACTTTGGAAGACAGAATTAAAATTCTAAATGATCTTGACAAATTAGAGAATTTGTCTGAAATCAACGAGATGAAATTCAGTAAAGACAAGTGCAAAGTACTTCAGTTAGGAAGGAACTTTGGAAGGAAGGAAATGCTAAAGGGTGCTAAAGGAGTTTTTGGCCATTAAGAAGGAGTTTTTCTTAACTTTCTTCATTTAACTTGGCAGTTAGTATTCTTCGCTCAGGAACAGCTCTGAAGGGTATAAGACCAAGAGGCATGTGCCCTTGCTGTGTCCTGTGTGTAAATATAAAGAATAAATATAGATGTGTCCTCCAGTAGCTCCATGTCCAGGTTGTTTTATCATCCCCATGAGCATAATGGCTCTACTTGAACATCCAATGGCTGGATATGTATCCTAAATCTCAATCATTCAGGAGTGATCCTTGGCTTTAGCAGCTGGATAGTTCTCTCCCCGCACCTGCAGTTCTGTATATCCAGAACCTCTTCTCAGGATCAGTACCAGATCGATCGTGAACTGGAGATTTCTTTTTTATATCCTAGTTTTTCTACATACTGTGCTAAAGCTAATATCAAGCTGCCAAAACAGTTCTCTCTCTTTCTCTTTCTAATTGTCATAAGTCCCTGTTGAGGGCCACCCACATAACAATCTTCAAGCTCTAGTAGAATTTCTTCAGCTAACAGAATGATTCTCCATATTATCAGTCATTATAAATGTAGACTATCTAGATATAACAGGCTGGATGTCTCTTAAAATACTAAATTAACTTTATTGTTCCTCATGTCAGTCTGAACACCTGTCTCTCCCTGCCAGCAGGCTGAACAATTGTAACCCCAAGAAAGTGAATTCAGGATCTCTGTATCTTTACCTCCTAACTCCTTATATTTTGTATTAAATTAAAATACATTGATTGTTACTGGCATACTGCAAAAAAAATCAGTATTTGACCCAAATCCCTTCAACATTTACATGTTCACGTGTTACAGTGGTTTCCTCTTGAGATCATAGATTAGATTTTGTATTCATTCAATCCAAAAAACCACAATATTAATGGAATGCAAAAGTTAAGAGTTGAGCCCACAAATGTCAGGCAACTCAGATAAAATTGCTTCTGCCCATGTCCATGCTCTGTGTCACGTGTAGGCATCATGACAACATCCTGGAGCATATGACACATATCAACAGTCACGGGTAATAGGACAGATGACTGGACAACTATTTCATTTGCAAATATGTTGCAGTGCTGGCAGACCAGGTGCCAGCTCTTGCCAAGGCTGCAGGCGCCAGCTGAGCACTGGCAAATTCATAGCTGGAAACCAGAGAGCTGTTTGGCGGCGCTTAGGACTTTCTGGGAGGGAGCGGGAGGAGTGGAGATGCAGTGCTTCCCTGCTCCTCCCCCTCTCTCCCAGAAAGTCCTAAGCACCGCCAAACAGTGCTGGGAGTGTGGGGGAGGAGGCATAAAAGAGGGACTTGTGCAATGCTCCCTTGTAAAGTCACTGCTTTTCCACAGAATCTTACAAGCAGTGGACAGAGCAGGCAGCCAAACGACATTATAAGGGAGCACTGCACAACTTTAAACAAGCATGTTCCCTAATTCAGCAGTGATGTAACTTGGAAAAAACGTTAAGCAGGAGGATGTTAAGTGAGGAATTACTGTATGTACAAGAAAGCCTGTCCCATCTGTTTGAATGCTGGAAGAAGGGGATAAAACAGGGACATAAGAACATTTTCTCTCTCTGTTGTGCTATTTGGACTCTCACAGGGCTGGAGCTAGGAAACAGAAGCAGAGATCCCCAGGGTTAACCTAGGTTATCCCTAAAAGATATTCAGTGTTGACCAATTCCTACAACTCTGTCACCTTTTAAAACCATAGACTGTAACTCATTTGTGCATATATGTTTGCCTGCTTTAACCTGTAAATAACTCATTTCTTTTTCCTAGTTAATAAATCCTTAGTTAGTTTACCATAGGCTTGACTACAAGCATCGTCTTTGGTGTGAGATCTGAGGTACAAATTGACCTGGTGTAAGTGATTGATTTCTTGGAGCAGAAAGCAACCTGTATATTTTGTGATCTTTGGTGTATGGCAACCAACTATCACTAAGTCCAGCTTGCCTGGGTGGCAAAAGAGACTGGAGTGCCCAAGGCAATTGTCTGTGACTCCATGGTAAGACTGTTATAGTGCTTCAGGAATTCACATTTGTTAGATTGGGGTGCCTGCTCTGCTTTTTGATAGTCTGCCCTGAGGTTGGCACTCACGGTTATGAACAGCTCCAGACAGTGTGACATATGAAAGAAATTCCATATCAGATTTGTCCTGTCATAATGCACATGCACAAGACCACCAAATTAATTGTGTCTTGAGAAAGAAGAGGGAAACAGTGTGAGGGAGAAGGGGGACAAAATCCCATACCACAGTAAAACCCAGCATAAAATTCTTCAGCCATCTTTGCCTTGTCTGTTGTGTCATCTCTTGCTTTGTCAAACACAAAGTTAACTGCTGCCTTCCTCCCTGGTCTTCATTGTTCTCCTTTATCTCCCTGCTCTTCTTTTTGTTCTTGCAGTCGTACACAGCTTAAGTTCTACAAGTTCTACAGCCTGAAGCTTTAGGCATTTAAGTTTATTTTTTCTCTTTCGGAGTGTCTTGTCTATTCAGACACAATTTCAGATTTGTCAAATATTCTTCAGATGAACTACTTTAGAGAGCAAATTTCAATCTGAATCCATTTCCCTGTCATTAATAATGGGTTATTCTAACAATCACTAACCCTCCCCAAGACATTTGAATCAGTCTTATACTTCTGTCATTGTTATTCTTCAATCTGAAAGACAGTGATCAGCTCTGTTTCTTTTAAACGAGTATTTGACTTTTTGTCTTAGGGCCTAATTTAATGTGGAGAAAGCGTAAAAGAGCAACATTCACTGAATTAAGTTCTTCTCTGAGCTACGTTTGTGTAAATCCAGAGCAACTCCAATATCTTCATTTAAACCCAGATTTGCCCTACCAGAGGAGTTGGGCTGCACCATTTATGACAAGCATTCCCATGAAAATGTTAATCTCTGATGCACGAAGATCTCTCTTTCCTGTGACATGAAACTATCAGAGATTTTTCCACACCAGCTTTCTGGAAAGATTATTATTTATATTATGGTAATGCTTAGGAACCACAATCAACTATCAGGGCCCTATTGTGCTAAGCACTGTACAGACAACATCAAACAAGACAGTCAATGGCCCAGAGAGGTCACAATCTGTTCACAGTCTACAATAACATCCTACCAACAAAAATGTGATTTTTATAAAAATAGCATATGCTTTACACATATTTATGACTTTATGTATTGAGTCCATATATGAATATGAACGTGTCACCTTTCAAGTTATTACAGTCCAGGTGCTCACATAACAAATAGTATAACTCATATGTTTATATCTGTAAATAAACCCCATCTGTTCTTAATAAACCTATCAAAAATCATTAAAAGGAGTTAATCTGGTGGCGGTCGGTAACGTTTGGAGGAGTCTTATATCTCAAACACTGATGCAACAGACCCCTGGGACAGCAAAAATAAATTCCAGGATATTATAAACCCTAGGATTTTAGTATGCAGTGTAGTTGTAGCCATGTCACTCCCAGGATATTAGCAAGACAAGGTGGGTGTGGTAATATCGTTTATTGGACCAACTTTCAATAAAATATATAACCTTACCCACTTTGTCTCGCTAGGATTTTAGCACATTCTTATGGAAAGCCAGCAGTTCTATTTCCTTTACTCAATCACTATTCAATGATCGTAGTGTTTTTTTAATCTATATTTGTTCTGCTTTCTCTTTAGATAACCCTACAAACTTTTTTTACCTTTATGTTTCTCATCACACCTGTTTTTTTGGACAGGGACAATATCCTCACTTACTTATTTTGTAAAACTCACATGTGTTGTGAAGCTAACTCCATTAATGTTTGTGAGATGCTCTAATATTACAGTAACAGGTACTGTAGAAATACCTTACATACCTTTCCATTTGCTCTGGAAAGCACCTAGAATAGTTTTGAGAGCTGTAGAAATAAATAAAATATCTGAATTAAAATGCGGCAAAAAAGTTTGCAAGAAATTTACATATACCTCTACCCCGATATAACGCTGTCCTCGGGAGCCAAAAAATCTTACCGCGTTATAGGTGAAACCACGTTATATCGAACTTGCTTTGATCCACCGGAGTGCACAGTCCTGCCCCCCCAGAGTGCTGCTTTACCATGTTATATCCGAATTCGTTTTATATCAGGTTGTGTTATATCGGGTTAGAAGTGTATCTTCTATGATGTTTTTATACCATAAATGTACTTCTGAATTTAAGCAACACTTTTTACAAGTGCTTAGTCTTTGGGTAAAAAATTTTCAAAAGCATCTAAGTCACTTTTAATAATGGGAGTATGGTCTCTTTAAAATTTTTACCCTATATTTTACCTACTTTTGCTAGTTTAGTAAAAACATATTTTGAAACAATTCAGATAAGAGAATTTCAGAACTATTGTTTATGCATTCAATTTTTCTAATGTGTTGTCTCTTTTTGCACCCCTCAATTGCACAGAAATATTACTTAAGTACCCATCTTTTTGTGTAATTTCATGTCCTAATTATGTAATTGTGTGTATTTAAACTAATTTCATAATAGGCATGTATATGTTAATTAAGACCCATAATGATATGTTCATAAATAAACAAACTATTCTATGGGAAGGATTGTTCCAAACACAATTTTTTTTATTTGCTCACCCAAAAATAACATGAATTGAGATATAACTGGAAAGTGTTACAAGGGAAGAGTTTAATATTTAAAGGGAAAACATCCTATTTAACAGCCAACCTTTTACATAATGAAAAAGTAGTAGCATCTTCACCAGTAAACAATCCATTTTATAGTCAAAACATTTTGTTTGCAAATGTATGTAACTAAGAATCAATTAGGAGACAGTTAGATCCAGTAGATAGGGCCCTAGACTTCGTTCTCTTCCCATCTCTGCTGTGTAACTTTGGACAAGGTATTTCATACCTCTGTAAAATGGGGAGAATGGTACTTTTCTTCCTTTAAAAAGCATTCAGTGGTCAATGTATGAAGACCACTATAGAAGAGCTAAATATTTTTAATTAAATACACTAAAAATAATATTAACAAGCATAGTATTTAGTTCTTTCTGTGAGAGCTATTCTAGAGCCTTTAGGAGTTTTGACTGTACTGCAGCCTGCAAAACCACCCTCAGTATTTTCCCTCAGAGCCACGGTCATCCCCTTCACTGATAGAACATTTCCAATTGCCCTGCCTTCAGGTCACTTATAGTTCAATCCCACAAAGGACCAAGGTCGCTGACACTTAAGCACATGCTGATCTTTAAGCACATGAGTATACCCACTGGAATGTGCTTAAGCTTTGCTAGGCCAATGCTAAAGTGCTCAACACCTTGCAAGAATAAACCCTTTGGCTTACGGAGTGCAGGATTCCCAGAATCCTTTGTTGCAGCGGGTAATAGGAATGCCTTCCCTAACTTCCCAAAAGCCATTTCTCCACCTGTACAGGACAGGTCACCTTAGATAAGTGAGGTGAGGTGACTTGCTTTCATAAACTGAAGAGAGAAGAAATCTATAGAAACCAGTTGGGTCCCACAGAAATTAATTTTTAAAAGTTATAGAATTTAATGGAGAATTATGACTTTTATAGATTAAACCCCACCTGGAGAAATTAGTAGAGAAATACATCTCTGCTTTAGAATACTATTGAATGGCTTAATAAATTACAGAAGAATTCCCTATTTGATCAGATCCATTCTACCCTGGAATCTTATCTCTGACAGTAGCCAGTACCAGCTGCTTCCAAGAGTGGGACTTGTGGGGCAGGGAGAACTAAATGAAAGACTATGGGAAAAAAAACTTAGGCACCACATGTAGTGGTGGCTTTCCCACCCTGCTCCAAAACACAGTCAACACACATTTATAAAGTCAAAATTCACCCCCTTCCCAATTTCTAGCTTTGTTATCAAAGACGCTAGTAACAATTTAACAAATTCAGCCCAAACCTACTCTTCCATGAGGACTGGTCAGCCAAGACTCCTTGCTGCCCTGCAAACCAGTCCTCCATACCTTATATCCATGTTGTTAATGACCCCACCTGCTGTAATGCATCAGGAGGAATCTATCATTAGCACCTTGCAGGGTTCCAACATCTGTTAAAAACATGAGGTACTAATAGAAAAACCTCGCCAGAATCATGTATGGACTCCACTGAATTTCTGTCCTCAAGGAGAGTTGGAGCATAGAGCTAACCTTTCTACAGTTATGTGCAATATGGGGCTGTAAGCTGCAAGGAAAATTTGCACCATTTTCTTCAACCTCCACCTTTACAAATGCCTACAGTGCTGTTGTACACAAAGCACCACTCACCACTGCTGCCACTCTATACATCTCTCCAGCAAAATCACATACTAAGGATGCCTGTCTGGCTCAAAAGTACAAGGTCGTTCACATACCTAGTTTGCAAATCTACTCTTCCCCCAGGGCCTCCAGAAACAACCCGCTAGGTTGTCAGAATAACAGCTCATCCCTTATGGCTTGGCAGGGGCACAGATATTCTGGGGAAAGGAGAGAGACATCATTAAGTTCATTTGCATTTAAAAAATACAGGAAATTTCCTTTTGCTTATAACAGAAATATTTTAATTCTCTTCAGTGCTACTGTTTGACAGTCTGAATATTTATTAGCAACTATTGGCTCTCCAGATGTGTAAGAGAAGATAATACGATGGTTTTATGTTCATGTCAAATAATTATCCAATAAGGAGTTAAACTATGCACTGATCTCTGGACAATATGAAATGAACATTTGCCAAGGAAGACAAAAGGGTTATTTCCCTGACCAGTAAGGGTTTATGCAGGAGCAGATTAAATTTCATAATCCTAACTCTGTGTAAATAAAATAAAAGTCAAGATACTGGTATGCTTTTCACTTTACTGACCTTTTCATTTAAGGATTAATACTATGAGAACTTAAACCCAATGAACAGGGTGTGAGTGGAGAACTGTCTTTTTGGTGTATTGTATTTATGTATTATAGCATATAACCACATGAATCAAATGTGGCTATCATGGTCGATGTATAATATAAGCAGAGCTGGTACACCTTAAATTAAGGTTACCTAACACTTTCCATTATAATACCAGGTGCCAGAGGGAGGGGAGAATAGGAGCAAAGGTTCAGGACAGACACAGGCTAGGGGTAAGAGGGACAGATGGGTTTATAAGCATGAAAGCACACTCCCTTTCAGAGGCTGAAATAGAACACAATACTCCGGAGTCTCTACTCCACTGCTATCAGTGTTTCAACTCACCACTGATGGCTGGTCCATATGGAAAATAACAGCCTATTACTGCTAGGTTATTCCATTTCCTGAGTCATAGAGATCTGTGCTGTGAATCTAGAAAGTAGCTGTGGCTACCAGCCAATCAAACAACATGCACAAACCTTTTAAGACACCAAAAATCCAATCCTGTTCTTAAAAAAAGTAAATTTTATTAAAAAAAAAAAAAAAGGAAAAAAATACATCTGGAACTTAGGCTTTTGCTAGATTTTATATTTTTTAGATATATTTTTCATACCTGGTTCAAACCTTACACAGCATTGCTGCTCCAGCCCAGAGAACAACAGACAAAGGGAAAGTTTCTTTCCCAATTTTTAAAAGTTTTAGCCTTCCCATTGGCTCTTTTGGTCAGGTGCCCACCTTTTTTTTTTTTTTTTTTTGGCCTTGATCTGGGTCTGTCTTCTCTGTGGCATGCCACTTTCTCTAGGGTTTTGGTGCCTCACCTCAACCTCATGCACAGGCTGCCCTACTCTAGCCTAACTATTTCATTGCCACAAAGCTAGAAAAGAAAAAAACAACAACTACTTATTGGACTCCCGGCTTTGCAGGCTAATCCTTTGGTTTGCCTGTTCCCCCTCAGGCAGCAAGGAAAAGAAAAAGAAAGAGAAAAAGAAAAAAAAACAACTCACCTCTCTGGCTTTCAAGGCTTTTCAGGTGCCCACTTTTTTTTAATTTACCTGGGGGACTTTTTAACCCTTTACAGGTAAAGCAAGTAGAGAACAGCTACCAAGAGGGATTTTACAGCTGGCTGGGTGTCCATCAAAGGGAGCCTGACCAAAAAAGCCAATGGGAAGGCTAGAACCTTTTAAAAATTGGGAAAGAAACTTTCCCTTTGTCTGTTGTTCTCTGGGCTGCAGGGACACAGAGCAGCAATGCTATACGCAGAAATGCTGTGTAAGGTTTGAACCAGGTATGAAAAAGTATCTTCCATACCTTGAAGAAATTATTTGGATAGATATCAGAGTAGCAGCCGTGTTAGTCTGTATCCGCAAAAAGAACAGGAGTACTTATGGCACCTTAGAGACTAACAAATTTATTAGAGCATAAGCTTTCGTGGACTACAGCCCACTTCTTCGGATGCATACAGAGTGGAATAAATATTAAGGATATATATATACACACATACAGAGAGCACAGGTGGGAGTTGTCTTACCAACTCTGAGAGGCCAATTAAGTAAGAGAAAAAAAAACTTTTGAAGTGATAATCAAGATAGCCCAGTACAGACAGTTTGATAAGAAGTGTGAGAATACTTACAAGGGGAGATAGATTCAATGTTTGTAATGGCTCAGCCATTCCCAGTCCTTATTCAATCCTGAGTTGATTGTGTCTAGTTTGCATATCAATTCCAGCTCAGCAGTCTGTGATATATGCCATCATGTGCCAGCAATGCCCCTCTGCCATGTACATTGGCCAAACCGGACAGTCTCTCCGCAAAAGAATTAATGGACACAAATCTGACATCAGGAATCATAATACTCAAAAACCAGTGGGAGAACACTTTAACCTGTCTGGTCATTCAATGACAGACCTGTGGGTGGCTATATTACAACAGAAAAACTTCAAAAACAGACTCCAAGGAGAGACTGCTGAGCAGGAATTGATATGCAAACTAGACACAATCAACTCAGGATTGAATAAGGACTGGGAATGGCTGAGCCATTACAAACATTGAATCTATCTCCCCTTGTAAGTATTCTCACACTTCTTATCAAACTGTCTGTACTGGGCTATCTTGATTATCACTTCAAAAGTTTTTTTTCTCTTACTTAATTGGCCTCTCAGAGTTGGTAAGACAACTCCCACCTGTTTATGCTCTCTGTATGTGTGTATATATATCTCCTCAATATTTATTCCACTCTGTATGCATCCGAAGAAGTGGGCTGTAGTCCACGAAAGCTTATGCTCTAATAAATTTGTTAGTCTCTAAGGTGCCACAAGTACTCCTGTTCTTTTTTATTTGGATAGAGAATGTTTAAACAGACATAATCAGGTTTATTTCTTATTTTGACTTATGGATCTCCTCTGTGCTAACCCCTGATGCTTTTGTTTGCTTGTAACCTTTAAGCTGAACCCCCAAGAAAGCTAGTTTGAGTGCTTAACTTTTGGAATTGCTCTGTTAAAATCTAGCAAAAGCCTACATTCCAGGTGTATTTTTTCCTTTTTGTTTTTAATAAAATTTATCTTTGTTAAGAACAGGATTGGATTTTTGGTGTCTTAAGAGGTTTGTGAATGTTGCTTGATTAGCTGGTAGCACAGCTAATTTCCTTTGTTTTCTTTCTCAGCTCTTCCTGGGGAAGGGGTGTGTGAAAGGGCTTGAGGGTACCCCACAGGGAGGAATTCCCAAGTGTTCTTTCCTGGGTCCAAGGGATTTTTTTTTGCATTTGGGTGGTGGCAGTGTTTAACAAGTCAAGGTCAAAGAAAAGCTGAAACCTTGGGAGTTTAATACAACCCTGGAGTGACAAGTATAAATTTTTAGAATCCTTGCGGGCCCCCACGTTCTGTACTCAAAGTGACAGAGTGGGGATTCAGCCTTGACACATATCCATTTCACAGATGGGGAACTGACGCACAGAGAGACTGGCCCAAGATCACACAGGAAGTCTGGGGTAGTGAGTGAAATTGATACCAGCTTTCCTGAGTTAGCCTAGTTCCCCAGCCTAGTGCCCCAACCAGCCTTCCCCCTGGTAAAAAACATCAAGTGATAACACAGGCTAATGAAGCTTTTACTGGGGAATGATTCTCATTTGTAATTGTATTAGAGATGTCATTTTAGATATTTGACATATGTATGACAACAGAATACATTTCTAAAAGAGGGTCAGTCATCACTCAACATGTTGCCCAATTAAGGACTAACGGATTTGGCCCATTCCATATTCAGCCAAGCTTCATCTTATAAATATCATTTAAAAACTACAACTTCTGAATAACAAGAAGTTCTCAAGCAAATGGGATGAAATTCACAGTAGCAGAACACACAATGTTTAGATGTAATATTAGCTCCATCAGGAAAGCAAATTCTGAAAGTTAACAAAAATTGATGAATGCTTCTTGACTGTAAGTGTTTGTAATTTTTTGCACTATAGCAATGTGGAATAAGTTAACTACATGAACACCAGTTTCTCCTTTACAACTGCTGTTGCTATTCTAACAGCATTATCAGCCTCACACATGTTTACCTCAGGGATATTTAGCCAGCCATAATTGACTTTTGCACAAAAACAAAGCTGCAGGCAAGGTTTAATCCATTTGGGTCTGCTTTTTCACCAAAAATAAATAACTAAGAGAATTTTTACTAGATCAAATATGAAAATCCTGGATTGGGATGAACCTGTTCAGTCTTTCCAGTTTACATTTTTCTCTCTGTTTCTCATAATTAGCAAATCTTTAAATATACAGCATTGTATAATTTAAGACAGTGCAAATAAACAAAGCATTCAGGGTTTGCACTTCCAATACCAATACTGATTTAATTGATATTTAATCGTCATGCTACATCACCAGGGTATAGCTTAATAAATACTTCATTGCTATACTAACATCAGACAACATTTCAGCTGACAAAGTTAATACTACCTACTTGAGATTGTAAACACATGATGTGCATAGTAGTTCATCACAGGATAAAAATCTGCTGTAGAGTTGTCAGTATAGTTAATTCTATATTATATATATATATTTCTATATTTCCTCATTGCAGGTATCTCATTAGTACTCTTGTTTTTTTTACATATGCATTAAATACTAGGTAGTGCTTGTCACAGTTTCAGGGTAACTACTCTTCTATCTTCCTCTTTGTGGTCCACTCCAGAAGTTCCCAATCAGGTCTCAGGTCATCAACCATCACCTGTCTCTGGGTATGGACCTTTGTCCTGCTCCCTTCTAACCAGGGGGTTTTAAGGCTGCACAGCTCCCTGCCTTATATTGTGCTATCATAGCAAGTGAGTCTACTTAAAGGCCAGCTTGTGCTTTGCTTTCTCTCTGAGGGCTAGTGTATTACCAGAAGTTACAAGTCACCACACAGCTCCTTCTAAGCAAGCACATTTATTCTTAAGGTTAAAGCATTATGGAAAAAACAATGAAAATAATAAATGGATTTAAACACACTAACCATACCAGGAGCCACCCAGTAGTCATATGGGGCCCTAGAATGTCAGTCTTTCCAACCTTCCTTAAGGTTTGGAGCATTTGGACAGAAGGTCCTGTCCATTTGCTGGATCAAAAAAGAAGGCCTGAGTCAGTTTAAACCTAGCCTTTTTACATCAAATGCTCTTTCTTTGTCTCCTAGTCTTTGGAAACCCAGCTTGAATCAGTATATATAAGCCACTCCAGGGCTGATACCTCTATAGATTTTTTGAGTCTGTGAGTTACCTTAATCACCTCTTACTGTTTTTAGTTCCTGTTGGAGTTCTGGTAACCCTCCCAAATGGAATAGAACACAGTGATACTTAAACCATTCATAGAGTTAATACAATATAGTCCCCATGCAATTGTAATATCTGTCACAGTGCTGAACAGAGGATACAGAGTTAGAAGACTTGGGGTAAAATCCTGACTCAATTTAAATCAATGACAAACCTGTCATTGACTTCAATGGGATTTGCATTTCACCTCTGGATTTTATTCCTGTCAATTGATTCATTGTCTGACCATGGGCAAGTCAATTAATTTCTCTGTTCCTTAGATGATTTCTAGAAGATTCTCTGAACTATGCTATGAAGTATCTCTAGTCTCTGGTCACCAGAAGCTGGGAATGGGAGACAGGGGATTGATCACTTGATGATTACCTGTTCTGTTCATTCCCTCTGAAGCACCTGGCATTGGCCATTGTTGGAAGACAGGATACTGGGCTAGATGGACCATTGGTCTGACCCAGTATGGCCGTTCTTATGTTCTGAAGATCTTACGGTCCCTTCTGTCCTTAAGTTCCATGACTATATTTTTTAATTTCCCTATCTGTAAAATGGTGATAATTAGGTTCACCTTTGTAAAATGCTTTGCATTCTATGAATGAAAGACATTATAAAAGTGGTAAGTACATTGTTTAATGTTATTGTCTCTATTTTATATAAAGTGTATATCTTGTTCCCTGGAGGGAAGGGGGGTAAAGAGGATGGAGAAAAGAGGCAGTGGGGAAGGAAGGGGGTGGAAAGTGGGAGGGAGGGGAGGGAGGTGGAGAAGAAACAGGGATAGGGAAATCGCGGGGGGGGGGGGAGCGGGAACCCGGCATGCGATATCCCCTTGGCAGTATCTGGGGCTCCCCTGTTAAACAGGCCCATCGAACCCTCACCCTGACGAGCCCTACCCCCCCCAGATCCCTCCAACGAGCCCCCCCACCCAGACCCCCACCCCACTGATCCCTAACCAGCTGCACCTGGACTCCACTCCATCAAGCCCCACTACCCTGGCACCCAGACTGCCTCCACTGAGCCCCCCATACTCAGACCCCCCCTCCGAGCCCAATCTCCCCACACGAGACCTCCCCTGCTGACCCTCAACCATCTTCACCTGGATACCCTGCAGAGTCCCATTGTCCCTGCACCCAGAACCCCACAACAAGTCCCTGTGCATCCAGATCTCCCACGGAGCACCCAGATTGCCCCACATAGAAACCTCTCACCCCACACCAGGATCCCCCCACACTAAGCTCCTCCATACTTCGAACCTGCTGGGCTGAGGCTGCCCACTCATACCTGGTGCATCTGGAATAGAGGGGCAGGGCCCCAGGGTGTTTCTGAGGTAGGCCCAGCCCTTGCACTGTGTCAGGGTCAGGTGCAGCCTCATTGCTGAGTCCCTGTACTGGGGAAGGTGGGGGCTTCAGGGTGATCTCCCACCTCAATGCAGCCAGTGGCCTGTGCTCCCCACTGCCATGCTGGAGCCACATTTATTTATTGACAAGTAAAATTTGCAGAATTTTGAGAATTTTAAAATATTGTGACCCTAATTTTTAATTTTTTGGCACAGAATTCCCTTAGGAATACTCAGTGGAGACCAGAGGCAGTGGCTAAGCTAAAGCAGGTAGGGAACAGAAGTGACTCTGTTGGCAAATGAGAGACAAAGAAAGAGCAGGGAGAGAGAAGGAGGTTGAAGGAATGAGGGACAAAGGAGTCATTTATTTGGCTCCTGTCTCTCAGCTTATAATTTCAAAAGAAGTATAGTCTTCTTAGGCTAACAGCGGATTTGCAAAAGCGCTCTATGTTGGACTAATTGCATTCGACTAAAGTCCATGGGAGTTTTACCACTGTCTTCAAATTGGATAGAATTAGGCCAATGCATTTGAAAATTCTACCTACAGTTTAAAAGCATTGACCTGTTATTTCTAAAAGCAGATATGCTACCACAGTTTGAAAATACAAGATTAATATTCTGACCGGAACCAGAAGCTCTACCAACAGTAAGGCACTGGATAGAAGACCTAAAAAGATTGATCCCACTGATGATAGACGAAGAGGGCATTTAAGAGACATATTATTTATGACTCATGTATTGAGTATTTGATGACATATCTATACCAGTATAGCCAATCAATCAGAGGCAACTCTCACCCTCCAGAGTCCCTAAAGGACTGATGGTTTATACTATGGAATATTATATTATACAAGGGTCTGTTTTGAGACCGGCGCTGTTCAATATCTTCATCAACGACTTAGATATTGGCATAGAAAGTACGCTTATTAAGTTTGCGGATGATACCAAACTGGGAGGGATTGCAACTGCTTTGGAGGACAGGGTCATAATTCAAAATGATCTGGACAAATTGGAGAAATGGGCTGAGGTAAATAGGATGAAGTTTAACAAACACAAATGCAAAGTACTCCACTTAGGAAGGAAAAATCAGTTTCACACATACAGAATGGGAAGAGACTGTCTAGGAAGGAGTACGGCAGAAAGGGATCTAGGGGTTATAGTGGATCACAAGCTAAATATGAGTCAACAGTGTGATGCTGTTGCAAAAAAAGCAAACATGATTCTGGGATGTATTAACAGGTGTGTTGTGAGCAAGACACGAGAAGTCATTCTTCCGCTCTACTCTGCTCTGGTTAGGCCTCAGCTGGAGTATTGTGTCCAGTTCTGGGCACCGCATTTTAAAAAAAGATGTGGAGAAATTGGAAAGGGTCCAGAGAAGAGCAACAAGAATGATTAAAAGTCTTGAGAACATGACCTATGAAGGAAGGCTGAAAGAATTGGGTTTGTTTAGTTTGGAAAAGAGAAGACAGAGGGGACATGATAGCAGTTTTCAGGTATTTAAAAGGGTGTCATAAGGAGGAGGGAGAAAACTTGTTCACCTTAGCCTCTAAGGATAGAACCAGAAGCAATGGGTTTAAACTGCAGCAAGGGAGGTCTAGGTTGGACATTAGGAAAAAGTTCCTAACTGTCAGGGTGGTTAAACACTGGAATAAATTGCCTAGGGAGGTTGTGGAATCTCCATCTCTGGAGATATTTAAGAGTAGGTTACATAAATGTCTATCAGGGATGGTCTAGACGGTATTTGGTCCTGCCATGCGGGCAGGGGACTGGACTCGATGACCTCTCGAGGTCCCTTCCAGTCCTAGAATCTATGAATCTATACCTCACCCCAATTCTAAAAGTCACGGAGTTGACCATCTCTTTTACTTTGTGCATTCCTGACAAAGCATTTCTATTGCTTATCTGTGATATTCTGACACAGTACTCAGTGTTGAAATTTGTTTTGTTACATATGAAAATGTAATGAAAATATTATTAAAAGTTGGTGGTTATTGATAAATGATATGCAAAGTGAAGCTGCACTTTGGGGATATTAAATTAAGTGGCAAGTGTGCTGGTTGCATGAGTTATTGTCCATTGGACAGCTGTGTTTTAGAAATAATAAAATAAATTAGACGTGGCAATCTATCTGAATGATCAGTCTAGTTCAGTGATTACCACACAGAGAAATGTTCCTGGTCAGCAGGGCCGGGTCCGCTTTTTTGACGCCCCAAGCGGCGAAGCGGGAAAAAAAAAAAAAAAAGAAAGCCGATCGGCGGTACTTCGGCGGCAGCTCAATCGCGCCGCTTCATTCTTCTGCAGCAATTCGGCGGCGGGTCCTTCGCTCCCTCTCTTCCTCTTCAGCGGCATTTTGGTTGCAGCTCAAAGAGGAAGAGAGGGACTGAGGGACCTGCCAAATTGCCGCCGAAGACCCGGATGTGCCGCCCCTTTCCATTGGCCACCCCAAGCACCTGCTTCCTTCGCTGGTGCTTGGAGCCAGCCCTGCTGGTCAGTGAAGAAAAATACAGGTTGGTGTACTGGAAAACTGGGACTAGCATACATGTAGTTTCCTAAAGAGTGGTAGAAATCTGTGGGTTGCTTGGTAGTAAGCTGTCGCTTCAAAACAAGTAACAGAGACACAAGGGAGCAAAGATTAACACAGAATCCTCCACTAAAGTCATAGCATGCATTTCTCTAGAACATTCTCCCTGAATGATCTATAAGGCTCCTGTTGAACTCTAAAGCCACCTCTGCTGTCATGTCTGTCAGTAAATTAATGATGGTTAGATTGAGGGACAGGGGGATAGCTGGCACTTTGTTAAGAATAATTTTTAAATATATAAATGTACACTTTCTCCTCCCCTAACCCTTCCCCTGTCACTTGTCTATTTATATTGCAAGCTCTTTGAAGCAGGTTCCAAGCCTTCATATATTGTACAGCCCCTAGCACAATGGAGCCTACTCTAACATAAATACTAATAAATTATAACTTCTGTAGATGCTGAAATATAGGCCAGTTATTGGAAGCTTAATCTCCATGTATCAGCTATTCATCAGTAGGCTTTTTATACCAACTTCTATGTTAAAGACTACATTCTGCAAGGACTGCCTATCAATCCAAGATGAAGCAAGGGACAGCACCTTGTAAGGTTGTCTTGGCAACTGCTCATCTGTGAGTATTGTATTTCAGCAAGTGGTCAAGCTCCCCTTTCCCATCTGGGAGGAATTCCTTTCCTGTCAAAATTTCATCATGTTATGCTGTATGTTAGGGGTATGCATCTGGATTTCAGCTTTCCCTGATGCCAAAGAGCTAGCCTTGCTAAGTTGTTTTTGTGGGTGTTGCTGGCCTTCCCCTCCCAGTATCTTTAATTTCACTCCCTAGCTGCACTGCATAGTGATCAATAAATAAATAAATTAAATTAAATTAATGGAGATATCCCATCTCCTAGAACTGGAAGGGACCTTGAAAGGTCATCGAGTCCAGCCCCCTGCCTTCACTAGCAGGACCAAGTACTGATTTTGCCCCAGATCCCTAAGTGGCCCCCTCAAGGATTGAACTCACAACCCTGGGTTTAGCAGGCCAATGCTCAAACCACTGAGCTATCCCTCCCCCCCTGGTAAGATACCATACTGTGCTTCAATCAGTGTTCTGTTTTCTCTTCACTCCTGCAAAAAGACCTTTTCTTCGCTTTTTAAATTTTTTATTACCAAGATCAATAAAATCAGAGTTCTGAATCGGTCTAGTCTTCATTTGCCAGAGCCAGTCTTTATGGGGACCTGCTGATCTCTTAGTAATGGGCATGTCAAGGGGGTGATTTTTTTCTTCTAAGTTTATCTTAATTACTTCCTCTGAGATTGTAGAGGTGGCTTTGTATCCATTCTCCATGACTTGCTGTCTCTGTCCTGGCATACGTGATTTATAAAATTATGCCTTCTAATTTTAGGCCCCTTCTATTCATGTGTAGCAAATGTTCCGTTAAAATCAGGAATGATCCTCCAAAGAAGGCTGTAATTTCTATTCTGAGGAAGCTTTTGGTTTAGGTGGATGATTTTTTTAGTGCAATTTCTAATCTACCTTTATTAGCAAAGGTTTTGGAGAAGGTCATGACAGTTTAAATTCAGGGCCATCCTGTCAGAAATCATCTGTGTGAAAAATGCTAAACTGTCTTCCTGTCCTGTTGCAGAACTGATTCTAATCTCATGCGTGTGTATATTTACTAAGATCCTTATATTGTTGGCAGTAGATTCCATTTATGTTATAATACCAGTCCACTGTTTTAATATGATACACTTTTATCCTCCTAGAACAGCCTAAAAAGTTTATCTGGAACTGCCCGTAACTGTTTTCATTCATATTTTTTCCACAATATTGCAACTTCAGACTCCTGGTAACAGATTCAGCCACAGAGAAGTTTAATTTAAGTCCATTTAATTCTCTGCACCAATGTTCTTTGTCACAGAGCAATGGCCTAACTTTACCAACAACTGAAGAACTGAGGTTTTCTAACCCAAAATGTTCTGGAACAAAATATTTAAAACAAATATTTTTATTACATATGAAAATCAACCTACACATTCCAAAAACTATAGGACAATCGAGTTTTAAATGCATGCCATTTCTTGTGTTATCAAGAAAATAACATAAGATGATCTGGATGACTTAAATAATTAAATGGAGAGCCTTTCATCATTATCCCACCAACCAGTAACCAAATCAGCAGGAACTAATGTAATGGCCTGGTATGATGGGCTAATAATTATGGTGTTGTTCCTATTGAAGAGATATCAAAATTATTATCAATAACATGAGGCTCAAACTTTGGAACTAGCGCTCACAGTGAACCAGGAAAATAATTTTTTTTCAGGGCCAAAATACCCTTCAGAAATCTCCTGAATGAAAAGTAGAACTGCTCTAAATGCTGAGTTAAGAATTCCTCTAGTATCAGCCATTGGATACATTACAAAAATCTATATTTCCAACAAAGAGATCTATTAAATCAAATCAGTTTGTAAACTCATTTGTACACACACACACCTCTTGATGTCAATATTACTCCTGAGGGAATTCTGCACCAAAAAATTAAAAATTATGGTCACAATATTTTAAAATTCTGAAAAATTCTGCAAATTTTATGTATCAATAAATAAATGTGGCTCCAGCATGGCAGTGGAGAGCACAGGCCACTGACTGCATTGAGGTGGGACATCACCCTGAAGCCCCCACCTCCCCCGGTATAGGAACTCCGCAGTGAGGTTGCACCTGACCCTGACACAGTGCAAAGGCCGGGCCTGCACCAGAAACACGCTGGGGCCCTGTCCCTCTGCTCCAGGTGCACCAGGTGTGGGTAGGCAGGCTCAACCCAGCAGAATCCAAGTATGGAGGGGCTTATCGTGGGGGTATCCAGGTGTGGAGTGGGGGGGGGGGCTATTTTCTGCAGGCATGCAGTCGCGCAGAATCCTCCCAGGAGTAATTTAATATGTCAGTAATATATCATATAAATTCCATAGGGCTGTTGCCTTGTGGATTTTCAAAGTTATTGTTTAAACATACTCTGTAAACCTTGAAGTGGCTGGCATATCACATTTAACTCTGCACATTTCTTGTATAAATTTGGTGTGATATGAAGAAAGAACGGTTAAGGAAGCAGATTGGAACTCTTATATTCTTATTCCCAAGAAGGCCTTAGAGCACAGTTTCAAACAAAGGTGGTTAAATCTTCATTAGACACCTAAACATGGTCACCTACATCCAAAAATTTCATACTTATATGGGTATTCAGATGCCTAAATATAAAAGTCAGTGCCTAAAGTTTGGCAACCGTTGAAAGTTGTACCTACCTTTGTTGAAGTGTGAGGAAATCAGGCCACAAGCAATGAAAAGCCTGACCTGTCTTTTGACATGAATGCTTGGTTACACGTAAGAGAGCACAGACACGGCAAGTTTCCTACAGATAGGAGTCCAGTGCCTAACTTAAGCAGTAGCTGTGATGATAGCATTTTTAGGGTTTGGATTCATTTTTCCATTGTTAGGTATTATTAAACGACACAATACCTCTCAGGCTGAAGTTATTTTAATAAGCTTTGAATCACAGAATTTAGAGCTGATAAAATACTCTGCTAGGTCACCTAGTCCAACTCCTTGGCAGCATAGGACTGCTCCTTATTGACTATTATGAACCTGTGAAAACACAACTGAGATAATAAGTTTCAAAAATTCTCGACTTAAGTCAAATTTTAAAAAATAGATCAGAATTTAAACAAACATTCCTTAAAGAGCAAAGTGGGATGTTACTCTGGGTGCTGATATCAAGAAGAAAGCTATAGTATTTAGCCTCCCGGATCTTCCAGGAAAACATCTCTAAATATTTACCAGGAAAAGTGCCTACGCTGATATTAACAGGGAAAATTGTTTCATAAATCAATTTTGCGCTAACCTTATAAACAAAAATGCATCTCATATTGAGATGCTATTACTTTACCTTGTATCTCAAAGGATTAGGTGAGTAGGTATTCAAGAAAAAGGGATGTTCTTTGTTCTCTGGACTCAACATGACAATCTATTATCAGAGAAATTATAAGCACTCACATAAAAGACATTGTCCTTGACCCTTGCACAGATGCACAATTGAAAGGAACCTTCCCTTCCATCCTCTGTCTCTCCATCAAGAGCCAAGAAACATTTACCTGATCTATTCGCATCATATTGCAGTAATCTTCATCTTTGCCCTTCTTATCCTTTTCACACTGATCAAGCCAGGTCTAAAACTCAGGCCTGATCCTGAAATCAGCTCTTCGTGGACAGACCTTTGCACCTATACTGAACCCCATTGACTTGACCTACCAAGACACTGCCTCTAAAATCTGCTCAGGAGCTATATCTTGTCTATCAGCCTCTATCCAGTGTTGACTGTTATGTTCACAGCATACAGAGATAGTAGGTAAAACATAAAATATTCTTGCTGAAAGGCTGCAACATAATATTACTTTATTTCTTAAAATTCAGAACAACATACAAGAACCCAGAAAACAGAAAGAAAAAAAAACAGACTGCTCCCTAAAATACAGAGACACAGTTAAGCCACTAGTTCTCTGCAGAAAGACCCAGATCATATGCTTCCCTAGAAATCCCCCATGCCAGCAAGCAGGACCAGGAAATTTGAAGTGACAGCTTGTAATTTTTTACATAGTTTTCAATACATCCCATGGTTAATCCTATCCCTAGTGAGTAGGGTTGCCAACCCACCAGGATTGTCCTGGAGTCTCCAGGAATTAAAGATTAATCTTTAATTAAAGATTATGTCTGTGATGAAACCTTCAGGAATAGGTCCAACCAAAATTGACAACCCTACTAGTGAGCAAACGGTTTAAATTTAAGCATATGCCTAAGCATATTGCTGAATCATGTCCTAAATGTGTAATAAATTGGAAGCCTTTCCCTCAGATAATCCCTCAGACCTATTAGAAGGACAAAGGAGCTCTCTTCTCTTTCCACCCCAGAGCCTCCAGATTGTTGTGTGACAGAATCCATTACTGTATCCTTCGTCAAACCTATTGGTTGCTGTTGGGGTGCGGGGTGGGGAGTAGAGTGCCTACTCTATTCAGCCACTCCTCTAGCCACCTGGCTGCTACCAGTGGCATGAACAGGACTGGGGGTACTGTTGTCTCCTATATACAGGCTTCACTTTTTGGACCTCTTCCACAGTGAATTCATTCATTTCTATTTTTACTATTCTTCAGTAAAAAAAGAACACCAATCCAAAGCTTTGGGCACACTTTACAATCTTTTTAAGCTACATTAATAGCTATACAGACCCATCAAAATTACTCTAAGATCAGCGCTTGCCTCTAAAGCTGCCAAGTGAAACAGACAACATTCTTTATACTATTTATAATCTACTCTTTGTTTATTATTTTATTTGTTGCCAAAATTGTGCTAGACACTTTGCAGAAACAAGCTCCCTGCCCTAAGCAAGGAGTGTTCAATCTAGTATTAAGTTTATGCCATGGGATGGAGACAAGAAACAAGGGAAGGCATGAGACAAGATAGGGTAGTAAGACCACATTGTCCGAGAGGGGCCTGAAATTCTCCCAGTTCCTGAGAACCAGGTTGTATATGTTAACTGTGTGTGGTTATTTCTTGGAAGTGGGCAGGCTGGATAGAGGATTTAGGCTTTATCTTAGCCTTTGTCATTTCCTTTGCTCTCTTTACCTGTTCCCCTCCCCCCACCACATTCTGTTGAAATTTACCTGCTTTTGACTATCTGTGTGTCAAGGACTGTTTGGTTGGATTTCAAAATGCAGAACCAACCATTTATGGCCTAATTCTCTCCCATATCACAGAGTAATTTCTGAGAAAAACAGACTGATTACTGTACCTACACAGAGAATTAGCTCTGACCCCATGGACAGATCGTCTGAAGTTACCTCAGGTGGAGGGAAGGAACTGCAGATATATAGATTGGGTTAACTATTAGGTCACTATCTTTGCATATACACTTGTTATCTGTTCCCCAGCACTTTATCTACATTCTTTTTATTCACAAATAAATACCAAGCAGATTACACATTATGCCTTTAGCTGAATGAAAGAAATGAGTTTTATCATCTTTGACTCTCCACCACACATTACCATCTAACACACATAGGCTAGATCTACACTTAGCATGGCATGTAGAGCACAGGCACTTGTAGCTACATGGTGCAGTGAAAGGCTCCAGCAGTGGGGAAAGGCTCTGGCAGCTCCCCACAGCTGAAGCCTTTCACTGTGGCAAGGAAAGTCTCCAGCAGCCAGCAAATAGTGGGAAAATGCACCAGTTCACCCTTTGCCAAATGGTCAACATCTATACCAGAACAAATCTCTGTGCAAAAATCTGTATTTGCTTATACCCCGACTAGTTAAATGATATTTATAAAGGTGCATTTCAAGTTATTAATAGGGAAATTACTATGCAAATTAAATTATGTAATATTAGTAGGGGAGTGGTTATGCTAATACCTGTGTTAAGCATCTGAACACGTCCAGGGTAAGTTAGATATTTCCAGAACTCTAAACAGAGTCAAATGGAAATGAGTGCTCATGGACCCTGACTCCAGAGTTCTCACTAACCATTTTCCTGAGATCCTTACATACTTGCTTTGGTTTGTAAATCTTTTCTATGTGCCATCATATCTTTAGCAGCTTTTAGTAATAAACTCACTGTTTTTTACCTATCTAATTTTGTAGCAGGTTTGCCCTACATTACAATATTAATCCTTTTAATGCTGACAGGAATGAATAAATACGAGTAGTAGTGTGAAATGAATGAAAGGCAGGAGGTGAAGTGTATGTACTATAGCCACTTCATCATCAGATGTCAAAATGAAAAGTGTTGTGCCTTTCCCCATAATGTCAGACTAATCCACCTTTGTCCTTATATAAAGTAGAGCTGCTCTTTTGCATGTAACGTGTGTTCAATAAGTAATAGAGCTCCAGACATGGTAAGTCCTCTGCTTTAATTTTTACATCACAAAACACTGTGCCATGTACAGGCAGTCCAGAAAATTATCTACATTACTATGTATATTATTCTAAATGTATTAACATTTGTTCATAAATTGTATTATGTTTTTTTATATCACTTAATCTCCCATTGATATTGCCTGATTTTAAAAACTATACCAATTACACAGGGAAGACAACTTGAAAGTGCACAGAATTCCTGCAGGAGACAGTGCATTGTAATGCATATCCTCAGTTCTCTGCAGGATTCAGCAGACTGCAGATCAGTCAGGGCAGACTCTGCAGGGAAACAGGGTACTTTTCAGCTGTCTGTACTGTATATAATCATGCATTATATGATGCAGACAGATATATTATTGTGTGCAAATGAACCTAGTGCTCCTCTTCTCTGTTTCCCCAACATCAGATATTGCAAAGTCAAAAAGGCTAAACCAAACTTGCTACGTATTTGGAGCTGAAATTGTGTTGGCAATGTGCTGTATATTAAATTTTAAACTGTTGCCTGTCATGGCTGACCAGAGGCAGTTTCCTGAATAAGAAGCATTTGGTGCCAACAGTAACCCCATATTACAGATCAGCCCCTATAACTTCACTTACACCAAACCCTGAGTATAAAATACAATATTGTAAACATCACCAGGAGGTATAAATATAAAGACTGGTATACAAAACTAAACAATGCTGCTGATTTTAGTAAACCCAATAACACATTTTACAGATCCTACAAACATGGTGCTACCTTATAAAAATTCTTAAGCAAGTGCACTGGCAGAGTAATGACTTTGAATTTCACGAAGGGAGTAACTCGAGCTCACACTGCTAGTCAATGGCACAGTCTGAATAGAACCCAGGAGCCCTGACAATGAGAGCATTGATCTAATGTGTCTGCCTTATCTACAACTGGACAATTCTTTTTGAGATATAAGCACACACTGAAAATGCAGATGATTCAAAGCACACTGATTTAAAGTGGATAATGGAAGTCGATGGGTATTGCACATTGAGTAGTGAGAAAGAAAACGGATGAAGATTAAACTGAGGCTCTAGTAATGAAGGTTGAATACGTACCCAGAAAAGACCCCTGTGTAATGGCAGCCCTGTTCCAATGCAAGGCCTTGTAACTTCTTTTTAACGTGATTTAAACTAACAGGCATAGTTTGTGTTAATGTGTAGCCTGACAGATGTAATACTTCTAATTTGAATGACTTCACCTTTTAGCCCATTATAAATTATTCCAGTGCTACAGGTGTGGAAGCCATAATGGTAACAACTGCCATTACATTGTAATTATCCACAGCTCAAACTGAGAAAATGGTTCCAGAAAGGAAAATTGCAATGGCATGGTATTTTTAGTTCACTGCCACACCTCTCACCTGTCCTTCATTTCATATGCAAATATTCCTCCATTCCACAGAAACCTGATGTTATCACTCTATTATTAATGTAAAGTATTTGCAGTGCACTAGGAGTGCTAAACTATGAAACTGTAGCTATAGAAAATGTTGCTGATGCCAAAAAAAAATATGAATCCATAGCTTCTCTCTCCTGTTAAAGCATTTTAACGGTGAACTTAGTGCTTGTCAAAATTATCAGATTCACAGTCCCATTCATAGAAGCCCACATATAGGTGCTGCAGCAGCCATCAAGTTTTCCCACATTGTCCCAGGACCTTTGACTAGGCTTAACAGACCACTGCTAGTGTTCAAAGAGTGATCATTTATCAGGCTGATTCCATATGTGATTTTATATTAATAATACTGAGCACTTATGCATGGTTTTAGATCAAAGTATCTTAAAGTATGAGATAACTTAAGGGCCAAACTCTGGTTGCAGTGAAATAATTTAATGTTTTGTCATTCCCATTAACGGGACCAGGGTTAAGTCCTAAGTGATTAAGCCTCAGTCATTAATTAATTGTTAATTTTAACAGGAAAAGTAATCAAAAAGTACTGAGCATGGGGCAATGATTTTTTTTTCTGATTTATCCTCCAGGAAGTGGTTTGAGACCCTCCCAGAAAAGAGAAGTGTAACTTACTATAACAGGCCACCCCAATGAGCACAATCTCTTACAGGCCATAAAATAATCAGCAAATATTGATCATTTTTTAACATTACCGATCTGGTTGGATTCAAGCAAGTGATCAAAAGATGAAATTCTCCATATTCTGCTACCAAACCTCTAAGCCAGTTGTCCCACATCTGTTAAAGCTGCTTGTACTCTTTTTGTTTTTGGGGGAAGGGCTTTGGCCCCACATTCTTACATAGTTATAGTCTCACCTTTGGGACTCGGGAGGTTGAATGGTATATTCTCTGCAATTACCCTTATGTGTAGGAAAACCAAGCTCTAGCTATTGGATCTAGAACATTGGTGAGGTTAGCAATATTAAATGTTAATACAATATTTGTCTATTGCTCACAAGACAATCATGATAATACAGTAGAAGCCTCTCAAATATATAGCTTCAGTGAACGGAGACTGTATTAGCTTGGCAGACTTATTCTTTAACATGTACTCATGGGAACTCTAGGGTGTTTCTGTGAAGTACAGTGCTTTACATTTAACGATAATGTCTCAAATTGTGTAGTAATCAAATGGACCTTCCTTTATTCTCCTTTGCTATTACAACAGCATTGCTTAATTGTCTATTGCTCACCCACTAGTAAATTTCTGCCTCCCAAGCAGAGAGTCACGTCCATTGGCTTCAGCAGTTTCCTTTTAACTTTCAGTGGAATAATAACCTAAATCATAAGGATAAATTGAATCACCAAGTAGCACAAGAGTGGTTAGAACTGTTACTTATACCTGGGCCAGATTTTCTGAAGAGCTCACCTCCCACTAAATTTAGCGGCCAGATTTTCAAAAGAACTCAGCAGCCAGCACCTCTTTGTTCTCTAAGAGTTGATGAGTTCTTTTGAAAATCTCACCAACACTATTGGTACCACGCATGGAGCTTTATAGCTTATAGTCCCCACTCCTAGGAATTTACAATTTAAGGTGATACTCAAATGTAAAACTCCCTTTGACTCTAATGGGAGCTGAATCCGGCTTAATAGTGAAGCTTTTTTACTTCCATAGGAGCCGAGGATGCTCAGCACCTTTCAGGGAGCAATCAGCACTAGGACACAGTTAGCCCTAAGGCCCTGATCCTGCAAAAATACATAGACGCACATTTAATTTTGCTCACATTGGTTTCAGTGGGACTACTCCCAGCACCAAAAGTTAAGCACATCTGTAAGTCTTCACAATATCAGTACCTATGGGCTTCATTCTTCTCCATTAAAATCAAAATTAGGTGCTTTAGAAAAAAATTATCCTTGAACTTTATTTTCTAAAATAGATCTCCCCGAAGATGGATGGAAGTTGAGATGGATGGAAGGACAGCTGCCTGGATCTCTCTTCTGCATGCTTGTTTACAGCTATCATCATTAACTGACTTTTATTTAAAAAAATGCTCACTCCCCTCACCTCATTTTATTTTTGTAAGAAAAAAATATCCTGTATTCAAACACACAGCCCATTTCAAAGCTACAGTGGGTAGCCAGGAAATACTTTAGAGATCAGGTGAAATGAATTCAAGAAGAGTGAAAATGGTCTTTGGTTCTGCTCTGTTACCTTTTACTGAAGAATCATTGCAGAGATGTGAATCATCTTCATCATACTGTGCTTCATTTCTTGCGGGCATTTTCACAGATCCCTCCTGCTTCTTTTGTCTCCCAGTTTCAGACACAGGCGTTTTTCCCTTGGTCACTGTGACATTAAGGGTTTAATAGCAGCTAGAACATATAGTGGGGAAGGCAGCATGACTGAAAAAAAAACCCACCTTGTAATGAGGAATATCAATTAGGTAATAAAGTCAAGAAAAATGGGAACACACAGGGAGCTTCAGCTCACGTGGCTTAAAGCAAAAACACAGCTTTTACTATTATAACAACTAAAATCCCTACTTTAAATAAACTGAAAACCAGCTACACAGACAACAAGGTGATTTGTCTTTATAGGGAAAGCCTCTTTCTATCAGAGGCTAACAATTTTTAAAGAATCCATTAATAATATAATAGAAATAATTGTATAAAACACTAGTGGAAACAATTGCTTCTGGACTAGCTGAGATATACATCAAAATGATAAATACTGTCTTTGTAAAGTATATGAAATATTACTCTCCTAGTTAGCCCGCTTAAAAAAAGCATGCCTTCTATTTACATTTAGAAAACTAAATTATAGTGTTTCGTGAAGAATGAAAGACCAAACACCTTGACAATGCTGTCTTTGTTCTTACATCTAATTCCTTCCTTTGGGAACTACAGTTAGTGTCCATATTTATGTTAAATAACAAACAAAAAATACAGGGAAATAAAAGATGTGCATATTTTAAAGTTACGTATTTTTCTTGCAAAGGACATTTGACTGTATGATCTCCAAGTACAACAGCATGGCCAACCTCCACATAAGATGTTATGTAGTTAGTTCCACTAGCACACTGAGAAAGGCATTTAACATTAACTTTCACAGACAAGGGTAACCAGACTCTTATTGTACCATAGCAATAAAAATTGTAATTAAATGCTAGTAACACGATTCTGGTCTCACACCAGTTTCATACCAGTGTCCTCCAGTCAAAGTAATTATTCCAGATTTTATTGGTGTAAGCAGGGCCAGTCTTAGGGGTGGTCTACATGGGCGACTGCCCAGGGTGCTGTAGTCAGGGGTGTGTGGTCTGAGTGCCATGAACTGGTGGGCTTGGGCTGTCCGAGTGAGGTGATTATGGGGCTTGAGCCTCATCTGGCCAGCTGGGCTGGGGGCGGATGATGCCGCCTGGAGCTGCCAGACTCGTGAGAAGGTGCAGGCAGCAGGACTTGCACCTGCAGAGCTAGCAGGCCAGCCCCTGGGTCCCCAACTTCCTACAGGCACTGTGATCACGGGGTGTATGGCCGAGAGAACCCCCAGGCTCAGAAACTCCTCCCTGTGCAGCCCAGCCGGGGCAGCCAGAAAGCAGCGGCTGCTGGCTAGGCACCCAGCTCTGAAGGCAGCGCTGTTACCAGCAACAGCGCAGAAGTAAAAGTGCCATGGTATGGTATTGCAGAGCAGCCACCACTCTCTGGCCTTCCAGTCAGTGCTTAATTTGCGCAAATTAAGCACAGAGAGACATCAAGACCTGGGGGCAATGGAGTGGGTCAGGTGCCCACAGGGGCTAGCGGCACCAAAGTACACATTCACCCAGGGTGCCACTTTCCCTAAGACCAGCCCCAGTTATAAGATTGAAATCAAGTTTCAGAGTAACAGCCGTGTTTTATTGAAATCAAGCTCAAAGGTTTTTTTCCACACTCGTTACTGTAACTAATCATCATCATGGGTGATCACTCAATTCGGGGAGGATCTCTACCACAGATTTACATATGGGTCCTGAGACCCATATAATAACTAATATAAACTGACTAATAAAAACATTTTAAAAGGAATAATCTTAAATACTATAAACTTAGACTCTTGAATGTGTAGTCTGTTGGAGCCTACATTAGAGCCTGATCCTGCAAGGTGCTCAGAATCTTCAACTCACATTGAACTCTTAAGAAAACTAGCCAATTGTTGGTTTTGTGTCCAAGTAGAAGAGCTGTACCTTGACCTATATTTTGGACTTGGAAAATCCAAAGCTAAAATTAGCAGTGATTAGAATCCAGGTCCCCATTCTACCTACCACCATTCCATGTTGGAACAAGGAGATGCTAAATTTGGTTTTATCTTACTGCTATAATGGCCAAACCAAGCTGGTTTAGTTTCACAAACCCATGTTCAGATCTGGATTCCATATCCTCACCACTGAGTTTCAAGGAATTCCACATAAAAAGTCCCAGTGAAGGCCTATAACCAGATGATTCCACAGAGTGACCCATCGTGTTCATGCCCAATTTTAAATAGACATAAAACGTAATATTATTTCCTTTGAGATTGTCTTCATTTTGTCATCCAAGAAGCCAGGTTTGTAACTGTAGAACAAAAATCCTTACTTTCCTAGGAAATGTATCATCCCCACCCTGATGATACACAGGGTGTATTCATCACCTCCACTACCCCTTACCAGGTGAGAGCAGTTTTAAATTGCAGGCCCATTTCTATAGAAGCCCTTCCCACTCAGACTCCCAGACACTTTTGTCATGCCCTCTCTCTGGCCAGTGTCATCCATTTTGGAAGTTGTGCTGTTGCTCCTGGCCCCACACTGAAGAAAGGATTTAAAGGTGTCTTACATTGCTTGTAGGTGGGCATTCCACTGCTCAAGGCCCACAGTCTGGATTCTGCTAGCAGGAGTGGAATGAGCTCATTGTTCAATTATCATGCACATTGTCTTTATTTTAGGTAATTTTCAAATTATTTCCTAACAGCAGGAAAACCAGAGAATGGAAGCTGTAACACATGGCACATGTATATCCGCACCTAGTCCCAAGGATCCCCTTTGCAAATGAGATCTTGCACTTTGTAGAGTTTTTTTCCCCATGGTAAACTATTTAAATGAATAACCACATTTAAAGTACTCCTGAGGAAGAACCAATTTAAGGAAAACCATCCAGGAATTCACTGCAAATGAGATGCTGCATCTCCAAAGACTGTGTTCCTTACCGTTATGGTGACAGGCTTAGATTGGCAGCTAACAGTGAATACCAGAAAGTCAGGGATCTATCCATTATGCATCGGTTTAAACCAGCTAGACAAAAGGCCTTTTTATCCCTTAAAATAAATACATAAGTAGCTTTCACAGCAAATAAAATGTATTTCTAACTAGTGACTGCTTATGTTCTTGTAGCTCAGATTTTATATATTAGGGGGTCCCCATAGGAACAGAAGTTATATGCTAATAAGTATAAAATTGAGAGCAATGCTGTCCTTTCCTGGAGTAATCAATCATATAGGATCATAAATCAGCTTTTTGTCATATCACACATCTCCCTTTAGTCCTGCGAGTTCATGAGATTCTCCTATTAATTCAATATTATTTGTATTTTGGTTGATGTTAGTGGCAAAATTCCCTTTGATGTCAATAGAAGCAGGATTGGGATCTTAGCTCTAAGGGGTAGTTTGCATTCAGAGTGTTCCTCTTCACAGCTGATCTACCAGTTCTGACGCTTATAAACCTAGCACATAACAAAAATTAACCCTAGCAGTCATGCAAGAAAGCTCTACAAGGTACCAGTTAGTCTTGTCAGGATCTATCTGATCATCCAGTCTCTCTCCTGCCTGGACTGATTCTTGTTTAGCTGTAACAATGTGAAGGAAACGCCTGACTGGCAGAATCAAAACATGAGGTTCAAGGTACAACTCCGCTTTGCACGCTGGGGAGAGCAAATGCAACATGCACAACCCAATATCTTTACTGAGTCTGCCTCTGTGCTCATGTATATCTACATTTGCAAAATTTGTTTCCAAAAAGTTTGGCTCATAAGATGAATTGCTGCACAGACATCAGCTCCTTTAGTGGTTTTATGCCCAGGCATTTGTCGTTAGATGCCATAACTTGCTGCACCAGCTAGGTAAGTTCTCATTAATTCACTTATTTGAGATTCCTTCACTTGTCATAGACACGTGAACTTTATGTGAGGCAAATATCTGTTGAAAAGAGGTACTGCCTCAAATTACCTAATGGCTTTACTCACGGTCATGATGCTTCTTAGTTCAAAAATAACCTGGAATGAATATATTTATTTCTGATGGTTTCCTAGGCTGACGTATTGGGCATCATTAAGAGCATTGAAGTATATGAATTGCAACAGGTTATATCAGCAGTCATCTCTGGAGGTGTTCCTTCTCATTTTTTCCCTTGAGTTAGCTAAACCCGATGAGTTAGATTAAATGAACTGAATAGTGTTTTACTGGTATTTTTGATTTCTGTCACTATTCTGAAAACATCAATTCACAAATGATCATTCCAAGTTAATTTTCATCTGTGTACATTTAAAATATCCTCAGCTATTCCTTGCAGTTTGCTTGTCAAAAAAAAGCAAGGTGCCTCTACAAGAGTCCGATAACTGGACAGGTTATCATTCCACAAAGGAATATTTTTGCACTGCACATGTAAGGAAGATGTGGGTCAGGTTGGCTAACACACCCCACACTTGCTACAAGAGTCAGTGGGGTCTCCACAACTTCTAGAAACTTGTAGGTCATAAGGAGATATTTCAAACACCCTGCCTCTTATTTTCATTTTTTGACTGCGGTGCTTCATTGTCTATTTGTTGCAAAAATTTAACCCCATTAGCCACATCCTTTGGAAGAAGCTGTTCCTTTCGGTATGGCTGATATCTTCTCTTCCTTGAGCCACTATTGGTGGTGGTGGCTTGGAATTGCTTGTTTTGGATTATGCTTCAGTGCCAAGGCAAAGTATTATTAAATATTCATATTACAGTAGCACTTAGAAGCTCCTATCAGACTAGAGGCAGTATTGTATATAAACACATACAAAAACAATGGTAATTTATTTTTTTAATTGCTCATTTTCCAAATCCATCATCAGTGATTATTATAGTTGGACCTTTGAAAAAGTTGATCTCTGACAGCAAGCACTTCACATCAGTTAGAATGCGGTTGTACATGCAGCGCACAGGTCATATTAGCACATCATGCTAATTAGCCAAGTATTCCACCAGCCTGGCCAAAGTCAGCAAGAGTCAAGAGACAACAGCTGTCCTCTCTGTAACTTAAGAACCTTTCTCAATGTTGCCATTTCCCTGACCTTTCTTGTTGCCTTAATGTCACACAACTCAGTGAACTGAAGAGTGAAGTTCAGCTAAACCCACATCTGTGCTCAGAACATTGTGCACGCACTTCCTTCCGTTTGGTTCTTTTCCCTATCAAGCATGACAAATGACTTCAGAGCATTCCAGAGTTTTACTGATGCAAAGTATTCACTCAGATGCATCTCCAAATTCAAATGAACCACATTTTTCACTGCATCCAGATTACGCTTTTCTGTAACTATGAAATGATTTCAGATCTGGCTTCTCTGGAATGAGTGTCGGTGAATCAACTTCAGAAATATACAGGTCTGTCGCATCTTATGCGCATTTAACATGCGCTGTTTCAGCTTTATGCGGTCGGCAAAAAAAAAAAAAAAAAAAAAGGGAAAAAATAACAATTTTAATATTGTGTCTGTAGTGCGGGCGATTTCGCCCGCCATTCAACTCAATGTAATTTTGACTATATGCGGTTTTCGCTTTACGCGCTAACTGTGGAACGGAACCCCCGCGTAAGATGAAACTCGCCTGTACTTTAGTTTACTCCTATAACCATCCAGTGTTCCCCAGCCACCCCATCAACAAGAAAACTTGTTTGAAGACCTCACGTCAGATTTCACCCTATTCATAGTTCCTTCTGTGCCAAGTACGGTAACTTATTACTTTATAGGTGCTTCTGAAATCTGGTAAATAAAAACATCAGCCATAGCCAAGAAGCTGATGTTGTCCACAGATGCCAGGGAAGTAGCATGCCCAGCTACTGTTTTGACAGTGCATGACACGAGAGACTTGATAAGAGCATGCCAGAGATCAGACACATTCACCAACTTTAAGTGAATTCAGCTCTCCCTTTGAAATATTTTCACTAGTAATTATTGTATCTCACATATAAATATTTTGAGAGCTCTGCAATCAGAAGATTGTCTTTTTCAACTCACAAGTTTTCATACCTAATGTATGGAAAAACCTAGCCAGACTCATCAGTGATTGCCACAAGAGACTCCGTTCTTAAACACTTCAAGTTATGGAGCGCCATGCCCATTCAGACTGATGTATACCACACCATCATGGCAGAAGTACCTTTCAAAGCTTACAATCCACTTCTTGCCCCTCCTAATCAAACTGACCCCATCAGCGACAATGCAAGTTACCAGTTCAAGCACTTCATTTGAATCTAGCCCAGCAAAAGATTCTTCTCCCATCAGGTACTATTAAACCTGACTTGATTTCAAAACAAGCTTAGCAGTGACTAGAAGAAAAGGAGTACTTGTGGCACCTTAGAGACTAACAAATTTATTAGAGCATAAGCTTTTGTGGACTACAGCCCACTTCTTCGGATGCATATAGAATGGAACATATATTGAGGAGATATATATACACACATACAGAGAGCATAAACAGGTGGGAGTTGTCTTACCAACTCTAAGAGGCCAATTAATTAAGAGAAAGAAAAAAGAAAAAAAACTTTTGAAGTGATAATCAAGCTAGCCCAGTACAGATAGTTAAGAAGTGTGAGAATACTTACAAGGGGAGATAGATTCAATGTTTGTAATGGCTCAGCCATTCCCAGTCCTTATTCAAACCGGAGTTGATTGTGTCTAGTTTGCATATCAATTCTAGCTCAGCAGTCTCTCGTTGGAGTCTGTTTTTGAAGTTTTTCTGTTGTAATATAGCCACCCGCAGGTCTGTCACTGAATGACCAGACAGGTTAAATTGTTCTCCCACTGGTTTTTGAGTATTTTGATTCCTGATGTCAGATTTGTGTCCATTAATTCTTTTGCGTAGAGACTGTCCGGTTTGTACATGGCAGAGAGGCATTGCTGGCACATGATGGCTGGGAATGACTGAGCCATTACAAACATTGAATCTATCTCCCCTTGTAAGTATTCTCACACTTTTTAACTGTCTGTACTGGGCTAGCTTGATTATCACTTCAAAAGATTTTTTTTTTCTCTCTTAATTAATTGGCCTCTCAGAGTTGGTAAGACAACTCCCACCTGTTTATGCTCTCTGTATGTGTGTATATATATCTCCTCAATATATGTTCCATTCTATATGCATCCGAAGAAGTGGGCTGTAGTCCACGAAAGCTTATGCTCTAATAAATTTGTTAGTCTCTAAGGTGCCACAAGTACTCCTGTTCTTCTTTTTGTGGATACAGACTAACACGGCTGCTACTCTGAAACTTAGCAGTGACTGTGATCTCATGGTCTTTCCTCAATCAACAGACCCAACATGAAGCAAGAGTATAAGGCAGCATCCATGATCATTTCACTGAGTCAGATCCCCAGGTGATAAAAATTGGCACAGCACCATTGACTGCAATGAGGCTATGCCAGTTTACACCATACCTGAAGATCTGGCCCATTGTGTCGAGCTTCTCTGATCCTTTAAATATAGTTTTAAAACAGTTTGCATTTGCAGTTTAAATTTCTCAGCTTGCATCCATATGAAGAAAGGTCATTAGTACTTGCTTTCAGAACTATTATCACAGTCCTACGATATGTGTTTCTTTGATTGCAGTGCTCCATGCCCGGAATGCTCTCAGGTGTCAATGAGCAGATGCATCACTTGTCCTTATAAGAAGTGGTCTGCTCGTGTTCACAAATAATGCCAAAAAACTAAGTCTGTGGCTGATTGTTCATTTGAGGTTGATAAATCTCGTTTCCTTTCCATCAACATTAGAGCCTGTTAGTACTGGAAGGACAAACTAGCCAGTACCTATGCAGTAGAAGTTGTTTTTAAAGTGCTTTAAGTTTTCTCTATTGATTAAAATAAACCCTATTAGAAGACCCTGTGACTTATAACTTTGTTCGGAAATTTTCCACACCAAGTATCTGCATCACATTGAATTTTTTTTTGGAAAATTTCAGCCAAAAATGGTTCAAGCATTTCTGAGAACAAGGCTAGGAAAAAATGTGGTTGGACCAATGACTTCAAATATGGCAGGGGGGTGGTCTTTTCTCCAGGAAGTGCCTTTTATTGTTCCTGTGAAAATCTGCCTAAGTTTGGCCAAGTTACACACCTTTGAAAAATCACAGCTTGCACATGGTCAGTACAGACTTTGATTTTAGATGCTAAATTGCCCAAAGGTTCCATCTAAAACAGCAATGCTCAAACCTGAGAATGAGCAGGACTTTCTTTGCAAATGCATCTCCAGGCTGCTCCGGGTTGTGAGGAGTCTTGGCACTTGCACTGAGAGCAGGGACCTCACCCTGTGCTCTCAATGCCGCCACCCCGCTGCTGCCTAGTGTAATGTGAAGAAGGAAACTGCTTGATTCAAATGGAGAGGAGACAAGACCTGCAACAGAAGCCAATTGTAGCTGTGCTTAGAATATACTAAGTGCTATGTAATACTAAATATTTTGGGGAAACATCAGGTCCTAAATGTCTGAAATTGGGCTCCCAAAATCAGTGGACACTTTTGACCTTAATCTTTCTATTCCTCAGTAATCCATTTGTAAAACAGAGATAATACCCCCTCATCTCAAAAGGGTGTTGTGAAAATCAATTCATTCATCTTTGTGAAACACTCAGATACTATAATAATGAGCACTATAAAAAGGACCAAAGAAGAAACTGTGACATTCTATACACTGGGGGAGCGTCCTGTAACCCCCATATTCCTCATTTTTATGTAGTCATGATCTTACATATAAAGCATGCCTTATAAGGTATCAGATTATGATCTGCTGAAAGTCATTTCTCTATCCATATATGTATATCATTAATGCATATGAAGTTATGAGAATTGTGTTGTATGGTTGTTACTAAAACATGCTGTAAGCTGGGGAATCAGACAGATATTAACTCCCCAGAGGTAACAGCAAGGAAAGTAACCAACACCCGGGTGGGGTGTCAAACAACCCATCAACAACCATTGTCCAGCAAGGGAGCTACAATGCAGTGACTCACCTGCATGAGGCTACACCCGGGGAATTTCTCAACCTTGCCTGGAGACTCAGCAATGCCTACCCAGACATGCCTGGACTTGTGTTTTCCAAGCACATGGATTGAGGATATAAAACCAAACACAGGGGGCCCATGCTTGGCCTTTCTTCTTCACCTACCTCTGCTGCAAGCAACAAGGACACTCTGAAGACTCCAACTGAGGGGACTGGCCCAGATTTCAAGGATGAAATCTGTGTACTATGAACTGCAATATCCAGTGGGGTGAGAAAAACTGCTTAGTCTAGTTGTTGCCCAGTCTATAAGGGTTGAGAGTTTAGACTGTGTGCTTATATTTTATTTCTTTTGGTAACTAACTCTGACTTTTTGCCTGTCACTTAATATAGCTTCAAATCTACCTTTTGTAGTTAGTAAATTTGTTTTACTGTTTATCTTTACCAGTGAGTTTGCCTGAAGCATGTGGAAAATCTGCTCAGGTTTTGCAAAGGCTGCTGTATATCCACTTTCCATTGATGAAATGGTGAACCAATTAATAAATTTGCACGGTTCATCTTGAGCCGTGCAAGATGGTATATTCCTGAGATGCAAGGCTGGTCACTGGAGGGATCTGGCTTGTGCCTTTCCCTGTGAGATTCATGAGTGGCTCTGCGAGCATTCATGCAATCTAGTTGGGTGTGGGTCTCCACATGTGGTTGTGATGAGTGATAACAGCACCTGGAGGAGTTGCTGCTGGTCACTAGCAAGGCATTGTGAGAGACAGCCCAGGCTGGAGAGAGTTAAAAGGGGGGCACAATGGTCCCACAGCCCCAGGCTGCACCCCGGGGATCCCGTCACAGAAATAAATAATTCTATCTTCAGAGTAGGGTCTGAATAGTGTGAAGTAGATAAGGAAAGGGGCTATGCATTGAACAATGAGAAAAAAAACAAATATTCATTAGCTGCTCAGTTAGTGAGCCCTATCCATCATCCTGTGCACTGAAAGAAGCTGGGGTCCTGTGGAACAAATAGTATGTGATCATGTAATTAAAGACTATGTCATAATGCATACATGTGTCGGGACAGAATTAAGTTTATACTGGGACTCTCAATTCTGGCATTTCCTAATTTTTGAATGATTTACTTTGCAACCATTTACTTTGCATTTGAATGCAGTTTTTTGTGTGTAATATTGTCTAAGTTTGGCAATGATTCCATGAAAGGAATCTTCTTGCATCTGAAGAAGTGAGGTTCTTACCCACGAAAGCTTATGCTCCCAATACTTCTGTTAGTCTTAAAGGTACCACAGGACCCTCTGTTGCTTTTTACAGATTCAGACTAACACAGCTACCCCTCTGATACATGAAAGGACAGACACCACAATGTAAAAATCAAGGAATTTGACCTTAGAAGATGGAAGAACTTGGTGTGATGTGTTTAGCACGCCATTGTTTACTACTTATAACTACAGAACCATACAAGGCAACAATGAATGCCTTCTAGAAAAAAAATTGAAAATGTGTAGCTGAAAATCATATTTAGGAACAAGATAGCACTTTACATATTTTGCCATTTTGATTATTTCATTTCAAAATTTTTGATTGTTACTTATTAAAAATGTGTCTAGACCACCTGAATACATTGTGCCTTTTCTCAAAGAACTGGTCTTTTAACCTTTCCAGGCACAAGATGAGTGGTAAATCTTCTTTGGCTCTGCATCATTGTGTGCACACGTGTTCTGAGCATATTTTTTAAAAATATTGTGATATAAAATTGTGCTGAATTAATTCTAACCATTGACATCTTAAACCTGACTTGAAGCTGATGGGCATGCTAGCCACATTTCATTCAGGCTAAATGAAGGAGCAATTAAATGTACCTTGGCTTAGTGACAGGTAAAATAACAGAAGCCACTGCCCAAGGCACAGACTAGAATGGCAAGGCTCAGCAGAAGTTGAGCCATGTGGCTAGAGGGATTTTCTGGAGACTGACTGGAAAAGCAGGGGCTGGGACACTGATCTGGTTGCAGGCGTCTGAGTGGGTGTGAAAAAAAAACCCAAGAAAAAAGTAGAAGGTCAGGAGAAAGCCAGAGAAGTAACTGGTAGCATGGCCCTTAGAGAAAACAGAGAGAGAGCTCAGTGGGATACAGAACTAGCTGGAAAGCAGGCTTGGATTTCTGAACAAGGAAACTGCCACTTGTTTGCTTCTAATTTGTTCAGGGAAATAGGACTTTGTTTACATTCTTTGTAAATAAACAAGACTGAACCCAAGAAATACTGGACTCTCATAATCCATCTCTCCTCCTAAAGAAAACAACCCAACAAGACTCCAAATATTGGTTAAAAGCTCAGGTGTCGAGGGTTCAACAGTATATTAGCATAAATTTCAGCTAATAAAAACCTAAAACTCATAAGCCATAACTGACCACATAACACAACTATTTTCATACTAACTACAGTATTAGTTATAGCCATAGTAGAATTTTACTAAGTGAAAGAAAAGGTTTGATTGGCTACTTCTTGGACTGCAAGGTACTTCAAAATGCCTACTATAGCAATAGCGCCTGCATTTCAAAAGTGACCTTTCTGATTATGATCTGAATGCAGCAAAAGGAAAACAAAGATGGATTTATTTTTAAAAAAAGCTTTTAAGAAGATAATAGCTACAATAGATATCATTTTGGGGAGAGATGTATCACTATCTAGGGCTAATGGCTCAATAAAACTCTCAAAATTGGTCAGTTAAGGCCCAAAACTTGATCTTTGAAAGTTATAATAATCTGATGGGGGGAATTCAATTTTAAGGCATCATCCACAGTATACAGAAATCAATGAGAAGACACACCTTGACTTCAGTGGACTTTGGATTAGGTCCTCAAAGGAGCAGGGCATTTTCAGTGCAAACCCTCTGTTTTTGAATTCACACCTTCTAAAAACCAATAAAAAGAACAGGAGTACCTGTGGCACCTTAGAGACTAGCAAATTTATTAGAGCATAAGCTTTCGTGGACTACAGCCCACTTCTTTGGATGCATACAGAGTGGAATAAATATTGAGGAGATATATATACACACATACAGAGAGCATAAACAGGTGGGAGTTGTCTTACCAACTCTGAGAGGCCAATTAAGTAAGAGAAAAAAAACTTTTGAAGTGATAATCAAGATAGCCCAGTACAGACAGTTTGATAAGAAGTGTGAGAATACTTACAAGGGGAGATAGATTCAATGTTTGTAATGGCTCAGCCATTCCCAGTCCTTATTCAATCCTGAAGTTGATTGTGTCTAGTTTGCATATCAATTCCAGCTCAGCAGTCTCTCGTTGGAGTCTGTTTTTGAAGTTTTTCTGTTGTAATATAGCCACCAGCAGGTCTGTCATTGAATGACCAGACAGGTTAAAGTGTTCTCCCACTGGTTTTTGAGTATTATGATTCCTGATGTCAGATTTGTGTCCATTAATTCTTTTGCAGAGAGACTGTCCGGTTTGGCCAATGAACATGGCAGAGGGGCATTGCTGGCACATGATGGCATATATCACATTGGTAGATGTGCAGGTGAACAAGCCCCTGATGGTATGGCTGATGTGATTAGGTCATATGATGATGTCACTTGAATAGATATGTGGACAGAGTTGGCATCGGGCTTTGTTACAAGGATAGGTTCCTGGGTCAGTGTTTTTGTTCAGTGATGTGTGGTTGCTGGTGAGTATTTGCTTTAGGTTGGGAGGTTGTCTGTAAGCGAGGACAGGTTTGTCTCCCAAGATCTGTGAGAGTAAAGGATCATCTTTCAGGATAGGTTGTAGATCTCTGATGATGCGCTGGAGAGGTTTTAGTTGGGGGCTGAAGTTGACAGCTAGTGGTGTTCTGTTATTTTCTTTGTTGGGCCTGTCTTGTAGGAGGTGACTTCTGAGTACTCCTCTGGCTCTGTCAATCAGTTTTTTCACTTCAGCAGGTGGGTATTGTAGTTTTAAGAATGCTTGATAGAGATCTTGTAAGTGCTTGCAAACTAGACACAATCAACTCAGGATTGAATAAGGACTGGGAATGGCTGAGCCATTACAAACATTGAATCTATCTCCCCTTGTAAGTATCCTCACACTTCTTATCAAACTGTCTGTACTGGGCTATCTTGATTATCACTTCAAAAGTTTTTTTTCTCTTACTTAATTGGCCTCTCAGAGTTGGTAAGACAACTCCCACCTATTTATGCTCTCTGTATGTGTGTATATATATCTCCTCAATATTTATTCCCCTCTGTATGCATCCGAAGAAGTGGGCTGTAGTCCACGAAAGCTTATGCTCTAATAAATTTGTTAGTCTCTACGGTGCCACAAGTACTCCTGTTCTTTTTGCGGATACAGACTAACACGGCTGCTACTCTAAAAACCAATAGAATCTGGTGATTTTAGGCCACTGTGCAAAATTTGTTCCCTCTGGTTACTTCTTAATTTGGGCCTGGCTTGGAAGTAGTGGGATGGAAGGAATTTATTTCTAGATTTGAATGACTGAGTTTACACAGAATAATTTATTCAATTAATTTAACTTTATTTTTTTCTTTGCAGATTATCCGTACTCAGCTTGCAGTTATCAGCAATTTATTCCTCATTCACCGAATAATTTCTACAAATCAGCCCATGGTCTATAATTTGTTCATGAGTGGATTTTTTAATATTTTATATTCAAAATTTGAACTTTCTTTAGTTTTGATTGGCTATACAGTTCATGGTGTATTTTCTTCCTCATTCTCTGTTTGAACTTAACTCTTAGAATCAGCTTGCCTTTAAGAGGTCAAAATTTGGTTTCCACAAATATTCTCTTATATTTTCTGTTTCTGTGAACATTTTTGCCAGCAAACTTGACCATAAGAGAATCTAGCAGAATTGTTAGAAGAAGCACAAATAGATGCCGACTCTGGTGGACCTGCAACAATCCCAGGCTCGCCTCCCTCTGAAGCCCATTAAGAACTCAATATCAGGACAGCCCTGTGTGCCCCCCTTCCCCAACATTCCATGTGGCATCAAGGGTCACTGTACTACGTTAGGATACAGATATTCAAGCCTGTCTGTAAAGGCCTATACACCTCTACCTCGATATAACGCTGTCCTCGGGAGCCAAAAAAATCTTACTGCGTTATAGGTGAAACCGCGTTATATCAAACTTGCTTTGAGCCACCGGAGTATGCAGCCCTGCCCCCCTGGAGCACTGCTTTACCACATTATATCCGAATTCGTGTTATATCAGGTCGCGTTATATCGGGGTAGAGGTGTACTTTAAGAATGTAAAAAGAAGAACAGGAGTACTTGTGGCACCTTAGAGACTAACAAATTTATTAGAGCAAAAAAAAAAAAAAAAAAAAAATGCTCTAATAAATTTGTTAGTCTCTAAGGTGCCACAAGTACTCCTGTTCTTCTTTTTGCAGATACAGACTAACACGGCTGTTACTCTGAAACTTGTCTTTAAGAATGTAGGTATATGTTTATTATTTAGCTAGTTATAGAGGTATAAAAGAAAATCTGTGGAAGGGCCTTCTCTCACTGTGACAGTCTGAGGCCCTGTTTAGTCATATTGAAATAAGGCAATCTGGGCTGTTAGGAAGGTGATCCAATCTATCATCTCCAGAGAAAGGGAAAAACCTAGAAGATGTAAAAGGAAATTTAGTTTGATAGTTTTCTGTCTGGTAAGAACTCACTTATCAATAGACACAGCTGGGAAACCCTTATGTCTTTATAGATGTAGTTGTGAAATCCTCACTTCTGTATTGTTTTGTATGTTTATTTGCATGGTCTCTGTCTGGGTTCTGTGATTGTTTCTGTCTGCTGTATAATTAATTTTGCTGTGTATAAACTAATTAAGGTGGTGGGATATAATTGGTTAGCTAATCATGTTACAATATGTTAGGATTGGTTAGGTAAATTTCAGTAGAATGATTGGTTAAGGTATACCTGTGAATATTACTATATACATTAGGGGTAAACAGAAAGTAAGTTGGGATTCGAAAATAAGGAAAAAGAAATTTGAATTTAAGCTTGCTGGAAGTTCACCCCAATAAACATCAAATTGTTTGCACCTTCGGACTTTGGGTATTGTTGCTCTCTGTTCATGCAAAAAGAACCAGGAAAAATGGGAGAGTAAAAAAATAAGGTCTCGAACATACTACACTTACCACTCCACCCTGGTGGACACTAAAGACAATCATAGCTTCACATACACTGACATGTGAAATCCAAGGTTGGCGTATGTGTAACTGAAATGGACATGATTGTTCTTTCTCCTTCATATGTTCTGTTTGCTTAATTTATTAAGTTTTAAATGGTTTTCTTTTCAATGGCCTGTTTCATGTTACAGAACAAAATTCTATATTTTGGAACATGATTCATCTTTATTAGTTCCAAACATATGCTGACTTGTGCAGAGCAGTTCTGAAAGTGACCAATCACCTGTTACTATTAGTGTCACACAACTCATAGCATCGCTCACAAACAATATTACTAGGTGCATTGACAATGTTATATTTCTACATACTCAGCAATCACTAGAAGATTCATACCAGGTCGCAAGAGAGGAAGGCCAGGTACAGCATGCTACCGCAACCCTGTATCTGGCTGTTCAAATTCAGCAGACAGCCACTTCACCTCTTCCCTCCACCACAGCAGAAATTTCTCCCCCTTTGCTTCACAGGTATGGTGCTAGACACAGCAGACAACTATCACCATTGGTGTATTTTTCTCACTGAGGTCCAATCTCATGAGTAAACAACACAAGCAACCCTTCAAATGACCAAAGGCACATTCAATTGTCCTTCTGCACCTGCTGAGCCTGTAGCTGAAAAGCTCCTTGGTGCTGTGGATGTGGATGGGCCGGGGAGAAAGGGGTAGGCTGGACAGGATCACTATAGGCATTTCAACATTCTCAATGGTGATCCGCTGGTCGGGAAAGAAAGTCCCTGCTTCCGGTTTTCTGAGCAGTCCTGTATTCTTAAAGATGTGAGCATCATGCAGTTTCCCTGACCGGCCCACATTGATGTCGATTAAATGTCCCCGGTGATCCACCAGCACTTGCATAATCATAGAAAAATAGCCCTTTCTGCTGATATACTCCGTGGCAAGGTGACCTGGTGCCAAAAGTTCGTGAGCCACTTGGCTGCAAATCCACCCACGATGTATTGCACATTGCTGACGGTCACAGTCCTGTGTAGCAGGAGGATCAATGACCCTGCACACTTGCATCACCATGGCCCCTGTGGTGGATTTCCTGATTCCAAATTGATTCCTAGCTGACCAATAGCAAGCTGGCATTGCAAATGTCCACAATTCGGTTGCCACTCACTTCTCACCTATCAGTGCAGCTCTCATTTGGTGTCCTTGTGCTGGAGGGCTGGAGCATGTTCAGCATACAGCTCCAGGAATGTGGCCTTGAGCATCCAGAAGTTCTGCAGCCACTGCTCTTCATCCCAAACCTGCATTACAAGCACCCACTCAGTGCTTGTTTCTCAGGCCTAGAAATGGTGCTCCACCATCTCCTTGAATTGCTCCTTGAATGCCACCAACAACCTTGAATTGTTTCTATGTCGCACAGCAATCTGTCCTCCAAGGAATCATCATGTTCCCCTCAGCTCCTCAAATGGCTCTGCAAATACTGCAGGATCATGCACCCCGGGCTTGCAACATTTCTGACCATCATGCAGAGCTATGCAAGCTCCATGCTTCTGTCAGAGATGGTGGACATGAAGGAGGGACATGCAAGTTTGTGGAATTTTGAAAAAAAAGGCATGCAAATTATGAGATGCAGGTGAAATTATGGCATGGAGCACACTGCATTATGAGAAGTTGACTCCATGCTCCCAGTCACCCCAGCATGACTCGTTTCGGCCCCATCAGGCATTGCAAAAACTTCCCAAAACGCACTGCACTGGATGATGGCGAGTTGCACAGTGGGATACCTACCCTGGGACACTGCACTCTGCCTCTGTACAATTGCTCCTGGTGAATATGTGCATCGTCGCCACAAAGAGCCAAGTACGTACCTGCACAAGCCATGTACTAACTGCGGTGGCTGTCTGCAAACATAACTTAAGTCGACATACGTTTGTAGTGTAGACGTGGCCTTAAAGGCTCATTAATTTGTATCAGTGTTACCAGGTCTAATATCAAGTAGTGATTCGTTAACGTCAAGAGACTTAGAATACGAGCTGAGCACTCAAAAGTAGGGATGCTTATTAAAAGCATATCCCAAAAGACCATACTATTTCGGTTTGCAAAAGCAGACTGGACATTTCCAAACAGAATCTCTGGCCAGTTTTCTTGTTATTTGCACGTTCTGTTCAGAAATACTACCAAAAAACCCAACCTAAACTCCAGCTCAGCCTCTCTCAAGCCAACTAGTTTCCTGCACAGGGCCAGTAGTTGAAGAGTGTTATAGGGAGACATTCAGACTCAGGCTACAACCTGAGTTCTGGGACCCTCCCACTTCACAGGGTCTAAGAGCCCAGGCCCCAGCTCAGCTCAAGCCCAAACAGTTACACCACAATTAAACAGCTCCTTAGCCCAAGCCCCACCAGCCTGAGTCAGCTGGCACGGGCCAGCTGCAGGTGTCTAATTGTAGTTTGGACACACAGTATGAATGAGAATGAGGTCCAGGGTGTTTTCAGTTAAGGTCCTTAACTCTGAAATCGCATCTTCCATTAGTCACATGAGCCTGAATACTATGGGGCTCCAGGTCTCATTTCAAGAGTAATCTTTTTCCCCACAGGTTTTTTCAGGGTGAGGGAGATGGCACACGGTTTTAGGAGGGCTTGTACAGCCTATATTGAAGCCTGTGTTTTCGCTGTTTCATGTCCACATGAGCTGCAACTGTAACCTGTGCCTTCTTCGTGTGGCACTCTGTCCCCCTCTAGTGGCAGCTAAACCAGCTAGAGATTGAGGAGCCTGCTACAACCTTGGCTAAGAGACAGGTGTCTTTTAGCTCAGGCGTTAAGCTCCAGAGGTCCCAGGTTTGATCCCGGCCGATGACGACAGGAGTCTGTCAGCATTTCACAACTACACCTTGGTTATGTCCTTGCTATGAGCTAAGGGTGGTGATTCCCCTGCTCATGTACATAGACTCACGGTAGCTTGATGAAAGCTTGCATGAGTGTAAATAGTCGTGTAGTTGTGGTAACATGGGCAGCAGCAGTGGAGGCACAGCTGAGTCGTGCCTAGTACATACCCACCATTCGTACTCAGCACACGGCTCAACCACGCTTCCACTGGCACTGCCCATGCTACTGCAGCTACACCATTTATACTTGCAGTAGGTCTCATTGAGCTACACATGTATGTGTACACAAGCAGGGGAATCACACCCCTAGCTCAAAGTGTAAACATAGTCCCTGTGTTTGCTGTGTAGACACAGACTTGGAGGGTTAGGCATCAGCTCTGAACAAAGTGACTTGGTTCTAATCCTGGACCTGACACTTAATTTGCTTTTCGGCTCTTTTTACCAACACTTGGCGTGAAGATGGATTCGTGTTGCATCTGCTACCTAGGGAATATAAGATATACATTGAATAATTCAGGGCTCTACAGGAACTAGTATGAGCTTAGCCTGCAATATTCACTTCTTGTATATAATAATATGGTCATCTCTGATTTCATTGATTTAATTTTTCAAACTATTTCTTCATTTACCCAGACAAGAGGGAAAAGAAAAAAGAATGATTTAAAAGGGGGGAAAAAACCCTAGAAAATTCCAAAAAGAAAACTTTATTTAAAAAAATAGTGAAAGTTGCTAAGTGACCACACTGTACTGAAATTTTTATGGTTTTTATTTTTAAGACTCTGGGGTGAAATCCTGGTGCCACTGAAGTCAATGGGAGTTTTGTTATTGACTTTAGTAGGGTCAAGATTTTGTCCAAGGTAGGTGTTTATTGTGTGATCAGCCGTAAGATTTAGCACAGCCTTAATTTTTTATTTCCTTGTTTTAAGTTCTTAGCTTTAGTGAATGTTCTGATAGACAATTCCAGTTAGGGAAGGTTGTTACCTAGCAACCTAAATTGGTTCTGTAAATTAAACTTTTTTGTTTTTAAAAAATAGTTAAAGTCCCTGCTCCTAAATGCTTTCCAATCAAAATGCATCATCGGAACAAACTCCCATGGACTGATCATACAAAGGGGCCCAGAAACACTTGCAAGCTGTTTGTCCAAGCAGTAGACTTATGCAATTTAACTCTTTTATAGTTGCCACATTCACTACAGACAGGCAAAGAAAGCCTTGATGATTAAAAGCCCTTCCCCCTCTTTCTTTATCTCCCCTCCTCCCCCTTACCCGTCAGTTGATGAATGCCAGCTAGGCCTGAAAACGGAACAGGAGTTTTGTAGGATTGCAGAGGCTTTGAGAAAACAAGGGTCATTGCAGTAAGAAAAGCCTGGAATTATGGAGAGGGCCACCCTCAAAGTCCAACATCATATCAGATTAATAGCACTTCTTTCCCCTGCCCCCACCAAATAAAAACTCAAAAAGGAAGAAGCTCTAGTAAGCTGCCAATTATATTGAGGCAAAAGTGGCCCCAATCATGTACTCAATGATTTTGATGCTCCTGTCCATTTTATGTAGCATGCTGAGCTAGCCAAAGGATTCAAGAAAAGGACAAGGCAACAGCATATGGCCTAAGCAGACTGTTCATGTCTTTCCCCAAACAAGGCAAAGCTTCACCTCAGACTGACCTTGCAATTACATGCTACTGGGAGCAGTTATGTGCTTGCAAACAGTCAGCACAACATGAACAGAGAAGACTCAGAAAAACTGATCTCAGACAGCCCTCAATTGGCAAGCCATGTATTTTGCCTACACTCTGAGATAAGCCTGCTCAGGTCATGAGGCTTGTTAGCTAAAGTTAACTATGAAATATGGAAGTAAAAGATCTCTTTATAGGACCATTTCCTAAACAGATGAAACAAATGATAAAGTCTCCTCCAGAGATGCACCTTTGATAATTTAAAATTCTGAAAAAATAATCTGCAAATAATAAATCTAAATAACTGCAGAATAAGCAAAGTGGATTAATGTGTCATCTCTCTCCAGTGATGAGAGCAGAGTTTGAATATTTTTCTGAGCTTGTATTAACTAACTAGGGAAAAATTGCAGCTCCACCACAAATAATTCATGCCTGTATGACACAGTAGAGGAATATTAATAAAATCCAGGCACCCAGAGAAAGACTGGCCCTTCTCATTAGAGTTTAAGGAATACAGGATTCTGGGCATAAATCCACCAATTTGACCATGGCTATACTGTATGTACAGTACTCTGCACAGGCTATAAACATAAACAAGCTTTCATCTCATTTACAAATCACTAAATCTTAAGAATGTGCTAACTTGAACTGTAAAAACTCTTGACTATTAAAATTTAAGAATAAGATCAATCTTTCTGCCACAGCTCACGTGTGCAGTTATATATAGTACATACACATATATACACAGAAACACACACACACACACACACACATATACATATACACATATATATATACACATCTACACACACACACAATGGGTGTTAGAAAATTAAAAATATATACATTATATATTAGAGAATAGACAGATACAGGAGCAACCAATTCCCATCAGGGGCATGCCTGGGTGGTGGGTAGGGGCATGTCCTGCAGATATGCAGGACAGCTGTGAATATTCAATAAGTAGTCATTAAGACACTATGACTACTACTCTTCTCATCAAGAGAAGACTGAGAGGGGACATGACAACAGTTTTCAACTATGTAAAAGGTTGTTACAAGGAGGAGGAAGAAAAATTGTTTTTCTTAACCTCTAAGGATAGAATAAGAAGCAATGGGCTTAAATTGCAGCAAGGGAGGTTTAGGTTGGACATTAGGAAAAACTTCCTAACTGTCAGGGTGGATAAGCACTGGAATGAATTGCCGAGGGAAGTTGTGGAATCTCCATCATTGGAGATTTTTAAGAGCAGGCTGGACAAACACCTGTCAGGGATGGTCTAGATGATACTTACTCCTGCCACAAGTGCAGGGGATTGAACTAGATGTCCTCTCCAGGTCCCTTCCAGTCCTTTGATTCTATGATTCTATTTTCCACCACAATGGAAACAAAGGATTCCCACCATATGCAATTCCTATTTAAGGCTGGGGAGTGATTTAATCTAGGCTCTTCTCCATTGCCTCCCCCACCACCTGCGCCCAAGAAAGAAGACTGCTGAAAACACCTGAAGAAATAAAGTAACTAAGTTGGGGGGGGGGGGGAGGCAGGGGCGAGAAAGGTCAGCCTGTAAAAGGAATCCCTGGAGATTTAAGCTGAGTTTACCTTCAAGAAACTCTGCAACCTGCTTGAAACAACAGTTAGGGTGAGAAATTATTTGTAGCAAGTATTCCTTAGTGCATTAAGCTTAGTTTGCGTGATTTATTTGCTCAGTAATCTACGTTGAGCTGTTTGCTATCCCTTATAATCACTTAAACTTTACCTTTTGTAGTTAATACACTTGTTTTTTGTTTATTCCAAAACCCAGTTTGTGCAATTCATGATGGGGGCGTGGGAGGGAAGCTGTGCATAATCTTCCTCCACATTGAGGGAGGGGGCGATTTTCATGAGCTTACGCTGTATATATCTCTATACAACGCAAGACACTATAATTTTGGGTTTGCACTCCAAAGGGTGTGTGCACCAGAGTGAGTGTTGGATAATTCCCCAAGATGAGTCTTCCCACACAGAGCTGATTGGAGGCTCTGTATGATTGTATAGCTGGGTGCATCCCTCCCTGTGCGTGTGTGTGCAGCAGGACAGGCTGAGGGAGCCCAGGCTGGTGGAACAGGCGGGCTCAGTGGGACCCCAGCACATCAGGTAGTACCCCAGAAGAGGGGTCCAACCCATCACAGTGGCATGTGTACAAGAGACCAAACAGAAAGGTTACAACACTAAGCTGCTGGTGAAGGATTACAAAATCTACTTCTCGGGCAGTTCAACATCCTGAAACAATATTGGAGTTATTCTGGATGAAACCATGTGATCCATACAGTAAGTGGGTATGCACCATAGTTAGGAGATGGCCAAAAGGTAAAAGGAGTTTGATTAATTGTGCTTTTTTGGAAACATACTATCCAGCAAGAAGGTAATTTCGGAGCAGATCTCAATGCACACATTGAAACTGCAAAGGCTGGGTATGAAACAGTCCATGGAGGGTATGGCACAGGAACCATAAATTTTGAGGGCCTAAATGATCCTACTGACTTGTGTGGCACTGGACATGGTGATCACAAACATACTCTTTCAGAAGAGGGAAAGCCATCACATACATAACTTATGCCAGTTTAGGCCACAAGTCCCAAATTGATTTCTTTTTGGATATAAGAACAGATAGATCATGAATAATCCATTATAAGGTAATATTCAGTGGATGCATTGTGAAACAATACCGACTTCTCCTTACAGACGTCAGAACAGAGAGGCCTTAGAAGCATCTGAACCCCTGACAATTGGAAGGGCCTAAATGGTGTAAACTTAAAGATGGGAATGTGAAAATCTTCAAACAAGGAATAATGCATAGACTTCCTGACCACAAACAGGGAGGGGTGGACCAGGCCAGACTTATGGGCAGGCAACCCAGGCAACTGCCTCAGTGCGGGGCTTGGGGGGGGTGCCAGGCTTGGGGTGTTGTTTTTGTTGTTAGCCTATCTTCAAGGAAACTCATATTCATCAGAAAAAGAGACAGTTTGGTTACGAGAGCAAAGATGAGGTGATGGGAAACTTAAAAGAAAAATTCAAGAGGGAGTTTTTTTGCTCGCTCGTTGACACTGCTCGAGTGTCCATCGAAGAAAGGTTTTGACACATGAAGCACCACGAAAACACTGGGGGTAGGAGGGGGGGGCATGACCTTAGTAAGCTTCCAGTGGACAGGAAAAGACTCAAACAATTGTACAGACCTTCACCAGACACTGACACATGGGGAACTCTCAGAAGTCAATAATAAAGATCTCTATGTCGAATTGGACAACATCAGTCATATTTTGCCACATGGGAAGCACTCTGCACTCCTAGTTTTCCAATTCATTCATGATGCAGAGCTGAAGGACACTTTTCCTAATATGTGGATAGCTTTGAGGATTCTGCTCAAGCTGCCAGTCACAGTCTCGGAGTGGTGAGCTCAGCTTTATGAAGCTCAGGCTCATTAAAACATATCTTCAATCGACAATGGCTGACGACAGACTGACATCACTTGCTATTTTATCGCTTGAAAATACGATTGGCCAGTCTTTGGAACTCTCTGATGCTGTGCTTCAATTCACGAGGGCAAAGGTGAGAAAAGCGACCTTTTGAACTAAAGGACAAGGGTTAACATTTGAAGGCTGTCACCTACTGTAACACTATTTAATACTGGTCTATGCAATGTTGGTGTACAGTTCAATTTCTTGTTAGTACATTTTCATTATTCTTAAAATGAAAGTTTCTATAAGCTTGGAGGAAACTAATTTTTTTATTTGCTTATATATGGCATGCATGAATAAATACAGATTTATAGATCCTAGTGTGCATATTTATTATCTTATATAACAGGGATAAATCATGCATCAGAGTTGTGAAATGGGCTACAAATTCAATACAAAAATAAGGTATCCAAAAGTTAAACAAATGGAGGCAGGGGTGTGGATAGCTGGTTCAACCTGAACTCAACTTTGCTGGAAATGGCATACGAAGTCCTAGGATTACACCAGTGCCAAAAGGATAAGAAGGGAAACTTGGTCGTGGAATCCTCAAATATTTGTTGAGGGAGGTGGGGGAGGGGGGAGATAATTTTCAAAAAATTGCAGGCCAATTGGCTTGAGCAGTGATAAAATGTTGTATAAGAAGGCAAGAAAGAAAGTCAAAAGAAGTGTTGCCGCAGCTAAAAATAGGAGTAGTGCTGAGTTATGTGACCAATTAGGAGGACATGAGGAGATCATCTATAGACTCACCAAGGCAAGAGAGAAAATGACAAGGGTCATGAACAAGTTTGTTTACATTAGAAATGAATAAGCTACATTGCAAATGAATGGTGAATCAATCAGTAAAGTCTGGAGTGATTATTCTGAAAAAGTGATGAATGAGGAAAACCCAAGGAAGGAACTAAGACTAGGTCTACACTATGGACCTTAGAGCGGCACATTTGTACCACTGCAGCTGCCACACTGTAAGGTCTCCTGTGTAGCTGCTCTATGCCAGCAGGAGACACAATTAAGCCACCCCCAACAAGTGGCGGTAGCTATGTCAGAGGGAGATGCTCTCCTGCCAACATAGTGCTGTCCACACTGGTGTTTTTGTTGGTGAAACTTATCTCAGTTGGGGATGTATTTTTTTTTGCACACACCTGACTGACAAAAGTTTTGCCAACGAAAGTGCTAGGTCACATAAGCTGACTGGGATTTGATAAATTTCACACAAAAGGAAGACGTTGCAGAGGCACTTAAGAAAAAGGAGAAAGACCTGGGCCAAATGAAGTACCAGTGAATGCAGTGAAGTCCCTGGGAAGGAAAGGCATCAAGTACCAGTTTGTTTAATGATATTCTTAAGAAAGGGAAAATGCTGGATGAATAACATAAAAGCTTTGTGGCACCTATTTTTAAACATAAAGGAGATAGCCCAATGAAGTTGACAGCACATGCTAGGAAAGTATAAGAAAAAAATATTGAAAAGTGTCTGCACAGAAGGGTTGAAATTTTGAAAGGTCAGTATGGATTCATGCTGGGAAGGAGCACAACTGATGCCACATTTGCACTAAAAATCCTCATGGAGAAGTTCAAAGAAAAGAGACAGCAACTGGGTATGGGCTTTATGTACCTAGAGAAGGTGTAACACTGTGTATCAAGAGATCTTTTGGGGTGGAGTGTGCGATGGAGAGGTGTGCCACAAGAATATGTCCATCTTACCCAGTATATGTATGATGGAGTGACTACCACCGTCAAAACTACATGAGGGTACAGTACAGTATTTCCAGTAAATATTGGCCTGGGTTAAGGATCGGTGCCGATTCCCTATTTGTTTGTGCTTATCATAGAACCATAGGGTTAGAAGGGACTGCAAGGGTCATCTAGTCTAATTCCTAGATGCAGGATTTGTTGTGTCTAAACCATCCAGGAACACTGGCTATCCAGCCTCCTTTTGAAAACCTCCAGTGAAGGAGCTTCCACAACCCCCCCGAGGCATCTGTTCCATTGTCCTATTGTTCTTACAGTTAGGACGCTTTTCCTGAGATTTAATCTAAATCTGCTATGCTGTAGTTTGAACCCATTGCCTCTTGTCCTGCCATCGGTGGCAAGAGAGAACAACTTTTCTCCATCTTTTTTATGGCAACCTTTCAAGTATTTGAAGACCACTATCATGTCCCCCCTCAATCTCCTCTTTTCCAAACTAAACATACCCGAGTTCCTGCTACCTTTGCTCGTATGGCTTGCATCCATGTCTTTCATCATCTTTGTCGCTCGACTCTGGATCCTTTCCAGTTTCTCCACATCCTTTCTATACATTGGTGACCAAAATTGGACACACTACTCCTGCTGAGGCCTAATCAGCCCCGATTAGAGCGGTACTATCACCTCTCATTACTTGCATGCTATTCCCCTGTTAATGCAACCTAAAATTGTTGCTTTTTTTGCAACAGCATTAAATTGCTGGCCCATGCTGGGGTTGTGATCCACCACAACTCCCAGATCCTTGCCAGCAGTGCTGCTATCAAGCCAGTTATCCCCCATTCTGTATTTGTGCATTTGATTTTCCTTGCCTAAGTGTAGCATCTTACATTTGTCTTTGTTGAATTGCATTTTATCTATATACCAGTTCTCCAATTTATCGAGATCCCTGTGAATCTTAGCTCTATCCTGCAAAATGTTGACAACCCTCCCTAGCTTTGTGTCATCTGCAAACTTAATCAGTATGCTCTATTCCTACATCCAAGTCATTAATAAAGATGTTAAACAATACTGGACCCAGAACAGATCCATGTGGAACCCCATTTGAGACCTCCCTCCAATCTGACAAAATTTCATTAATAGTTACTTTTTGTTTGTAGACCTTTAACCAATTTTGTATTCACTTAATGGTAGTTCTGCTAAGCCCACATTTCTCCAGCTTACTTAACAGAGTGTCATGGGGGACTGTGTCAAAAGTATTGCTTAAGTCCAGGTATATTACGTCCACCACATTCCTCCTAGCCACCAAACCTGATACCCTGTTAAAGAAGGAAATCAAGTTGGTTTGGCATGATTTGTTCTTGGTAAATCCATGCTAGCTGCTAGTGATTACCCCTTCTTCCTCCAGGTATTCACAAACTGAATGTTTTATACTGTGACAAAGTTCCTCCTCTATCTTGGTGGGTCCTGCGCTTATTGGTGGATTTTCTTGCCTCAGAGATTCACCATGTGGGTTGGGGAACAGCCCAGAGACCTTCCCCTCTGAAAGAACCCACAGTCCAGGTCAATTGGGAGGTTTGGGGGGAACCCGGGCCCGCCCTCTACTCCAGGTTCCAGCCCAGGGCCTTGTGGACTGCAGCTGTCTATAGTGCCTCCTGTAACAGCTACATGACAGCTGCAACTCCCTGGGCTACTTCCCCACGGCCTCCTCCAAACACCTTCCTTATTCTCACCACAGGACCTTCCTCCTGGTGTCTGATAACGCTTGTGCTCCTCAGTACTACAGCAGCACACCCTCTCAGCTCCTTGCACCTCTTGTTCCCAGCTCCTCAAACTGAAGTGAGCTCCTTTTTAAAACCCAGGTGCCCTGATTAGCCTTCCTTAATTGATTCTAGCAGCTTCTTCTTAATTGGCTCCAGATGTCCTAATTAGCCTGCCTGCCTTAACTGGTTCTAGCAGGTTCCTGATTACTCTAGTGCAGCCCCTGCTCTGGTCACTCAGGGAACAGAAAACTACTCATCCAGTGACGAGTATATTTGCCCTCTACCAGACTCCTGTACCCCACTGGTCTGAGTTTGTCACAATACATTACTCTAGTAGCTTCCCAAGTATTGAAGCAGCAGCTTTAACTACTATTGTGTTTCATGCCCTCCTGGACGTTCCTGGCCTGAGGAATAGAGTATGCTGGAAGTATACCACAAGATATTGTAAGAAGGGAGTTGGGGGAATTTTGGCAGGTAGGTTGCTAGGCAATAGGTAGGTAGGTAAACTGCTTTAACACATAGGAATTGCTAGGACATTATTGAGAAAGGATTGATGCAAAGGGTTAATATTAATGATTATCGTTAATCATGGACACCCAGAATGTCACTGATGGAATTGGGGCAGGCATTGATAATTGGAGTACCAGAACAAATATGAGTATACATCCATGACATCTGCATAATGCGGGGTATAAAACACCATGCATAGTTCTCTTTCCTCAGGTTCTCTCGGGCTCTGAACGGGTGCCAACTGGAGCTGTGGCCTTCTGAGGGTCTCTAATTGCTAATTTTCATCCCTGTCTCTTCATCTTTTTTATTTATATATGAAATGTGTTTATTAGCCTGGCCCAGTTGGGTGCACTGATTGCTCATTTGGATAAGTTTATGTTGTTTAATAATTATAGGTAGTACAATTACTTGGTTTCTTTGTAAGGTTATAACTGAATCTATACTACTCTACCATCAGTCACTTCAATCCCAAAGAGAAAGAGAGGGGTTTCTAAGGGACTCATGTGTAGCTCGTTTGAGGAAAGAATCTCTGACTGATTATTCACAAAAACATTGTGTTACAAATCAGTTGTTTTGTAAGGGCTACACGGTCAAATGGTTAGACACTTCATGATAGGACATGAAACAAGTTTATAAAGGGCCTAATGTGGACTATTCCAATTGAGGGAGGCTAGGCTACATTGGTATGGCTCCAAATGAGATGTGTGGTTGACTGGTCAGGTTCATAACTGTTGTGTTCATAACTCTGAGGTTCTACTGTACTTTTGAAAGGAATGTGGATGGGACATGACCAAGAAGGAAACCAAAGAGTTGGACAGGATATCAGCGGACCTCAGAAAAACCAATCTGCATGATAGCCTGGTGTACAATCATGAGTTCTGGAAGAAGTCTATAAAAATTGTCAACCCCAAATATGGAAGTGACAAGTAAGAAGAAAAAAAGAGACAGACAAGTATAGATGTATCACAAACACACTATCTCAGAGGGATTTAAAAATACCATTAAAGCTTGCTGGGGGAATTTAACTCACACTGGTGTAACGTTAGCGCCCTCGTGGCCAAGATGGAGTCTGCTCTGCAGGCAGCTCTGGCAAAGAGAAGGCACGCGCAGGGATGCAGCAGGAAAAAATCCTTCCACCCTAGGGGCACCTGTTTCAAACCCCCCAGAGTGAACACACACACACACACACACACACACGAAAAGTACAATGGCTATAAGAAAAGGAAATATTTATTTACAGAGGGATGAAGGAGAAATACAACAAGGGGAAATATAGGGAGAACAGTAAAACAGGGTTGCATCCAAACCAAGGCCCGATGGGCCCAGTGGTAGCACAGTCTGGAAGGGCAGACACTGAGCAATGTGTCTGCACACAGAGTTCAGGAGTCCTAAGCAAAGTTCCAGTCCAGTGGTGAGTCTTGGGTGCTCCTGGTCATCTTCGGCACCAGTGACCTTTCCCCAACAAACCCCTCCAGTGCCCTCTTCTGCCGCTCGCTGCAAAGCCACACAGCGGGACCACCTCCCCACTTAACTAGCTAACAGCCTCCCTCCTTATTCCCAATGAAGAGTCACAAGCCCCAGTACTCACGGCCCCTTGCAGCTCTGGGCAGCAGTGATACTGGGTCCAGCTCTGGCCTGTCCTTCTTGGGCAATTCCTCCCTAGCACAGTGCTCCTCCTGGATCCTGTCCTGAGCTGTCCCCGATCAGCCCTGTCCTTCCCAGGCTTCAGGCAGGTTCTCTGCTGCTTCACTTTTCCAAGGTCTGCAGGCTGCAGCCCTTCGCTCTCCGGAGCTTCAGAGCCACACCTTGGAATTTCCCTCCTTTCTCTCACTGCTCTCCCTCCCCCTTAGGAAAAAGATTTAAAGGGGCCATGCTCTCTAAACCCCAAAGGGTTACACCGGCCGTTCCAGAGGAATAAATTAATAGCTAGAGAGAAGTAGGAAAGGTAACTTTTCTGACTTGCCAAGCAAAGTCCTTTCTATTTTCACTCTATCACCACCTGTTTTTAGCAATCTTGGTTTCATACCAGCTGCAGATCTCACACCATACAATGATTTCCTGATAGGAGGATTTCAGTAGATGGCAGGATAAGAGAGATAAACACTGGGTTTATTCAAACAATCAAGTCTATAACTAATTGAGCAGTGTCTACAAATATGTTTTCCTCTATCTCATCTTCCCATTGCTGTATCTCATTGTCAAAGGGTTTTTCTCCTAGTAACACTGCTACTGATTCTCTTTTTTCTGCAGGACTTCACACTATGTTTCTTTCAGGGGCTCTCAGCAGCTTATACTTAATGCTTTGTAAGTTACCAGGTCCCGGTTTTTGTTTTGACATGCTCTGTGAGGTATAAACAAAAAATAGATACAAATAAAAAACACTTTATTTTAACAGGTTGCATGAAACACTCCAATGTCAGGGTAAGCCAACTATGGCTATGTTATAGTGAGGGCATTTTTTAAAAAGGTTCGGTATGTGCCATAAGAGTACTCATGTGAGTTCAGTTTCCACCTCCATCAGGTCAGATCAAGAATCTCAGAGAATTTCTCTGCATGAGTGAGGCAAAGAGGTCACCCCATGAGGAAGATTTCTATGAGTGCCCTTCTGTGTCAGAGCATACTGCTGTTAACAATGGTGGCCATTAGCCAGGCTCTTCTGGCATTTGTAAGGCTAAAAAAAACAAGGGGCAGGGAATTCCCTAATTGCCATACTGAACTGATTTTAATTTCATGAGGTTCTGGTTTTAAACACCAAGCTTTAGGGTTTTTACTTCCTAAAACTGAAATCCCATTGATAGATTTCAGGTTAACTTTGAGGACTCTGCCCTGTCACTGAGTCCAATCAGCAAACCCCATGAGGCCACCTAGCCCTTAGTTGTTCATTCAGAAAGCAAGCACTAAATCTTGATTGATCTTCTGATCACTACAAATTATTGGTAACCTCTGCATTACACCAGCCTGCTGCAAATTGGAGTTGACAGTATTATCACTGAAAGAAATGCATGAGCTGAGTGCTTGTCAAACTGTGACTCACTGGACAAGTGGTGGTAGCATTACAGTACTGCAAAGGATGACATTTGCCACCCAAACATCATATGACACTCACACAAATAATACCATCCATTTAGAATTAAGTTTGTTCAAGTGCATTTCCTTACAACAACGCAAACACTAACAAAACAAAGAAATCGTAATTCCAGGCAATATATGCACCAGCACAAAACCAGTGTCCACATATTATTAGCTCACACTACTCAACTATACCAACACAGTAATACACTCTCCAACATGCTCTCTGCCAGTATGAAACTCTCAATGGGGGGCATTCAGGGCTGACATAGATTAAAGCCAGGGGCTGTGGAGCTCCATATGAAGTGTATTAGGATGTCAGATTTGCTCCATACAGTAAACTTCAGTGTGCCATTCCTTCCTCATCCTGCTCCCTAGAACGCACGTTCTCAGGGGCTGGAGTGGAGGAGTTGGACTTTTGCGGGGATGGGATGTGGCAAGCCCTCTGACGGTTGAGTGGTTATGGTGAAAGTGAGGGAGCCAAGTGCCAGATCACAGAGCCAAGTCATAGCACCACTCACTCAGGTTTGGCGCAGGTGTCCCTCCATCATCAGTGAGTGGTGTTGCAACCTGGCACACGGGGTGGCAATGCTGCTCAGGTTGGCCCAGCCACCTGTCATCCTAACCAGAATCTGCTGTTTGCCTATAGCTAAAGTGGTTCTGACTGGTTAAAAGTGGTGTGTCGTCCCCCCCTCCCCCGCCCCAGTTCCATGGCCTGTAAATGCAAGAGACAATACAAAAGAAGTGGGCCTTCAAGAGGGAAGTTATGATTGATGGCGTAGGGGCCTTACTGATGAGTTAGTGAAAGGCTTTACATGCATTGGTGCATCACAGAAGAAAGCAGAGAGATGATGAGTGAAACTGACAAATGGAGAGAGGAAGGTGGCATAACTGTGAGCTAATTCATTTATAAGATACTTGGGGCAGGAGCCATCTTTGTACATGCTTGTGCAGTGCCTCACACGATGGGGCCCCGATGTCGAGCAGGCCCCTTAGGCACTCCTACAATACAAAAACAACTAATGGGTGGAGTAGAGGAGAAGGCAGCAGCTCAAAACAAGACAGAGGCTGCTAGGGATGGGAAGAGCCACACAGGAGTTTAAGAGCAACGGCAAGCAGCTTGAATTTGGTGTGATATGGCAGAGTGAGAGATTTAAAGAGTAGTCAAGTATCAGGGGGTAGCCGTGTTAGTCTGTATCTACAAAAACAACAAGGAGTCTGGTGGCACCGTAAAGACTAACAGATTTATTTGGGCATAAGCTTTCATGAGTAAAAACCTCACTTCTTCAGATGCACCAGAGTAGTGTGTTATAGGGCCAAAATGGTAAGCAAGGAAAAAGACTTGCTCTCTACCCACAGAAATATGTATGAACTGGAGGAAATCTGGTGGACCTCTCTCTCTCTCAGCGTAACAAGGTGTTGGGCACCAAGGGAATGTTAGCACATCTCTGGGTGGGTGCTGTTTTGAAAAAAATGCAAGAAAAAAACCCCTCTGTCTTTTGTAAATTAATTTTAGGTGTTACATCACCATCAATAAGGTCACTTATTTAGAATGTTAAATAGAGACATATGCATGGGATTAATTGACAACACGTTTAAGCTATATTGCATTGCCATCAGATTAGTTCCACAGAGACTGAAAAAAACTAAGAAAATTCCTAAACAAAAAGCTTCAACTTGGGCGCTCTCTCTTTCTCCCTCTCTCTCTCTCACACACACACACACACACACACACACACACACACACACACCCCTCCCCAATCAAAAAAATCTGAAAAAGTTGAGTTAAAAAAATTAATTCTTTGACATTAAATTACATGTAATTAAGGTTAATGGATCAAGGCCATGGACTTACCATAAACCCAAAGAGTTATTCCCATTGATGTCAATGGGAATGTTGCACAAAGACTAGGGAAATAATATGGCATTCATATAGTAACTAACATCATATGGCCTGATTCTTTAACACTTACTCCAGAGGGTAGCGCACTCATGAATGCGAGTGGCTATACTGAAGTCAATGACAGTAGGGCAACAAAAATGATTAGGGGGCTGGAGCACATGACTTATGAGGAAAGGCTGAGGGAACTGGGATTGTTTAGTCTGCAGAAGAGAAGAATGAGGGGGGGGGGGGTTGATAGCTGCTTTCAACTACCTGAAAGGGGGTTCCAAAGAGAATGGATCTAGACTGTTCTCAGTGGTACCAGATGACAGAACAAGGAGTAATGGTCTCAAGTTGCAGTGCGGGAGGTTTAGGTTGGATAATAGGAAAAACTTTTTCACTAGGAGGGTGGTGAAGCACTGGAATGGGTTACTTAGGGATGTGGTGGAATTGCCTTCCTTAGAGGTTTTGAAGGTCAGGCTTGACAAAGCCCTGGCTGGGATGATTTAGTTGGGAATTGGTCCTGCTTTGAGCAGGGGGTTGGACTAGATGACCTCCTGAGGTCCCTTCCAACCCTCATATTCTAGGATTCTATGATAGGGAAGACTGGGCTATGCAGCTTATAGTAGGATGGTGACAAGGACTATGAATTATTTGTGGACTAATCTGTTTCCTCTTGTAGCAGGCACTGAATCAAATCCACAGATGGTGTAAATCAGAGTAGCGACTGAAGTCAATGGAGCTATGACAATTTACACCAGCTGGGAATCTGATCCTCCACATTTAAAGAGCTTGAGAGGGAAAAGCATGGGGAATAGTTAAAAAAAGGAATCAGAACAAAAAAGGGAGAGAAAACAGCTAGAAAAGAGGAGAAAAGGGTAGTAAAGTAAGACAGAGGAAAGACACCAAGAAAAGACCAAAAGGGATGCCAAGAGAAAAAACAGAGAGAAGATGCAGGAAAGGATAATCAGAGGGGAGTGGGGAAGGAGAGAACTATATCATAGTCCTAACTCTCTTATTACATGCTCTCCCCTCCCCCTGCACACTCACTTTATTTCCAGCAAGTAGTGCTGAAAGCACCCACAGCTTTCCTGATGAAACTGGCCCAATTGTTCAATCCTTCCTCAAGTTATGTAGCACTTATTCACATTATCAATCCCACTGGAAGGAAACTGACTAATCCTGATTGCTCTTCAAGCTCAGAATCTGTTCACTCACAGTCAGCTATTTTCCAGCAGAACAGTTTTCCATGGGAAAATGCTGATTCGATGAATTGACATGTTCCAACATATTCAAATTTGTTGATCTTTTAGATGGAAACTAGGCAAGTACGTATGCCAGTTTCCTGCCAGTTTACCCATCTACCTCCCTGGCCCCTCAGCAGTCCCCAGTTTCCCAGGCTGCAGCAGCTCCCCTAAGCTCCCAGCCTCCTTAGCAGGTGGGCTGATGCAGAGCCAGGGAGCTTGGAAGCGCAAGGAACTTGGACCAGATATGTTCAAAAAATCCATTTCAGTTCTCCCAAAATGGAGTTTTTAAAGACTTTTGAATCTCTGAATTTTTATTCAGTTTTGGAATGAATTATTTTTTTATTTTTTTTTAAATGTGAAATTTTCCACAGGACAGAAATTCTGGTTCCTGTCAGGTAAAAAGGAAGACTGTCTCGGATCATGCTGACTGCTGTAGTCAATAAGCCATTTGCAGCAAAACAACAACTTTATTGAGCTTACAGACTTGTGAACAACACTACATACTCTGTTCTTGTGTGTCAGTAGATGGCACTTTTTATATTTACTAGCTCTATATAGTGCGCACACACAAATAAAAATACCACTCTTTATATGGCACTACAGTGACAGACCATACAACTTTACTCAGTTTCCCTTTGAAGGAAGCTCTGTGCTTTATTGCTCAGTGCAGACTGAACTGAAGTTCAATCATCTATTGCAATGCAGGCTGGATGAATATGTTGATCAGGCTACATGTAGCTCATCAGGCTGCATCTATCATGGCATAGGAGTTGTACACATGCTCTGCAACACATATAGTACACAAACAAACAATACACTCTCCTATCCACCATGTCATAAGCCACAAAATATAATCTTCCCTGTAAATCCTCTGTACACAGACTAAAAACCACCACCACTTACCTTAAAATTTGGTTTTAGATATTAAAAAAGTGGGGAGGTGTCAAAAAGGCTTTTCCTCATTTACTTGATCTGTTTCCTGCCTGTATTCAGAGTCATACCTGCTTACTTCAGTTGGTATTGCTTCATACTTGTATTAGCACAGCAGAGTTCATACCGCTAGGGGAGAGTGAGTTGGATTTTGGTTTGTGTCCTGCACGATCAGCTGAATTCTTAAGTTCCACTGCAGAATCAGTAACTGTTTAAAAAATGTGAAAAGTGGGAGTAAATCTTATCATAGACTCCTCTACTGTCTGTGGAAATTGCAGTGTGGCACTGAGTGTCAATTTTCAAATGTTACCATTTTTTAAAATCTTTTTATATTCTAATGAGGTCCTGTTTATTCATGATATAAATTTCCAACCTCAACTCTCGCTTAATGGTTTTTTAAAATATCTTACATTAACATTCTCTAGAACAACAGATACTACATAAAAGTTATACTGTATTTACAGCAGCAGCTGTAACGCATGAACTCATTCTTGCATTTATTAAAAGTACCATAGGATTTTTGCAACATGTGGTCAAGACCTCAGTTTCACATCTTTGAAGGATTCCCATGCTGCGGTATTGGTTTGGTACTGACATCTGCTTCATGCAGCAAGCTAACATGTGACTCTTGCTTACCTTAACAGATCAAATGAGATCACCGTCTGAAATGAGACGTCTGAAATGAGACTTCTTCAGAAACAAAATGAACTTGCTTTCTGAAACCATCTTTGCTTCATCAGATGTCATTACAGTGAGTTCTACCTCACCAGACCATGGCGGGAACACACGATATTTCTTCTTCAATTAGTACAACCCATTTGGTTTCCTTTTCCTGAAACAGTTATAGACCATAATGATGTAATGTATTTAAATTTGATAAACACAATTACTATCAACATTTAATTGATTCTTGATTACAATCAATTATATTTCTGAAACAATCAAGCATGCTACAATTAAAAATAATTGATTCATTAGCACACCCATACTAGACAATTACACAAATGCATTATTTATGTAATTAGACACATTTACAGTTCATTATTTCACGTTTTGTCCTATTGTTACAAAGCTACAAATTTTTAAGCTACTTTTTAATCTTCCTTTAGCATCTATTGACATAGATCATGAAATTTACCTAATTCTAAAACCTGAAAAAGACTCAGTCCCTTCAAAAACAATAATTAAAGCTCATTTGTCATAATCTAAAAGGTGAGGATGGGTGACGATACATCCCACAGTAAACCCTGCTTTTCAAGTTAAATAGAGCAATTTTAGGCAACACATTCTTCACCCTGGTCTACACTACGAGTTTAGGTCGAATTTAGCAGTGTTAGATCGATTTAACCCTGCACCCGTCCACACGACGAATCCATTTTTGTCGACTTAAAGGGCTCTTAAAATTGATTTCGGTACTCCTCCCCGACGAGGGGATTAGCACTGAAATCGACCCTGCTGGGTCGAATTTGGGGTAGTGTGGATGCAATTCAACCGTATTGGCCTCCAGGAGCTATCCCAGAGTGCTCCATTGTGACCACTCTGGACAGCACTCTCAACTCAGATGCACTGGCCAGGTAGACAGGAAAAGCCCCGCAAACTTTTGAATTTCATTTCCTGTTTGGCCAGTGTGGCGAGCTGATCAGCGCAGTGACCATGGAGTCCCAGAATCGCAAAAGAGCTCCAGCATGGACCGAATCGGATCGCTGTATGGGGAGATGAATCCATGCTATCTGAACTCGGTTCCAAAAGATGAAATGCCGGAATATTTGAAAAAAATCTCCAAGGCCATGAAGGACAGAGGTTATAACAGGGACCCACAGCAGTGCCGCGTGAAACTTAAGGAGCTCAGGCAAGCCTACTAAAGAACCAGAGAGGCAAATGGCCACTCAAGGTCAGAGCCCCAGACATGCCGCTTCTATGATGAGCTGCATGCCATTCTAAGGGGTGCCCCTACAACTACCCCACCCCTGTACTTCCCTCCTCCCCCATACCTCCCGGGCTACCTTGGCTGTTATCCCCCCATTTGTGTGACTAATTAATAAAGAATGCATGAATTTGAAACAACAATGACTTTATTGCCTCTGCAAGAGGAGATCCAAAGGGGGAAGGAGAGGATGGTTGGCTTACAGGGAAGTAGAGTGAACCAAGGGGGCAGGTTTTCGTCAAGGAGAAACAAACAGAACTTTCACACCGTAGCCTGGACAGTCATGAAACTGGTTTTCAAAGCTTCTCTGATGCACAGCGTGCCATGCTGTGCTCTTCTAACCGCTCTGGTATCTGGCTGCGGGTAATCAGCAGCCAGGCGATTTGCCTCAACTTCCACCCTGCCATAAACGTCTCCCCCTTACTCACAGATATTGTGGAGCACACAGCAAGCAGTAATAATGATGGGAATATTGGTTTTGCTGAGGTCTAACCGAGTCAGCAAACTGTGCCAGCGAACTTTTAAACGTCCAAAGACACATTCTACCACCATTCTGCACTTGCTCAGCCTATAGTTGAACTGCTCCTTAGAACTGTCCAGGCTTCATGAGCCATGGGAGCAAGGGGTAGGTGCAACCGTGCGGTGCTGCTGACTGGGAGAGCAGCCAGAGGCAGAAGCCTCCAGCTAGCATGATATTCCAGGCAGGACTGAACCTCCATTAGACGAAACTTAAAGAAGAGAATGACCTGAGTCATTCCCATTTTTGTCCAGGCACCCCCGACCAACCTAATCGAGGTCACCCAGGAGCATCCACGGGATGACTATGATGGTTTGCAGTCGTATTGCACCGTCTGCCGTCCGCAAGGCAAGACAAGGGGATGCTGCTGTGTAGCACTGCAGTACTGCGTCTGCCAGCAGCACCCAGGAGACATACGGTGACAGTGAGCTGAGCGGGCTCCATGCTTGCCATGGTATGTCGTGTGCACGGGTAACCCAGGAAAAAAGGCGAGAAACGATTTTTTGCTGTTGCTTTCACGAGGGAGGGAGGAAGAGAGGAGGGCCTGATGACATGTACCACCCAGAACCACCCACAACAATGTTTTTGCCCCATCAGGCATTGGGAGCTCAACCCAGAATTCCAATGGGCGGCAGAGACTGCGGGATAGCTACCACAGTGCAACACTCCAAAAGTCGACGCTAGCCTTGGTACTGTGGACGCACACCACTGACTTAATGCGCTTAGTGGGGACACACACAATCGACTGTCAAATCGATTTCTAAAAAATCAACTTCTCTTAAATCGACCTAATTTCGTAATGTAAACATACCCTTAGAAATTTAGCAAATGTTAATTAAATATCTATCCAAAGGGCTGTGGCTTAAACCATAAGTTGCCAGAATTCAGGGCCAAACATGAGAGAGAGAACTTATGAGAAAATTTTGTGACATGGCTATTTCTACTTCAGAAAATAACTAATGGCCTGTGTGCTTGTAATTCTGATATGGGATTAGAAAGAGTCTTGGCATGGTTGTGACAATAGGTTAAGTGCCCGATTTTCAAAGCTTCTGGTCCTTTTCAACTCCCTTAATTTCACTTGCAGTTGTGGGTGTTCAGAACTCCAAAAGACTGCGCTATTCTCCATGCTTCATAGACACCATCATGAGGATGGGGTTTTAGTTTTTCTGATCCTCTTCTTGGCAACACGAGAAGGAGATATCAAAATCTGAATGTCTAGAACAGATACTAAAGACTTGTCAGACTTTTATATATGCTCTCCTCTTCATAAATATATATAATGTCTACTGCACTTGTGTACCCCTAACCTGGAAAACATTAAGGGCCAAATTCCTCCCTAGTTACATCAGTAATGGATTTAGTCGTGTACATTTTGAGAAGTTAGCCATTCTCCCTCTGCATTTCAGACAAATTGATGTATTTTAGAAGAAGAGTATGGGACTGGACAGAAGATAAAAATTAGATAGCACTGAAAATTGTTGCACTAAGACAGTTTATTATAATCTTCCATAGAAAATAAGATAAATGCTGACACCTCATTACTTTTGGAAAGATTCAATGAGAGAATAAGTGATCACAGCAGTCTAGAAACATCTGCAAACTATGCCATGCACTAGTGTATTGCAAGAATAATTTTATTCATGCTTGAGATCTTCAGGCAGAAGGTAAATTATTAACAATAACTTATACACAGAGAATGTGTGCACTTGAGCACTGGTCCGGAATTTTCCACTGTGGCTTGTTGCAGTGGAAATTGTAGTTTCTGCAAAAATCAAAGTTTTCTGCAGAAAACTATTGATTTTGCTAAAAATTCTTTGATTTTTTCATTGGGAAAACTGAAAAAGTATCTTGTAACAAGTCAATTCATCCCAAATCCAAACATTTTCGTTTGTTGAACGAGATATTTTGTTTCAGGTCTTTTCAACATTAATCTGTACCCACCTATCTTCATCTGAGCTGCAGCAGAGTCTCTTGAGAGTTGTAGTATAGTAGCCTTATGTCCCATTTCTCTCTTATGGTTGGAGCTCTCTGGCTGGACTACATCTCCCATAATGCACTGTCTGAAATGCTGCAGTGTGTCATGGAAGATGTACTCCACCCAGATAATCCTGCCCATAGAGAAGAATTGGAGGCGTGAGGCACCCAAATCACAACTTCCATGAGGCACCATGGCAGCTCAAGCAGGCACACTTGTCAAATTCAGCTGAAAGGAAATGTTTTGTTTCGGTTCCATATACTGAAGTGAAATATTTCAACATTTCCTAATTGAATTTTTCTGATCTTTTCATCCAGACTCAGGAGAGAAACAAATGTTGAAATATCAGAATTTCCCATGGGACAGAAATGACAATTTCTAAAAATATCCTTATGTAAAGTCTCTCAATTTTATTTTAACTCTGAAATTTTTGAACTCCAGTTTAGATTAAAATATTTTCGAAATAAAGAGCCAAACACTTTATTGCCATCTATCGTAGCCACCTAAGAGGACAGGACATGTCCTGTCCTCTTAGGTGGCTACGATAGATGGCAATAAAGTGTTTGGCTCTTTATTGTTTAATGGCAATAAAGTGTTTGGCTAGACCCACCTTCTAGCATGCTTCCATGACTCATGGAAGAACAATGCCCTTCAACTTGCAGTGGGAGAAAGGGACTCTTCTGTCCCTTCGCCCCTATCCCTTTGCACATAAGTGTAAGAAACGGCAGGATTGAGGAGGTCCTAAATTTGTACAGGAGATTTATAACAGCTCATCAAGACATAAACATGACACTTTTAAAAGATGTAACCACATGCATTTTGTAAAGCTTCGGTACTATGATTATTGAACCATATAAAGCCTACAGGGAAGTGCGTCCAGACACTCTTTCTTTAAATCTGTTCTGGTCAATCTTTTGGTGTTTAGATGGAACAGTTACTTTCTGAGCCCCATTAAGGTGAAGGCTGAAAGAACAAACAAACAAACAAACAATCTACTGCATGTTATTGTTCGATATTATGCATTCAGAATTTCACCTGGACAACACCACTTTAAAACTCTGCAGACTTCAGCTGCAAAGGAGAAAGGATGCCTCTGAGTCATTCCATCTTAAAAATTGGAGGAAAGATCTTCCAAGTGTGTTTTGTGTGATCCTAAAATGTTAATGTGCTGACAGCTGAGGACCAGCTTCGCTTAGCTGTCACCACAGACTATAAAGCAACGTAGTAAACTGGATACTTCTGTGTTTGACATCTGCCACTCTTTTATTAACTACTGTTCCACCAAGAACATTTTACAGAATAATTAATTTGGCCAGGTGCATGCAACAGAGTGTTCATTTCATGCATTTACACATCTGGGTTCTTGCACTGCACGGTGCTGCCTAAGGTGAGAACACCCACAGAGAGTTTTCAAAACTGCCATTTTGGACAGGACATGAAGAGGCTTCCTATAGAGAGAGAATGTGCCTTATATGCTCAGGAAAATGTACCCCCTAAGTTTTAACATAAGTTGAAAAGCCTGGCTGAAGAAACACCAACATTGTAAACTTTAATAGAAATAAAAAATCCTGGTAATGCTTCATCTCTGCAGGGCTGTTCTTGGGATCCGAAGAGCCTGTGCTTCAGTGGAAAAATACAGGTTATATGGAAGGAATGTTTAATGAACTACAACAGAGCCAGAATGCAGCAGGCTTGAAATAAAGTCACAGCAGACACCCTTACAGAATTTGATCATGTGAAATGCTGAGCACCCATGACTCTCGGTGAAACCACTGGGAATGGTTTAGCAGCTCTCAGGATTAGGCCCACAGTAAGGCAATTCTGCTATCAAAAACCTCAAATTTGGGTTTGGAACCGACAATGCACAAATGTCAAATTTGCTATGTGACAAGGCTAGCTTCCTCATCAACCTAGGGAATTATCTGCCACACCAAATGAGTCCTTAGCCCTTAGTTCCAGGCTCCATTTATTGTCCAAATACCCACAAACTCTCACCAAAAGAAAACCTAAAAGGTCCAGCTGTGGCTTTCTACCAGTCACAACTATCAGGGCTTCCCACCTACCGTCCTACATCAGCTAAGCCACTTGTTAGCTTTTATAATCATTTGCTCCCTTTCCAGCTGGTACTCATAATTGACAAGGGCTGCCAGCCACAGGTGTTTGCCTCTTAAAGGGACAGGCCACCCTGTTATACTCAAGTTAAATTTGTCAACACTGCATGCTAAATCACAGAATAGAACTGCGAAAGCTCCACCCATGTGAGGAAACAGGAGGCTATCTGGTGATAAATCATATCTGTGGACTCTGCCTTTCTTTAAATTGATGTAGCTCAATGAAATGACTGCAAAATGTATAATTTTTCATGCTTTGTTGGCAATGAAATCATTTTTCTGTTCAGTTGTAATTGAGTGTCTAAAGCAAATTTTTTTTAAAGGGGATTAAAAATAATAGAAAAAAAGTAATATCTTTAAAATCAGCCCTTTCCAATACCACCTTGTTCAAACTTCACATATAAAGCACTGTTTGATCTCTTTCTGAAGCGATCTCTCAGAAGTGTCGGCCATTCATTACCATGATTCCCATCTTATTTGGAAAGAAACTATCACCATAAAATCCTCAACTGTAATCTGTGCTTGAATTTTTTATTTTATTTTATTTTTTGCAACGCTATTTAAAACCTAAACTTAAAGAACAATCTTCCGTAAAGCATAAAATTAGGCCTCAAATTCTGTTGCTCCGTACCCTAGTGGTGTCCTGATTGGAGACCTTCCTGAACCACAGGGCAGCTAATGTTTTCTGAGTTAACCCCTAGCAAGAGTTCAGGATTGGTTCAGAGAGAAACTCTTAGGTGAGAGTTAAACAGGCACTGCAGAGAGAGAGAGAAGGGGAGGTTTGATGTGGACCTTTTGAAAGGGCACTCAGACTTCAACATCCACATGGATGACAATTTTACTGGGATAACTCACCATTTTACAACTTCCATGATGACAACAAGATTATCCCATTTTTTTTTTATTGGCTGAGCACATACAGCTGGTCACTCTTGATCCAGACCAAAGTCTTCAAGGCTGGCCACTGATTCTAGGTGCATCCATTTTTGGTCATCTTGGGCCAACTTTGGTCATCTTGGGCCTCATTTTCACAAGTGCTGAACTCCAGAACTCCAGCAGAACTCAAAGGAATCTGTGGGTGCTGAGCATTCAATCACTGGTCCAAAATATCTCAAGATGGGTACCCAAAGGTGGAGACATTCCAAAGCAGAGTCCACGTTTGACAATTTGGCTGCTAGTGCTTAGTTTAGGATTGGAGTTTGGGCAGGTGGCTATAAGGCCTATGCTGTGGACCAACTATTATTCCTTGCAGCTTGAAGATAGGGCACCCTTTCCTGTCTGGGAAGGAACCTGTTTTGAATGCCTAGGTTAATGGAATGGAAATGTTTCCAGAGAGCTCTGATGGAGCATATCAGGTTACCTTCAGGTCCTGTCCAAGGTAAAGGCACTCTCTTCAGCCAATCATCTATGGAAGCTTTGCTGTCTTACCACTATGCTAGAGGTCACATAATATCACACAAAACATTATGAAACTACCCAAAGTCCCAACTGTTGTCTCCTAGAAATTTCAGCTTACAAGGAAAACTACTCTCTCACACACAAACACAGTCTGAAGGAATAAACACAGAACTGGAAGTCAGGAGGCTCTGAATTCTAACCAGGTGTGACATTTTGGGGTTCAACCCAGGCCAGTAAAGGGATGTGTCACAACCTCCCCTCTAACCCTGGGTGTGTCTGTGCCGTGCAGCCTTGGTTCAGAGCCCTGACGCCAGCAGCATGCTCACAGCACAGTAGCTTCACCCTGGCTTCCACCAGCCTTGGTTATTCCTTGCAGGGTGACCCCAACACTCTCCCAGTCCTGAATTTCCCCAAAACGGTTTGCTCTGTAGTGTCCACTTTCTCACTGAACACTTACAAAAGTTGTAAGTTCACTGGTCCCTTAAAGAGACAGTACCCAGCAGCTTATTACCCTACTGGGCTTAAAACACACTCTCTTTTAATCATTTCACTGAATTGATTTGTAGTAAAAGTGAAACAGAAGTCATAGGTTTAAGTGATACCAAATATAAGGAATAAAGACAGGAAGGGTTACAAACAACCAAAAGTAAAAATATGCTTCTAAGACTGAAATCTGATTTAACTAACTAGAGTCTCTTATTCAAAGTGTTTCTCACCAAGTCTCTTTTCCAGCATGGCTGACCAGGGCCTTCACAGAGCTCGGTTCCTTTGTCTCCTCAGGTAAAGGACGCCAAAATGGCTTTTTCTCTTTGCTTCTATCTTCCCAAACTTCACTGATCCTGTTTCAGGAGGCAGGAAGGCTTCCTGGGAGGTGCAGTCTCCCCTATTGAGATTGTTAAGTGGTATCTTTCCCCATCTTTCTCCTGGTGGCTTTGTTTACCTTGCATGTAAATGTGACTTTCTTTGTCTTTGCTTAATTTACATTGGAGCCACATTCAAGCAGGTGGAACCACATTCCTTTGTCTGGAACAGGCGTGGCTTAGGCATTGCTTGTCAAATATATTTTAAGAACATATTTACAGCACTATGAAGTCCTTTGTAGGTTTACCATACATACAGTACACAAGATTATTTACGATCAGTGAGTTACTAATTTTCCACTGGTACATGACATGCCACCTTTTGGGTATATATCATGACAACAATGTGCCAGCTGGCATTAGGGTGCTCTTAGGGCCACATCAAGACACTGCCATTGACCTATCACATCTGTAAAGTATCTACCATGCATGGCTACCGGAAGACACTATGCCTTCAATGTTCAAAATGCAAGAGAAATATGTGCAAAGTATTAATAAATATCAAATGCAAGACTTCTCTCCACTTCCTGGAAAAAAAAAAAAAAAGGATTACAAGATCCCCAAATGGCTATTGCTGTACACATAGCTGATGTAAATAGATGCAACCCCAATTTGGCCCTTCCCATTACCTAACAATATCCATCCCTGCTGTAACTCCCTGAATTCTTCTTCAATAGGGTTGCAGCAGGGATGAATTTGGCCTACTATGCTTATCCACTATATTATTGCTGACTGTCCTATCATATAACTCTATATCTCAGAGTGAGCTGAGAGTTAATTTAAAGTTTCTTGCTTTGGTGTAGTTATACCTCTAGTCTTCTCATTTCTGTTACACCGGCTACTTCAGTGAACCAAACTAATCTTATTTACACTAGTGTGAATTCAGAGTCAGTCATTGGAGTTACTCTGGATTTATACAGGCATAGTTTAAACTAGAAACTGGACAAATGTTTTTTTCAAGCAGAGGTGATGCTCTGCTTTCAGCTTACAGTTTTCTCTAAATATATTTTACAGGCCCTTGTTGCAATTTTTTTTTTTTTTTTTGGCCAGGCACAGAGCACTGTAAATTGGCATAAGCTCTTGTTATAATGCTACAGGCTAAATTCAAAATCTAGTCTAATGCTGATGGCAAACTACAATTAGTATGAATCCTACACTAAAGAAAACAAACCATGAAATCTATCATTTTCATATCTACATAAACATTTATCATGAAAACGTTCTGCAGAATCCAAAAGGTTCAACCTCTATTCATTTCTTTCTTTAGATTTCACATGAATTTGGGGGGGGGGGGGTCAGAACACACAATGTGTCATATGTTGGATTGGGCGTATGATTTCTGTTTCCCTGATACATCCATGCAAATATCATTGGAGCACAGGATATACCATGCTAGCTAAGACCACTGGTCCATGTAAGTCTATACCCTGTGTTGGACAGTGGCCAGTATCAGACATTTCAAAGAAAAGTGCAAGAAACCCTGTAATTATCAGTCATAAAACAGCTTATGCAGAGAAGAAGCTTTTTTCTGATCTCCAGCAGTCAGTGATTGGCTTATACCCTGGAGCACAAGAGTTTATATCCTTTATTTTTAAAAGGATCTTATGACCCATGGGTGTTGTCATTATCCCTATAAACATCTAATCGTTTTCGCCTCAATCTCTTGTGCCTGTGAATTCCATTGGTTAATATGCAGTGTTAAAAAATCGGTTTAAAATGTGCGTCCTTTCCGTTTCATTTCTTGGTCCTTTTTTTTGCTATTACAGGGGATGAAGATCTTCTCCATATTCTGTGTTATTTTGCATACCTCTATCATGGCTCCTTTTATTCATCTCCTCTCTAAACAGTCTCAGTCTTTTGTACCGTCTAATCATTTCCATCACCTGTCACCTCTTGCAAGGCTGTTATATCTTTTTGGGGACAGCACAACTAAAACTGAACACAGTGTTTCAGATGAGTGCATATCATTCCCTCTATTTGTTACTCCTCAACATTATCTCAGGGACAGAGACTGTGACATTTTTTATTTTCTCTGCAAAGCATGTAGCACATTTAAGCCATATGAATGAACAAATAATAATGAGCCAGATTGTGGCCCATGCAGGACAATAAGGGAAAATAAGGAGATACCAATTTCCCCTGTACCACATTCAGGTAGATGTGTGGTAGGAAGGAAGGGGCAGCTTCTATACTGCTGCTACTCCCTGCTTTATGTGCAGAGAGTAGAGAGAGCCTTGGTTCTGAATCCTCCCACCCACCACGCCAGGCGGAGCAGCTGAGTCAGCGTATCATGAGACATGTGCTGAGTTAGGCTGGTGCAGGGTATGTCTCCCAGGGGAAACTGGGAGGCAGATTCCAACTCTGACTCCAACAATCTGTTCCCTAGGCTGCTCCAGGGGCAGGACAACAACATGTTGCCCCATACACAGGACACATGGCAAAGCCATAATTGAGCCCAATATTAGCAATTAATGGGAAGTAAAAAGGTAAAGAGGATTAATGGCCAAAATTAATAAGTAAGTTCAAGGCAACTTTAATTGGTTAGAAGCTACACTACAGCTCTCTCTCTCCGGTTGCGACAAACCTGCAAAATATTAGCCAGTCTCACTCTAAGCTACTCAAACTGTTATAGCTAGAGCAGAGTGACCCAACCCTTAAACCTAACATTAAAAAAAAAATCATGGTTATGTTTAAGACATTTTAGAAATCATGAAAGATGATAGAGGGAAAAAGTCACTGTTGCCATGACATAGGTGACAGTGACACATACAGTGACATGACAATGAAAAAATAGCAGAAAACAAACACACTGTTTCCAAGGCCTGTGATCATCTAGTCCAGGGGTGGACAAACTTTTTGGCCTGAGGGCCACATCAAGGTTCCGAAACTGTATGGAGGGCAGGTGAAGTGTAGTGCTTCCCGTAGGAATGTGCTACTTATGGTGTACTACTTATGGCTGCTAGTCCTGGTGCTCTGAGCAGCATGATAAGGGGGTGGGGAGCAGGGGGGTTGGATAAGGCACAGGGGGTTCCAGGGGCAGTCAGGAGACAGGGAGCATAGGGCAGTTGGATAGGCCTGGGAGGCCTGTCAGGGGATGCGGGTGTGGATAGGGGTTGGGGCAGTCAGGGGACAGGGAGAGGTGAGGGGTTAGATAGGCAGTGGGATCCCAGGGGGCGGTTAGGGGCGGGGGGTCATGGGAGGGGGCGGTTAGGGGACAAGGAGCAGTGGGGGTTGGATGGGTCGGACATTCTGAGGGGGGCAGTCTGTTTGGAGAGGCATAGCCTTCCCTACCTGGGTATAGTATATTAAATTGCTCCCTGTAAGAGTGTGCTACTTACAGTGTACTACTTACAGCTGCCAGTCCTGGTGCTCCATAAGTAGCACATTCCTATGGGGAGCAATTTAATACACTACACCCAGCAGCTCTCGCAGCACTGACGGCAAGGCGCGCTGAGGCTGCGGGGGAGGGGCCGGGGGCTAGCCTCCCCAGCCGGTAGCTCAAGGGCCAGGCAGGACAGTCCCACAGGCTAGATGTGGCCTGCGGGCCATAGTTTGCCCACCTCTGATCTAGTCTGATCTCCAGTATAACACAGGTCGTAGAATTTGCCCAAAAATATTTCCTTTGAACTACAACATATCTGTTAAGACTCCTTAATTACCTTTCAAATCCACCTTGCTGGTAACATTTACCCAAATAATCTTGCACTTGTCAAGATAGTTTTAAATTCTCATGGCTCTCATGCTGTGAGGCCAAACTTTTTTAATCAAGAAAATGATTCACACATTCAGCAAAAATTTTAAGGGTCATCTGAGTCTGTAGCAGTGACTGATCAAGTTCAACTCCCAATCACATAATCCAATTCTAGTTCAAAACCAGAATATTCCCTTCTGCACTTAGTCCTTCTCTGTCCAACAATCTGTGTATGGCTACCTAACCTAGGCTTTAGAAATTTGGAATATAATATTTGTCCAAAATGTGCCCTTTGAATATCTCCCCCAGTTGCATCACCCTTCACAGATACAGTCGACTGATTGACTGACAAATCTAATGAAGTAGCAAGTAGAGTTTTATCTTCCACTCCAATATCAATCTTCTTGAAAATGCAGAAAAGAGGCAGGCTCTATTGTGAAATTGAGATTATTTGGATCAAGATGAGGAGGAAGAATCACCTTATTTAATGGTCTATGCTAAATTGATATACCATTGCCATAAAAAGAAATCACTATTACCTCTTGCCACATATGTTAGGACAGAATAGACTTCCTTTACTCACTTCCTGAGGAAAATTTTTAAATTACATCAATTCAATCCACAACCTAACAAAGCACAACATAAATTAAAGGAGATGCCTATGTATTGCTAAATATGGCTATTAGACCTGACCAAAAATTCAGTATTTCTGAGATATTCTAACATTTCAACTTGTGTTTTCATCCCATCTCAGGACAAGAAGATGAAATGTTGGAATTTTTGACGGGAGGGAAATTCCAAACAATTTTGGATTTGGTGATGTCAAAATGTTTTGTTTCAATATTTTCCAATCAAGACTAAACATTTTCACACTCCCAAAATTAAAATGTTTGGTTTCAGTTTGATGAACTGATCCCAACATATTTTGTTTCAAGTTAAATTCAACATCATACCACATTTTCCTATTGTGGTGTATTGCGCCTTGTGTGAGTTGTAGTTTGGGAGTCTGAAATTCCTATTTGCCAGATTCCCTGGCCAGACTGCATTTCCTATGGTGTACTTACAGTCATGTGACTGCTATGAAGTGTCACTGAGGGGTACATTTTAAACACTGTTTTACCAAAGCTGCAGCTCCCAGATTGTGATAAACCTTCCCCCCCCACACACACTTTTTTCAGGCCACTTTAAACATCAAGCCCTGTCACCTTTATTCCATTGCCATGTTCTAATTCTCACCATGCAAGTTTACACTCGGCATCATTATACAAATGATAGTCTTCATAGACAAGCATCCAGATACATATATCCATTTGAGAACTATTATAATGCAAGGCCTACATCCTGTAAAAACTTGCATATACAAACATACACATAGCTTTATGCCCTGTGAATAGTCCCATTGACTTCAATTATATTATATTAACTTAAATTAGACTGCTAACAAGGCCTAAAGCTAAGCAAGTGCTTATGTCTTTGCAGAATCAGGGCCTAAAACATTCACTCTCTTAAATGAGAATACATTTTATTCAGGAATATAATATAAATATTAGATTTACTTTGATTTTGTATTGTCTAATTGCATGATTCATGAGAACAACACTTCCAGTTCAAAAAGGAACAGTTAGCTTTAGGGAACTGGCAGATCCCAATATATCACCAAATGATTTGCTCCTTTGATTTTGGAAGGAAAAGTAGGAAAGAGGGAAAAGATCCCCAAGAGATAGGAGACAGGGAGAGTAGATGCAGCTCTTGCTCTTTACAGGAATGAAATGTATACCTCATTCATTTTTACCTTTCTAATGATAAATGTCTTCTCCCAAGGTTTTGATTTGTCCTGCAAAGTCAATCTCCAAAATGATTCAGAATTTCCACGACCTTGAAAAGGGAATCATTAATAGATTTTACCCTGATGGTGACCTGTTGCTATGGAAGTCAATCTCTTCAGCAAAACTAGAAGGAAGAAGTACTGTACCATTAAACACATCATTAATATACCCCTAATAAGCTGAGGTTCATAACCCCCGAGTGCTGATGAATTGGAGTCACATAAACCTAGTCCATCCAATGTTTTAATCAACAGTGATGGTTGCTTGGACCCATGGTAGCCAAACCTATAAAAAAAAAGTGTGCACTTTACAAGTGTTAAGTGCAAACTAGGAGTTGCATAGGCTTAGCAAAAACGTCTAACCTTGCCATTTATCAAAAAGTCAGAGGAGTTTCTAATGCTTCCAAAAAACTTTCTTAGTTATTTAATTAAAATTGTTTTGAAATCACTTCTATGCAGTCTTCTCCTTGTTATAAGGGAATGGAATACAATTGACTTTTAGAGCCCAAACCTGCTCCCCGTGAAGTTCATGGAAAAAGTCCCATTCACTTCATTTAGCCTGGGATCAGGGTCCCATTTCATATTGTACCATTCATGAAAAATATATCCTAAGTCAAACTATACAGTTATAGCTTTAAATGATCATAGATAATAGCAGACAGAGAGAGAAATAATAAAAGTTATGAGAAAGAAAGACGATCTAGATCTTTAGGTAAAGGTTTGTAAAACTACTAGACATGATATTCACCCATCTGCAAAAATGCCTGCTGGGGTACTAGGCTTAAAGTAAATAAATATTAGAGATGATTACTTAATGTACATTTTTAGTTCACCTATTTACAAATCTCATATGCTGTAGAAACACATATATTCCAACGCTATTTTTGTTGCATTTAAAGACAACTACCCATCCATATCCATAACAGCGTTTACCTTCAGCTTAAGATTGACATTTATTGCTGCTAACTGCATTCTGCTTGGTTGTTCTGCAAATGTTGATTAGTTATTTTGTAGTGTTTGTCAATTAAATAGTACCTCAGCTCAAAACTTCAAAGCATGGGAAAAAATATTGGACTAAGCGGCTTTTCATATGTAGTGAAAAGCAGCCATCATTAAAACCTTGTTCTACTTAAATTGAGAGATTGTTAAAACTGACCTTTTTCTCATTACAAATGTTTTATCCACAATCTCCGGCAGCTTCAGTGCAGATTTTAGATTTCTTGTAATCCTGAAAACTCTTAAAGTATAGTTCTTCTCTTGAAAGTGATTGTAAAAATAGCATCAGGGACATTCCATATTTATTCCTATCAATGGTTTCCAGATCGAATCTGCTTCATTTACATAGAATAGTTTTCTCCTTCAGCATGCCCTAGACCAACAGACACTGCCTGGCATCTGAAAGCCAAGTTGAGTTGATGTGTTAACTACGAAAAACAATAAAGATTCCGTAATCAGAATGAAGTTAATAAGACTGTTGGTGATGAGTAAACCAAAACAGAGTCCAACTCCCTCTCCCACAGCTGTGTTGGCTATGTAGAACTGACAGAAGTGGTTAAAACTTACATTAATTAATAAACTAAGCAAATTGTACAAATGAGGAGCAAGTCTATTGAGAAAGGTGGTGCCACCTGGTACCTTTTCAGAACAGAAATGTGCTTTGAAATGTTCAAGGTATATAGACATGACCTTGGCAGTGTCTGCATAATTACTTCATCTCTGCTGATCGTGCTTGTGTACAGGAAGAGGAGTTTTTTATAGAAGAGTGCTACTGCCACCTATTTTGATATTTCTTTCCCCTGTTTTATAGGACTGTTATTTTGATCCAGATGCTGTTCAGATTCCCCTATTATTAAGATATTGGGATCCAAAATCTGAATATCACTTTCCTTCCCCCATTCTCTCCTCAAAAACCCCATGAGGCAGGTAGAGTTTCAAAGCTGGCCTGTTGTATTAATTGTGTCATGACAGGCTCCTCCAAAGAAAAAGGGCAGAGGTCTTCTCTGAGCTCCTACTGAGGACAGGGGTGGGGTGACCTAATTAGGAAGTTCACTCTACTCACTGGAAGCTGGGACCCTCTCTCCCCACTCCCTGCTAAAGTCCAGGGGATGGAGTGTATAAAGATGACCACTTGTAGGGTCCAGGAGAATAAGATGCTGAAGATCTTTTCCCCAGCCATAATGAGCCCAGAGAATGGGGGCCAGGGTGCACACCTTCCCCTTCCTCTCTCTGGAACTCCCACACCATATATGGTCTAGTGAAGGGAGTGAGGAGGGCCAGCCAATATCTTCCTAAGCTCAAAGCTGCATCTCAGAGGAGCAGCCAGGATAGGTGAAATTTGCTGAATTCAATATTGCCCAGCTCTCTCAGGCAATATTCAACTGGTCAAATAGCACTAGCAGTCCAACTCTTCAACAAATTTTGTATTCAATTTGCACATTCCTAATTGTAACCAATTATCGAGCTTTTTCTTGAAACAGATTGTGCTTCTCAGTGCATGAAACCTATTAACAGTGCCTTAGTCACAGAATAGATAGCAGACACATTTCTGTATATGTATCTGTCAACGTGTGACCCGGTTACACAGGCTATATACTTCACTTACTCAAAGGCTGTGCCCTTTTCTCCTCTTCAACCAGCAAACCTATTTTCCTCCTGCAAATAACAAAGAATCACTCTCCCTTATTCCCAGAATGGATTGTGGAGCTTCTCCCAAAACAAAAAGGTAGATGTTAGGGGTCTCCTAATCTCACTTTTTCTATCTATCTAAGCTTTTATATTGTGCTCACTACTGTGGCATCAGAGTGCCTTTTCCAGGACTTCGTTGTCTACACATTCATTTCCCTCCTTGTTTAGAAATTAACTTTTAACTTGTGTATTAAAAACCATCTATACAATAAAACAAGCATTTTAAAAATAAAATGGATACCGAATACTGTCTAAAAAGCCTAACCTGCTTCCCATCTTTGCCCCAACTCAACATCAGTAATCTTCAGCCAGACCTAAGAGACCTAATTAAACAGGTATGTTTTGCACCACATCTTCAAGATGTTCAGATGCTAGGTGTCTGCAGAAGGTGTCAGTGAGTTTTGTTCACTGCAGAAATGGGAAAAAAAATGTTATTGGACTTAATGATGTACATCAGCATGAGCACCAGGATTAGTTCAGACTTCTGCTTCTAGAGCATCCCAGGCATGACTTTGTGATATTTTTCTCCCTGTATGTAAAGCTTAGTTTTGCAACATGCACCATAGTCTCTGTTCTGTGAACTGCTGTAACTTAATGGAGAGTTGAGTCACACTGGCAGAGCAATACTTGACAAACTTTGTACTACTCCTGCTCTTCCTGTTCTGTGGAAAGAAGACTACCGTTTTCAGAGGTATCAGTCAAGCACATTTCACAAGCACTAAGAAAAACAGGGATGAAAATAAGAAGTATGGTTATGCCTCAGGACTAGAGTGAGATGAAGCAAAGGAAAGTAGGTGTTTAAAATGGGGAGCTCCACAAAAAGGGGACGCAGACAAAAATTCCATACATGTGAAGCAATAATCAATGAAGTATTACTTGGGTACTCAGTTTCCTTGTCTCCCCTCCCTCACAACTTGGATTCTGCTGTCTCACTCCCTTCTAGTGTATTTGAGGAACTTTTTGGAACCGTGTAAACCAACACAGAAATGTGCATACACTATACTAGCAGTGATGCACTAACACTGGCATACAGAACTATCAAAATTAACATCAAGATGCTAGTCATACAACCAGTTCCTTGACAACAGTGGCATACTTACATCTTGTTGAGTCTCACAAGGACAATAACTTACCAACCTGGCAACCTGCCCCTTGAGACTACAGTTGTTGTGATATAGTGGAAATGCAATAAATCCATAGCACATTCTTGCAATGTGAAATTAATTCTGCTTTACTTGTTGCATTTTCTAGATCTTGCCATGGCCAAGTAGCCTTGATACAACAGTGTAGTCTTACTGTTGTAATAGCCTGATGTTACAGATGTTCATTGTTTCTCTTGACTTTGATAACCTCCAGTGCATTGCTGATTGTATTGCCAAATTCCGGGCTGCTTAATAGAGTAGATTTGTTTATTATCCAGTTTAGATAATGGTCTAGATACGTTACAGACTCTTCAAGGTTGAAATATCTCTGATACATGTACTCTCAACTAGATGATATTTTCTCTAGGTTTTATATATTTTTAACTGGGAGCTTAGTAAAATAGTCTTTATCTTCCTTTTTGCTTCCACCCCCCCACCATTTCCTCTTAACTCAAGTTGTTTGAGACATACCAGGGAGCTTTTAGATATACTGTAGCAAGGTTGAAAAATAAATTATGAGACTTGTGACACAGTAGCACATATTGCTGCAGAGTAGTAACAAGCAAATAATACCTGTGATCACTAACAGTACAACTCCCGGTGGTCAAGAGAGCAGAAGTGGAAGGGAGGACGGGGAAGAGCATATATTGCACAGTTGGTTTCTCGGGTGCTATTTGCACAACGAATAACTCATGAAAAAAAGAATACACTTTAGGAACTGAATGAGATTGTTATTTCTTGTATACCTTTGTTCAGTACTAACTTTCCTGATAGTAGCATCATTAAACAATATTTGAAGCAGGAGTGCCTGCTAGGACTACAAATACGTCCCTCAAATGGTAATAGACATCACTTATTTTAGTTCCAAAGTTATCATAGAAATTTGGTGCCTGGTCACTGGAAAATATTTACATTTTTTCTGGTCTCCCTTAGTTTACAGTTTTGTCACATAATGCAGCCCACATTTGTGCCATGGCAGGTTGAGAGGTGTGTGATTGGGACAAAGACTGAAGCCCTTACTCCACTTTCACTAGATTTTACTCGCAAGCTTCTATCACCTACAACTCATCAGCTTCAGGAAAAAAAGGCCTGAGGATAAAGAAAGAAAACAAAAACAGAGCTAATGCAAAAGACGTCTACCTTGAGGGAAGGAGCCTAAATGCTCTTCACTTAGATTCTTTGATTCCTCAGAATTCCATTTAAAATACTTCTTAAAACACAATGGACTTAATTTACTCATGTTCACAGTTTAAAGTGGAATGGAGTTTAAATTATGACATGAGGTCACCTGAAATCCCAATGAGTTGCTCATCATCGTTAGGTAATGTTCATTTTATTCTCCTGTTTTAATTTGTACATTCCCCCATCTTTCAATGAAACAAAAAAGGATTGTATATGACTGAGAAAAGCAACAGCTATTCTTTAAATTGAATGTATTTAGCACTTGCCATATATAAAGCGATTACTATACAACATATAATGGTCACCTTTAAACTTTCTGTTTCTGCCTTAGATAACATTCCCTCAGTATTTGTGGTATTCCTTACACTTAGTGCACAGATGACTTAGCGAATGCTGGTGCTCCCCAGGGGTATACAGGGCAGGTACTCACAGAAGTGCCATGCTGCCAGTGGGTGCAGCCACATCCAACAGCAGCAAACAAAAGGTTACAAGTACAGGGTAAGCTGGCTTTTCACGCTAGAATTTTATGTGAACTGGGGGAAGGCTTCTAATACTGTCTAGTGTGAATCCTTCACCTTAGCCAGAGTATAATTATATCATTGTGCTTGACAATGTGACATAGATGGGGCAATAAAATATCCATTTCACAGTGAGACCAGTATGACCTGGCTACTATGGATGGTTAGGCTACTTAATTTATGTTTCAGAGCTCATATGAATTCATTAGGCATTTCTCTCCATATTCTGCCTTGCTATAGACAGTAGTTTATAAAGGTTATAGTAAGAAATAAACATTTTTAAGCATGGACAATTTATTTCTTCCTTCCTTCCTTTGGCCTGTTTGTTTATTTTGGGAGGAAATTGCATGCTACCGAGCAATATCTGTATCTCGTTTACAGAAGCATGAGAATCAAATACTTCAAATGGTAGCAAACCTCCTGGTTTTCTGGCGGTAGAGAGCACAGTTGAGAATACACTAAAAGGAAAGTAAAAAATAAACAAATCATGGGAGGGAGTGAAGAGGAAGGGCTCAAAGACTGAAAACAGTGAAGAGAGCATGAGAGAGAGAGAGACTATTATTCTGTTTTACATGATGTACCATAGGCTTTAGTTAGCTCGCCTGTATATTTTAAAGATACTTTCCAGAAGCCATTTGACATGTTGTTTGCTGCATTTGGCTTGAAAAAGAATAAACTATGGTATGGCCCTGGTTAAGTTAGATGACGGGGAGGCAGGTATATCCTGAATTCTCACAAGGTCAGAAACCGAGTTTGTGGTGACTTGACTGCAGCTAAGTAGAATCCCACTACTCTGTGTGAGAGTATTGTTTGCTGTCTTCTAAAGGCAGGCTATCACACTGTGCAATTCATTAGTATTCTGATTGTCAAGTGGTGCTCAGTGGTTGTCTCAGGCTGCCTGATTAAAAATTAAACAAAATTAATTTTTTTTCTTTGCCAGATGCACTGGAGTCTCTCTCTCTTTCTCTCTTTAATTAAAACCTCCAAACATTCACCCTTAAAATCAGACGCATCGTCATTCGAGAGTGATAACTGACCATTTGCTACACTGTTAGATCACTCAAACCTTATAAAATATTGTCCACAGCCCGTTTAATTCTGAATTACAGCATGGGGGGTTAACTTTGTAACACACTGTAGCTCTTTTGACCATTGAGCTGATTACCCATCTTCACCTAGGGTGAGAGGAATGAATAGACGTGATCATGATCCTAATCGGAGCATGGCAAACAGCTCCATGACCTACAGCTGGCTGTGTATTACACCAGGGGACTGCAGGGGCTTGTTTCCTCCTCTCCTTTCTACTACACTAACCTCGAATTATTAAGAGGATTGCTCCTGTTTGTTCTAGTAAAGATGTTATTGCTGACACAGACTTGGTTGAATTGACTCAGGCATTTAGCAGTAACATCTGGGCACTAATCCCTCTGACTGCTCTCCTCAGATTATAAATCTCTTAAACATAAAATTACACCAGTGGCTGAACCATTATGCTGTTAATAACTATTCATAATGTTTCACACTTAAGTAGGATGATCTAATGATTATGACACAGGATGACACCTCAGGAGACCTGGGTTCAATTTACAACTCAGCCAGACTTATTCTGTGACCTTAAGTAAATCAGCTTCCCATCTGTAAAATGGGGATAATACTTCCCTACTTCATAGAGGTGTTACAATGATTCAACCCATTAATACTGTAAGGTGGCAGATAGATGGATAACACTTTCATCTTCAAAACACTTTACCAACATTAGCTAAGCCTCAAAAGAACCCTGTGAGGTAGGTAAGAAAATTGGTTATCCCCACGTAAGTTATGGGGCAACCACAGGAGAGAGGTTAATTGGCTTGGTAAAGGACAATGAATGAGTCGTTGTCAGATCTAGGATTAGTGATCAGCTGTTTGTGAACAGAGAGACAAAGTGAGTGAGGTAATATCTTTTATTGGACCAACTTCTTTTTCTGAGAGAGACAAACTTTCAAGCTTACACAGAGCTCTTCTTCAGGTCTGGGAAACTTACTCGGTGTCACAGCTAAATACATAATGGAACAGATTGTTTAGCGTAAGTAGTTAACACATGGGTACTAGGATGGCTCCCCTACATGCTACCTCTTCATGGGCCACCTTGAAGAAGAATTTCTGCACAAATGCCTGAGATATATCAATGATATTTTCTTCCTCTGGCCAGACGACAAACTCCTTCATAGATTTCCACCGCAACTTCAAAAACCACCACCCATCCATTACACTCTCTCTGGAATACTCCCACATCAGTATCAACTTCCTGGAAAGCACGATCAGCTTCAACAGTAGAATCCTACACACAATTATATACAGAAACCCATGGATCACCACACTTACCTTCCTAGATCCAGTAACCGCCCGAAATACCAAGAAATCTGTTATCTATAACTAGGCACTCAGATACCAAATAATATGCTCCGAGGAGAAAGTCTGGGATATACACCTTGACATACTCAAAACCTGCCTTCACTAAACAGGGACACTCCATAGATCGCATCTATGTGGGTGAACCAGAAAAATCACTAAGCTCTCAAATAAACTTGCACAGAAAAATGATAAAAGACAAACACCACATCACCTGTGAGTGAACTCTTTTCACAAAGCCATCACTCTGTATCGGACCTATCTGTCCTCAGAGCTCTGTGTAAGCTCAAAATCTTGTTTCTCCCACCAACAGAAGTTGGTCCTATAAAAGTTATTACCTCACTCACTTTGTCTCTCTAATATCCTGGTACCGACGTGGCTACAACAACACTGCATACAACTATTGTGAACCGACCACTTGGTCACATCCCTTTGCTTTAAGCAAGTTAAACATATATTTACTGAAATTAGCTATGGCATTTTTAACATAATTCTAAAAGAATGGCAAAGAGGTAAGTGGCAAACACTCCAAAGAGCTATACATAGTTTCAAACACATGAAATATCTAAGCAGGCATATTGGATTGGCAGTTGTTGTCTCTAGAAGGTAGGAACTCATTTATTACTTGTATTGTGATAGTGCCAGGATTGTGCTAGACACAGTGTACAAAGACACACACAGTCCTTGACCTGATGAGCTGACAGCCTAAGGCATTGATGCTACAAACACTTGTGTGAGCAGTCCTACTGAAAGCACACGTGTAATCTCTTTCGTTTTGATTGTCAAACAGAAAGTCTCATGAATTTATGAAGGAATGCTCATGCATAGCGCTAAGCACATCCTTACGAGTTTGCAGGATTGAAGAACACAAACATAATTGTTACCTAACACCTACATTTATACTCAAATTCAAACTTCTCTCTCTAAAAGGGACATTAGGGCTATGTAATATACCTGGAATATTCACAAGGAAGTTTTGTTATCAAGACATTAGGGGTTTTGAAGAAGTGCTCAATGGAAGCAGCTGATTGCTGAGGATTTGTACAAATCTAGTACTCATATAATATCAAGGCAACAACGGGCAGAATATCAGCCTTGGGTAAATCACGGATAGAGAATCTCTGAGGCCAGAGAGAAATCCAAAATCTTTCCATGCTTTCTTGCTGGAATACGGGCATTTTTGTCATTTCCCTCCCCACCAGCTTTTCTGGATCCAGTATTGCTCCCTCTTTCACTTTCTCCAGCTCAGTTACTATGGTGATAAAGGCCATGTAAATACCTGGACAGAGTAGCTTTAGCCCAGTAATTTCTTAATTGTGCAGATCTTTTTACCGTCATTCTGCAACTTATGTGAAAGCCACTTTTTCAATGTTAAGAGTTATGTGCCACAGGGTTTTCTGCTGATACACAGAGAGTGCCCATTCCACACAGTACAATCTATGTAGGAGTAGGACTACAGGGCTCCTCCTGCTTTTAAGGAGAGTAGCACCATGAGGCAACAAATACCCATGTATTTCACAACAGCAACCAGGGGATCTTTCCCCCACTTTCAGTAGGAGCAAAATTAGTTGAGTTTGTTTTGAGTTCAAAGCACTGGAATCCCATAACTCTGCAGCAAAAGCACAAATCCCACCACCACCTCATACTGTTGGAAATGTTCTGCTCTGTAATTAAAAACGGACTTAACCAATGCTCACACTTTCTAGCTTATTTTTATTTCCTCTGTGAAGACTACAAAGGAATTCAATATTGAAGAAAATCATTGAGTAGTTTTAAAGTTCTGTACATGCAAATTCAGCAATTAAATGCATCTGCATTTGAATTTTTCTGTTATGTCTTTAAGAGCACATTTGAAGGATACTTGTTAAGATATGTTGGTTAGTTACAGATATCTCAATTATGAATGCATTGTAATTTAGCAGCACTTACCCCCCATTAAAAAAAAAATCTTTTTAAAAAAGCTAGCAAAACGCAATGCTAAAGTTTGAAAAAAAACATTCAAAAGTATAAAAGAACAAAATATTTTCTAGTTTTACATTAATAGATTAGTTCTCCTCCTGCCCTTTAAACGCGCAAAGCAAGATCCTGATCCTGCAGACACATATATATGCTCCTTTATGAACTCTGAGGAGTCCCAACTGACTCCAAGTGAGTGAATGTAAGCACTATTGTGTTAATTTAGATGGAATATAAGTGCCCAAAGAATCAAAGGTGTTAACATGATTTTGAAACCGTTCAGCATTAAACACGGTTTGTGGTTTGGTATACACAGACCTCAGCCTGCTTAGTACCAAGGAAAGCACACCATTCAGAATCTTCTTAACTTCTCATTAAAGTTACAGAAAAGGAAGAAAAAACAGTTAAAGCGTTTGAAATATAAAATATTAGACATGGAAGGATTAAATTTTTATCAATGTCGATAAAAGTCAATTTCACAGTACACACACCCACACGCAAAAAAAAAACAAAAAAAAAAAAAACAGGAAAAAAAATACTTCCACCAATGATAATCACAATTTACAGATAGGCAAAATAAGAAAAATTCTGCTTGACAACTACAGTCTGATCTAAGGATATTTACTTTGTCAACATCACGTGTCAAAATATACAATCTGTGTGTTAACTGCTACAAAGCTTTAACTTTTTGAATCTCAATGTTTACTGTCATTCAATAATTATTGTCTGACCCCCATAATTTTCCACAATCATAAAAATGTAAATAGATAAAAATAACACTTAAAATTAAATTGTCAAAATTATAAAAAAATAAAATTGAATTGTGTCACGCCTATTAACTGAGGCTTTGATTTTAACAACATTCCTTGTTCCCTTTAGCAGTAAAGAGTCTTTAGAAGGGGGGGAAGAAACCTTGTTTTACGACAGTCTATTGGATGACAATAACTGTCCTTTTAGGAGAAAAGAGAGGAAGTTGAGTTGGACTGGATGGCCATTAGTTGAGATGGGCTGGAGTTGTCATTGTTGGTGATGTTGTTAAAGTCCGATCCTGTTGCCTAGAAGGCAAAACAAACACACACAAAGGGGGAAAGCAAAGAACAGCAAAGTTAGAAAATGAAGCTCCTGTCTCTAGCGTTGACTCACTTGCAACCTTGAGGCTGGAAAGCCACAGACACAGCGCACAGTTTTATCAGCCACTCTGAGACCTGGCAAAATTAAAATCAGCATTGGGCTGTTTAAGAGCACTGTTTTTAGCTGTCTTTCGGGTACCAGGCTCAGAGCAGTATTACAATATATTTAGCTGTTATTATATTGAAGGTAAACGAAGAGAAGAAAAAGGAACACAAAGGTAGAGGTAGCGGTGTGTCTGTGTAAGTAAATCTCACATCCAAAGTGGTGTTTGGGATTTAGCCAGAGCAAGGGGAGGTGGCAATATTATCTGGCTCCCTCTCTTGGCCCAGCCAGGACAACTCTTCAGTCAGGATCAGAACAATGAATGCACAATTGTGACACACTGGATCCCAGGGTCCCAGGAGATGGTGGGTATCATAGTCATGATGGTGAAGCTTGCTCCTTCCCCTTCTCTCATCTTTGAGTCAGCCAGCATTCACAGTAGCCAGACTTTCCCCCAAAGTTTCTTTCTGAGGTCACCAAAGGGGAGTGACTGGGGCGGAGATGGGGGTCCACAAATTAGCCCTAATTTCTGACTCACCAGTGTTAGTCCATTGGTTTCCCATCCCACACTTCTGCTGTTTACTAGGCATACTCTTGTCACAGTCCTTCAGTTATGTCAGGAGGCCTTTTTGTTTGGATTGATTCACTCTGTCTCCCTTTTGCATCTGTCCTCAACAACATTTGTTGTTAGATTATTGTGACAATTAACTTTCATTCACTTTTGACAGTTGAGCTCACTAAGGTAAATTTGGAGGCCCAGTTATCACAACATAGGACAGGGACGCAACTATTTCACACGTATACGGCCTTATCTAAAGCCTACTGAAGTCAATGGAAAGATACTTGTTGACTTCAATGGACTTTGAATCAGGCCTTTAAACTCCACTCTTCCACTGGACCCATTTGGAGATCCACATGCCATCCAGGTCCTATCAGATTTTCATATCAGCCAGTGACAATGACAGCTGGCTTAACACATTCTCTATGAATATACACAAAATGGTGAACTTAAAACTTAAAAAAATCTTCCCCTAACCATTTTCTATTAAAATGGTTTTGATAAAATTTCTTTTTAAAAAGATTTCTCAGGTAAAATTTTATGAAGTAGAAAAAAGGCTAATCCTGAGAAAAGAGACAACACTATAATAAAGACCAAAATGCACTCCAAGAACAGCCACATTATTAAGTATTTTTTTAAAATAAATTATTCAGTTTCACAAGTTACATGTTATGGTTGCAGAGGGTCGTTAATCTAGATTGGAATATATTACTAGCTTTGAAAAAGAGCTTCGTAAGTGTGGAAGGATGATTTGAGCTTTTTTCAAATTCCTTCAACTTGTCCCAGTCTCCCAAACTTTGGAAAACAACGTTTTGGGTTAAGATCAAACATGCAAAATTTCAGCATAAAAGGAAACATTATTAGAAAATTATGTGCATCTGGAAACAGGAAGATACAAGGGAAATCATTTTGCAACGTAATTATAGATTTTGATATCAGCAAAAACTGTAATACATAAATTACTTTACCCACAACTGAAGTGCAGCTACCTCTACGGTGGAGAGTGATGTGCAGTTTTAACATAACTACCGAGGACATGAAAGGGTGATCCAATGCCCCTTGAAGTACATCTTCACTTTGATTTTAAGACGTGATGGATCAGGCCCAAAGTCAATATTGTATCAAAAGGAAAATGGAGAGGGAATTTATAATACAATTCTCCAAATTGGAATTGGCACAGGATGCCAGATGATAGTTAATACCTGTACTCTTATGAGAAGTGCCATGAACTTTAACAGGTGCATTCAGGGGTTCAAATATCTAGAGTTAAATGATAGTTCACTGTGACTACTACCTGAGTGTAGCTTTTATGACTGAATGTATACAAGTCATATAAACACAAACCTGCAGGTTTATGTTAATTAGTTAAGGTTCTCTTTGCGCAAAGAAATGGCAAAGATCCTCTCAAATTTAAAGAAAATTTTAGAAAACTTCAGAGCTCCCCAATACTGGGTTGTTTACTGTGATATTTAACTAGCAGTTGTAGAAAACACAACCTGAACATTGTAAAAATCGTATCTGTCCATGCCAAAACAAACTTCTCTCAGCTCATGACTTTGCAAGTTCTTTTCCATGAGACAAACAAAAGCTAGCAGGGCTGGATTTGTAGCAAAGGGCACCTCTGAAACATTGCCATTTTTCACCAGATATACCTATTGCTTCCCCATATTACATAGAGAGGAAACTGCCTTGGCTGTGGAGGAAGAACTAAGAAATATTGGCCCAGCCTGATCTTAAATCATTCTGGCTGTGACAGGCATTCCTACACATGATGCATGAGTAGCAGCAAATAAGGTCAATGTGTTGTTCTCCTTAGCTGTTAATGCTCTATAGACAGAAGTGCCTTAGCTTGTTGTTTAAATTAACATTTGCTTTCTTTCCCCAAAAACTAGATACAAAATATGCAGAATAATTCAATCTATGTCTGATTAGCAAAGATTGTACTCCAACTTTATTCACTTGTGGCACATTTAGCCTCTCCCCGAACCACTCTACAAATATCTTACATTTATTTAGTTTTCCATATTGATTAACCCCAATATAATTAAACTACGGGTAGATCCTCAGTTGGTGTAAATCAATGTGGCACCACTAAAATTAATAGGGTTATGCTGATTTACAACAACTGATGATCTAGCTCTATGCACTTACACAAGAATTGCTTCATACACCATTAATATGGATTTCCTTGGGGGTAGAATCCAGTCATTTTGTTTGATAACTAATAGAAACTCCACATGTTTTAATCCAGGAAGTGAAGACTATCCTGTTGGGTTTAAGTTTCAGTTGGGATGTTGGCAAAATGAATGTAACTCAAATTTGAATTTGGCTATAACTCCCCTGCTCATGTAAAAGCTTTCCTATATCACCGATAGGCCAAAAGGGCCTGGACCTCTGTCTCATATCTCATCAGAAGGCAACTCAGCAGCCCAGTTCTCCCAGTTCAGTACTGATTCAGAGACCTTTTCCACAATTCCCAGCGGTCAGCTCCACTAGTGGCAACAATGGTGGAGGCTACAATAAAGACAGGCCTCCTGTCAAACTGGGCTAGATGACATGGAGATAAAAATTTTATTAAAGTGAATATTTAAAATTAAATATACACGAGTTAAAAGGGAAGGTACTGTACATCTGGGGTCAGGCTTGGGTTACGAGGGATTACAGGTGTCGGTTGCAAGGGTGAAGAGATACATACATATCATATAACCGGCATAGACCCAGATTGGAGTGCAAGAGTTTTTTCAAGTGTCAGTGGATAAGTGGGCTCGGGTACGCTACTACATAACAGCATCTACCACTGCCACCACCAATGGTGCTGCATTAGTAGGCCAAGTATTCCTAGCATAGGTCTAGCTCAAGAGAAATGTCTGCCACATAATTATCAACACCACTTCCTGGGTTTTCCTTATTAGCCACTCATCCCAGTACTATGTAGGTATAATCTGCTTGGATTGTGAGATCTGAAGAAACTTCAGGTGGCATGGCTGCTGGTAGGAAAGAGTCACAGTGGAGTTATTTTAATGTCAGTTGAAATTCAAATGCACACCGTAGAAGCATTGCTTTGATTAAAATAGTAAGGGGCCACAACTAGCCTTTTAAATCTGTTTTGGTTCCTTTTCTGGCAGCTGCTGTTGCTCCACTTTATGCTGGGGAAGATGATGCTCCATCAAACAGCCTGCAGAAGTTATGCTAAGCATAGAGCACCCAGTGCTCTACTCACTGCCATAGAGCATGCGGCATTTTCATCAGGCTGCCTGCAGGGGCTGGAATCATAACCTGTGTACTCAAATCAAGGCTCCCAAATGGCATGAGAACGGGATGTGTCTGTGCCACAAGTTCTACACTTACTTTAATATCACAATAAAACATTTACATAATTTAATTAGATTATGTAAATGCTCGCTCTAATTTGAATCTTTGAAAATCATAATTTCATGCTCTAAATTATGCAAATATTGAAATACTTTTCACAGCAGTTGAAGTAAAAACACAAGCCATGTAAGTCTACCTCATGCTATCCTGCTGTTCTCTACTAACTAGTGGAGTCCACATGAAATGCTCAATTAATCCTGATTTTTCTATTAATTTTTTCCATGCAACGAGGCAGTACTTCCTGCTTTAATTTTAGCTCCAAACCCAATTTAAAATGGTGAAATGTTTTGCAAATTATATCAATAACCTAGTGAAGAGCACTCAATATTTTAACAAGAGGTTCCCCCAAAAGTGCTCCCCCTTTCTCTCTGTCTGATAAAGCTTATATCTCGGGAGTGAGCAGGCTTGCAGGAAGGACAGGTACTATGACACTCATTCATGAAAGCATCTCTCTCTCTGAATTGAGCATTGAGAGACCAACACCACTTAGCAAACAAATTAACAAATTTATATTAAGTGAACTTGTTTGTCCTTTGCTTCAAAAAATGTCCTGGATACAATGAGAGTGTTAGCACAACGCTTAGCTCATGCAATTTTTAAGCGGATCTCTATCCCACAGAAACTATTTTGAAAATACATGACATCTGGTGAATTGTCCTTCAGAATCATCTTTCTGAGCCCCAGGGAGAAGTTGTGTCTAGCAATATCCAGAGACATGGGGAACCAAATTCAGTCCTACAGTAAACAGGTGTAGTTCTAACTGTCATCAACAAAACATAATTTTTCACCAGGAATGAATGTGGATCCAGGGAAAATCAGCCAACCATCTCTTCAATGTGGGGGCTGAATTTTAACAGGAGTTCAGACTCTAAATATTGTTTTTTCCTATGCACACTATGACTCAATCATCTTCCCAAGACTACTCAGTACCAGTGAACGAGGGGAACTCCAGATACTCAGGCCCTTGGAGTTCCAGTATTGGACCCTGCACCAAGGCAGAAGTCCGCGTTGGTCTCCCAAACCCTCCTGCCATCTCAATATTTTTACTTTTTCTCCCGAAACTACCACATTTCTGAATCTTCTCCCTGCAATAAGACGACAAATGCTTGGGTAGGATGAACAAAAGTTAAATTCCTCTTTGTTCCAGGAGGAGGTGAAAAAGCTGGCTCTCAAACCCTTTATTATCCAAAAAACAAACAAACAAAAGGACACTCCCCCCCAAGCTAAAACAAATAATCCTTAAACAAAACAAAACCACAACTAAAAGAAGGAATCTTTACTACTTTTTGGCTGTTGATGCCTTCCCAACAACCTTCCTTCCTTCTCCTCATGAATGCTCTATGAAGGTTAAAAGCTTCAGCTGCTTTCTGGCCCTGGTAGCAAACCCCTGCCTTCCCAGTGTGGACTTTCTGATCCAGGCCAGTCTTCCCAAGATTTTCTTGACCCACTCACTCTCCTGTGGTGCAGTACATGTTATACTCAGTACTCTGTCACATTCACATTTATACACTGGACCAAATCCATCCCTGGTGTTATTCAATTGTAGTCAGCTGAATCACACCAGAAATTAAATTTAGCCCAGTGGTTCTAATTTATTAAACAAACAAAAAAAAACCCCACCCCTAAATACTAATGGCTGTACCATGGTGCTCTCTAGCAAGAGATGGCACTGACAGAGTTTCCATTCCAGGATATCTCACAGTCACTGGGAGCTGAGCAGAATAGCCCAAGTATGAAATATTCTTCAAATCTTTCTTCATTTTGAAAGCTAATAAGAAATGTGAACAACTGAGCATTCAAAAATGAAATGGTAAGATGAACATTACCAGGCTGGTATTATTTGTCCTAGTGTAAGCCAAAGCTGCAGGCCCCTGGCGCAGATAGTCTAATGGGAGCTCAAGGACCTTATAGTCCCTGCTCTCACAGGGGCTTGGTCAGCATCCACTGGTGAGGCTCTCATGTAGCCCTGGCAGCAAACTAAAGGTGGTCCTCTTGCAGAAGACATAGGGAGGGTGACAATGCAAACTCTGTCTGCCCTCTCCTGGGGGTTCATTCTTGGAGGGTGAAACTGCTGGGACAGCCAGGGTAGGTGCGGGGAGGGAGGGAACTGACGACAAAAGTTATTCTGACTTAATTATTTTGCAAAGAAATAAACTAAGCACATTTAAACACACACTAAACCCATAAATCACAGTCGTCTCTGATGGGAAACTGCACATCAATGTGGCCCCATCTGAGTTGGAAAAAGACAATAGGCATTGGACAGCCCTGAGGAGCAGCTCATGTGAACTGACTGGAATCTGTAATAACCTCAGGTAGCTTCCCCCTGCACCTCATGTGTCTCCTGGTAGGTAGGGTGGGGAAAAGCCACGTAACAATTACTCCCTCTTTCTCTCCAGCTGATTCTCTCTTCTGATTATGGAAGTCTCAGTCACACACATTTGTCCACTGCACTTCTGAGCTCTTGATGATGGTCAGTCCAAAACACTGCAAAATTCAAATTCTGTCTTGAACAATAAGGTATAGTGGAGCAGGAACCATGTTGTCTTCAGCTATAGCAGTACAAAGCCTTATAACAAAGTCACAACACTCCACTCCATTAGCTGACAGATAACCCTGAGACAAGATATAAAATCATAGTCAACTAGGAAAGTTTACCCAAACCAGAGGAAGAGATTCAAAACATATTATCACTGAAAATAGAAAATTAAAACAGAGACCTGAAACATGAATCCTGATAGCAAACTGAATCCAAATGCCTGCCATTTATGATTCTGACAGGAGAGTGAGAACAGTTGAAGTTCTCTGGCATGTGCTTTTCAAAGTTTAAATAGATCCTATTGCTGATGAAGTTTCCATTTGTACTTTTGCGGACAACCTACTATACTCCCTCCCCACAAAAATACGTCTGCCAGATTTTTCCTGTGGTATTCAGACTAGACAAAGCAAAGCAAAGAGCAGCAACATCACACGTATCTGTTACTCCATCTACCCACTAGCTCCTAAAGACAAAAGCTAGCAACTGGTCTTTCACATCTTCAGACAAGTTGTATGTGCTGCAGCATCAAATCAAACTCTTTTGCAGCTTTGGGTCTCAATAGTGTCATCATCATGTTCCTGGAGGATAATGAGGCTTTGTTAAATCTGACGATATCCCAAAAAACAAGTAGGATGCTTATATTATTATAACAGCACCTATGGAAGCATAAACTTTTTCTGGGAGCACTATTAGATTTTGGTCAAAATATTGTGCGCATTTGTGTATGTGTACATATATACATGTGGTGCCTCAGTTTCCCCATATGTAAAATGGGGATGATACCAACCTCCTTTGTAAGGCACTTTGAGATCTGCTAATAAATGCATTGTATCACAGGTAGGTCTTATTATTATTTAGTGGGGCACTGGTAAAAGATAGTAGAGCATGTTGAGATTCCAAATGGTGTTACTTCATTAGACCAGGTAGTATAAATCACAAACGGTGAACAAGAATCATCTATTTTCAATCCACTTAAAGACAAATTTCAAGTATTCTTTTCCGCCCTCATTATTTCCAGAATATGTCTAAGATGGCTCATTACTTTCTACAGCTTCAACTCTGTGTCCCATTTCTTATTTATAAGAACCCATCTAAAAGAATGCATATGATTATTTTCCTCATCTCACTCACATAAATAGACTGTACTTCTATTATGAGGGTATATGTTCCACCCATTTTGTTTGGAAACAAGAAAAGTAAGGCTAAATTGTATATATTTGCCCTGATTATAATCATCACTACTACTGTATGTGCAAGACAATGCATCATCCATTCTTTACTGCATAGATGGGATATCGCTGTTCCCAGTATATTTGCTAGTGTTCTGGATTATGTGTTTGTATGAAAATCTGAAGACTAAAACCACACTAGAAGTCCACCAATCTTCTCCAGTCTCTTGAATTTAAAAGCATCTGTTCCTGTCTAACTCCCTGCACTTTGTAGTTTTGTAGATCAGTACCACAGTTGCTATTTTCCAGTCTTTTGGTATTCAGTTTTCTATTGATCTTCAGAAACTGCTAGTGGTTCAGGGAATATGTCCGCAAATTTTATTAACATCCTAGGATGCATCTCATTCAGATTTGCTGATTAGGATGCACTATGTTTGGATTTTCCATGTATTCTCTTGCCCATTTTGTATCATGCATATTTTTAAAAGCATTTCCATACTTCAGGCCACCAAAATCCTGGACTCAGGGCCCAGGCTGAGTAAATAGGCTGTTTGCTATAAGGGTACATTAGAGGTCCCTCCCAACCAGCCTAGCTGTTTGCCTGCTGCTGCGATAGCTTCAGGGTTGCAGCAGCCCACATACTTGTCATGAGTCCTTACATAGGGTTGGTTGGTGGATCTAGAATCACAGATCCATTCATCATCTCCTCCTTCCCAAAGCCGTCTTCTATGCTAGAGCACTAGGATCCCCTTACAATGCGGTGTCCTTGATATTAGGGGATGTGCCAGTTATGGAAGAGGCAGGATTTCCTCAAAAGAGCCCCAAATTCTTTCCTTTAGCAAGTGAGTCAGTGCGGGAACAGCATTGTAATTCAGGATTTTGAGCTTGTCTATCTAAAATGTTTCTAAACCGACTGTCACCATGATGTATCAGCAATCTCAAGTAGATAGTAAAGACAGAATTTTAAAGAGAGTTCAGTAAGTTAGCAATTCTAGAATCATCTTCTGTTTAATTTCCCTACTTGTATATTAATGGGTCTTTAGCATTCCAGCTTCATCTAGCAGATCCTTCTACAGAGAAATTTCCCTATAAGATTTTAAGGTTCTTCTGGTGTATCAGCTTTCTCTTTTTGTAAGCCTTTTTTTATCTGCCTCAACCCCCATCTTTCTTTTAACTTCATTTACTGTCTATTTTTCTGTCTTTCCTATTTCTGTTCTCCAAGTTGATCTTTCCCCGCTCTTGTCTTTTCCAATTCACTTTTCATTCTATATTTGTCAGTCTCCCTTTCACTTTTCCCCCCTCCTTTGTCTTCTTCTTGTTCTCCAAATCTCCTGTGTGTCATTTTCTTCTCACTTCACTAGCCCCTCACTGACTGAAGTGGCAGGTGGAATGAGCAGGAGCAATGTGCAAATTGATTTGGAGAGTATCCATGATTTGAAGCTCGGGAGTTCCTTTTCTAAGCAGAGCGGTCATGGATTCTCTGCAAATGGATTTGCACATCACTCCCACTCATCAGTCCACCTGCCTTTTCAGACCAGTTCAGGAAGAGCCTGAACAGATTTTTGTAACATTTAGAACTGAATCTACATCACAGATCCTCCAGTCCCCATCCCAACACAAGAGACAAGAGTTTAGAAATAGTAAGGTGTACTCACACAACACAGCTCAGTCTACACTCAGATAACAGCTGCATGCATGTAGTAATGAAAGATTTTAAAGTCTACTACTACTGATTATTGAATACAGTTTCTCGATCTCAATTATTTTTATAACAGCTAAAGATTTCTTAATCAGTTCAATTCAATTTAATTTCATTGTTTTTGTAAAGTAGGACACAGCTATATCTGCACCATGGACAGTGCATTAATGTGATTGGGACTCTACTAGAGTCAGGATTAGTCTACCCTGATGAATAAGTTTCAAACTCTCTGTGATAGTGTACTCTATAAGGCTTCATGGGAATATGCTTATGAATGTATATATGATATAACTGGAATATGTATTATGCTACATATGCCATGTAACCTATCTATGTAAAGGTTATGATCTATTGTATACATTCCTCCTATTTGTAAGCATGTATCATTTTTGTACTTGAAGTTAGGAATATTGGCTGTATACTTGCTTGATTTCTATTGAGAAAGGAATGTGCAAATTAAATGCTCAATCAAGAACCACTTAAGCCAACAATGAACTAGAAGATGCCAATCCACATCGGAGCTTTCCCAAGAATGTGGCTTGGCTAGTAAGAAACTCAATCATGCATGGACATGTGATTTGCCCGTGTGACTCCAAAACTCCATCTTGGAGCTGCACTTTGCATAGGAGAGAGAGGAGGGGGTCTCCACCCACAAGAGAAAGTCTACTTAAACCCCTTGGAGACCCCTCCATGTTGTCTTCTGATGGCTAAAGCATCCTACTTGTTTTTTGGGGTATCATCAGTTTTAACAAAGCCTCATTATCCTCCACCCCCAAGATATCTGAAAGAAACTGGAACAAAGGACAGTAACTACAGAAGTGTGAGTGATTGCTGGACCCAGACTAGCAGGAGACTAGTCTGTAAAAGGAAGCTTACTGGAACTGGTGAGGTTTTATTTGTGTTCAGTTTCCTTAGACATAGACTTGCATGTTTTATTTTATTTTACTTGGTAATTCACTTTGTTCTGTCTGTTACTACTTGGAACCACTTAAATCCTACTTTCTGTATTTAAGAAAATCACTTTTTACTTATTAATTAACCCAGAATATGTATTAATACCTGGGGGCGTAGAGCAAACAGCTGTGCATATCTCTCTATCAATGTTATAGAGGGCAAACAATTTATGAGTTTACCCTGTATAACCTTTATACAGGGTAAAATGGATTTATTTGGGGTTTGGACCCCATTGGGAGTTGGGCATCTGAGTGTTAAAGACAGGAACACTTCTGTAAGCTACTTTCAGGTTAAGTCTGCAGTTTTCAGGCACGTGGTTGAGACCCTGGGTGGGTCCGTGTTGGAGCAGACTGGCGTGTCTGGCTCAGCAAGACAGGGTGCTGGAGTCCCGAACTGGCAGGGAAGCAGGGGCAATAGTAGTGTTGGCACATCAGTTGGCAGTTCCCAAGGGGGTTTCTGTGAGTCAACCCGTCACACACTCAGGTTGTAAACTTCAGTATATTTAGAGATATGCCAGGCTGAGAAATTTAAGAATTCAAAGTGAAGTGTCCAAATATAGATCTAGATATTGGAAGTGATCAGCTGCATTGAGGTGGCCAAACACTATTATAACCCTGATACTATTACTCTTTTCCAGTTCTATCATTGTTCTTAATCCACTTCATATATCTTCTTTTCTACATGCCTTTGCAAAATGAGAGGATTAAAAATGTGTGCCAGAAATAAGGAGAATGGGTTTAGAGCAAATGTCAAGGCTACCCATGCCATCAATACTTATTTTTCATTAGCTTTACTGTTGACAAGTAATTCATTAACTTCATGAGCTTGAGTATAGGTTAAGCTAATTTTAGCACTAACTAAGGCAAAGTTTGTCAGTACGGAATTTTTTTTAGAATTTAACATTTTTATTTAAGGTGGGTGAAGTTTCAAACCTATCTTAAATAGAAGACAATCTCATTGACTTCAATGGGCTTTGGAACAGGCCTAAATTGCTTATTAAGAATATTCACAATTCCTTGCATATCCACTTCACTCAAATGGACTATGTCATCAATACCTCTCCAACTGCCTTTTCAAGCATTTGAATAGCTTTGTAGTATGTACATTAATGGAGCAATGGTGGAAAGCTTTTGCTGCTAGTCCTGCACTTGTGGCTAAAGAGAGGTTTAATTCTCCAACACTGACGATCTGACGCTTTCAGTAATTCTAAAATTCAGTTTAAAAAGTTTAAAATTCTTTTGCAGTTCTCCGAGACCAAAAATCAAAACCAAACCATTAAGAACAGTGTTTAAAAAGGTTATGCACCTCTTGTCGGCTCCACACTTTGATATCAAATGGTTTTCAGTGATATGCTGCAATGCCCAATGTTCTGAGATCACGTAGAGAACTATCTGGGTGATGTGTGTCGGTTGACAGGAAAGCAGTTCCATTTCACAAACAAATTCAAGGTTTTGAAATTTGTTTTTGTTTCAATGCAGAATGAAATTGAGACTTTTAGCATTTTTTCCCTCGAGCCCTATCCCAGAATAGCCAAAAGCCCTGTGGTCAGGGCACTTGTTGGGATATGGGAGACAAGGTTTTAGTACCTGCTCTGTCTCATTTGGTTCAGGGACTTGAACTTGGGTTTCCCACTTTCCAGGTGATTTCCCTGAGCTAGCCATTGGGCTATGGAGCCAGTTTCTCTCATCATCTTTTGTTGGAGCTGTTTCACTTCATATAAATAATTATTCATTGGGCCAGAGAAAGACACTGATTCCATAGCCCAGTGACCAGTTTAGGGCACTTGCCTGGGATGTGGGATACCCTGATCTGAATCAGGCAGTGCAGGGACTTGATCCTGGGTCTCCTTCCTCCCAGGTGAATGCTCTGAACCACTAGGCTTTTGTCTATTCTAGGGTCGGTCAGTCGGTCTCTCCTGATTTGATGTGAAATTCCATCCTGAGCCCGAGAAACATTCTGGACAAACAGTTTTGTCAAAACAGACACATTTCCATATTTTGGTTTCAACAAATCGGCTTTTTCGATGAAAAATTCTGGACCAGCTCTACTCCATAGCATATCTGCCAGTGAGTGAAAAAGGGTGGGTTTTCTAACAAAGCAATTTCCATAAACAATACAGGGGTTTTGAAAGAATTTTACCTCTGATTGAGATGCAAGGGTTTTCTACGTTCCCTTAGAGTACAACTTACAACTGAACCAGAGGGTTGTCAGAAAGAAAAGTGCAGTGAGAGTGTGTGGTAGGGAAGAGAAGGGAAATGTGAAAGCTTGAAAGTATGAAAAAATTAATTCTCCTCTTGTCTTATAGAGTACTTACCATTCCATTATCCCTTGGGTGCATTTTTCCCCTTCCACAATCCACACCTCCATCCCGTTTTCAAAAATGAAATTAGAAAGCAATACATATAAGTTGAAGATTTTTGCTAAGTACATTTTCTATTTCTATAGTATTTTAAATACTAATGTTATTTCTCTTTTTTGAAACTCATTTTCACGTTACTGCGAGTGATGATCATGTGGCTAGGATCAGTTTTAGACACGACAGCAAACTATTTAAATTTGATCCTCCTGTCCCCCTCCCTTCATTGTGATGCACCTCTCTTTGCTTTAAGTGAAATGTACTCATTATTTATGGAAAAAATAGTATAACTAAACCAGGTGAATAGTTTGTTTTGTTTTAAATGTAATGGGCCAAATTCTTAAGTTGGGTAAACTGACACGGATCCACTGAAGGCAATGTAAATACATCAAATTAGTCCAACAGAGGATGTGGCCCATATGTTAAAAACATCCAAAACAACAAACGTAGTCAATTTTGCTTCATGATTTTCTCATAGCTGCAATGAAATTGCTTTGCCATCATATTGACTTTGTTGATGAAATCCCACTTCAAGTGACTGGTGTATAAATACTCTGCAGCTAAGTGTTTAAGTTAAGTAGCACATATTAAGAACAGACTGCAGTTTTTCATGTCCAAAACATAACCATTTTTGTAGCTAGAATTTGTGGTTTTAAATTTTAAAGCCACCTATGAAAGTATATCCCACTCCTGATTTTTGACAACCAAAACCTTAAAACATATTTTACTCTTTGGAAAGCATTCTTTGTTAAAGCCAAGTGTATAAGGGTTGGTAGCTTAGGCTCGGTTTCAGGCTGATGCAGTTTGAAATAGCTGAGATATTAAACTTTAGAAAAGTCTGAATATTTGAGAGTGTCATTCATTATGAAGGAGATATGGGCACCAGAGTAATACACGCAAAAACCAATAAGAACTAATTGGCTATAATTATTTCACTCCTACAGGTTCTTCTACACAAACTTTTGAGACAGCCGTGCATGGAATTCAACTGTTATCTTTTTCTGGCCACTTTGGCCTGTACAATCAGTCACGTTTTCATAGTGAGATCACATAGCAGCAGCAGTGTCTACACAAAAAATCATGTTTGGATGTATTTCGATCCAGCTACTGAGTAAGGACAAGTAAAGGTTAGTAGTAGGCTGCCCCTCACCAGCAACACCAGCAGTCACTATAGCAACAGCAGAAATAATAGGAGGAAGTCGGTATTGATCTTTCTATTCCCTGCTAACAGCATTCTTCAGCTTAGTCTTACACTATGTTGTTTACTGTACAATTGGCTACCATTGCAGAAGCAGTTCACACATCCCTGAGGTACAGAAGTTACCTGGAAACAATAGTGCTGAGAAGGCAAGAGGGGCATAAAAAAAATCACTGAGTTCTGGTCAAAGCACCTAAATACAACAGACAGCAAAGCAAGCAGCACAAGAGCAATCTGAGGAGGTCAATAAGTGTAGTCTTATTTTACGTGCCCTCCATCTAGATTTCAAATTTCCAGTGCATTCTCCTTCCATCAATCTTAAGGATTTATAACAGGCAAGTCACAGCAGTAGCTGACCTAGGTGCCAAAAATGGAAGATGATTTGGCAAAGCATGGTCTGTGCTCAGTGGAAGCCCATTACATCATGCAAGCACATTGTGGAATGGCACTGGGCCAAGAAAGATAGAGGAGACAGATTTCTTGCACCCATTGAAGAGACTTTCAAATTAACAATGGTGTAGCTACAGTGAGATTGGCATGCATATTAAAATAAATAAAAGACAACCAACTTCTAAAAGAGATTTTGGGTTAGACAGAGAAATCATCATTTATAATAAAAATGCCACACAATGTTGCGTACAATTGCCAAATCACAGCACAGTATGTTGTCAACATTCCTGTACGGTTTAGCTGCAAAATATTTTTCATGGCGCTCTCTGTGCTGGCAGTCTGAATGAAAGTAATAGATTGTAGCTATCTGCATGACTTCATCCTCACCCTGAACATTTCTGGTTAGGATAAGCAAAGAAGGAAGAATGGTTTAAAATGTGGGAGTGAATTAGGAATGTTCTTCAGACCATTCCCCACTATATTTATAATCATTAAGGAATGAGCCAGAAGAGTTAAGAGAATATGGTCCCTAGCTAAGAACAGTCGGCTGCTTATGTTGAAAAGAAAGAAGAAAAAATACTACTCTTGCAAGCCAGTAGATCCCTTTACCCTTAGGTACCCACTGCCTTACCCAATTTTTGTAAACTGGTACAAGAAGAACTCCATTGAAATCAATTACACTGGCATAACACTGTAGTAATGCAGTGGTATACTCAGCCATATACATCAAGAAACAGACAAGTTTACAATAATTAGATAAGAATCATCACCTCATTAGAGTGATTATAAAAATCACACTAACACAACTACAGGAAAATATACCACCATCGTTCCAACAATGCAAAGACAATGAAAACATCAATTTCACTTTTAGTCAAGTTTATTTTATTGTTTTATGTATTAATTATGTTTAAATGTTTACACTGAACAAAAAAGTATTGTACTTGGACAGCTAAACAATTATCAATACATTTAAAGCTTCTAAAAATGATGCCAAGATAATGATTATATCATAATCCAAACAAATTATAACAGTATATGATATTTAAGTGCTCTGGGAACTCTGTTAATAACAAGTCTCCCGTCATAACTCAAAGAAGCAAAAAGCCATGGGTCTGCTGAGGACCATTCCACTGCATATACACTGTCTTCATGTTCTTCATAGGTAGCTATTATGCTGTCCTGAAGGGGCTCTTTAGTCCTGGAATAAAAATAGTAAAGAGCAGTGACTGTACCTGATTTATAAGGCACTATAAATGTCACAAACAAAGAAAGATATACAAGCCTTGATTTACTGTACAGCAGTGGACTCTGTGGACACACCGTTATACTCATGCCAACCACTAATGCTTAGATTTTATAAAATATAGCATGATCATGTCAATATTAAAATAGCCATTAGTAGAGAATGGGGAGTGTCATTTTCACTACCTAAAAGGTCAGTTATTCACAGTTCGAGGAAGTTCTAGGTCTCATGGAAGAAGCAACATATTGCCTACTCTAAGCACCTCCATGTTTTTAAAAAATGTTATGTAAGCTACAGAGCATGACAAAAAAGCAAATCATTAAATAAATTTTTCCTCAGATTAACATATGGTCTAACTCAAACTCACCTCCCCCAGATTTTTATCCTTTTATTTATTTATTTGTTTAAGTGAATTTTGAATCTGTCAAAACTAGCTTTATGGCTGAATGCATAATGTAAACAACTAAGGGACAGAACTCAATCTGACCCTGAGTGCCTTTTGATGCAGTGGGCCTGATCCTGCAGTCCTTACTCAGGCAAAGTTCCCATGGGAGTGCTGCAGAATTGGGCACATAATCTCAAGAGCAGTGGAAGACACCATATTACCCTCGTCTCCTGTCCATTCCACAGAAGTATAATATTGGCTCCAATGGAGAAGCTTTCTTGTTTTTTCACCTTATATATCACCTAACACCTTTGAGCACATGGTAATTGAGTGTTAAGAGACAGATATAGTCTTTTATACCACAAATGTTTAAAAATCGATGCACATAATTCTTTAATTTCCAAAGTACACAATATGGATTGATAGTATGATACTAGCAATGCACTCTCCTTTTCTTCCAATCCCTTTTTTTATCAGATGCTACTTCAGTACGTTATTCTGTGGGTTGGTGGGTATTGAGTTTTCAGCGGATGACATCAGATTTCTCTCCTGTCTGATGAAAATCAGTGAAGCTTTCAGAAGCATCCCCCTACCTCCCAGAAACAGACTTATATTACAGCTGCCATCCTCCTACCAGAAGGATATGACAGGGAACCCTATGAATACTACTCAATCACTTAACGGATACAGCTATGATAGAAATGAAGTGTTGTTGGCTGCCTCTGCCCTTTTCCTCTAGTCTCCAAGTGTTCAAAGCATGAATCTCTTCAACAACAAAAGTAAAAACAAATCTGGTACTGAATTTGTATGGCTTGCAAGGCTGCACGTAGTATTCGTGCCAGTGCACCTAACCAGCCCAACCAGCTGTGAATTTAATATCACAATTAAATTTAAATTCAATTCAATAATTAATGCAACTCTCTAATAACTGCAGTGTGATTTCTGATGTTTGGTTTCAAGGACCATCATCTTTTACTTATACTATTTCAGGGAAACGACCATAAATGACACAGAAGAGACGACATACAGCTTATTGGTTAACTGTGAAGAGTAGGATGTATGCTGCAGAACTCCTGAAAGTGTACTTTGATACACTCCATCTAATAACAGATCTAGTAAGCCCACAATGCACATTTCATCTCCTCTATAGTGTTTTCTGACTTCTTAAATGACACGGCTGGTTAAGAAAAAGTTGGTCATGTCCCCAGATAGCAATGTGCCTCACGCAATGCTCACCCACTTATCCAAAACTCCATTATTCTGAAGGTTTCAGATGTCTCTTTGGATAAGCAGGGGAGCAATGCATGGTGCATATTGCTGTCAAGGGACATGACCGACTTTCAGTTAACCAAGAGTCTCAGTTAACAAGAGGCTGGATAAACAGGGATGGATAAACTGCTAGTTTACACTATTTTCCGTATGAAAGATATGACTTTGGTGTATAAATTCAAATAATATATTTTGTATAGTTTAATATAAAAAAGGAGGATTGTATGTTCAGGAAAGAATCTTGAATTAGCAGATGAACTATTGTTCTGCATTTCACTTCAACTCTTCTATTTTGAACCCTCCTCTATTGTTCCTTCTTTGATGAATTTCCCATTGAGGATTAAAAGTAACCTGGCAGTATTCCTTAAGGAGAGCATATTATTAAAAATAATTCAGACCACATGAGCTCAGGACTAGACATGGTAGCATTTTACAGTTTCTTCCTCCATAATGTAGGCCTGGCCCAGGGACATCTCTATTAAGGAGCTGAAGGAGGCATAACCTATGGATCTTTTACATAAAAGACTAGATAATATACAAGATATTCAGGCAAACATTGAACACAGGATGAAAATTACTGCAGGGACAGCACAAAAAGTCCACTAGAAACTTATTTCCACTATTAACCTTGGAGATATTGTACATGCTCTGATGAAAGAAAGTAAGACATTATCCTTTAAAATTGTGCTACCTGGATAATTTTCCCAATGGGGATGCACCAGTATGGACATTAGCAGAATAATGACCGATATATCTGAAAAGTGGGGGTGCCAAAGGAAGAAGAAATCAGAACAAAAGAAGTTTGCTTTTCACACGAGTAATCTCTTGATGAACGATCATTTTATCCCTTGGTCAGAGACATCCAAATAAAATGTTTGCTGGGTATCCAGTGCCTTGTATTATTTTGGTAACCCAAGAATCCCAGAGGATATGTAATTTGATACTATGTAAAGCTAGGCTGCTTACAGAGCTTCAGTTTCAGAATCCTAAAACAGAGTTGACAATCAGTTTTATGCAGACTGAGAAGCAGCTGAGACCACCATATATCGAATACTGTTTGGATCACCTAGTAAGATTTAGGCTGGGCCGGTTGGACAAAATTTACTTCAGCCAAGGAAATTGATGTTTTCATAGACAGTAAGCAAAGAGAGTGGTCAAGTGGTTTGTCAAGAAAACCATAGATAAATCAAGATTTAGATACAAACTTTTATTTATCTAAGAATATGTCTACATGTACAGTGCTGCAGCGGCACAGCTGTACCAATACAGCTGCCCCACTGCAGCACGGATGGTGAAGATGCTCTATGCTGATAGAGCTCTCCCGTTGGCATAAAAAACCCATCTCCCTGAGCGGCATAAGCTATGTCGGTGGGAGAAGCTCTCTTGCCGACAGTGCTGTGCACACAAACACTTATGTCAGTGTAACTTATGTTGCTCGAGGTGTGTGTGTGGGGAAAATATTCTCCCCCGTGAGTAACATAAGTTTTGATGACATAGGCTGTTGTGTAGACATAGCCTAAATCTGCTCTTTAACTGTTTATATCAGAGTGCATTTAACAATGTTTCTATATTTCATTATCTATTACAGCTTTATTATTCCCTGACATAGCAATAAACAGCATCATGCTTCAGTCTGCAATTGCTGATTAACTCTTATGAGAATGTTTAACTGCTTTCTTCAAAAAGTTTTTATGATTAAAAGGAATATTACCTGTGATATGGTTGATCTAGTACACCAGAGGTTTAGATCCCCAGCCTGCTGCTTTCTTGGAAGAGTAATCTGGCAGGATTATATTCTGGGTTTATGTGTTTAAGAAACAAGCAGGACACTATTTCTTCCTTGTAATAAATTTTCCTGAAAAAGTTGCTTTAGTGTCAACTTTTTTTAAAATATCATTTTAAGAGCTTCTTCTGAGCAGACACATCTACTTGCCTATCTGTTTATCTAGGTTCTTGTTCTGCATCCATCACCATCAAAATATGTATCTATCTATATCTATATCTCCTGCACATCTTTGAGATCTGTGTCAGAGCTGGAACAGGGCTTTTTCTCCTTTTGTTATCCTATTTGTATAGCATGACCGCCATTAGCTTCTCCCAGGGAAGGAGGGGAACTTTCATTTGACTAAATAACTTTGAGGTTAACTGTATTACAATCTTGTAAGAGAAGCCTGTGTAGCTTTTGGATAATTGTTTTCATGTAGTGTGCTGTTACTTCAAATTACTGTCCATGCTAACAATCACTTAGGCCTTGGCTACACTTGCGGATTCACAGCGCTGCCAGCGCGAGTGTAGTCGCGCCGCCAGTGCTGCGAGAGCTCTCTTGCAGCACTGCAAGTACTCCACCTCTCCGAGGGGAATAGCTTGCAGCGCTGCGAGCGTGTGCAGTGCTGCAGGCGCTGATTACACTGGCGCTTTACTGCGCTGCACTCGCTGTGCTCAGGGGGGGTGTTTTTTCACACCCCTGAGCGCAGCAAGTGCAGCGCTGTGAATTGTCAGTGTAGCCAAGGCCTTAGGTTTGCAGTGCTTGCGATTCCATATTGTCATCAAAAACTTCAATAAAAAGAAAGCTTAAAAAACGAGCCATCAGAAATCATTAATTCTCCATCGGAACTAAAGTTAAATCTTGTTCAACCTAAAAATTGTTTAGAAATAAACCCAACCCAGTAGAGCGGCAACAATATACAGCAGGGGTGTCCAAAGTGCGGCCTGAGGGGCAAGCACGCCCCACAGAGTTCTAAAATGCACCCTGCAGATACCCTCTCCCCGTAACTGCAGGGTAGAGCTGATCAGCTGCAGGATTTTATTGCTGGTAAACTCAACCAACATGGTATTTTTGTTGCTCTGTTAAGGAAGATACAAGTCTTAGCAAATATTATGGCTGTGTGAATTTATCTGATTTTATAAAATTCCATCCAAATTTATATGCAAATTAGGGACAGCCTTCAGTTTCCTGTAGATTTCCAATTTGGCCCTCATCACAGCCAATTTTGACAGCCTCAAAAATACAAACATATCAGCTGAATAATACTCCTAGTCGAGCTTATTTTTAGATTACTTGTGTGGGAAAGGATCAATGATTTTTAACCATTCATGCAATAGAAAGACCGTTCATTTTCTCACATTAATAAAACCTCAATCTCTCCAACAGAAACACATCTTTAAAACACACAAAATCTGTATTTTAAAATAGATTGGCATTGGTGGTTAAATCTGATATATTTACTAACTTGAATGAAGAAATTAATAGGAAATAATTATACATTTGTTAAAGACAAAACAATGTAAGAATGGGAAATTGCTGTTTTGTTGGATTTGACCTAGTTTCTCAGACACCCTATCAATAAAGCCCCAACCACAGATTCTCCCACAAAGCATTCACATAAGCAGCTTTAATTAAGGTCACTTTGTTGGGTGATTCTACACTGTAATCTTACGATTTCTGTGTCTCTGCCTCTTATGGGGTTTCTCTCTGATGGAAGAACTGCTGAGTCATCGGTCTAGGTTTGTATTGTTGGTGGAATTTTCTCTTTGGGGCAGGTGTATATATTCCCAGGAATAGAGGGTGGTTCTGGAGTCCTTTAAAGTGTATAATCAGAAGATGGATAAGTCTTTAAACAGAGACATCTCATCAAAGAGACGATCCTCAACAGTATTCTGGACATCCTTGGGAAAACCTGAAGCATGGAGCATGACTTCCCGCATCATGATGGCAGTAGCCATTGCCCTGGAAGACATATGAGCTACATCTACAGCTGATTGCAGTGTGGTCTTGGCAACCATTTTGACTTCCTGTATTAAAGCCTGGAAATGAGTTCTGTCCTGCTGTGGGAGACAGTCAAAGTCTGCGAATTTCGAACAGTTCAGGAAGTCGTACTTAGTCAGTAGTGCTTGGTAATTGCCTATCCTGAACTGGAAGCTAGAAGAAGAAGAGACCTTCCTTTCCAATAAGTCGAGACTTGCCTTCCTTATCACTCATGACAGATCAGGAGTGTTGCTGCCTAGATCTCTCTGAGGCAGCTTGCTCCTAACTCTTTAGTGGTCCAAAGTGAGAGAACAGAACTTCCAACCTCTTGGTTGGGATACAGTAGCATTTCTCTGCCCTCTTAAGGCTAGGGGTGCAGGGAGCTGGGGTATGCCAGACCACTCTAGCTGGCTCCAGGATGACTTCATTAACTTGGAGCACTATCTTGCAGGAGCTGGAGGACTGAAGCAAGAACTTGCGTTGAGGATCCTGAACCTCCTCAAGAGTTATCTGCAGCTCCACTGCAATTCTGCATAAGAATTTCTGGAATTGCTCGTAGTCAACAGGAGAGGATGGAGACATCTGAGTCACTACTTCATCTGGTGACGAAGATGGCAATCTTGTTGTATCTGGTTGAACTGCTGCATCTGGTGTGTACTCCTCCTCCCCAGAGGATCTGGGGTCACCTCTGGTTATCGCCTCAAAAGGAAGGGAAAGGTGACTCCCTAGCAGACCGGAGCAACTCTGTGGGATGATACTCTTCACAAGGCCCCGAGTATGGTCAACCAGATGGGTTGAGTGGGGATAACGGTGGTCCCCAAGGCATAGGGTACCAACAGTTCCAAGGCATTTGAGATGGAGGTTGGGCCCAAACTGGCCCAGGTCTTCTGACCAGGAAGCGTGTCTTGGAGGACAAGTGCTTAACGATGCATTGGACTTTTCAAAATCTCCTTATGAGGAGAAAACTGATTTCAGTCCCAATGGCAGTATCGATGGGCTGCTGGAGGGAAATCATAGCCTGAAGATGTAATGGGAGACAAACTCCTTCCACAGGCAGACTCCCCTGGTGGAGTCATAACCTCTCTCAAAAAGAGGGAAGATGAAGGAATGGGAGACTCTGGGACTGGGAGAAAGAAGATGTTCTCAGGAGGAGCGTGGGTCTCAGCTTTTCCTGAAGCAAGAGAGCTCCTGTCTGCCTGAACTGCCAGAGCCACTGTAGAGGCAGTCTGTGCCACAGCCATTGATGACAAAGATGGAACTGCAGGTGCTGGTGGATCCTAAGGTTTGTGTTTGGGAGGAACCAGCACCACCTGATCGCATCCGGTGCTGATGAAGCCCTACACTTGTGGGCTTTCTTATCATGCCTCTGAGATTTAGGATGTATTAAGTTTTGTTGTGCTGAGCTAGTGCTTGGTGGATCTGACTTCTTCAAAGCCAATCTGGAAGAAGACAGCCTCATGCTTATGAGAATGCTCCAAGACCCCGCCAAGGGATCTGTGGCAGCTGACTCCTTCACTCCTGATTTGGACCTCATGGCAGGAGGCGTACCCCTTGCTGAGTCAGGCCAATATACAGGAGGGATCCCTGGCCTGGATCCGATTGCAGCCTCAAGGCCTTTTCCATTAGGTAATTCCTAAGGTGAAGTTCCTGCCCTTTCTGGGTATGGCTGGGGAATGAACAGCAGATACTGCATCTTGCCACAATGTCCCCATGGCAGTACACACAGCATTGGTGGTCATTGCTGACCAAGAAGTATTGTGGGCAGGAAGCACAAATCTTGAAGCCTGGAGTCCTGCGCATAGTCCAGTACCCAAATGGGATGGGGAGGGTGGGGTTTGGGAGGCTCCCCACGTGCGGTAGACTAACTATAAAACACTAAAACTAAACAGATAAAAAGTTTAAAACTTGAGAATATAAAATCTATTTACAGCTATCTAAATATATTTTCACAGGTAAAGAAGAAAGCTGAACCTTCAGACACTGGATGTTCCAACCTGGACCACGCTGCAGAGAGAAGGAACTGGAGAGGCGATCGGTTTGCCCTGTCTTTTACCTCCTCGGTCAGAGGCATGAGGTGAGCCAGGGCGCATGTGGAGACCAACGGACACTGCTTTCAAAATTTCCCAGCTCTGGGATCATGGCATGCATGCATTCCCACAGTGGACTTCACATAGCACTTGAAAAAAAAAAAACAGATATACTGTAAGCTCAGCTTTTAGTGCTGGTGACAGTTACCACTACCTTGACATCCCTGAGTTTTACCTACAGTTTTCCTGATGTTCAGAAGTCCTAGCAGATTGTGAGCATGTCAAAAGGAGAGCTGGAATGATACAACACTGCATTATGGCTTTTTTCCCCTCTTGTAGTGACTTTTTTTTTTTTTTTTTTAAATACTGCTATTTTCCTGGTGAAAGGCTGGGGCCCTTCGGCAAACATGAATGACAACATTTTGAAATCCTTCCAGGAGATTAATTCACAAAATAACTGTTACAGATGACATTAGGATAAATAAAGACAGCGAATTACAACAGATAGTTTCTCAAAAGAACAGTATTTAAAACAGGGGAGAAAAAGTACTAGTGTATGGAGAACTATAACAGGGGAGGCAGACACCAAGAAGAAACACAATGTAAGGGTATTTGGGGATGTAATAAAGAGAAAATGTTTGACTATGAAACAGAATACTGAATCAAAATGTTGCCTATAGCCTAACAAATTTAGAACTTCCTAAAAATGAAGAAAGCTTTGATCTTATTGATTTTTTATTGAAATGTGGATCAACAAAGTATCTAAAAAACAAAAACAGATAGAAAAAACAACAGAGGGTTCCCATTATAACTGAAAGAGAATTTAAACTGATCAAAAAAACCCCACAATAGCTAGAACTATGGACAGTAGAGAGAAAATCTTTAAGTCTGCAAACCCAGATATAGGGACAGTGAATGGTAATGTGGCATAGAAAAAGGTTACCTGTGTAAAGGGAGCACATGCAGTGTAGGATTTTCAAAAGCACTCAGTGTTGTCCTAATTTTGCTGCCATTGACATAATTGGTAAATACACAACTTATATTAGACCTTATAGTATGTGTTTTGTATGTGTACAGTGAAACCTAATTTAAGCTACTATTCAAGGAACTTAAAAACCTGGCTGCTTACAGAAGGTGGTTTCATAATTCAGTGGTTTCTATTCAATATAGGTTCTTATTATACTGCACTCATTACTGTATTATCTGCACACCTAATAAAAAGGGAGCAAAATTATAATCAAGATACTTTGGGGCTTTCTTTTAAGAAATGAAATTGCTAATAAGAATTGTATCTTTTACAGGTTTCTCTATCTGTGTGCATCAAGAGGTAATTGTTTTTAAATACTGTAAGTGATGTTTTATATTACTTGCATGAAGCATTCAGTAGTACTGTACTGCCATTGCATTAAACAAATCTAAGCTTTTTACACCTGTGTATTTATTTGCTTGTGGCAGTTTGTATCATCGCTTTGCTGTTTAAAATAGTGCATTGTACGTATAATATACAAACTTCCATTTCATTAACTGTTTGGCAGTGCTGTTGAAACTGAAGATTTTGCCTAATTTATTTAAAAAAAATTTGGTAATAAATCCATTCAAACTCAACTCCATATTAAAATTATTTGATTGGGGATTCCTTTATGTTTTAAGAAACATTTAAGACCTGCGCAGTGCAGGAAAAATGGTGGACCTTACAAGCCACGAGGCATTGGAAGAGCTTATAAGGGTGCAGATCTGAACTCATTCCTTTTCTGATTGCCTTCTACCTCCACATAGGTCTTCTTCCTCTCTGTTCTCCAAATCAGATACTATACTCTAATCCTACAGCTTCCATGAGGGAGTCTAATGACTGTTCATTGCTCCCCTTTGGAGCCTGAAATTGTTAACTTTCTAGAAATGGTGCAAGACCTATTTTTTTCATAGGCATTTGGGGAAGTGGGTGATCTAGGGCAGGGGTTATCAACCTTTCTCTCTCTGAGCTTCCCGCCCCCCAACTTGCTATAAAAACTCCATGGCCCACCTGTGCCACAATAACTGGTTTTCTGAATATAAAAGCAAGGGCCAGTGTTAGGGGCTAGCAATTAGGGCAATTGCTTGGGGCCCCTACAAAGCTACATTTCTCAGGCTTTGGCTTCAGCCCTAGGTGTTGGGGCTCAGGGTCCCGGGCTTCAACCCTATGCAGTGGGGCTTCAGCTTTCTGTCCTGGGCCCCAGCATGTCTAACGCTGGCCCTGCTTGGCGGACCCCTCCAGGGGACCCCGGGTTGAGAACTGCTGATCTAGGTATCATAAGGATCTTATTTATTACATGAAAACCATCTTTAGAGTCTACTTATCACACAAACCTCCTAAAAAAATAATCAAAGGTACTTTTATTTGTAAAGCCCAGTAGAATATATGAAAATGAAGCACTTTAGGATATATGGTGACCTTAAAAAAAATAAACAGCCAAATTTTTTAACTTCCATGTCTCCAAAACATCTTGTGTGATTTGCCCAAAATTTGGCAGAAAAATTCAATCATGCAATGGGATCTAACATTCACAAGACTAGTTTGGGTTTAGTGAAATAAGGAATGGGAATGCAGTTTTGCAAATCAAGTATCTATCAGGAAGCTAACTTCAACATTAACTATGGAGAGCCTAGTACCTCTCCAGAATATGTCCATGTTCTGTATATGAAATGTGCTACTCTTGCCTTTATTCTTCCCTCAAAAGAAAAACTCTGCAAAGAGTGCCTCCAGAGTAAATACACTGCTTATTTTTTAGAAAGATACTGGTTCTGGGGGCTAGTGATGGCACTCTTGTGCTGTGAGCATGGGGTGCCCTATAAGAATAGGAAAATATTCCATTCCATCACTGTGCAAGTCATTTGTGATGTGGTTAACTTCTTCTAGTGGCCAATGTAAAATATGTATCAAGTTTCCTATATTTGTTTTGCATATTATTGGTTTCACCATTCCTTGCTCTAGTAAGCAGTACACTGTGTGGTACTGGAGGCAGGCTGTATGTCAAAGGTTGACAGAAATTAGAACATCTCTAGATAAACTAATAAATGCCTGGTATCAGAATACTGCTTAGATAGCCCTGCTTAGCTACACCTTGTTTGTCTTAACCCTCCCCTCACTCAGGATGCAGTTTTTATTTACACTGTATTTTCTGGATTCCAATCCACAGGGAAATGCAGAGTCTACCTCACTGTAGGGATTGTGGGCCAATGCAGAGATCACACACACAATATCACATGGCACACTGTGGTTACAGAGCTGTGCTCTAGGTACGTCGACAATACTTATTTACTACTAAGCCATGGGCAACTTTCCAGATTAAACCTTTTCCAGCCACTTGAATTGCCAGCTGCTCCTGAAGATAGTCTTTACAACCAGTATTCAATGAGTACTATGGGGTACATCTTCCTTTCTTGGCACGGAAAAACAACTGTTCCTTTGGCAGAACAAGTGAGACCAGTAGCTCAACATCAGCTGGAGCAAAGCGAGGGGGACACTCTTGTGACTTGCATTTATTGTTCACTATAGATAGATGTATAGCTCAGAGATGCATGTAGCATAACTGAGTAACTGTCTGATCTTATTTTTGTAATCCTTTCCCTTTCTCACCCCCATCTAACCCTATTGTTCATTAACAAAACAAAACAAATCAAAATCAGGGCAGGAACCATGCCTTTCTAGTTTCACTATAAAGCACAAAAAGAAGAACAGGAGTACTTGTGGCACCTTAGAGACTAACAAATTTATTAGAGCATAAGCTTTCGTGGACTACAGCCCACTTCTTCGGATGCATATAGAATGGAACATATAATGAGGAGATATATATACACACATACAGAGAGCATAAACAGGTGGGAGTTGTCTTACCAACTCTGAGAGGCCAATTAATTAAGAGGAAAAAAAAAAAAAAAAAAAAAAAAACAACTTTTGAAGTGATAATCAAGCTAGCCGAGTACAGACAGTGTGATAAGAAGTGTGAGAGTACTTACAAGGGGAGATAGTCAACGTTTGTAATGGCTCAGTCATTCCCAGTCCTTATTCAAACCGGAGTTGATTGTGTCTAGTTTGCATATCAATTCTAGCAGTCTCTAGAATTGATATGCAAACTAGACACAATCAACTCCGGTTTGAATAAGGACTGGGAATGGCTGAGCCATTACAAACGTTGACTATCTCCCCTTGTAAGTACTCTCACACTTCTTATCACACTGTCTGTACTCGGCTAGCTTGATTATCACTTCAAAAGTTTTTTTTTTTTGTTTTGTTTTTTTCCTCTTAATTAATTGGCCTCTCAGAGTTGGTAAGACAACTCCCACCTGTTTATGCTCTCTGTATGTGTGTATATATATCTCCTCATTATATGTTCCATTCTATATGCATCCGAAGAAGTGGGCTGTAGTCCACGAAAGCTTATGCTCTAATAAATTTGTTAGTCTCTAAGGTGCCACAAGTACTCCTGTTCTTCTTTTTGCGGATACAGACTAACACGGCTGTTACTCTGAAACTATAAAGCACCTAACTCATTTTTGTACATTAACAGAAATTAAGAACACTTGTGTGGACACAAACGTTAGAAGTGTTCACGCCTGCAAAGAACAGGCACATATATACGTATGAACAAAAAATGTGCATGCAAAAGTACAGATTGGGGGATGAGCATTTTTTCCCCTCAAGTTTTAGGCTGCCAAAGTACTTTTCCAAATAAAAAGCAAGTGCATTTTAGTGTACACAATGTTTTTAAGTAACACTATTTTTAATAAAGTAACTTATGATGTGTCTAGTCTCTTTACACACCCAAGTGGAGTGAATATACATTTACAAACGCTCACCCTGATGTGCATTATTCCTTACCTTCAGTTGAAAATAACTTTTAAAAATCAACAATCCTAAATATATAGGCACATTAAGGTATCATTTTCTAGTACAGCCCATCAGCTATATTAAGAGGGAAATTAATGTTGGCAATATATTTCCATTCTTCTTTTCATGATTGTGTGTTAAACTTCCCAAAAGATTATTAAGGAAGAAGGAATTATGAGGAAATTTGATGAAAAGCAGAAGACTTTCAACTCTTATGTAATACATATTATTAAATGTGGGCTCAGGGCCTGACTCAAAACCCACTGAGGTTAATGGAAGTCTTTCCATTGACTTAATGGACTTTGGGTCAAGCGTTCAGTGTCCCATCCCACTTACACCAGTGAACTTAAAGCAACTCTGCCAATTAGTTTTAGAAATGTGGATCCCATCCAAGACTCTGAAAGTAGTAGATTAAATTGAAAAATACAACATACCTGAAAGGTGTGTATACAAAAATCCTGACGTCGGTAAAGAATATAGCATGTTAGTCCTTAAAATACAAAGTACCTCATACTACAAATGTTTCTGTGAAAATTAATATATTTCATACTTCTCCTCTTGATGGTGGTCCTCTTGGTCACTAAGCTCATCATCATCTACCAGATGTCCAAAGGGCTCAGAAGAAATTGATACCATGTTAGACAGAATGATTCTGCTATCACTGCTGCCTGAAAGGACTAACTGGTCATGAGAATGATTGTATCGTACATTCCATACCCTATAAAATGAAAATAATTTAAAAAGTATTACAAGAGTCTATTCCACAGAGTCAGTAAATAAATATACTGCACTGTTTAAATACATTATTTCAATTTAAACGTGAACAAATAGTTTAAGAGTAATCTAATCTGTAAAATGGGTTATGCTCTAGGAATTATTTTGGGGAAGTTCTATGGCCTGTGCTATACAGGAGGTCAGATTAGATTATCATAACGGTCCTTTCTGGCCTTAGAATCTATAAGTATGGGTAGAATCTGACACACTCATTCTAGAGATTGTTTTTTGCTGTCTTCATTTCGGTCATAAACTTCCATGTAATTTGATTTTCCAGGGCCATATCTTTAAAATTCAACAAACAGGTTGCAGGTGGGGAGGGGAGGGTGGAGGGACCAAACCCTAATATAATTCCCCAAGAGTAAATGTCTGCTTATGGTTCAATATATCAGACAGTCTAAAAATACTAAATACAGTAAAGTACTCTAAAAGCAAAATATGGATTCGAAATAAACTTCTACATTACCCAAGATCTCACAACATTATCACACTGAACTGTTAAACTAGACCCTAAATCAAAAGGATTAGATTTTGCTAGTGTTTATATTTTATGAATTAGGTTAATACCAATCGCTTTATGATTTTCTTTTGTTCTATTTTTGTTTTCATCTTCTCAACAAGTAAAAATATTTCTTCTGTTAATTCGCATTTTCAAGCTACTACCAAAGTGGTTGCGGGGTCCAGATTTAAGGTGCAAGTGATTCTGCAGCTCAAATCCCAATATAAAGTGCTCAGCTTCTCTTAACTACAAAAGTATCCATTCATAAGCATTCAAAAATGGAATGGTTAATCTCTTTAGTAATTTTTTAAAACTATGGGTGAGATTCTCACCTTGCTCTGGCCCCTTCATATTTACACAGAATGGTGTAAAGGGGCTCTCAAAGTCTTGGATCTGGCCAAGGGAGAATACTGCCCCAGGGCACGAAGTGATCTAAGGACCCCCTCCCCCCCGTGCCTGTGCTAGCCCAAGGGATGTGAGGAGCAATTTCACGGGTGCGGGCTGCAGCATGTAGCACTGTAGAGATGTTGGGCAATGCAACTGCCATAAGGCAGCCCAGGGAGGATGCTGTAACTGAGACAGCCCTAGGGCTGTGTAAATTATGTCAGGGGCCGCAAAGCAACCCAGAACTCAGAATGCAGAGATGTCTTAAAAAAGACACCTGAGTCCCTTCTCCCTGTGCTGTGCCTCTTAGAAAATGCAGCCCAGAATCTCACCCTTCATACAGCTGAAAATACCATACTGGAAATTAGATTAACATTCCCCAACCCTTAATTTACAAATTATACAAGAAACAGTCACATATTAAAAGCATTCCTCGATGCAGAAAAATGATGAATCACAATAGCATAAACACAGCTAGTTTGCATTGTTTTTAAACAGTAAAATAATTAGCAGAATAAATTACATAAACCGTCCACCCACAAAACAGCATGCAGATAATTTATTCTACCAGTGGGAATGCTCCTCTAGTGTCTTCACTGGCTCAGTGACATTTCTAGTATCCCAGAATTTCACCTTGCAGTCATCTCCACAACTAGCCAGGTAGTACTGTTTATTGGGATTGAAGTCTAGGTCCCGTACCAGCTGTCCATGTGCATTTTCTATGTAATAGATCTGTCTGTAAAACACACATTAAAAATTAAATGTACTATGAAAGCTAAGTGCAGTCTACTGATAAAAATCTGTTTCTCTAGTAACTTGGTTAATCCTTTGGCAGTGACAGAGCTAGGCCACGTCTATATTATAATTAGGGTGACCAGATGTCCCGATTTTATAGAGACAGTCCTAATATTTGGGGTTTTATCTTATATAGGCACCTATTACCCCCCCCCGTCCCGATTTTTTGCTGTCTGGTCACCCTAATTATAATCTTTGGTTGACACAAGTTACATCAGCATACAGCCATTGAGTCTGTACATCGCTTGTGGGCATGCACACTTGGCTGTTTGCTTTGGGGTGGTACGTACTCACCAGGAGTGCCTGTGTCAATGCAAAGTGCAGTGCACCATGTGTAGATATCCCAGTGTGTCACACACCTTTGTATAGTGCAATGTCTTTTGGGAAATTTTCACGATGTGTTATGGGACAGAAGTGACTTGGCCAGGGATTTCAGAGCTAAGGGTCAACTTCTCAGTGTGCAATTTTCTCTGCCCCATAATGCTAAACATAGCCCATAATTTTTGCACCTTTTTAAAGCTACCTGTAAACCCCGTGGCACTTTTCAGTGTTTGCCACCTCTGATAGAAGCCTGCAGAGCTCTGCACTTTTCTCATTAATGTTGCGATGATCCGCTGGTATTTACAGAGCTGCAGGAAGTACTGCAACAATGGGAGACATGACAATGTCTTCGAGGACAGTTTGCTAAAAGACATAGTGAAAAACAATTCAAGATTGTTGGTAGTATTCATGAAACAGGTGCAACAGTGAAGTGTTGCTTCTGGGCCCGAGAAACAAGCACTGGCTGGTGGGATTGCATCGTAATGCAAGTTTGGGATAATGAGCAGTGGCTCAAGAATCTTCAGATATGAAAGACCACATTCCTGGATCTGTGTGCCAAGCTCGCCCCAGCCCTCCAGTGCAGGGAAACCAGACTGAGAGCTGCATTGGCAGTGGCGAAATGAGTGGGGACTGTACTGTAAAAGTTTGCAATTCCAGATTGCTACCACTCTATGGGAAATCATTTTGGAGTTGGAAAAATCCACAGTGGGGGCTGCAATCATGCAAGTGTATAGAGCCATTAAATAGTCTCCTCCTATACAGGACTGTGACTCTTGGCAATATGAAGGACATGGTGGATGGATTTGCAGCAATGGGGTTTCTGAACTGTGATGGGGTGATAGATGGCATGCATATCCCTATTTTGGCACCAGCCCATATTGCCACAGAGTACATCGACAGAAAGGGCTATGTTTCTGCATAGACTGTCGGTCCTTCATCAGTTAAGATTGAGACGATCACAACACGTCTTCCAATCTTCTCTCGCTCTGGCCATCCTTCGCCATGCTTGTCCATATCTCCTTGTTAGGAAATCATCCCACCTCTTTGGAGGCCAACCACGTGGCATGTTTCTATGGTTATGCAAGTATTGGTAGCTCATCGGGTTGCTTTCTTGATATTAATGGGGGCTGGTCAGGGAAGGTGCATGATGCTAGCATCTTTAAGGACTGTTCAGAAAGCTGCAAGCAGGGACATTCTTTCCATTGGTGGATTACCATTGGTAATACTGAAATACCAAATACTACCTTTCTTCACCCTCTCCCCCATTCTATTCTCTATCATCTGAACATATGTCAGGATTACCCCAATCTTAAAAGACCCTCCCTTGACCACACTTGTTTCTTCAACTACTGTCCCATCTTCTTTCTTCCCCTTTCTTCCAATCTTCTTGCAATTTATTTCCACTGCCTGGACTTTTTCTGATTTAATTTTCTTTTGGAATCCACACATTCTGGTTTCTACCTTCTCAGCTTGACATACACTGCTCTTATTACAATTACCAATGACTTCCTCCTGCCCTAGCATGAAGGTCCTTTTTTTCCCCTGTTCTTTTCCTCATTCATTTGTCTAACACCTTCAACATCATTTTCTACCCACTCTGGGGGTTTCTTGACAGTATTCTCCTGCTTCTATTGTAGCCCTTCTTCAGTATCTCCCTCCTCCCTTTTCCCATTCTCTGCAAATTTTTATCCTTGGTTCCCTCATCTTTACTTCTTTTTCCTTAGTTATGGCTCAATTCATCTACTCTTATGGCTTCCACTCCTACTTCTGCCTACTTACAGGAGCTTTCTGTAAGTCAGCTAGTCTGGCTCCCCTTATTGTGAAGAACCTGCTTTTTTCTCCAATGCTAGTCAGTTATGCAGTTCTGCTCTGCCCAAGCTCAGAAGCTCCGTGGGTCTGAAGAGTCCCTCCTGCAGAATTTGGTAGCTTAAATAACAGATCCAATGTAAGAATCCTGGGGCACAGCTCAGTCCCGTGAGCTCCTAAACTCTGCAGAGTAGAAGCTTCAGACAAATCTTGGGGAATGTCAGAGTTGTGGTTCAATATGACTATATACCAACAGGTCCACATGCAGTTGGTGTAACATTTTCATACACATATAAAACATGGGTAGCTGGGGCAGAATCCTTATATTCCAGGAAATACAGTGACTTTACATATTTAGTAGACAAATCAGACTAGCCTCTTTCTAGAGATACTACAGTCTCTTTAGCTCAGAGAGTTATTCTTGTTTGTATTTTTTTTTCCATGTAGATTGCAAATAGTTAATTGTCTGAAGCCCATTGCTCTTCAAACTGGTTTTGGGACTGTCTAATCTGAGCTATGATTTTTTCTATAGCTTGTATTTTGTTTAGACAAGCTGTAATTGTGAAGTTTGCTTTTGTAAACTATACTGTAGCATTTTTCTTTTAGCTACTGTTAATAACCTGAATAAATATTTTTCACTGGTGTTTACTAGGATACTTCATTAAGCACAATGTTCAGAAAATTTCTCCATTAGGACTAGTAAGTAAGAGCGTGAAACTTAAATGTATTGCGTGCATGGTCTTTATCACTTAAACTTTCCTTCTTAGAAACATAGTTAGGCTTTAAGCTCAAGTGTGAATACAACATGCTGAAATGAGATAATTACAGAAAACAAAGGAAGAGCCCCAAAAAATCCTTCTCTTTTGCCCTTCAACATTACCTCCCATACGTTTTTATTAAAGTCAGCCTTATTTATAAATATGAAGTTAGATTTTTGCATGTCCTCTTACAGAACAATGAAAATGACAAGAGGCTAGAACTGGGGTAGGCAACCTATGGCACGTGTGCCAAAGACGGCACGTGAGCTGATTTTCACTGGCACTCACACTGCCCGGGGCCTGGCCACCAGTCCGGGGGGGCTCTGCATTTTAATTTAATTTTAAATGAAGCTTCTTAAACATTTTTAAAACCTTATTTACTTTACATACAACAGTAGTTTAGTTATATATTATAGATTTATAGAAAGAGACCTTCTAAAAACGTTCAAATGTATGACTGGCACGCGAAACCTTAAATCAGAGTGAATAAATGAAGACTCGACACACCACTTCTGAAAGGTTGCCGACCCCTGTGCTAGAAGTACAAGAAGAAATGGCTTTTGATGACTGTATATATGTCTAGTTAGCTTTGCTTTATGAAATTAAATAAACCTTTTTAGCTTGGGAAACATGGGGACTTACTGCTGCACCCTGGGCTTGCAGGAGCCATAGAACTAAATTTGAAATCATCCCCCCTTTAAGGCAACAGAAGTTATTACAAGACATCCGTTTTCTCAGTTTAGTGATAAATTACTGTATGCTAAGGGGATAAATAGTATCTTAAAAAAGGCTTGCAGAGGCTTCTGTTGTTATGGCAACAGATGTGCACATCACCACTCCTTTCCCTATCAAAATCACAAACAGAGCAGGTAAAGAGTCCCTAACTTGGTATATTTACAGCATTTTGTTTGTCTTGGCTCACTTTTTTTTAAATAAAGTCCAAGATTGTGTGGAACTAGTACGTTATAATCTTAGATACAGTAGTTACTAAAATGGTAAAAGGTAAGCTTACCTCCAAAGATTAAATTACCTTTAACCATCATACTATAGAGGTAACAATTAGTGCACCATCAGTACTCTGATTTAAACAGAAATTGATTTTCATGGTGAATTACGAAACAGCTCTAGTTTAAGTAATACTTATATTGTGTATTGAACAATCACATTGGGACTACTGCATAGTTCGATGACACTCAATATACAAGGTAGATTTGAAGCTTAGGAAAAACCCAAGAGTAAACCCTTTACTTGAAAGCTCTGAATACACCAACAATGCAATCCAAATCCATTCCATTTACAATTATTTATGCAGTCCTAGCTTTTCTACCCGTTTTTTGAAAAAAACAAGTCAAAAGTGATGAAAATTAACCTCCAATGGAGAGTCTATTCTTTAAGAACAAGAGAGCAAATTTTTTTTGTTACCTCATACTTCGTGTATCCCATCCTCGAATGGCAGTATCATTGGCTGTTGCAACCTGTGTACAATTGTGGTGTGGACTCCATCGTCCGGAAGTAAATTTTAATTGCCCTTTTCCTTCCAATGCAGCAGAATTGGAGAGCTGTGCATTAAAAAAAAATGGGGTATTTACAAATAAGGCTAAAATAAAAATAAATGCAGATGCAGTGGAAAAATTGCAAGCTGACTTAATGCTCCAAGTGCAAGAAAGTAAGGTAGAGATGCTAGGATAATAATGGGGACAAAATACATATATACATACATAAAAAGTATGTAAAAAACCCAGACCAGTAAGTTTGTTTTCTAGCCTATACAATATGAAGTAATTTATATAAGGTTTATCCAGTGTAAGTTACTTAGTAGACAATGGATATAAAGATCATTTTCTAACCTTCTTTGCATTTCCAAAGAAAATTAAATTGTTTCATATAATTCGTTGAAGCTTCATGGGAGTATTCAAACATCTGAAGATGGTTAACAAGCACAAATATATACATGCATTCAGTTTCATGGAATTGCTCACAAGATACATCAATACTCAGTGTTACTCAATACAGGTGTGTCAGTTTTAATCTTAATGAATGCACCTTCATTCAGTGTGCTCAGCCATTTGATAGCATCCTCTTCAGGCAGATGAAGAGACAGAAGCCCACCATCGAAGTAAGTCAGCAGGCACTTGTCAAGGACATGCGATATAGTCTGAAGTTGCCTACATCTACATCGCGGGTCATTAGAGAAACCACATATGAAGAGCTCGGCCACACAACTGCCCTGTCCTGTTTGAAACTGGTTCAGGGATGACCACTGGTACCTTGGTAGGTCAAAACCTGGTGGGCAGATGGTTGGCTTGGTGATGAGAGAGTGACTAATGATTGTCATCGCTGACCAGTCATTAAGCCAAGTAGATTCCAGCATCTTGTCCTGTGGTGGCATAAGTGACTATAAAGGGCATCCAGAAGACATACAAATTGGTGAGTGGTTGAAGAGCTCTGAGTAGAGAAGCAAGTCACTGTCCTCATGGATCTTGGCCAGGAGCATAAAGAAACCCCCCTCATGGTGAATATGGGGTGGTGCTATGTTACTAAGTATTGGCAGCCATGACAACAGTTGCACGTAAAGTCCTGGGGTAACAATGTGCATAGCTTCATTAAGCTCTACATAGACCAGCCTTGTGGGAGATGAGCGACACAAGACAGGAGCACAGTATTCTGCTGTTGAACAGCAGAGAGCAAGGGCTGATGTTTTAAGTAGCCAGTTTTCTGAGCATGTTGTTTTGAGTGCTAGCTTTGGCTGCTGTCTTCAAGTGATTGCAGTACGTCAATGACCTCTCCAATATCACGCCGAGGTAAACCAGGTTTGGGTCGTGCTGCAGGTGTCGGCCGTTTAATAAAAAAAAAATTAAAATCCTGGTCCATTAGTGTATAATGTCACATCTACTACCATATAGTGAAAGGTGGATGCTAGGTCATATGGTGAGAGTAAAAAGATCTAGTTTCAAAGTACATAAGGAGGCTTGGAAGGGAAGCAAGAGATAGGTTAGGATCTCTGGTTTCCTCCCTCTACACTCTCATTCACCCTCTCAACACTGACAGAAAGGCCACAATAGGTAACTGACTTTCTACAGAAGATGGGAAGACAAGTTCTCTTTAAGCCAAAGTGAGCAGGAAGAGGCCTTAAGTATTGCAGGTTCAGATTATTATTATTTAATTTAAATACCCTTGCTAAAACTATGGTTTTGTATTTTACATTTTAAAGAAAAAAATAAAACAACCTGCTATTAATCACAGCACAACACTGTACAATTTCAACATGACTAAGCAAAGAAGTTAAAGATGGAAGAGACGTATTTGGTCATTTTGTTCATCCCCTTCCTTATACTGCATTCTCTAAGTGGTTTATGTAGAATACATTTAAATTATTTTAGTGATAGGTATTCCACACACTAGGAGAGCTCACTGTAAGGAACTTTTGACCAATACCCAGAGCCTAACTTTTCCATGGATCAACTTCATCCCGTTACTTCTTACCCTTCCTTGTTTTTTACACTCCACATACTACTAATAATTTCTAAATATTAGAAGTGGGCAAAGATTAAAAGAATGCTTATTATGTTCAGTGATCATTTTGAGCTTTCACAGGCGTAATCAAGGCTAAACATATCTAGCATCAATCTATTTGTAGGACTTTTAACAACTTTAGAGCTATGCTGTCAATATGGAAGAGAGGCAATGCCTAAGTTTATGCTTTATCATATTATAACCACGTACACCTTTGTATTTTGCAAACCTTTTACTACATCTGATAATTCAGACACAAACGCCTCCTCGTTTGGGCTTTTAAAGTTAGCAATTTAGAAACCTTTACAGCCAAGTACAATTTTTCAACCTCTGAAATGATTAAACTGGCTGAGATGTGCATGTCTTCAGAAACCTTTGTGAAGTTTGTGTTTGTTGTGGTATAAAAATGTAAGAGACCTACCCGCGTGATTATATTTTGCTTATGTTTCCATCTCTTCACTACACTTATACCAAACAATAGCGTGAAAATTATTATTTGCTGTCTGAACAGTTACTTAAATCTTTTTGGATGGAAAACTTTTTATCAGGGCTGGCTCCAGCTTTTTTGCCGCCCCAAGCAGCGAAGGGAAAAAAAAAATGGAAAAAGTCAAATTTCCGCCAAAGGCTAAAACGGAGCACTTGAGCTGCCACCGAAGTGCCGCTGAAGACCTGGATGTGTCGCCCCAATACTGGACGGAGTGCCGCCCCTTTCTATTGGCCACCCCAGGCACCTGCTTTCTTCGCTGTTGCCTGGAGCTGGCCCTGCTTTCTATTTTTGTTGGTACTCATGGGTTTATCTATCAATGTAGCATCTAAACATCTCTCGATAAAGTTGTCACTGAGCTCCAGTAGAAAAGACAGAATTCAACATGGAAAAATATTTCCTTTAAGTCAGGGCTTTGAGGCTCCGAAAGAAGGTGGTGCTGGGAAACTTGTACAATTGTAATTGAGCTTTTTCAACTGTGTGGTTAAATGGACACTTTTTTTTAGTGCTGTGAATCCAGCATCTACAAGGAGCATTTAAGATTGTTTAAATAAAATAGGTTTTAAAAAACATTCTGCTGAGCTTTAGAAGAATCCACAGATATCAACCTTTGCCATCTTCCATAAAAAAATATGAGAAAGCCCTTGCTGTACCTTGAGGCAAACACCTCCCCTATTGCATTCAGAATGGATATTCTCATCACCATACCAAGTCCATTTAGAAGATGGCTTCCCACCAAATTCAAGGAAAGGATATCTCTTGACCAAATATTTTTAAAAGATTCTTTTTATATTTTTCTTTAACTATTTTTGATCAGTATGTTTACCATACTAGTGATGCAATTCAGACAAACTTACAACATTTGCCCTGATCATCACAAGGGATTTTAAACCTATTACTCTCTCAGCTACACATCATTGTTCCATTAAAGCTGGCAATGGCAGTTTGTCCATTATCAAGATCTACATAAAGTTGTTTCTTCCTCGAGAGAAATTAACGGATGTCCACCCATTTCCTTACAAGTTGTCTCTGATTTCATTAAGAACAGGAGTACTTGTGGCACCTTAGAGACTAACAAATTTATTAGAGCATAAGCTTTCGTGGACTACAGCCCACTTCTTCGGATGCATATAGAATGGAACATATATTGAGAGATTATATATACACACATACAGAGAGCATGAACAGCTGGGAGTTGTCTTACCAACTCTGAGAGGCCAATTAAGTAAGAGAAAAAAAACTTTTGAAGTGATAATCAAGCTAGCCCAGTACAGACAGGTTGATAAGAAGTGTGAGAATACTTACAAGGGGAGATAGATTCAATGTTTGTAATGGCTCAGCCATTCTCAGTCCTTATTTAATCCTGAGTTGATTGTGTCTAGTTTGCGTAGTTTATTCAAACTCTTAAGAACATAGGCTATTTTTAAAAAATGTAGGTACTTTAAAATCAGGCATTACAGTGTCTAAATATGGATTTAAGTAAGTGGCCTGATTTTCAGAAGAGCTGAACACCCACAAACAGAAGAAAATGTTTGGACACTGATCTACATTTTTACCAAACTTTCAAATCTATGAAAGTTCCAGTCCTTCAATGAAGCCCATGAGCCGGGTCTCATAATACCCCTATACTTCCAAGCCTGTCCTTGACAGAAAATACCATAGGTTACCTTTGGTCAGACCCAATGGACTCTTGAGCCTTTTCATCCCATGATGTTCAAGGGGAGATAGATTCAATGTTTGTAATGGCTCAGCCATTCCCAGTCCTTATTCAATCCTTTGTTGATTGTGTCTAGTTTGCATATCAATTCCAGCTCGGCAGTCTCTCGTTGGAGTCTGTTTTTGAAGTTTTTCTGTTGTAATATAGCCACCCGCAGGTCTGTCACTGAATGACCAGACAGGTTAAAGTGTTCTCCCACTGGTTTTTGAGTATTATGGTTTCTGATGTCAGATTTGTGTCCATTAATTCTTTTGCATAGAGACTGTCCGGTTTGGCCAATGTACATGGCAGAGGGGCATTGCTGGCACATGATGGCATATATCACATTGGTAGATGTGCAGGTGAACGAGCCCCTGATGGTATGGCTGATGTGATTAGGTCCTATGATGATGTCACTTGAATAGATATGTGGACAGAGTTGGCATCGGGGTTTGTTACAAGGATAGGTTCCTGGGTTAGTGGTTTTGTTCAGTGATGTGTGGTTGCTGGTGAGTATTTGCTTTAGGTTGGGGGGTTGTCTGTAAGCGAGGACAGGTCTGTCTCCCAAGATCTGTGAGAGTAAAGGATCATCTTTCAGGATAGGTTGTAGATCTCTGATGATGCGCTGGAGAGGTTTTAGTTGGGGGCTGAAGGTGACAGCTAGTGGTGTTCTGTTATTTTCTTTGTTGGGCCTGTCTTGTAGGAGGTGACTTCTGGGTACTCGTCTGGCTCTGTCAATCTGTTTTTTCACTTCAGCAGGTGGGTATTATAGTTTTAAGAATGCTTGATAGAGATCTTGTAGGTGCTTGTCTCTATCTGAGGGATTGGAGCAAATGCGGTTATATCTTAGAGCTTGGCTGTAGACAATGGATCGTGTGGTGTGTCCTGGATGGAAGCTGGAGGCATGTAGGTAAGTGTAGCGGTCAGTAGGTTTCCGGTATAGCTGGAATTGATATACAAACTAGACACAATCAACAAAGGATTGAATAAGAACTGGGAATGGCTGAGCCATTACAAACATTGAATCTATCTCCCCTTGAACATCATGGGATGAAAAGGCTCAAGAGTCCATTGGGTCTGACCAAAGGTAACCTATGGTATTTTCTGTCAAGGACAGGCTTGGAAGTATAGGGGTATTATGAGACCCGGCTCATGGGCTTCATTGAAGGACTGGAACTTTCATAGATTTGAAAGTTTGGTAAAAATGTAGGTCAGTGTCCAAACATTTTCTTCTGTTTGTGGGTGTTCAGCTCTTCTGAAAATCAGGCCACTTACTTAAATCCATATTTAGACACTGTAATGCCTGATTTTAAAGTACCTACATTTTTTAAAAATAGCCTATGTTCTTAAGAGTTTGAATAAACTACGCAAATTAGACACAATCAACTCAGGATTAAATAAGGACTGAGAATGGCTGAGCCATTACAAACATTGAATCTATCTCCCCTTGTAAGTATTCTCACACTTCTTATCAACCTGTCTGTACTGGGCTAGCTTGATTATCACTTCAAAAGTTTTTTTTCTCTTACTTAATTGGCCTCTCAGAGTTGGTAAGACAACTCCCAGCTGTTCATGCTCTCTGTATGTGTGTATATATAATCTCTCAATATATGTTCCATTCTATATGCATCCGAAGAAGTGGGCTGTAGTCCACGAAAGCTTATGCTCTAATAAATTTGTTAGTCTCTAAGGTGCCACAAGTACTCCTGTTCTTTTTGCGGATACAGACTAACACGGCTGCTACTCTGATATCGGATTTCATTGTGGCCAAACTTTTATAGCCCTTCTAATATCCTCTACATCCTAACTTTCAGAAAAGCTGAGTGTAACAGGGTGCTGGCCTAAGAGGCACTGAACCAGCCCCTGTTAACTCAGCTCTTGCTAGCTCAGCTCCCATTAAGGGGAAGTAATTGGAATGGGCAGGGTGTGGCTCATTAAAGGGTTGCAAAGTAATCACCTATGAGCTTTATGGGGAGGAGGCCTATAAAGCTAGCAGGAAGGAACAGGAAGAGGGGGACAGGAAAGGGAGGAGTTAGGGATCGCTGTTCCCAGCTTGCTACAGGAGCTAGCTGTTCCCCAGGTGGCTACCTGAGTAATAGAACTGTATATAAGCGTCCAGAACTGTATATAAGTGGTGGTGGAAACGCACGCAGGGAAATAAAAGGCACCGGGGTTTGGAAAAGACTGGTCTCCGACTGATTTGTACCATGAGCAAGGAAGGGCTCGTCTACACTGAGGTTTTCCCTTGTTCAGGTGAGAATGATCTTAGCCAGGTAGGTTTGGACACAGTTTTACTGACTCGCCACATCCCTTTTTTTTTAAAAAACTGCAGTTTATTGATAAAGAAGAAATAAGATGGATAAGATTCATCAATTGGATTCAAGATAATAAAAATATACTACACCATACTGTTTCTTTTTATGTATCATTTCATATATAGGATTTACTCCGACCTACACAGAAGTGCACAGGCCCTGAATGGGTCATCTCAATAATTAAATTCAGCTTATTTAACCTTGAGAAAATAAGCTTAGATAATCAGGGGGAAAAGAAACAATAATACGGAAAATATACAAGAGTTCCAAATAAAATAAAACCACACATTTCTGTCTCATTTTTTCAACATTTATTCCTGGGGTAGAAACGCCTCCGAGCACTGTGTGTTCAAAACATGACGCAGTGGATTAGTTCTGTCAGTTTTAGGAGAGATTCTTCCCATTTTAGCAGACATTTTAGGAAACTGTTCTTATCTTAACCTCCGCTGTCTAAAGTATTATTCACAGACCCTGTGTCCCTACACTTTAAGGCACAATCCCTCACTGGTCTGGATTGAACCCCAGAACATGACAGACTTCTTCCAGGCTCTAAATGTGCTTTGGGACCGGCACACCTCCAAAGATCACCCTTGATTCATGTCTGAAGTATAAAGGAGAAACTGTATACATTTAGGATTTGCCATGCCACCTCAGTTCTTCTCACACAATCCTTTCCCTACTTCTATGAAATGAAACATACTTTTTCCAAGAAGGGAGGGACACATTTACAGTTCATGTCAAGCTCCCAACCAACTCAACACAGATTCCTGCTGTAAAAAACATAATTTCAAACAAATCTTTCTTCCCCAGTGGATAACCATTCTCTGGGGCTCTCATCCACACTTCTACAACCACTGTTCCACCACAACCCACACCACACAAAATGCAGTCAAAAAGGAATTCTCTTCTACTAAACTGATGGGAAAGAACTACATAAGAGTCAAACTCTCTCCCCAGTCCCACATTCATGAGTCCTGGAACAGAAGAAAACTCAAATGGCACTGAAATAAGAGCCTGTGGGAAACAAATACAGTTTCAAAACCTTAGCATTGGTTTTCCTTTGTGCCTGAATGTGAGAAGAGGAAAACCGAAAGGAAAGGTTCTTTCTTCATCTCTTACTTCCCCCTCTCTGAAGGGGAAGGATGTTGATAAATTGGAGAGGATTCAGTTAAGAGTCATGAGAAAGATTATAGGATTAGAAAATATTCCTTATAGCGATAGACTCAAGGAGCTCAATCTATTTAGCTTAACAAAGAGAAGGTTAAGGGGTAACTTGATTTCAGTGTGTGTACCTACATTGAGAACAAATATTTAATGATGGGCTCTTCAGTCTAGCAGAGAAAAGTATAACACGATCCAATAGCTGGACGCCAAAGCTAGTCAAATTCACACTAGAATTAAGGCGTACATTTTTAATGGTGAGATTAATTAACCATTGGAACAACTTATTAAAGGTTATGGTGGATTTCCCACTACTGACAATTTTTAAATCAAGACTGGATTTTTTTTCTGAAAGATCTACTTTAGGACTTATTTTAGGGAAGTTCTGTGGCTAGTGTTATACAGGAAGTCAGACTAGATAATCACAATGGTCCCTCCTGGCCTCGGAATCTATGATTTTGGAAGGAAGGAACAGAAGAGATAGGAAGTTACTATATTTCCAGTAGTGAATATAGCAGGGACTTATTACAGGTCTTGTCTACATGAACAATTAGACAGGGGAAGCTGGGGTGTGAATCTACAGGGTACTTATTTGCCCCTAATTGTCTGTGTTGACCCTGCTAATGGGTGTTAATTGTTCATTACAGCGCTTTGATCTAGTCCTCTTTGAAACAAGACTAGCTCAAAGCCCATTAACAAACTGCTAATGTGCTACTCCTAGGGGAATTCTGTGCAAAAATTCTGCAAAATTCTGCATATTTTATCAAAACAACACAAAATAATCACAGCAGTTTCAATTATTTTGATCATTTATTTGGGTATTTATTTCGAAATATCTGTGAACAAGTACGTCTGTACAATACAAACAAAAAAAGATTCAGGAAATGTTTTTGACAAACAGATTCCTTACTAGGCATATTAATATATAACTGGGTAATAATTCATTTGAAGTACAATAAAGAAACATATTTCCCACACTTCAGAAGAAGTGCAAAGGTTTGGGGAAGTCAGGAGTAATGGAGGAGCTGAGGGAGAGGGAAATTATTGCTGGGAGGGAGCCTGGCAGTGAACATGGAGGGTTGTTGGGTCAGGGTGGGAGAAGTATGGAACAGATTTTTGGGGAGGCAGGGGAGGGATTGTTAGGTAGTTGGGGAGCCTCTCCCATGCAGAACCTGGCTGATCCCTAGCCTCTCCCAGTCAGGCAACCTGCCCCTGTCCCCATGTGTCCCTGCATTCCTCTTCCCCCATTCCTATAGGTCTCTACACCCCCACTCCGCCACTCCTTCTCCCCCCATCCCCACGTGGTCCTGCATTCTCCAGATCCTCATGTGGCCCTGCAACCCCATTCCCATTTAGCCCCTTCCCCAGTGTCTCCCCCCCCATAGCCTTTTTGAACCCCAGTCTGTGTGACCCCCTCCCCAAGAAGCCCCATTTGCCCTGCTCTCTCTGTCCCCTCCATATCCCATACCCCTTCACCTGACCCCACAGGGCATTGTGAAGAATACAGCCTCCTCCTCCCAACTGGCTGCTGGCTGCTATTTTTGGAGAGCTGTCTGTCTTCTGTTCTGCAGTCACAGCAGCCCTGGATGGGTGAAAGGCATAACTGCAGATGCTCTCTGGCAGAATGCATTTTCTACAGAGGAAAAAAAATGTCACGGGAGACCTGAATTTGGCACGTGCACAATGGTGCAGAATTCCCCCAGGAGAAACGTGCATCAACAGACTCCACATGGACAGTTAGACCATGACAGTTTAGTTTTCTTCCCCAGCTTGCTGTTGTTTAATTGTTCATGTAGACAAGTCCTTACAGTAAGGGATCGTTTGGAGCCCTGCCTGTCCATAGTTGAAAACATTCAGTTTAGAGTAAGGAATATACAGAATGCAGGACGAGAAATGACACCTGTTAATATGCTGTCATTAACAGCCAAAATCTCAGGCCTAAAGTTATCTGAAGTGGCTTACACATTGTAATTTTGAAAAGAGAAAAGCTTATTTGCTGTATATTTTTAGGGTACAAAAGCAATGGATATAATATTACTAAATTGTGTAAGAAACTCACATTGATTTTAGGAGAAAGATCCAAGAGAAAATTAAATATGAAAAGAGTGTGGAACAATAATACACTAGGGCTCTGATTAAGCAGAGCACTTAACTATGTGCTTATCTGCTTTGCTGGATCAGGGCCTAAATTTGGTGGCATAAAAGGAACTGTAAATTTATAATGTAATAAAAGTATATAAGAATACTTATTTAACAGGTGAAATAAAGGTTCTGGGGGAATTTAAGGGACATGAGATGATCTACACAGTTTTGTACCTTAATAGCCCTCATGGAATTATGAGTTTCAAAGGCCTGGTCTACACTACGAGTTTAGGTTGACTTTAGCAGCGTTAAATCGAGTTAAGCCTGGACACGTTCACACAACGAAGCCCCTTCTTTTGACTTAAAGGGCCCTTTAAACCGGTTTCTTTACTCCACCTCCGACAAGGGGATTAGTGATAAAATCGGCCTTAGCAGGTCGGAATTGGGGTAGTGTGGATGGAATTCAACGTTATTGGCCTCTGGGAGCTATCCCACAGTGCTTCATTGTGACCTCTCTGGACAGCACTCTCAACTCAGATGCACTGACCAGGTAGACAGGAAAAGCCCCGCGAACATTTGAATTTCATTTCCTGTTTGCCCAGCGTGGAGAGCACAGGTGACCACGCAGAGCTCATCAGCACAGGTAACCGTGATGGAGTCCCAGGATCTCAAAAGAGCTCCAGCATGGACCGAATGGGAGGTACGGGATCTGCTCGCCATAAGGGGAGATGAATCAGGGCTAGCTGAACTCCGTAGCAGTAAACAAAATGGCAAAATATTAGAAAAGGTCTCCAAGGCCATAAAGGACAGAGCCCACAACAGGGACGCACAGCAGTGCCACGTGAAAATTAAGGAGCTAAGGCAAGCCTACCACAAAGCCAGAGAGGCAAACGGAAGGTCCGGGGCAGAGCCACAAACATGCCGCTTCTACGCGGAGCTGCGTGCCATGCTAGGGGGTGCAGCCACCACTACCCCAACCGTGTGCTATGACTCTGTCACTGGAGAAACACACAGGGAAGCGGGTTTGGGGTATGAGGAAGAGGAGGATGAAGATAATGTAGATAGCTCACAGCAGCAAGGAAGTGGAGAAACCGGTTTCCCCAACAGCCAGGATATGTTTATCACCCTGGACCTGGAACCAGTAACCCCCGAACTCACCCAAGGCGTGCTCCCAGACCCTGAGGGCACACAGGGGACCTCTGGTGAGTGTACTTTTGTAAATATTACACATGGTTTAAAAGCAAGTGTGTTTAATGATTAATGATTAATTTGCCCTGGCAATTGCGGCCAGTACAGCTACAGGAAAAGTCTGTTAACGTGTATGGGGATGGAGCGGAAATCCTCCAGGGACATCTCCAGAAAGCTCTCCTTCATGTACTCCCAAAGCCTTTGCAAAAGGTTTCTGGGGAGGGCTGTCTTATCCCGTCCGCCATGGTAGGACACTTTACCATGCCAGGCTAGTAGCACGTAGTCTGGAATCATTGTATAACAAAGCATGTCAGCATATGGTCCCGGTGTTTGCTGGCATGCAGACAATATCCATTCCTTATCGCTCTTTGTTATCCTCAGGAGCGTGATATCATTCACGGTCACCTGGTTGAAATGGGGTGATTTTATTAAGGGGATATTCAGAGGTGCCCGTTCCTGCTCGGCTGAACAGAAATGTTCCCCGCTGTGGGGCGGGGGAGGGGTGAAGTGATCATCCCCGAGAATTGGGTGTGGGGGGAAGAGGGGGTTAATTGGGTTTGTGCTGCATGTTAACCCGGAAACCGCAGCCCCTCCTTTTACATTGCAAACCCATTTTAAATGGCCAACCCAACGGGTGCTTGGTATGGGAAATGAGGGCGCTACTGTTTGAAACCATTCCCACATGTTAAGAAGGTTAAAAAAGCCAAAAGACTGTGGCTTACCATGGCTGCCTGCAAGCCGAAATCTGTTGCCTGGCACTGCGTGAGTGCTCTCTCATACCAAACCAGCAGGCCCTCAATATAAGAGGAAAAATGCGAGCTTGTAACGAAAACACATGTGCTGTGTAATGTGAACAGCAAAATTTAACATGAAAGAGTGTACCCATTGTTCTCTAAAATGTGTCTTTTTTGACCACCTCTCCCTTCTCCTCCACCAGCTGCAAATGTTTCTCCTTCACAGAGGCTAGTGAAGATTAGAAGGAGAAAACGGCAGACTCGGGATGACATGTTCACGGAGCTCCAGATGTCCTCCCACGCTGAAAGAGCACAGCAGAATGCGTGGAGGCAGTCAATGTCAGACTACAGAAAAGCACAGTATGAACGAGAGGAGAGGTGGCGGGCTGAATCGCGGGATGAATAGAGCAAGTGGCGGGCTGAAGATGATAGGTGGCGTCAGCTTGCAGACAGAAGGCAAGAGTCGATGCTCCAGCTGCTGGAGCAAACTGATATGCTCCAGCGTATGGTTGAGCTGCAGGAAAGGCAGCAGGAGCAGAGACCGCCGCTACAGGCCCTGTGTAACCAACAGCCCTCCTCCCCAAGTTCCATAGCCTCCTCAGCCAGACGCCCAAGAACACAGTGGGGGGGCCTCCGGCCACCCAGTCACTCCACCCCCGATGATCGCCCGGGCATCAGAAGGCTGGCCTTCAATAAGAGTTAAAGTTTTAAACTGCAGTGTGTCCTTTTCCTTCCCTCCTCCCCCACCAATCCCGGGCTACCTTGGCAATTATCCCCCGAGTTGTGTGATGAATTAATAAAGAATACATGAATGTGAAGTAACAATGACTTTATTGCCTCTGCAAGCGGTGCTCGAAGGCGGGAGGGGAGGGTGGGGTGGTTGGTTTACAGGGAAGTAGAGTGAACCGGGTGGGGGAGTGGGGCGGAGGGTTCATCATGGAGAAATACAGAAGTTTCACACCGTAGCCTAGCCAGTCACAAAACTCATTTTCAAAGCTTCTCTGATGTGCACCGTGCCCTGCTGTGCTCTTCTAACCGCCCTGGTGTCTGGCTGCGCGTAATCAGCGGCCAGGCGATGTGCCTCAACCTTCCACCCCGCCATAAATGTCTCCCCCTTACTCTCACAGATACTGTGGAGCGCACAGCAAGCAGCAATAACAATGGGGATATTCTTTTCGCTGAGGTCTGAGTGAGTCAGTAAGCTGCGCCAGCGCGCTTTTAAACGTCCAAATGCACATTCCACCACCATTCGGCACTTGCTCAGCCTGTAGTTGAACAGGTCCTGACTACTGTCCAGGCTGCCTGTGTACGGCTTCATGAGCCATGGCATTAAGGGGTAGGCTGGGTCCCCAAGGATAACTATAGACATTTCTACATCCCCATATTTTCTGGTCCGGGAAGAAAGTCCCTTCCTCCAGCTTTCGAAACAGACCAGAGTTCCTGAAAACGCAAGCATCATGTACCTTTCCCGGCCATCCCACGTTGATGTTGGTGAAGCGTCCCTTGTGATCCACCAGGGCTTGCAGCAGCATTGAAAAGTAAGCAAGTCACAAAGTTCCATGAAAGTGCCCTTACGCATGCGAAAGTTTCGCAGCCTCTGGGAATCATCCCACACCTGCAGCACGACGCGGTCCCACCAGTCTGTGCTTGTTTCCCGGGCCCAGAATCGGCGTTCCATGGCATGAACCTGCCCCAGTACCACCATGATTTGCACATTGCTGGGGCCTGTGCCTTGTGAGAGGTCTACGTTCATGTCAATTTCCTCATCGCTCTCGTCGCTGCGCTGCAATCGCCTCCTCAGCTGGTCCTGGTTTTGCTTTGGCATGTCCTGGCTCTGCATATACTCCAGGACAATCCGCGTGGTGTTCACAGTGCTCATAATTGCCGCGGTGATCTGAGCGGGCTCCATGATCCCAGTGCTATGGCGTCTGGTCTGAAAAAAGGCGTGAAACTAGTATCTAACGGACGGAGGGAGGGAGGGAGGGAGGGAGGGGCGAGTGACGACATGGCGTACAGGTACAGGGAATTAAAATCAACAAAGGTGGCTGTGCATCAGGGAGAAACACAAACAACTGTCACATAGAACGCCGCCGCCCCCCCAAAAGATTGAACTCAAAATCCTGGGTTTAGCAGGCCGTTGATTTCACGGAGGGAGGGGGAAGCAAATAAATAAAGAACAAATCTGTTTTTTTACATCTTAAGCTGGCAGACGACGGTGCAGCATGACTGATAGCCCTCGGCATCTTCTGGGTGCTTGGCAGAAAATACTGGGCGCTTGGCAGAAAATAGCATACTACGATTGATAGCCATCATCGTCGAGACTGCCCAGGTGCCAATGATTGACAGCCACTGTAGTACGACAACGACGGATATCAGTCGTAATATACCATCTTCTACCAAAAGGCAAAGGGCTGCTGCTGTGTGCAGTGCAGCCCCACGTCTGCCAGCCCCACGTCTGCCAGCACCCAGATCGCTGATGACGGCTACCAGTCATACTGCACCGTCTACTGCCAAAAAACAATTAGCTGCTGCTGTGTAGCAATGCAGTACTACATCTGCCGGCACCCAGAGGACATATGGTGATGGTGAGCTGAGCTGAGCAGGCTCCATGCTTGGCGTGGTATGTTGTCTGCACAGGTAACCCAGGTAAAAAGGCATGAATCAATTGTCTGCCATTGCTCTGACGGAGGGGGAGGTGCCTGACGACATGTACCCAGAACCCCCTGCGACACTGTTTTGCATCATTCAGGCATTGGGATCTCAACCCAGAATTCCAATGGGCGGTGGAGACTGCGGGAACTGTGGGATAGCTACCCACAGTGCAACGCTCCGAAAGTCGACGCTAGCCTCGGTACTGTGGACGCGGTCCGCCGACTTCATGCACTTAGAGCATTTTATGTGGGGGCACACACAATCGGCTGTATACAACCGATTTCTATAAAACTGGCTTCTATAAATTCGACCTAATTTCGTAGTGTAGACATACCCAAAGACAGAAAATATCTTGAATGTCCAAAGTCTTTCTAGTTTTTAAGGACAGGTTTGAATGTATTAAAGTATGAAATGTCTGGCCAATTTATCATGATTCTCTCCCACCTCATCAAAATATCAAGAAGGAATCAGACATCTCATTTTCTGCTTCAAGCTCTGGCTTCTCAAAGGTCGAATTGGAAAAAGGAGAAGGAAGATATCCCATTTTCACGCCAAAATGAAACTGAAGCCAAGTTTCCTAAAACAAACATACACTATACTTGTTCACTATGTAAAACACAATCTAGTGGTTATCATTCTAAAGTGGTTTCAGGGTAGCAGCCATGTTAGTCTGTATCCTCAAAAAGAACAGGAGTACTTGTGGCACCTTAGAGACTAACAAATTTATTAGAGCATAAGCTTTCGTGGGCTACAACCCACTTCTTCGGATGCATATAGCTAAAGTGGAAAGAGACAGTTGCAGAATTAATAGACTAGCGATGAGATTGAAAGGAATCTGAAGTGTGGTTTCTATTGCATTAACTCAGCATCAATAATATGGTCCAGCAACAAGAGCACCAAAGTGAGAACAATGAGTCCTAAGTTTTATTTCTAGATCTGTCATTGACAAATTGTGTAACCTTGGCAAGTCCCTTGAGTTCTGTTCCTCAGTTTCCCCACTTGGAAGATAGAGGTAATGATTATGATTGCTCTTTATAATTACATCAGAGAGATAAAAACCAGGGAGGGAGAAGAACTAATTAAACTAAAAGGCAATGTTGGCACAAGAATAAACAGATATAAACTGGCCATAAACAAGTCTAGGCTAGAGATTTGAAGAAGGTTACTAACCAGCAGAGGAGTATGATTTTGGAACAACCTTCAACAAAAGTAACGGGGAGACAACTAGTTTTAAAATTATGCTTGATAAATTTATAAATTGTGTCATATTTCAGAGTAACTGCACTTGCATTCCCCCCTCTACAGCCCCTAGCGAGCATTTACTTAAGATTTCTGTCTCCCTCATTCCCCAGCAAACCAGTCTATCTAAAGGCCAGCACCTGATCTTTGCTTTCTCTTCGGGGACTCTAAACAATATATTGCTAACAGTTACAAGTTATCACATAGCTTTTTCTAAGCAAGCACATTTATTCTTAAGGTAAAAGCAATACAGAGAAAACATAAAAACAATAGGAGTTCCTATACACATGTTAGCAGCTTACCAGAGGTCACACGAGTCTTATAGGTCCCTAGTAGATCAAAGTCTTTCCAACCCTTCTGCAAGGGACAGAAAGTCCTGTCCTGTCTTCTTGCTGGATTAGGAAGAAGGCTCTGATTGAGTTTAAACCTAGCCTTTTTATATCAAAACCCCTTTCTTTGCTGGTTGATCTCTGGAAAACCCAGCTTGAACCATATAGGGAAGCCTTCCCGGGAGTTGGTACCTCTCTAGAGGTTTGTCACAGGATGCTTCTTTGGCTACCCAGTAGGCAGTGCTGTCTAACCTGTTTTTGTGGTCTCCTAGTCACAAACACAGAGTCCATTTCTTTTCCATCACGTATATACCTTTAATTCTCAGTTTCCAAACATGACAGGATATAGCTCAGGTGTACAGCAGCAGGAGCCTTTTACACAGCTTTTCTCCTCAATACAGTTTACCTCCCTTACTTCCTGTTCCTCCCAATTATATATCCTCCCCATTACTAAGCCAATTACCTCATTAGACCAACAACTATGACCAAGGGTCAGTAATCCCCACCAGGAACAGGTTGATTGATTCCAATTAAGCCTGCAGCCTTCTCTGTGCTGCAGCAACTTCAGGGACTGGGACGCTACAACTAGCTCTCTGTCACAAGGTGTTTATAGCCTAAGTGATTCACCTTAATCACCCTCCACTGGAGGAGCTAAAATCAACCCTCCCTCCCTAGAGTTGCACACAATCCCTGGCCCAGATTGATACATAAATCATTCAGAACTGTAACACAATACCTTCCCCCAAATGAAATTACATGACAGGGTTATCTGCAGTAGCAGGGGACTAGATTCAATCATAAAATCATAGAACTGGAAGGAACTTGAGAGGTCTCCAGTTTGTACAGAGCATTTTGAATTTTAATCCTATCCTCCAAAGCATTTGTAATCCCTCACAACTTGGTATCATCCGCAAACTTTATAATTGTACTCTCTACGGCATTATTTAAATCACTGATGAAGATATTGAACAGAACCGGACACAGAACTGATCTCTGCGGGACTCAACTTATTATGTCCTTCCAGCATGACTGTGAACCACTGACGACTACTCTCTAGGAACGGTTTTCCAGCCAGTTATGCACTCACCTTATAGTAGCTCCATCTAGGTTGCATTTCCCTAATTTGTTTATGAGACGGTCATGCGAGACAATATCAAAAGCTTTACTAAAATCAAGATATACCATCTTATATCTAGGCTTCCCGCCTATCCACAAGGCTTATTACCCTGTCAAAGAAGGCTATCAGGTTGACATGATTTGTTCTTGACAAATCCATGCTGACTATTACTTATCACCTTATTATCTTCTAGATGTTTGCAAATTGATTGCTTAATTATTTGCTCCATTAGTTTTCCAGATACAGAAGTGAAGCTGACTGGTCTGTAATTTCCTGGGTTGTCCTTATTTCCCTTTTTATAGATTGGCACTATATTTGCCCTTTTCCAGTTGTCTGGAATCTCTCCTGTCTTCCATGACTTTTCAAAAATAATTGCTAATGGCTCAGATATCTCCTCAGTCAGTTCCTTGAGTATTCTAGGATGCATTTCATCAGGCCCTCATAGTATCATTAGTGCCCACATGGATGAGTAGCATGGGGTAGTAGTGAGAGGGCCGCATGATCCTCGACAATCCCTTCATAATGTCTTGGATATGGGCCCCTGGCAGGCAGCATCCTTCCTGGGATACCATGTCAGGGCACCTGATGAGTGCTTCTGTCCCCCCCAGAAGAGAGTAACCAACCACCACCACACTATGTTTCCTCCTGGGAGTGGTGGCTGCGATCCTCCCAGCCTTGGGAGTACATGGCTTCTCCTCCTCCACCTTTGAGGGTGATTCCTTATCACTCATTGCCAGGGCAGCATATCGGTTTTCCATCACCACGGTGGGTGGGTTGGGAGTAGGGATGGAGCCCTGCTTGCTGCCATAAGAAAACAGCTGCCTGTGTCCTCCCTGTGGCAGAGCCATATCCTCCTCCCCTGGTGATGTGACAGCAGTCCTCTGTAGCTGGATAGCTTCCTCAGCCTTGCATGTCTCCATATGAATACTCTTGAAGAACTCCTCATGCGAACAGATGCTCCTCAGCCTAACCACCTCCTCCTGTAGCTCTCTCACCTGCTTCCTGAGAGATTCCACCAGCAAGCACCTTTCACACTGGATGGTCCCGGAGCCTGGCTTTCTGTGAGTGGAAAATGCAGGCCACAGTCTCTGCAAACCCACACCAGGATCTGGGTAGAGGCATTCATGGTTAGGTTGTCTGTCTGGATACAGGAGCAGGTGGAGGAGACAGGAACAGTGTTGGCAGTGGTGATGTGGCCCTTCCTAACCATTATATAACCGATTATATGTCAACTCCCTCTCAAACTCCTCTGTTTGCGGTCCCCTGTTCACTAGCTAATCCAGAAGGTTCCTTCCAGTCCTATCTCATGTGTTTCTATGATCATCTATCTTTGTAAAGTACTGAGAGCTAAGGATAAAAAGCTCTATATAAGAAAGCTCACATAAAAAAGAATCTAACACATCAGAAAAGGACAGACAAATAAACAGTGACAAGTTTTTAAAGTGCTTGTACACAAATGCTAGAAGTCTAAATAATAAGGTGGGTGAACTAGAGTGCCTCGTGATAAAGGAGGATATTGATATAATAGGCATCACAGAAACCTGGTGGACTGAGAACAATCAATGGGACACAATCATTCTGGGGTACCAAATATATCGGAAGGACAGATCAGGTCGTGCGGGGGGCGAGTGGCACTATATGTGAAAAAAAAATGTAGAATCAAATGAAGTAAAAATCTTAAGTGAATCCACATGTTCCATAGAATCTCTATGGATAGAAATTTCATGCTCTAATAAGAATATAACATTAGGGATCTATTATAGACCACCTGACCAAGACAGTGATAGTGATGATGAAATGCTAAGGGAAATTAGAGAGGCTATCAAAATTAAGAACCCAATAATAGTGGGGGATGTCAATTATCCCCATATTGACTGGGAACATTTCACTTCAGGACGAAATGCAGAGATAAAATTTCTCGATACTTTAAATGACTGCTTCTTGGAGCAGCTGGTATGGGAACCCACAAGGGGAGAGGCAACTCTAGATTTAGTCCTGAGTGGAGGGCAGGAGCTGGTCCAAGAGGTAACTATAACAGGACCGCTTGGAAATAGTGACCATAATACAATAGCATTCAACATCCCTGTGGTGGGAAGAACAGCTCAACAGCCCAACACTGTGGCATTTAATTTCAAAAGGGGGAACTATGCAAAAATGAGTGGGTTAGTTAAACAGAAGTTAAAAAGTACAGTGACTACAGTGAAATCCCTGCAAGCTGCATGGGCACTTTTTAAAGACACCATAATAGAGGCCCAACTTCAATATATATCCCAAATTAAGAAACACAGTAAAAGAACTAAAAAAGAGCCACCGTGGCTTAACAATCACGTAAAAGAAGCAGTGAGAGATAAAAAGACTTCCTTTAAAAAGTGAAAGCCAAATCCTAGTGAGGCAAATAGAAAGGAGCATAAATGCTGCCAAATTAAGTGCAAGAATGTAATAAGAAAAGCCAAAGAGGAGTTTGAAGAACGGCTAGCCAAAAACTCCAAAGGTAATAACAAAATGTTCTTTAAGTATATCAGAAGCAGGAAGCCTGGGCCCCTTGATGATCAAGATACAAAAGGAGCGCTTAAAGACGATAAAGTCATTGCGGAGAAACTAAATGGATTCTTTGCTTCAGTCTTCACGGCTGAGAATGTTAGGGAGATTCCCAAACCTGAGCCGGCTTTTGTAGGTGACAAATTTGAGGAACTGTCACAGACTGAAGTGTCACTAGAGGAGGTTTTGGAATTAATTGATAAACTTAACATTAACAAGTCACCGGGACCAGATGGCATTCACCCAAGAGTTCTGAAAGAACTCAAACGTGAAGTTGCAGAACTATTAACTAAGGTTTGTAACCTGTCCTTTAAATCAGCTTCTGTACCCAATGACTGGAAGTTAACTAATGTCACGCCAATATTTAAAAAGGGCTCTAGAGGTGATCCCGACAATTAGAGACCGGTAAGTCTAACGTCAGTACCGGGCAAATTAGTCGAAACAATAGTTAAGAATAAAATTGTCAGACACATAGAAAAACAAACTGTTGAGCAATAGTCAACATGGTTTCTGTAAAGGGAAATCATGTCTTACTAATCTATTAGAGTTCTTTGAAGGGGTCAACAAACATGTGGACAAGGGGGATCCAGTGGACATAGTGTACTTAGATTTCCAGAAAGCCTTTGACAAGGTCCCTCACCAAAGGCTCTTAAGTAAAGTAAGTTGTCATGGGATAAAAGGGAAGGTCTTTTCATGGATTGAGAACTGGTTAAAAGACTGGGAACAAAGGGTAAAGAATTAATGGTAAATTCTCAGAATGGAGAGGGGTAACTAGTGGTGTTCCCCAAGGGTCAGTTCTCAGACCAATCCTATTCAACTTATTTATAAATGATCTGGAGAAAGGAGTAAACAGTGAGGTGGCAAAGTTTACAGGTGATACTAAACTGCTCAAGATAGTTAAGACCAAAGCAGACTGTGATGAACTGCAAAAAGATCTCACAAAACTAAGTGACTGGGCAACAAAATGGCAAATGAAATTTAACGTGGATAAATGTAAAGTAATGCACATTGGAAAAAATAACCCCAACTATACATACAATATGATGGGGGCGAATTTAGCTACAACAAGTCAGGAAAAAGATCTTGGACTCATCGTGGATAGTTCTCTGAAGATGTCCGCGCAGTGTGCAGATGCAGTCAAAAAAGCAAACAGGATGTTAGGGATCATTAAAAAGGGGATAGAGAATAAGACTGAGAATATATTATTGCCCTTATATAAAATCGATGGTATGCCCACATCTCAAATACTGCATACAGATGTGGTCTCCTCATCTAAAAAAAAAGATATACTGATACTAGAAAAGGTTCAACTAAAATGATTAGGGGTTTGGAACGGGTCCCATATGAGGTGAGATTAAAGAGGCTAGGACTCTTCAGCTTGGAAAAGAGGAGACTAAGGGGGATATGATAGAGGTATATAAAATCATGAGTGATGTGGAGAAAGTAGATAAGGAAAAGTTATTTACTTATTCCCATAATACAAGAAGTAGGGGTCACCAAATGAAATTAACAGGCAGCAGGTTTAAAACAAATACAAGGAAGTTCTTCTTCATGCAGCGCACATTCAACTTGACTGTGCCCTGACGAGATTGTGAAGGCTAGGACTATAAGAGCGTTTAAAAGAGAACTGGATAAATTCATGGTGGTTAAGTCCATTAATGGCTATTAGCCAGGACGGGTAAGGAATAGTGTCCCTAGCCTCTGTTTGTCAGAGGATGGAGATGGATGGCAGGAGAGAGATCACTTGATCACTGCCTGTTGGTCCACTCCCTCTGGGGCACCTGGCATTGGCCACTGTCGATAGACAGGATACTGGGCTAGATGGACCTTTGGTCTGACACGGTACGGCCGTTCTTATGTTCTTATGGCAATAATAATAATCATAACAACAACAACAATACTAAAGATTCACTGAAGATATGGCAGAATGGAGGTGCATGACATTTTAATTTAGAAAGTTCAGTATGTGATTTTTTGTTTTTCACAGAAACATTTCAGTTCTTTAAATTTACAACTCTGAAATATCTAAAACATATTATAGTCTTATGCTTTTGAATTATTTGAAAAATCATAAATAGAAATTTGAGAATATATCTAATTTAGAGAATGAGAAAATTCCCTTTAGACCTCTCTTTCTCCTTAATGAATTTTTGTAACATTTTATTAATTTCTACAGTGCCTCTCTCTCTCTCTGCAGCAGCTAGGCACTTTAATTACAGACAATAAACCACAAAAGAACAAAATAAAAACAGTTAATCAAATGCTAATAAATGAAGCTTGCATCTTGTCCTGAAGGTTGCTAGATTAAAAACTCTGATGGACTTTCAAATACAGTGAATTCCAATGTGAGACCCTTAATTGAGAAAGTCTTGCCTCTAAACATGAAGTATTCAGTATGTTCAGGTAGCACACACTTCTCATCTTATCATTACTGTCTTTACAGGTTATAGGGTGAAAGATGGTATCTCAAGTAATGAAGTCCCCAAAGATTTAAATTGTTAAAGATCACCATCTAAGATAAATTAACTCATGGCAGTGAACCTCACCACTCAGGAAACAAGCAGCTGCATTCTGCAGTAGCTGGAGATAGTAGGTGGACTTCAGGGTAACCCTACATAGCGGGCACTGCAACAGCCACACCAGGAGGTAAAGACATAGAAGACTGCTCTCAGGTTCATAATGCAAGGAAATGAGTAGTCTTCTGGCTAGCTGGAGATGCTGAATGGCACTATGAACTATAATACTATCTGAGAATTCCAATAGGACTCTGACACTATCAATCATTTTGCATAAAATTGGATACACAAAATGAGAAGTGTGTGCAGACCCAGCCTCCACTCCTCCATGTTTCTTATTACCAACAAACATCCGTTCTTATCCAATTTGAGCTACAGGCAGTTCAACTTCATCCAGATTGCTCTTTAAATATACATTGGAAAAGTAATGAGACTGTAGAATCTGAGTTCAATAGAAAAGAATTGTAGAGGCAAGTATCATCAGTATAGTGGTAACACAAGAGCTTCCTGATCACACCCTAATGGTTTCATACTAGCATTGGGAAAAAAAGGAACAGGGAAGGACACAAGATGGAAATTTGTAGGACCCCACAAGCTAGTGCCTTTGGAGAGAAACAATTGCTCAGCAGATGTTTTTAGTATTTTTCCAAGAAGGAGTGATCTGACAGAATTAGCATGGACACATTATCTTGTTCATTAAGAGAAGATAAACAGTCATATCAATACAGTTTTAGTCCCATGCCAAAGTGAACACTGACCAACAGAGATCAAAGAAAATTGTGAAATCCAAACAGGGCTGGCACAACATCAATATTCAGAACTTCTACTGGTGAACCAGAGAAGCTATCGATAAAGACAGCAGTGCCTCAAGGATCAGCATTGAGCCGTTTCTTGTTTATATTTGTCCTGGATATCCTCACAAGGAACATACAGAAGGAGGCACCTTGGTGCATGCTGTTTTCAGATTCTATTGCTTTACGCCAATAGTCTCCAAACGTTTCATGTCATGCCCCCCCCCCACAGCTGTGGTTGGGAACTGGGAGGGGGGCCACGGCTCCAGAGGGGTGGGGAGCGCGGACGGGGTGAGGTGGCCAAGCCTGGGGCCAGAGCTGCAGCCAGGGCTGGGAGCCAGGGGCTGCAGCAGGGGCGGGGATTGCAGCGGGGCCAGGGGCTGCAGCGGGCTGGGAGCCGGGGGCTGAGGCCAGAGCTGGTGGCTGGAGATGTGGCCAGGTCAGGAGCAGAACCACAGCCAGGGCCACATAAGAGCTAGGGTCAAAGCAGGGTTGGGTGATGCTCACTCCCCGCCACCTGTGGGGGCTGGCCCAGGCCCGTCATGCCCCCCTGAACTTTTCTCTGTGCCCCACAGTTTGGGGACCACTGCTCTAGGCAGTGAAGAGAAAGATGTAGAACAGGATCTGGATAAATGGAGAGTTGTGTTGGAGAGGCATGGGATCAAAATAAGAAGAGGAAAAATAGAGTACATGGTATGTAATTTCAAACAAACATGTGAACACTGAAGAATTACCTTTGAAACTAGATGGGCAGACAACGGGAAAAACACAGAGTTTCAAGAACTGGATTCCACAATTCCACAATCTGGGGAAATGGGAAGATGGAATTAGAGCTCAGATAATAAATGCCTGGCTCAAATGGAGAGAGAGAAGTATTGTAGTATGTGATAAGAAGACACCAGTTACGATTAAAAGGGAAAGTTTATAAAACAGTGGCTCCTCCAGTTTTAATACATGGCGCTAAGCGTCGGACAAAGAAGAAACACGAGCAAATGATCTGTTCCACAGAAATGCAGATATTGAGATTGATGAGTGGTGTAAGCAACAAAGACTGCGGGAGGAATGTGTATGTTAGAAACATGCTCAAAGTAACACCCATAAATGAAAAAAAGAGAGAGTTCAGACAATTTGGTCCCAACAATTGTGTGCGCAGGACAGTCCAAAAGATCAAAAATGAAAGAAAAAGACAGAGAGGCTGATCCAAGAAGTAGTGGAGGGATGTCATAAAGGAAGACAGGTTAGCATGTGGTGTGCTAGAGAATATGGAATTGAACAGGACACTTTGGAGAGAGAGGACTTGCAGAGAAGACTCCATAGATGGGATTAACACAAGGAGGAGGAGGAACAAGAGAAAGAGCACACACATAGGAAAAATGAGCAATTTAGGAACAAAATACTATCACTGACTCATAATTAAACTAATATTCAGCCAAACTAGGGATAATGCATACTTTTCCAATGTATATGGTCAAATACATGCAAAAGACCCAGAAAAAATAGGCCATACAGGTCATTTTTGGGAAGCAAGACAAGACTGTTTATACATTTGTTGGCAAACAACAACTCACCACAGTTCTGGTATGAATATTTTGTGACTGAGATGCAAAAAACATGCAAAATGTCTATGTTTTAATGCCTCTGTCTATTTAATTCTATTGCAATATGTTTAGAACAGCTGAAGATGGCATTTACTTGCATAGGAAAATCTACCTGATTTAGTGACCTTGGAACTATAGTCCAGTTGAGGAACTTTTTCACTTTCTCCAACAAAACCTAAAGAGATCCTATGAGTTGTTTGGGCTTTAGACCTCTTCTTGGTTCAACTAATGATTATAAATGGCAAAGAATAACTAATTTAATTTGAAAAGGTCCTGACAGTGAGCGTAAGATTAGATTCACCTCAGGGAATTTCCTCAACCAATTTTTTAAAAAGCAGCTTGGTTCTAAGATGGTTGAAATAGAGGCTAAAATATATGTATTTAAATACTATAGCGGAGAGCTACAAAATGATGTTGACAAAATACTTAAAGAACAAAAAAAGGAAACTAAAATGGACTATATAGACAATAGTTATGGATTTAAAATGTTTCCTATGATAGGCTGACAGGATGATACAGGAACTGAAGATGCCAGTAGTTTGATTACAAAATGGCTTTTTAAAATTTTAGGAATTAGTTTAAAACTCCAGCAAGTAGCTAAAGCCCATAAAAAGATTATGGATCTACATTTTGTCCTGAAGAAACATGTAGAAATATAGGCATGTCAATTTTTCAAGATACAGATATTTGTTTTCCCTCAAGTCTCCAGAGTTTTTGGGTGAAAAATGCATAAAAAGGAGGATTCGGATTATCCCTTTTGATTAGGATGAGTATTATATATAATGAGACAAATTTACACCAGAAGGAAGTTGTAAAATTCTTGGACCAGCAGACATTAGCAATTAAGATAGGCTCTTAAGATTGTAACTTTGACGATCTTATTACTTTCATTAACTGATATGGATACATTGGTCTGATACGGTTTTCAGTCAACCTGATTTACACTGGTGTAATTCAACTGACTTCAGAAGAATTATTCCTTATTAACATGTATGTCGGTGACCTCATAATCGGGCATGTTGTCTCCATAAGGGAAAATGTCGGATGTTTTATTGTAGCATTGGGTTATGTCTTTATTTAGTTAAGTGGATGGTGGCATATATGTTATCTGAGAAAAGTCTGACAAGCAATGAGAGCAATTACTTTTTGATGGTTTGAGAAACATGCACCTATAGAGGTGTAGAAGCTCACTGGCCAATTACTTCTTCAATATTCTCCTCCAGAACTAAGCAGGACATCAGGACATGATTGCTGCAGTGACATTCTAAGAAGGAATGGTACCTAGGGACACAGGACTGGAAGGGTCCTCCTGGGTCACTAAGTCCAGCCCCCTGCAATCAAAGGTAATCTAGTTATGTAATCCTGTTCACAAATTTACCCAGCCTCACCTTAAAAATAGTTTGCTCCCACTACTCCTATTGAAAGGCTACTGCAGAACCTCACTACTCTGATAGTTAGAAAACCTTTTAATTTCCAGCCTGAATTTATTCGTAGCCAGTTTACATCCATTTGTTCTTGTGCCAACATTCTGTTCATCTTAAAGAGCTCTTCCTCTCTCCTTGGTGTTTATGTACTTATAGAGAGCAATCATATTCCTTCTAAACCATTTTGCTAGGCTAAACAAACCAAGCTCTTTTGGTCTCCTCTCGTAAGATTGGCTATCAATTCCTCCGATTATCCTACTAACCTTTCTATGTACCTGTTCTAGTTTGAATTCAATAGTTTATCTTAGTAGGCATTGTTTATTGTATATTTTCTTCTGAGTAATTTGCTTGCAAATACATAGAGTAAACCGACATGGACTTTTTTCCTTACCTTGAAGACTTTTCTGGATACCTGCATTTGATGTCTTGTATAATTGATATAACTTCCAAATCAACTGTGAAGGACTCTAATGGTCTCTCTTTAGGAGAGCTTTTATGTAAAGACTTATTGATTATACATTTCATTTTTTTTCTTGTTAAATCTGGTGAGAACAGATTTTCTGTGCCATAAGTCAAAGCTGCATTATGCTTTGTACCTGTTTTCAAGACCCAAACAGCTCTGATCTGTTTTGTTAATCTCCCTGAGTAGCCTGCTTTTATTTTTACACATACACACGCACACACAAACAGAAAAACATTTAAATTTAAAATTTTGGTTTTAAAGTTGTGATGTACTTCGTACTCAACAATCCCATGCAAACAGGTTGTACAGACACATAACAAAATCTTATCTGTATCAACATCACATTTATGTTCAAAAGACCCCTTATATGTGGAGGTGATGGCCTAAGTAAAAAATACATGTATCATGCACTGTTAATATCACCACCTGTTCTCTGCTCACTAATCCATTTGCAGGGGATTACCTCTAACATTTCAAATCTCAGAACAGTGTTTTTTTTAAAGTCATCTAGCTAAAGAAATGTTCTTCCTCCTCCGCTCAACTGTGGAAATTCCCCTCTTTGTTATGGGCAATATTCATTCCTGGATCAGTTTTTCTACATATCAAAGAGCCATAGCTTTGAAGCCCAGTATTTCTCAGCACTGCATGGCTAGAAACATGAAATTAATCCCTTTGAAAAGGGAAGACTCCAAGCTTCCTAATGGGGCTCAACAATCTAGTCTAGCCCTATTTAGGCCTGGAAAGGCTTAAAATATTTGACTTAAAATTGTCATTAAGGATTAGAAAATCTATTTAGATTTTATAAAGAAGTTTTTATGATTCCCTGCAAGTCTCATACAATTGGACTCATAGTAACTAAGGCATTTAGATGGTTGTTTAAGACAGATTTCACGGCAAAAATCAGCCAACTAGAAAACATACCAGCTTTATAATAATTGATACATTTGGCCAAGATTGAAATGCTGGCAGATCTGTGATTTTGAGGGGAAAAGCCTCCATTGGTTTTCAAAATTCAGCTGTCAAAGGAGAACCCCTATCCACAAGCGGGTTCGGTTCACTGAAGAAGCAAATATCATCTAAGGGCTTGTCTACATTGGCAATTTACAGCTCTGAAACTTTCTCGCTCAGGGCTGTGAAAAAACACCCCCCGAGTGCAGCAAGTTTCAGTGCTGATAACTACGTCCCTTGTGGAGGTGGTTTTTTGAGAGATCTGGGCGAAGTCTCTCCCAGCGCTCTTCTGCGACCATACAAGACACATTAAAGTGCTGCCACAGCTTTAGTGTTGCCAGTGTAGACTAGCCCTAAGTGAATCATTAAGAAAATTTCTGGGGGCAGAAGACTAATCATGGCAGAACAGTGATTCCTAGAGAAAAACTTATTCAGAAATAATTGAAGTTTCCAAAGTACAAGATGGAAGCAGTGTGCTCACCATGAGATATCAGAATATTTTAGATGAGGTTATGGAGGAATTGATGGAATTTTCTATTGTCTCTCCTGAGAAAGTCAGTAATACTCCTAGCCTTTTTAAACTAAGGCCTTTCACAAACCATCCCAACACACTGCAATCTAAACAACTTAGTCACATATTGATATACTACTGGCCACATATTTATCTTGGGTGGTCTTTAGACTTCCACTGACACTAATTTGCGTTATTCATATTTTTCAGGTGCAAGCACATAACTGCTGTCATTGGCTAAATCTCCTTTGTTCCTTTATCACTGACCTTGCCCCCTGGAGCCATTATTCTGCTATCAATCTCTGATGCAGTACAGGCATAACTTCTATTTGGAAAGTAATAGAATTTATAAAATATACTAGCTAAGCAACACTAACAGAAATACTGATGGATCAGCAGTCTTTTGAATCAGAAGCTGGATATTGCTTTAACAATATAAACATTGATTTCAAAAGTTATGCTGAGATTAAATAATGTGTATCACATATAGCTGTTTTCATCGGAAGGTTCAAAGTACTTTACAAAGGAAGTCAGTATCATTATCATAAACAACTTTGTTGTGGCTTAACCAGCTAGATAGTCATGGTGAACAATTTATTGTTCTCAAAAGTCATCAATAGACTCCAATACTGGGTGATGGAGGAAAGACCAGAAAACATAAGTATGTTCGCAAATGTCTGCTTGACAGAGAAAGAAAGTTAACTTAGGGGAAAGGAAAAGCAAATGGAAGGTATCTAACTGACAGTAACAAATTTTAGTAACTAGAACCCTGGCCAAAATATGAGGAAAAAGCCTTAACACTTAGACATTCATTAGAAGATATTTTATTAAAAAAGCAGGACTAATGACAGACTGGACAGCATCCTGAAAGAAATTATATTTGATACAGACTGGAAATAGGGAGGAACATGGTAACTTTAAGATTGTGTCAAAGTGTGGCTAGGACAGTGAAAGTCTAATTAAAATTCAAGAGAACCTAAAGCAAGAGAAGACAGAGCTGCCCAAAGGGAACATGGAAGGAAGAGAGAAAATGCTAAACACGTCTGAAAGAATCCAACACTTCAATCGGACAAGGACAGCTACTGCATGCAAATAGACTTTATCCCAAAAAAGCACTTTGCCAAGAGGTTTAAAAGGTTCCTTAGGAGTGCTGTGTGTTACATAAGAAGAAATTAGAAAAATAATGCAGCATATCTGGCAATTATATCTCTCAATAAAAGAGAATGCAATAGGTATTATGCCAGAGAACACAGGCTGATAAACTTTTTAGGGGCTGGATTTAAGCAAAACTCATTGTCAATTTGCTAAAATAAAATATTACTTTGCAGCTCAAATGGCAATGCAGGTGATTTGGGATACTGAACGCTGTAATACCTAGTTACAAGCTGTACAGGAAAGACACTACATCAAAGAGCTGTATGTAAAGGATATCATAGAATCTAGGAAGATAAATATTTTGAGTGGACAGAACCACATAGTGGAATGTATATGGAAACAAAATCACCATGTGAATGTAAATATATTAGTGGGATTATACTACCAGCCTCTTAATCAAGGAAATGCAATTACATGCACAATGTTCAGCGGCGGCAAAATCTAACAAAATGATAATAATGGGGGACTTCAGCTACCCACATATAAACTGGCCAAATGGCACAATGGGACAAAGTTTAGAGAAACAATTTCTTGACATTTGAGTGCTGCTTCTTGGAACAAGTAGCTCTGGAGCACCCAACAAGACAGGCTATTCTTCCCAAGTTTGAAGTCTGATCCTGCTGAAGCCAATAAATAGGAACATAAAGTACAGCAGGCAGGAAACAAGAGGGAAATAAGGGTTAAAATGGATGTTTATCAACAAGTAGCCTAAGATGTAAAACAAAAAAAACCAACGCATGGGATTCTTTACGTTTATCAGAAACAAAGTTATTTTGGTCAATCAGATCAGAGAGACGGAGGAACTTCAGAAAGAATTAAAACAAGCCAGCTGAATGGGGAATACAACAACAAATTAATTTCAGTGTGGATGAATGCGAATTAGCACACACTGGATGGAAAAATTTTAACTACTCATACACATTACAGGATTCTAAATTAATTGAATCAACTCAAGAAAGGGATCGGAGTGTCACTGTAGATGGCTCAAAGCAAACCTCTACACAATATGCAGCTGCAGTCAAAAAACTAATGAGATGTTAGGCTACATAAGGAATGCAATTGTGAGTAATAATGATATTATTATAGGCTTCACACAAATCAGTAATGTGGCCTCACCTGCAACACTGTGTGCAGTACAGGTCACCAGATCTCAAAAGTTATATTGCAGAAGCGGGGGGGGGGGGGGGGGGGGGAGGGGGAATTCAAACAAGACCAAAGAGAATTGAAGAGCATGGAAAAACTCTCATAACAGAGAGAACCCCCTGCCCCAGGCTCAGCCCAGAACCCCCTCCGACACTCCGAACCCCTCGGCCCCAGCCCAGAGCCTGCACCCCCTCCTGCACCCCAACCCAATGAAAGTTAATGAGGGTGGGGGAGAGTGAGTAACGGAGGGAGGGGGGAATGGAGTGAGTGGGGCGGGGCATCGGGGAAGGGCAGGGCAGATCCTGGGAGACTGAAAAAGATGGGACTGTTTACCTTAGAAAAGAGACAAATAAGAGGAGACATGATAAAACATAGGAAATAATAAATGGTAGAGAGAAGGTAAATCAGGAAATACTGTTCTCCCTGTCCAATAAACCAAGAGCAAGGTGACATTTGATTAAACTGAATGATGGAAAATTCAAAATTCAAGATTTTTTACACAATCTGTATTTAAACTTTTAAACTCATTGCCACAAGAAGTTGTTGAGGCCAAGAATTTAACAAGATTCAAAAGGGTCTTTATATGACCATCAAGTACATCCAGCGTTAACAAAATTAATAATAAAAGTTTTGAATGGATTATTAAACTTCATGTTTCTAGATTAATCCAATCCATCCCTCACCCCCTCCTGCACCCCAATATCCTGCATCAGCCCGGAGCCCCTCCTGCACCAAACTCCCTCCCAGATCTTGCACCTCTCACTCCTGCACCCCAACCCCCAGCCTCAGCCAATGCACACCCCACAGTTGAGAATGTTACACTGATTTGTGATGTGACATGGTTCCGTCACAGAGACCCCCTTGGGACTGTCACCTGACGTGCTGGAATTACCTCTGAGCCAGTTTTCCCTGAGTCCAGCTTGGGACTCCAGAACCCTGCCTTGTTGAGCCAGACACGCTAGCCTGCTGCAACACAGACCCAGGTCTGGTCCACGCCCCAAAGCTGCAGGCTTTAACCAAAAACTGCTCAGCAGGTCACCTATCTCCAGCACCCAGACCCCAATGGGATCCATACCCCACATGAATCCGTTTTACTCTGTATAAAACTTATACAGGGTAAATTCATAAATTGTCTGCCCTCTATACCACTGATAGAGAGATATGCACAGCCGTTTGCTCCCCCAGGTATTAATCACTTACTCTGGGTTAATTAATAAACAAAAGTGATTTTATTAAGTATAAAAGTAGGATTTAAGTGGTTTCACGTAATAACAGACAGAACAAAGTAAGTCACCGAGAAAAATAAAGCAAAAACACAGAAGTCTAAACCTAATACATTAAGAAACTGATTACAGATACAATCTCCCCCTCAGAGATGTTCCAATAAGCTTCTTTCACAGACTAGACTGCTTCCTAGTCTGGGCCCAATCCTTTCCCCTGGTACAGTCCTTGTTAGTTCCAGCAGACATCTTAGGTGGAAACTAGGGGTGTTCTCATGACTGACAATCCCTTTGTTCTGTTCCACCCCCTTTTATATCTTTGGCACAAAGCGGGAATCTTTTGTCTCTCTGGGTTCCCACGCCTCCTTCTAAATGGAAAAGCACCAGGTTTAAAATGGATTCCAGTATCAGGTGACATGCTCACATGTCCTCTGAGACTCCAGCCTCCACTCTTCCAGGGCTGCCCACATGCACCCAGGAAAGTTTGCAAGTAAACAGACCATTTACAACCAATTATCCTAGTCAATGGGAGCCATCAAGCTTCTAAACCACCATTAATGGCCCACACTTTGCATAATTACAATAGGAGTTATACTTCATATTCCTAATTTCAGCTACAAGAAGGATACATTTATACAAATAGGATGAACACACTCACTAGATTATAAGCTTTGTAACGATACCTTACAAGAGATCTTTTGCATAAAGCATATTCCAGTTACATTATATTCACACTCATAAGCATATTTCCATTGGACATTATAGAGTGCAACGTCACATGTGACAATCCCTGAAGGATTTTGGATCTATAAACCACTAATAAAAAGTAAAATTCATGAAATGTCCAGTGAATTCCATGAAATTAGACCCAGTGTGACCATATGACCCCTGCACCCAAACTCCCTCCCAGAGCTTGTAACCCTCACTCCTGCACCCGAACCCCCTGCCCCAGGCTCAGCCCAGAACCCCCTCCGACACTCCGAACCCCTCGGCCCCAGCCCAGAGCCTGCACCCCCTCCTGCACCCCAACCCAATGAAAGTTAATGAGGGTGGGGGAGAGTGAGTAACGGAGGGAGGGGGGAATGGAGTGAGTGGGGTGGGGCATCGGTGAAGGGCAGGGCAGATCCTGGGTTGATCTTAAATTCAAAAAGTGATCTTGTGCAGAAAGGTTGGAGACCACTGGACTAGATAGAACTTGAGTCTGATCCAGTATTGCAATTCCTATATGCCTATGGGATTCAGTTCACACCTATCCACCAAAGAAATCTCAGAGTACAACCTCATCTCATATCCTAATGCAACATCCTTTCCTCTGGCCTTGACAAATGCAATCTTGCTTAATTCATATACATTGAGAATGCGGCTGCAAAGATCATTTTCCTACCTTGTCACTTTGACCATATCATCCCTCTCTTTGAATTCCTCCTTCAGTTTGTTCTTCCCTACTACATCAAAAAAACTGCTTGTATTTACTTTCAAGGTTCTCCACAGTCAATCCCCACTCTGTCTCTCATTTGATATCCAGCTAATGCTCGCCTCCAACTGGTACCACCGCTGTAATTAAACCGCTGTTGCATGGCCACACTATACTCCTGGTGTCGGTGTAGCACATCCACAATAGCAGCTCTTGTCTTGACAGAGAGAGCAGTGCACTGTGGGAGCTATCTCACTGTGCAACTGGCTGCAGGGTGCTTTGGGAAGGGTTTGCAATGCCTCATGGGGCAGATACAGTTTCAAATGATGAAGGTTTCTCAATCCCATCGTTTCATGGGCATCCTACTAGATTGCCAGCCGCTTTTCAGTTGCTCTGGTAACCTGCAACTCAGCCATCTCTGTCAGAAAACATGGATCCTGCACTGCTGTTCAGTATTGTGCTGTGCGTTATAAACACACCGCTATAAGAGGAGCCCGGGGGGGGGGGGGGGGGGAGGGGCTATTCAGTTGAGCCTGGCATTGTTTGTTTGTACTGAACTATGACCCTTGTTATTATTTCTAGGAGTGCCTGAAAAGTAACACATTTTTAAAGTAGCACTTGGTATTATGACCAAACTGACATCGCTGAACACCAAAACAAGAAGCCCACAGAAGTGTGTGTGACAGGGAGAGTGCATGCGTGTGTGTGTGTGAATGAGAGAGAGAAAGAGAGACAGAAACAGAGTGTGTGTTGGAAGAGAAGGAGTATGTCGGCATGCTTTCTCTTTACATTCAGACAGCAGCAGGAAGCAACCAATCCCGAGGCAAAAGCTGATGCACAGACAGCTGGTGTCCCACGCCCCCAGCTCAGGGGAGACCAGTACACCAGCAGGGGGAGGGGAACACCCAACATCAGCCCTTGCCTCCCTTCCTGGCTCTACACAGCAAGGCATAAGACTCTCCCCCACCCTAGCAGCATCCTGCCTGCCACTGTAATCCTAGTGCCGGGGAGAGCAGGATTCAACGTTCATGTTTTGATCCTGTGATTCCCTCCAAGTTCTCCCACCCCCTCCTCTCCCCACAGACCAAGGAGATCCACCCCCTCCTCTGTAGTCCAGACAGGAATGTGTTTGCTGCTGGGAGCCAATGTGCTCAGCTGAGAAGTAGTCCAGGCAGGAACCATCTTTTTCTGTGTTTGTACAGAGCCTAGCACAATGGGATTCTGGTCCATGACTAGGGCTGCCTATGTACTACAGCAATACAGATAAATAATAGCAGTGCTGACACATTGAGATAGTGACTTGCGATACCGTGATGCTAGCAGACAGAGAAACTGTAAAATTCTCTCCCCCCCCCCCCCCCGCCTCTTTGGGCTCTAGGACATACATGAATACTTGTTTAAATCAATAACTTCAAGATTTAACCTTTTACCCAATCCTTAGAATAAGCTTTTGTTCCATTGATCTCTGATTTAACTGGATTTTCTTTAATTTGTCTAATGATCATTGCTTTATTAAAATCATTTTGACATTAGACTCACTAACACAGCCACAGGCAATTCAAGCAGAATGAATAAAGGAAGTAAATAAGTAAGTAAGTAAGTTACAACTGTTGGTAAGAGAGAAGGGGGACAAAAAGTTATCTAAGCCTGAAACATTCAAATTCAAAAAGGGACCAGACTGCCTGTTTCAACAAGCTGCAGCCAGAAAGGGAAGAGGAAGCCTGGGGAGTGTGGGGGCAACAGGAAAAGGAAACTAAAGTTTCCATAAACCCAGGATTATCGCATTTAATTCACACTAACACTACAGTAGTCTCAATACACAAGCTCTAGTTCCTATTCTAAGGATGTTAGAAGAAGGTCTTATGCACATTTTAATGAAATTGGGTAAAAAATTAACTTTTAAAAGTTAGTAGCAATATATTTGAGAATCCTTATAAAATGCTGAGTTAGATGATAACCAGTCAAACCAAAACCTAAATAATCTAACGCTTGCTATATACCATACTCAGCCATATTATAACTTACAAGCAATTTTTCTTACCACGGCGTTGCTTGAGCTTTCTTGCAAATCCCACAATAATAAGTGATTATCAGCCAGTGAAATGAGCTTTTTACCATCTCCCATTGGCTCCCATATAACACTGTAAAACAAACATAACATGAATAAAACACATGAAAAACCCCTCAAACAATGAAGTCTTGCAATTGTCGGTCATTTTAATTCTGTGGTGCTAAATCTGTCCTTACACACAATGATGAAACTCACATAATTTTCAATATAAATTGGTCCTTTTTGTCTGCAGAGCAGAGTTTGACCATTCTTGTCAATATGTAGTTAGTTACATACAAAAAACCTCCAAACATTAAAATAATATTACAGAGGTAAAGTCAAGCACTCAAAAGTTAGGAAATGCCAGAATTAAGGTTGCCCATACAACCTTAATTTGGCCCCCTGGTGCATATATATCATGATAGTCCTGCTCAACATCACATATAAAATCTGTGGCAGAGGAAGGAACAAGGAATCTGACAGAGGTCTGCTTCATTCAGTGTCTGAGCTCTAACTGATCAGCACTGCTTAACATGAGTAACATAACTGGTTCTAACTAGCTCTTGCCAGAGCCTCTTAAAGGTACACTTCCCCACGTCTTCCTTTCCCAGGCAATTAACAAACAACATTAGCATACTACAAAATTTCAAGTACTTATGACCAAATTACTAACCAAACTAACAATGCTCAATTTGTCTCTCAGGTGCACTGTACTGTCATGTAGACCTGTAGGCCTCACTTGAGACGTCAGCACTATTGTACTCAGGTGGCAGTACTCCATTAACTCTGGTTGTGCCACGTCCTGGGGCTCAGACTTCTTAACCTGCTGTGGTTGTTGCCTGTCTAAGACCTCCTCTAGCAAGACGACCATTCAGGGCCACTTGGTTCCAAGTGGTTCTTGACAGAGCCTCTTAAAGGCACAGTTTCTCACAGGACAAAACTCAGCTCTCCTGGATCCCAGTCTGCCTAATTACACAACAACTTATTTTCTCTACTTGCATCCTTCTGCCTCAATTACTGTCCATTCTGGGCACTGGATGAGGCAACGGTCATGGAAAATAAACAATGTAATTCACTGAATCATAATGCACATGCACAAAGGATCCAAATTACAGGATAACTTTAATTGTGTCATATCCTAACTTTGGAGCGCTTTTGGAAGACAGTGAGACTAAATGGATGAGATCTGCCAGTTTAGTTACTTGAGTTCTGTTCCCAGCTTTTATAGAAGTGACTTTTTGTAGTCTCTCAGGTACCTTATCAACACAGACATGGAAGCAATCTAGATACCCAGGCTGTGGGGAGCATTTCTAAAATGGGTGAATGATTCTTGCCTGCCTCCTATAGTAGGAATGTAAGGCCCAGATCTATTGGGCTATGAAGTACACAAAATTAACACCAGGTAATGGAAGAGCTGAAACAACAACTCACGGTCTTCTCCACACTCTTCACCCACTTCCTCTTTCCCTAGGTGAGAGAGACGTAATGGGGAGATAACGGTAGTAAGGACTTGCTACTGCTTCTACATTCCTTTTATTGTAGAGCTCTAACCCTGTCGGAGGCTCAATGTAGAAGGTAACGTGCTCAGTGCAGTTCATTTGTAGTAAACTCCATGATGCTGTGGGATGCTCAATATATTTGGCATGTTATGAATTTTAGCACCAAGCCTCTAACACAAACTAGGACTCCCCCCCGAAGCATAGCCAAAACTACCTACTCTTTCCGTAATCACCTTAGAAATCACAGAATTACACTGGAAGGGACCTTGAGAGTTCATTTGGTCCAGTCCCCTGCACTCATGGCAGGACTAAGTATTATCTAGACCATCCCTGACAGATATTTGTCTAACCTGCTCTTAAAAATCTCAAATGATGGAGATTCCACAATCTTCCTGGGCAATTTATTCCAGTGCTTAACTACCCTGAGAGTCAGAAATTGTTTCCTAATGTCCAAACTGTACCGCCCTTGCTGCAATTTAAACCCATTGCTTCTTGTCCTATCCTCAGAGTTTAAGAAAATCAATTTTTCTCCCTCCTCCTTGTAACAACCTTTTATGTACTTGAAAACTGTTACCATGTCCCCCCTCAGTCTTCTCTTTTCCAGACTAAACAAACCAAATGTTTTCAATCTTCCCTCTTAGGTCATGTTTTCTAGTTGCTCTTTAATCGATTTTGTTGCTCTTCTCTGGACTTTCTACAATTTTTCCACATCTTTCCTGAAATGTGGTGCCCAGAACTGGTCACAATACTCCAGTTGATACCTAATCAGCACAGAGTAGAGCAGAAGAGGGGAGGAAAGTGATCAGGTACAGTCAGCATGGATTCACAAAGGGGAAGTCGTGCCTGACTAACCTAATTGCCTTCTATGATGAGATAACTGGCTCTGTGGATGAGGGGAAAGCAGTGGATGTGTTATTCCTTGACTTTAGCAAAGCTTTTGATACGGTCTCCCACAATATTCTTGCCACCAAGTTAAAGAAGTATGGGCTGGATGAATGGACTATAAGGTGGATAGAAAGCTGGCTAGATCGTCGGGCTCAACGGGTAGTGATCAATGGCTCCATGTCTAGTTGGCAGCCAGTTTCAAGCGGAGTGCCCCAAGGGTCGGTCCTGGGGCCGGTTTTGTTTAATATCTTTATTAATGATCTGGAGGATGGTGTGTACTGCACTCTCAGCAAGTTTGCAGATGACACTAAACTAGGAGGCATGGTAGATACACTAGAGGGTAGGGATCGGATACAGAGGGACCTAGACAAATTAGAGGATTGGGCCAAAAAAACCTGATGAAGTTCAACAAGGACAAGTGCAGAGTCCTGCACTTAGGACGGAATAATCCCATGCACTGCTACAGACTAGGGCCCAAATGGCTAGGCAGCAGTTCTGCAGAAAAGGACCTAGGGGTCACAGTGGACGAGAAGCTGGATATGAGTCAACAGTGTGCTCTTGTCGCCAAGAAGGCTAACGGCATTTTGGGCTGTATAAGTAGGGGCATTGCCAGCAGATCGAGGAATGTGATCGTTCCCCTTTATTCGACATTGGTGAGGCCTCATCTGGAATACTGTGTCCAGTTTTGGGCCCCACACTACAAGAAGGATGTGGAAAAAATTGGAAAGAGTCCAACGGAGGGCAACAAAAATGATTAGGGGTCTGGAGCACATGACTTATGAGGAGAGGCTGAGGGAACTGGGATTGTTTAGTCTCCAGAAGAGAAGAATGAGGGGGGATTTGATAGCAGCCTTCAACTACCTGAAGGGGGGTTCCAAAGAGGATGGAGCTCGGCTGTTCTCAGTGGTGGCAGATGACAGAACAAGGAGCAATGGTCTCAAGTTGCAGTGGGGGAGGTCCAGGTTGGATATTAGGAAAAACTATTTCACTAGGAGGGTGGTGAAACACTGGAATGCGTTACCTAGGGAGGTGGTGGAGTCTCCTTCCTTGGAGGTTTTTAAGGCCCGGCTTGACAAAGCCCTGGCTCGGATGATTTAGTTGGGAATTGGTCCTGCTTTGAGCAGGGGGTTGGACTAGATGACCTCTTGAGGTCCCTTCCAACCCTGATATTCTATGATTCTAAGAATTCCTTCTTGTGTCTTGCTTACAACACTCCTGCTAATACATCTCAGAATGATGTTTGCTTTTTCTGCAACAGTGTTACACTGTTGACTCATATTTAGCTGGTGATCCACTATGACTCCCAGATTCCTTTTTTGAAGTACTCCTTCCTAAGCAGTTATTTCCCATTTTGTATGTGTGCAACTGATTATTCCTTCCTAAGTGATGTACTCTGCATTTGTCCTTATTGAATTTCATCCTATTTATTTCCAACCATTTCTCCAGTTTATGCAGATCATTTTGAATTTTAATCCTATACTCCAAAGCACTTGCAACTCTTCCCAGCTTGGTATTGTCCGCAAACTTTATAAGTATACTCTCTATGCCATTAGCTAAATCACTGATGAAGATATTGAACAGAACTGAATCCAGAACTGATCCCTGCAGATTCCACTCGATATGGCCTTCCAGCATGACTGTGAACCATAGATAACTATTCTTTGGGAATGGTTTTCCAAACGTTTACTCACCCACTTTATTGTATCTCCATCTAGGTTGTATTTCCCTAGTTTATTTATGAGAAAGTCATGCAAGACAGTATCTAAAGCCTTACTAAAGTCAAGTTATACCACATCTACCACTCCCCCACACCATACGTAAGGCTTATTACCCCGTCAAAGAAAGCTATTAGGTTGGTTTGACACAATTTGTTCTCGACATATCCATGCTGTTTCCCATCACCTTATTATCTTCTAGGTGTTTGTAAACTGATTGCTTAAGTATTTGCTTCATTGTCTTTCTGGGTACTGAAATTAAGATGACTAGTCTGTAATGCCCTGCGTTGTCCTTATTTCCCTTTTTAAAGATTGGCACTATATTTGCCCTTTTCCAGTCCTCTCCCATCTTCCATGACTTTTTGAAGAAAATTGCTAACGGCTCAGATATCTACTCTGTCAGCTCCTTGAGTATTCTAGGATGCATTTCATCAGGCCCTGATGACCTGAAGACATCTAACTTGTTTGAGTACTTTTTAACTTGTTCTTTCCCTATTTTAGCCTCTGATCCAACCTCATTTTCACTGGCATTCACTATATTAGATGTCCAATCACTATTAACCTTTTTGGTGAAAACTGAAACAAAATGATTGAACTGTTTTCATTGAAACTTCAAAAAGATTCAGTCTGAGTCAGAGAGCAAGTTCAGAAAATGTCACCCCAACCAGTTATAGTGTGGCAAAATTATACACAACTGAAAACAAGTCTTTATAATGGAAAACATTAAACAGCCTAAACAATAGGCATCACTACCAATTGCCTACAATAATTAGAGGTAGCTAACTGGTTTTAAAACTGTCACTTGGTATCAGAGAGACAAGATGGGTGAGGTAATATCTTTTATTGGACCAACTTCTGTTTGTGAAAGAGACATGATTCCGAGTTACAAAGAGCTCTTTTTCAGGACTCTCTAACATCTTGGGACCAACATGGCTACAACAAACTTGGTATCTACATTTCATAATGGACACATTATTCCATATAGTCTGTTCCAGAAGACATGTGTTAGTTCTTTGAAAAGATTAAAAGCATTTTATAAACACAATTAAAGGGATAAAATATTAATGCATTATAACAGATATCTGATTAAACTCATTTCAGAGTTTCTACATCCAAAATGAAATAAAAAGGACTAATAACAAATCTGATATTTTGCGAATGGACTAGATCATGGAACAGTGAAAGTGTTTCTCACACCAAATGATAGGGAGCATACCAAAAACCTCAGTGATTTTTTTTAATTCAATGATTATTTCTGGATTACAAAAGAGGACAACAATGGATATTTTGGCCTATTTTATTAGATAACATTTTTGATTACTGGCAATGAAATTTGTTTTTGCCAATTACTTCTGTAGTGATTATTTGGTAACAAAGATAAAAACTAATTTTCTAAAAGCCATTCGTTATGGGTGCTGATGCGTTTGCCCCTCACTTGAACTAACCACTGGGCATTCAGTTGTAAGGACTAAATTGGAAGCACTATTTTGATGTTTTCAAAGGCAAGAAGAAATTCTTTTGAGTGTCACTGAGCTTCAAGGCAAAGAATTTTATAGCTAGAAAGTGTGCTAATTAGAGCCAATTATAACCCAACTGACATACCCCAGAATTAAAAGGTCTAGGAGCATTCACTCTGTCCTTGCAAGATGCCCATTTTGCTACTATTTAATTTATCTAATAGGAAAGTTTATCTTTTATGGATGTGGTTGTAGCAATCATTCAGATTTTATGATCAAGATGAAGGTTACCCAAATCACTCTTTGTAACATGATTTCACTTTAAGTGGAGACCACTTTTCCATAGCCATAACTCAACTGTTAGAGTAATAGGAAAACACCAAGGTTTGAAAAATTCACTCATACCTCTTACCACTGGTGAGTGAGAGGCTTTGCTTTCAAAGTAAAAGGGCTTAAACCACCAATTTCTGCAGGATTTAAGTTAACTTTTTAAGTTTCTATTCATTATGTATATGATAATCTTCAAAAGGTGAACAGAATGGAAACCAATGCAGCTTTGCCATCTTGAGTCTGCAAATAGCTGCAGTCTCTCAGTTGAAACTAGCATCTTGTCAGTTTCAGAAAAGTTAGGGCTTGCCTAAAACAAGTATTTTAAACCAGATCAAATCAAGTTAATCCAGTTTGAAAATGCTTGTGTATACACAACACAATCCACACTAATTCTGCATTAAATTGAGAACTCTGGAGTCCTCCAGAGTATCATTCTTGCAATACAACTTTGACAGCTCTCCAGAAGCTCTATAACAGAGATTCCCAAAGTGGGCGACACTGCCCCCTGGGGGGCGCTGGAACGATCCAGGGGGGCAGTAGTAGCCTCAGGTGCAATTGGGGGGCGTTGAATAAAAATAAGCGGGCGGTGGAATCATAAAGAAAGAAGAGAATAAGAAAATTTTGAAAAACTGTTCGTACATGTTTCATCTGTTGTGTAACATAGAGTTAAAGTTGTAGTGATTACTTTATTTTCCAAATAAATTCACAAATTATAACCGATCAGGTGTGAAGTCCGCCAACAGCTCTTAACAAGCAAGTGTTGGCAGGCGAGTGTGTCGCGCATTGTCGGGAAGTCCAGCACACATCAGCAGGAATATGTGCGTGTAATGACTTGTTTACAATACGATACTATAAATAGGTGACATGTATGAAATCTACTTTAGATAGTTTCTGAATTGTGTAAAAAGCAGTTAACAATAGTGCAATAAGTATTTAAAAAATTTTATTCATATTCGATACCTTCGATCTTTATGGATTACGGATCACATACAAAGCAAATTGTATTCTTGTTGTTTCAATAAAACAGCAATTTACACGTGAGTATTTTTATACATTTTCTTACATATCTACCGTACGTTTCTGTGTCTCTAGTGCTTACTAATAATAAAATCGTAGCAGGCTTGTGTCGGTACAGTACTATTTGAAGTGTACAGTCAATATATTTGTCATTTTTTAATTACAATATTAACGAAAACAGGGGAATGAAATATTAAAAAAACTGTTAACTTATCATTTATTTATATCTATCGAATCATCTGTGTTAATTGGTAAATAAGGCGCGTGTTAATAAGGAACAATTATTTAAATAAGGGCAAACTAAATTAAAACTATTAACTGATTTTTAATTGCATATTGATTTTTTTTAAATTAATTATTTCTTGATAAATTTAGTTTGATATTTGACAATTTAATATCAAATACATATATCTAATGCTGAGCAAAGAACAAAATCCAGTTTATTAGTTTCATTAGTATTTTAGTTTAGTTGTCTTTTGCCGTCTTACGCAAAAACCACTGTATACCTGATGTCGTGGGCGATATTCTAACAACACAACTATTGCAAAAAATTTTGGTTCCGGCGACAGAAATTGCACTTTTTCAATTATATAAATTGTTATATATCTTGATAATTTTATACCCCTATTATGATAAATAAACACACAAATTTTATTTCTTTTACAGATAATATCATGGCTGAACCCAAGAAAAAATGTAGACAATATAGTATTGAATATTTGAACTATGGCTTTATTCAGTCGCCTACAAACAATACATTACCGATGTACCTGATTTGCCAAGAAGTTTTATCAAATGAAGCTATGAAGACTTCAAGACTACAAGAACATTTGACAAAAGTTCATGCTGATGAGAAAGATAAGGATTTATCTTATTTTCAAGCACTTAGAGAAAATTTTTGAGACAGCCGACATTGGCAAAACTCTTTTCAATAGCATCCAAAGAAGATGACGATGGGTTGCGTGATTCTTACAACATTTCGTTACTGATTGCTAAATCGGGAAAACCGCATACTATTGGTGAAGAACTAATTCTACCAGCTATAAGTGAGGTAATACGCACTATGCTACACAAACCAGCGTCTGATATTACCAAGAAAATTTCTTTGAGCAATAATACAGGTGCAAAGAAGAATTGATGAAATGGCTCAAGATGTTGAAGACTCATTATGTGAGTATTTAAAAACATCCCAGTTCTCTATACAGCTTGATGAGTCAACTTTGCCAGGAAATGAAGCCTTACTTTTAGCATACATGCGATTCATAAGAGAAGAAAAAATTTGCCAAGAATTATTATTTGCTAAAAATTTGCGAACTGATACTAAAGGAGAATCGATATTTCATGTATTGGAAGAGTTTTTTAAAGAAAAAGAAATCCCCCTGAGTAATATCTTGTCAGTTGCTACTGATGATGCTCCAGCGATGATAGGGCACTACAGGGATTTTCTTGCATATTTAAAAAAAGCGGTTCCAAATGTATTCGTTGTACACTGTCATTCATCGTCAACATTTAGTTGCCAAAAATTTGAGTGAACGCCTACATAGGTCATTACATTATGTCATTAAAGCAATCAACAAAATCAGAAGCAATTCATTGAATGACAGATTGTTTGGACAACTTTGTATTGAAAACGATGAAGAATTCAATCGCTTGCTGCTTCATACAGAATTTCGTTGGCTATCAAAAGGTGCCTGTTTGGATCGGTTTTATAAACTCTTTGACTCAGTGCTAGAGTTCCTAGAAAACAAAGATGATGCTTTACGAGCCAACTTGATTGATTCCAAAAATGACATCGCTTATTTGACAGACTTGTTTAATAAATTTAATGAAACAAATTTACAGCTCCAAGGCGATGAGCTGAATTTAATCAAAACAAAAACTGTTATTTCCGCGTTTGTAGCAAAACTTCTTCTGTACAAACGAAATTTAGGATGAGGAGAATTCAGCCAGTTTCCAAATTTATTAACAGTAGAAAAACATGATGAAGACTTGCTTACCTATTGTCAGCACTTGGAGGCTCTCCATTCTGACTTCAATCAACGATTTGAAGATATTCTTAAAATGAACATACCCGATAGGGTTTTGGTCCCTTTTTCAAGTACAAATACAGAAGAATCTCCAAAATTACAAGAAGAACTGACAGAAGTAACAACAAATGAGGAATTGAAATTTAAATTCAAAGACGGCTACCAACAGTTCTGGCTGCAAAAGCAGATATCTACACTTTATCCTGGATTATGGGCTATAGTACAAACGTTTTTAATTGCATTTCCTTCATCATATTTAGTGGAACGTGGGTTCAGTGCGGTCAAAAATCTGTTGACTAAAAAAAGAAACCAACTGCAAATAGCTAATCGCGGTGATTTAAGAATGCTGCTGACAAAAATAGAGTTGAACATTAATAAATTGATAGCAGTGCACCAGGTTCATCCTTCTCATTAGGATTATTTTTAATGTTATTCGTAATTTTTATTTTAATATTATCCTTCATTATCTTAATTTTCTGTGTGTAATGCGAATGTTACTATAGTTGATTTTAATAAATAATTTTATAATTTCAAGCTTCAAGGTGTCTTATTTACAACACCATCTTTCTTTACTATATTGTAGACGTAGGTAGAAATATAGATACATAAAAACGCAAATTTGTCACTGCATCTTTGTTTGTTCGCTTAAAGAAGGTAGATTTCCAGGGGGCGCGGAGTAATTTTTTTTCTGAAAAGGGGGCGGTAGGCCAAATAAGTTTGGGAACCTCTGGTCTATAACATGGCTCACGCAGACCCTTGGAGCTGTGCTGAGACACAGGATTTCAACATCATCTGGGGAGAAGTGTTGGTTCAGGAAATTCTTGTGGCTAGCTGCTGGAATAAAGACCCTTTTGTAGAAATTGCCCAACAGATGCTCATGAGGGGTCACAGCCAGGATGCCAACCAGTGCCAGAAAAAAGCAAGCAGCTCAGGAGAAAGTACATTCAAACAAGGGACAAACGTAGACAATCTAGGAGGGATGTGTGACTTATCCATTTTTTGAATAAGTAGATAAGATTAAACACGCTTATAGTACAACTCATTCCTGATAGCATTTGGTGCCTTTTGCACCCTACCACCGAGGACAGTGGGCAGACCCCTCAGAGGATAAGCAGGAGGATACTGGATAAGAGCTGTCCCCTAAGCGCCAAGGTCTTTTTGATTCCCAGGACCCTGACATCGGCCAGATGGAAGACCAGTCCTGCCCTGTGCCAACAGGCTGAGATTCCTGCCCTGCATTGTCTGGATCCCCTGGAAGGAACTTCAGCACATAAGAACCTATCTTTACAATTTATTTATTATTATTGGCTGTACTGAGGTTCTGGATCAGGTTCCAGGTGCCCACTGGCCTCCGTCATTGTTGGCGGATGGGAGCTAGGAGCATTTCCATTGGCCCATGCTGCCCATTCAGCATCCCTGTATATTTCCAAAATGGCAGCTGCTCTGACCAGCAATCAGCCTCTGTGGCATGCTAAATCCATGATTTATCAACTGTTTTCAGGGCACTTGCCCATCCCCTTCCTTCATCTGTCTTGAAGGTGAAACTCACCCCTCCGATATATCCTGCGTCAAAATGGCAGCCACCAATGGCTCCACACTACCTCTGTCCATAATAGATTTGAACAACAAATGCATTCGTTTGTGCAAAATTCATCAGTTTATAGATAGTGAGAACAGACAGGAAAAAAGTTTGGTTAGAGTTCATAGTTTACATGAGGCATAAATGGATACAGTATGGCCAGCTAAGTCACTAACAATACTACTGTACTCCCACTGAGGTACAAATGACACGCATTCTAACCATAACCTCTGACACCACAAAAATACCTGCAAAACCTAAATAGGTACATCATTCCAACCCGCCCCATCTCCCAACTTCCCAAACAGCATAATAGCACATACAGCAGACAGAAATCCCAATACACCCAGATGCAGACACTTATCTCTGAGGTTCTCCCAAGATTGTTAAGAGTCTCATGGAGGTAAATTAACATATACATATTTTTAAAATGCTATTATGGTCTGATTGGAATGTGAACAATAAGCAACTGATCTTTTAGCCATGACTCCCATAGCCATAGCACCTGCAACAGCTAGACCATCAAGGACAGGATTTCTACGCACTGCTCAGAGACTGATCAACCTGAGAGGGAGAAAAAGGAAGATTCAGAATGAGATGTTTGCAGAATTTGTGGCAGACTTCCCGGGGAAAAGCAGACTGGCTGAGAGGCAGAGGTAGTACATGGCCCAGGGAAAGAAAGAAATGCAACTCTCCTAGAAGATAGTGGCAGTGGCCAGGGTCAGCATTGCCAGTCAAAGAGACGATGGAAAAGGATGGGGAGACACTGAGGCAACTCCTGGAAGCTATCCTGAGCCAGAATGCTTTCCTCCAAACCATGCTCCTGGCTAGGCCAGCAGGCCCCTAATTTGGGACCCAGCCATGCCCTTCAGCCCCTGGACAATTCTGACTACTGGAACCAGCAGCAACTCCTCCCCACTGTACCACAACAGCAGTGCTACCAGTGGCCATTCTCCTCTCAGAACTAACCTCAAGGTACAGAGAATACTGGCTCCTGGGAGCCCAGTGCTTTTGAGCCCAGCAGTGCCCCTGACAATTTTGAGCCATGGCTCTCAACCCCAGATCCACAAAAAGAGGCAGAGGGGAAGGCAAATACACACCTGTGACTTGAAGCTTCCCACCCAACCTTGTTCTATTTGAATGGTTTGTTTTATTGCCAGTTTTGCTTGCACTATTGCTTTAATTAAATGTTTGTTTATAAGTGCATCATTAGTAGATTTTTATATTTGAAAACACATTAACTAAACAATGTTATTTTACCATTGGTTTAATTAAAACTTTATTTTTGGTTTTGTTATTGTTCTTTCATAATAAAAAATGTTTACAATCCATCCATTACAAGTCGTTAACTTAGAAAACCTTTAAAATAAAGCTGAGATAATTCGTAGGGTTTTACAAAAGTACATAGAGAGCACTTCACTTCCACCACCCATATATAATACAGTTATCACAATGGATCTATCCCAATACTCTCCTCCATGTTCAGGCATGTGGCTCAAAATATGACCAACGGGCATCCCTGACTATCTTCCCACAGCTTTGTGTTTTCTACGGGATGCCTTGCTGGCTGCTTGAATAGTCAAGCAATTCTCCTTTGCTCCCACAAATATCATGAAGAACACAAAAAAGCAATTATAATGGTCAGAACATTTTTTCCACTGCTTCCAACTTATTCCATAAACAGTGCCACCTGCCTTTTAACCAGCTAAATGTACACAGGACTTCCATTCTGCAGCTACCGAGGAAGTAGTTAAAATGTTCCTTCCTTCTGTCCAAACGGCCTGAAACGGCTTCATTGATAAGATGGGGTGTCTCAGAATAATTGAACCAATCTTCACACCATTAATGTCCACAGTGGTCTTGGGAGCAGCGAGTCCTTTCTCCATTAATTTAAATAGAAATCAGTTTGGAAAGATCCTAGCAACATTGACCCTTCCAGACAACCCTGAATTTATGTCTTTAAACCTGCTAGGGTGGTCAACGAGTCCTTGGAGAACCACAGAGAAATATCCTTTTCTGTTTATAAATTCCTGAGGGTGGAGGTTAGTGTGGAGAGGGAAGATAAATGATAGACAAGTGTGTTCCATAAATTACCCCAATACAGTTTGGGAACTCTGTACTGTCAATGATATCTTGACTATTACCCAGCTTTAGGATTCGGTTAGACAGCACCTTATCAATAACCTTCATGAGAATGGCCCCAACAGTTGATCTCCCCATGCCAAATTGGCTGTCTACATAGAGAGTGGCATTCTGAGGTAGCCAGCTTCCAGACAGCAATGGTGACCTGCTTCTCCCCATGTATGGGGCACTGCATATGTTGGTACATTGTTGCTGCAGCTCCGGGGTCAGTTCCACACAGTATAGAAGGGTGGAATTTTGTTACTGCTGCCAAGTTCTTACAGCTGCTCGGTGCTTCTGTCTTTGGAGCTCTGGTGCTATTAGCTCTAGCAGAGAGCGCAGCCTGCTAATTCAGCAGATCTCCATGTTACTCATAGGGAAAGACCACAGGCATGGTTCAGTGACAAAGGCATTCAGCCAAGCTGCACTCAAGGCACAGTCCTAAAGACTTGCAAAATGTTGCATAAATACATTAACACAGAAGTGCCCCAGGGCAAGGAGCAGCTCAATCTGCAGTGGGAGTCTCTGCTGTTCCCTCAGCCACACAAAGGGTTAAGGAGAGGTACCCTGACATTTATGGACTGAGACAAAACTGGGAAAACAACTTACATGCCACCTTACATGTTTCATGACATCTGTTTGTTACCTCCCCTTGTTCCTGATATCTCTGACAAAACATCCATTGTTCTGTCAAACCATCTTATCTTGTACTATATTGGGGTGTATCTGGTACTAGCCTTTTGAAGTATTTATGTAAATATCTAGTGCCTAATCCTTCTTAGGAGTGCCTATGTTTTAGCAATGCTATCAGCAAATTTTTCCAAGTTCATCCACCAGACGGTGAACTTGTAAGCATCTGCTTGAATACATGGTCTGACTTGGGTTCACAGCCTCTGGTTCAGGTCTCACACCAGGCCCAGAGCTCCCGGCTCTCTTTATATATTACATGTAGAGCTCGAAAACGGTTGCCTTCACCATTCTGAAATTCTCTTATCACTGCTGGTCATCTCAGGCTGCAGAATGATCCTTTCCCACCAACTCATGCTGGTTTCCCAGGATCATAAATGGTGCTGAATACTGTGTAGCTGACCAAAGAACTGGTTCTCTAGTTCCAACGGTTTGGCGTAGACCTATTTTTCCTGCTTGTCCTGCTGCCACTGCTTCAGAGTGTTCTCCTAATGCCACCACAGAACATTATCGTGCTCCCGCATAATCTGTTTTGTGGTATGATGGGCAAAGACAAATGCTAAATTCATCCAGCTTTGACAGCCTTTGCTTATTTGTGCTTGTCGTTATAGTGGTGTGGAGCATTGTTGGATCCACAATGGCCAACAGCAATTCAAAAATGGTGCAACACCGCCCAGAAAAGAAGTCTGGAGTGGAGACAGTGCAAACAATTTTTTTTTTTAATTTGAACCCACTTGGCTTCCCACAATTCACAGGGAAATAATCCCAAAATATATGCTGCTTGGCAAACTCTCCGTAAACCCATACAGAGCGACAACCTCTGGACGTAACTAGCTACAACCTCCCTCCTTATTCCCAATACAAAGTCACAAGCTCAGTACTCATGGCCCTATACAGCTCTGGGCAACAATGATACTGAGTCCAGCTCTGATTTGTCCTTCTTGGGTGATTCCTCCTTGGCACAGTGCTCCTCCTGGCTCCTTGCTGGGGCATTCCTGGTCAGCCTCTGTGTCCCTCCCAGGCTGTGCGGACGGCTGCTTCACTATGTAAGACCTGCTTGCTGTAATCCTTTTTGTCCAGAGCTCCAGAAACACATTCCCTTTTGCTCTCCCTCTCCACACTCCTCAAATAGCATTTCCTCTTCCTGGAACAATCAATACTACTTACCCTCAGGACAAAGTTGTAAAGGGGCCATGCTCTCTAAAACCTAAGGTGATTACACTAAATTGCATCAAAAAAGTTCTGGATTAAACTTCCCTGTGTAGACACACCCTAAGTTTGACAACTGCCATTCAGAAATCAAACGTCAACTTTGCTCTTCTGCTGCTTAAGGAAGTATAAGCAGCAGCCAAGTGATTAGAGCTATTGCCCTTTGCCTTTGGTGATGACCACCCAAATCCTAATCCTTCATATTGGCCTCCAGCTAGTAGGTTTCTGTTAAGAACAGAAAGCGTTAGAAACAAAATAGCATTTGAATGATTTCTGAATATCTATAGGACAATTTACCCATTCAGATACTTTGAGAACTGAATCAAGAAAGTGATGTTTTCAAGAAACAGGAATGCTGGGATTTGGGGGGGGATTGGTACGGACATTTATTTTCTCAGACACTAAAAACAAGCATGCAATCCAAGTCCAAACTATATTAACTAGAAGGCATTTTTCTCCCCAAGGACAGAAAAAAATAAAACTCGAAACATTAACTCAAGTTAATCCATAAGAAAGTTACATTATCTGGGGTTGATGGGGTACATTAGTTTACTCAGATTACAAGTAAACAATTTAAAGATCTTTGTGAATAAACTAAAGAGGAATAAAGCAAAATGCAACACTTTTGTAGAGCTGAAATAAAATGAAAACAAAATATTGCTTTGGATTAAGTAAGCTCTTATCAATTGTTTAATTATCATTACAGAAATCATACACACTACCTACTTTTGTTTTTATTAAAGGAAATACACAAACTCTGGTAGATTGCAACTAATGAAGGAGAAATATTTTGATTAACTGAAAAATCCAGAGCACTGCAGGTGGTTGGGGAGGAATTACCGAAACAGATTTGAAGAACATATAGTGTTGCAGAGGAAAGCTCTACTTGTCATAACATACTTTACTAAAATAATTAAAAATGTTAAGTGAAATACTTCACATGCTATGTTTACTGGTAAAATGTGGGTCCAAAATATTATTATTTCTATTAAGTTAGTGCCCAGGATTCCTAGTAACAGACCAATACCCCATTGGTAGGGCACTACCAAATTCACGGTCCATTTTGGTCAATTTCATGGTCATAGGATTTTAAAAAATCATAAATTTCAGCTATTTACATCTGAAATTTCACAGTGTTGTAATTGTAGAGGTTCTGACCCAAAACGGAGTTGTGGGAGGGTCACGAGGTTATTGTGGGGTGGGGATAAGGGGGGGTTGTGGTACTGCTACCCTTATTTCTGCGTGTTGCTAGCAGCGGCGCTGCCTTCAGAGCTGGGTGGCCAGAGAGCAGCGGCTGCTGGTGGGGAGCCCAGCTCTGAGGGCAGAGCCGCTGCAAGCAGCAGTGAAAAAGTAAGGATGGCATGGTATGGTATTGCCGTCCTTACTTCTGCGCTGCTGCCTTCAGAGCTGGCCCTCGGTCAGCAGCCACCACTCTCTGGCTACCCATCTCTGAAGGCAGCAGTGCAGAAATAAGGGTGGCATGGTATGGTATTGCCACCCTTACTTCTGCACTGCTGCTGGTGGGGCGCTGCCTTCAGAGATGGGTGCCCAGCCAACAGCCACGCTCTCCGGCCGTGCAGCTCTGAAGGCAGTGCAAAAGTAAGGGTGGTAATGCTGCAACCCTCCTAAAATAACATTGCAACTCCCCTGCAAATCACTTTTGTGTCAGGAGGACCCCCAATTTGAGAAACGATTGTCTCCCTCATGAAATTTGTATAATATAGTGTAAAAGCACACAAAAGACCAGATTTCATGGGGGGAGACCAGATTTCAAGGTCCATGATGCATTTTTCATGATGGTGAATTTGGTAGGACCCTACCTATTGGTCTAGGCACTGTACAAACAAAAAACAGTCCCTGCCTCAAAGAGAAAACTATACATTTATTCAATGGAATTTGGAAGACCATTTTTCAGTACCATTCAGACAACAACATTATTGAAAGAGTTCTACTTAATGCTGCCTCAAAGAAAATGAAAAATCCATAGTGTTCAAATTGAAAATACCCTATTAGTCTCTATTTCTTAACATTATTCAGTATGTCTAAACAGCAACCAAACTTATCCTAATTCCATATAATAAGTAGTTATATAATTAGGAAGGCCAAAAAAGAATTTGAAGAACAGCTAGCCAAGACTCAAAAAGTAATAAACATTTTTTGAAGTACATCAGAAGCAGGAAGTCACTGGACGATTGAGATGCTAAAGGAGCACTCAAGGACTATAAGGCCACTGCAGAGAAACTAAATGAATTCTTTGCATCAGACTTCACGGCTAGGGATGTGAGGGAGACTCCCAAACCTGAGCCATTCTTTTTAGGTGGCAAATCTGAGGAAATATCCCAGATTGAGGTGTCATTAAAGGAGGTTTTGGAACAAATTGATAAATTTGTAATAAGTCACCAGGACCAGATGATATTCCATCCAAGAGTTCTGAAGGAACTCAAATATGAAATTGCAGGACTACTAACTGTAGTCTGTACCTTATCATTTAAACCACCTTCTGTACCAAATTATTTGAGGATAGCTAACGTGAAGCCAATTTTTAAAGAGGGCTCCAGAAGTGATCCCGGTAATTAAGGGCCAGTAAGCCTGACTTCAGTACCGGGCAAACTATGGTAAAGAACAAAATTGTCAGACACATAGATTAACATAATTTGTTGGGGAAGTGTCAACATGGTTTTTGTAAAGGGAAATCATGCCTCACCAATCTACTAGAATTCTTTGAGGAAGTCAACAGGCATGTGGACAAGGGGATCCAGTGAAAATAGTGTACTTAGATTTTCAGAAAGCCTTTGACAAGGTCCCTCACCAAAGGTTTTTAAGCAAAGTAAGCTGTCATGGGATAAGAGGATAAATCCTCTCATGGATCAGTAACTGGTTAAAAGATAGGAAACAGAGGGTATGAATAAATACTCCATTTTCAGAATGGAGAGAGGTAAATAGGTGTCCCCCAGGGGTCTTTACTGGGCTGAAATTTCCTCATGTTGATATTTATTTTATTTATCTATTTGAAATTTCAGCCAAAACAATTCAGCCATTTCTGAACATAAGATTAAGGAAAATAACATTGATTTTCAATGTTAAAACAATTTTGGCTAATTTTTCTTTGAAACTCTAGTGTTAGTGACTTGAAATTTGGCAGGAGGGTAGACTGTGTGTTGAGGATATGCCCTTTTCCATCCCTATGAAAATCTGCCCAAATATGGTCAAGTTAAAGCCTTTGGGGGAAAAAAAAACACAATTCATTCATGCTCAGTAGAGATTTGCTAGAGTTTAACAGGTAAAATCTGAAAATCCTGTCTTCACTGAACATGCTCAGGTTTCTCACAGCTCCTAGTGCTGACCAAACTCCTACTGCTATCAGTTACTCCAGTAGCTCAAGTGGCAGAGGTCTTTGTGGTGACTTTAAAGGCTCTAACCCTGCTGATGAACCTGATGATATATACTTCTTCTCCCTCCCATTTTACTTAAAAAACAAAAATAAAAAGTAAAACTCCACCATACTACATTAAAAGAACATTATTAAGGTTGCGAAGTCAAGCACTCAGAAGTTGGGAAATGCCAGAATTAAGGTTGCCTGTGCCTGTGAACAAGATCCCTGCCTCATTCAGTGCACAGAATGAATGCTGTTCATGTAATAAACAGTTGTCCAATCTTATTTTTAATTCATTGTTCAGTGTGTGGCTTATTCACCGCACACTATTCAAACCCTACACTGAGGACATAATTATTAACTTCCTCATGGACTATGGTGCTCATCACTTAAGTATTTGAGAGCTTCCCAAACATTAATGAATGCTGCCCACTCTCAACTTTATGGTGAGAAAGGCAATTTTGGCGATTGCTGTAGGAGTTCTTACCAGAGGACCTAACTAATCTCAGTACCCCATTGTACTAGGTCCAGTATAAAAACATAGCAAGAGACAGTACTTAATCCTGCCCTAAAGAGTTTACAGTCTAGTGCAAATGGTGGTGAATTTGAGATGTGGAAGCTGGAACTGGGATTCAAGCTCATCTTCTGAAGAAGCTGCTAACGTATCAATTCCTACTGAGATAGGGAAGAGTTAAATTGTTGATCTACAGGTGAAAGGTTCTATAATTCATTAGACATGCCCTGATGTATCCAAGTCCACTGTAAATCTAATGTTACACCTTTGAGAACAAGGCTTGCTTTCTGAAAAGATGATTTAATGAATTTACAGGTGTGATCTTTTTGGAGTATACACCATCAGGGTCTTCCACTTTCTGGACACGAAGGCAAAATCTCCCACACTTTGTTTTCAGTCTGAGACTGTCTCCATTACAGATGCCACAGTGGCACAGCTACAGCGCTGCAGCTGTGCCACTGTAGCACCACAGTATAGACTAGTGGTGGGCAACATGCAGCCCGCGGACTGCATGCGGCCCATCAGGGTAATCCTCTGGCGGGCTGCCGGAATGTTTGTTTATATTTGCACGGCCGCCCACAGCTTCCAGTGGCCAGCAACGTCGAACCGCAACCACTGGGAGCTGCGGGCGGCCGGGCAAATGTAAACAAACTGTCTGGCGGCCCGCCAGCGGATTATCCTGACAGGCAGTAGGTTGCCCACCACTGGTGTAGACACTTGCAACAGTGATGAAAGGGGTTTTTCTGTCACTGTAGTTAATCCACCCTCCAAGAAGTTGTTACCTAATAGCTCTGTGTTCTTGGGAAACCAGGGTGCATTACCCAGCCTGTCTGACTCACGAAAGACCTTCCTCGTCCCAGCCTCTGCTTGAACCAAATCTGCATCAGAAGAAAAAGACTTACAAAAAGCAATGAAAAGGCAGTGGGAGACACACCTAAACCACTAGGATAAAGATGACAGGATTAAGGAAACTCTCCTAGCCTCATTTGCATCGAATATGGGACAAGGATGCATCTCTATTAGCATACAGAATGGAGAACAGAGATTCCAAGGCAAGAACCACACTGAACTCTGGGACCAGAAAAGCAGGGAAGCACTGCATGATGGGAGATCTCTACTCCAGATGTTAATGAACCCACGCCTGCAAACACCCAGCTCAGCAGTTATCAGACCAATTCTAGGAATAAATCCTTTATTGGTATCCAAAATAGTGAAGCTCCCTAACTGCATTGTGAGCTCCTTCCAAGGAACAACACCCATAGCCAGAAATGATCAGCTCCCATTGTCTAGCCTGAACAAAGCAACTTTGGTATACTCCCTTGAGCCATCAGTTTACATATAAACAAATCTAGTGTTCTCCCTTGAACCATTGCTGTTTCTCTACAAAATCCCCCACCCATGCTCAAGTAAGTATTCTGATGACTGGATACAAAATCTGCATCAATTCCATTAGGACTTCATCTTCTCCTGACTGATCATGCTGGGGGCTCTGCCTGACTCCAGCACTCCGAACCCTCAGCTACACCACCACCTGGGACCCCCGATCGATTCAAGCTTCATGGAGTGGTAAGAACCCATCTCTCTCTCTCTCTCTCTCTGTATATATGTATAGCCTTCTGATCCTGACTTGTGTGATCAGTTATAGTTTTGTAATCCTTACTTTTATAATCAAATTTAAGTTAGATTTATTATTTTAACTGTTTTGTTTGTTTGGCTGCCCTATGGTTATTATCTGGCAATAAATAATTTTCATGATTAAGCTGGTTGCTTTTCTCTCTCTCTCCCTCCTCCACCCCCACTGCCCCCCGGGGGTGTTTTTTGTTTTCCTCATTCACTCTGCAGCAACGCTCCTCGTACCTAAGCTAAAAGATTCCTGCAGCGACCAAAAATCCTTCATGAGAATCCTACCTGAAAATCATCAGGAGTCAAGTGACTTTTCACATGTTTTCCTGCCAGTTCCAGATATTTTTCAGAAGATGACCCCATAAAAAGGAAAATGGCCAAAATGGAAAATAATATAAACAATGTTTCAAAAAGTTAGACAAGTGGTACAGTATTATGGGTTATTCGTATAAAAAGAAGGGAAGAAGAGAGGTCAAGAAAGTAAAAATACTGTTGAGTTCAGAGTTATGAAATAGCATTCTTTAGTAAACCAAAATATAATATTAAGAGAGGAAGTTTTATAAAGGATCAGAATACAAGGTCAGGAGGTCATTGGAAATGGGCTGGAAGTTGTATTCCAGTCAAAAGCAAATCTATTTCACTTGTTATATGGTAAGTTTGCCCCAAATTTTCTTTTATATTATTCTTCTACGTTTTTCTGCACACAGAGACAGGTGATGAAGAACATAATTTCAAGAAATCAAAGAGGTGTGAAACAATTATTTAAGTGCTGAAAGTTCTTTGACTTTATCTACAATGAATCAGCTTCATATCTTGATAGATCTGAAGTTTTGTGCACCATGTGAAGAAAATGGAGGGTCTAGGACATGTGTAATAGACAGGGCTTAAATTCTCAGACAGTATTTCCCAGAGCCCTCCATGCCCTCCTCCCCCGCAACATGCTATAAAAACACCGTGGGGGGGAGGGGGGTGTTTGAAAATATTTACCGGAGTACCGCTCCAGACAGCTCCACTGAATTTAACAGACATTAGCATGTGATGCTATATTCTTTGGCAATTTCTGTAAAAGGAAAATAGTGCAAACTATACCTATGATCCTGATATTGAATGTGCCATGCTGAACCTGCTGCACTTGTACAGAGCCCCTTGGATACATTTGCACAGCCTGCAGAATTGAGCATCCCAGCCCAGGTAAACAAACTCGGGCTAGTGGGGCTCACACTAGTGTACTAAAAATAACTATGTAGACAATGTTTTGAAGTGGCATCTCAAGCTTCGAAGCCCACCCCATTTTCTAGGCTTCAGACCCTGAGCTCCAGCCCAAGCCGCAATATCAAACTGTTGTCTACACAGCTATTTTTAGTGAATTAGTGTGAGCTCCTCTAGCCCAAGTCTGTCAACATGGGTTGGGAGGCTCACTCCTGCAGGCTGTGTAGACAGACCCTATAAGGTTTCAAAGGGGTCTGCCCAACCAGGGGTCTTGAGAGTTCATCTATTTTTAGTAGTAGGTCCTATCATATGTTAAAATAAGTGACAATTTTCATTTGTTCTCAATGCAAAATTACTCATCAGTAGATTGTTCTAATTACACAATTTCTTCATTATGTGAACATATAACATTTAAAATGCTATCAGCAGAATTCTGATTTTCAAAACAATTTGCTTGATATTAACTATTTACTAAATCAATTTATATATCTTCAATTTTGTTTCCTTAAGCATGCATCCTTAATACTGCATTAATGAAATGAAATCTTAAAGACATGGCAGGAAATATGATTATATTTGGATTAATGTTACTATCAGACCCTTAATGATAATTCTTCCACAATACTACTGAGGTGGAAGTCAAACAGCTTAATGGGACTAAATTAGGGGGCTCAGACAATTTCCATCCAAGAATATTAAAGGAACTGGCACATGAAATTGCAAGTCCAATAAGAAGGATTTTTAATGAAACTGTAAACTCTGGGGTCATACCCAGTGACTTGAGAATTGCTAATACAGTTTCTATTTTTAAGAAAGGGAAAAAAGTGATTCAGGAAACTACAGGCCTGTTAGTTTGACCTCAATTGTATGCAAGATCTTTGAACAAATTTTGAAAGGAAAGTAGTTAAGGACATAGAGGTGAACAGTAATTGGGATAAAACACAACTTGGTTTTATAAAAGGTAGATCATGCCAGATGAACCTCGTCTCCTCCTTTGTCTAAATAATCAGTTATCTTCTCAAAGGAAAAGCAGTAGATCTAATCTACCTGGATTTCAGTAAGGCATTTGATATTGCTCCACATGGGAAATTATTAGTTAAATTGGAGAAGATGGGGATTAATATGAGAATTAAAAGGTGGATAAGGAACTGGTTAAAGGGGAGACTACAATTGGTCATACTGAATGGTGAACTGTCAGGCTAGATTTCCTCAGGGATCGGTCTCGGGACCAATCTTATTTAAACATTTTTATTACTGACCTTGGCACAAAAAGTGAGAGTGTGCTAATAAAATTTGCAAATGACACAAAGTTGGGAGGTATTGCCAATATGGAGGAGGAAAGAATATCATACAAGATCTGGACAACCTTGTAAAATAGGAGTAATAAAAATGGGATGAAACTTAATAGTGCAAAGTGCAAGGTCATGCATTTAGGGACTAACAACAAGAATTTTTGCTATAAGCTGGGGATGTATCAGTTGGAAGTGACAAAGAAGGAGGAAGACCGGGGTGTACTGGTTGATCACAGGATGACTATGAGCCATCAATCTGCTGTGGCTGTGAAAAAGGCTAATGCAGTCCTATGATGCATCAGACGAGGTATTTCCAGTAAAGACAGGGAAGTGTTAATATTATACAAGGCAGTGGTGAGACCTCATCTGGAATAGTGTGTGCAGTTCTGGTCTCCCGTGTTTAAGAAAAATGAATTCAAATTGGAACACATGTTCAGAAAGGCTACTAGGATGATCTGAGGAATGAAAAACCTACCTTCTGAGATGACACTCAAAGAGCTTGGCTTATTTAGCTTATCCAAAAGATGGCTGAGGGGAGATAGGATTGCTCTGTAAAAATACATCAGAGGGATATACTAGGCAGGAAGCAGAGTTATTTAAGTTAAGTGCCAATGTTGACACAAGAACAAATGGATATAAACTGGCTGTCAAGTTTAGGCTTGAAATTAGGTGAAGGTTTCTAACCATCAGAGGAGTGAAGTTCTGGAACAGCATTCCAAGGGGAGCAGTGGGGGCGAAAAAACTAACTGGCTTCAAGACTGAGCTTGATAAGTTCATGATGGGGATGGTCTGATGAGACTGCCTATAATGGCATGTGGCCCATCAGTGACTGACAGTAGCAAACATCTGTAACAGCCAAAGATGGGACACGAGATGGGGAGGGCTCTGAATTATTACAGAGAATTCTTTCCCAGGTGCCTGCCTTGTTGATCCAGCCTACATGCTCAGGGTCTAACTGATTGCCATATTTAGGGTCAGGAAGGATTTTTCCCGTGGGTCAGATTGACAAAGACCCTGGTAGTTTTTTGCCTTCCTCTGCAGGATGGTGCATGGGTCACTTGCAGGTTTAAACTAGCATAAATGGTGAATTCTCTATAACTTGAAGTCTTTAAATCATGATTTGAGGACTTCAGTAGCTCAGCCACAGGTTATGGGTGGGTGAGGTTCTGTGGCCTGCAATGTGCAGGAGTTCAGACTAGATAATCATGATGGTCCCTTCTGACCTTAAAGTCTATAAGTCTATGAATGTATTTATCTAGAAATATATTCATAACTAGTGCTTGAAAATGCTGCCTACATTCAATGCCAAGTGTTACAATTATGAAAAACTTGTTTTTTTTTGCATTTCCTGACAAAGTTTTTGTTTATTCCATTTTTGTTGGTGCATGTCATTAAAAAATAAATAAATAAACAAACTTACATTATGGGGTCAATAAACACCGGAAAGCACTTAAGTCCATCTCTATGTAGTATTGCACTTAAGCCTTTGCTTAATTGTCAGCATGTGATTGTGTCCCATTGACTTCAATGGGATTTAAGCACATGCTTAAAGTGAAGTACATGATCAAATGCTGTCATTAATGGATTTATTTTTCCTGAACTGGGGCCTTAATACAGTCCATATAGTAATATTATGAAGCTGTTACAAGTCTTTTCCACTCGCAGTTAAAGTGTATGTTAAACTAGTAGAAATCAGTGTTTACTGTAGTCAAACCACCCAGCACTGAGAACTCCCGTGACCATACCAGCTAAGAAAGGATGAGCCTAGACAGTCCTTGGACAAGAGACCTCCAAGGAAAATCCAATTCATATGAAAGAGGTACTAGTAAATCAATAAAAAGCAACGCTCTGCCAATTGCAGATTGAACCGTCAGGGGGTACTGTGCTGCGAGATGGTGAGGGCTTTTATTTCTTTATTTTTAAGATGTGACCAAACTGATGTCCAGATGAGCTTTGGTCCTTTAATTTCTCATGAAACTACTTGAAATAATAGGAACAACAACCTTAGCATTCTGGCCACATTCTACTTTGGGCAATTATATTGTGCGGACCTAAATTCCCCCTACCTTTTAAATTGGATGTGGTATAATTAGCTTGCCCCATACCCTAAACTTTGATAGATCATGAAAAAAATGGCCCTTAATGCAGCATTTTGGTCTTAAACTTCACAGAGAAGTAGGAGGAAACTGCTTGATTTTAAAAGAATTATCAGGTTTTCAGATCAGCAAAGTGAAAATTTTCCTGATTGCTTCTTAAACCCCATTTTAGAGTACAAATGAAGGAAGGGGCTGTATGCTACAGAGTAAGGCCTTGTCTACACTACGAGAGTAGTTCGATTTTACTTAAATCGAATTTTTGGAATCGATATTGCAAAGTCGAACGTGTGTGTCCACACTAAGGACAGTAATTCGACTTTGTGAGTCCACACTAACGGGGAAAGCGTCGACATTGGAAGTGGTGCACTGTGGTCAGCTATCCCACAGTTCCCGGAGTCCCCGCTGCCCATTGGAATTCTGGGTGGAGCCGCAAATGCCTTCTGGGTAAAAAAAAAGGTGTCCAGGGTGCTTTTGGGTAACTGTCGTCATCCGTCCATCACTCCCGCCCTCCCTCCCTGAAAGCGCCGGCGGGAAATCAGTTCGCGCACTTTTCTAGTCAGTGACAGCGCGGACGCCACAGCACTGCGAGCATGGAGCCTGCTGCAACCATCACTGCAGTTGTGGCCGCTCTCAACGCCTCGCAACTTATCATACACCTTTCCCTGAGGCAGATGCAGAAAAGTCAGGCGAGGAGGCTACGTCAACGCGGTGATGGCCTGAAGTCTGAGAGTAGCACAGACCTCTCAGAAAGCAGGGGACCCAGCGCCGAGAACATCACGGTGGCAATGGGTCATGTTGATGCCGTCGAAAGGAGATTCTGGGCACGGGAAACAAGCACTGAGTGGTGGGACCGCATAGTGCTGCAGGTCTGGGATGAATCCCAGTGGCTGCGAAACTTTCGCATGCGGAAGGGAACTTTCCTGGAACTTTGTGAGTTGCTGTCCCCTGCCCTGAAGCGCAATGACACCCGGATGCGAGCAGCCCTGACTGTCCAGAAGCGAGTGGCCATAGCCCTGTGGAAGCTTGCAACGCCAGACAGCTACCGGTCAGTCGCGAACCAGTTTGGGGTGGGCAAATCTACCGTGGGGGTTGTTGTGATGCAAGTAGCCAAGGCAATCGTTGATGTACTGCTGCCAAAGGTAGTGACCCTGGGAAACGTGGAGGCGATCATAGATGGCTTCGCAGCGATGGGATTCCCAAACTGCGGTGGGGCCATAGATGGAACTCACATCCCTATCCTGGCACCGGAACACCAGGCCAGCCAGTACATTAACAGAAAGGGCTACTTTTCCATGGTGCTGCAAGCACTGGTGGACCACAGGGGACGTTTTACCAACATCTACGTGGGATGGCCGGGCAAGGTTCATGATGCTCGTGTTTTCAGGAACTCTGGTCTGTTTAGACGGCTGCAGCAAGGTATTTACTTCCCGGACCACAAAATAACTCTTGGGGATGTGGAGATGCCTATAGTCATCCTCGGGGACCCAGCCTACCCGCTAATGCCCTGGCTCATGAAGCCCTATACTGGCGCCCTGGACACTGAAAAAGAACTCTTCAACTACCGGCTGAGCAAGTGCAGAATGGTGGTGGAGTGTGCTTTTGGCCGTCTCAAGGGGAGATGGAGAAGCTTACTGACTCGCTGTGATCTCAGCGAAACCAATATCCCCATTGTTATTGCAGCTTGCTGTGTGCTCCACAATCTCTGTGAGAGCAAGGGGGAGACCTTTATGGCGGGGTGGGAGGTTGAGGAAAATAGCCTGGCTGCTGATTACTCACAGCCAGACAGCCGGGCGATTAGAAGAGACCAGCGGGAAGCGCTGTGCATCCGGGAGGCTTTGAAAGCAAAGTTCCTGAGTGAGCAGGGTAACCTGTGACTTTAAAGTTTGTGTATTGAGAAGCTAAACCTGCCCCCATTTCTTTGCCCAGTTAATGTTGACTATCCTATCCAGTTACATACCCCCTTCACCCCACTTCCAACACACATTTCAAAATAAAAATAGTTCTACTTTGTTAAAGCACACCGTTTTCTTTAATACTGTATTCGCGGGAATTTTTTAAAACTGGGACGCAGACTGTGGTGCGGAGCGGGTGTACTGTAGTGGCGCGAATGCAGCTTCTAAACTCAAGGATTGACAGGCTCCGCTGCGGTGGGATGGTTGTTTCAACGGAGCCTGTCACCCCTCCTGATAGGGACTGTGTGTATGGGGGGGTCTATGTGACTTTGTGGCAGGGGGAGGACGGTTACAGATCCCCTGCTGTGTGGCTCTGTGATCCTGCCTAAGGACCGCCGCTTAAGATCTGTAACTGCCCTCCCCTGCCACAAAGTCACAGAGCAACCCACCCCCCACCACATAACATGAAAACAACCTCCCAGACTAACCAGGGTAACTAGTCACTGCATCACTGCACTATGTATGTGCCCTGCTGCTGTGCCTGCCCCCGACTATATACCCTGCCAAAGGTGACTGTCCTGTCGAATTACCAACCCCCTATCCCCCCCTCCTGCAAAAGAACATGATGGAAACAGTAGTTAACAGAAACGTATTTTTTATTATCAACCAAACATGGAACTGGGAAAGTGAAACTTGGACGGGGGCTTGTGTCAGGCGGGAAGGAAAGAACTTGTCAAATTTTGGGGAATGAGAGCCTTCTGCTGCTCGAGCTCTCTGCAGGGGTGGAGTGAGAGTTAGCAGGGACTCTGCCGCCTCTCCTTCTGTGCACTTTGGGTGAGGGGAGTATGGGACTTGGTGGCGGGGGAGGGCGGTTAGAGATGGACTGCAGCGGGGCTCTGTCCTCCTGCCTCCGTTCCTGCAGAACATCCACAAGGCGCCGGAGCGTGTCCGTTTGCTCCCTCATTAGTCCAAGCAGGGTTTGAGTCGCCTGCTGGTCTTCCTGACGCCACCTCTCCTCCCGATCCATGTTGGCTTGGTGCATTCGGGTCAAGTTCTCCCGCCACTGGGTCTGCTGTGCTGCCTGGGCTCTGGAGCAGGCTATAAGCTCCGAGAACATGTCCTCCCGTGTCCTCTTCTTCTTATGCCTAATCCGCGCTAGCCTCTGGGAGTGTGATGACAGGCTAGGTTGTGAGACAGTCGCAGATGGGGCTGTGGGAATGGGAAAAAGGGAGTGAATTCCTCAGAAAGATAAATGTAGTTGTGAACAAAGAACATAGTCTTTCTCTGTTAACAAGACCATGCACAGCACCTATCACATGCGCACTCAGCACAAGGTCGAATTCTCGGCCTTCGCATTCAGTGCCTGGGGTCTTGCACAGCACATTTGAGAACCGTGTCAGGACAACGGAATTTCTGTTGCAGGCAGACATGGTAAGCCGTAGACTTGTGGCAGCTTAAAACTTTAATATTAGCAATGGCCTCATTTCACATTGAAATCAATGTCAGTCCCTGCTGCCAGCAATTCGGCAAGCAGGAAGTCTGCTCCTGTCCCACACCCTCGCGGCTGTCCCCGGGAACGATCCCTTTCGGCTGCCCCTCTCCCGCCTCCACCGCGTGGCTGCAAACCAGCGGTTACAGTTCTGTAAAGGAACGGCAAAGCAGTCCCAACACTAACATTCCCCTACCTCATTCAAAGCAGGTCATCATGAGCGACATCACCCTCATGAGGATCTCTGACAGCGAGAAAGAGAGAATGCTCCGGGAAAGCCTGCAAAGACCAGGGCCGTATGCCGCCATGCTGTGCAGAGCAATGATTCCAGAGTACTTGATAGTCTCGTGGCGTGGCAACGTGTCCTACTACGGAGGACCCAATAAGGCCGCTCTCCCCAAGAACCTAATGCAGCGGATTTCCAATTACCTCCAGGAGAGCTTCCTCGAGATGTCACAGGAGGATTTCTGCTCCATCCCCGGACATATAGACCGCATTTTACTGTAGCTGCTGTAGCAGTGACTAACCAGTAGAGCGGCTTGGGCAGGACAATCATGCAAAACCGGACATTGCTAGATTTTTTTTCAATAGTTGCACTGCCCATGACTGAACCGTTAAGCTAATCAAACTAATCATGAGAAACCCATTTTTTAAATTGTTAATATTCCTGTTCTGTTACAAATAAATGTTTAGATTTTTACAACACTTACTGGCTGATCCTTCCCCAGATTCTGTGTCCGGGGTAACGGCTGGGGAGGGTTGGTAGGGGATCTCTGTAAGGGTGATGAAGAGATCCTGGCTGTCGGGGAAATCAGCGTTGTGAGCGCTGTCGACTGCCTCGTCCTCCTCATCTCCTTCCTCATCTTCCCCGTCCGCTAACATGTCCGAGGATCCAGCCGTGGACACTATCCCATCCTCAGAGTCCACGGTCACTGGTGGGGTAGTGGTGGCGGCCGCACCGAGGATGGAATGCAGTGCCTCGTAGAAACGGGATGTCTGGGGATGGGATCCAGAGCGTCCGTTTGCCTCTTTGGTCTTCTGGTAGCCTTGTCTCAGCTCCTTGATTTTCACGCGGCACTGCGTTACATCCCGGCTGTATCCTCTCTCTGCCATGTCTTTAGAGATCTTCTCGTAGATCTTTGCATTCCGTCTTTTGGATCGCAGCTCGGAAAGCACGGACTCATCGCCCCACACAGCGATGAGATCCAAGACTTCCCGATCAGTCCATGCTGGGGCCCTCTTTCTATTCTGAGATTGCACGGCCATCACTGCTGGAGAGCTCTGCATCGTTGCCAGTGCTGCTGAGCTCGCCACGATGTCCAGACAGGAAATGAGATTCAAACTGGCCAGACAGGAAAAGGAATTCAAATTCAAATTTTCCCGGGGCTTTTCCTGTGTGGCAGTTCAGAGCATCCGAGCTCGTACTGCTGTCCAGAGCGTCAACAGAGTGGTGCACTGTGGGATAGCTCCCGGAGCTATTAGCGTCGATTTCCATCCACATCTAGCGTAATTCGACATGGCCATGTCGAATTTAGCGCTACTCCCCTCGTCGGGGAGGAGTACAGAAGTCGAATTAAAGAGACCTCTATGTCGAACTAAATACCTTTGCGGTGTGGACGGGTGCAGGGTTAATTCGATGTAACGGCGCTAACTTCGACATAAACGCCTAGTGTAGACCAGGCCTAAGATAAAAGACAACACAATGCCAAGAACAGAAAGGAGACAATGAAGACCAGAGAGGGGAAAAGGAAGGAGGGGAGACTTTGGCTGTAAAGTGAAGTATCAAGCCAAAAGAAAGGGGTCTAGTTACTGAATCATCAACACGTGAAGCACCTGCATGCTCTTTGTCTGGCTCCTACTCATAAGTTAAGGATAACACTGCTTAAGCTTGAGAGATCTGGCAAGATCACAACTTGCGATAGTTGGAAGAACAGTAACCATGGATTTCAATCAGTACATCATATGACCATCTCACTAAAGAACATCTATTTCCTGTGGAGTTCATAAATGCCTCTTTTATTATTAAAACCCACACTGTAAAGTTATGTGAGGATTAATAAGAAATCTTCTCTTTGAATAAAATGCTGGTTTAATTTTCAGTCATTAAGAGCAACCTCCTTCATTGACAAATGGCTTTTCCTGTGCCAGATACCTGCATTTGTGCTGTCCCCAGTTCTAGTTATTAGCATAATTTGTTGCAATTGACTTAAATCCCATTTCCCCATGAGCTTCATTGGTTGGTATATTCTGGGAAGGCATCAAATGCTTGTCTTTTTCAATCAAATTTCTGTGTATGAATTAAAATTTTGGTGGCTCTGATCCCTCCTAATTAGAAAGATGTGGGAAGTCACAGAGAGAAACACGAGGTATTCATGCTGAAAAGAACTAGCCCTGCCACTGTTTACTCACGCATGGGGTTAATCCTGCCATCACCAATTTGGCAGACACATGGCTGCCCCAAAGGAACGGATATTGGGGGGAAAAATGAATATTGTGGATACCTCATTTCCATTAAGTCTGTCACTAATGGTTTGCTGACTTGCCTACCAACTTCAAGTGTAAGCAGAAGGAGCAGCTCCGACAAAAGTAGTAAAATGAGTACGATTTTCTGTTTTTCCTCATTTCAAAGGGATTTCCCACATAATAAGCAATGTGAAGATAGGCCTTTTAAACAGAAAGAATAATTTTTAATTAAAACACACTGAAGACAGATTTGGTTAGGGAAGAAAGCATTTATTTTCTATTTAATGTCTCAGTGCCTTTATAAGAACAAAATTAGAAAACTCTTTCGCTAGAAAAGCTTCTTTCACTCCATAAAGAAATATTAATATTCTCCCCTACTTGACAAAAGGCTTTTGGTACTGGTACAGTGGTTAAATTTATAGTACTATCTATATTCTTACAGTTTACTTCACATTTTTCAGATTGCTAACCAAATGCATGCTTAGGAGAAAATTACAATGGATTATACAGAGTGATAAATATCCTATCTATCTTCTAACACAGCAGGTCTGCTCTCTGTACATACTTAAAGTGATCTCTGTTCACTTTTTTGACAAAGCTAAGTTTTTATTGCACTGCATACATGTTAGCGCTACAGAGCTAACACTACTCTAGTCTAGCACATGAATGCTTGGGAATTATTATCAGTGTTCTAATTCTGGAACATTGATTACTTATGATACATAAGCCAGAAAACACTCACCTTGCTAACAGATCACAGGCATACTATGCAGAACTTAAAAACGGAGAAGATTTGAAATCGAGAGCATTAGTCCACGCCAAGTTACTTCAGCCAGTGTTTTTTTGTTGTTGCTCTCTCCCTGTCATCTGCTGCTCCTACTCCACTCCTCCCTCCCCCCACCCAGGGTTTCACCATTCTTCACCAACTTAAAACCAACAAGATATTTTGCTCAGTTTTCTAAAACACTTACTCTTGCAAAAGAAACAGAGTAAGTTGTTGGATCCAAAACTCATTGCCTATTTCAAGAAAATTTACTCAAGCCTTTCCATAAGATAAGTTGTGTTATAATAGTTAAAGAAGCAACACGAAAAAAGAAAGAGCTAACATTACAAACAGTATGCCCTGGCAACTTAGGCTATATCTACACTAGCATTTTTGTCGGTCAGAGGTGTGAAAAAACACCCCCTGACTGACAAAAATTACACCCACAGAAGTGCTGGTATGGACAGCACTATGTTGGCAGGAGACACTCTCCCGCCACTCATTGGGGGTGGTTTTATTATGTTCATGGGACAGCTCTTTCACGTCAGCATAGAGTGGCTACATGGGAGACTTTACTGCAGCACAGCTGCAACGGTACAGCTGTGCCATTGTAAGGTATCTAGTGTAGACGTAGCCTAAGTCTCGCTTAGGACTCTCTTTTTACTATTGGTTATACAACAAAGTGCTTGGTGATAAACTACCTTAATGGGTGATTTATACACCCTTTTACAAAGTAGTATGGATTTAGCCATATGACATCCCTTAGTGCAAGGAACAGCACCTCACTACTCATCTTTCCAGATCATTAAAAGTATTTATTTACAGTTGTTTTCTCTCTCTTTCCTGCCCCATCTTTCATAAATTCAGAACATACTAATTTTAAAAGTTTTTCCCGCTAAATATTCAAGAGACCCAAAAACAGCTGGCATTTTTTAAATTGCTGCTTCCCTCTAGTTACTTTTATATCTGCTAATACTTAGTTCCAACATTTCAGTTAATTGCCTGGGAACTAATCGAAGTAGTAACTCCTCCCTTATCCATCTGCAATCAAAGATAGCTTTAACTGCCATTCTGACAACATCATCGTTTTTCAAATGTTTTCAGTAGCTGTCTTCTGCCTCTTGAATCAAATTCAAACTTTTCTGTACTCATCTTTAAGGTCTTGCACAGCTCAGCTTCCACTTACTTCTCTTTTCACTTCTCCCTTGTTACTTCATGTACCTAACTGGCACATTTAACTATCTTTCCCTTACCTCCCTCATCCTCATTTCATCATGCAATTTTTCCAGGTGGACTCACTGGCACATCTATAATTCCCTTTCTGATCCAGTTGTCCTCCCTTTCCTGAAGGCCTATAAGTCCTAGTCTCACCTCAATGCCAGCTAAGCAGAAACAAGTTTTAGGAAACCCTCACAATGCATATATTACTAACCAAAGTAATCACAGAGTCCTATTGTTGCTTTCCCCTTTCCCTTCGCATCTCCTTCTCCCACAGCATGTTGTCCAACTTCTCTTGACATGCAATATTTTAACTCCAATTGTAAGTTCCTCACGATATTATCATCTATTTCTCTAAAATGCCACACACAATATCACTATATAAATAAACAACAATTAAATACAGGACCTCTTCTTGCAAACCCTTAATCTTGCAAGTTATCCCACTGAAATCTATGAAACAACTTACAGGCTCAAAAGAGAAGTTGAGAAAACTCTTTAAAAGTGAATTCAGCTTTCAAAGCCAAGAGGTGGCAAGCATAATTTTATCAACAATTTCCTGAGATGAAGAAGTCTCGGTTTCCGAGCAGACTGCTTTATTTCTTAGAGTAGAAGCCCTCCCTCTGTTACTAACTCTTGGTGTGCATAACAATAACTGTATTCTAATTTCTATAAGCATAAATAGACTAAGTTGTCAGATTTTTTCTTACATGCTTGATACATAAAAAGTGCAACTAGAAAAGGGGAAACTTATAAAACTGTAGAAGTTATAGGTGGAAAAGACCTAGGCTGTTTATGCCTCAAGCTAGCAAAGCACATTACAGGGCTACACAAGTTTAAATATAAACACATGCTTACATGTTTTTTCTGAAGTAGGGTTCATATCCATTTCCCTGCTCATTCAAATGTCTGCTATATCCAAAGTAAGAATTTTGCTAACTCCAAGATACATTGAAGCTTAGCAGCAGTACAGATTTGTGTAAACTGCAGATGAATAGCAGTTGGTGGTATTCAAATACTGACAATACGCATGGCAAGAAGAGCTCCAAATTTCTTTGTCCACAGATGTCATGGTTAGTTTTGTCAGGATATAACTAGAAAAACATTCCAAAAGTCTTTGAGCAGAGGACACATGAAGCTCAGAGACAGGTAAGGAAAACTTAGAATTTGTGTCATCACACATTAGGCATTCTTTTTTGGTCTTGTGGCACCTTTGAGACTAACAGAAGTATTGGGAGCATAAGCTTTTGTGGGTAAGAACCTCACTCCAATACACTCCCAATACTTCTGTTAGTCTCAAAGGTGCCACAGGACCCTCTGTTGCTTTTTACAGATTCAGACTAACACGGCTACCCCTCTGATACTTGATTTTTTGGTCTTGGCTCAGAAGAAAATACACACTACAGTGGGTGTACTATATGGTGTGTGTATGTATGTGTTTGTTCCAAAAACGAATTCTGCATTTCTTTACCTCATTTCATTTTTGAAAATCTATGTGCCAGTGTCCTTGTCACTTCTTGTTAAAACAAAGTCATTAAAAGAAAGAATGGTAAGTGAAATAAAATGAATACCTAGCATCTTGGCAGTGAAAATAATTCCCTTCTCCCTTCGCACCCCACAGTATTTCTAGTACACACTGTATTAGAAATAGAAATAATATCAGAGGCAATATTCTAACTATAAGGCCTTTGCCAGGCAATAGGAAATGAACACAGGAAAATCAGCTGTAGAGAAAAGAAGCTGAGATGCAGGATACAGTGGGAACCATGAAAGGAGAAAGCATAGGTAAGAAAAGGACAGTGTGAAAAACAGGAGAGTTGGGTAATAGAAGAGTAATGTTACAAGCACATTTTAAATTTAAATTTTTCTCTTTCCTTTTCTTTTCCTTATAAAATGCAGATAAAGATATTCGATAATTGCAATCTTCTTTCTAATCTTCATTCCAACCATTCATTTCAAAACTTGACTTAAAAAAAAAACTTTTAAAATCTGCTATCACCTCAAATGTGCAATTTCAAGAGCTGTCATGATTCAGTTAACGACTCCCTTCCCTCGCTCCCCCCCAAAGTAACTTGGACGGAGTGCCAGACTGCTCAGAGAGGGTGTAATCACATTGCCTCTGATAGCTAGACTACAAAGCATATAAGCCCTTTAGTTAAAACAGTAGGAGATTGTGTTTTTGAATGAAACATTGACCAGGTAGTGCAGGCAGCCACAGCCAGCAATCTGAATGACTAACATGACATTTATGTAGCCAAAGAATCAGCCTCCTTAATGTAAGTAACCCATTTGACTGTAAAGTTTCTCGTGCATTTTCATGATGATTTTTAAATACTTTGTTTTTCTTCAAATGAAGGAAGAATGTTCTTGTCGTTAAAGGTAAATTCTAATCCCAGTTCTTCCACGACTATTTGGGGTAAGTCACTTAGTTTTACAAAATACCTAAAATACAGATATTGAATTAAACAACAAAACAGATTTTTAAACATCTAAGTAGACACTTGTCAACACATTGCTCTCTGCTTGGTAGTTAGCCTACATGTGGATGAAATTAACAAACCCACAACTTCACTGCACACTACTGCCTTGTGTTTCAGAATAAAATCTTAAAAGTAATATTTTGAATGATGCAGCAGAGTCCCCTATACACCAGGTCTTTGTGTATACTTGTTTCAGTGGAGTTCTCAGGACTGGATACTACTCTATCTTGACCCAATTCTGGTTGGTCTCTGGTCAATCTAGAGAGGTGTTCAATTAATAAAGGTAATTTAACATTGTAAAATTATTCGGGATACCTTTGGGTAGTCTCTTACAAGGAAGGAGGTCTTGAAATACAGTACTATTTATTAGTTTTAATCCTTACTAAACTAATTATAAGTGATTCTGAATTTAAAGCACCAACACAAATTACCAAAGCCACACCCAAACCCCGACTGCACCCACACCAGCTGGCCCTCCAGACCTTGCCTTCAGGCCCTTGTCCCGCAACCTCAGTTGGCTGAACACCATCCAGCCAATCTGCCTCTGAAACACACCCAGGAAACAATCGGTATGCACTCATGCTTCACACCATCCATATCTTTGCCCTGGTGTTCCGCCCCGATGCCAAGTGGCAGGACCTGCTGACACCTAAGGATGGCTAGGCTGTACTTCACTCTGGTTCTACAGCCCTCCTGGGATACTAGCTGGTGGCATCTTCACGAAATCATGAGCACAGGCGTGTACCTGGCATGGTTCAAGAACTCCTCTGACATCTGTCCTTTCTGTGGCCAGAGGGAGACCCTGGCATACTTCTATGTAAAGTACATCAGAATGCAGACCCTCTTCTGGCTTCTCTAGAACCGCTTACGGAAATTCTGGCTGCACTGTCTTCCACGCCTCCTTATCCTAGGACACCCCATCCACGGGCCCACAAAGTCACAAGACCTCATAATCAACCTCCTCCTAGTGCTGGCCAAGTCAGCCATCCATCACAGTAGGAGAAGGAAGCTGAACGGGGCGGGGGTGCTCTGTGACTGTGTGGCCTAATTCCGGTCCCTTATCTGCTCAAATCTCTAGGCAGAGTTCCTCTGAAGAGCATCCACTGACTCCTAAGACTCCTTTGAGGAGCAGTGGGAGCTGTCTGGTGTTCTCTGCTTGGTGTGTCCCCGTCCCACTCCGATCCCTCATTACGTCACTCCTGATCCTGTTTTATTCATTTGTTGTCCACTTGATGCCAGTGGTTCCTCATTCTTAATTGAGGGGGAAGGCCTTTTGTTTTGGGTAGGCCTACGCCTGCCCACCCTAGGTGCTTCAAACAGTACCCACACCAACTCTGAAAAAGTCTGAATCCAAACTTGGCAGGTTTACTACCCAGGCACTTCCTTAAAAAATAACTGGGCAGACACACAGATTAAGGACACAACTCTGGAACCAATGCACACCCTAGTGAGCACCTAATCACTCAAGTAGTCTCACTGGGTTTCCAGTGAGAGGGCTCCACAATATGGCCTAGAGAAAAATAAACTAAACAAACCAAAAATAATAGGTTGGGTTTATAAACAACAAATCATGTTGAAAACTTGATCGTTTTTTATTGAATTGCAAAATTAATAGATATATAAAAAGAATTAGTCAAGCAATTTTTATAGGGCCTCACAAAATGTTAACTTGAAGTTTAAATTATATTTGTCTTAGATATAAGGCCTGTTACATGGCTTGAAAGCTAGACAAAGGATTGCAAAGAAAAGGATAACACACTCCCCAAGACAGCAGCAGTAGAACTTCAGAGAGTTAGTGTGATTTGGGAAGGGCATAGAGGTGAGACTAACCCACTCTGGGTCCTCTGAGTGGAGGAAGCCAGCAGTAAGTGAGATCTGCTGATGGCAATTCTCCAACTTTACCTTTTGCCCTTCACCTCTGTGCAGCACAGGAGCTTTTTAAACCTGTCTTACAAAAAAGTCTAAAAAAAAGAGGAGAATTTGAGGAAATAGGGTTGAATCAAAGTGCTATTTCCTTTGATGCAATTTCAATAGACTCCCACAAGAAAGTCATAGAGCAACACCTGACACAGCATAAGTGTGTTATGTTGCAATGTCCAGTTCAATGTATGTAAATATGATGCAACATCTCTCAATTCCCATGTCTCATCCTCTCCCTCCTCATTCACCCTTTTCTGGGTGGTATCTTCAAAGTTTCTTGGTGGTGGTAGTGCAAGGGGTCTGTACACTCTGAGATCATGGTCCTTCGTTCAATGCTCTGGCTGACACACACACACACACACACTATTAGCCAGTGCAGAGAGTTCTCCTGCAATTAGTACTCTGCTTGCTGGTGTAGGAGTGGAAAATGGCCCAGAAGTCATAGCAGATGCCAAATCATGCTGTTATGCCCTATGGTTGAGTGTCAACATTCTGTTGCCTTGCACAGAAACATGCTATATAGATACTTACACGGGTAGGTGCTCATGAATATACGGTGAGCAAATTTCACACTCTCAATCAAATAATGAAAACACGCTGATAACACACTGCAATATTCCAGACCTCATTATAAATTTTTAGTTGACAAAAAAAGAATAAAGAGGAACTATGTAACATAATCAAATCTCCCCCCAGTAAACAATAAATTACTTATATTTATACCAAATAGAGCAAAATGCGGCCAGAAAAACAAAGATAAAATGTGATATCAAAATTATGTTCTGGACAAAGGCTAAAATGTTAAGTAGAGCACCTGTTTGTGTGCAAAGGTCTTGTATGAAAGGGGGGAAGACACAACAAAACAGTACACAGGCTTTTACAAGATGTGTTTTTTGCAAGGACTATAATACATGTTTTTAATCTATGAAACATCTGGGACCAAAAAATCAATTTGTACCATTTTTTAAGATAGAATAGTTTTAAAGTTTGTAATCCAGTTTCTATAATATAAATCTGCACAAAACTAACAGCACAGGGCTTTAGGCTTTTTCTGGGAATATAAAATATGCAGAATCCTACCAGGCCATATTGCCATGGGCTGTGTTGTCAAGGTGACAGAGTAGCTCCAGGGTTTGAGTGTTGCTTGATGAATCATCAGGGGATTCATGACTGCCTGATTCCAATTCCTTCGGCATCCTCCAAACAGCCGCACATGTCATGACTTTACTGTCTGAAGCTAAGCAACAGAGGATAATGTCAACAGATCATTGTACAGGAGACATACTGTATACATGCATCAACATCTATGCAAATCTTTAAGCAATGCACATCTGCTGTTTGAAATATTTAAAATATCATATTAAGCTGAATTCAAAGAACATACAACACAGATAAAGGCACAGACCTCAAGTCAGCAATCAGTTCACCGCAGAACTCACAATTAGCATACATTTAACCCACTTTTCCATGGTTTAAAGCCAAAATTCAGTTCTGATGAAAAGAGATTTTCCAAGCCCCATTCCCCATATGTTCCTTTCAATTAATGTTAGAAATGAAAATGACTCCTTCTCAAGTGTATAGTTTGCACCTTAACAGTAATAGTTTAGCCACAATTTTAAAATTTCTTCATGTGGATTTGCTGGGTTATCCCCAGTTTGCATGTATGGCACTAAGTCACATCCTTTGCTGTGAAAGACTGTTTAGCAAAAAGAGTTCTCCTCTAAACATATATGCATTCAAATTCGTCCCTTTAATTCCAGCTGTGTAAACAGTGTTTCCAAAAAAGACAAATACAAGATTTATTTTTATTTTTAAAAAAGCAGCAACAGCTCTTTAAACCCCTTTATGTTTAAATTTGCCTTTTAAAAAAATGATGATGTAGCAAAATATAGGTGTAGCTATGAAAGCAGCCTATCAGCACTATAGGGGAAAGAATTTTGCGCGGCCCATCTTCATTACCCTGCACCGTGTGTAGCAATTTGCATTAGTGCAAAGTGGGTGTAAGCATTACTAGATCAGAATGGCAATAATTTGCGACCACTTTGCACTGGTGCAAATTGCTATGCAACAGAGAACCTGGTTCAAGGTCAACAAGGGAATAGCACAGGGGTAGGCAAACCTTTTGGCCCAAGCCACATCTGGGAATAGAAATTGTATGGCGGGCCATGAATGCTCACAAAATTGGGCCTGGGGTGTGGAAGGGGGTGAGGGCTCTGGTTGGGGTTGCGGGCTCCAGGGTGGGGCCAGAAATGAGGAGTTCAGGGTGCGGGAGGGGGCTCCAAGCTGGGGCAGAGGAGTTTGGAGGGCGGGAAAGGGATCAGGGTTGGGGCAGGGGGTTGGGGCTCCGGAGGGGGCCAGGGGTGCAGGCTCCGGGCTGCACTTAACTCAAGCGACTCCTGGAAGCAGCGGCCATGTCCCCCTTCTGGCTCCTAAGCGGAACTGCGGCCCGGAGGCTCTGCACGCTGCCCCGTCTGCAGGCGCTGCCTCTGTAGCTCCCATTGGCCGCAGTTCCCGGCCAATGGGTGCTGCAGGTGGGGGCAGTGTGCAGAGCAGGAGCCAGAGCAGGGCCATACTGCTGTTTCCGGGAGCGGCCCCAGACCCTGCTCCCCAGCTGGGGCACCTGAGCGGGGTAAGTCCCAGATCCCACTCCCCAGTGGGAGCTCTAGAGACGGATGAAAATGGCTGGTGGGCCAGATCCGGCCCGTGGGCTGTAGTTTGCCCACCCCTGGAACAGCAGATCAGTACAAGATACTGCTGCACACAAAAATCCTACCATTAATGGCAATAGTAAGGAGACCACTAATAGTAGGGGTTTGGGTTGGGGGGCAGTTTGGGGAAGATTGAATCCCTATTAAAATGGTCTATGTGAAAATCCAATGGGTAAGTAATGGTTACTTTAAAAAAAACATTTTCTTTTGAAGAGTCGCTTTGTATTAGGGACTGAGAGACGAAGGACTTCCCTTTCTGAATACATATGAGTGGTTCTAGTCTGGAGCTATGAACTGAGGTGATTCTGCTGACTTTGAGAATTGAGGGAAAGGAAACAGGAGCAACTGTACTACAAAACAGTATATTGGACTAAGATGTCAGCAACATGGATACAGAAACCAAACAAGTCCATATTACAAAGCAGTTTGAAGCAAATATATAAATAAGGCATACGAACTACTTCCCCAAGGACAGAAAGAGGGTAAGCATTTAATCCAAAATAATTAATAAGAAATAATAAGAAATCTTAGTTATCCATGAGAAACAGGAAAAGTAACTAGATAAAAATTGGATGAAATTAGGAAAGACCAATGGAAGAAGATGATAATCACATCAAAGGAGGAGGGCTGAAGGGGAGGCTTAATTTACTGTGCAGATTTCAGAACTTGTTATCTGGCAAATGTATACACTAGAATTTGTACATGAATTTGGTCGAAGAGGCGATTTGGAATCACGACGGTGTTGGACAATCCCCTTTCGTCTGTTGCTATGCAAACAGACCTGTACTAATTGTAGTGCATGCTGAGTGATTGATCAATATTTAAAACTCACCTAATACTATACCAAATTTGCCACTTCAATTCAATGTCATTACTGAACAACAACAAAAAAAGCAACTCTATATTGCTATTTTTCCTTACCAAATGGTAAAGCAGTGCACCTAACACACTAAGCACCTCCACTATCAGCTATGAGAAAGCATATTGTTAAAGAAAAAAGCAAGCACCTGGAGGCTGTCCCACTACCACCGAGAGATGCACAGAGAACCATGAAAGGTGTAAGCTGCTCAGAAGAGGCCATGGTACATAGACTTTCCAGAGTCTTAGCTAGGGTTAAGATCCATAGTGCCTGTGGGGAGAAAATGGCAAGTGATTTTCAGCTAGATTCTTTTGGGAGGAATTTGGGAAAGTGGTGAGTTTGGTATAGTCTTTGGTAGAAGTGTTGTTGTTGTTGGTTTGTTTTTGTTTTGTTTTTCTGGCAAACTACCTATGACTAAGTTTGTCTAAAGGTAAAGATCATGATAAACTCCTTCTGCCCCCCATCATAGGGTGGGGCAGACCCAGCACATCACCACTTTTTGCTTTAACAAATTTAAACCCTCTTTAACATCACTTAATTTCTTTGTCTGAGTCTACTAGATGATCCACTATTATTATGTATATTATAGTAGTGTAACCCACACACTTTCTGGGTGTGGTGTTCTAGCCCATCTAGTAGCACCAAGACCACTTAGAGAGAATTAAATGAGTTTGCTCTAGAGCCCTAGTTAACAGCCAGTTGGCTTTTAGCTCATGCGGTATAGGCTCATGCACTAAGCTCCAGCAGTCCCAAGTTCGATCCTGCTTGCTGACGACTGGGATCTGTCAGCATTACCGTAGCACCCAAGTGTGCTAGGTACTAAACATACACACAGAAAGGCTCGTCTCTGCCTGAAGAGCTTATAGTCTAAAAAACAGACATTTTGCTGCAATCATCTCCAGACTGCAATGGCTATAAGCAGAAAAGAGTCTACCCTAAATGAGCTGGTTAACTGAGACAGTGCCCATATGCACCTTCATGCTATCTATTATTTACTGAAAAACATGGTGAAGAACAACTGCACTCTGATAATTTCCTGTTCCATGAAACCCAAAGTAGAGATGCTGGCTGTGGAACAGAGGAGTTCAGCAGAGATGGTGATCCAAATTTGAACCCTCTGAAGTTAACCCATACTCTGAACAGGTGAGCAAGACTCAGCAGCCAAGCATCTAAGAAAGAGAATTCTCCTTACCACCTCAATACACCCTCATTTGGTGCCGTATTTCCAGCTGCAGCCAAACCCTGATGCTTTAGAAGATAGCAAAAACAAAACAAAACAAAAACAACACAAACAAAAAAACCCAGAATACACCTGGCCAATTGTGCAAAGGGAAAAATTCCTTCAAGAGCCCTGCAGACAATCAACTTATGCCCTGAAGCATAAGATTTTATTATATGATTTTATTTGATTCATCTCAGCAAAGAAAGTATTTTAAGCTCCGCAAAAGATATCTGGGATCTTAATTTTAACCTCTGAGTATTTCTGCAATGTTGAGTCTAGGGAAGTTAGTGTAACTTGTCAGTTGGAGCCCCACTTAAGCTAGTCTCATGAGTTTGGGATTTCATCAAGACAATGCAAAAGCCAGCACATCACACAGATGCTTGGAAGAGTAAAGGAAAATAATTGCTAATAGCAAAGAAAGCCACCTAAAGACTGGAGGAAGAATTTGAAGCAAGGCAAAGTTATCAAAAAATTTTACCTGCGGTCACCAATAAAAAAAACCACTTAAATTTCAAGTGTGCGCAGTAACTGGGCAGAGATTCTATCTAACTATAGTAACTATAAATGCTGTCAAGACCAAGCTGGAAATGTGCCTCACTACTGTATGCACAGGAGACTCCATTGGGTGGTGAAAGCATAAAGATATATCATACTTCCACATCTTGCAGACTTAGCTATGCCATTCCTTGGAGCCCAGTATACAGTGTCCCTTCTGAGAAGCTGTTTATCTACTTTGATATGATGTATATCAGATTCCATTTGTTCTCCCAAAATGCAAGAGAGGCTTATCTTTTTGAAATGTAATTTGACCAGAATAGATTTACTGTATTAATGGCTGTTATTTTGTAGTACTTACTTGAAGCAGCAATTTTTTTTAACTATTCGATTTTCATCTTAAACTGTTCTAAGCTTTCTACATTAGTGCATATCTTTATAATCCAATGTTAGCATGAAAACTATCAAACACTTACAAGGGGTCCCTCTAGCTGAGAAGTCATTTGTCCCAGTTCACTATGGGTACATCTACACAACCTGTTGCAGCAACCCTCACAGCCCATGACAGACTTGGGCTAGTGAAGCTTGAGCTAGCACTCTAAACATGGCTGTGGAGACAGTGCTTTGAAGTTATGGCTCAGGGTGGATCTCAGGCGCTGGAGCCCGAGCCCAGCAAGCCCAAGTCTGCAGATTAGGGCTAGGAGGCTCGCTGCCACCAGCTGTGTAGATGTACCTAAAGGAGGAAGTAGTTCAGCTATTTAGCTGTCTCTGGTCCAAATTTACAGAAACTGAAATGAGAAACTTCTATCGATTATTTATCAAGATTTAAAATGACCTATTGTGATTACTCCCTCTTCCCCGCTCTATCATGGAATAAAGCATCAATCTCACTGTAATGACAGTATTTCCTAAAATTTAATATTTACTAAAAATGGTCTCCCCAATGCTAAGGAGATGGAAGAATCTGAATTTAAAGGATGGCAACTCTTCACTTTGTAAGGCTAATGCTTTTGTATGCACCTAACAGATACCAAAAGGTCTAAAGCAGAAGGGTGGCTCAGATTTTCATGTGTAAAATGATATAACACTGCACACCAGCTTCACTTCATTTGGAAGTGGCTAGGGAATGAAATCCAGTACGCATCAAAGAGGGGGAGTCTTCTTGGGACTATACAACTGGCTTACATAGTAGATGCACAAAATCCCCAAGCATATCATCTTAAAAGACTTTATTCATAGCTGGAATTAGAAATGCTCATGGAAACTGATGGGCCAATGTCAAGCTCTCATACTATGGTCTATTCTCAAGAATAGTATGTTCCTTGCAAGCCTTACCAGTTCTATTTTTAAATTTTGAAGGTATGTTGAAATTAGATGTTTCGCTGATTTCACTGGTGCAGAACTTAATTCAGAGCACCTTTCATCTTCCCTTACACTCATTTTAATGTACTTATATACAGCTAACAATTCATTCCCAGAGGTGTGAAACCAAAATGGAATTCTCATGGCCAAACACTGACGTCATTTTAGGTATGCCTAGTCTAAACCCAGGTTAAATTTCCCTTTTATATAAGGTATTTAAAAACAGATACTTTTCTCTCTGGTAAAAGAGCCAGGAAGGCCTGGAATAGATTGTAAAGTGTCAACCCGTTATTACAGATGGAGTAAAGTTCTATTGTGGGTCATAACTCCTGAAATCAAATAATCAGCAGCTACAGATCTACAGGAGACTCAGTATAAAATAGCTCCATCTACATATGAACAAGGCTCCCACGGCTACGTTCTCAATGGATATACAACAAGGGGATCACTAACTGTACAGTACTTGCAGAACTGGCCATACATCCATACGTTTCACGCCCAGATTACTGTGGAAGTCTCTCATTACTTTAATAATTTTAAATTTTCCATTCTTACTACTATTGAACAGTATCACTTTAGCCCTTGAATTTGTCTTACACCTACATGCAAATAGAAATGTATATTTCATTATGAAAGATGCCAACCTATGGCGTTCCCTTTGGAGATCTCTGCTACAATCTTAACTCTCCCCAGTTGTGACATGCAAATAGCTTTTTACCACCTTCTCACATACTATCTTTCAGATACAATATCAAACATTTTTTCCTGTAACTTTATACTCATCATGTTACACCAGGGGTCGGCAACGTTCGGCACGCGGCTCGCCAGGGTAAGCACCCTGGCGGGCCGGGCCAGTTTTATTTACCTGCTGACGCGGCAGGTTCGGCTGATCGCGGCCCCCACTGTCCACGGTTTGCCGTCCCGGGCCAATGGGGGCGGCGAGAAGCCGCGGCCAGCACATCGCTCGCCCGCGTCGCTTCTCGCCGCCCCCATTGGCCCGGGACGGCGAACCGCGGCCAGTGTGGGCCGCGATCGGCCGAACCTGCCGCGTCAGCAGATAAATAAAACTGGCCCGGCCCGCCAGGGTGCTTAGCCTGGCGAGCCGCGTGCCGAACGTTGCCGACCCCTGTGTTACACAGTTAAATAATAATTTCTAAGATATTTGACTTAAACCAGAAAATCTTTCTTTCTAAAACTATGTAATTTAATTTTCAATATTTTTATTTTTAGAAAAGTACAAAACAAAAAGTGGACATTTAAATGAATACAGGAGTTATTACTGGTATTAGATAAAAAATACAAACATACAAGGCTATTGCATTGGACCTTTAAGGTTCTTTCTTTTAAGCCACTTAATCATCAGCCACACAGCCATCAGCCACACAGTAAGCCACTTAATCATCAGCCACACTGCTTTCCAAGCAGCCCCTAAGCCTTCCTTAGGCCACACCACATCTACATTAAAGGATTTTACATCCCCATTGGTGGTAGCCCATGTGTAAATATATGGCTATAGTGACTTCTACTGTTTGTTTTTACACTAACACAACCTGCTGACATTCTCTTTGACTAGACACCATTGGAACACCTATCTTCATGAACCTTATGAGGTACACTCAAAAGAAACTACTCTCCTGCTCACCTTAAGAAGTTTGTAGATTAGAGTCCCTCAGTAAAACTTAAAAAGAGGTCTGAAACTCTTACCTTACCAAAACCTCAGTAAATGAGGCAAGGACTTCTACTGAACCTTTGCCAGATTCCCTGCTCATCTTACAAGGCTGGTCCCTTGTCTCACTCACTGTACACCTTGTATACATTTTTCTCTGCAAATCTATATTACCTAAGTGCACACATACAGCGTGGCCTTGTTTAGCTGCACACTTTATAAGTAGAGTGAGAAAACTCAGTGCAAAATATACTGGCATGCACAGAATGCAATTTTCAGTGGCTCACAATTCAGTTAAATCAATACCAATTTTCAGTGGAGTACTCAAAAGCACTTCTCAATGAGGGCTATTTCCATGATATTTCAATTTTCCACCACAACAGCTGCTCCAAAAGAAGTTACAAGAATGTGTTGTAAATATGTGAAGTATCCTATTTTCTCACCCCAAACATGCTCCCTCTTGGACTCCAAAACAGTTGAATAATATTTGTTCCAACTCAAAGTATTTCCCTTTGAGAAGAGGTCAAGGCTGAAAGAAAAAATTGAGTCTAAAAGGTGAACACTTCAGAAAGTTATAATAAGAGTTAATGGAGACATATGTGTAATCTTAGCTACTAGTCTGCTGCTGCTCCTGCTTTACAGTACAGGTTACATACAGTAATCCAGTAGCTCTCAACCTTTCCAGACTACTGTACCCCTTTCAGTAGTCTGATTTGTCTTATGTCCACAAATGAAAAAAAGGTTGAAAAATCACTGATCTAGTTTGACCTCAAGGCCAAAGAGTTTCACCCAGTAATTCCTGCAGTTGAGGGAATTATTCTTCCCTAATATGTAAGCAAATACCATCAGGTCCACAAGTTTACAGACTGGACAGTAATGGTTGAAAGAGAGCCATTTACAATCACTACATAGAAATGGGTTTGTTTGTTTGTTTTGGGGGCTTTTTAAATAGAGTATATACTGAAAACAGCAACAAGCTGAGTCATCGGGGTAAATTTGTATTTGGAAACTTTCTGGAAATAAATATCTTCCTTGATAAACAGCAGCTTTAAAAAAGGGACACAGCATATAATTTCAATGGATATACTGAGAAACTATTTCATATTTAAATGACTGACATGGTAAATCAGAATAGATCCATTAGAAGCAGCTGTAGTCCAGCACACCAATGTGGATAATAAGCATACTGAATTAGAGTTCTCTTCTTATATAATAAGGAAAAAATTACACTCACTGGTGTTCGAACCATAGGTGACTTTCTGAACTTAACAGCTTTAATTTTTAATTTTTTCCTCACACACCATCTTCCTTCCTCCCTCCACCCCATTCTCTCCCATGGCCCGCTCCCACAAAAGTAGCTAGAGACAGAAAGAAATCCAGTTAAGAAAAAAACGGTTACTAACCTTCCAGAACTGTTGTTCAAGATGTGCTGCTCATGTCCATTCCATGAGCTGCCCTTCTACCCTTTGGGGATGGACTGCAGGGATGATTGAAAGGGGGAAGGATTCCATTTGGAGGCCCAAGTGAAACGTCTCCACTTAGCCAAGGAGGCCACCCTTGTGGAGGGTTTTCTGCTACCTAGCAAGATTTTCTTGACCTGCTCCAAGCAGGGTTCAACCATGCAGTAGCCACACTATCAGGTACAGGGAGGCGAGGTTCAGGTGGAGCAACTGGCCTTGGTTCTGCGAGATCAAGTCTGTACGCAGTGGGACCTATAAGTAAGGTTGTTACCGAGAGGCCAGGAGTGTGCCAAACCAATGCTTGCATGTCCACGCCGGGGCTATCAAAATAACCTTCCCCTTGTCCTTCTTGATCATTAGGAGGACTTTGTGAACCAAGAGTATCAGTGGAAAAGCATACACAACAGCCCCTCCATCATGAGAGCAGGAAAACATTGAACAGGAAGCCCTTGCTGAGCCCGCACATGAAGCAGAACTGTTGGCATTTCCTGTTCTGTCTGGTGGCAAACTAGTCCATCAGGGGAGTCCCCCACTTCTGGAAGATAGCATTGACTACCTCTGGGAGAAGGGACCACTCATGGTGAGAGGAAAAAGACCTGCTTAGGTGATCTGCCAATGCATTCCAGTCTCCTGGGAGGTGTGATGCCTCCAAGCGAATGGTGTGCTTCACACAGAAGTCCCACAGTCAGAGTGTCTCTTGACACAGGAACAAGCTTCCCCTTGCTTATTCATGTAGAACATCGAAGCTGTGTTGTCTGTCAAGACCTGCATTACCCTGTCTGACAAAGAGAAAAGGAACACCTGGCAGGCCAAGCATTTCGCCCTGAGTTCCCTGACGTTTAAGTGCAGGGAGAGTTCTTCTTGGGACCAGAGGCCTTATGTTCTGAGACTGCCGACTCCCCAGCCCAAGTCTGAAGTGTCCAAGACTAGAGTCACTGACAGGTATGGGGCAATGAAGGGAAGCCCATTCAACACCGACTCAGGATCTATCCAAGTCAACGATGCCAAAACAGCTGACGGGATCGTGAGAGTCAAGTCCAGGTGGTGCCTGCACAGGACGTAAACTGATGCCAGCCACAGCTGCAGGGGTCTGAAATGCAGCCGTGCATACCGCGCCATGCAAGTACACACTGCCATGTGGACTAGTGACTTGAGGTATACCTGATCGGTCGTGAGCTGATGGTCCTGACTCAGGTGATTAGCTCCGACATAGTTTGGAATCGAGCACTGCCCCTATAAATTCTATTCTCTGTACCAGAACTAGGGTTGATTTCTGCTCATTTATTAGCAGGCCCAGCTCTCAACAGGTGGCCCTTCCTATATCAATGCAGTGCTGCACCTGAGCCTGCGAACGGCCCTTGAGTAGCTAATCATCAAGGTATGGGTATTGTGACAGACCCAGACCAATGGGGTACAGGAGTCTGGTCAAGGGCAAATATACTGGTCACTGGATGAGTAGTTTTCTGTTCCTTGAATGACCAGAGCCGGGGCTGCACTAGAGTAATCAGAAACCTGCTAGAACCAGTTAAGGCAGGCAGGCCAATTAGGACACCTGGAGCCAATTAAGAAGAAGCTGCTAGAATCAATTAAGGCAGGCTAATCAGGGCACCTGGGTTTTAAAAGGAGCTCACTTCAGTTTGTGGTGAGAGTGTGAGGAGCTGGGAGCAAGAGGCGCAAGGAGCTGAGAGTGGGAGGGTGGGCTGCTGGAGGACTGAGGAGCACAAGCATTATCAGACACCAGGAGGAAGGTCCTGTGGTGAGAATAAAGAAGGTGTTTGGAGGAGGCCATGGGGAAGTAGCCCAGGGAGTTGTAGCTGTCATGTAGCTGTTACAGGAGGCACTATAGACAGCTGCAGTCCACAGGGCCCTGGGCTGGCATCCGGAGTAGAGGGCGGGCCCGGGTTCCCCCCAAACCTCCCAATTGACCTGGACTGTGGGTTCTTCCAGAGGGGAAGGTCTCTGGGCTGTTCCCCAACCCACATGGTGAATCTCTGAGGCAAGAAAATCCACCAATAAGCGCAGGACCCACCAAGATAGAGGAGGAACTTTGTCACAGTAGATTTGGATGCCCTGACATCTCAGGTAAGCTGCAACCACTACCATACACTTCATAAAAACCCTTGGGGCTGCTGATAGTCTGAAGGGCAGTGAGGTGAACTGGTAGTGGAGTTGCCCACCAGAAATCAGTGCCCATGGAAGATGGAAACGTGGAAATACGCATCCTTTAAGTCAAGGGTGGCATACCAGTCTCCTGGACACAGGGAGGGAATGATGGAGGCCAAAAGAGACCATCCGTAACTTCAACTTCTTGAGATATTTGTTGAGGTGACGCAAGTCCAGGATGGGCCTGAGGCCCCCTTTGACCTTTGGAATTATGAAATATCGAGAGCAAAACCCCTTCCCTCTCAAATCTTGAGGAACTTCCTCCATGGCTCCCACATGCACTGGGGCTTACATCTCCTCGGCGAGAAGTTGCTTATGAAAAGGGTCCCTGAAGAGGGACAGGTTTGTGCGGTGGAAGGGAGTGATGCATAGAAACTGCAGGGTATATCCAGTTGACACAGTACTGAGCACCCAAAGGTCCAACGCTATGTGGGGCCACGTAGTCTGGAAGGGAAACAAGCAGTCCAAAAATAAAAGGGGGGATGGATCCAGGTATGCAGTCCTTGGGCACACCATTAAAAGACCTGCATAGACCCATCAGGGTATCTACCCAAGCCTGACTGAGAAGCTGAGGCAGAAGGCAAGGGCTGCCAGTGTTTATAGCCCTTCCCCTTCTGTCTATAGGGTTTGTGCCTGTGAGACCCTGAGAACCTGGGAGGCAGTTGTGGCCAGAAATGTTTCCTGGAGGCCATAGGCATGGCCCAGAGAACGTAGCCTTGCCCTTGAATCTTTCAGGCCATGCAGCTTGGCATCCCTCTGTTCAGAGAGCAGCGCATTGCCCTTGAAAGGAAGGTCCTGGACCAACTGCTGCACCTTGTGGGTAAGGCCCGACGACTGGAGCCACGAACATCACCTCATCGTGACCACAGTTGCCACTGTTCTGGCTGCCAAGTCGGCTGCATCCAAGGCTGCCTGGAGAGAGGCTCTGACCAGTCTTGCCTTCCCTCCAGGATGGCAGCAAACTCCTGCTTAGATTCCTGTGGCAAGGAGTTTCTGAAATTGGTCATTGAGTCTGTGATGTTGCACTCCATAATACTTTATAGAAATATGCTTATAAGTGTAAATATGACATAACTGGAATATGTTTTATGTTAGATATGCCATGTAACATATCTTTACAAAAATTATGATCTACTGAATATATTCATCCTATTTGTATGAATGTACCATTTTCCTAGTTGAAGATATGAGCGTTGGCTCTATGCTTGTATTTAAAGTGTTTGCTGTAGGGCACATAAGACAGATTCGGTCAACAGTGTCAAGGTGTTATTCAAGTAATTGGGAGTACTTAACTAACAATGGACTTTGGAAGACGCCAGTCCACATCTGAGCTTCCCTGGGAACTTTCAAACTAACTTGTAAACAATGGCGTTAGCCTGCAAAAAGCTGAATCATTCATAGACATGTGACCTGCCCAGGTAACTGCAAACTCCATCTTGTTGAGGGGATTTTACACAACAGAACAAAGGGGTTTCCACCCACAAGAAAAAGATTATATAAGGCCCTGGAAACCCCTCCATTTTTGTCTTCAGCTAGCTTAAAAGATAGCCTCCTCACCCCAAAGTGATGCCTGAAAGAAACTGTAACGAAGGACAGTAACTATGGGGGTGTGAGTGATTGCTGGACCCAGACTAGGAAGAAGTCTAGTCTGTCAAAGAAGCTTACTGGAACATCTCTGAGGGTGAGATTTACCTGCATTTAGTTTCCTACTGTATTAGGCTTAGTCTTGCGTGTTTGTGTTTTATTTTGCTTGCTTTATTCTGTCTGTTACTATTTGGAACCACTTAAATCTTACTTTTTATATTTAATAAAATCACTTTTTGCTTATTAATTGACCCAGAGCAAGTAATTAATTCCTGGGGGAGCAAATAGCAGTGCATCTCTCTCTATCAGTGTTATAGAGGGCGAACAATTTATGAGTTTACCCTATATAAGCTTTATACACAGTAAAACGGATTTATTTGGGGTTTGGACCCCATTGGGAACTGAGTGTCTGGGTGCTAGAGACAGAAGCACTTCTTAAGCTGTTTTCAGTTAAGCCTGCAGCTTGTGGGGGACATGGTTCAGACCTGGGTCTGTGTTTGAAGCAGACTGGTGTGTCTGGCTCAACAAGACAGGGTACTGAAGTCCCAAGCTGCCAGGGAAAACAGGCTCAGAGATAGTCTCAGCATATCAGGTGGAAGTCCCAAGGAGGTTTCTGTGACCCAACCCGTCACAGAGTCCCACAAATTAAAGTCATAGTTTCCCCAGCGGGGCCTGCTGGTTTGATATGCAGAGCTGTAGGCTGCCTCCCAAAGAAATCCAGTCTCTTGGTCTCTTTATTTTTCAGTGTGGCATGAGCTGCCCCTGCCTGTCCCTTTTGTTTGCTGCCAACACCACCAGGGACTCAGGAGGGGGATGAGAGTATAATTACTCAAATCCCATTGCAGGCACATAGTACTTCTTCTCCACCCTTTTAGATGGGTTTGCCAGAGGGTTTTAACTTACCCCCACTTTAGAGGGGGCCACAAGAGCCAAGATGTCAATTAGGCTGTGGGTGGACTCTTTCAGTTCCTCCACTTCCGGCCCAAGGTTCATGGTGACCCACTTCAGGAGCTCTCAATGAGCCCTAAAATCATCCGATGGCTGGGGGTTGGAAAGGCCTGATACCATCTCGTCCAGAGATGACGATGAGGTGGCTAGTGCTACAGGAGGGGCTGGTACCTCCTCCTCAGCCTCTCCCACCTTGGCAACCTCAGTGCTGTAATTGGCATCCGGTTCCAGACGGGATAGTGCCACAGTACGCCTCTCAGATTCCACCAAGTACAACCACGGGAACAAGGGCCCTGGTACCGGGGGGAACCTCCACGGGTTCCAACAGTGCCACTGCATTGGCCAATGCTCTGGTGCAGCGCCGAAGTCTGATGCATATTCCAGTAACCGGTACCTCTTCTATGGCACTACCAACTCAACTTCAGACTCAGACAATGACTCTTCGTCCACAGACCAAGGCAGAGCTGTACCTGGTTCTGCATCCAGGTGGTGCTGGGGAGCTGGTGACTGGTGCTGGGCTGGGGACTGTTGCAGCAGGGCCATGCAACCCCAATGAGCTCTACGCACTCCTCTACCCCTGTGAACTTGGTGGGAGCAGGCGCTTGGGGGAGTGAGCAGTACCAGGAGGGACAGCAAGTACTTTGCAGTCTGGAAAGCCTCCAGAGTCGAGGGTGCCTGGAGACACGAGGGACCACGACCCTTCCCAGGAGTCGGAAGTCACAAATTGGGCTCAGTGCCCTCAGTGGGGTTGTTGGAGCTGACTGCAGCTCTGGGGATGACAAGTGACCCAGCACAGGTCTCATCACCTCACCCCTTGTGTCCCTCTTCAGCACCGGCAAGTGTCCTCTCTCTGTGTGTTGTTTATTATGCCTCTTCTTCAGCACCGAGGATGACAAATGGTGCTGAGAAGAGCATGGTGCCGGCGACACACTTTGTACTGAGGACAAAGTACTCGGCGTTGATTTGGAGCAGGACAGCTCCGAAGCCAGTCTAAGGGATGCTTCCATTAGCATCAGGTGAACGTGTCTGTCTTTTTGAATCCCCTGAAAATCTAATACTTGTCTTTGACATGAGCTTCCCCAAGGCATTTCAGACAGGCTGAAAGCGGGTTGCTCACTCACATAGGTTTGCCACAGGTGGAGCACGGCTTGAAGCCCGGAGTCCCTGGGACATGTCCCTTCAGAATGGGACAATTGGCTATATTTTAACACTAAAATAACTATAAGTATAACTATATACAAAAACTGTGAAGACTAAACCAGTAGAGAAAGAAAGCCTTGCAAGAGCAAGAAGCCGCTTCAGCAACCGTCATGGTAAGAAGGAACTGGCAGTACCCCTTATACTGGTGCATAGATGCAGGGTTCCAGGGGACACTAGGGCCAGCCCTACGGATTCCACTAAGGGAAAAAAACCCTGGCAACTGTGCATGTGGTGCACGCACACCTAGCATAGAATCGACATGAGAAAGCACTCAAAGTAGAACTTTATTTTGTGTGTTCTGTACATACAAAAATTGTATTTCAAAATTACTTTGGGGGCACTTCCATAATTCAGATATGCTAGACCAGGGATCTCAAACTCAAATCATCACGATGGCCACATGAGGACTAGTACACTGGCCCAAGGGCTGCATCACTGAAACCTTTTCATACAATGATACAAAAGTATAGTCAAAAATGAAAAAAAAATGAAGAGTAATATAGTATGCTATTGAAAGTCAATGTATTAACTTTTTTAAAACTGTAATGCGAAGAGGGGTTTTAGTAAAATAGAAGCACTCAGTAATGCACCTCACTCAAACGACAAAACATGCATTTACTTTTAGAATTACTTCGGTTAAAGCCCCCCGTCTGCCCCCAGCCCCCCCTCACTCCACCCCTTCCATGAGGCCCCACCCCTGCCCCACCTTTTCCTACCCCTTCCCTGCCTCCATTCCAACCCCTTCCTTAAAGTCCCCGCCCTGCCCCTATTCCACCCCCTTCTCCAAATCCCCAGCCCCACCTCTTCTCCGTCCCCTCCCCTGAGTGTGCCATGTCCTCACTCCTCCCCACTCCCTCCTGGAAAGTCCTAAGCACTGCCAAACAGCTGTTTGGCGGCGGGAAGCGCTGGGAGGTAGGCGGAGGAGCGGGGACGCGGTGCTCAGGAGGGGATGGGTGGGGGGAAGCTTGGCTGCCGGTGGAGTTGGTGCCTATGGCGGGGACACAGAAAATAACTCCGCGGGCCACATATTTGAGACCCTTGTGCTAGACCCAAGGATGACTCAGGGGACTGGTAATAGACTAGGGAGCCTACAATTAAAAACCACCATGGGAATTGGCACTAATTGAAATCCCTTGTTTACAGTCCCAACAGAGAAGCCCGGGCCTGCACAAGTGCAGAGACTCAACAAGTCCCTTAACCTTACACATGGTCCCTCCAGGTCAGAGCTGAAGCACATTGGAAGGTCTGTATGAAGAAACAAGCAGTGAACAAAGAACAAAAATAAGGGAAAAACATTAACAAGTGTTGACTGAGCTGTTCCAATATTTCTTTTTTTAAATTGCAGTTTCCAGACTGGAGTAAAATTCTAATAGCAAAGTTTATATATATATAAAAAAAATAATAAAAAAAAAAACCTCTTGAAAACAGGATTTTAAAATGTGAAAGCACTGACAAACCCTTGACCAAATTGACACCAGTAGGTGCTGCCATAATATAAAAGAAAACCTAGGAATAAATTAAATGTACACACAAGAGAGTACTACAAAAAGAAAAAGAACCTGCAAAGACTCAACTGGATTTAGATCACAATTATGTAGGGACTTGTCAGCTAGCATTACAATTCACAGCTGTTCCAATCATCTACTTTTTATTCTTCTGGCGCCCCTTGCTGAATAAAATCCACATTGCCACAGAAGTGTGCTCTGATATATACTGTACATCAATTGCAATCTTGACTTCTGACATGAACTTACAGCATTTACATGCAGACTAGTTCTATCTGCTGAGACCTCCCTAATTATATCATCATTTTATACAACTATAGATTTAAACCTATATCATTCTTGACTAAACGCATACAATAAGCTGTCCATGATCACTTCCCCTTTTCCATCAGAATACAGTAAGCCAGCTATTTCTAGCCTTTTGTTTCAAGACAATTTAAAAAGGGAAAATATATTTTTCTAGGTCTATATTAGTACATAAGATGTATTGTAATACGTTTCTGTAATTAATAACTGTATACAGTAGATGTATGGAAGAACTGTATTCTCCGCCTAATCTTTCCTGTCATTTCATTCCATTCCCCCGTGTTTAACCTTGAAACCCAATTGACAATACTTCCTACATCATTGCCTGCAGATATTCACACTGGAGCTGGAGGAGCTGAAGTTTCACTGCCTGACAGGGTTTGCTCTTTGATCAGCTCAGGTGGTGCAGAGCCAGCTAGGCTGCAGTTATTCTGTTGCCCAGGGAACAACAACTGAAGTGTATACTTCCTAAATCTGCACAGGAGGCACTTCTGCACCATTGCCACAGCGGCTCTTGCTGTGCAAAGCTGAAGTGGTGTAGCTGCTATAGCTGGAGCCCAGCTGGTGCCCATTAATGCTCTCTGTAGGACAGGAACAAACAGCTAGTTTTCAGAAACCTCATTCTTTGCATTGACAAACAGATTTATCACTCTCCTTTATTAATGAATATAAACATCATTTCCCCCCTTGAATAAAATGGAGAAATTCAAAAGAATTTTTTTTTCAATTATGCTTTATTCTAAATAATACTTTTGTAGTCTTTATAGTTTGCTCATAAGAAAATAAACTAGATTGCCTCTATAACGTAATGTCTTATTACAATCGCAAGACGTAAAATACTTCCTTATTCTGTCTTAATATTAAATTAACAATTTTAAAACCGTATTCAAAACACAAGAATGCAAGTTTTCATTCCGGTATGTGTAGCTATTTCTTGTATTTAAAAAAATTCCAGAATCAGTTTAATGAAATGTAACCATTGCAAATACTTCAGATGCTTACATCTTTTCAGATACTAAGACCAAATGTTTGCTTTTGAAAATACACTTCCGCTCTGCTCCTGTGTGTGTAGTACAGCAGCTTATTGTAAATCCTGATGGAAGCATGTGTATAAGCCCGTTTGACAACAGGCGTGGTTCGGAGATAAACACAGTTGCCAGATATAGTAAAATCCAACCCAGACATGTCCATACCCAGGTCATTGTCCATGATTAGCAGCTGTCTCATTGCTTCAACGTGTAGCAGGAACTATATAAATTGCAGGATTCTCATTATTTACAGGCAGATCACAGGTAACCACTACTCATAATAAATTCACAATTATATCATATCATACCAATACAGCCATTATGTTTTAGATCTCTGGACAATCCACTTCCATATTTGTACTCTGAATATGGACATACGATGAAATTAAAAATAAAAACCACACACATTGGACAGCAAACCAGAGATCATGTTCCAAACAGAATGTGGCCAAAAGGACATTTGGATGTGACACAAAGGAGAGACAGATTTAATAGTCACATTACAGAGAATTGAGTGACAGAACCAGCACAGAGGCGGCAGCTAGCTGGTTGACTATCAGAGAGGGCACACATTACACATCCTGCACACTGGTGAATTTTACACTCCAGATCAACAGTTTTTTCAGTGACCGCATACGAGTCCTTTCTGAGCCTATCCCTGAACATGCCCCTTTTCTTTGTGATATGCCTTACTTTGAAGATCTACAGGTACATCTATGGAGGACATTTTTTGGTTTGCTTTTTTGGGCACTCAGTAATATACTGCATTTACTTTCAATGCAACTTTCAAACCCAGATTCTGAAGGTAGGAAACTGGACAACAGATGCAAAGGTGTACCTGGATGGAAAAGAACTCAGAAGAGTTTTGCTATTTGAAGGTAGCTGCAATACAGATAGTCATACAAGATTAGGAAAAGCAAACACCACTTTCAGAAGGATGAAATACATCTGGTAAAACAGAGATCTTTGCACCAAATTAAAAGTCAGATTATGCTATGCAACTGTACTGAGCACACTACTGTACAGAGCAGAGACTTGGCTGATGATGGTGGCTAACAAAAAAAAAAGATCGGAAGCTGCCTATCACAGATGGCTGAGGAAGATACTACACAGTTCATAGAAAGACAAAACAACAAATGCAAAAGTAAGGGAGCTGACAGAGCAGGACATGTGAGGAAATATCAAATAAAGAAGGCTCAGATGGCTGGGACACGTACACCATATGGAAGATGGGAGACATGCTAACCAAGCACTGAATTGGGTACCCAAGGGATGAAAGAGAAAGCAAGGAAGGCGAAGGATGAACTGGCAGTAGACAGTGAAAGAATACTGAATGCTCTGACATCACCTGGGAAGAAGTTCCACAACTAATCAATGGAGGAACTGGACTGCCCAATATGTCAGCAGCACAGGAGGAACTAAGGTCTCAGGTAAGGAAATATAGTACAACCAGTGGCCAATTTCTGCCCTTCCATTGTGTTTTTATGTTGCTGTTCTGAATTCTGTAATGTGAATCTTAGGGCAGAATTTGGCTGCAACATAGTAAAAGCTGGGCAGAAGCACATATAGACACTTTTTTTCTGATTGCTAGTTCTACTGATTAAATCAAAAAAGTCACAACAATGTCCAGTGTCCCTCTGGGTTATTGCATAGAATCATAGGACTGGAAGGGACCTCGAGAGGTCATCTAATCCAGTCCCCTGCACTCATGGCAGGACTATCTAGACCAGTGCTTCTCAAAGCCGGTCCACCGCTTGTGCAGGGAAAGCCCCTGGTGGTCGGGCCCGTTTGTTTACCTGCCATGTCCACACGTTCAGCCGATCGCGGCGCCGACTGGCCGCGGTTCACCGCTCCAGGCCAATGGGGGCTGCGCGAAGGGCACGCAGCACATCCCTCGACCCGCGCTGCTTCCTGCACAAGCAGTGGACCGGTTTTGAGAAGCACTGGTCTAGACCATCCCTGACAGGTGTTTGTCTAATCTGCTCTTAAAAATCTCCAATGATGGAGATTCCATGACCTCCCTAGACAATTTATTCCAGTGCTTAATCACCCTGACAGTTTGGAAGGTTTTCCTAATGTCCAACCTAAACTGCAATGAAAACGAGGGCAACATCTCTAGGTATTTTAGCATAATGGGGCAGAACAGAGGGATTGCCTCTGCCTACACTGTTCTCTGGAAGTTTTCCTATCATTGTTATACCAGTGCAGCTCCGACACTGGTTGGAACAGTGGGAGCCTACCATAGGCCAGGTTGCAGGTGGCCACTGGCATTTTAAAACATTGTGTTGTCCAGCCCTGTACCATGAAGATCTACATGACATGGTGTATAAACCCCATGGCCACCTGAGCCTGACCTATTCTTGGGCTCCCACCAGTGGCACTGAGCCAGCATTAACAATATTGAGATCTTTCAGAAAAAAGGCTGGTGTAGACAAAGCAGAAAAGTGTAGTCGGGGATTGGCTTCATCACCAATGGAAATCACCGCAAGCATCAGTTACATGAGACTGCATTAAGACAATACATTAAGATGTTGGTTCTTTTCCTATAAAGGTACTGAACCACACTTGTCTATCCATTAAGTTCAATGGGAATTAAGGATGGCTGAGCACATCATGCGGTCAGACCCTGGTTAGTCCCTTTTACACTAATTGCCATATTTATTTGGAGTAAATAATTTGTGGCGGTCAAATTCAATTAATTCAAAAGACTGGTATAACAATTTCACTTGATAGATTATAGAAATCTACCTCAAATAGACAAATCTCACTATCAACAGCCAATGGTCAAAAAGCCAACACCTCCTGCTCCAGCAAAACTGACAAGATCAAGCAGCTATATCAGCAGCATCCAGCGAGGCCTGCAGGGATATACTGGCAAGCTGCTGACCCTCTGTGATGACAGCCTGGTGGAAGGTGCTGAATGAAGAAATTAAACTTGGAATAATTGGTATGGTTATATTCGCCATGAGGAGTTGGTAACTGAAGATTCTAAATTGTAGAGTAGCCAATGAATATGACGTACGACCCAATAAAGTCACTTTTCATCTTTATAGTACAGCATCAATTTAGCGTGGTGCTGCCTTCCATGTTTGGCAACAGCATCAACCACAAGGGAGTTGGGATAGGGATGTGAAAATAAAAATTCTGAATCCTGAGAGAAGACATAACACTTTTTATCATCCCTTTTACAAACGGGTGGTATTGTAGCCAGAGTATGCCCAATTTCTTTTGAAGTGTCTACAGAGACTCATTAACAGGTAGCACAACAGAGGCGGATGATGTTGTGTGAAAGATGTCAAGCAATATGTGCTGTGACTCTCTAACCTCCTTGAGTGCTATCCGTACAGAGTCAGCTATCCTTTAAATGAGGTCCTGGAACTGCTTTAAGTCATCAGCCAGGGATGGTGGAGGAGGCATAAGGGCTTAATCTGGGGATGAGGAAGAAAAGTTGGTTGTCGGGGTGACCTTCCTGCTCTATCCTGTGGATAAGGCATTCTAGAGTGTGAGGATGGTGAGGGACTGTTTGCCCTTATCATGGCGAGTAGTACTAGGTGTCTTGGAGAATTATTGTTGGTAAGCTGCCCAGAGACCATAGTATGGTCAATAAAGGGACCCAAATGGCATGGGTGGGGGCACCCAGGGATGTCCATACCACTGGGATGAAGTCTGAAAGTGTCTTTCCTGGGGATGTTCTGACTCTCTGGAAGTGTCTGGAAAAAGGAGAGAAACCTGTACTGATATTTGAGAGACTGAAGAGAAGTCCCCATCATCATAATCACTTGGAAGAGGCAGGGCACCTGTAGAAATAGGCGGTAGCTCCAACAGTACTAGACAAATACCTGGAGACTAAGAGGTCCTCGGTACTGAGAATGGATCAGTGCCAAATAAAGGGGATTCAGGTGTGTCTGTTACCATCAAGTCCTCAGGGAATCTAACTCTTGCAATACCAATACAGTCACTTGGTCAGAAGTAATTGTGGCAGAAGGAGTCAACAGTAGCATAGGTCTTACATATTCTGAGGACTGACTATAGTCTGGTCTTCTATGGTACCAAAGTGCTAGGTACTGAGGGCCTGGCAAATTCTATCAGCACTGATTTAGGGAAGATGTTTTTTTTCTCCTTGCCGCTCTGGTCTCCTGATGGTACCGGAGATCTTCTAGAACCTGAATTCCTAGAGTCTTTGGGTTTGCTACTGCTCACAGTACCTGAGGAACCTGCAGTCTCGTGGGTATAGAGCAGTTTTCTCAACTGCGGACTGTGATCTCTTTGAGGTAGGTTCCCTATCAGAGGAGCTTTAAGGCCATTCCATGGAGTCCTTTTTAGAGGATCCTTGAGTATTCCACTTGGAGGCTTTAAGAGAGTGCTGCATCAATGAGGTAGAGGGGGTTGATTTGCTGGGACACCGGTGTGTGGGAAGAGGACGACGGGACCTGGCCAGGTATAAACTCACCATAATGAGGAGACTTAATTTAATCTCACAGTCTTTTCTGACTCTCAACTTTAGGGCCAGGCAGAGATTACACTTTTGAGGCGCATGGGACTCCCCAAGGCAACAGACATACCAGGAGTGCCCATCTCTCATTGGGATTGCCTCCCAGCATGAAAGACAATGTTTAAACCTAGTAGATCCTGGCATGCCTACCCAGGAGCCGAGTTCCCAGTAGGGAAAAACAAAGTGAAAAGACAGCCATGCAAACACCTGTCCTCATTTTTAGGTGACATTGTAAATAAGAAACGGGCAACATTATCTCCCATAATTGTCAACAAACTTGTTTGTCTTAGTGACTGGCTGAACAAAAAGTAGCACTGAGTGGATTTTTAGGTCTAAAGTTTTACATTGTTTTGTTTTGGAGTGCAGTTATGTAATAAAAAAAATCTACATTTGTAAGTTGCACTTTTATGATAAAGAGCTTGCACTACAGTACTTGTATGAGGTGAATTGAAAAATACTATTTATTTTGTTTATCATTTTTACAGCCCAAATATTTGAGCACTACACACTTAATATTCTGTTGTAAATTGAAATCAAATATTTGAAAATGTAGGAAAACATCTAAAATATTTAATACATTTCAATTGGTATTTGTTTAACAGTGCAATTAAAACTGTGATTAATAGTGACTAATTTTTTTTAATGTCGATTACTTTTTAGTTCATCACGAGTTCATCATGCGATTAATCGACAGCCCTAATCTTGTTTTTTTTTAATCTTAAATCATTCTCCTGCAGCCAGACTATTCCTCAGCCCAGTTGCCTCACCCAACATCCTCCACTGCGCTGATCCAATGTACGCTTCCCATATTCTGAACAAACATAGGAACAGTGTAAAATGAATTGAATATTAGAATAAAACAGGGCTACTGTACTCATTTGCATTAATCACTGGACTGGGACTAGCTGGACAAGGACACGGGGATCCGGGAGAAGAGGAGGAAAAAATGGAGGCTAGAATCAGCTAGGTGTGGAGTCTGGGACTGTGATGAGAAGCTTAAGGAGTAGAGACCGGGACGGTCTAGGAAAGGAGCCAGTGCTGATGAGAAATATAGGACTCAGACAGGGACAGGTTGGAAGGGATGAGACAGAAGGTTCTGTAAGTACTGGAACACATTCCCATTCCGAGTGTGGATGGGAACCCAAGATATCTGAGAATCATCATTCCTCTGCTGTTAACAAATAGCTGTAAAACCCATGGGCAAAGTGTGTCTCTCATCCCACTTAAGTGCTGGTCCACACAGTCAGATCTGTTATGTATTTTTGATTCTTAAAGTACCCCTTATGGATAATAACCAGTCTTGTTGCACCTGGACCCTCTTTGAATCCCATTTGGTTCCAAGCCAGCTGGGTCTGGGCAGACACTACATACTGTCTCTAGCTCTAGGCCTCTAAGGGTACATTCACACAGCAGCTGGGAGGGTATTTCACAGGACAGGTAGACAGACATGTGCTCGCTCTGCTTGAGCCAGTGCACTAAAAATAGCAGTGTAGGCACAGTGGCACAGGCGATGGCTTGGGCTAGCTACCAAGAATGTACCCGGGGGGGGGGGGTCAGGTAGGACTGCAGTCTGTGTGTCATGTGGGTAGACTTCTCTTGCCCTCTTCCATCCGTTTCCTGGCAATATTTAGCTGTCGAGAGCACTAGTCCGGAGCAAACCCTGCCCTTACATAAAGTTTCAGTCCCCACTCTCAGGTGACTCACTGACCAGCTCCAAAACCCCAGTCAGGTGGCTAAAGTCCCAGCCTCCGAGCATCAACACGGGATAATCCATTTTCTTTAGCTTGGTCACTCTCTTTAATAAATCCATTTTTCCTATAGAGGAGAGCTGTTCGAAGCCTATGGCCCCTTAATGGCTTTCATTCAGGATCAGACACGTAGGTACCAGGCCCTTGTAGTACAAGAGTCATGTTACAATCCAACATGACAGTTACAGTAGACAGCAACGGAATTAATCAAAGTCCCACTCAAACTAGTGGCTGAAATACAGCAGGGTTTTCACAAAATCAGAATGGAGACACAGATATAACCCCAAAACCGCAACAACTTTCTACTGCTAATGTATTCTATTAGCTCAAGTGGCAGAGATCTGTGCAGTAGATCTAAGGGTTCTAGCCCTGGTGATGAATCAGGTGGATATCAATATAATGCCACATGATGGAATTTTTTTCAGCTTGCTTTTTTTTTTTTTTTTTTTTTAATTAAAAGAGAGCAAGTTACACAGACAAAAATACCTACGTGAAAGGAACACTAAGGTTGCAAGCTCAGGCAATCAAAAATTAGGAAATGCTAGAACTGAGGTTACCTGTACCACCTTTCTGTTCCTTTAAAAGGGTGTGAGTAACAGAGTATAGACTAACGAGGAGTCCTTTTGGCACCTTGCATGGTGACAGGTTTCAGAGTGGTAGCCGTGTTAGAGTAGTATCGTTGAAATACAGTCATTTTTTCTAGTTTACCAAAAGATTCCTATCCAGCTTAACACACCGTTTAATATACATCCCAGCTTCTGATACTTGAGATAAATAAAATTACAATTAGTAAGTCAGACACAAAAATCGCTGAATATGTACGAAGTTCAAGAATGCTTACATGACAGTGCCACACAACTATACTTTTACCACACTGAACTTTATAATTCATAGTAGTTCTTTTCGACGTATTTTTAAGATACATTTCAGATATTTTTATCTCATATATTGTTAATTATACGCAAATCAAAGCAAAAACAAAAATCCCAAAGAGCTAGGGTTTCACAAACAGACTAGTCATTTTTGCTGATCAGCATGTGCAATGCAAGTCCATCTAATACACATGTATATCAGAGAAAGTTATTTTCGCTGAAAAAAAGAGATGATATACGGGCTTTTAAGATCTTGTTATAAGCATGTGCAGTTATGTTTGTCCTTATGTGTTCCTCTCTGTCCCCTGTCCCCCCGCCCCGGAGTAGGGTGGTGCCTAGATATTTGTACTTCACACCTTAAGTCAAAAGCAAACAAGGGCCACATCCACTTCAATGAAAAAAGTTTAAAAATGTTTTGCAAGGAGTTATATTTTGTAGGTAGTTAGACTGAATTCACCAGCAATAAAACCTGGCAATTGTTAGCTTTGTCTTTAGTCTGTAATTATCATGTAAGCATGACTGTGGGCCATATATCACTCATGGGCCATACTTAGAACACTCTGAATTTAAAATAGAAGTGATTAACATACTCCGTTGATTTTTTTTCTTAATTCAATCTATACTATAACTCACTGATTAAGTTAAGCTCTGATTAAGTTGCGATAGCCAAATAATTTTTATGCACCAAAGTCAACCCTAGAATTTTAAAGTTGCTTTCATAAATTAAGCTGCAGATAATGTTTTGTTTCAAAGAAAAATATGGTGTCTGATTAATGTGGTTGGGAACTGATTTGTATTAAAATTTTCTAAACATTTATATAGGGCTCATTTTACAAAAGTAATACTAAAATCCCAAATCCAAAGTTGATTGTGTGTCTTTTAGGCAATTGCTTAACATAAAAACAAATATTTAAGACTTAAAAAAAAAAAAAAAAAAAAAAAAAAAAGCTACCACTGTTTCTTCTACTCAATGTTAAACAACTTTCTTAAATTTCTTCACTGCATTATCAAGTTTTATCAGCTCAAAGTGAATAAATTAGGGCAGAAAAAGGTGAAGATAAATACATGCAAATTATTTGGTTCCAAAACTGTTGGTTCCAAAGTAGTAAATGGAGAATCGTGGTAACCAGTGATTCTGTTGGAAACCTCTGAGCGGTTTGTTTATTTTGCAGTGTGTACTTACTGTATTGAATTATTTTGGAAGATTACTAACCCTATGAAAGAAAAACATATATTAAATTTAAATTAGAAATTTATGGTACCTTTTGTGAATGCTCAAAAAACCAAAGTTTTCAGTTTATTTAACTTTATTAATCCAGTTTGTTCTGGATGTTTAATTACAGTAATCCAGGTTATACATCCAAAGCTTGACGTTTAAATCATGCTATCTTCCTGTTTCTTAAAAAAAGTTAAATGAATTTTGTATCCTGCCACAATATATCATTTTTCAGATTGAACCAGATATCTACATGGGTTAAATCAATAGCTCTACAACTGACAAAATTTCATCTGGTCTTACTGAATTCATGCATGACTCAACAGTATTTATCAAAATGAAAACTTATAGTTGCTGCAACAGTTTCTCTTAAAATACCTTAGTAGCACCTATACTCTATCATAGAATCACAGACTTTAAGGTCAGAAGGGACCATTATGATCATCTAGTCTGACCTCCTGCACAACGCAGGCAACAGAATCTCTCTCACACACTCCTGTATCAAACCCCTAACCTATGTCTGAGCTATTGTGGTGGTTTAAAGACTTCAAGGTGCAGCGAATCCTCCAGCAAATGACCCTTGCCCCACGCTGCAGAGGAAGGTGAAAAACCCCAGGACCTCTGCCAATCTGCCCTGGAGGAAAATTCCTTCCCGACCCCAAATATGGTGATCAGCTAAGCCCTGAGCATGTGGGCAAGACTCACCAGCCAGACACCCAGGAAAGAATTCTCTGAGTAACTCAGATCCCACCCCATCTAACATCCCATCACAGGCCATTGGGCATATTTACTGCTAGTAGTCAAAGATCAATTAATTGTCAAAATTAGGCTATCCCATCATACCATCCCCTCCATAAACTTATCAAGCATAGACTTGAAGCCAGATATGTCTTTTGCCCCTACTGCTCCCCTTGGAAGGCTGTTGTTAACGGTGTGCTAATAAAGCTAGTTTATACTTCAGGATTTTATTTTAGTCATTTGGCCACACTTTTCAGCCCTGGGCAGGATCTGTGGGATGATGTGCTAATTAGAAAACAGAAAAAAAAAAAAAGCTGACAAGTGGTATATGTTGAGACACTGTCACACAAGTGCATTTCCACATCAGACTCCCCCTCTCCCCAACAAGGATTTAGCTCAGAGAAGCTGAAGAGGGCACATCTCAGTGGTTGTGGAAGGGCCTCAGAGGCGGATGTGGAATTGGGAGAAAAAATGAAGTCTTTAGGAGGTTGCTTGAGAGAAGAGACAGAATCCAACCTTAATTTCAATTTCACTGGTGTAAATTAGGAACAATCCCCCTGAAGTCAATGGAGTTAATCATGCCAATATGAAATCAGTGGAAGTGAGAAAAGAATCAAGCCTCTTCAACTTCTTGAATTTTTCTGAGAGTCCTCTGTATCAGCACACTATTCCCCAAATCTTCACATCAAGAAATCCATTCCAATGCCAAATATCAATTTAGTAACTAGTAGGACAGCACAAAGCATTCAGGCACACAGAAAAACAGAGTTTGGGAGGTTTCTTTAATCTTTTCTCAGAGGGCAAATGCTTCTAAGAGTAACCACTTTGAAATGTCTTGTATGACAAATATATATAACCCAAACAAAGATGAGTGGTATGCAACACTACCTAGGCTTTGATACCTGTAACTCAGCCCAAATCTCAGATTCACTATTCAGTTTTAATTATCTACACTGCTTATCTGTAAAGAATCAAAGCAATACAACTTTTAAGAATGTGATATATATAAATAATCAAAAGCTGAAATTTGCACTCCATGAACCTTTATATATAGTACCTAGCAAAGGCATAAACATAGTAGAATATCTGATATAATTACACCTCTATCCCGATATAACACGACCCGATATAAGACAAATTCGAATATAACATGGTAAAGCAGCGCTCCAGGGGGGCAGGATCAAAGCAAGTTTGATATAATGTGGTTTCACCTATAGTGCGGTAAGATTTTTTGACTCCCAAGGACAGTGTTATATCGGGGTAGAGGTGTATCAGGAGAATGCCAAAGAAAAGTCCACTGGCCCACCTAGCAAATTTATTGTGGCCTTTTCTACACAGATTTAAAATGAAATAAGAGACTCAATATAATAGGGCTGAGTGAATCTTTCAAGTCGGAGAGGGGGTGGGGGAAGAGGAGGCTTCCAGAACACCAAAATATGTACAGATTGTTAAACTGGAGCCAGAGAATAACCTTAAATGCTTCGGTTCAGAATAGCTTCTCCAGTACAGTATAGTGCAACTATTGTAAATCTTAATGCTCCACAATACCTGGCATTCAGGTAATTCATCAAAATCCTTTTTAACGTGAAAAGAAAAAACTTCTTTAATTCCATTGGGACGCTACACACTTAGTTCTGTGATCCACAGCAGGAATAGGACAGAAGAAGAATGTTAATTTCCTTCTACCCTGTGAATCCCTCGGCTCTGTCGTTTAAATTTTTCTTATTGGTATAGAGATTTCAGATATTCTTGATTAGAAAAGCAGGGGTAAATGTGCTAGCCCAAATTGCGTTTCCTAGTTCTGCCATGAGGATTGCTATGCCACACAAGGGATGGAGTAGGACTGTAATTAAGGGCTGTACTACCAGTTTACGTCAGTTGCAAGCGGCTGTACAACCACCAAATTGAGCTCCACTGTGAGTGATGATAATATTTTTTAATAGGGCTCCTGAGTCATAAAGTGAGGATTTGATCCCAAGGATATAAAAGCTCTCAGAAGACACATTAACATTAATTGCTGTTCAAATTTTTATCAGGTTCTATGTAGTTCTGGTATATCAGAACTTTTTGACTAACAGAAGAACCCAAACTTCTCCTGGTTCATATGCCTGTCAACTGTTTTATAAACTAATGAAATGTTGGGAAATATTTTTTTAAATTAACAGTAAAGATGTCTTGTTGAATCCAACAACAAGGAGAACTCACATAATGACTCAGAAAATTTGTGAAGACAGGAAAAAGAAAGACACAGATATAGATTCATGGTTTGATTTCATTTTTGTGTAGGGAAAGAAGTGAGGAAGGAAGATTGAATTAATCTGTATCAATCAACTATGAAGCCACTTGGCTAGGAAACTCCATCCTATCCTGGTACATGATCATTTGGCCTCTCATATACATACATACACACACACACACCTTTGTCACCTCCTGTTTTGACTACAGCAGCAATACAATAACCTAACCATGAAGCCCTCATGAAACTCCAATTTATACAGAATGTCTCCTCAGCAACACAGGCTACTTTGAGCAGATCAGACTTGTCTTCCTCTCTTTACAGTGGCTTTCCATAGAATATCAAGTCAAATTCAAGGTCTCAGTCCTTATCTTCAACATGCTCAATAGTTTGGATCCACTTCATCTAAAAGATAGACTAAAGATCTGAGAAGATGATTGTGGAAGACTACTTTGTTCCTTCTGGTAGAACGGAACTTTCTGCCATAATGATAAAGCTCATCTGTGCTGGAAACAGAATTTTCTCAGGGGTCAGCCTGACATGGTGTATCAAACTCCCAATGGAATTATGGACTCTGACAAACTTTACCATCTTGCTCTCTCAGTGTACATTTCTTTGATTTTGACTTATTTAATATAAACAGAGTAGCATGTACATTAACAGAACAAAAAAAACCCAGCACTGCACTCCCAATTCTCCACCTGGGAAGAGGGTGAGAGAAACCGACCAAACCACAAGTAACAGATGTTAGCCCATCCTTTAATGCACTATGGGAATGTACTCCTATCTCATAGAATTGGAAGGGACCCCTAAAGGTCATTGAGTCCAGCCCCCTGCCTTCACTAGCAGGACCAAGTACTGATTTTGCCCCAGATCCCTAAGTGTCCCCCCTCAAGGATTGAACAACCCTGGGTTTAGCAGGCCAATGCTCAAACCACTGAGCTATCCCTCCCCCGTACTCAGATATTATGGTGGAAGGAGTAGTATAAGAACCTACATAGAATAGAATCTAATAAAATAATGAAGCGCTATAACTATCATAGCACCACAGGGAAGAACAGCAACACAACAGTGATCTGATCCTGGTCAGACTGACTTAACAGCTCCTCTTGAGCCATGGGAAAGAGCTCTCTTGCAGCAATCTTCCAATGATGCGGAGAAAGGGATCAGGACAAAAAAAAAAGAGAGAGAGATACTAATCTCTTTTTCCCTTCCCTCCCTAAACAGTCCTAGCATAAGTACTGTATGATTACACCTGTGCTTCTGCTGCATGGAATGCTTTTACTGTGGCAAAGGACAGCAAAAAAATATTAGATCAATTTCACCCTGTTGTCTGCACCACTTGAGAAGCACTGTGTGTGCATTAACAGCAGCATTATTTCAATCCTTTCTTCATGCAGGATTTGCACTGCAGGAGATTTTTTAAAATGCAAACATGTTAGTGGAGGGAAGGATGGAACACACCAGATACCTATGATCTCACATCAAATTCAAACCCTTGAAATGAAGGAATGGATTTTTTTTTTTTTTTAAATAAAGAGACTGCTAATTAATTTTAACTGAACGAAGTCTGACATGTTGTGGACTTACAAACACAAGCTATTTATCATAAATACCAGCACAGTGGCAAGTGTCTTGTTTGCGTAAGCAAACAAAAAACAATCCAGAAGATATAGATAGATATCAGCCTTCTTTAAACAAACATGTTTTTGCCCTCTGGTGGCTTCATCTATCATTACATCATGATAATACTGTAATTTTTCAATGGTTAAAAGTCATATGTATTAGAATAGGGTTGTCAATCGCAGTTGACTCAAGTGACTAACTCAAAACAAATTAACTTGATTTAAAATTATTTGTGATTAATCACAGTTTTAATTGCACTAAGAGAATACCAATTTAAATTATGTTTTTAAAAAGTATAGTCTTCCCTGCTCTTGCTGGAGGATGCCTTGGTGGTCACAGAGCATGTGCATTGTGAGCTCCAACACTAACTGATGGGGAAGAGTGTTAAATCTTGAACAAATAAACTTTCTCCAGAGTTCTATTAGTCATTGGAATTAAACAAGTGTTAAGGAAAACTAAAGAATCTTAAACAGTTTGACTAAATAATGCTTTCTTGGGTCAGTGCTTAGCATTCAATCTCTTAATTCTTGTGGTCAATTTCACAAGTTATCCAGTTATCACACAGTCTTCATGGTAGACAAGACCAGAATGTCTAATTTAAGAAAAGTCAGCAGGAAACAAAAATTTTGAAGGAGAGGAGAAAAAAAAAAAAAAAAAAAAACCACTCTTTTGGCCTTTTTTATAAACCAAAAAAATGGCACATACTCAATTGTTTTTCCTTTGCAGGTTGATAGTCAACATATATGCATTTATTAATATGTAATATAAAGACTATCTGGACAGAATTTGTTCATCAAGACTTAATTTTTTTGCCTCCCATTTCCCCACCCTTTTTCTTTAAAAAGCCTTGTTCTGTAAGTAAGGGTACGTCTATACTTACTTCCTGGTCTGGATGTAAGTGATCGATCTTCTGGGAGTGCTTGCCGTCGACGCCGGTACTCCAGCTCAGCGAGAGGAGTACGCGGCATCGACGGGGGAGCCTGCCTGCCGCGTCTGGACCCGCGGTAAGTTCGGACTAAGGTACTTCGAATTCAGCTACGTTATTAACGTAGCTGAATTTGCGTATCTTAGTCCGAAGTGGGGGGTTAGTGTGGACCAGGCCTAACAAGCACAAGTCAGCATAGGTACACTGATTTATATTGATGTGACTAGTAAAGTGAATGCTTGTAATTTAACAGAAAGCTTGCCAAATTAATAGTCTGTGATAAGCACATATTTCCATACCTGTGAAAGTATATACTCTTAAGTGCATATTAAAGATGATCCAATGGCTTATTTATTTCAAAATATTCATAATTTCAAAATTGCTGACCTGATTTTCTATGTCATTTTTAGATCTCAATGAGAAAATAAACCTAGTTTGAAGGAACTCTTTTCAGTAGTTTTAAATTTACTAACAAGCCTACAGCTGTCCTTTCCCCAACAGGTACTGTTCTAAGCCCTCTGTTGTGACTACTTCATTGTTCTGGCAGGAAAACAAAAAACAAAACAAAAATTAGGCTCTACACTGGGAGGGTAAGTACAGAATGAACTAACATTTAAAGGGATAAGACACCACGCGTATGCCCTCTCTGCCTTGTCCCAAATGCAAATGACTCCTGTTTCTATGATACATTTGCATGAAAAAGTGTATTACTGAATTAGACCTTGCTTGTGCTGACTCAAACGGATAGCGACTCCTAGGCCTGCACTAAAATATTTATTTACCGATCCAATCACCTGCTTACTGGCCACATAGTAGCTTCCCCAGACATTCTGGAATTGGGGCAAAAAGCTTCCCCCCGTGCTGAAGCCAAAAAGGATAAAGGGTAGTTTTTCTGAAAGAAGCATATGGATAAAAGGTGAGCCAGTATTTGTACACTCTTTTTACTGTTTAAAAGTAAGTTAATCCAATGCTGTAGAGCATAATATATTGTTGGCTCTCACATAAGTCATATAAAACTTGTACCTTTGGGGTGTCCAGGCAATTGGAACTTTGTTATACAACTCATTGGAAAATTCTGTGACCCAATAGTTCACCACAGGCTATTTTGGTGAACAACTTGGTTAAAGATTACCCTGCCCAAAAGCCAGACAGCAAATAAAAATATATTTCGACCAGGTCACTCTGTCCACTGAGTGAGTGAATGCGTTCACATAACCACGAAGTTCAATTAATTTAAAAAGAGGGACTGGACACAAAATGTTTTAACTTCATGAAGGACTCGTGTGGAAATTTTAATTAGGCAATCAGTGGATATAAATCTTTTCTCCCCCAGCACAGACAACTACCAAAAGTCAGATATACTCTATATTCACTCCACTGCACCTGTTTCTTATGAAAATTGTCTCAAGTGGCTTCTGCCATGCTTGCTATCATTTTAAAAAACTCCTATTTTATTAAAAGCTTATTTGAACTTATTTAACTCAAAGGCACTAGACAATTGAACCTGTAAGTGGCAAATAACTAGAGAATTTTAGTTTCAGCTGAGGTCTGGTCTGGTCTACACTACAAAGTTGGGCTGATATAAGTCATCTTCCATCAACCTATTTGTGCAAGTGTCTACACTCAAATCTGTCCATCACTGATGTGAGCACCCCATTATGGAGATGTAGTAAAACCATTTCCCTAAGCAACAATGAGCCTTGGTCGACTTACTGAGGTCGATGCAGTGAGAGAGCAGATAACTGCATAGAATCACAGTACTGGAAGGGACCTTGAGAGGTCATCTAGTCCAGTCCCCTGCACTCATGGCTGGACTAAGTCTTGTCTAGCATGCCCGGTGTTGACCCTAACAGTCCTCCAGCAGCTGTCTCACAATTCCCCATTCCCTACGACAGAGACTGCTCTGGTAGCAATTCTGAATTCCACTGCCTAAGGGTCACAGAGACTGGAAGCCATCATCCCCTTTTAAAACACCTGTGTATTTTTGAAAGGCCTTTTCTTGATTACCCACATTGGCGGGCACACCTAGCAGCTCTCCCTTCTCCTGTGCAACTGCCTAACTGAATATGCCAGCTCCACACACAAGACACTCTCCTGCTTGGATCTCCTGGGCCTGTGGGGAGAAGAACCTGCACAAGCACAGTTACAGAGCAGCGATAGAAACATAGACATCTATGAAAAGATTGCACGGGGGGGCGCAAGCAAAGGAGTATGAAAAGGTTCAGCGCCAGTGCCATTTGAAAGCGAAGAAACTGTGCTAGGCATACCACAAGGCCAGGAGGCCAATCAGTCAATCTGGTACTGAGCCACAGACCTGCCACTTTTACAATGAACTGCATGCCACATATAGCTGAGACCTGATCAGCATCCAGCAGACCACCATCCATACGCTGGAGGAAACGGAGATGCTTGTCATTAACAGCGAGAAAGGAGGAAGAGGAGGAGAGTGGAGCCATGGCGGGTTGGTGGGATGGGGAAGAGGAGTTACTCAGCCATGCCACCAGCCAGGACCTGTTCCAGACTCCACTACAATCTAGTCAGTTCCACCATCTGAGCATGGATGAACGTGAAGAAGGGGAATGAACCTTGTATAAGAATGCACATGCATTTTCACTTACAAAGTTTAAATTTAAAGATGCTGCACAGCCCATTGCCCAGATAACAAGATACAGGCTATGTCTACTCTACAGCTTATCTTGGCATAACTTATGTCACTCAGGGGTGTGAATAAACCACACCCCCTCCCCCGAGCGACATAAGTGACGCTGACATCAGTGCCGGTGTGGACAGTGCTATCTCGGTGGAAGAGCTTCTCCTGCAGACACAGCTACCGCTGCTCGCAAAGGTGGTTTTATTATGCTGACAGGAGAACTCTCTCCCATCAGCATAGAGCAGCAGTGGGCAACCTGCGGCCCGTCAGGGTAATCCGCTGGCGGGCCGCGAGACAGTTTGTTTATACTGACTGTCCGCAGGCACAGCCACCCGCAGATCCCAGTGGCCGCGGTTCGCCGTTCTGGCCAATGGGAAATGCAGGAAGCAACAGCCAGAAGACATGCCCACAGATATTGACTTTTCATTGTTTCACTTGGACAAGCAGCAGCAGTGGCACAACAGAGGTAGATTTTGTTTCTGCTTTTCATTCCCCACTAGGATTAGGAAGGGGCGAGCAGTCTGTGTATGCACATAGGGATGTCCCTCATATCCTCCCAAATGACCTCAATGAAACTTTCTTGAGATACTCTGCAATCCTCTTCCTTAAGGTTTGTAGGGATGCCGGCTTTATTTCTTCCTCCACGGTAGGCACTTTCCCATGCCACTCCGTCATGAGTTCATCTGGCAGCATTGCAGTAAACAGATTAGCGGCATATGGGCCTGGGCTGCTTTGGGACATCAGAAGCAGCTGTGCTCTCTGAGCCTTTATTACCCTCAGGATTTAGCTATCAGCTAAAATCAACACCTCTTGTGGAAAATAATGCCAATATTCACTATGTTCTGTACTCATATCCATGGAATAGAGACCAAAATGTTATTGTTTCATATAACCAAAAATCTTTAATACACCCCCTCCTTTCTTCCCTCTCATCCCTGGAAGGTCATATACACCATGGCTTCTGCTGGAGGTCGGTGCTGTGCAGACACATTCCAAAGCTAAAGTGTCAATAAGCATGTCTTATTAAAAGGTTTTATGGGAATAAGGGTAGGGAGTTTTGAAACTTACTGGTATCTTTCCCTTTCCATTGTGACTGTAAATCCAATGATACATTTCCCCGTTTTTATAAGAAGCTACTACTGTTGCAGCCTTGTGGGGTGCCCTGATTATGAAAAAGAAGAGGACTAGGGAGAACATGTTCAGCAAGATCCTGCAAGCCAGTGCTTCAGTCAGACTACGATCAAAGAGCCTGGAGGACAAACATGGCAGATGGCATGGAGAAGGAAAGAGCAGACACTAGAAAGACCCAGGAACCCCAGCAGGAAAAAGAGAGGGAGATGAACCAGGACATAATGAGGCTTCTCAGGCCGGAAACCCAAACGCTGCAGACCCTGGTTGATCTATAGGTCCAAAAATCCCAGATACCCCAGCTTTTGCAGTCTTTAGAGAACATGGTAGCTCCCTACCCTCCCAACATACCATGTAGCATCACAGGCATATCCTTACCCTTAGCAAGGAAAACCAAAGCTTCACATACACTCACCTGTGAGAACAACAATTGATGTTTGTGTAGCCACAACGGACTACATTTGTGCAATGAAATGGACAGAAATGTTTGCTGCTTTGATAGTTTTAAAGTTTTAGTTTCTGTTAATTTAGGTTAGGAATCTGTATTCCATTGTCTGTCTCTCGTACATTCTTTTTCTGTACTGTTTTTACCATTCAATACATTTCTACTTTTTGCAAATAAAATGTTATTTATTAGTTACAATACACATTGTAGAATGCATGGTGGTACTCGAGCACCCAGTACTTGTAAGTGTACGGCACCTCAGAGGTAAACTTCATTCATATGTATAAGTGTATGATAAGCAAGCACCACATAATTCACAGCTTCAGTAAAACACACAGTCGTAGTTATAAATGTATAAGCAATAAACAATTCCTAGCAGCTCCCAAAGCTTCGGCCCAGAGAACACAGTCCAGCACCAAACATTGTGTCTGACTGTTCAAGTGCTCTTTCGAAGTCTCCCTCAATGACATAGCTCCATGTTGAGCTCTTGGAATGGCTCACATCTGGCTGTTTAAACTCAGCAGCTAGTTGCTTCACCTCCAGCCTGGCTTTTCCCCCTTTGCCTCAGATATTACACAGGACACAACAAGCAGATCTTTTTCTCACTGAGGTCCAATCTAGTGAGTAAACCCTGGCAGCATCCCTTCAATCTACCAAAAGCAGATATAACTGTCATTCTGCACCTGCTGAGCAAGTAGTTGAATCTTTCCTTGGTGCCGTTGAGGTGGCCAGTGTGCCTTCATGAGGTGTCAAGATGGATTCATGAGCCTGGGCAGCAAGGAATAGGTGGGTCCCCCGAGAATCACTATTGGCATTTCAATATCACCAATGGTGATCTGTCAGTTGGGAAAGAATGGCCCTGTCTGCAACTTTCTGAACAGTCCTGTGATCTTAAAGATGCGAATATCATGCACCTTCCCTGACCAGCCCCCACTAATATCAGTGCAGCCTCCCTCGTGATCCACCAATACTTGCTTAACCAAAGAAAGTTAGCCCTTTCTGTTACTCTGCGGTAAGATGGGCTGATGCCAAAACAGAGATGCACGCACCAACCAATGCCCCTCGAAAGTTCAGGAACCCCACTGCTGCAAACTCATGCACTGTTTCCTGTATATTGCTGAGAGTCACAGTCCTGCATAGCAGAAAATGATTAATGGACCTACACACTTAGAATCATAGACGATTAGGGTTGGAAGAGACCTGGAGGTCATCTAGTCCAACCCCCTGTTCAAAGCAGGGCCAACACCAACAAAATCATCCCAGCCAAGGCTTTGTCAAGCTGGGCTTTAAAAACCTCTAAGGATGGAGATTCCATGCCCTTCTTAGGTAACCCATTCCAGTGCTTCACCACCCTCCTAGTGAAATAGCATTTCCTAATATCCAACCCAGACCTCCCACACTGCAACTTGAGACCACTGCTCCTTGTTCTGTCATCTGCCACCACTAAGAACAGCCGAGCTCCATCCTCTTTGGAACCCCGCTTCAGGTAGTTGAAGGTTGCTATCAAATCCCCCTCACTCTTCTTTTCTGCAGACTAAGTAAGCCCAGTTTCCTTAGCTTCTCCTCATAAGTCATGTGCCCCAGCCCCCGATCATTTCTGTTGCCCTCTCCTGGACTTTCTCCAATTTGTCCACATCCTTTCTGAAGTGGGGGCCCAAAACTGGATGCAATACTCCAGATGTGGCCTCACCAGTGCCGAATAGAGGGGAATAATCACTTCCCTTGATCTGCTGGCAATGCTCCTACTAACGCAGCCCAATATGCCGTTAGCCTTCTTGGCAACAAGGGCACGCTGTTGATTCATATCCAGCTTCTCATCCACTATAATGCCCAGGTCCTTTTCTGCAGAACGGGCGTTTAGCCACTTGGTCTCCAGCCTGTAGTGGTGCACGGGATTCTTCCGTCCTAAGTGCAGGACTCTGCACTTGTTCTTGTTCAACCTCAGAGTTCTTTTGGCCCAATCCTCCAATTTGTTTAGGTCACTCTGGACTGTATCCCTACCCTCCAGCTTGTCTACCTCTTCCCCCAGCATAGTGTCATCTGTGAACTTGCTGAGGGTGCAATCCATCCCATCATCCAGATCATTAATAAAGATGTTGAACAAAACCAGCCCCAGGACCCACCCCTGGGATACTATGCTTGATACCAGCTGCCAACTAGACATCGAGCCATTGATCACTACCTGTTGAGTCCGACAATCTAGCCAGCTTTCTATCCTCCTTATGGTCCATTCATCCAATCCATACTTTTTTAACTTACTAGCAAGAATACTGTGGGAGACCGTATCAAAAGCTTTGCTAAAGTCAAGAAATATCACGTCCACTGCTTTCCCCATAGCCACAGAGCCAGTTATCTCATCATAGAAGGCAATCAGGATGGTCAGGCATGACTTGCCCTTGGTGAATCCATGTTGACTGTTCCTGATCACCTTCCCCAAGTGCTTCAAAATGGTTTCCTTGAGGACCTGCTCCATGATTTTTCCAGGGACTGAGGTGAGGCTGACTGGTCTGTAGTTCCCTGGGTTCTCCTTCTTCCGTTTTTTAAAAATGGGCACTATATTTGCCTTTTTCCAATCATCCGGGACCTACCCCGATTACCACAAGTTTTCACTTGCATGACAACGGCCCCCCACTGTAGATTCTGCCACTGACCAGTAGCAATCCAGAATTGCAAGCTTCCAGAATGCAATTGCCACTCACTTCTCAATTGCCAATTCAGCTCTCATTCTGGTGTCACTGTGCTGGAGGGCTGGGGCAAGCTCAGCACACAGATCCAGGAATGTGGCCTTGCATATCTGAAAGTTCTGCAGCCACTGCTCATCGTCCCAAACCTTCATTATGATGTGATCCCACCAGTCAGTGCTCTTTTTTCAGGCCCAGAAACAATGCTCCACCATCTGTAATTGCTCTGTGAACACCAACAACCTTGAATTGTTTTTTGCCATGTCCCTTAGCAATCTGTCCTCAAAGGAATCATCACATCCTCTGCTGTTGCAGTACTTCCTGTGGGTCTGCAAATACTGGAGGATTGTGCATCTTGTATTTGCAACACTCATGAGAGCAGTGCAGATTTCCTCAAGCCCCAAGGTTCTGTCAGAGATGGTGGACACTGAAAAGCGCTGCATGGATTTGTGGGATTTTTTTAAAAAGGTACAAAAATATGGGATATGGCATTATGGGATGGAGAAAGTTGCCTGCTGAAACCTTGACCCCGAGTGCCCAGAGATCCTTGGGTGAGTCATTTCTATCCCACAACACATTGCAAAAGTTCCCCAAAAGGCATTACACAGGACGGTGACATGTGGCACACTGGGATACCTGCCTGGGGTGCACTGCATTTTGCATCAACATAACCAGTCCTGGTGAGTAAACACAGCGAGAACACAAGCAGCCAAATATGCACGAGTGATATACAAACTTTGGTGGCTGTACACCAAGGTAACTTGCATCAACTAAAGACTTAGTGTATACATGGCCTGACTAATAAAATTACACGTGGAATTAATTTGGCCCATCATATAAACTACATAAAATATTGAGCCCAGATCCCCTACAATTATCTATGATTCATTTCCTTTGGATGTATCATGCCTTTTCTTAGCCCTAGATGTTACCTTACATTCACTTACAAAAAAATAGCTTTTGAGCATGTTATTCAGACTCTGATCTGTCCATTCTGCTGTGCTTGCTGGTTATCTCATTTTTACACCAACAAATCCAGCCATTTCTGGAAGTGAAGCCTCTGCTAGGTAATTTCTGCTAAATAAATAAATAACTTTTCACCTCTGAAGAGCTTCTCATCCAGCTATCTCAAAGTACTTCAAGACACATACAGGCTAAGTCATTTATCCAAAGCAACACAGTGAGTCAGTGGCAAAGCTGGAAATAGAAACCAGATTTTCCAATACCCTGTTTGGTGCCACCAAAGCCAATCTAAGCGAGCTGAGCTATGAACCATAGTGGCAGCTCATTTGCTTTTTCCTCATAGTACGAACCATTACTTTTTCCTGATATCAGCACCTTCTTTGTGAGCGTAATTCATTTTTATCCTTTATACTCTCTAAAACATACCACTTAATAAATTTATAGATCATTACTTTGTGCAATGCAATATGTAAACCTGTAGATTATCCTCGGTTTCTTCTTTTTGCTATTAGCTTAACAGCATACTATATCTATTTGCTGGTGTCTCAGTGTCGGAGGCACTGAGCAAGCAAGGATTTTTCAGTTATAGTTCAAAAACATGAATGCCACAAAAATGTCAATTAATATTTATATCGATCTTTCTATGAACATAGGAACTGCCATACTGGTTAAGACCCGAGGTCCACATAATCCAATATCCTGTCTCTGGCAGCAGCCAGCACCAGATACACCTTCCTCTGAAGCAAGAAAACCCCACATTAGGCAGATGATTTGCCCCCCCCATGAAGGTCTCAACCCAGTCTCGAATGAACAATGGTTTAAACTTTGAAACATGTGATTGCATCTCCCTTTCAATACCCCTTGTTGTTTTTAACTATTATTTATTATTTGTATTACAATAGTGCCAATGAACCCTAGTGCTAGGTGCTGCACAAACATAACAAAGACTGTCCCAGCCCCACAGATTATACCTTTTGATATTCTTGTTATCCTTGAGTGTACAATCCCTCTCTGAATCTTGCTAAATTCTTTGCCTCATTCATCATTGTATTCAGAGGCTAGGACTTTTAGCTTGGAAAAGAGGAGACTAAGGGGGGATATAATAGAGGTATATAAAATCATGAGTGGTGTGGAGAAAGTGAATAAGGAAAAGTTATTTACTTGTTCCCATAATATAACTAGGGGCCACCAAATGAAATTAATGGGCAGCAGGTTTAAAACAAATAAAATGAAGTAGTTCTTCACACAGCGCACAGTCAACCTGTGGAACTCCTTGCCTGAGGAGGTTGTGAAGGCTAGGACTATAACAGGGTTTAAAAGAGAACTAGAGAAATTCATGGAGGTTAAGTCCATTAATGGGTATTAGCCAGGATGGGTAAGGAATGGTGTCCCTAGCCTCTGTTTGTCAGAGTATGGAGATGGACGGTAGGAGAGAGATTGCTTGATCATTTACCTGTTAGGATCACTCCCTCTGGGACACCTGGTATTGGTCACTGTCGGTAGACAGGATATTGGGCAGGATGGATCTTTGGTCTGATGCACTATGGCCATTCTTATGTTCTTAAGAGTCTAATTATACATTATGAGAAAAATTATTTCCTTATCAGTTTTGAATTAATCATCTTTCAATTTCATTGAATATCCTTGTGTTAAGAGAGAGAACAGAAGTTCCTGATCTATCTTCTCTCAACCATTCGTTATTTTGTATACCTTTATCATGTCCCCTTATTCATCTAATTTTAAGGTACTTCCATGGTTCTCATGAGTGAGTGCTTCACAATTATTAATGAATTTTACTCTCATGACACTCCTCTAATGTAAGGAAATAATATCTCCATTTTACAGATTGGGAATTGAGGCACAGGACAGATTAAGTGACTTGTCCAGGGTCAAAGAGGAAGTCTTGTGGCAGAGCCAGGAATTAAATCCAAGGAACTTTGATTTCCAGTCCAGTGTTGTATCCACTAGACCATTCTTCCTACCCTACATATGGCAAGTTCATGCAGATATCTCCAAAATTCATCACCAATTAATATCAATTCCATACAAGCAATACTGATGAAGGTCAGTAACAAGAGCACGAGCATTTGATTACCTGATTTAGAAAACATATTAAATACTCAATAGTTTATTTGTATGGTCAGTATACCTTATCCCCATAGGATATGGAAAGAAGCATTTTTAGTCATTACCAAAACTAATTCTAAACTTTTTTCAGCCTACTTTCCTTCACTTTTTCCTATATAATTGAGACTAATGATCTAACCAAATTTCAAACAAACACTGCCTTTGTGACCAACACACCACATTCAGATTCTGAAGCTTTTATTTTAAAAAGTTTATACGGTTAATCTTGCAAGCATGAACCAAGTGGTATAAGTCCCTGCAGTAAGATCTTCCTGAGTCCAAAAACATACAATCAGAAACAATTACTAATGTTTGTAAACTATCCATTCATTTAACTGTGGTGTTGATTCTAAAACCTAATGACAATAACATAAATTATTCTATTACTGATCATTTTATAAAATGGTATGGAGAGCGAAATGAAAGTGAAACACAAAGGAATTGGGAGTTGCTCCAGGAAGGAAAATACAGAGAGAAGAAAGGAAGAACATAAAGGCAGGAAGGAAGGGAGAAAAATAGAAAAAAGTATGACAAAAAAAGAAGGGCAGATGTAACAGTGGTCAGAAAAATAGGTTTTTCTGCTGAGTGATGCTAAGCTGGAAAACAAAGCACCTCACAAATTGTAACATTTATGGCAATAGTCTACCATCTTTACTGAAGTCGAGTAGTACCTCGTTCTGCAGTATTCCCACTGTTTTCCATGGACCTATTGTAGAGTAAGGTACTAGGCAACATCAGCAAAGGTGGCACAATCCACCCTTAAATTTTTAGTTACTACATAAAGGCCATACTCTATTTCTGAACCTTAAAAAACAGACCAGCCCTGCCTCCCCGCCCCAGCCAATATCTACTTCCTCCAGTTTGTTCTCTCACAGGAGAGCTTTGGCTATAAACCCCCTGACCATGTGGAGTTCCTCCATTACAAATATGATCTCTCCATCAACCCTTACATTTTTCCTAGCAGAACAACTCTACTTCTCCACCCTGATGCACTCCTATCTCCACAGTCCCAGCCACCCATTTGCCATATTTGACTCCTCCTTTAAAAACCTCTACACCTTTCCTGCTTTCCCTTTTCAGGTCAGGATCTCACTAATGTTTTCAGTGAGAAAGTTAATGAGATCTAATATGACTTACCCAGTGTCCTCTTCCCACTCACCCTTGTCCCCTTCCCTCTAACCTCTTCTCCTACTTCTCCTTTGTCATTAAGCTAAGTTTCTTGACTGTTCCTTCTCCTGTAATGTCTACCTGCCCAAGTGACCGCATCCCATCTCCTTAGCTCACGTCTCAACCCTCACTTCCTCCCTTACCAGTCATCTCAGTCTCTCACTCTGCACAAGTTCCTTCTCCTCACAAGCATGCTCTAATAACTCCCAGCCTTGAATCTATCTGTCTCTCCAGGGAGAGCCCCATCTCTCCAAATATGATTAATATACAGTCTACAACCACTGCCTTGAGTTCCTCTACTTCAAACTTTTTTTTTTTTTAAAAACCCTCCAGTCTGACTTCTGCCCGCTTCACTGAAACTGTTCTTCTAGTCTGAAATGACAAATGCTAGCACTTTACACCATTTCCAATCCTCTTTGGACTCCCAGCAGTATGAGACCATTGACCACTCTCTACTTCATTAAATTCTGTCCCCCACTGGCTTTTAAGTCAATAAGAGAATCAGGAGAGAGCACTGACTCCAACTGGTCCTTCACCATCTCCTTCTTTCAGCATCTCCCAAGACTCAGTCCTTGGCCCTCTGCCCTACCAGATCTGTGACTATCAACAACTATATTTGCTCATAAATCAAAGACCTTAAATTCTTATTTTTTTCTGGCTATAAATTGCATTGTGTGTGTCAGAGCAGTGGATCTTCCCTTTAGCAATCTCTTCACTTGATGGTAAATAAAAAGAGGCAGAGAAAGATGGCAAAGCAGCTTCTTTAGAAAGTGTATCAATCAAAAACAAGAACAAGATTCACCTACACTTCCTCACTGAACAATCTCTGTGCCCACAAATTTAAAAGGTTTATTTTATATTCCCAATGCCAGAGAAGAAGAATATACTGGAATTGCAACAAGTAGCATCACTAATGAATCCACGTATTTCTAAAGGTTCCATAATTCTGTGTATCCACAAGGTTTCCACTTTGCTCACCTAGCCCTGGAGTTAAGGTTACACATTTGTAGTTTCCTGTAACATTTAAATACAAAATTATATTAGCTACCCTCTAGTCCACAGGTATTTTCCCCCATCCTCAGCATGCTTTAAAAGTCTCTTAAAATGGCTTTCCTATTTCCCTGGCTACATTGTGAAAATTAAGTAATGCAGAGAGAATATATGGGTTGTATTTCATCTAGGCCTGATGCTTTGTCAGCTTTTCATTGTTTTAATTTCCCCCAATTTCTCTGCTCTAGCATAATCTACAGCTTTTTAGGCATTTCACCTTAATCTAGTGAAAAATTTATCCTAGTCTAAAACATGATGCTCATGAACACAAACAGAATTTCTTTCAGGCTCCTAGTAATACCTGCTATATACTTCAAATGCTTTCTGTTGGTAGGGGTACTGAATGGCTATGCTTGGATGGCTAGTGGTTTCTTATATATTTGAAGACTAATTTATCTTCATTATTCGTCCTATTATTACATTATTTCTCTCACTCATATCTTTATTTTGCAATTGCATTCTTGATCCTAACCTTGTCCCATCTTCAGTTTTCCTTGATATTTACAGAGTATATTTCCACTAAGCTGGTTTCCTTTTGCTAATTACTTTATCTCCCTTTTTTTTCCTCCATACTTTAAAAAAGTCATTCCTGCCCAGTTTTAATTTAGCAAAGATGACTGTTCACTTTTAATTGACCCGAGCTAGTCAGGATAGTATGGGCAATGGGAGTGCAAACTTCCCAGCATTGTTCTGCCAGTGCTCCTCATTTAAAAAGAGTCTTCTTCCTATTTCACTAGTGGGCTATTCTCTAGAATATACTATAATCTGTTCCAGGCTGGAGATAGTATTTTTGTGATATGGACAAATATCCATGGGGGAATGAAACCAGACAACCAAATTAATTTGAGTTTTGACCTGACCAAGATGAATGTAGGTTTTCAGAGATGGACTGTTTGCCAATTAGCCTAGTGAGCTACAATTATTCCTTATTACCATTTTTATTACTAAATGGTACACAAAACCTATGAACAGAGCACCACTTTCTTTCAACTATCCTCTATTTCCCTCCCAACCCCTCCAAGACCATCCGATTTTTTTTTTTTTTTTTTTTTTGGAAGCATAGTCTGCAGTCTACTGAAATTTACCATTCTGTGTTTAGTGTCAAATTTAATTTCAAGCCTAATAAACTGTTAATTGATTTCTCACATTCTTAGCTACTTTCGTGTTTTCAATCATAGCCTCTGTTCTGCTTAAAATGAAGTCTAATATGGCTTCTTTCATGATAATTCACATACTATATGAAGTGGGGGGGGGGGGAGCTTGATGCATCAGTATTTTTTGTGAATACATTCCAATATTGCTTACTAGTGCAGAAATTCATCCTGGGTAATTTAACACTTCTCTTTACTGTTACTTGAGTCTTACTTCCCTCCCCCTCCTTGTACATTCATTCAATCAGCTTTTAAAATCCATTTCTCTGTGTACTTGGCCTCCTCACAGCTTCAGGTATCCCCCTGCGTGCCCCAAGAATTAAAGGGTCATAATTTGTTAAATGCAACTTGTCTGAGCTGTATACATTTTTTTTGTGGCACACACACACACACACACACACAAAATCCCCTTGTCTACACCAGTTTATGATCTCATCCAAAGCCCATTGAAGTCAATTAAAAGACTCCCACCAACTTCAGTGGGCTTTGGATGAGACCATATCTTACCATGCTCTCAAACTTTTAATTTGTCTTGTCCTACATGAACTTGAAGAAAGAATTATTAGTATCCAAAAAGAGACAGCTAGCTACTAAAGAGGTCCTATTGCCCACCTGCCCTAGTTCCTTAACTTTGGTTTTCAGTTTCTAAAGTAATTCTATGACTATCCTTGGACATAACCTTCTACAATTACTGCGGTATTATAGGAAGTGCAGGTAGCAAAACCTGTAGTTAAGGATGGCTAACACTTCCCATTCTAAGACCCTGTTTTCAGTTGCTTATAACTTTGCAAAACTTTAACAGTTAGGGCTCAAGTTTTCCATGCATCTGCTTCAGACTGAATTTTTTTTGTTCTTGAAAGTTTCATCAAAAATGACACAACTGTTTCTCACAAAGAGGCTAGGGAAAACTTTTGCTCATAACAAAAAAACAAAAACAAAAAAATCTTAAATTGTTTCACTTGAGAAGCTATAGAGTCTCCTTTTTTTGGAGCAGGGACTTGAAATTTGGGAGGTGTGTCAGAGATGAGTCTTTTCTCCATGAAAATCCAATTAAATTAGGCCAAGTTATAAGCCTCTGAAGTCTGAGTACACATACGCTGAGAGATATTCAATTTTGGCAATCAAATTGAAGACTCAGTACTGAGCATGCTCCAGCCGAGACTACAGAGTCTGAGCAGGACTTTCCATGCAATTGCTCCTTTCCTGGTCCTGGGTGCCAGGAACAGGAACTGAGAACAAGACGTGTCCTCAACATGCCCACTGCTGGAGCTCAGGCAGTGAGAAAGAAAAAAGCCATCTGTCTGAAAGCAGAGGGGAGGAGCAGCAAGAACAGGCTTAAAGGGATCAGAGACAAGCAGTCTGTAATACTGCACAAGGGTACACGCCTCTCAAAAAAAGGAATGGAACACAGCCTCACCATTCCTCTGCCAACAGCAAATAGCCATGAAACCCACCCATTGGCAAAACGTGTGCCTCGTGTAAGTCTAATGGCTGCTCCACATAGAGGATGACAACCAATTACCACCATCAATTACTCTGTTCAAACAAAAGAAACTCTGTACTGCAGATCTAAAGGTTCCAACCCTGCAGATATCAATAGGGTTTCACATCATGGAACTTGTATTTTCACTTTTTTTAATTACATACAAAAACATTAAAAGAACACCAAGGTTGCAAAGTCAGGTGCTCAAAAGTTAGTAAGCAGCAGAACGACCAACATGACAAACAAGAATTAAGTTTGTCTGTGCAACCTTAATTTGGCTCCCTTGTGCACATGCATTACAATATAGTCTTTAACTACATGACCACGTACCATGTTTAACTTTCTACAGGACCACCGCCTAATTCAGTGCCAGAATGGACAGTGCTCAAACGAATAGGACTGTATAGTGAATGAGATTGTCTGTAGGATTCCTACCTCATTTCTTGCAGAATTTGGAAAGTGTGTAGTAAATGAGGCACTGAATTGTACGAAGAGAATGGAGGTTCTCATGGTTAAGGCAGTTGAATGGATTCTATCCCTGCCTCTAGCATGGAGTTTCTACAGAATGCTAGTCAAGTCTCTTAAAATCAAACTTTTCAGACAGCCACTAATTGTGTTTTTACTTTCTGGGTGCCCAACTTGAGACACCTGGAATCTGATTAGCAGACATGCGGAGTACTCCTTCTAGTGCAACTGGAGTCAATGGGAGCTGTGCTCTGAACAAGGTGCTATACAAGGCCAAGTACTCTGACAATTCAGTCCGCAGCTTCTCAAACTGAGCGCCCAAAAACAGAGTGCACTTTTAATCTTGATGTGTATGTGCCTGTGATTCCCATCTGTAATTCTCATCTCACAGGGATGTTGTGAAAATAAACTCAATCATTTTTGTGAAGCACTCAGAAGTTATAATGATGAACACCATAGATAAGATTGTACTCAGAGCAATGCTTGCATTGTGTGTTGTAAACCAGGCCTGCAGCCACACATTGAACAAAGGATAAAATAAAATATTTAAGAGCTGTACATTCAGTGAGCACTGCACATTTTGTCAATTGAATGAGGCAATGATCTTGTAGAAAATATATGTGTCGTGTCATTAAAGACTTATTATAATGCATCTGCACAAGGGGGAAGAATTAAGGTTCCACAAGCATCCTTATTTCTGGCATTTCTTAATAATTGCTTGACTTTGCAACCTTAGTGTTATTTTAAAAAACGGGGGGAGGGGGGGTGTACATAACATGTAGTTTGCTTTTAAGGAAAGGATAGAGGGTCATTACTATAATAGTAAAGCAAGGAATATTATAAATATTGTCTAACATATCTAAGATTCTTTTATTCACCATGCCCCTCTTTACCATTCTAGCTTGTAAGGATACACAGACCACTGATATGAATGAAGAGTGATTTTTAAATGTATTTTGCAAAGCTGATTTCAACAGAAGTTGAAACATGAGAAGAGTTACTGTTTTTCTAAAAAGGTTTTGGTCGACTTAGATGTTAAAATCCCAAAAGGAAAAGTTGGATTTGTTTCATGATCAATTGTTTATAATGAGTTAATTCATGCTCTATTTCCCTCTATCATGAGGATCCACGCAAACGCTCCATTTCAAAAATCTAAAGGCTAAGTAATTTTTAGAGGCCCTAGGTTGTGCGAAATTCTCTATGTTGCAAGAAGTCTTACCCTAGGAGTATGGGAAGGGAAAAGTTACTTATCTTATAATTATACTTTTCTGAAGACACGATCTTGCAGGAGTCTCACTCCTAACAGAGATGGGTTGAACCCCAAGCTCTAAAGATTTTCTTTATTTCTAAGGGCAGCAGAAACTAAAAGCACTATGAGAACATGAACTCTCTCTGTTACTGGTGGTCACCTACCAGTACCATCATTGTTGGAACATCAAGTTAGTTTCCTATTAGTGGGAAAAGAAAGACTCCCCAAACAAAACAAAGCCAATTCCAAAAATAGAATAGGAGGGGGGAAAGTCAGTGCCTTAAAATGGCAATAATAAAGATAAACAGTACCTCAAAAAGGCTCTTCTCCAGATTCGGCGGGAGATAGGTAGGTACGTGAAATTTCTGCAAGATGATAATATCTTCAAAGAAGCAGAAGTAGATGTAAATGTTTCCTTTTCTAAAGACACCATCTGTGCAAGATTTCTATGCCCGGGTCATGTCTGGACTAGGAAATCAGATCGTGTTTTAAACTGTGTTATCTAGCACATTTTAAAATAGGTCTTTGTACCTAGAATAGATACAGCAAGTTGTGTTTAAAAACATTAGCTCATTGTAGTTAATCTTGGGCACCGCCTTAGGGACAACCAGCTAACACAGTTTAAAACAATCTATTTTCCTAGTGTAGACATGGCCTTGGAGACCAGCAAGGCCCAAACTATCATCTGCCGACTCTTACATCCTTTCTGCTCATAGAACCATTCAATACATGGAATCAAGGATTAATAGCTACTTCTGGAGACCAGCGCCCTGCTGGCGCTTCTGAGCCAGCACAGCGTGAGAGCTGAAAGCTCAGCAAAATGAAAAGAAATTAAATGAGAACAGAACATAATGCTAGGTGAATAGAAGGAGATTAGTCAAAGCAGAGTGGAGCTGAAATGGGATTGAGAGCCAGAATGGGAGATAAAGAGGTAGACTACCAATTGTAAAGAAGGATAGGACCAGAAGATATCAAGGGCAGTGGTTAATATCAAGGGTGGCAAGTGACCAGAAGGAGAGGGTGGCTCACACTCCAACCCACTACCATCTTTAGGAACAGAAACATGTTATTGATGGGGGTGGAAGTGGGGGTGGTATCTGCCTGTCTCACTTTAGGGAGCTTATATCCAGGAGTGAGAAATATGCACAGATGGTACTCTTTAGAGAAGACAAAAAACTAGCTTCTTGCAGATCAATGAGATTGGGAATTAATGCTGTAAAAAAGAATGGATGTTGTAGAAGTGTAGTCTCTGTAAAAATTTGATGTATATCCTTACCCAAAGTATTAAAATATACACAAGACCATCTTGGGTCATGACTAATTCTTTGATGAGCACACTGGTCTTTGTTTTGCAGTGATTTATGGCTCTAAAAGAGAAGGAATTTCCTGTGTGAAAGTATCACTTTACTGCCATTGATCCTGAAATGACCTCCAGATACTGGGATGGAATATTATTTCCAAGTTTACAAGAAAACAGTGGCCCTGAACAGTTTCCATTACAATCTGTCTTTAAATAAGAAAAAAAATAAACGGGAAGAAAAGTATGGCCAATTAAGTAGTAATGAAAACCTTATAAATCTAGATAAATCTAATAAAAAGCAGGAAAGAGAAATACATGGAAAAAATACATTGATACAAAACCAGCAGGTCCAGATGCATACATTCCAGGGTGTTTAGAATTAGCTACTTAAGCCATCGACAATTGTTTCTGAAGAGCGAAGAAAAACTGAGAGATACCAGCAGTCTGGAATAAATAACCGTACACAAATGTGGAATGCATTGGCAAAGAAATAAGGAAGATGAATTCCTGATAAATGCAAAGTTGAGCACCTAAAAACATTAGCAAGTTTAAGGCAGGATGCGGTGGGGAAGGAATATTTCCTTTAAAGCATAACAAAAACAACACAAGATAAATTTTCATTTTTAAAATCAAGATGCATAAGTAGTTGGAGAAGGAAACACAACGAATGTATAATATTTAGATTTTACTTAAATAAGTATTTAATACAGTTCTTAGCAAAATCTTAATGGAAGGGTTAATAGAAACTGAGCTGGAAAAGAGCACTGTCACATGGACTGAAAACCAATTGAAGAACCATAAACAAAAAGGCAATGATAAATGATCATGTACTGAGTTTGGGGAAGGTATCCAGTGGTATTCCACACGGATGGTTGTTAAATCTAGATTTAATATCTTTATTAATTTATAGGACAAAGGGGGTAAAAACAACATGGAATCATAGAAGATTAGGGTTGGAGGAGACCTCAAAAGGTCATCTAGCCCAACCCCCTGCTCAAAGCAGGACCAACACCAACTCATCCCAGCCAGATTCCACCACCACCTTAGGTAACCCATTCCAATGCTTTGCCACCCTCCTAATGAAATAGCATTTCCTAATATCCAACCTAGACCTCCCACACTGCGACTTGAGACCATTGCTCCTTGTTCTGTCATCTGCCACCACTGAGAACAGCCGAGCTCCATCCTCTTTGGAACCCCACCCTGCAGGTAGTTGAAGGCTGCTATCAAATCCACCCTCACTCTTCTCTTCTGCAGACTAAACAAGCCCAGTTCCCTCAGCCTCTCCTCATAAATCATGTGCCCCAGCACCCCGTTCACTTTTGTTGCCTTCCGCTGGACTCTCTCCAATATGTCCACATCCTTTCTGTAGTGGGGGGCCCAAAACTGGATGCAATACTCCAGATGTGGCCTCACCAGTGCCGAATAGAGGGGAATAATCACTTCCCTCGATCTGCTGGCAATGCTCCTATTAATGCAGCCCAATATGCCATTAGCCTTCTTGGCAACAAGGGCACACTGCTGACTCATATCCAATTCCTCATCCACTGTAATCCACAGGTCCTTTTCTGCAGAACTGCTACTTAGCCAGTCGGTCCCTAGCCTGTAGCAGTGCATGGGATTCTTCTGTCCTAAGTGTAGGACTCTGCACTTGTCCTTGTTCAACCTCATCAGATTTCTTTTGGCCCAATCCTCCAATTTGTTTAGGTCACTCTGGACCGTATCCCTACTCTCCAGCTTGTCTACCTCTTCCCCCAGCATAGTGTCATCTGTGAACTTGCTGACGGTGCAATCCATCCCATCATCCAGATCATTAATCAAGATGTTAAACAAAACCAGCCCCAGGACCCACCCCTGGGATACTATGCTTGATACCAGCTGTCAACTAGACATCGAGCTGTTGATCACTACCTGTTGAGCCCGACAATCTAGCCAGCTTTCTATCCTCCTTATAGTCCATTCATCCAATCCATACTTTTTTAACTTACTGGCAATAATACTGTGGAAGACTGTATCAAAAGCTTTGCTAAAGTCAAGAAATATCACATCCACTGCTTTCCCCATATCCACAGAGCCAGTTATCTCATCATAGAAGGCAATCAAATTGGTCAGGCATGACTTGCCCTTGGTAAATCCATGTTGACTGTTCCTGATCACCTACCTCTCCTCCAAGTGCTTCAAAATGGTTTCCTTGAGGACCTGCTACATGATTTTGCCAGGGACTAAGGTGAGGCTGACTGGTCTGTAGTTCCCTGGGTTCTCCTTCTTCCCTCTTTTAAAGACGGACACTATATTTGCCTTTTTCCAATCATCTGGGACCTCCCCCGATCACCACGAGTTTTCAAATATAATGGCCAATGGCTCTGCAATCACATCAGCCAATTCCCTCATCACCTTCGGATGCATTAGATCTGGACCCCTGGACTTCTGCATGTCCACCTTTTCTAAATGGTCCTTAACCTGTTCTTTCACCACTGAGGGCTTCTCATCTCCTCCCCATACTCTGTCACCCAGGACAGCAGTGTGGGAACTGACCTTGTCTGTGAAGATCAAGGCAAAAAAAATCATTGAGTACTTCAGCTTTTTCCATATCATCTGTCACTAGGTTGCCTCCCCCATTCATTAAGGGTCCCACACTTTCCCTGACCTTTTTCTTGTTGCTAACATAACTGTAGCAACCCTTCTTGTTACCCTTCACATCCCTTGCAACTCCAGTTGTGTTTTGGCCTTCCTGATTACACCCCTGCATGCTCTAGCAATATCTTTATACTCCACTCCACCTGTCCAAGTTTCCACTTCTTGTAAGCTTCCTTTTTGTGTTTAAGCTCAAAAAAGATTTCACTGTTAAGCCAAGCTTGTTGCCTGCCATATTTGCTATTCTTTCTGCACATCGGGCTGGTTTGTTCCTGTGCCCTCAATAAGGCTTCTTTAAAATATAGCCAGCTCTCCTGGACTCCTTTCCCCCTCACATTAGCCTCCCAGTGATCCTGCCCATCAGTTCCCTAAAGGAGTCAAAGTCTGCTTTTCTGAAGTCCAGGGTCCGTATTTTGTTACTCTCCTTTCTTCCTTTTGTGAGGACTAGGTGGCTCTGGGAAGAAGTATACAGGAGTTTAAGGTGCAAATCGTGTCCTCATCCATCCTCCCTGTTGAAAGAAAAGGCCCAGATAGGAACCGTCAAATTGTGGAGGTAAATGCGTGGTTACGCAGGTGGTGTCAGAGAGAGGACTTTGAATTCCTCAACCATGGAATGTTGTTCTGGGAAGAAGGATTGCTAGGAAGAGATGAGATCCATCTAACAAAGAGAGGGAAGAGTATCTTCACAGGCAGGCTTGCTAACCTAGTGAGGAGGGCTTTAAACTAGGTTCGCCAGGGGACGGTGACCTAAGCCCTGAGGTAAGTGGGGAAGTGGGACACCGGGAGGAAACACAAGGAGGAGGGTGCAATGGGGGGAAGGGAGAGGGATCCTCCTGATTCATACTGAGAAAGCAGGACAATCGGCTACTTATCTTAGGTGCATGTACACGAACACAGGAAGCCTGGGAAACAAGCAGGAAGAATTGGAAGTCCTGGCACAGTCAAAGAACTATGATATGATTGGAATAACAGAGACTTGGTGGGGTAGCTGACATGACTGGAGCACTGCCATGGATGGGTATAAACTGTTCAGGGGAGGAAAGGTGGAAGAGTAGCACTGTACGTAAGAGACTGGATGATTGCTCAGAGGTCCAGTATGAAACTGGAGAAAAGCCTGTTGAGAGTCTTTGGGTTAAGTTTAGAAGCGAGAGCAACAAGGGTGATGTCATCGTGGGCATGTGCTCTAGATCACCAGACCAGGAGGATGAGGTAAGACGAGGCTTTCTTTGGACAATTATCTGAAGTTTCCAGAACACAGGCCCTGGTTCTAATGGGGAACTTCAATCACCCTGACGTTTCTTGGAAAATATAAAACATAGCTTCAACAGGAGTAAATACTTGAAAAAGCACAAACTGAAGACAAAAGCTGAATATAACCATGGGATGATAGAAGATATGCATGGCAGCAAAAGAAATTCAATACAAGTTAGAGCAACAAACACAGAGGCATTATTACTTTATGGAAGAGAGAGTCCCTTTCTATATAGTATGTATAACGTTGCATAGCATCCTGGACACATAACTAACTGAAAGATGGGCAAGATTTGTAAAAATATAGGGAAGAACAAGAGAAATGATTACTTAAGCATTTGAGGAAAGAAAAGTTTGAGGAACAATTCAAGTTATATTTTATATATATATATTGGCTAAACAATAATTGTGTGCATACATACAAATTCTAGGGGGAAGTGGAGGCGAGAAATAGGACAATAGTTATGATGTTCCACCTTTGTCTGCCGGTTTAAAAAAAAAAAAAAAAAACAGCCATCACATTACTATGAAGAGAAGTTATTGGAAGTAAGATGGTGTGGTTAGCACCTCTTCTTTCACTGCTAAGTGAAGTTGATTTTTCATGTTTTTAAAATATTCTAGGAATACATTAAGTATCGTGTTCTGTATTTCTGTGTCCCCATCATCATTCCCTCCACACATTTGTATCCTTTGGTCATGTTCAGTTTGTTCTGCAAGTTGTTCTAATAAGGATTTTTACTTTCCTAAAAATATTTGAAACTATAGCCCAAAATTGGGTTCAAACAGTATATTGGTGAGCGTAGTGCAAAGTGCAGTGTAAGTGGCTAAACAGAATAGATCCTCTTAAGAATCAAATAATATTGCTGTACTATGTAAATACTGCTGAATGCTAGCCCAATCAGCCAGACACTGCTTACTATATAGTAAGTCATGACTTGTGCAAGTTGTCAGCACAATGGTGGTATTTGTGCTTTTTATTTCCTTTTTAAATATTTCCTGCAATTTGACAGAAAGAGAAACAAATAGGAGGCAAAAATAAAAATATATCTTAAATATAAAAAAAATCTGGAATCATAAAAATCCTCACTATCATCTCCCAGTATAGTTCTGAAAACACCAAAAATCTTCTGACTTTTTAAGAGTTCACGCATTCTGATAACTCAGGAGCAGATGACAAGCCTGGACATGTGCTGAATTATTAACAAAAAAAACTCATCCTCCCCTCCTTTCATCAAAACAAATTCTCTTACACATGAATACAGGCCCTTCACCAGAGGGTAATGCAATGGTAGTTGCTACCTTTTTAAAATACTTCGGTCTTGCCACTATCCAGGGATGTAAATAACGTTTAAAAAAACAACCTTTTAAACTATTAAAATGTAATGGTTAAACCTTTAACCAACACATGAGTTCACAACATAGGCATAGGAACTAGGGATGCGGGGGTTGCTGCAGCACCCCCATGTTTTACCCAGGGTCCCGGCTGGCAGCCCCGCACCCATTAGCTGGCCCCCCTGGGGTCCCAGGGCTCCACTCCCAGTCCACCCCCAACTGTGGCCCCAGCCTTGGCCCCCTTACCATTTACTGAATACATTACTGATAAGACTGATGCTTATCGGTTAACCAGTTATTGTTTTACATCCCTACCACTATCAGCTTTCTCCTCCCAAGATTCAGGTTCAACCAGCTATCTCATCCAGATGCTGGTCTCAATCAGACATTGCAAACAGAACCACCATGAAGCTATTCTAAAGTGACGAACCTGTACTGCTGATATTCGATTCCATTGGGGATGGATGGGCAGTTGCTAAGTCCAATGGTGTCACATAGATGTTTAAAGAACAGAAGAGACAATCATGTTTTGTGGGACTCCCTCAAGTCTGGTGAGTGCTCTGAAGTAAAGGAGCACTTTCCCAACACCACACTTTGTGAGCATCCTAAAAGGAAGGACCAGAGCTATTTCAGAGACTTCCCATCAACACCTGCTATGTCTCCAAGACAGGACAGTAGTTTGCCATTATCAGCACAGCACACAGATCCAGGGGGATGAGTATGGACATCCTCTCTCTGTCCATGGGCAGGAAAAGTGCCATCAGTATGAAGAACACTTTCTCTGTCCCATGATCTGGACTGAACCTCATTTGGCAAAGATCCATAAAACTGGTGTGGATAGGCACATTTAAAGGTAGTTCTTTGCCAGCTTCCCAGTTATCTTGTTCAAAAATGGGAGGCTAGATAACATATGGTACTTTATAATCTTTGGACTAACCAAACCTTATATATTTAAAAAATACCCAGACAATAGCTTTAAGACGGTAAAAGTAGCATTGACACCCTCCATCAGTCCTGGTTGCTGTTTTCACCAACAATATGCACCGGTCTCAATCACAGGTAGTGAAAGATTTCTATCAGCACTTTTACAGTGTCTTGCTCCAGGAATGTGCTAGATGCCACAGAGCAGTGAAGAGGTTGTGTTTTCCGTCTTACATTTTGTATATGGCTCCTGATTCCAAACATGGCTTTGTGCCTCTTGTGGAGGTGGTTTCCCAGCCAGATGGATGATTCAGAAGAGAAAATCTTACTACTGCAATTGCAGCGCTGGGAGCAGCTGCTATGTATTCTGGGAAGGAAAAGGCAGGAGTAGATGCTAGAGAGAGGCTCTGACTTTTTAAAAGCCTACCAGAGCTGTTGATGAGCATCATCATCTCCTTACTCTTGAGGAAATATACAAGACGCTACGTAGGAGGGCACTCCTCTATGAACTCATTACATTCGTTCATAGCCTCCATAACACAGGAGGCATGACCAAAAACATCACAACACTATACAATACTGGAAGTCTGCTTTTTCTTCTGTCAATACTATGATACATGTGACCCACTTCTTCCATTTTAGATCTTGATCTCTGAATGGTATAACTTTCTGTACTTAGTGTCTGTTTCTCTTAGCCAGTTCTTACCATACTTTGAACTAAAATTAAGCAGACATCCTGTGGGTTACAAACCATTTTGTAGCACCATGGCTATCCGTGCTGTGTCTCAAAAAAATATAATATAAGGGAAACATCTCAGAATAATGACATCCATTAAATAGAACCAAAATGTTAGTGCCCTCTGTTGATTAGATGCCATTACTATAACATAACATCTAAATAACTTAAAGTTAAGTTAATAAAATTTAGATGTGTAACATTTAAATAACTTAATAAGTGCAAAAGATGGATGGATTGTACTGAAAATTGGAGGGAAAGGTATGAAAGAGCCTGCAAAAAACATTTTCACCATAAGCCAGGAAGGTAAGGAGAAAAATAGGGAAACAGCTATGCTCATATAAAAACAGTTTAGGGAAACAGTACTCAAGAGAATCTGGTAGCAACACAGGACAGACTAACTGAAGTTAGAGAGTTTAGGAAGAAAAGTAGTCAGTCTCAAAAGTGACACATCAGATTGAGTGAAAAACACTGAAACAGAGGCAAGGTTACTCTAATATGCATATCCACAATATGTTTTGCAAAAAAGTTAATGCATTAAGCCTCACAACAGCCATGTGATATAGGTAGGGAATATTATTCAAGTAGTAAAAAAAGGGGTACACAATCTGTATTATACTCAACTTCCATCTAAAAAAATGGAGGTTCGAATTTCCGGATAGCCTGAAAAAAAAATGTAATTATGTCTATCCATTTAAATACATAGAAAGAAATAATTAAGATTCACAAATACTTTGATGCATATATACTGTGCCTTTTTCTGGTTTATGAAACAATAGGAAGCCACAGTTCAGTCTTGACTTTGGTAGTTAAATATACCTCAAAAAAGTAACAAACAAATAAAAGTTATTCCCACTGAGGTTATTCCCATCCAAGGCTTTTTCGTATAATAAGTTTGCTCTTGTATTTAAGGAGACTTGTATAGAGGAGTTCGTAAGTGCTTTACCCATTAGCTTTCTCTCAAAGAGCTTTGAAATGGAAGTGAAAGTGTAATTATCCCTCTTCTTCCCTAGATTTTGCCCATCATTTTGGTAACTTCAAAGATAGCTACTAAAAATGGGAACAAGTCACATTTCCTTACACTCTTTTCCTGTGTCCTGCATTAGTACAGCACATCTCTCTCTCACACGCACAATCTTCATTTTGAAGCGTTATTGCCATCTTGCTGAAGTACAAGTGCTGGCAATAGACTTTTTCGGTCCCAGTTTGAGGAGGGGCAGCAGATAACCCAGACTGACCAAAATGGACAGTTTTATTTGAAGTGGGGGTGGGGTGCATGCATGCTTTTTTTTTTTTTTTTTTGAAGGGAAAGACCGTGACCTTGTATTAATTAGCTAGTCTCATCCAAAATTTTTTTTATCAATTTCCAGTGAAATTTAGCACAACATATTTTCAAATATCAAAAATTACAGACAGCACTTATGTAATTGTCCATTACATAGAAGACATCTCCCTATGCGCTATAATAAGTTAAAAACAAAACAAAGATGTCCAAGATAAGAAGGCAACTTCTGCTATGGATGACAAACTAATTTACAAGTAGTTCAAACAGAAGCGATCCAGAAAGAAGGAAAAATAAAAGATTAGAATACCATCTCAGTTTTCCATGTGGAAGTAATGTGATTTAGCAAACACTAAGTAGAGGAGCACAGCTGATGAAATGGTCTATGGGGGTAAGGAGGTTCATAGAAATAGGGAGGCACAATATAGTGCAGTGACTTGAAAGCTAAAATTAATATTGTGGTTGAAAATGGGAGCCTATCTAAATTTTCCAAGAATCTTATGCTGCCAGTTGAGAGTATAACTAAGGCTATCCCAAAACAACACCCCATGTCTGGTGGCTAGACAAGAGGAAAGTTAGAGGCTCTTCTATGCCAAAGTAGTAGCTCTAAAAGGGTTCTGATTGTTTCATTTGCTTGCATTACTACTTAAAGTAAGTTGCCTGCTACATTCAATATTCCTTGTTATAAGAACACCATACTGTGTGCTTTCTACTCCATACATTGTTATTTAGAAACATCAATAATAATTTCTGAATCAGAACTTGTTTTCTCTTAAATGCGTGTGGCCGATTATTCTAAATGAAGATGCATGAAACCCAAATAATACAACTTAATATACATAAATTTGTTGAAGAAAACAAACGTGAGCTAGAATACAAAGGCTAGAGCAGAAAAAATAAACATGTGAACTAGACATGGGTCCAAAGCTGCAGAGATAAAAAAAAATGGATATAGATTGAAACAGAATATCACAAAAAAATTGAGGTGTTTAGATTCAGCCCCATCATTTCTAGTATAAGACTATTAAATAAGCTAACTATCAAACAAATGCAATTCTTAAACTATTATACATATTCCTATTACAAACAATGCAACATGATACAGTCTCTAATAGTGATTTTAGAAAGATTTGCATTAAAGTGTAATATTTTCTAGAAAAAATAAAGTCCGAAGAGAGCTGTAGACATAGTTTAAAACTATTAATGTTTACATTCAAAGAAATATATAAATTTTATATGTAAAAACTGAAAAAAATGAATGGGACATCATCTACCTACCTACTCCACTTGCTGGACAACTATAAATAAAAACAAGTATCTAATTTGTTCTTTAAACACATTTCACACTGTGCATAGTTCAAGGCTCTTTAAAATTAGTACTCACCAGCTCAAGAAAACTAAAGAAAAACAGCATTAAGAAACTAGAGGGGATTTTTTGTGTTTGAAAAAAAAAAAAAAAATAGTATACATTCACATGACCAGGTGATTTTATCAAGGAGCTACTGAGAAACTAGCTTGAAGTCATTTAAATAGGTAAGGAATTTTAGGACAGATTCCAGCTCTTTCAACCTTCCCCATGGATCACTGGCAAGGTGAGGAAGTTATGCCCAATAAGTCACGCCAGTACCATTTTGTCTCTGTCTTTCAGTCCAATTCCCCCCCTTAGAAAACTGAAAAGGTTTGTTACTGTACCCATCCACTATGAATAAGTCTTAGTTTTGTTAAGCATAAGAAAAAGTTATTTATGACTGTTTTTATTAATGGGTTAGAATACCAGCAGTAAGTCAGCAAAGTCTTAATTTCACAGACACAGCTACAAGGTTGAAGTATGAGAAGTAGCTGAGGCTCTGGATCTGTCTCAAGATTCAGGAAAATAAATGTTAATTTATGTTTCATTCACATTGAGATGGTTATCTTCAAAAAACTATGGCCTAGAATTTATTTTAACGAAACTGAATATTTATTCAAACAAATATCATAGGTCCCTTTGCTTGACAGAGATAAACTTCCCACTAACCAGTGGGAAAAGAGTGATTTTTTCAAGCCTCAAAATATGTAGTCTCCACATATTCTGGCCCAGGAAGTATACAGAGCATCTTCAGACAATAGCTGTGCATGTAAGTTTAGGCTGGCCAAGGAGTCTTAAGCTGTTGCTGGTGAGATATTTTAGGTAAAAGCTATACAATCCTCTATGTGTGTATAAGTATTATATATGTAATTTGTAACTACTATATTAAAATGTTTCTGCACTTTCTAGAAGAGATTAGTGATGGCAATACACTATTTTGAAACCATCTTTTACGTTACCAGTTTGAAAAACCAGTAAACATGAACTCTAAAAGTACCAAAGCCTATAAAAAGATAAATAGAAGGCAACTCTAGTTAGGTTAATTTAATCAGGGAAACAAAACAACTTACAACCTAGCCTCTGTTTGTCAGAGGATGGAGATGGATGGCAGGAGAGAGATCACTTGATCATTGCCTGTTGGTCCACTCCCTCTGGGGAACCTGGCATTGGCCACTGTCGGTAGACAAGATACTGGGCTAGATGGACCTTTGGTCTAACCCGGTACGGCCATTCTTATTTTTTAATCTTGCTTCAAGAATGTATATTTAAGAAAGTGTTTTGGAAAAGTGCATATAATAGAAGAGATCCCATTTTAAGCTACTTGTATTGCCAGATGTGCAGCCATTGTACATCCCATAAATATTAAAACACACAAGTTCAGATAAGTTGTAAAAATGCACTTACTTTTATTGTAGCAGGTTGCTAGCACACCTTTATCTGCAGGACTGGCACTAATGTGCCAAATTTCACCCGCTTGATGGATGAGAACATTTTTGTTTATAATGTTATTTTCATCATCAAAATCTATTATGTGAATCTACAAATACAATAAAAAGATAACATTAGGGCTCCACTGCTTTCCTGTGGGTCTTAATTATACATGATGACAGCACAGAACCATGTAATATGAGTTTTATGACTGATATCTACTTTAATTAATTGTTATACTAACAATATAACGCTTTAATTTCATGCAGGATATTTTCTCTAAAAAAGTGATTATCTTATTGTGAAGAAATCCCTTTTGTTTATTTTCCCTGGTGTTGCGACTACAGAATACAACCACATTTTCCATTTGATGGTTAACAGAAAATAAGCTACTAGAGCCCTAAACTTGCAGCTCATCACTTTGCTAGCAATTAACTGAAATGAAAGCATTCAAACCCTCCATCTAAATGTCTAAGATAATTCTGTATCCAGATCAACAGAAATGAATCTCCCTTAAATGGATAGAAGGAGGGATTATTAGTAGATGTAATAGGAAAACTGATGCCCTACTAGAAGTTTTTCAGCACTCTCTCTTCAACTACTGTATATACATCTGCACTTATCACCAACACATCAGGAAATCTGTCACCATTTAAAAAAAAATTAGACAGGGGAAAAAATGTCAACCTTTCAACTTATAACCATATAGTCAACTTAGAATCTAGAAATTGTTTATAAGATTTAACAAGTGGTTTCAGGTGTTACTCACAACCCTCCCCCTTGCCAATTTTTTCTTTTGTTTTATAAACACTTTTTTCCAATTTTTAAAAATTGGGTTTATTTCCTCAGCTACCATGTGGAAGACTCATACAAAAAGCAGGGGATACTGACTAAGACTGCCCCTGAAAAACAAACACTTAACATGCATGAGTAACTTTACCCATGCAAGTAAGCCCTATCAGAGGTTCAAGAACAGAACCCTCTGCATGGCAAAGAAAAAAAAATTAAACTAAAAACATCCTAGTCCCTACTATTAAATTATGTCATACTAAAGTTTAGCCACACAGTGCTGTAGGCCATTTTTTTGAAGTGTTTAATGCACTAGATAGAACCAATCAGTCCAGTTTTAGGATTTGTTTGTTTAGTTTTGCAATACTGAGTATTCGCTACGAGATGATCTTGCTCTCAATCCATCAACTCCCAACCACAAGAAGGGTTATATCCTCTAGTCTCGTTCATCTCAAATTAGTATTCACCTTTTCCTCAATCTCTTCAGTGCTGCCATCTGCAATTACTGTCTTAAATTGGACTTTGGTTCCCCGATACTAGTACTATTCTCCTAGTCTCCTATCAGACTCTAACACATCTAAGAATCTAAAATGCTCATCAGTTGCTCAAGGAGCCATCTCCCTCCAGTCATCATTTGATGACCCAAACGATGAATCCATCTATGAAGTGAGACATTATTCATCCCCTATACCAAGACATATCCATCTTCATGTCCAATTTAAAGTAACCCTCTGCCTTTCAAAAAATTGTCCCCGGTTTCATGTAACCTTAACTCTTGCTTGAGCATCATCTAATCTGCCACACTCTACCTTGGCCTCCTCTATATCCTGTTCCCACAACTGCACATTATGACTTGTGCTGCCTCATCTATAATGATTTCTCCCTCATTTCATCTTTATATTTGACCTTCAGGCCTTCTCTTTTTAGCTCTTGACAGTCACGATAAAGCATGTTGTGAGACTCTTTATCAAAGGTAAAATGCATATTTGTACTGGATAAACTTACAATTCCAACTATTTGCAGACAAACTGGAAGCAAAATACCGTATTTTTTAATTTGGGACAGGACGATAAGAGAAGGCAATAGCAACGTAGACTGGAATTACAGTCAGTGGAAGAATTCTTCCTTTTATAATTCTTTGGCCTAAAGTACCTCTAAACAGCCACATAGTTAGGATTGAAGGGCTATTCCTACGATGTCAATCTTTTACAATTGCTTCTCAGTCTTGCATCCCAGGATCCCTCCAGTTCACCATTTCAAGTAAGAGAAAGATTTATAGCAGGATGTTTAGAATGTGAGAATCACTGTACTATCCTGCATATGGAAAGATTCAAACTAAAAATTTATGCCAATGCTGCAGCACGCAGTACATCAGTCCTGCCTGTTTGCATCTTTTTCTTACTCTCAAAAAATGTGAAACCTTCTACTGAAATTATTAAGTAGACTCCTTGCAGTGCAATTGGTTCCCTAAAGGTGAACTACAAATCAAAAATCCATTTACTTCAGCAATGTGTATTATATGTCCCCCACTAACCAGGTTAAGTGGGTCATTCAGCACATAAACCAAAAGAGTACCTTTTACCATTATATAAGGCCCCTCAAAGTCATATAGACAGTTTCTACTCTGCTGTGAAGATTCTGCTTCAGCTGATCTCACAGCTACCAGGTAACTCTGCAGGAGCAAAGAGTCAACTCATGCAGGTTATGTATAAATCCTTGATTAAAATAAAATTTCACATTTGACAAAAGCTTATTTTTATATCCTTTTGGTGTAGGGAAAATATGAAATATCCTTCCTTGGTAGCGGTGACATGCATCCTGGGTACAAGAAGAGATGCTACAGCAAAGTGTGAACATGTTGACCTGCTGTGAGTAAGAAGGGAGGGGGCTTAACAATGGAAAAAAAGGATTTTCTCTCCATGGTTTCTGTGCTAATGTTCTTCTTAGCCTGGCCATTGTGAACATTCAGCACACATTTCTAAAGTCGATGAAATCTTGTTAATTCTTCTGTCATTCATATTTAGTGTTTTCTTCAAATACATTTGGGCCAAATTTATACTTAACACAATCCGATGCCATAATGGCCAATTCTGGCAAATAAGACAGACCACTTCACATCACACTCTTATATGGGCTTCAACTCTGAAATGTACTAACCAATGTTGTCCAAGTAAGACATCAATCAAAAGTTAACAAGTGCACAGATGAGTTAATAGATTAAATATAATCATATGTTGTGTGAATTAGATACCATGGTGGCAAGCACCTTAGAAAGGGATAGAGTTAGCAAGTGGTAAGTAATGGCTTGTCAACATGGAGAAGTTTTCCAGTACAGCTATAGCTGAATAATGCCCCTGTGTGGATGCTCCAATCCAGAATTATTTTGCTTTGCTAATAAAAATCACTTTTATGCCAAAAAAAGTGTCCCCACACAGGGAAATAATACCAATACAGAGATATTTATTTACCAATACAGAAATAATTATTCTGCTATAAGTTTCAGAGTAACAGCCGTGTTAGTCTGTATCCGCAAAAAGAAGAACAGGAGTACTTGTGGCACCTTAGAGACTAACAAATTTATTAGAGCATAAGCTTTCGTGGACTACAGCCCACTTCTTCGGATATGCATCCGAAGAAGTGGGCTGTAGTCCACGAAAGCTTATGCTCTAATAAATTTGTTAGTCTCTAAGGTGCCACAAGTACTCCTGTTCTTCTATTCTGCTATAGCTATTCTGGGAAAATTCACTATGTACACAAGCTGAAAGTAAGAACAATAACATGTTTCGTTTTCTTCCAAAATATTGGAAGTTCACTAAAGAATGATCATTCAACACTTCTGTCTGATTTTCTCCAGAACAAAATTTTACACAAATTTTTAAAGTTTTGTGATCCTTAAAACTGAATACTTTTCAAGCCACATACAGTTGTTGCTTGTAATGGCTCAAGTCAGGAAAGTCCAATTCAAACAAGGTTGGCCAAATCCATTTTATAAGGAGGTCCTTTCCTTCTCACCTCTAACCACCACCTCGGTTCCTCTTTCTAAATCAAAGGTTAAGGGAGTCACGTTAGGGCCTTGCAGAGAGTAAAATCCAACCCTTGCTTTCCCTGCTTGACAGTAGCAAAAACCCAGTACAGTGCTCTTTTCCTGTTCCGAGAGCTTCTATGCCCCCATTTCCATAGATGCGTGAAACAGCACTAGAAGGAGACAAATGTAGAAGCAGGGATGTTAAGCAGAGAACAGTACTTAAAGGGACAAGACCAAAGACCTTGCATCACCATCAGGGAGGGGAACTAGACAAGAGTAAGAAACAGAATGCATCAGTGAACAGAAGAGGATGACAGTGGGCAAATAAATAGGGACTAATACTTATATTTACCCCTTTCTGGAAAGGTTGTATGGAGAGAAAGCAGGCAGAGGACTTCACCTCCAGCTCTATGGGATGAAAGCATAGGACTTTTCAAAGTGGAACAGACCCCCAGGAGCCAAAAATACCCGTCTCCACAAGAGCCAGTGTGGCAGCATACACCGGTAGCTCCTGGATCCCTACTAGGGCATCAGACTATTTACAAATGTGCAGTCTGCCCTAACTGGTTGTTAGCTCCAACTTCCCTCCTGCCCCCTTCTTTACAGTTCCTGTGCTGTAAGCCTGGTTCTCCCTGCCATCCATGCTTCTTTTCCTCTTTCCGTCTCCACATCATCCTCCACACTGATTCTCCTCCCATTCCTTCCTCCTCCTATTCCCCGCTCACCCCACCTCTGACCCCATAATAAAAAATTAAATAAAACCCATGGAACTAACTAAGAATGTGTCAGATATCATGACGACTTTGCTTTTATATCTATATAGATTATCTCCATATCCCCCTTTACCCCACCTTCCAGGTGTTTTTAGATTGTAATGTCTTCAGTGTGAGGACTGTCTTTTCACGTGTGTTCAGATAGCAACAAAGAATAGTTGTTATGAAACTGTGGCACCTGGCATGCTTTACTATTATAAATTACACTGATTAAGTTATGATGGTGGAATGCTAAGTACTAGATATAGCACGCTAGATCTTAAAACCTGAGAACCATTGACATTCTGGGTGTTGCCATAACACAAATAATTTTATCATCACTTTTTATTATTATTATTATTGTTCCTCCACTTTTAATATAAATGTTACAAATGAAGTGTTTTCTGTTTTCAATTAATCTTCTGTAAATACCTCCATTTCTTCTGCTGCAAAGCTGTTTTTGAACTTCCTACCTCCATAAATCAGGACAGCTCTGGGACTAGCTTTCTTCTATGACACACCTTTATGTGACTTGAAACAAAACAAGAGATTCTGCATATATTGATGCTATATGAAAAACCCTCCTGACCATGTAGCCCCTGGTTAGAAGTCAGCACCAAAGGTGCCAGCCAGCTACTAAAGACAGGTCAAGTAATGGGAAAAAAGGTGGTGTAGAATTAAGCAACAGTGATTGAGGCCTATAGTATTTCTTGGGGATTAATGACTAGCTGGGAGAAGATAATGGCCCTTGGCTGTGCTTCATGCCATCAATCACAACTATTTGTTAATAGCTCACTAAAAGCACTGCACCTCTATTGTTAGTGCTATTCCCTTGAGAGAGAGAAAAAAAGTCAGATAGTGAAAAAGTGTTAGATGCAGGTTCAACATGTATGTACAAGGCTAGAGTAAAGAATTAATGTCCACAATCACCTTGTCAGAATCATGTCAACATTTCCTTTTCAGTACATGTTAATGATTTGAAACTCATTGGATATTAGGTGATAACTAGAGGGTACTTCCTCCTTAAAAATTAATAACTAAATTCTCGGCTAAATACTCCGTGAAGTCAAAGATAGTTTATCCTAGGCAAAAAACTAGATGTAATTACCCAGTTAGTATAAAACACCTTCACAGTCAATAGTTAATCTTCGGGCATTTCACTATCTGAGATATAACAATGAAAAAAATTTTGCTCTTTTGTTTTTTTTAAACTGATTTTTTTCTGTGTCATTTTCTTCTCCCTCTGCCAACCATAATGTATACAGATATATAACACAACACCCAGATTTTTATACCTTGAACAGCTTCTCTTATTATTATTTATACATCATGTGGTTTCCCCTCTCCAAAACTCAGTTTCAGGTAGCTTTCCATTGCTAACTTCGGCTCCAACACTATCTGTTCTCCCTTGCATGCTAGGTTATATTTAACAGGACAAAAACAAAATAATCTGAATTTTGAAAATAATACTCTAGGAACATTGCTCCCTTCCCTACATTTTCTATCATGTCTCCTCATTCTCCCAATCTTGGTATGTTTTTTATTTTTCATCCTGTTCTGTGTCAATTGGAAGGAGTAAGCTTTTCGGGGCAAAGGTCTGGTTTTCATACTACAGAGTGCCAACATGCCTATACGAACAAACAAGGTGAAACTGTTGTGTTTGCTATGCCATTATGGATGCTGTGTTCAGTGGTCAAACTGGGGCGAAAGGTGGTGGTACTGTTCCAACCATATGAACTACCAAAGTGAGACAGTGCTCACACTGGATTGTGCAGCTTTTCAAAATATGATTATGCATGCCCTCTGAGCTCAGCTCCCCATTGACAGAGCTTGACTTTGTCCATGCACTCTGCTCAGCTCCTTCTTGACGGAGGGGAGGGGAACATCTTTCAAACTTAACACGTACTAATAACACCAAAATGAGACATTCACAGTAAGTCTGTGATTCTCTCTCCTTTCTCACATGAAAAACAAAACAGTTCATGTTGACATTTAAGTTACTATTGGCCATCTGAGACTAAACTTCACTGAGATGAATAGAGATGAGCTTCTGTTCCAGGATCTCACCTCTCTCTAAACATCTTTACATCATTTATACCCTTCACATTTGAGGTTTTCTTCACAATCATAACAGCTAGAGATTGGCTTTAAAAAAAAAATGAAAGCTGAAATTCTGGAGAATAAGAAAGAAGCTTGAGAGAAGTGTCAGCACACTGTAGCACCATGCACCTCCTGAATCCAAGCTCTGTTTGTGTGCTAAAGGTATTAGTGAATAAATACTGTTACTGAAACTATTCTAATGCGAAAAGTCAGTGACTGTACTAACACTATGGGTTTTTTAATCTAGTTTAGGGCTCCAGCCTGCCCTTCAATATAAAGGCATGTCCTAATTTAATCTTATAAAAAGTCAGCTATTTTACTTTTACAAGGAAAGATTGTAAAATAGGCAGCAGTGTATAGGCTGTACGTCACTGTAGCCCTTACTCCCTGCAGAAACACAGCGATGGAAGTTTTATGGATATTCATAGGCAAAAAATGAAGTTAGGCTCATGGAAATAGAGCTGTAGACAATTATTAATTAAAACCTAAAGGTCCAGATCCTGCCAAAACTTACACATACATGCCTTTAAGGAGTTCCATTGAAGTAAATCATGAGGGCCTAACTATGATTTCAAAATGGAAAGCAGGATTTTACTTTAATTGGGTTACCTGTTCTGCAGTTTAAAATGGTTCTACAAAATCAAAAGGAGTAACTTAGTACTAGAACTGGTCAAATAATATTTATTAAATAACTAATTTGATTAATTTTGCAATTTCTCTCAAATAAGTTATGATAAGCTTTTTAAAATTAATTATTCACCAGTCTTAGAAAGTTGGGTGACTATGAAAATATATTATCCTTTAAAAAAAAAAAAAAACGACATCTCATTCACCTAACCACTTATCAAAACGTGTACATTTTGTTCACATAATAAGTATTTTTAAAATAAAAGCATCTAATGCTCAAACTTGGCAGGAAAATGAAGTAATACAGTGGTAAAAAGTTAAAGAATATTCCTGATACTTAACGTATTATTCTGACAAAAGTTTACCTGATTATCATATTTGAGAGACTGTGTCCCAACCAAAAATCGAATTGCATCCGTTTCTGCTATCTGGGGTGTTAAAGCACGGGCCTAGCAAAAAAAGAAAACCATTATAAAAACACAATGCAATACATTATTAATAATTTGTGAAAATCTTGGAACATAAAAGACATCCCAGTTGATCACCTTAAGCACCAAACTTTTACACTACATCTTTCTCCTAAACTTTATCTGTATTTAGGCTATTTACATACGTTTTTTAATGAAGGGATTGCTTCTCACATCTGTAAAGTACATACATGCTCTGGGTGCTAAATAAATGATGTGTCCATATTTATTAAAAAAAAAAAAACACACACACACAATTCAATGTTAAGGATTTCTCCCAAATTAATTCTTCTTAATGAACTCAGAATCATGAAACCTGGGAAGGAGGCAAAAGTGACTTCAAAAATACTTAAGGCCGCTGCAATGACAAAGGGCATTCTTGAACAAATTATTCAAAACAAACATTTTACACCTTTAAGTAAGATTCCTGAACCCACACGGAAAGTCACCAATTCATAGAATATCTGGGTTGGAAGTAGAGTGACCAGAAACCAAGTGTGAAAATCGGGACAGGGGGTGGGGGTAATAGGCACCTATATAAGTTAAAGTCCCAAATATCGGGACTGTCCCTATAAAATCGGGACATCTGGTCACCCTAGTTGGAAGGGACCTCAGGAGGTCATCTAGTCCAACCCCCTGCTCAAGGCAAGACCAATCCCCAGACAGATTTTTGCCCCAGATCCCTAAATGGCCCCCTCAAAGATTGAGCTCACAACCCTGGGTTTAGCAGGCCAATGCTCAAACCACTGAGCTATCCCTGGGGTGCAGAGATTAGAGGCCAGGAGTCAGATCCCCAGGCCCCCCCTTCTAGCCCCTAGGGAAACCCCCTTGCCATGACGCACTGGCCTTTCCTCCATCAGGGGTTCCCCCATACCATTCTTTTCCCTACTATTCACAGGAAAGAGCAAGCTAGAAGGAAAGAAGTTCTTGGTCCGCCTTGCTTTTCAACATTAAGCCACTAAAGCTAAGACCATATTAGAATGACCATAATGGAAATGATCATCCTCTGCTTACTCATAAAAAAGGCACAGTACTGGCAGTGATAATGCAGCCATTCCCACCCTACCCTGCCAATTGCCTCAACCCTGTGGTAGAGGATATTTCAGTCTTTGGCCAGCTTGCTAAAGAGACCAATAAGGTGCTGTAATAAAACCTCAGATAACTTTGGAATTCACATCCCCACTTGCTCTTAAATATCCCAAATCTGTCGACACTCCAGGCATGCTGCAAAGCCCATATTTTTAAGCAGGCATTTTGGAAGGACTGAGGTAGCTAGTAGCTCTGCCCATCTCCACTACACCCATTCTTTTTTGTCTGACTGATAGTTAAATGCTGGGAGATTAAGGTGCTGTTTTATTTACAATAGCCTTACTAATTAAGAATCTATTTTTAATTGATGATTAAGGTGGCTAGAACTTTGGAGAGACATGCTTTTAAGAGTGTTATTATTTTATCTATTTCATTTTAACCACAAGTTAATTACAGAATAGTATTTTGGAAAAACACCCTTAGAACTTCATTGAATAAAACAAGCAGTCCGACCATCTTTTAGGGGGTTATGATCAGATTGGACCTGGAGTTCAGAATTCATTCTGAAACACCACTGAACAGATAAACATTTCAGATGCTAGACTGAACACTGATTTAGATGAAAAACTACATTTTCTACTTTAGATTTAAACCTGACATGGGTAACAAGTGAAATGAGTTTACTGGTCAAAAACTAGTACACTGTGAGCATTTAAACAGATCATAAAGTGAGTAGAAATTTTGATTCAACTGACAGTTTGTTCTCAGGACATGCTAAACTCTGAAATAATAGAAATGAATCACTATGGATTTACAATGTTACATCTATGCAATGAAACTTACATTACATCTACCTGCATTGGGTCTATACAGAGCTAATGTTACTAGTCTGTAGTGTTCAGTGACAGCAAGAAAGTTCACCAAAAAGCTTTTAATTTTTATATAAAATTTACAATGTGGATTTTTCCCTCAGCCATGGTGAGAACTTCTTTTCATTTCAAATCCCCTGCCAAGTTCTTTTCACGAAAGCACCACTAGAAACAACCCAGTCATTACAAATCTCCTTCAACCAAATAGACTTCAGTTGTTTAACAAGTGGAGTAGAACAAAACAACAACAAAAAAGATCTCCTGGGTCTTTCATGGAATAAAGAAATACTGGTAAGAACTTTGTTTCCTCGTCTTTAAAGAGCCTCTTCTTAAAAGCAGTTTAGACTCAAGGTGCACTTTAAAATAAAAGAAAAAGAGATAATGTCACCATATGCTGACATTTGTCTATGGACAATCAACTTTTTCTTCTTCCTTCCCCCTCCAAAAAAATTAAAAGTGGGAATTATATTTTCCCCCACTCTGCTGAAAATATTAAAAGTTTGTGTTAAATATCTGAAACATTTCAAAATAAAGAACTGACTTCCTACATGTTATCCTCATTCAAAGAATGGAAAATGCATCTGTGTTTATCAGATTTGTCAATAAGGGATTACCAGTATCTGAGACAGTTTGATTCTTAATAGAGATAATGGATCTTCAGATGGCCCATGCACAAGTATGCAAATCTGTTATTTTTTAATTGTGACTACTCAGGCAAGTTGATTCAGAGAAAGTCACAACAGCAAAACAGCTATTGGTGTGCAGAAATTTCTGCCTACCATGCTGTGACCAATATTGCCTCTTGTTTAATTGTACTTCTTTGTTTGTGTATATCCATCTGTTGTCTTCGGTCTTAGACTTAAATTGTAAGCTCCTTGCGGCAGGGACTGTCTTTTTGTTCTGTGTTTGTACAGCACCTAGCACAATGGGGTCCTGATCCATAATTAGGGCTCCTCGGTGCTATAGCAATATAAATAAATAAATGATCATTTCAACAGGTGATAAAGGTACTTCAGATGGACAGGACATTTGCTTTGAGCATGTGGTCAATGTATAGGAGAGTTTGGCAACTGGTGGTCTAAGCTCCCCTCCCCTACCTTAATGATAAGCCTTGGTATTGAGTCACTGTGCACTGCTACTGTCCTCCTCCACTTGAAGCATGCGCAGCCTAATTCACCAGAAAGCTTGAGACACAGAAAACTCCAGCCCCATAATCATATCTGCAATTGAATAGGTATAGATAGACCCTAGCTAATACTGAAACACAATGGTTATATTGAAAAGCATATGAACCACAGAGACATAATCTAGTCAAGTGAATAAAATGAACTGGCATTTTCATTTACTGCATCCTAAAGCAGTTTATAGAGCCATGAATTACATACCTGGAGAGGAATAACCATATGCATGCAAAAAAGTGTCTATAATGCATCATCTGTTTCCAAGGTAGTAAAACTATCATACTTTTAGTACCAGCAGTATGAGCTCTGAGTCGATTTAAAACAACCCTTCCACCCTTCCACTACAGCAAAAAAGGAGACAAGATATTACTTCAAGAAAACAAAGATTTGAGAGGTCACTGGGCATGGTGGTGGGCAGTGTGTGAAATCACTAAAAAGAGAAGTCTGACCTAAAAAGAGTTCTGTGTAAGTTCATCTCTCTCACCAACAGAAGTTGGTCCAATAAAAGATATTACCTAACCCATCTTGTCTTTCTACCAGAGGGCCTTACTACATTAAACATTCCAGAACTCCTATGCCAAACTAGATGTGATGTTATCCAGTTATCAAGGAAAAGCTACTATTTGGGTAACTACATCTGACCCTGGCAGATTAAATTGAAACAAAAATTTAAAAATTTTATGTTTGCTAGTCACCAAAAGAGGATTCCCATAACCCTGGCAGGGTGAGACTTTTATCTCACCCTGGCAGGTCACGTGCAAATTAAGTATTGTATAGTTCACAATGGACACCCATTTACAGTAAGAGGAGCATTTAAAAAGACTTGGACAGTTCAGCTTAAAAATGAGACAACTAAGGAAGGGTACGGTAGAGGTTATAAAATCATGAATGGCATGGAGAAAGTCAATAAGGAGTGTCATTTACCCCTTCACATAACACAAGAACCAAGGTCACCCAATGAAATGAATAGGCAGCAGGTGTAAAACAAACACAAGGAAGTACTCCTGCACATAATGCATAGTCAACCTGTGGAATGTTGTGAAGGCCAAAAGCGTAACAGGTTCAAAAAAGAACTAGGTAAGTTCATGGAGGATAGGTCCATCAATGACTATTAGACAAGACAGTCAGGGATGCATCCCCATGGTCTGGATGTCCTTAAATCTCGGACTGCCAGAAGCTGGGACTAGAGACAGAGGACGGATCGCTTGATAATTTTCCTGTTATGTTCATTCCCTCTGATGCATCTGGCACCAGACACTGTCCAAAGACAGGGTACGGGGCAAGATGAACTATTGGTCTGGCCCAGCATGGCCATTTTTATGTTCTTAGAGTCTGAGCAAATTGTTAATCAATAGATTGTGAAGGCTGAAGGAAAAAACAAAAATAGCCTGGTTATCCTGCTTAGGAATAAGACAATGAACTTTTGAAACTGTATCTGGGGTGCAGATGAAAACAAAGTATTCCTTCAATCTCTGAGGACAAGCTGCCAACAAGCTTGATTTTATGAGTTGGTATCTCAGACAACCTGGTTGAAAATTCTGAGAAAAGGACGTGGGGCAAGCTATTTTGTAGAAGATAGTGAAATGCCTTATTAGTTAAGTTTAGGCTTTAGAAAGTGTGTTATGATTTTGTTTCATATGTAACCATTTGTTTTCAATATTCTCTATCACTTGTATCTCTGTTCTTCAATAATAAATGTATTATTGTTTTCATTATCTAAGTGCTGTATGTTAAGTAGAGTAGTGATACTGAGTTCAGTCTTTCAAACTGGTGTGTACTATTCCTTGAGGAACAGTGGATCTAAGAGTTCCGAGAGTGCTCAGGGGAACAAGGATTGAGCACTCCAGAAGAGACGGCTGGAGGACTCAGAAGTTGGTGTGTGCCTATCACCAGCCTGTAGAGAGAGAGCGAGGCCTAGAAGGTAGTGCTTGTCTTATCAGAGGCTGGAGGTTTCAAGGTACTGATCCACAGCAGGCACAGACAATACTTCCTCCTGCTAAGGGCAGGTGGTGGCCAGGTCCCTCACAACCCTCAGTACCCACAGGAAGTGTCACAGCTTCCTCAATCATTATATCACCTTCTCCTTCAAAGACAGGTTTACAGATCCTTTCAAGAAATGTCTCATATTTGCAGAACTAGAGAATTTAACCTTTTTCTCCCTCACACTCCTCTCCCAAAGCAGCTTAGATTGGCACAGTCTAACCCTGGCAAAATTACCTTTCATCTATGTGGAGTTAATGGTAGCAAAACGAACAAGGATAGCTTTTGCTTTTGTTTTGGAGACAAATTAGTGACCCAGGAAAGTTCCCAGTCCAAGAAACAGAAACCCTGGCCCATGACAAACCCTAGACTCCTGAATATAATAATAATAATAATAATATGGGTGGCTGCCACCCAATGTTAGTAGACCCCATTAAATACACTAGTGATAACCAGGAGGATAGGATTTTTCAGAAGTGCTCAGCATCGGCCTAAATTTGATACTTCTGAAGTCAATGGGAGTTTACAATTGATTTCAATGAAAGCAGAGTTAAGTCAATACAGAGAGCTTTGGTCTAAACAATAATGCATGAGTTTTTAAACACAAACTTCAGTCCCTGAGTTATGTAAAAAGAGTAGATATGAGGAGCAGCACTATTAGAAAAAGAAGCTCTGTACACTAAGCAACTGTTGGTCTATCTCTGAATTATTATTGATTAAAATATTCTGGTCTCTTTACCCTATTCCATACAATAAGAGAAATATAGAACTGGAAGGGACTTCGAGAGATCACCTAGTCCAGCCCACTACATTGAGGCAGCACCAAATATCTCTTAGATCATCCCTTACAGGCGTCTAACTTATTCTTAAAAACCTCCAATGGTGAGGATTCCACGTCGTCTACTCCTGGGGGAACTCTGCGTGTAGGAGCTGGATTTTATAATGTACTATGAGAATTAATGTCTGATTTGATTTCATCCTGTCAGCCACCCTTTTTGAATAGCAGAAAGGAATGACAGACCAGAACAATCCTTATGACCGATTATGGTCACCCTTTTGTTTTAGGATAAGTTATAATGTCTACTATGGTTTCCTGTATGTATTACAAATTAGGCACTCTAGTTAAATATACATTTCTTTGTTTTAAGGTTTTAGTAAGTAAGAGACAGGCTTCTCTACTGTGTCTATGTTAAGTAGAACAGGAGTACTTGTGGCATCTTAGAGACTAACAAATTTATTAGAGCATAAGCTTTCCTGGACTACAGCCCACTTCTTCGGATGCATACAGAGTGGAATAAATATTGAGGAGATATATATACACACATACAGAGAGCATAAACAGGTGGGAGTTGTCTTACCAACTCTGAAGACAACTCCCACCTGTTTATGCTCTCTGTATGTGTGTATATATATCTCCTCAATATATGTTCCATTCTATATGCATCCAAAGAAGTGGGCTGTAGTGCACGAAAGCTTATGCTCTAATAAATGTGTTAGTCTCTAAGGTGCCACAAGTACTCCTGTTCTTTTTGCGGATACAGACTAACACGGCTGCTACTCTGAAATATGTTAAGTAGATTAGAGGAATATTGAAGGCCTGGGTCTCAATGTAAATTGTCTTGGTTATTGATTGTAAAACTTAGCAAGGTTTAATTTGCAATGCCTTTTTGCTCGATATAAAATACTACTGTTTGTATTCTCAATCTGTTTGTGTGAATGAGGAATGTATGCATCAGGAAAAGATAAGGTGCGAAGGCCATTCTTATAGCCAGCGTCAAGGAAGAAGTAGTAAAGAGACAAAGAACATCAAAGAATCATCAATGCGCATCCATAATGAAGGGTAGATTGATGACCCTGAGGTGAAGGCTGGCACCCTAAGGGCAATTGATTAAATCAGAACAAAGGACAAGATGACCCTCTCCGAGGTGTATTGGAATGTTTACACCAATTAAGAAGTAACCAGTCACAAACTGACACAGCAAAATCCATAGGCTTCAACAGAGGGAAAAAAAACTATAAGAACAGGGTGCTCCGCCATGGGACTTTGGGTTCATCTTGCCACACTCCAGGAGCATCAGATCGTGACCAATAGAGTCCCGCTCCACTCTGCGACCAATCTGGCTGGCCACTAGATTGATCCAGACTCTGGACTGGTAACTATAAACATCACTGCAAGAGTGTGAATGTGTGTCTAAAAAGCATATGCCAACTGTTGTATTTTCAATAAATTCTATGTATTTACCTTCCTCTTTAAAGATCCCAGGTGCTTTGTATGAGCGTAACATGCGCACTGTGCACACTCAGAATTCACGGCCCCCGTGGATCTCTTTGCTTCCCCACAGAAAAATGGCTGCTGACATGAAATAAAAGGGGAGCCACAAGGGCGGTAATATGTCCCTCCCCAGCAGTGCGGGCACATCGTTTTGGGCGCCCAGAGCAGCCAGCAGAGAGGTAGGTCACTGGGGGAGGTGGGGTGGAGAGAGGAAGGTGGTGCTGGGGACACCCCAGCCAGCGGCTCCCACCCTGTGCCAGGCTAGTCCCGGCTGGGCAGAGGAGGATGGGACGTCCTCTTCCCCTGCAAGGAGCAGATGGGACCCGGTCAGACCCACCCCAAGAAACCTTCCCCAGTTGCAAGAAGCACCACTCCACACCCCTCCCCCCACCACTTCCTGCCCCCATCACTCATCAGCAACGGGCGGAGGGATCATTGAACAGGGAGCTGCTCCCCCATCCGCACAAACCCTGTGCATCCCGACCCCCCCCATACCCAAAACGTCACCCTCCCACACCCAGAACCCCATCACCAAGCCCCCTGTACCAAAATGCCCACCACACCGAGCCTCACCCCCTGCACCCAGACCCCCCCACTGAGCTCCACCACCCTGCATCTGGACCCCCACTCCTGCACCTAGACCATCTCCTGCTGAGCCCCCTGCACTGAAAACCCCACACTGATGAGCCCCACCCTCCCTGCACCTGGACACCCCAACGAGCTCCCCATAGACCTCTACCCCAATGAGCCCCAACCAGCTGCACCCAGACCCTCGACCCCACCAAGCCCCACTCTTCCGGTACCCAGACCCCCCCACCGAAGCCCCAACACTCAAGCCAAGCCCCATCCCCCCAGACTGTCCCTGCTGAGCCCCAGCCACCTGGGCCCCTGTGCAGAGTCCCATTCCTCTTCGCACTCCGACCCCCCAGTGAGCCATCCGCACACAGATTGCCCCACACAGAACCCTCTCACTCCACACCTGGATCCCCACACACTAAGCCCTTCCACACTTGGATTCTGCTGGGATGAATCTGCCTGACCCACCCCTGGATCAGGGGCCAGAGCTGGGCATGCATGCGAGACTCTGTCCCTCTCACTTGCTATCACTTGCCCAGGTTTTTTAATCTTTCCTCATAAGTTAGGTTTTCTAAACCTTTTATCATTTTTGTTGCTTTCCTCTGGACGCTCTCCAATTTGTCCACATCTTTCTTAAAGTGGGGCACCTAGAATTGGACATAGTACACCAGATGAGGCCTCACTAGCACCAAGTAGAGCAGGACAGTTACCTCCTGTGTGTTACATGTGACACTCTTGTTAGTACTCCCCAGACTTATATTAGTCCTTTTTTTTTTTTTTTTTTTTTTTTTTGCGACTGCAAAGAAAGGTGACAAATCTTAGAAACTGTCCCAGATTGAAGTGTCAATACAGCATTTGGAAAAAATTGATAAATTAAACAGTAATAAGTCACCAGGATCAGATGGACCCAAGACTTCTGAAGGAACTCAAATATGAAATTGCAGAATTACTAACTGTGGTATGTAATTATCGCTAAAATCAGCCTACATACCAGATGACTAGCGGATAGCTAATAGCACTCCAATTTTTAAAAGGATTCTGAGGCGATCTTGGCAATTACTGGCTAGTCAGTCTATCTTCAGTAGCAGGTAGACTGGTTGAAACTATAGTAAAGAACAGAATTATCAGACGCATAGATTAACACAATATGTTTGTGAAGAGCCAATATGGCTTTTGTAAAGAGAAATCATGCCTCACCAATCTATTAAAATTCTTGGGGGGAGAGGGGGTGTCAACAAACATGTGTGTGAAAGTTACTAGTGACCCCCCCTTAACAGCTAGCAGCCAGTATGTCAACCAGTGGCCATTAGGGGGAAGCAGATACCTCACTACACAGTAGCCTGAACTTTTGAACTGTCTTCTCTCCTGGCTCCAAGCCGGTTTTCACTGACCAGATAGCAGAAGCACGGGTCTGGCAACCACCAATCAAGTGTTAACATAGCAAGGGCCTTTGTCTGAATGTGTATAAAGGATCTGTAAAATGTGTGCAAGACAGAGTTTTTGTACCAAGGTGCAAAGCTCTCCTTTCTTCTGCAGAATAAAGCAACTCTTCCTTATCCCTGTCTGGCTGTTATTGGCTCTCAGCTAGGTGGACCTGATATTTCGGTGACATGTGGACATAGTGTATTTAGATTTTCAGAAAGCCTTAGACAACGTCCCTCACCAAAGGCTCTAAAGCAAAGTAGGCAGTCATGGGATAAGAGGGAAAGTCTGCTCATGGATCAGTAACTAATTACAAGATAGGAAACAAAGGAATAAAAGGTCGGTTTTCACAGTTCAGCTTACAGATAGAAGCATAGACTAAGTTTCAGCAAGTTTTGTTTTGCAACAATGCTAATTTTCAACTTTTAAGCTTACAAAGCAAAAGACTCTCCCAATGTATGTCTTTTAAGACTTGAAACATGAGCTTTCCAGATAAAATTGTATTGAAGTCACTCTCCGCAACATGAGAAGGGAACCTCTCAAGGTACAGAAATGGAGAAAGAGGAGAAGACTAGACAAGAGTTTATTTAGGATTACTGTATATTTTAATTATCACTTGAAAAAGTTCCATCTTAGGTTTTTATACCCATCACAGTAGGATCTGAGCTGAAAAAGTTCAGTTAAGGTTTTGTACTGAAAGCAAACCAAATTCTTAATTCACAACTATTCTAAATCCAAGGTGGGCAGAGAGAGGGAAGAGATAAGAGGAGCATTTAAATAGTAGATTAAAATCTAATCTGTGGGTCAATAGTGTTTGTTGTTGTTTTTTTTTAAAATGCTGTTCTAACTAATAAAGAACATGGGTTTTAAAGTGCCATATTTTGGGGAAGAAGGTCTGAAAATACATGTAGAAAACGTATTTTAAGCATTTTTTCCATTCTCTCCAATACTACAACCTATAGATTTACTTTTAGTATTGTGCTAGAGGTACAAGTTTAGGGACTGATATAGTTATACCTAGAATATCATTGTAAAATAACCTTTCAGGGAGAGATTTTGTAGTTAATGAGACTTCTGGGATAACTCATTGTTTAGTCTATCTGAATTAGAAGATTATAGGTCAGTAGTTTAAGTTCAACCCAAGTAGGTAGTACTGAAAAGTCAATGGTATGTGATGGAGTTTGGTAGCATGCATAAAGCAAGTTTGTAGTCTTTGTCCATCACACAATTACCACTACACCACAGTTTATAACCTTCTCAGCAGAAAGGCCAAGACAAAGGTGAGTATGATGTTGAGGCACACTGACAGGGCAACATAGGGAAATTTGTCCTGGTGCTGCACCTATTTGCAGATAACTTCAGATAAGAGGACATCTTTCACTAGTACTAAAATCAGTCAGCAACTTTAAAGAAAAAAAATCTTTCTAACCCTTTGGGAATTCTGGATCATTACTCAAATATCCAAACATTCATGGGATAGCCAGTCTGGAAAATGTCATCATTCTAAAAGCAAAACTACTTCATAACACATTCTGTATAATGATGTGCCCTATTTCTCAGGTCTTCTCTCTTTACAGCCTTCTAGCTCTAAGCAAGCCTGTTGAAACAAGTGGGAAATATGATTGGCACAGTTCTCTTAGGACATGCAGTGCTAAATTTAAACTGTTAGATACTAAAAACTAACTTATCTTAGCTTTATTAGCATTATTCAATTCTATATTTGCCTGGGATCTCACTCTATGGGAAGAGAAGAGCCACTGTTAATTCCAGGCATAGAAGGGAACAGCAGCCCAAGGATGGAGTTGTGTCCTTGACAAAAGAGGGCCTAAATAACAGCTGGGCTCTCTTGATGTACTGCTACAGCAAGACCTCAGCTGGAGTTGGGTCCAAGGAGGTGGGTCTTCAGCAGACTGAGGGAAGAGCTTGCCTATATATGACAGAAAACTTCTGGTCAGGGGAGCAAGAGTGGTTGGCAAGAGCAAACACCAAAGGTTTGGAGGATAAGAAAGGAATCATCCTGTGGTGACACGTACGTTGGCAATCCAAGGAACTGCATGAGGCAGCTTGTTTGTGAGAGCAGCAAAATGGCAATACGTCCACTTAACAGCAGGAAGTGATCTGCCTTGGAGAATCCAGCAAACAGCAGTAGCCAAAGCCCAATCAGCCAGTTAGCAATTAGCCCTATAGGAAAGACAAGACAGACCAGAGTCGACATTCATTTGGCTAAGGAATGTACTGTATAAGGAAGGCACAAACGCAGGAACTCTACTTACGTTTCCTGGGCAGCATGCGACTGAGGCTTAGAACTGCCATTCATGAACAAATAGAAATGTTTGTGGCTTAGATTCAAGGCCCTGTGTACTATGAGATTATGTGGCTGCATAATTCTGTTTTGTAAGGCTGCCACATAAAGGGATGTCAGGGGCTTGGCAGCTGGGGAGACTGGAAGTAACTGAAGGAGCCAAACAAAATACAGGCAACAGAAAGAAGCACTTGCTCCAGCAGAATTTAAGAGCTCTCCAGAAGAGGTATTTCCCCCCAGCTGCAGTGCTTCCTCAGTGCTTCAGGAGAGTTACATCAATAGCTCTACCAAAGTGGAGCTGGGGATGGCTCCTTTCCTATGTGCCTTAGGAGAGCTATAAGAGGGAATGAGTCTATGCTGTGAAGTTCATATTTAATTTATAGGCATTTCTATGGCACTCAATTTAATACCTAAGCACTTTACAAACTTGAATTTATTCATATGAAAAACAGAAATATTAGCCTCATTTTACAGATAGGAAACCTGAGGCACAGAGAAGTCAAGTGGCTTGCTTAAGGTCACACTGTAAGTCTATGGAGGCCAGAAATACCTAGGAATAATATTGTAGTCTGTAAGCTCCTTTGTGCCTTAACCACAAAACTACACACCCTTCCTCCCCATTCCAAAACTGCTCCACAGCAGAGCTCTGCCACATGGACACTTCCTCCTGCTCACCATTAACTTTTACAAATCCCTGGTTAGAGCTACATTCTCAGAAAGTCCATTGCCCTCTATGCTCCCAACCAGGCCTAATTCCAGGAGATCCTCCCCAAGCATCTGCTGCATATTTCCCAGAGAGTAAGTGGAACAGCTCAGTGCAGAGTTCTGAACAATGATTAGGATGAGATCTAAACGATGTCGCCGCTAGAAACCTTCGTCACACAATTTACGGTTTATATCAGATAGTACTTTGCTTCGAACACAATATACAGCCATGATCCAAAATAAGAGACTAAGGGCTAGAGGTATTTAGGCATTTAATGCCCTTTAAAATCTGGAATTATCAACCCTGAAGAAATAGGAGGATGTATAGCCTCTGTGATCCAATCACATAATGGTAAAGTTATGATAGTCAAACTTGAGCAGATTTAACATCCAATAGTGTACGCACAAAAACAGCCCTGTGCTCTATTGACAATAAAAGTGAATACAACAGAACGGAAGGTACCCAGATGGGGCAACAGGGCTGATACAGAGAATCATCACTAATAATCCATCATTAAGCCATTCACTTGCCATTTCTTGGACCATTTCAGTTTTGGACCTGCAAAAAAACTATCCTGTTGTGACATGAAAACACAATGATAGGATTATGAATTTGTCCTACAAGGAAAAATTAGTTAAGGGGGAAACTATAGCACCAGCAGCAAATATCTAACGAGTTAGGGAAATTTGATGAATGGTAATGTATCACAAGATGTATTTCAGTCTTCTTCATGAGTCATGTAGGCTGCCTGCCCTGCAAGGACGAGCCAGGGGTCTCCCCACTCTGCAGGAGAGAGAAGCAACCACGGGCATATACCTTCAGAAATTGTTGGCATTTCTCTTCCCCTGCCCAGACTGAGGCCAAGTGCTCTCTGTGAGTCCACTGTAAGGAGGCCACTCAGGCTGAGCCAGGGCTGGGAAGGAGGTTGACTGGGGTGAAAGTGTAACTTACAAATTCTATTCTTTTGACAATTTGTCCATAGCTCTATAGCAGTTGGTCTATCCTATTAGACTGTAAACTCTTCAGCACAGCGACTTTTCTATTCTACATCCCTACGCTGCCTTGCATAATACCCCCTCTCCCCAGCTAGAGCACTCAAGCATAAAGAATATAAATAAATAAAACTAACAAGAGATACAGAACACTAGTTATTAAATAAAAGAGGCCACACTGTACCCAGTGCCTTTACGTAACTGACATATCTTCCTACTGTTCATCTATTCTGCCAAGTATGGCACAACTCAAGTCACTCTGCACAATCAGTTCCCTTCTACCGAGCTACTAGCCCCTCTTACTTCCAAGCTGTTAGGCACCTTAGCGAGTGGTTATTGTGTTACATGTGAAAGCAGGCAAGGGTCAGAGTTAAGGCTAACTGTAGCATAGGCACATTTTTGGGCTCAGGAAGAACCCCTGATCAGCAGCTATGTGGGATGGGGGCTGCAAGAGAGTCTGATTCCCTTGCCTAGTATCATCTTCCCCCAGCTCCTGCGGCTCTGCAAGGAGCTGTCCTCTTCCACTGCCCACCACCTTGCCCCCTGAAAAGCCCTGTCACACACACCCCAAGTAGGCAATAGCCTCCCCCCCCGCCAGAGCTCCCCTCCAACACCCCCTTCCATCGGGGAGCAACAGCGCCCCACCCCACAGTCTCCCCTCCAATACTACCCCCCAGCCAGCAACAGACCCCCCCCTTCCCCGCAGGCTCCCCTCCAACCGCCCCCCCCCCGGCCACCAACAGTCCCCCCTCCCCGCAGGCTCCCCTCCAACACCGCCACCCCCCCCCGGCGGGTTCCTCTCCAACACCAACCAACCCACCCTCTCCACCCCAAACCTCTCCCTCCTAGGGGCTCCTCTCCCCGCTCCTGCGCACCTGGAACTCCAGCCCATAGATCACTGGCGAGTCATCCTCCATGACGTCCCCACAGCTGCTCCCGCAGGGCCCGCCTTCAACAGCCGCACGTCCCTTTCCCCCAGCCGGAGCCGGCTCCCCTGTTTCATACGTTACTCGCTAGCCCAGGGGCCTTTCTGAGCCACTGCGGCATCCGTTCTCTCCCTTTCCGGGTGGTGTGAAGGAGACGCAGGCGCCGTAGAGACCGTTCCCTGGTTGACGGCGCAGACGCAGAAGCTGCTGGATCCTTGGGGCGGCGGTGCAAGGCTGCTGCTGGTGCTAAGCAGGTGAGGGTCAGGGCTGTAGCGGGGATGGGGAGGCCGGGCCGGGCTGGGCTGGGCCTGGTGGAACGGAGGGGCGGGGGTCCTGGCCGGGCCCGGGGACCGCTGTAGTCAGCCTGGCGTGGGGCAGGCGGCGAGCGGGCCTGGGGTTCCCTAGCGTGGAGCTGGCCGGGCTGGGGGTGCGCCGGGGTCCCGGTTTGGGGCGAGACGGCAGCAGAGGTGTCTCCCCGATGGGCTGTCACTTGTGTTACTAGGGTCTGGCTGCCACCCGCAGAGCCAAATCTTCCCCCCGGGGGGGATCTGCCTGAAAGTGAACCCCAGTGAGAGGCCCTTGAGCCAGGCCTGAGGGGCTGGGACGCCCCCTTTCCCTTCTTCTGTTAGACAGTGGCCATGTTCTTCCGCCGCTCCGCACCCATCACGGCTACCCGGGAGTAGTAACGAGACTGTGTGCGGACGCCCTGCTTCATCCCCTTCAGCCTTGTGTGCGGTACCTGCCAGGGAGTTTCAACCCCACTCTCTATATCCACGCTATTAAGTGAGAGGTAGTGGGTACTGACTGGCCAGACCAAAGGTTTAGCCTGGTGAATTAGCACAGATGTCCATAAAGACTCAGAAACACGAAATTCCGTGACAAAACTGTGAGCATACATGTATTTATTTGCCAGTGCATTATAGACCAGTGGTTCTCAACCTTTTTGGGCTCAGGACCCATTTGTAAATGTTTATGGCCTGTTGTGACTCATTAAATAACCTGGAGGTGGTTTTGTTTGGAACCTGCCCCCAGGAATGGGAGGGTTGGATCCTGCCCGGCACTCACCCCACAGCAGTGGCTCCTGCAGCTCCTGGGCTGTGGCAGGGCTTGGCTCTCTGCTCTGGGCTTTGCAATCTCCAAGTTGCAGCTCAGATTTCTCCCTGCCCCCTTTGCTGGACCAAATTTGAGTGAGTGGAGTTGTCACCTGGCTCATGGGGTTGCAGTGCCACTCTAAGCTTTGGCCTATCCAGACGCCTGTCATCATGATGGCTGGGCGAAAGCTGAGTGGCGGAACCCCAGAGGTTGGAGTGCCTGGACTACGGAGGTGAGCCCCACCATCCCTGTGGGACGGGAGCTGCTACATGACCCTTTGAAATATTCTGGCAACCCAATTTTGGGTCCCGACCCACGAGTTGAGAAACCCAGTTATAGATGACAAAGGAAGGGAATGAGCTACTCACAGAGCAGGCTGAAAGTATTTTCAGTGAGTATAACTGGTAGAAACTTTTCATTGAGATTTTAGAATAACTTTGGCCCATTCTGCAATGAGACCTATTCCTGTCTGTGCCTGTGCAAAGCACTGTTGTTTTCAGTGGGATTCTGCATGGATTCAGTACCAGGCTAGCTGTAGTTTTATATATAGAAAGATAAGACTTCACGTCATCAAAATAAAAAAAAAATGTAATCATTACTTAGTCTGAGATTAGGAGCAAATAAGAAGCCTCCAAGATTAAGGAAATAAATTCATCTTAAATTCATCTCCCAGAAAAATTAGCTTCTTTCTCCAAACCTGCATAGGCTTTGAAATATGGGAAAATGTAGCCTTTTTTTTTGTTTAAGTTTTTCACAATCAAAAGGTAAAATAGAGTGAATTTACTGAATTTTGCCATAAGCAGTGATGGAGAACCCCACTTGGGGGTATGCAAAAGTTTAGATGTTAAAAAGAGAGGTTTAAAAATGCCAGTTAGGTTTTAAAAAAAATTGCCAGAGAATTGTAGAAATCTTCACCTTTGATATGTTTGGGGGAAAAAAACATATTTGCTTATTACAAATTTTTAGTAAAATTTTCTATATCTTTAGCTTTCCTCTGCAGAATTGCATCTTTTATCAACAAGTATTTTAGGAGATTAACTTTTCTTTGTTTTCCACATCTACGTGTGTTTCTTAAATTTAATTAATCTTTTTCTTCAGTGTGTTCCATTTTTCACTCCCATTCAGATATTTCTCTAGATAGTAAACAAGATTTTTTTCCTCGTTGGAATAAAATCAAACTTCCAAGCTTTGAATTGATGAATAAATGTACATAGTGTTATTTAGAAAATAGTTGTGAGACTAAAAGACCTAGCAGTGTTTTCAACTGGTTAAACAGTGTCGTGTCTACACCATGGTAGATAACAGGAAATGTAACAGGGATTATGTGGTGGGAGAAAACCTGATCCTTGTAACTTCAAACCCATTCAAAGTTACAGAGGCATCAGTTACTCTAAATTTTTCTATAGAAGGCTGTCTCTTATTTTGCTGCTTAAGTTTGGGAGCCACACTGAACAGAAGAGTAGAATACATCTTCTTGAGGCATTGGGGTGGAGTCGGAGAGAAGGAATGGTACTACAGATTCCTAGAGAATTCCTAACCAAAAAAAAACAACAACACCCTAGTCATACTGCTGGCTTTAATCAAGTTTATAATACATTTCTGGCATGCGTGCCTCTAAATATGGCTTGTGTCAATGTGCAACAAGGTTAAAATCCAGCTATAACCAGGTCAACCAAAAGTGTCGTCCCCTGTCTAGGCTGACAAATGGTTGTCTTTCTGCAACCGGTATAGCACGTTCTCCACTTCCTTCCCAAAACACAGACAGGACCCCTTAGCTTGTTACTTTTAAATTGACTTGTCAGGTCCTTTTTTTCTCCCACCTCTCTTTCAGGTATGACATCCCAAAGTGCAATTGCACTCCATACAGTTGATGTTGTTCTGTATGTATGTATGTTCTCAAAGACATCTATTTCCTTGGAACAATGAGGAATTTTTGCCCCGAATGTACCAATATAAACATGGTATGATAGGCATGGATATACCAGTGCTAGTGTGATAGCAGAAAGGCTGTGATGTGGACACAAACTTAATGTATTACTACAATTGAAACCTCTTTGACAAGAATGATTGTTCTCTGCCTCAAATTTCCTATGTGTAAAGTGGGAGGTTAATATGTCCCTGCCTCACCAATGTGTTCATAAGTAAGACTGTGTGTCTGTCACGGAAGTCACAGATTCGGCTGGCTCTGGGGCTGCACGAGCAGATCAGGCAGCCTCTGGGCTGCTGCTGGTCAGGGGCGCCCAGATGGGGGGGGGGAAATGGGGCAATTTGCCCCGGTCCCCACAGGGGCCCCCACAAGAATATAGTATTTTATAGTATTGCAACTTCTTTTTATGGAGTAGGGAGCCTGCCAGCCCCACCAACCAAGCACCAGCAGGGGTTCCGGTCTGTGTGCCGCAGTCTGCCCCCCACCCAGCACCTGTGGCGCCCCTGGACCGTCCCCACCTCCCCACCCCTCAGAGAACCCGCAGCCCCCCGGCCCAAGTTTTAGTTACAGGTATAGTACAAGTCATGGACCGTGAATTTTTGTTTACTGCCCTTGACCTGTCCATGACTTTTACTAAAAATACCCGTGTCTAATATGTAGCCTTATTCATAAGTAAGGCTGTGTGTCTGTCATGGAAGTCACAGATTCCAGACTTACCATGACTTCTGCAGCGGCTGGTGCAGCTGGCTCCAGGACTGCCCAAGCAGATCAGGCAGCCCCCGGGCCAGCTGCACCAGCCGCTGCTGGAGCAGTTTGGGTGTGTGAGGGAGCTCAGGGCTGGGGCAGAGAGTTGGGGTGTGGGGTGGCCCTTACTTCGGGGGCGGGGGGGCGCGGTCTCCCTGGAAATGACCGGCATGTCCCTTCAGCTCTTTCAGGGGTTCTCACAACAAATTTTTTGGTGGTCTCAGAGTGCGGCCACCAATTCTTGCTCGTAGCCGCTCTGACAGTTTTTCCTAAAATACTTAATTAACTTTAGGAAAAACAAATAAATATGCACAGATACATGTCCAAATCATTGTAATCTATCTATGTAGGGTTTTTTGGTTTTGTTTTTTTCAGACTCAGTAATAAAAATAGTGTACACTTGTCTCTGTTCTTCATTGGACCTAAACAGAATAGAAACACAAATAAGGTGCTTTGAATGTTCTTGTCATTTTTCTTATTGTTTCTTTTGGTTGGTTGGTTGTTTTGGTTACTTTTTTTAAGACTTGCTAGCTAGTAAGTGTTCCCTGAAAAGTGATATTAACAAACATGTAAATCTCACTTTTCACAACAGACTTACTCAGAAATTAAGCCCTGGATGGGGAGATAGGTACAGAGGCCGCAGGGGCCAGGGGTGATGGGGCATTGGTGGAGGCTGTAGGGGGCAGAGGTGATGGGGGGGATGGGCTTGGGGCCAGAGCCCATCACCATGCATCCAGGGAATGGAGGCTAAAACCCTACGTCCAGGGGACAGAGCCTGAAGGCCCGTGGCTGGAGCCTCCCACCCAAGGACTGTAGCCCGATCCCACTGCCCCTGGGAAGGTGGGGGAACTCACTAGCTGCCTTTCCTTCAACTTGTGTCTCTCCAGAGGGGGGCAGGGCCCAACCACTTCTGGTGGCCCCTGGGGAGGGGCTGCTGCTTTGCGCTCCCTCCTCCCCCAATCACCGACCAGGAAGCTGTGGCTACAAGAAAAGCCCTTGGTGGCAACATTTGAGAAACGCTGTTCTAGGCAGAGGGGCCAGGCGGCTCTGCGTGCTGCCTCTGACCATAGGCACCGCACCCGCAGCTCCCATTGGCTGCAGTTCCAGGCCAATGGGAGCTGCAGAACTGGAGCTTGTGGTGGGGGAAGTGCACGGAGCCCCCCGGCCTTCCCTCCCCAGGAGCTGCAGGGACATGCGGAGCCAGGTAGGGAGCCTGCTAGCCCCGCCCACCCTTCCCTTCCCCCCAGCACCAGCAGGGGTCCCGGGGGGCCAACCCCCAGCACCCATGATGCCCCCAGACCAACCCCTCAGAGCACCCTCAGCCCAAGTTTTAGTTAGGAGTATAGTACAAGTCATGAACAAGTCACGGGCCACGAATATTTGTTAATTGCTCGTGACCTGTCCATGACTATTACTAAAAATACCTGTGACTAAAACATAACTTTATTCATAAGCATTCAGCTGAGTATCAGAAGTGCTATGAAGAGGTGCTTATTATTGATTCCTTCTAGAATATAGTGTCTAATCTCATCATATTAGGTACTGAGCCATCTCATAGAAGACATTAGGTAAGTTTCCATTCTCTGAAATTTGAGAGGCAGACTCCTAGGCTTGAACAAAAGATTTCAGAAATCTTAAAATGCATAATCCTCTCTTTCTGTGGTCCCAGCACTGTTTTTATTGAATCAGTAGCAAAATGCCCACTGTCTTCAGTGGGAGCAGGAGCAGGTGCTTACTGGTTTTCTCCTTTCCTCTATACCCAAACATGTTTATTATTTATTATCATTAATATTTATATTCCAGTAATGCCTAAAGGCCTCAGCTCAAGCTATCATAGTAGGCACTGTACAATCATAGTTAAAGTCCCTTCTTTAAAAAGCTTATAGTGTAAAAGGAAAGATAAATAAGTGACTGACACAAGCACAAAGCAGAGGGGTAACAAAAATAGTGGTTGCATGAACAATTTTTAGCCAATCAGTAGCAGTAATCACAATTTATCATCTGAATGCCACCTACCTAAATCATTATTGAATAAGTGACCAAGAAAAAGGAAAGTGTGGGCTATTAGTTTGTCAGGCAAGCAACCCCCCCTGAGTAGACCTTCCTGTTTCCATTTGCCCTTTGGAAAGAATATTAATGTTTAGATAAAACATTCTGAAGCATGTAGATGAATGAGAGCGTGTATCAGAAGAGGTGGTGATGTTGAGAGAAGTTTTCTGAACAATCCAAAGGAAGTAAACCTCCAGGGCAATCTGAAGTCTAATACCCATAGGATACGAAGATGTTTTTGGTTCAATAGGGAAGAGGGACTCTTGCCATGGAAGAGAGTAAGCCTACATTTTTGGCCTGCTTTAGATGTACTATTTGATTCTTGCAGTATCAAAACCAAGGAGGATCAGAATAAATAATTTTTAGCAGAAAGATATATTTTTGTAAAAAAAAAAAAATACAGTCTGGTCCATTTTAGTGTTGATGTTTGTAGCTGCCTCTCAGTTAAGTAATTTGTAATATTATTTGTTTAACTGAAAGGAAATATTTACAGCATAATGTTAAGTGTCTTTTTGGGGAGGCTGGAGTGGTTGAATGGGAGTGTGTGCATGCACGCTCACACACCATTGCCTTCCTGAAATTATAGTGTTTTGGGACTCACAAGTTCATAGGGGCAAAAGGTAAATTTAAAACACTTTTGTGCCAAGTACGGAATAGCTGGCCAACAATGAAGTGTCAAAAATAAATATTTTAATAGTCAAATGACTGCATAAAAAGTCCTTTGTTGCCTTTTTAATAAATACTCTTGAGTTTCAGAATAATTATTTAAATTGCTCAATAAAATTAACTTCCGGAATATTTTTCCCTTTCTTTAGTCACAATGGAAAATAATCAATGTAATGATGAGGATGCCAAGAAGAGTGTTTCAAATGAGGAGGCATGTGGAAATGTAGTTCAGCAGAGGGCTCAGGAAGAACTTCTCTTTCATGAGGAAACCATTGATCTTGGTGGAGATGAATTTGAGTCTGAAGGGAATGAGACCATCTCGGAGGATTCCAATAACTTCATAGATAAACTTAATGAACACATGATGGAGAGTGTCATTATTTCTGATTCTCCAAACAATAGTGAAGATGACACTGGTGAACTTGGTTGCCTGCAGGAGATTGTGGAACAAATGGAAGTCAAGGACATTTGTACACCAGAAGGAGAAGTGAGTAAGGAAGAAGCCCTAGGTAATGACAGTGAAACTGAACATGAAGAAACACCTAAAGACATTTCTGATATTGGAACAGATGATCAGGCATCTTTAAAGGAAGAGTTGATTCAAGAAGCAGTGAAAGATGAACCGAAAGTGGGAAATGAAGCTCTAGGTGACTCAACACCAAGTAATATTGATGAAAGTAAATCTGAGGAGCCAATATCATCACCCCTTGCCAGCAAATCATCTCCTGAAGCTGAACCTATCCCTGTATGCACCATTTTTAGTCAAGCAAACAATGTTAATACTCAACCACAGTTGTTCATACATGATGGCTTTGAGCCTCAAATGGTGAAGTCTCCTAGTTTTAGTAGTGTAAATGAGGTTCCAGTGAAGTCTCCTGCACAGGTGGTTCAACCGAGTCCTAGCCTAAGTACATTTTTTGGTGACCCTGTTAACACTAATAATCTAGCTGTTGAGTTTTTTGATTCATTTACTACATCCACTTTTATTTCTGTCAGTAACCCTAATGCAGGTTCTTCAGTCCCAGAACAAATGTCATCTGTTAGTACAGTTGGAGACAATTCCAATGACTCTGCTGACCCTACTTACTCTGTAGGAAATGGGAGATGTGAAGCAGGTGGTCCCCCTGCATCTTTAGAAATATCACAATCTCCTAAACCATTTTCACAGATCCAAGCTGTTTTTGCTGGAAGTGATGACCCATTTGCCACAGCCTTGAATATGAGTGAATTAGATAGAAGAAATGATGCCTGGATTCCCAGTGAGGAGACTAGAAAGGTTTTAATTTCAGTAGCCACTCAACAATATAGTACTCTGTTTATAGACAAAGAGAATCTCACCATGCCTGGATTAAAGTTTGACAACATCCAGGTAAGAATCTATAGCTACATCCTACTTTTTGTTCGTATGTTAGGGCAAAGAAATGGGATGACACATCTAGTGGTCTACTCTTTTAATTACCTTGTTTTACAGACTGTGCTCATCTTATGTGTACTATTGCAATCCTTATTATAGCATTCAAGATGACTGACTGAGCAATCATTCATGAAAGGACTCAAAAAACTGACTCACGTGTAATGATCAGAAAGCTTTGTTACTTATTTGTAGAGACTGATGTAATCAATTTATATAGAATCTAGGCTTCCATTTAAAAAGTCATTTCTAGCTTTTGCAAAGATAATATTCCAAACATCAACTGGATATAGATTAAAGCAGTGTGGTGTCCTATGAAGTTTGCAGATGGGTAACTCCAGTGCTTCTGCTTGTAGAATTCAGTGCTACAGCAGAGTGACGAAAGTCTTGTCATTTTTCATAGCTAGTGTTCCGAATGCTACTGGTAGCACTGACAAGAATCAGGTCATTTGCATTCTGACACTGCTTAGGAAAGCTAGGAGCAGCAACAGAGGCAGGCATTGAAGCCATTTACTGGTGAGGAGGACCCAAAATGGAGGTTGGTGGAGGGATAGAGTAGTGGAGACCCATTCCCTCCTCAGCAGCCAGGCAACACTGCATAGGAGAGAAGAAATACAAAATTCCTTTCTTCTAGATTTTAGCAAGACTAGAATTTCAAGTTGATGTGATAGCTGTTGTCCAGAGGCTGATGTGAAAGGATGCAGAGACTGCTTCACAGTAGAGATTCTCGTATCCTCCCCTGTCCTGGCAGCTGAGGCTGGCTGGGTGATTAAGCTTCTCAACAGAGTTTTGCCTCTGGACTTCACAGGTGATGTTCCTCATCCTCCTCTTTCATCTCTACACCTCTGGCTAGTAGGTTTTGTCTTCCAGATGGTAGAGGTCAGGTAATATTGTTTTTTTTTGTTTTGTTTTGTTTTGTTTTTTGTTTTGTTTTTTTTTAAGCCTTGTTTAGTAGTACCATAGTATAAAATTCATTATCATTCAGTAGTGAAAGAAGAGGTTTCAAAATACCTGTCAACAAGTATGTTTGTCACAATATAAACAACAGAAAATAGTTCCTCCAGAAGAAGAGCATTAAAGAAACACCTATGACAACCTATTTCCTGTTACTCTGTTATGCTTTTGCTGGGCACCTCAGTCTGGGTGTCATATGTGCCAACTGGACACATCTTGGAGGGGGAAAACTCTGCCTCTCCGGTCTCAGACACCTGCACCACCTGCCTCCCAGAGCCCAGTCGTGAGGTGCCCCCCAGTCCAGATACTCGCTGTGACTCTGCACCCCGTATTCTTCAGAGTGATATTATTATGATATGATTATGGCATAATTCTGATGTATTTTAACCCGTTGCACTCGCATCCCCAAAGCCCAGCTGCAGGACACCCTCCCCCAGCCCAGACACCTGCACTGCCTCCCCCCAGAGCCCAGGCATTGGACACCACCCTCCCCCTTCCCCCCCGGACCCAGTTCAGACACCTGCACCCTCTACCCCCAGAGCCCAAGGATCCAAAGAAAGAAACAGCCTGATGCTGGGACCGGACTTGTACAATGTTTCCTGCTTGCCACCTCTTCCCTTCAGGATGTGGTGGGAACCGCAGTAACCTGGAACCCTCTGTTCCCCCTCTTCTCCTGGCAAGTGTCCTCTATTTGTGAACTGGGCTCCACTGGGTCCAGTGGTCCCTAGAGGTGGCCAGCAGCTCTGCAGCACCAATTCTGTGGGGGAAAATGAAATTCTACCCAGAACATTAATTCTGTGTAAATTCTGCATTGCATAGTGGTGCAGAATTCCCATGGGAGTATATATTAGAGTACTGCCTAGAGATCCAAGTTGAGATTGAGGGCCCTTTATGCATGACACAGTACAATCACACACTGAGAGAAAGTCCCTAACTCAAAGAACTGAAAGTCAGAATGGACAAGTCAGACAAAGGATGGGAAAGAGAGGCACAGAGAGATGAAGTGACTTACCCAAGTCAGAGCCAGGAATAGAACCCAGGTCTGGACTGACTTCCAAGCCATTGCTCTCCCATTAGATCACACTGCCTACCCCAAACAGTATAATGCTATCTGCGCTTTCATTCAGTGTCTCTCTAATTTGTAAACTGTTGCTTTCTGGGTTTTTTTGCTACCCTTAGTTATTTTTGGTCATTCCTGATTTGATATCTTCTTTATGCTCCCTGCCATTGTCTTCTGTTTTGTGCCAGTTTTTCTCTCACCTCATTTCTTCTTCCCCCTGCTTTCTCTACTCGCTCATTTATTGACCTCTATTATACCAGCTGCCACTGTTTCCTCTTTCATGCTCATTTAATGTATTTCTCCCAAATCAGCTTCCTTTCTAGCACATTTAGATTCTCCTCACCACTATTGTGATTTAAATTGTCTACTTTTCGGACTATAGATGGAGGCAGCAAGTAATACTGATTTTTTTTTTTAAGTTAAGTTTGCTGACCAGCGATGGTGATAAGTTTTATTCTCACTGGCAGAAAATAGCTAAGTGCACTGCAAAATAAAATCTTTGTAATTGTGTTTAAATTCAGAGCTCAGTTGAGTTTAAGTTGTGATTGTGCTTAAATTTACAATTTTTAAAAAATCTAACTCCTTTTAAATTTTACCCACTGTCAGTAAAGAGGTTAGAGGATCATAAGCGCTAAATGATTCTGGCCCTATCTGAGCGTAAGGGTATTGAATTGCTGAAATTTTATGCAGGGAACATGTTTGTATGGCTCTTACCCAGCATGACATCCAGCATTCTGCTCCTGTTGTGGAGCCACATATGCTGCTATAGTCTCTTCCTCCTGGGTGAGAATAGAGAGAATTTTGTTCTGTGTGGCTAGTGTAAAAGGGGGGCGGGGGAGATACTACAAAACATCCTCAGTCAGTAAGTTGTTAGTTTCTATATACTGTTGTGCTCCTGAAATGCCCAGCAAAACTTACTGTAGCTCTCCTTTGGACTATTTTGTAAGGATGGAATATGTGGAGAGGTTAGTGCGGAGGTTGGCCTAGTGCGGAGGTTGGCAAACTACAGCCCACGGGCCACATCAGCCCCCGGGACCGTCCTGCCCGGCCCCTGAGCTCCCGGCCGGGAAGGCTCACCCCCGGTCCCTCCCCTACTGTTCCCCCTCCCCGCAGCCTCAGCTGACTGCGCCGCCAGGCAGCTCAGCACCGGCGCACCCCTGCAGGGCAGGGGAGAGCAGGGAGGGAGGCTCACCCGTAGCTTCAGGGAAGTAGGCGGGAGGTGCGGGCAGCAGGAGCGCTGCAAACACGGGCCGGAGGACTCAGTAGGAGCACCAGGCAGCCACGCAGCCAGCCGAAGAGAAGCGGCACTTTAAAGGGGAAGCTGCCGCTTCTCTCCAGCTGCGCGGCTGCCCCTGCTCCTCCTGAGTCCTCCGCCCATGTTTGCAAGGCCACATTCCGAAAGGGCAGGGGGTCCCGGGAGGGGGCGGTCAGGGGACGGGGGGGTTCAATGGGGGAGGGTGTCCCGGGGGGTGGTTGGGGTGGGGGGTCCCAGGAGGGGGTGGTCAGGGAACAAGGAGCGGGGGGGGGGAGGAGGTTTGATGACCTGGGGAGTTTGAGGGGGGCAGTCAGGGGGCAGGAAGTGGGAGGAGGCCGATAGTGGGCGGGGGCCAGGCTGTTTGGGGAGGCACAGCCAGTGGTGAGCTGGAGCCAGTTCGTACTGGTTCGCAAGAACCGGTTCCTAAAGGGGTGGGTGGGTGGGCAGGCAAACTCCGGTTCGCGGGCCACATCCATCCTGTCTGGCCCGCCTGAGCTCCCAACTGGGGAGACCAAGGCTCCCCAGCTTCCCCCCCTCCCCCCCCCCCGCTGGGGGAAGCAGCGAGCTCCAGTGGCTATTTAAAGGGCCGGGGCTACAGCTGCCTCTGCTGCCCCATCCTTTAAATAGCCGCAGGAGCCCCGCCACTAACCCAGGGCTCTGGAGGCTGTTAGCGGCGGGGCAGCAGAGGCAGCTGGAGTCCCAGCCCTTTAAATAGCCCTTGGAGCCCCCCGCTACCCCAGGGGTCCGGGGGCTATTTAAGGGGTCCGGGGCTCCCCTGCTCCTACTGCCCCGGTCCTTTAAATAGCCTTCGGAGCCCTGGGTTAGCAGCGGGGCTCCCGCGGCTATTTAAAGGACAGGGCAGCAGAGGCAGCTGGAGCCCTGGCCCTTTAAATAGCCCCGGAGCCCCCCACTACCCCGATTTGTCTGAACACTGACAAATGCATAGCTGGGAACCAGTCTGGCTCACCTATGTGTTAATATTGTTTAAATAGGTATCAGATTTTATAAAAGTGTGTTTAGACTTTATGAAATGCTTGTAAGTTACTAGGTGCATTAGTATCCCTTATATCTGTATCCCATGTTATAAGATAATATTTAAGTGTTTGCTCTGTAACTGTAAACCACCAGTCAGGAGAGAAGCATTACCAAGTGTGAAATACTAGTTTGCCACGGAAAGAGTTATCTTCTACCCAACAAAAGAAGGCCCATAAACACCAGACAAACCATTGTGGAACATCAGAGGACACAATATTTTCTTGATTGCTTCCTTCCACAGCCATGAAGAGGTGATGTGCTTGTGGACTTGTCCCATCAGCTTGGACTGTGGGGGGAAGGAATAAAGATCCCTAACAAGGAGAAACTGTATCTTTATGCCGCTTGGACTCTGAGGGCCAAGGATTACTAAGCATAAGCAAAAGATCCCCAGTGCTTGGCCTGGGTTAGCCCTCCAGGACATATAGAGCTTGCTTATTATAGAAGCTTCTACCATCGTTTGGCATCTAAGACTGTAACTCATTTGTGTATGTTTATCTTCTTTAACCTTGTTGATAACTCTTTTTTTTTTTCTTAGTTAATAAATCTTTAGTTAACTCTTGTAGCCTATAAGAAACTGTCTTTGATGTAAGATTAAAGTGTGATTGATCTGTTCCTTTGGGACTGGGAATAACCTGAATATTATTAAAAAGAAGAACAGGAGTACTTGTGGCACCTTAGAGACTAACAAATTTATTAGAGCATAAGCTTTCGTGGACTACAGCCCACTGCTTCTGAAACTGAATATTATTGTGATTTTTAGTGTAAGGGACCGTCTATCACAAAGGCAAGTTTGCCTAGGTGGCAAGATAGACCAGATTACTCAAGGGGACAGTCAGTGACTCAGTGGTTAGGCTGTTAGAATGCCTGAGGAATTTACACTTGATATTTGGTTGGTGACATTTAAGTAGAACAGTCACAACCAGTTTGGGGTTTGTCCCCTGCTTCATAACAGTCTGCCCTGAGTTTGATACTCACGCTCTTGAACCACTGCAGAGAGCTTGACACCTGGGTATCAAAAACCGGTCATACTACATGATTATAATGGCCCCTTCTGACTTTATAATATATTAATATATCAAATCTCAGGTTTGCATAATAGCTACCATCACTTTGGTTTTAAAGTGCCACCGTACAAGGATCCGCAGCACATTTAAAATTTGACAGAATAAAATAAGCTGAATTTAATATCAAAATAAGTAACAAATACTTTTCTGATTGTACTACTGGACTGTAGGGGATAAAGGAGGTCAGTGATAGTGATGGGGCATTGGGAAAAGTGCTGCATAAATGTGGGTATCTGCTGCATAATTTAGGTTAACATACCACATAGAACATGTGGCCTTGACTATGGTCTAGATTCTCTTCTGCACCAGAGCTCCATTCGGTGCAAAAGTTAAAAGAGCTCAGGGAGCTAGTTACAGCTCCCTGATTCTGGGGCCAGCCCCAGATCTGACATATCGTGGTGCTCTAAGTTGTACCATAAACATTTGCTCCACAACATTTCCTTCCTACCCTTTACCAGACATTGTAGTGGGGTCCCAGGTGCCAGGACTCAACTGCAGCATACTTGTGGCAACAGGGAGATCTTCTCCAACGGAGGAATTTTCTGCTGGGTAAGATTGACTCCCGTGCTTCCCACACAGCACAATGAGGCTGTGAGCAGCAGAGTACCTGATCCTATGAAGAGTAATATAAGAAAAATGCAAATCCCAGTGTTAGTATAGATAAACTAAGAATGAAGGCATGCTGTTAAACCCACACCCATAGTTAGGCTATATCCAAAAGTATGTTATAAAACTGCCTCACTGTAGCCAAATTAATTTAATAGCACACATTAAGCTAGCCTCTACTCAGCTAATTTGCATGTAAAATCACAGCATAAGCCAGCTTCAGTATAGCTAAATATAGATCTAGTGATGGGCGGATCTCAATGCACAAAGTTTGGATGCCTATCTCAACCTAATTTTTGAACTTTTTATTTGGTGGAAAAGTCTCAAATATGTAAAGATTTGCATTCATTTTACAAAAAGAATTCATCCTTGAAAACAAGCACTTTCACTGAAAATATCTTTCCATTAGAAGCATTTTACTTGTCTTTTCTTTCAAAGTTCTGTGTAACTAGAAGAATGTTAAAATGGTTTTTTTTGTTATAGTCTGTGTTTCCTCTTCTCCTTGCGACAGGGAGATGCGGTAAAAGACTTAATGCTCCGTTTCCTGGGTGAGCAAGCAGCAGTGAAGAGACAAGTTTTAAATGCCAATTCTGTAGAACAGTCTTTTGTAGGCTTGAAACAGCTAATTGTAAGTAAGACTACTTTTAATGTTCATCTTTTAATTTTTATTAAATTCTGTACTTCCCTGTAAATACTTCAGTGCTAATGATTGTGTAATATAGTACATATAAAAAAAAAAGTGTGCATGTATCTCTTCATGATTTGCTATAAAACTAGCTACAAAATACTGTAGCCTTTGATTAGCATTTGTGCTTTTAAAGGACATAGTTTGATAATCAATATTGTCAACATGGGCAAGCTAAAATTAAGATTGTTTCAAATACATAGCATAGTACACTTAACCAGGTATATTTTAAAAGTTTACTTTACTCCTGGGGGAATTCTGCACCTAGAAATTCTGTGCATAATATTTTAAAATTCTGCATATTTGATGTGAGTATCAGGAAACGCATTTCCAGTAGATGTAGAGAAGTATTAATGCCATTTTACTGGCACTATTAAGACCTCATTTGGAATACTGTGTACAGTTCTGGTCACCCATGGTCAGGAAAGATGTATTTAAAATGGAACAGGTGCAGAGAAGAGCTATTAGGCCCTCTGTTCCCTGATCATCCTATCTTATGAGAGGAGACTGGAAAATCTTGGCTTGTTTAGTCTAACAAAAAGAAGGCTGAGAGGGGATATGATTGTTCTCTATAAATACATTGGAGGGTAAATATCAGAGAGGATGAAGAGCTACACCTCTACCCCGATATAACGCTGTCCTCGGGAGCCAAAAATTCTTACCGCGTTATAGGTGAAACCGCAGTATATCGAACTTGCTTTGATCCGCCGGAGTGCGCAGCCCCGCCCCCCCAGAGCACTGCTTTACTGCATTATAGCTGAATTTGTGTTATATCAGGGTAGAGGTGTATTTAAACTAAAGAACAGTGTTGGCACAGGAGCAAATGAATATAAACGAGCCATAAACAAATACAGACTGGAAATTAGAAGAAGGTTTCTAGCCATCAGAAGGGGTTAGCAGCCTCCCAATAGGCGTTGTGGTGTCAAACAACTTAGTTTTAAGAGAGAGCTGGACAAATTTATGAGTCTGATTGTATGACAGGGTTACTTGTGATGGCAGGGCTCAGCAGCCCTGGGGCTCACTTCCAGTTTATATCTTAACATTCCTAAAAGCTCATATTTCAGGGTTCCAGACAGACACCTGCAGGGGTCAGGAAGTGATTTTTTTTGCCCCAGTGTATTCTAGGTGGGGGTATTTTGATCTCCATCCTCTGAAGGAGGATGTCCACTGCTTGAAATGGAACATTGGGTGGGGCGCACCAGGGCTCTGTCATGGCACCAAGCTTTCTCTCTCTCTCAGTGGTTTGGCTGGCTGGTTCTTGAGCACATGCTTATAGGTCTAACTGATTCCCATATGTCTTGGGTACAGCGGCAGCTCTTACAGAGGCTGGTGAGTTCCAGTTCCCTCATTGGAAGTTGGGTGATAGGCCAGGACTACCTAAGATAGCCCTGTGGGATGACCCCAGTGCCTTTTTGCCAACCTTTAAGCAGGTGGCTGTTAGTGCCAGAGGGGCCAAGGGTGCATGGGTACTGCAGCTATCCCCTTACCTGACCAATGAGGTTTAGGTGGCTTATGGGGCCCTAAGCAAACACCACGCTAAAGACTGTGTGATGGGTTGTCCCCCTTTAAGGTGCCACCTGATGTACTGGGATACCACTGAGCCCACCTGTTCTGCCAACCTGGGCCCCCTTACACTGTCTTGCTGAGCCAGGCTCTTAAGCCACCTCTAGCGCACACTGGCAGGGTCACACCCAGCTGCAGAGAGACACAGACACTGAGATCAGCTCTGGGAAGACACAGCTTAAGGGACTTGCCCCAGCATTCAGGTACCCACCTCTCTTGGAGTGCAGACCCAAAGGTATATAGTCTTGCGCTGTATAGAAAAATCTGCAGAGCACTAGCTCATAAGAATTTGCCCTCTCCCTCAATGTGAAGAGACATATGTACAGCTTCTTTGCCCCTCCCCCCGATATGGATTGCACAAACTGGGTTATGTTATAAACAACAAATAAGTTTATTAGCTACAAAAGACAGATTTTAAGTGATTATAAGGGATAGGAAACAGAACAAAGCAGATTACTAAGCAAATAAAACGAAATATGCAAACAGCTTAATTCATTAAAGGAACAAGTTACAAAATGAAATTTCTCATCCTAAATGTTGAATTAGGCGGGATGCAGAGTTTCTATAGCTTAGAGTTCCAGTTTTCTCCTCTTACAAACTGGGCCCCTGTCTCAGTCTGGACTCACCCTTGCCTTTCCCCTTAGGTACTTTCAGCAGTCTTTCTTCTTAGGTTGGCAATGGAGGAGAGTCTAGATTAACCCCCTCCCCAGCCTTAAAAAGGATTTACCTAAGGCAGGAAACCTTTATTTGATCCCCATCCCCCTACAGAGGAAAAGTACCAGCAGTGTCCAAGGTGGTATTTTGTATCAGGTGACAGGACCACCTGACCTGGTAGTGTCACAGCTACGTCCCAGGATGCCTCTCAGGAAGATGCTGTTTTGGACAGGGTGGGCTTGTCAGCGAAAGAATACCACCAAAAATCCCGAGCAGCTAGATGGAATGGTGGGATATGTCCCAGGGCTTTTGCACAGAAATTGCCAGACTGGGCCAATCATTGGTTGAGGCCAGAAAGTCAGAACTTTAAAGGCCCTCACGGACTCAGTTATTCTGGAACAGTTTACACCAAGCCTCCCCAAGGCTATGAGAGTCTGGATCTGGAGACGTCAGCCAGAATTGTTAGAGACCACTGTAAAATTAAAAGAGGAGCATATAGAAGCAGACTTTCCATGAAAAGAGCTCTGTTCTCCTCTACAGCAAGGAAGGGAGGAAAGAAGCTTAGGAACCTTATGTATTGAAGCCCTGGAATTAGTCATGAGAGGCAAACAAGGGTGCCCCAATTCCCCGCTTAGTGATTTGTTACCAGTGCGGGGGCAAAGGTCATATAAAAAAAGACTGCACCTACATGTACAGCTGGGTTTGCAGAATTCTGTGGGTGGACAGGTGTAAAAGGAGGACCTGAGATAAAGAAAATTCCCATCAAACTAGGCAGGATAACTACAGAGGGACGTTATGGATTCATTGGAAGCATGTTCCCTTGTACAGAGCACCTTAGTTAGACCACAGTGGCAACAGGAGAGAGTGACGATAACAATGTATTGAGTACACTTATCCCATGTCAGTTGTTCCATTGAAAGTAGAAGGAAAGTTTAAATGGCAGAGAGTGGGTGTAGTAAATCCATTGCCTTACTTGATAACACAAGGAACTTATTGGAGTCCATTTCTCGTAGTAAAAAAGGGGCAGATGAGGGGAGTGAAAGTCCCCAACAGACTTTGTTGTAAAGAAAACACAAATGTAGACCCTCCAAATAGCCTTCCAGGTGCAGTGTTTAATAACTCTAGACATACCATAACAAGCCCAGAAAGAACAGATGTGCTGGAGGATTTGGGAAAGAAAAACTTGAAGAGGGCAGTAGATCAGGGAGTACTAGATCAGGGACACCTAAAGGAGCAGGAGAGCAGAGGCTCAACCAACTCCCAGGAGGACCAAGCCATGTGCAAGGTACAGGATGATGAACGTACAGAAGAGAGGGAGAAGAGTACCAGTAAAGAGGACTTGACAGGCAAACTTGCCCCAATAGTCCCAAGCCAGGGGCATGATAAGTCAGGAGAAGAGAGGGATTCTGATATTGAGGCTCTGGAGGAACAATTATCTCAAATAGAAGAACAGGAGTACTTGTGGCACCTTAGAGACTAACAAATTTATTAAGGTGCCACAAGTACTCCTGTTCTTCTTTTTGCGGATACAGACTAACACGGCTGTTACTCTGAAACCTATCTCAAATAGATACAAGCCAGGAGCAAAGTAAGTTGGAGGAAAGATCCATGGGGTGCGACTGGTGTGATGACCTATGGGCTGAGGTGGAACTGTGTGGGAAACCTCTGCCCTCCAAATTTACTGTTTTCACAAGTAGAAGGCAGAAGACCGGAGACCCTCCCCAGTGGTCTGTGGAAGACCAGTCTGAAAGGGCTGAGGAAGCCCCAGTAGAACCTCAATGCCATAAAGAGGGTAGGGCTTGGGCAGGAAAAAAAGACCTCCTTGAGAGGCAGGAAAAGGTCTCAACTGGAATAAGTGGGGACGGTATGTGACAGCACTTTCTGTGACACATTGGTTGGTGCAAAGGCTTAATGGAAGTTAATTAACCTGTCTCTGTTGGGGATCACTGATACTTGGGTGGCAGTTGTTGGGCTGAGGAGGCAATTGGCTCAGTAATTTAGAGGATATATATTTGGAAGGAACAGATTAGGCAGCGTACTCAGGATAAGAGAAGGTCTGCCCTGTGACACAGGCCCATCCCAGATAGGAGTATAATTAGCAACAACATCATTATGCATTTCCATTTTGACAATATCTATTTGAGTGGTTCTGCTCATGTCTTAACCTTGTGCTGCAGGACGAGAGTGTTTTGTGTCAGTAAACTTTGGAATTAACCTATAGCCCAATAGTGGTTCCTCAGGATAGGCAGGCACGTTGTGTAGTCTGTTGAATATAGTCTATGGACAATATCCTAGTCTGTGCACATGGATGTTGATGGACTTGAAGGAATTACATGGGCTGCTGTGGATTCCAACCGGTAGGCGCAGAAGCAACCAAAGCAGGGACCTCTGGACATTCAGTGAACTTTCTACAGTTTTGACTGGCCTTTCTCTGCCCTGTGTTCGCTGGCTGTTTGCTTCAACCTTTGCCCTCCTTCACAGTCTCTTCACATCAGTTTCACTCTATGACTTTACCCCTTGCCCTCTTCACTCCCCCTTTCCTTCCTATTTACCTTATCCCCTCCCAAGTAACCCCCTCCCAAGTAACCCCCACCCCGAACAACAATAAAAAAAATCATGGAAGTAATATGATGTTTGCTGAGAACACATTGTTCACTCCACACTGCTTGTGTGTTGTACCACTTCCCCCCACCCTATGTCTGTCTTGTCTGTTTAGATTGTAAGCTTTCTGGGTCAGGAAGCGTCTACTACTCTGCACACAGGGGGGCCCCCATTCTTGGTTGACCTTTCAGCACTATGATAATAAAATATTAATAACAGAAGCTTTGGACTTCAGCAGTCATTTGGCATGGGCATCTTGTAGATTTTGCAGACAGTTGGCTGGGTACTTTGAGGATTGAAGTACTGTGCAAAATGACATTAGTGTTGACAGATCAGGTCAGGATTTGTGAAGCTTACTGATACGTTGTTTTTTTTTTTGGAAGATTACAACTTTAGGCTGTAGGTGCTGGCAGTAGGAGTGTCAGATGCCCCTTTTCAGTGTGGTAGTTATTATTTTGGTGGTTAGTTCTTCCCAAACTATAGAGGTTCAGATGTTTGGGGGAAGCCCCCTTTCTCTGTGAATTAAGGATCAACACACCTTTTTCAGGAAAGGAGGTAGGAATTATCACGCATCCAATCAGGTCAGGTTGCCTTTCAGTCAATAGGCTCTTTTGGGCTGCAGACTTGTAGACCTTAGACATAATGATGATTCTGTTATGACCTTAGTTTTAAGTGGGCTCTTAAGCCCTGGGACTGTGATGCTCCAGATTTGAGCATCAAAGAAGAGAAGGCAGTGACAGTTGGAGCATCTGTTGCCTTCCCCCTTTTTGACTGCTGATACGACAGGTTTCCTTGAGAAGCTGTCATGTTATAGAACTAATTAATAAAGTAGCAGCCATTTGGCCAGAAATCCAGATGTCTATATATTCATCCTCTTTGGCCCTGCCATTTGCAGATAGTTCTTCCCAAGTGGGTAATGTAGTTGTATTCTGCAATCTTATTTATAGAAGTTCTAAATTTTTCTTTGTCAATGAGACTTTAAATTTTAGCTTTCTTTTTTTATTTTCAAAGGGGGGAAAAGTGTTAATTTTTTTTAAACTTGATTCTGGAGTAATTTCGGACTTTTTTTTTTAAACCTTGTTATATAAGAGTGGCTGATAAACCAATCTGAAATATCGAGATCCTAAACTTCCAAATTTGGCTAGTATTATAAAAACTCTAACATGTCGCTTATTGGTTTAAATATGGCCATAGGCTAAGTATGACCACAGTCTCCTATGATGTCTTCTAAATAGACATACCTGCTGTGAATCTTACCAGAGCCATTTTCTGATTCCATATATAACATATTCTTATTATTCTAGGAGGTGCCATGTATAGAAAATGCTTTCCTACTTAGTTCTGAGGATGGTATCCTGATCTTGTTGAAGTCAATGGGAATTTTGGTATTGAATTAATTGGGGTCAGGATTTTGCCCCAGGTGTTTGCTTAAGAGCCAGATGTCTTGCACATCAATCCTTTTTAAAAAGAAATTTTGGAGGTGAATTTAGTGCTTGTGGTTGACAACCCTGATAAAGCCCTGTCTGCAGCAGGTACATACCAGACAGTGACTCTGCAAGTTTACTCATGATGTCCTGCCAATGCACCTCAACTGTGATCTTGAGGAACTGTCTCCAGAGATGAGAAGGTGGGTTCAGTCACCAAGTCCTCAGCTTCTCTGCTGAGACTGACAACAGCAGCACCAATTATGGTGACATTGATAACTGACCCCAGGAACTGGACTGAGACCACAAAAATGAATTCACTTCAGCTGAATTCATGAATTCATAGCTGCCTGGAGGTGGATTCAGGCCAATAATTTAAAGATGAAAGGATCTATATCCCACTGACAGGCTCTTGAGCAATGCTTGCGTTTCACAATTCTGAAATTTTGCTTTTGAATACCATTGAATACTGGTAGAGAAGTACAAAAAGTTCAGGAGGTTCTGCTATCAAACTGTTTTACAACTCAGAGCACTGAGGACTACAAAAGTTCAATAGCAATTTAGCAACCAGTTTTTAAAATCTATATGCCTGATGTAGTAGTGGTAATTTGTAAATAAAGTTACAAGTCTATAAAAGGTAATAAGCATTTATGTATCTCAACTGAATTCTGCAAACCAAATGTTAGCTCTCAAAATGTTTTTATTATTATAGTGCATGGGCATACAGTTGTCTCTGTAATAAATAAAAGTAAATGATAGCCTTTCCATGCAACATTTTGTTTAACGGTAGCAAGTAAAAATAATGCTTAAATTGTATAAACATTAATGATGTTAGTCACAACCATTCCATAGATTAGCTTTTTACCTCCCTTTAAATAAATTTGTTATTAGATACGGCACATATTTGATATTTCCCATTGCAACATATTTACAATCTTTGTGGTGGTACTAAGAGTTTTTGATAAATGCCATATATGAGAGTGTTTGTTGTGTATTAGCGGTTTTAGTGAACAATAATTTCTGTAAGAGGTTAGCACAAAAAGGGTTACTAACTACATTTTCCTAAGTAATGTCAAAGTGGTCTACCATTGGAATTTACAGGGGAGAAGAATGTTGCAGCTAGTGGAGGAGGACATTTTAATCACTTTAATGGTGTGACACGTAGAGTTAATCACTTCCCTTTGAGCCTCTATGTGAAAAAAAAATTAACATACTATTACTTATGCATAAGATTAATATTGTGCTCTTATATATGTTGTCAAATATAATAAATTAGGTTTACAATTATATGGCACATTTAAAAACTTGAAAGTTTTACTTTTAAAAAAAGCTTCAGTTTATTTTTTTAATCATTTAAGTTATTAAGCAATTTCAAATAGTTTTCCGTCTGATTTTTTTTTAATTTTTATTTATTTATTTATTTATTTTGAAGTCCGGAGAGGAGACCATGCTTCTGTTTACAGTTCTGCTGAACAGCATCAATTGTGTCTGATAGAAGTTTGGGTGGCCTGACTTTTCCTGTGTCTTTGAAATCACTTGATGGCAATGGAACTGGTTTTTACCCTTGGAGTAAACAATGTTGTAAATTTTTTTGCTCACTGGGGGTGTGATTTGGATTCTCATTAAAGTCAGATAGCCTGTGGATAGTCATTAGATGAACTTCTTTTCACAACTCTGATGTCCATTACAAATATTATTTTCTACCTTACTCTTGAGTTTTTCTTGAGAATAGACTGCCAGTATAGGGGTTTTGAAAAGTGAATGGTTGTCCAACCGAGACTCGGTAGAGAGAACCAAATTTGGTTATTTTTTGACTGAGGTCTGGTCTCCATAGATTAAGGGCTAGCTCATTGGTCACCTGGTCTGTATAACCTTTGTTCGGGAAATGGACATACCTCATTCATATAACAGAGAAAGATGATACTTGTTACTATAATTAGATGTCCTCTGGCTGTAAACTCACCAGAATTCATAAAATAATCAAGGCTGGTCCTGAGCAGTAACTAAGAGGGAGACTTCCAAAGGAGCTTACATCCTGAAGTCAGTAGTGTTGATGACTCAATAGGGACTATTTTTCCTACTGTATCAGTACTGAAACAAAGTCCCAGTATATTGGAAATGCAGTCTTTCAGGCAATCTGTAAAACTGAGGAAATTTAAAAGATCCCATGACAGTTTTTCCAAAGGAAGGAATATTAAGGAAGGAATTGCTGTCCTAACCAAATTTGAGCTTTGGTTTTTACATTCTCTCGTCTTAATTTTCTCCGTAGAGTCAGTTGGAGTCCTTTTGCTTCCTTTCCTTAAAAAATAAAACCATAAAACTTTTAGTTGCCTCTGCACATTCCCATCCTTAGGATGCATCCACGGTGTGGCTTGGACTGATGGAACATTGTAGTAGCAGCATCTATTGGAGTGCTCTTGAACCCCATATCCCTCACCTCCGAGCTTTTCACACTCAGAGGGTGGGCCTAAAAAAGGCAGTATGGCATGTCAACTGCTCACTTCCTTCCAACTTCAATAGCAGATGGACCAGACACTTCACCAGATCCTAGGACACAGATTCATTAGAACTGATAGTTCCCAGTGCCTCTGCCTTAGGGCTGGTCTACACTGGGGGCAGCAGGGGGATCGATCTAAGATACGCAACTTCAGCTACGCGAATAGCATAGCTGAAGTCAAAGTATCTTAGATCGAATTACCTGGGGTCCACACGGCGCGGGATCGACGGCTCCCCCGTCGACTTCGCTACCGCCGCTCACTCTGGTGGAGTTCCGGAGTCGACGGTGAGCGCGTTCAGGGATCGATATATCGTGTCTTAACGAGACGCGATATATCGATCCTGGATAAATCGATTGTTACCCGCCGATACGGTGGGTAGTGAAGACATACCCTGAGTTAGGCTTTCGTTCTTCTGTTTTTCTTTTTGTTTCCTTGGTTTTTGACTTAAGATCTTAGTGCCCTGGCACAGGTCCTTAGATCCGATAATAGGAACTGCAGACAAAGAAACCAGGAGTTAGAGGTATTCCTCTTACCTTGCAATTTTTCCTGCTTGACACATTCATTGACACTGTTTGGCATGCATTGTTTGGAGGTGAATTTCTCTTTTTATTGTTCCCTTTGTTGCACCTTCACCGAGGGCCTAAAAGAAGTGTCTGAATCGCCTTCAATATGTTAATGCAGGAAATATTAGTGACTAAACCTTCCAGCTCTGAAATGTAGGGATCCATAAAATCCCAACCCAGGTGTTTGCCTCCTTGACTTGAGCTATACCTTGGGTGCTGGTCACTATGAATTCTCAAAGGCAGGTGTCAGCCTGTGTCTAAAGAGCCAGTCCTCAAAAGCATACTCTCAGGATCCAGTACTTCCATTCCATGCATCAAAAAGCAAAAATATATTCATAAGATTCTGGCCTCAGAAATTAGAGCACAGCAAACTGTGAACAGTTGAGGGCCACGGCCATATCCGAGATCCAAGCCTATTGATTCCATGCTCAAAACCTCTTTACAACCATAATAAGGTACCCAGTCAATTGCCAGGATGCCTCAGGTTCATTGCATCAAGTCCCTGGAACATTCTCATTCAAATCTGCCTTTGGGTCGGAGGGCCCCTCATGTAGCACCAGAGACGTTATTCTTGATGCTTAAAGATAAAGGAAAGAGAAATAAAAAAATCGTACAAAGCTAAACCTGTTTCCCTGTCGATGCAAACCTCCCTGGAGATACGTGAATCCAGCCTCAAATCTCTACTGGTTCGTCAAGCAATATCTCTCACCCCTTTTGGCTTTTCATTTAACCAATCCATTATCATCATTGAAAAGTGCTTCAACTCCAAAATCAGGGAACCTAGAGAGCACCGTCAAGACAGTCCGTTCCAAGATTTCAGGGTGTGAGAGCGACCTTCCTTCCCCAGGAATTATAACAGTAAATTCCCTACTGGGTACTGGCAGGACTGAGTTGCAGGGTGGTTTTGATTTAAATCAATTTGATTGGTCAGGAAGATGCGATTTAATTATGGATTTCTACAGAAAAGTGCATTCTTGTTGGTTGTTATAGCCTTAATACGTATTCCTCACAACTCAGAGATAGATGTAGGTTTCATTTTTAGAAGGTACACACTATACATTTTTAAAGTGATTTTATTTTGATAACTTTTCAGATTAGTTTTACAGCTATATCAGTAAATGAATGATTGCTTGGTTATTTAATTTACCAAAGGTAATTGAAGCAGATATTTATGAAGTCATTGGAAGGTGAACTATCTCCAATTCAACAGGTTAATCATTAATATTTGGAGGATTTTCTTGCCATGCTGTATTAGGAGGAGAATGTCACCAGACATTTAAATTGTTTTATTTAACTAAAACAACAACATTGTGTTCTGGATTTTTTTCATCAACATCAAACACATAATATTTTAACAAAACAACTATATGAATTTTTGAATTGAGTTAAAAATTCAAGTTTTTTTTTAAATCAGGTTTGTTTTTGTTAAAATTGTTTTTAACTAAAATAGTTAAATGAAATTAAAAAAAAAATTTTAATTGACTATGTCAGCCAGGTCAACATGAGAAACTTAAAATATTGGTTTCTGCAGCTAACTCAGTCGTCTTCATCTTTATTTTCCTGTTTGTTCATAATCTGGAAAAGAAAAACAAGCTTTCCTGCTTTTTCAGGTTCCAAATGATTTCTCAATTTGCAATGAATTAGTCCAAAGGAAGAAAATAGTCTTTCTACACCAACAGAGGAAGCTATTGCTGTTAAAAGTGAGATTATCACTTCAACAGTCTCTGAATTCAAGTGCTTAAGTGACTTCAATCAGTTCACTGGTGTGACTTTCTTTAAAACATCATCAGCAAACACATATTTCTTGAATGGTTCACCCTTACGTCTGAAGTTTATTATAGTTGGCATTATGGAGGGATGATTGCTGGATGGCCATGTCATAGCCAACTCTTCTTCTTCAACAGTTAATGTTTGACCCTGGTACCAAGTATTGAGAATATTTGCAGGAAAATGAGCCGGAGATAGTGCTTGTCCCATTTGTTCTGGGGGTTTTAATGCTTGTAATTTAACTCTGTCATTGCATATTTCTCTCTTTAAGATCTCACTCAGTTCCTTCCAAATTTCAACAAAGTCAGCAAGGAAACAGCGATTTCCCTGCATTTTGTTCAAGGCTACAGAAATAGGCTTCAGGGTACTCAGCATGTGTTCAACATTTCTCTTAAGCCCAATGTTGATAACTTTGGCTGCGCAAGTGCCATCTATTTTTTCTAGGGTTACCATACGTCCAGATTTTCCCGGACATGTCCGGCTTTTTGGGCTCCAAATCCCCGTCCGGGGGGAAAGCCCAAAAAGCCGGACATGTCCGGGAAAATCGGGACATGCCGGCCGGCGGTGCGGGTGCTCGGGGATCGGGCCGGGGGCTCGGGCCGGGCCCGCGGTGCGGTGCCTGGCCGGGGGCTCCGGGGCTGGGTGCTCGGGGGCTCCGGCGGGGCCGGGTCGGGTCGGCCGGGCCGGGGCCTCCGGCGGGGCCGGTCGGGTCAGGTCGGCCGGGCCGGGGCCTCCGGCGGGGCCGGGCCGGGGCCTCCGGCGGGGCCGGGCCGGGCCGGGGCCTCCGGCGGGGCCGGGCCGGGGCCTCCGGCGGGGCCGGGCCGGGCCGGGGCCTCCGGCGGGGCCGGGCCGGGCCGGGGCCTCCGGCGGGGTCGGGTCGGGCCGGGCCGGGGCCTCCGGCGGGGTCGGGTCGGGCCGGGCCGGGGCCTCCGGCGGGGTCGGGTCGGTCGGGTCGGGGCCTCCGGCGGGGCCGGGTCGGGTCGGTCGGGTCGGGGCCTCCGGCGGGGCCGGGTCGGGTCGGTCGGGTCGGGGCCTCCGGCGGGGCCGGTCGGGTCGGCCGGGCCGGGGCCTCCGGCGGGGCCGGGGCCGGTCGGGTCGGCAGGGCCGGGGGCTCCGGCGGGGGGATCGGGGGCGCCAGCCGGGCCGGGGACTCGGGGGCCGGGCCGGCGGTGCCAGGCCGGGCCGGGGGTGGTGGGCCGGGGCCGGCACCCCAGGGCCAGGGAAAGCCTGGACCGCGCCTCCTCCCCCCACACTCCTCCTTACCTGCTTCAGGCTTCCCGCGACTCAAATGTCGGGAAGCAGGGGAGGGGGCGGAGACTTTGGGGAGGGGGCGGAGTTGGGGCGGGGCTGGGGGCGGGGCCGGGCCCCCGTGGAGTGTCCTCCTTTGGGAGGCACAAAATATGGTAACCCTATTTTTTCACAATTTTGTTCACAAACTGTCATCAGATTAGGCCAGTTCTTGATACAGTGCTCAAAACAGTCCACTACTGAGTTCTATCGCACGTCTTGTGGGAGAGTTAGCTTGGTTCCTCCCACTTTTTTCAGAGCAGCTGCTGCAAAGTGGTTGTTACGGAAGTATTTTGCAATTTCAAAAACATTAGCCTTTATTTCTGGAACATTGAAGTTTTTGGCTAGGAGGTGCATCAAATGAGCACTGCAACCGTATGTTATTAGCTTGGGGACTCTCTTCTCTCTCTTCTAAACAATTTTGTCTCATCTTGGATACGTTTGCAGCACTGTCTGTGACCAAGCTGCATACTAGACATTTGAATTTTTTTTCAGTTTGTTATAGCTTTTACTGCTACTTCTTGTAAGTATTCTGCTGTGTGTGCATTTCCTGATGTATCAATTGTTTCTGTAGGGAAGACATTCCCTTCTTCTGTTGTCACACAAGCACATACAACAGGATCATTGTGGACATTGCTCCACCCATCAAGATTCATTTTAACAGTTTTACCCTCTAGACCTTTTGCACACTGCTCAGTTTCTCTTTCATGCACTTTATCCAGCAATTAGCCTGTGACATCTGCTCTGGTGGGTGGACTGTATCCTGGTCTTAATGACTGAACCATGTTAATGAAGTGTGTGTTCTTAATCATATGGAAAGGAGAGTTTGTTGTAAACAAACCGGGCAATTTTTTCCATCAGTTACCTCTTTTTGTAATCTGCTGGTTCTTGTCACAAACTTATCTATGGTTGTTTCTGGATGATGGAAATTTTTTTTCTTTTTGCTACAGGTGATATACTGTGGCTATGTGGCATACATGATGTGATTGAAACATTATCATTGGCAGATAACTCTGACATTATAGAAAATTATGGTGATCTTGAAGGTGGATAGTCTTCAGAATCCTGTATGTTGAGGATGGATTCTCCTAAACAAAATAAGTCAATGCAGTTAATTAATTATTATTACCATACTGCTCATTTAGTATCACAGTACTCATTGCATTCACTGACACTCAGTACTACTTTAAAGGTGAAATTGTAAAAGGAAGATCTGCCTATTTCAGCTATTTATTTTTTATCACAACTGCATCTAAAATTATAGTACCATAGAGTAACAACTATATTTTTTGCTCAAACATGAGAATTCAAGAATAGTCCAAAAGGAAGACAAGCAGCCCTTAAGAAAGAAGTATGAAATAAAAAAGTTTACCAACCTGAAGATTGTGCATGTTCAGACATATTCCTTTCATGATCTTCAATGCAACTTCCTCCTGAGAAGGAACACTTTTCATGATGTTGTTTCATTCGGGCAACCAGGCCTTGCATTTCTTTGTTGCACTGTTTGCATTTTGCAAGTATGTCTGTTTTACCCACAGGTAGAGGAACTTCATTAAAATATTCCCAAACTGGGTCTCTTTTATGGCCTGTTGCCATTATAGGTTTTCCCTTCTAGAGAGAATGGTATGGTAGATCTCAAATCAATGAAGGCTACACTCAGAAAGACCTCAAGACTTCTGGAATATGCTGTTCAAACAGTTTCACTTTTGTTTCTACTGCTGGTCCCTCCCTTCTCACATTTATCTCCAGACTTCTCCTTGTCCAGATCTATTCCATGCCCAACAATCTTCTGTTCATTGAACTTTTTGAAACTTTGCACTTTTAGAGAGATGTAAGGGATTGACTCTGTGTACACAAATTAGCAGAGGGACAATAGGGTTGAGGGCTGTTATTTCTCGCCTCTATATATTATTTATTTATTTTAAAACATTTTTGCTGTTAACAAGCATGTTATCTCTGGAGACCCAACTTCACAGTTTGAGAACTGTAAAACTAAGCATCTCTGATGGTATCTTCTAGACTGAGCACTGAGTCCCATTGGGTAGATAAAAAGATTAACCTAAATAATCTATACAGAAGCCCCTGGAACCCGTAAGATTGGGTATCTAATCCATGAACTATTGGATCTCATTTACAAAACTTTTCCTAAACATTACATGAATATATTGTCTCATACTTCAGAATTTATAATCCCTATTCCATGATGGGATATCTTTGAGTTATAATATATCTTTATCTTTAGATAGGATTTTTTTGAGAAAAAATCCTATTTAAATTTAAAAAATGTGATTTATTTATTTATTTATTTATTTATTTAAATGATTGATTTTTATCCACCCTGCTGAGAGGTACCACTAGGAGGCAATGTGACGATCTTGGCCACTCCCTAGGGGTTGCCCTGAATTAGAGTTGAAGAAAGGCAGCTGCAATGGGAGGTTTCTCTCAAAAAGGTATAGGGGAAATACCCCACCCCAGAACCATCCTACTCAGATCTGTCACTCCTAGTACGAAGGGAAGAGTCTCCTTTGCTTGTCCCCAGTATTCTGTCTGAAGAAAAACTAGAGAGGCCTATTGAACTTATGGATACAGAGCCAGATGTTCAAACTCTGCTGGATGACAATGTGAGTGTGTCGTCATCTTCCCCTCCAGAAAGTATGCTCCAATTACACAAACTCATACAAAGAATGGTTCTACCTAAGCATTTAACCTTTGTTAACCTTAGAGGAAATTGTACAGCCAGTTTTCAATATTTTGGGTTCACCCTTCAGGAGTGCTGGATGGTTTATTGCAGCCAGCAAACATATCTGGTTAAACCCAGCATCTGGACCAGGAGTGTCTGTCTGGGTTTTTTTTGTTTTTTGTTTCTGTTTTTTAAACAGGTGAGTTAACAATCTGTCACTTGGGAAGTTTTTGTTTATCCAGACCATCCAGCTCCAGATTCATTGGTAGTGGTGACGGCCACTAAAAGAGCTGAAAGATAGCAACTCCACTATACCATTTCAGCTAGAGAGGGTGAGAAGCTAGACTCTGCATGGAAGTATATTCTTCTCTGCCACATTTGGACATTACAGTGGCAACCTATCAGACAGTAGGGTCCTCATACAAATATTAGTAATGGGAGAAAATAGCTTTGTTTGTTCAGTCATTATCTGAGGCCCAAAGAAAACCGGCCAAAACTCTGACTATGCATGCCTTGAGAGCATCCTTCAACACTTCTGATGTGGTACACTTCTACCCAAATATAACACGACCCGATATAACACGAATTCGGATACAACGTGGTAAACCAGCGCTCTGGGGAGGGGGCGGGGGGCAGCGCACTCCGGCGGATCAAAGCAAGTTCGATATAGCGCAGTTTCACCTATAACGCGGTAAGATGGCATCACTGAAACTTGGTGGGATAATACACATGATTGGAATGTTGGTGTGGATGGGTACAGCTTGCTCAGGAAGGATAGACAGGGGAAAAAGGGAGGAGGTGTTGCCTTATATATTAAAAATGTACACACTTGGACTGAGGTAGAGATGGACATAGGAGACGGAAGTGTTGAGAGTCTCTGGGTTAGGCTTAAAGGGGCAAAAAACAAGGGAGATGTCATGCTAGGAGTCTACTACAGGCCACCTAACCAGGTGGAAGAGGTGGATGAGGCTTTTTTCAAGCAACTAACAAAATCATCCAAAGCCCAAGATTTGGTGGTGATGGGGGACTTCAACTATCCGGATATATGTTGGGAAAATAACACAGCGGGGCACAGACTATCCAACAAATTCTTGGACTGCATTGGCGACAACTTTTTATTTCAGAAGGTTGAAAAAGCTACTAGGGGGGAAGCTGTTCTAGACTTGATTTTAACAAATAGGGAGGAACTCGTTGAGAATGTGAAAGTAGAAGGCAGCCTGGGTGAAAGTGATCATGAAATCATAGAGTTTGCAATTCTAAGGAAGGGTAGAAGGGAGAACAGCAAAATAGAGACAATGGATTTCAGGAAGGCAGATTTTGGGAAGCTCAGAGAGCTGATGGGTAAGGTCCCATGGGAATCAAGACTGAGGGGAAAAACAACTGAGGAGAGTTGGCAGTTTTTCAAAGGGACGCTATTAAGGGCCCAAAAGCAAGCTATTCCGCTGGTTAGGAAAGATAGAAAATGTGGCAAAAGACCACCTTGGCTTAACCACGAGATCTTGCACGATCTAAAAAATAAAAAGGAGTCATAAAAAATGGAAACTAGGACAGATTACAAAGGATGAATATAGGCAAACAACACAGGAATGCAGGGGCAAGATTAGAAAGGCAAAGGCACAAAATGAGCTCAAACTAGCTACGGGAATAAAAGGAAACAAGAAGACTTTTTATCAATACATTAGAAGCAAGAGGAAGACCAAAGACAGGGTAGGCCCACTGCTTAGTGAAGAGGGAGAAACAGTAACAGGAAACTTGGAAATGGCAGAGATGCTTAATGACTTCTTTGTTTCGGTCTTCACCGAGAAGTCTGAAGGAATGCCTAACATAGTGAATGCTAATGGGAAGGGGGTAGGTTTAGCGGATAAAATAAAAAAAGAACAAGTTAAAAATCACTTAGAAAAGTTAGATGCCTGCAAGTCACACGGGCCTGATGAAATGCATCCTAGAATACTCAAGGAGCTAATAGAGGAGGTATCTGAGCCTCTAGCTATTATCTTTGGAAAGTCATGGGAGACAGGAGAGATTCCAGAAGACTGGAAAAGGGCAAATATAGTGCCCATCTATAAAAAGGGAAATAAAAACAACCCAGGTAACTACAGACCAGTTAGTTTAACTTCTGTGCCAGGGAAGATAATGGAGCAAGTAATTAAGGAAATCATCTGCAAACACTTGGAAGGTGGTAAGGTGATAGGGAACAGCCAGCATGGATTTGTGAAGAACAAATCATGTCAAACCAATCTGATAGCTTTCTTTGATAGGATAACGAGCCTTGTGGATAAGGGTGAAGCGGTGGATGTGGTATACCTAGACTTTAGTAAGGCATTTGATACTGTCTCGCATGATATTCTTATCGATAAACTAGGCAAATACAAATTAGATGGAACTACTATAAGGTGGGTGCATAACTGGCTGGATAACCGTACTCAGAGAGTTGTTATTAATGGTTCCCAATCCTGCTGGAAAGGTGTAACGAGTGGGGTTCCGCAGGGGTCTGTTTTGGGACCGGCTCTGTTCAATATCTTCATCAACGACTTAGATATTGGCATAGAAAGTACGCTTATTAAGTTTGCGGATGATACCAAACTGGGAGGGATTGCAACTACTTTGGAGGACAGGGTCATAATTCAAAATGATCTGGACAAATTGGAGAAATGGGCTGAGGTAAACAGGATGAAGTTTAACAAAGACAAATGCAAAGTGCTCCACTTAGGAAGGAAAAATCAATTTCACACATACAGAATGGGAAAAGACTGTCTAGGAAGGAGTACGGCAGAAAGGGATCTTGGGGTTATAGTGGACCACAAGCTAAATATGAGTCAACAGTGTGATGCTGTTGCAAAAAAAGCAAACATGATTCTGGGATGCATTAACAGGTGTGTTGTGAGCAAGACACGAGAAGTCATTCTTCCGCTCTACTCTGCTCTGGTTAGGCCTCAGCTGGAGTATTGTGTCCAGTTCTGGGCGCCGCATTTTAAAAAAGATGTGGAGAAATTGGAAAGGGTCCAAAGAAGAGCAACAAGAATGATTAAAGGTCTTGAGAACATGACCTATGAAGTAAGGCTGAAAGAACTGGGTTTGTTTAGTTTGGAAAAGAGAAGACTGAGAGGGGACATGATAGCAGTTTTCAGGTATCTAATAGGGTGTCATAAGGAGGAGGGAGAGAACTTGTTCACCTTAGCCTCTAAGGATAGAACCAGAAACAATGGGTTTAAACTGCAGCAAGGGAGGTCTAGGTTGGACATTAGGAAAAAGTTCCTAACTGTCAGGGTGGTTAAACACTGGAACAAATTGCCTAGGGAGGTTGTGGAATCTTCGTCTCTGGAGATATTTAAGAGTAGGTTAGATAAATGTCTATCAGGGATGGTCTAGACAGTATTTGGTCCTGCCATGCGGGCAGGGGACTGGACTCGATGACCTCTCGAGGTCCCTTCCAGTCCTATAATCTATGAATAAGATTTTTTTGGCTCCCGCGGACAGCCTTATATCGGGGTAGAGGCGTATGTAGAGCTGTTGTGCCATTCACGATTAATTTGAATAACCACTCATGACTATATTCATTTGGACTTCCTCTGGAAACAAAAATCCAGTATCTCCCATTTGATAGTGAAGTGCTGTTTAGCTTTTGAACTGACAGAGTTCTAGAGAAGTTGAACCTGCAGTGTCCCTGAGGATTTCTCAGAAAAAGATCTGATGTACCAGCCTTTTGTTACCAGAGGCGATCATATCCTTCCTCTACTTCCTGTTCATTTATAATGAAGCAGTACCAACAACAGCCCCGTATTCAGCTACAGCATAGAAGCAAACTCTATAAACCATGGGCTAAAGGAAGACCTGCTGCACCATCTCCCTGTGTTCTGACCCCTTTTACTCAGGTTTTACAAGATACATGAGTAGCCCAGATCAGTTTTAAACCTACAAGTTGCTGTCCCTTCATTTTAAAACTACATCTCCTGTTTGTTAGATCCTTGGACTGTCATCACCAAGGATCTTACAGATTGTCCGGCAGGATTACTCCATTAAATTCTATGCACTCCCTCCCTTCCACCCTTCTTGCCCATCCCGCTTCAGGAACTCTTCTCAAGAGAATTCACTAAGATCAGAAGTCCATTCACTACTAGAGTCAGGTGCCATAGAGGAAGTTCCTGAAGAGTTTGAGAGGAAAGGCTTTAGTCCAGGTACTTTCCGATCCCAAAAGAAAGATAGAAGTCTCTGACCCGTTCTAGACCCTGAGTAGCTGAACTCTTTCTAGCTTCAGTTATCCCCTTTTTATCTGCCCAAGAAAGGTTTGGGGGTCCTTGATATGCAGAGCTTTTTTTTTTTTCCCCACATCTCAATCAGACCTTCACATTTGAGGAATTAAATGCAGTGTGTTAGTCCTTTCTCTCTCAACTATAGAGCAGAGTGGCTCAAATAGTTACTGACAATACTACATCAATATTTTACACAAACAAGCAGACTAAAGCACATTCAAGCCAACTGTGCACAGAGGCCATAGCTCTAGGGCAGTGGTGCATGCTACAGCAAATTCATCGTATCGTTCACCACGTTGTAGACAGGGACAACATAAAGGTAAGTCAGCTGAACAGAGGCTTAGGCCTGGTCCCCACTAAGTCCCCAAATCGGACTAAGGTACGCAAATTCAGCTACGTTAATAACGTAGCTGAATTCGAAGTACCTTAGTCCGAACTTACCGCGGTCCAGACGCGGCAAGAAGTCTCCCCCCGTCGATGCCGCGTACTCCTCTCGGCGAGCTGGAGTACCGGCGCCGACTGTGAGCACTTCCGGGATCGATCCGGGATCGATTTATCATGTCTTAACCAGACGCGATAAATCGATCCCAGAACATCGATGGCGTGCTGCCGGACCAGCCGGTAAGTGAAGACTAGGCCTTACACAATCAATGCTAGTGGTCACTCAAGAATTCAGTAGAAAATTACATCGTCTCCCTGTGGGGGTATAGATTGAATAAGAGTTAAAATTGGATTTATGCTCGTTGCCCATAAAAAGAACCTTTCCCACTTGTGATCATAACACTGGACATTCTAAATCTTCAGGAGATAGACATGATTGCAGCAAGACACAGTTCCAAATGTCAAAGATTTTGCCCCAGAGCCGGAACAGACAACCAGTCCATTTCAGATGTTTCTTCTAGACTGCAGGGTACGTCACTTCTAGGTGTTCCCTCCAATTCCTCTGATTTAGAGAGTCCTCAGGAAAATTAAACAAGACAGAGTCAGGGTTGTTTTGATTGCCCCAGTGTAGATGAGACAAAAATGGTTCTTGGATCTCCTGCAACTATCACAAGACTATCTGTCTCTCCCTGAAATTCCAGGCCCAGCAGGTAGGTTGGATTTGCCATCTGGAGCCAGACTCTCTCCACTTGAAAGTATTGGCCTTAGGATTTTTACAGATCTAGACTATCCAGTGTTATGATAGCAAATGGGAAGGGTTCTTTTTATAGGCAACCAATAATAGCATAAGCCCAATTTCAGCTCTTATTCACTCCGTGCTGAATTACTTACTTCATTTGAAATCATTGGGATTCTCCATATCATTGGGGAAAGTACGTCGTAAGCCATCTCCGCTTATTATAGCTTAGTAAAGCAAATAACTGAATTCAGCCATGATATAGTAAAACAATTCTTGAAGAGGTTAATAAATGTCTACCCAACAGAGAACCCGAATGTACATGGTACCTCAATCTAGTATTTAGTCAGCTCATTAAACCTTTCTTCAAATCTATGGGAGAATGAAACTGGGGACACTTTCAGTTAACACAGCTTTTACTGTAGCTACTAGTGAACAAGCTGTAGGCGCTCATGGCTAACACACACACACACACCCCGCTTGCAGTCTGTGATAAAGTGGTCCTTTGTCCACACCTGATATTTCTCCCTAAGATCGTAGCATAATTCCATCTAAACCAGTCCATAAAATTGCCAGTATTTTTCCATAGTTCTAACGCTCACTTGGGAAGTTACGTTACACATTTTAGATGCTAAGAGAGTATTCCTTAGGCTTATCAATGTAGGAAATCACCTAGTGGTGCAGTTCCAAATGAGAAAAGAAAAGGACATAACTTCAGAAAATTTCATCCCAATGCCATTGTAAGTTGGTTAGATTCTGTACTGATGTGTGTTTTAAACACATTGCTGTTCCTCTTCCAGAAGAGCCTGGAGTATACTTGGCTACAGTGAAGGCTATGTCTATGGTTTGCCTTAGACGTTCCCATATTAGAAATCCTTAGCATTACCACTTGGAAATCAGTTCATATTTTCACAAAACGTTATTCTCTAGATCTGGCATCTAGAACAGATGCACAATTTGGTAAAGCAGTATTACATTCTCTATTTAACTAGACATCCTTGTCCCAGGAAGGAGTACTGCTTACTAAACTCCAACAAGTGGGAATGTGTAGAAGTCATTTCAAGAAGAAATGAAGGTTACTTTGAGATTAGTTCTGCACACACTCACTCCCTGCCCACCTTCCCTACTCGGAGTCCTAATTTCAGCTTTGGACTTAAAGAGGTGGTGGAAGGCACTTAAGTGGTCACTGCACTATGCCCTCTCTTATAGCTATGTCCTCTGAACATTCACAACAGCAAGGAGAGGGGCAGGAGACAACAAGAAGGCTTCAATAGGCACAGCTATTAGAAGTTTTCTCCAGTTCAAGATGCACAATCGGTGCGCCCTAAGAATGTGAATGTGCAGAGGTCATCTCAGAGAATACTGTTTACAGGTGAATCTTCATTTTTAAAACTTTGAAAGGTGTGTCTCATGCATTCAATCCAATTGGAACTGCATTTTCTGCACCTTAACCTTCATCACTGTCAGTATGGCAGCTTCCTATTCTGTTAATTATTATTTTTATTACATGCAAGAGACTTTATTTTTTTTGAAAAATAGTGATTTACTCTTTCGTTATGAGGTGTAGTGTAATCTGTAGTGATCTTTAGTGGGGCTATTAGATGCTACAATAATACAGATAATAATAATATACAGTAATCTTCATTAAAGTTTTTCTGCAAAACAGAAAAATTTTGAGATTTGGAGAATACCAATAGTTGCTCCATAGTCAGGGTTAAAGTCTCTGGAAATTTATTTTCTGTTTAATAGGCTTCAGTAGAGTACACAACAAGGTAGAAATTTTAATTTGCTAGCAAGTGCATAGTTATAAAGCATGATATGTCGGTGCAACACACTGAACTGAGTTGACAGAACAAGGAGTAATGGTCTCAAGTTGCAGTGGGGGAGGGGAGAGTTAGGTTGGATATTAGGAAAAACTTTTTCACTAGGAGGGTGGTGAAGCACTGGAATGGGTTACCTAGGGAGTTGGTGGAATCTCCTTCCTTAGAAGTTTTTAAGGTCAGGCTTGACAAAGCCCTGGCTGGGATGATTTAGTTGGGTAGGGTTACCATACGTCCTCTTTTTCCCGGACATGTCCGGCTTTTCGGCAGTCAAACCCCCGTCCGGGGGGAATTGCCAAAAAGCAGAACATGTCCGGGAAAATGGCAGCTCTGTTTAAGAGCCCGGCTGCCTGAACGCTACCGGCTTCGGGCAGCCCCGTGCCTGGAGACCCTGCGCCGCCGGAGCCCGGGAGGGGAAGTGCCCGGCTGGGGGCGCAGGGTCTGGAGGCACGGGGCTGCCCGAAGCCGGTAGCTCTCGGGCAGCCCGGCTCTTAAATAGAGCCGCCGGGACTGGAGCCTCCAGCCGCCGGGGCTGTGTGTAACTGACACAGTGTCAGTTACACAGAGCCCCAGCCGCTGGAGGCTCTGTTTAAGAGCCGGGCTGCCCGAGCGCTACCGGCTTCGGGCAGCCCCGTGCCTCCAGACCCTGCGCCCCCAGCCGGGCACTTCCCCTCCCGGGCTCCGGCGGCGCAGGGTCTCCAGGCACGGGGCTGCCCGAAGCCGGTAGCGTTCAGGCAGCCGGGCTCTTAAACAGAGCCTCCAGCGGCTGGGGCTCTGTGTAACTGACACTGTGTCAGTTACACACAGCCCCGGCGGCTGGAGGCTCCAGTCCCCGCGGCTCTATTTAAGAGCCGGGCTGCCCGAGCGCTACCGGCTTCGGGCAGCCCCGTGCCTACAGACCCTGCGCTGCCAGCGCCCGGGAGGGGAAGTGCCCGGCTGGGGGCGCAGGGTCCAGAGGCACGGGGCTGCCCGAAGCCGGTAGCGCTTGGGCAGCCCGGCTCTTAAACAGAGCGGGGGCGGCTGGAGCCTCCAGCCCCCGGGGCTCTGTGTAACTGACCCAGTGTCAGTTACACAGAGACAAAGAGGAGAAAAGCCTCCAGCCCCCGGGGCTCTGTGTAACTGACCCAGTGTCAGTTACACAGCGCCAAAGAGGAGAAAAGCCTCCAGCCGCAGGGGCTCTGTGTAACTGACACAGTGTCAGTTACACAGAGCCCCAGCCGCTGGAGGCTCTGTTTAAGAACTGGGCTGCCCGAGAGCTACCGGCTTCGGGCAGCCCCCTTGCCTCCGGACCCTGCGCCCCCAGCCGGGCACTTCCCCTCCCGGGCTCCGGCGGCGCAGGGTCTGGAGGCACGGGGGCTGCCCAAAGCCGGTAGCGCTGGGGCAGTCCGGCTCTTAAACAGAGCCTAAGAGGAGCAGAGCCTCCAGCTGTGGAGGCTCTGCTCCTCTTCGGCTCTGTGTAACTTATACAGTGTATAAGAGTAACTTATACAGTGTTACGCAGAGCCGCCGGAGCCCTGGAGGGGAAGTGCCCGGCTGGGGGCACAGGGTCCGGAGGCATAGGGGCTGCCCAAAGCCCGAGCGCTACCGGCTTCACGGTTTGCTGGGCAGCCTCCAGACCCTGCGCCCCCGGCTGGGCGCTTCCCCTCCCGGGCACCAGCTGCGCTGGGGAAGCGCCGGCTGGGGGCGCAGGGTCTGGGGGCTGCCCGGGAAACCGTGATGCTGGTAGCACTGGGGCAGCCCTTTCCCCCTGGCTGGGAGTGGGAGGGAGGAGGGGGCGGAGTTAGGGTGGGGAAGGGGCGGAGTTGGGGCGGGGCTAGGGGTGGGGAAATGGGCGGGGCCATGGCCCGTGGAGGGTCCTCTTTTTTTATTTATGAGATATGGTAACCCTATAGTTGGGGATTGGTCCTGCTTTAAGCAGGGGGTTGGACTAGATGACTTCCTGACGTCCCTTACAACCCTGATATTCTCTGATTCTATGAGGTTGATTTTATCAATTAAAATAAATAAGTATCAAATGGTGTTAGCCCTTGAGAAAGATTGAATGGAAATTCAAATGTTTAAATAAAAAACAACTCTGCAATCTGTAATCTTAAATATAATTTTACATTTATTCTCTTAAAAAACAAACTAATTTCTCCTCCCTCATTGTTAATAATTGTTACTAGACATCCTATGTTCAGTTGGTGATGTCTGGAATGTTCACTTAACCGCTTTATTGAATGAACTTCACCAAAGATTTGATCCTGCACTATTGAAATCAATAGGAACAGCATCAAACCCTAAATGTGTTATATTATTAGAGTACTTTGGGTAAAATGAATATGATATGACTTGTTTTTATTCTACATTGTTTGAGATCGCAAAAAGTGTTGAGTATTGTGGATGTTTAGAAAAATATGATAGATGGCTTTAACTGGAAAATCCTTGTGATGTTTTTATAAATAGTGTATACTTTTTTTTTTTTAGTGATCTAGTCATCTTAAACTATATCTCATGCTCAACTTCACTTTTTGCCTAATTACGTATGTAGCTTCCACTTTTTACTGGCCAGTTTTACCAACCTTGTAATTTTTACTAATGGCTAGATATAGTTGCTTCAAGCAGAATAAGGAGCTGGGCATTTTAGTAGCTCATTTGTTGGTTACTTACTTCATTCTTTTTCACAGAACAGCAAAAACTGGAGAGCAGCAGTTGATCTGTGTGGACGACTTCTGACTGCCCATGGTCAAGGCTATGGCAAAAATGGGCTACCTACTAATCATACAACAGATTCTTTGCAGGTATGGTCACCTTACAATCGTGTGGTGGTTAAGGCCCCATTCCTGTAAAGGAATCCACATGGGCAGACTCTTGAGTGTAATCAGAACCCTTTGCAGGATCAGTGTCTAAAGTTGTACCCTAGTGGTACACAAAATAGTTCTCCCATCCAGTTATATGAAAGTAGATTTTACTTTAAATGACTGCATAATAACAGTAAGTTGATTACACACATTTGCATATAGCACACTTAATTTCTTTTGACTAATGTGACTATCTCCAAAGGTTCATGCTGTTATTGTCCTTCATGATTATTATAATTAATTATGATGGCTCTTTAAAACGGACAATCTATATAAACGTTAATCTGATTATTTTAGATAATGTTGATTCAGATGTTATAAACCATGTTTTGTTATCATGTTGAAGTAAGTTGTTAAACTTAACTTTTAAGAACCTTAAATCAGTAAAACTTCATGGAAAAATGACAAATGTTCAGATTTATAAAATGTGACTGGCTAAAAACACATACCACTCTTTTGATTCTTTTCTGCTAGTAACTAGCAAATCGTGGAAGTTCATGAAAGTCATAGCAATTTTTAAAAATAGCAGAAAAAAGGAAAAATGAAAATACAAATCTCAAACGTAAATTTATTGAATTATAGTGATCTGAAATTTCTGGTATAATAACTTGAAAATTGTAATGAGGCTTAGAACCAGGTTTGAAATATTGACCTGTTGTGATAATTGGACCTAGCCTAATTGTGATCTCGACTGTGAGAAGCGAGTATAGATTATAAAGTGTCTCAATAACCTCTAACACCAAATGTTGGGGAAAAGGTGCAAAAAGGAGACAGACTGAATTAGTCCAAACAGAAAGGCTTACTGATATAACTCAAGAACTTTAAGATCTAAGTTCTTGAGTAAAGAACTAAGTATGGAAACCGACATCAATGGACTCTAATTGATGTGTTGGAAACTAGGCCCAATTGGTGGACAAGATAAAGAGGAGGTGGGCTATTCCACCCATCACTCCCTTTTGAAGTCCTTTAAGGAAAGAGACTTTGGGAGAAATATTGGCTACTGGAACAATCTTCACCCTTCCATCCCCTCTGTCTCCTGGGACCTTGGGCCTCCGTCATCCTGATCCTAAGAGGTGTCTCAACTAGACCAGGCCAGAGAGAGGGTAGCAAGCAGAATTCCCCCCAGGAGTAAAGCAGGAAAGAGCAATCTCTCTCCTCCACTTGCTACCTGCTTTCCCTGGGTGCCTGGCTAGACTGGATGGTAACTACCTTGTGGGTGTTAACACAGTAGCAAACACATTTGAAATATAGGTACATAGTCAATATTCATAACTTCAGCTACTAACATGATACGTGCATGCAAATAGGACAGTCATATTCAGCAAACCATAACTTTTCCATTAACACCTTACATGACATATTTTGTACAAGATTTGTTGTAATTACATAACAGTGGTAGCAACAGTAATCTACATAATCATATTTTAATCATACAACGTCACAACCAGAATGACAGTTGTTACCATCTTTAATACCATCTAAGGGATGCTCAGACAAGGAGGGTGTGGTTTTATTTTTTCCTTCTAAAGACTCTTCAGCTAAAGGAAGAGGGAGCAAGGATGTTGTTAAAATGAAAGTCTTATTTAATATTTTACATTTCAGATGCTTTAACTGTTTTTCCTTCTTAATTGTGTGTTCACCAAGGTACTAAACAGGCTGAGGTCTCTGTATACCAAACCCCAAACTCTGTTTAAAATTGTTAAGTGTTGGACAGTTTTAGGGCTGTTTTGGGTTCTTTGGGCCCCTTTATTCTATCTAACTTAATGATACAGATCTCTCTAGAAACTTCCACTCAAGGGCCCAATACATCACAACTGATCAAAATATCATTTTCCTGGGTTTTACTCTCTTTTGTTAACTTTTTCAAAACTGCTACATGACAAGCATATATGTTTTACTCATGCAGATCTGAGATTAGTTTTTTGACTCTTTAATTTACTAGACCTGAAATGATTCAAACACTGAGAGTAATTTTTAAGTTTGATTTACAATAGAAACCGATAACTGACCTGGCATTTTCATATTTGTTGCCATTTTAGCTATGGTTTGTGAGACTAGCACTGTTGGTGAAGTTGAATCTTTTCCAAAATGCAGAATTGGAATTTGAACCATTTGGAAACCTGGACCAACCTGATCTCTACTATGAATATTACCCTCATGTATACCCAGGACGCAAAGGTACGGCACTTGGTTTATGCTATACTTTTATCTCCGCTGTGAACAATCTTCTCCCCATCGTTAAGTACACAGATTTCAAATAAGGAACCCAAACTATCATCCATTTTTTAAATGGAGTGAACTTCTAGCTGCTGCTTAGAAGAAAATGATTAATGGTTATGCTAATGCATTTCTTATATTCTAGAGAGAGGATAACGAGAGCTTTTTAATTTGTAGGCAGGCAGAGTTCTATGTGTAATCTAGTACAGTAATATAGCATCTGTTCCAGAGACACATGGTTTTAGTTGGTATTTTACCCTTAATTTAGTGATCACATTTTATATATTTTTTTTATCTAATTCACTTAGAATTAAAAAAAAAATACAAATAAAAGGTAGTAGTATATGTGTTTCTGGTGGGGAAGTGGACAGATGTGCATTGACAAAGTCACACAGAATGAGGAAAAAAGGATTCCTGGGTTAAAGTAAATTATCTCTTTTGCCTTTCCTTCCTAAACTCATTCAGTGTGCTGTGAACAGGCAAAATTTGCAGGAGTAATACACATTTTAAGAGTTGAGTAGAGGAATAGATAGTGAAGAAAGATTAAAAGATAGTAAAAAAAAGAAATATTGACTTATTCTTAATGCCAAAGGGGATAATATTATAAGCAGGTTACAAGCAGCTAAAAACAAAGTGACGTATTAACTATAGTATTAGTATTATAATTTTAAAATATAATACCACAATCTGGATAAAAGGAAAGTATAATACCAGTTACAATATGTAGAAAATAACCTGCTTCTCATACTGTACTACTTGTACCTTTTGTCCAACGCTTTTCTTAAATCAAAGCTTTTTGCAACTGATTGAAAAATGTTACTGTAAGAAAAAGGTGTAAAATTAAACTGAGCTAATCTGAGAATCAGAAATTGTTTTCATGAAAAAATACTAATCAGATGTGATATTAACCACCTATTTAGTAATTAAAACTAAAAGGATATTAATAATAGGGATCACCCCAGATCTTTAGACCAATTCTGCTGCTGCATGAAAAAATATTGCTAATATTTTAAGAGATCTCTGTCCTCGTGTTCATGCTGTCTCATTGAGGAGGTTCCATAAGTTTCAAGTATCACTGTTGTAGTTCAAAAAGGTGAACTTTTACTAACTATATACAGGTGCTTTTCAGCGTTTTAAACTTTAATAACACCACAACATTGGTGCTAGATGATCCCCAGATTTATCATAGTTCTTTGTTAGAAAAAAAAATTCTTGTCCAGTAATTCATAAGCAATAAAGCAATAAGAGAGAGGTTTTATACTCCACGTGAACAATCTCGGGGGAAAAAAACATAATCTGTTTCTCAAAGTGTTGAGAGTAGGGTTATTTATAATATCACAGAGTTACAATGTATTGATCCACATTCTCCTCCACCCTGAGTATTAAATTTAAACTGGTTCTTGTTACTTAAAGTGGTTGCCATGTGGCAGCAGGATTTTAATTTTAAGTAGAGCCTAGCTCCTTTGTCCAGCACTACATGGGAACCCTCCTGTTCTTCTCTCTTACTAGGCATAGCAGCCTTCCCAACTCCATGAGTTACTTTCCACAATATTCTAATTCATAGTTGATAGCCGTTAGTTGCCAAGGAAGGATGTCAAGAATATCCAGTATCCTTCACATTTATAGAAAAAGATATTATTTAATGCAGTGCATTGTATGACTTTATTTCTTCCATTTAAGCCTCTCAGTAGACCAGCATGGGCAAAAAAGACCAGTTTGGACTCTCTCAAAAGCCAACTCTCATAACTGAGGGGCAATCACCAATCAGAGTCATTGACAGTGAACTTGGCAGAGATTCTGTGTAGCACCTTTAAAATGCATAACATAACTCGCAGGACATCTTGTGTGGATTTGGGGGTAGCTATGGTGGCTTTAAGCCATCTATGAGCTCTTGAAGTCCTGGGCTGTTCTGAGGTTTGGAGAGGCCCTTGATGCAACTTACACAGCCTTGGAGGCCCAGAATCTCCACAGTGCTGTAAGCTGTAACTGTTTCCTTCTACCCCAAGGTTTGCAAGAAGTTCCTTAGGAAGTGGCTTTCCCAAGTTCTTACACTAGGGGAATTCTCCCTAGCTGGATATGGGGCTTGTAGGGCCCTTTTTTGTCACTCTGGCTTTTTTAGGCTACATAAAGGGGCTAGAGCGGGGATGAGGATCTCACTCCTTATCTCCAAGCTTTCATACTTTCTATTTTTTTGTTTTTAGTTTTTTTACATTTTGATGCTTTACAAGTATTTTTCTTCTTTCTTGCTGTGTTCCTCAGGATGTGATGTTAGCAGTAAAGGTGATATGTTGACAACTTCTTCAGCTTTAAAGATAAGTAATTTTAGCCCAGAAAAAAGTGTCTATAGTTTGTGCCAATGCATGAGGGCTTTTAGCCACAGGAGAGTTTCGAGTAATATGCAGAATTTAGATAGTAGACTGTATATAGCAGGCTATTCGGCAGATATTGCATTGACTCAATTCTGAGACTGGATATGAAATACTCTGTTTCTGCAGTGCCATTACACCCAAGATCTGAAATGTCTTTCTCTAACAACAGCTTGTCATGAACTTCATACAGTTGCTAAAATTATCTGTGGTGGAAGGTATGAGTTGTTGGTGAGCATTCTATTTCAAGATTACATATCTGAGGTGCCAAGATCATAGAATGAAGATCTTACAGCAGGGAGATTTTGAACTCATGCCTCACTTCTTATTTACAGTAAGGCAGATCAACCTGTCCTGTAATCTGATCGCGTCTAAGAGAAATCAGATGAAGATTGTATGGAGCTGACCTGCCTCTCATAAAGTTTGGGCTGAGTACTAGATTAAGGCTTGGAAGCACCTATCAAACCTTCATGACTCAAGTTTGAGAAGCGAATTACACTATCTTGCAGAGGACATGAGACAGAGCAATTCTGATTCTGCCTTGAATTAAATTACACAGTGTTGGGATATGAATAAAAGGAAGATAGATTCTATGCATCATTAACCAGCTAATTTAAATGATGAACATAAATCATACATATATTTTAGCTAAAATGCATGAACGTATATCCACAATACACTGCTGTTTTCTAATTTTTCTTCTAATTTTATGGTGTAACAAGCATAAAAGTAAGAATTTTTTATTCACAATATATAGCTGAAGCAAGTGATTAAAATGCACTTTAAGAAGAGTGTATATATACAAATAACTTACACAAATTAATTTTAATACATTTATTTTAAATAGTGTGCATGGTATCTACCCATTGAAAATATTAATAACAGGAAATTTAATAAATTACAAACTGAAACCATTTGCTTTTTATGCTCCAGCCAAGAAATGTTAAATATTTCTCTGGACTGCTTTTAACATCCTTTATTCCTGCAGAATTGGATAGGCTTACAGCAGAATATAATAATAATAATAAATATAATAAATGGAGATAGGATATCTCCTAGAACTGGAAGGGACCTTGAAAAGTCATTGAGTCCAGCCCCCGCCTTCAATAGCAGGACCAAGTACTGATTTTGCCCCAGATCCCCAAATGGCCCCCTCAAGGATTGAACTCTCAACCCTGGGTTTAGCAGGCCAATGCTCAAACCACTGAGCTATCCCTCCCCCCAAAATCAGGTTTTAGTTCTTACCTCCTAAATTTACCTTCTCCTAATTTAGCTCCCACTTCCCATGGAACCCCACTGGACTCTGTTGTCTCCCTTATACACCCTGTGACAATGCGGTTCTGGCTGGACCCAACTGAGAGTGCCAATTCAAGACAAATTGCTAAAAACAGGGCAGTTACAGCCCAAGGCTGGGGTTTTTCCGCCTCTAAGGCAAACCAAACCAGCCAGACTAAGAAGAATACGGTCTCACCCCACTGGCTAACCACAAGTCACACAAGCAATTCCCTTAGAAACTCCAGTTTCCCAGTATCACCACCAGTGCCACTCGTTATGGGGACAAATGGTTATGAAAACCGATACCCCAATAAAAGAAAAAAAGTTCTCCTGATCCCGTAGGACCAAGCCCCAGATCTAGGTTAATATACAAATCAGATCTTACCCACAAATCACGCTGTTGCCAATCCTTTAGAATCTAAAATCTAAAGGTTTATTCATAAAAGGAAAAAGATATAGATGAGAGTTAGAATTGGTTAAATGTAATCAGTTACATACAGTAATGGCAAAGTTCTTGGTTCAGGCTTGCAGCAGAGATAGAATAAACTGCAGGTTCAAATCAAGTCTCTGGAATACATCCCCAGCTGGGATGGGTCATCAGTCCTTTGTGTAGAGCTTACATTTGTAGCAAAGTCCCTCCAGAGATAAGAAGCAGGATTGAAGACAAAATGGAAATGAGGCCATCAGCCTTGTATAGTCTTTTCCAGGTGTAAGAACACCTCTTTGTTCTTACTGTGGAAAATTACAGTAAAATGGAGTCTGGAGTCACATGGGCCAGTTCCTGCATACTTTGCTGAGTCTTAAGGCATATTTGCCTTCTCTCAATGGGTTCATTGTGTAGCTGATGGTCCTTAATGGGCCATCAAGCAGGCTAGGCAGAGCTGACACCAGCTTGTCTGGAATGTCACCCAGAAGCATAGCATAAGTTTGAAATACAGACAGTATAGAACCAATATTCATAACTTCAACTACAAAATTGATACACACATATAGACAGCATAATCATAACCAGTAAACCATAACCTTGTCTTAGACACCCCATTTGACCCCCTTTATACAAGATTTGGGTGCCAATACAGGACCTTGGTTGCAACAATGATCTATATGGTCCCAGATTATACCAATAACGTCACACACCCTATCTTGCGTTCTGCTGCAGCTGATACTCACAAATCTACCTCTTTACTTCTAACTTGTCTCCTTCAATCCAGTCAGACATCTGTCTTTGTCTCTGACATCTCTTCTTTGAATACCTGTGTATTATAGCAGTGCTTGGAATCCTCCAACTAAGATCAGGGCCTCATTCTGCTAGGCGGTACAAACGTGTAGTCAGAGACTGTCCTTGTCTCAAAGAGCTTGCATTCTAAGTAGATGAGAGAGAGAGGGTGGAAGAAAAAATCTCTGTCAATTAAACTTAATATGGCCAACGTGAACCTCTCATATGTTCTCTGAAGCTAACCAGGTCTCTCAGTTTTCTATCGCTGTTGACAACACTACCAGTGATACCAGCCTTGTTGTCCCATATGACAGTTTAGGAATATGTTGTCCCTCAAGGGTATAACTAGGAAATCAATGCTCTCACAGCCAGGTGAACTCTGGGGAAAACATGTTTAAGCAACTCTGGGCTCAGAAGGGGTGTGGCACTGGAGTAGGGGGTCTAGACAGCTGGACTACAGGGATCCCATTTCTCAGGAAGGATGTCAAACACATGGTCTGCAGCTGGGAGTGTGCTTGAGAGACCACAGCTAGAAACAATGATCAGTCACTAATAGTACTGGCCAGAAAACAATAATTCAGTTGCACAAAAAATGTTGAGGTTTTGACGTTTTTTTATTCCAGTGTGGAAGGAGGATGAGTCCCTGTTGTAATTTTTTCAAAAAACATACGAGTTAGAGACCCATCCAAGAATAGCCAGTAGCCCAGGTGGTAGGGCACCCACCTGGGTTGTGAGAAAATCAGGTCCAAGTCTGAATGAGGCAGAATAGGGACTTGAACCTGCATCTCCTACATCCCAAGCAAGTGCCCCAATCAGCAGGCTATCAAGTCAGTTTCTTTTTGTAGCCCAATGAATATTTAATTTTGTATAACATGGAACAGCTCCAACTGGAGAGACTGAGTCTATAGCCTAGAATATAGGAGACTCAGGTTCAAATCGCTGCTCCGAATTGGGCAGATCAGGAATTTGAACATGGGTCTCCCCCATCACAGGTGAATGCCATAATCAGTGGGTTGTTGGCTATTTTGGAGTGGGTTTTTCTTTCTTTGTGTTAGTTTTAACTAATCTGCATTTTTCAGTTAAAAACGTATCAAAAAATTTCTGACCATCTCTAGTCACTATTCAGAGCTTAGAAGCACATGGCATTCAGTGGTTAGATTCTATCACAACAGATTGGTATATGTCCAGAGAGCAGGACTGGGCCAAGTTGTGATGCCACATTAATCCGATCTTCCCACAGTCATGTTCACGTTTTGGTCTGTGTTGCCCTCTATGCATGGTACCTCCTTCTGGAGCTAATATGCTAGGTCACTACTCTCTGTTCAAATTCCTCCTTAAAACTCAGCAGCAACCAGGGAGTAACAGGAGAGACGCTGGTGGATAGTTTATGTGATTAAAATAAAAACTACCAATATATGTGGCAACTTTTGCCCTGGCCATTCTGCTTGTATGCTTCATCCCCTTTTTCCATCTTCAATCTGTTTTCTGTATTTCAGATTGTAAACTCTTTTTGTTCTTGTACTGCTTCATTCTTCTGTGGGTGAGGTCTGAAGAAGAGCTCTGTGGAGCTCAAAGCCTTGTCTCTTTCACCAACAGAAGTTGGTCCAGTCAAAGATATTACCTCACCCACCCTGAGTCCCTCATATCCCGGGACCAACAGAGCTACAAACATTCTTCTGTGGCGCTTTCCAAAGTGTCTGGTGGTATATTTGGCCAACTGTAAATCCAGTTAAACAAAAATGTGTTTGTGTGGATGATTACTCCCATTTGTGAGCCAGAGCAGATGCTTGTTTCAGGAACAAGTTTTGGTCTCTGTAATTACTATTCCTTAACCCTTCTGTTGGCACTGCTACTGTCTGCTAATCTGTAGAGGGATCTGCCGAGGAAATTTCATTAGAGAAGAAAGGAAGGCTATTTTGTCTTTAATCAGAGTTTTCTGAATATGTTGCCTCTGCAAATACATACTGATACCCCAGAATCCCCTTTTCTTTGGAATCTGCAAACAGCCTTGAGGCTGAAGTGAACAGAGAAGGTGAGGTGTATACAGCCTTTATAATTACAATTGGAATGTTCAGATTTACAGTCCGTGCATGTGAGCTCCTAATGAATTTACTGGTTTTGAATTGTTTTGTGCTTGGCAAGGCATGGTGTGCAACCTCCTACACAGTGGTTCTGTGGAGTCAATGTAATCCTATAGAACTCTGTTGTCAGTTGGTTGTGTCTGTATGTTTTTTCCGTGTGCTGTCCCAGCTCTGCGCAGGTAGCTGGTTCAGTAGACCAAGTGCTGAAGGCTGGAGTGTCGTTGCCTCAATAACGCTGTTCATGCTGCCCAGTGCTTCTGTCCGCGAAGCTCCAATTTTATCACTATTAACAGCAGATAAGGCAGCCTGCTCATTCAGCAAATCTTGATGTTACCCATAAAGACCACAGGCATGATTTGGTGACAGACACTTGGCCAGGTTTATTGCCTCCTAGGCACAATATTGGTGCACGGCTCTGTGGTTATAGGCAAGCTAATACATGAATGCCTCGTAGCAAGGAGAGGCTCAGTTAGCAGTTGGAATTTCTGCTGTCCCCAGGGCCACACAAAGGATTAAGTTGAAGTACCCCAACATTTATAGGCTGAGACAAACAACTGGAAAACACAAATTACATGCCACCTTATGTATTTCATGACATTTGTTACCTCTCCTTGTTCCTGATATCTTGAACAAAACATCCCTATTCATTATTCTGTCAAACCATCTTATCTTGTACTATATTGGTGTGTATCTATACTAGCATTGAAATATATTTATGTAAATATCTAATACTTAATACGCTAGCAACAACTCTACCAAATTCATAAACTTATAACCATCTACTTTAATACTTGGCCTAGCTTTAATTCACGGCCTCTGATTCAGGCCTCAGATTTTGTACCAAGCCCAGTGCTCCAGACTCTTTCTCTACTACAAACTCTAGCCTAACTTCACCTGTGATATGGCATGCCCCTTTTCCCTTTTTAGAATTAATCTTACTCTATCTCAAACTAGTTTTCTGTAGACACACATCTGTTGGAGTCTTTCTTTTATGCCTACTGCTGTGTCCACATAATTATCCCTAGCTTTTCTAATTTACCTCTTATTTCCTTGTCTCCTTTCTCAGCTGTTTCCTGTACTGATATCTTTTCTATATAGTATGACTGTCACTAACTGTCCTTATTTTTAAAGTAAATTTTCAGCTCTGTTTATAAAATACTTGTCTTTTCAATTGTGTGAGTGACCACATGCATACATGCAGATAAGATTTATACATATACAAAGAAATCCAAAAATCTGCAGCTTGTGGAATAGAATAGCATCTGAAAAGAAACAAAGTTGTTTACTTGGATTGTTTTCTTTCAAGGGACCAGCCAGTCATTTCAAAAATTATCTAAAACTATATCTGTTAGTTCTGTTTTAAAAAGAAAAAAATCCTTACCCTGAATGTTCTGGGAATTTATTCCATTTCTTAGGCCATGTCTACACTTACCGGGGATCGATGCTACTGCGATCAGTGCAGCGGGAGTTGATTTAGTGCATCTATTGAAGACCCGCTAAATTGACCACAGAGCACTCTCCGGTCGACTCCAGTACTCCACTAGAATGAGAGCATCTCCCGTCAATGCAGCCTGGTGTAGACACCCTAGTAAGTCGACCTAAGCTATGTCGACTCCACCTTCGTTATTCATATAGCTGTAGTAGCGTAACTTAGGTTGACTGACCCAAGTAGTGTAGACAAGGCCTTAGTCTTTGAAATCTTAAAAAATTGTAAACTGAAAAGGGAAACACACTAACCTGTTTTCTTATGGTTGATACTTTGGACCTGGTTCCAGAGATTATTTTGGTAAAAGAAAACATTAGTGAGGGTAAGAAATCAAGTTTGATATGAGGAGACATTTTAAGGTGAAATAAGATAACCCGCCTATGTTGCCTATGCTGATTTGACCTGCTGATTCAGAATATCTAGAATATCAACACTATCTCCAGGAGTAAAAATAGTCTCTAGAAAACTTGCCTCCAGCCACAGTCTTACCTCTAATACACACCTTCAGATATTTTGGAACATATAACACATTGTCTAAGCTAGAGAAAGAGGTAAACATCATTTGAAAGCTGTTGACAGTTTTTATTTCTAATTCTATACTTTTAATGTGACTAGCTTTTAAACTAAAGTTAGTTACAGAAAATAGTTTGATATATTTTGAGAGACCACATCTAGAAATACAAACACATGATTTTAATGTGTACTGCACAATATTAACGAATAACTATAGTTTGTTATAATCAGACTTTATTCTTAGAGTTTCTCTGCGTTAATACAGGAAGAGTTTCATTTTACTCTCCACGGTTGCAAGTTTAGCTACAAGGAGACTTGATTGTTCTATCCAGAATTCAATAGCTGATAGTGTACAGAAAGGTCATCCTTGCGAGACATTTTCTTCTGGGGAGAGGAACATAAAGAGGTCTGTTTTGCTCTTCTTTCTGCCTTGTAACAGCTAATGAAAGTAGGCTAGGTATTTGGGCAATGAGCTTTCTTCAAAATTGCTGCCTGCATGTCTGCTTTATATAATACACTGGGGCATCTGAAGCTGAATATTTGTCATGGCTTTCGTGAGTCATGGATTATATGATTTTTCATGGGGTTGTAGTTTTTCGTTTGTGTGTATACAACCTACGCTATTATTATATATAGCGGTTGTGTCTGTGCTCATCACAATAACAGCTTATAAAGCCACTGGCAATAATAGAGGTCTTTTTCCATTTCTGATTCCTAAGTTTCTATGAGAGGATTGATAGAAAAGATTTCAATAGCTATCCAGTTCACACATGGGATGATTTGGGCTTGTTTCTGGTTAATAGACTATTGAAAATTAACATTATCTATTACATTAAATTTAAACTCTATATTAAAATCTCTGTTTGAATGTTGTAAATGCTATAGAAATTGAAGATAATATATCTTGTGTTTTTTCCTAAATTCACAACACAGATATAAGGGGTGGGAGGTTGACCAACTAAAGTTCCCTTGCATGCACAATTCACTACCTTCTTTCTTTTATCTTCCTTCCAGTGTTATCATTTTTCTTATTCCTGTGAAATAAAACCAGCCACCCAGTCCCCCATTGTCTTGTGGAAAGTTAAATGTAGATGCTAACTAAGGAACATGTTCCTCAGTATTTTATTGTAGGAGTTCGAGAAACTGACTTCATACTGTGCACCGTCTCATGAACTATGTTACTAATCTTACTCCAAGGACTTGGATTTTCAAGTTGTAGCCCCAGGATGATACTTCTGGGTGACCAATGAAGGTGGAAAATCTCTCTCTCTCTCTCTCTCTCTCTCTCTCTCTCTCTCTCTCTCTCTCTCTCTCTCTCACACACACACACACACACACACACACACACACACACACACACACACACACACACACACACACACACACACACACACACACACACACACACACACACACACACACACACCCTGAATAGCCCTCACCTATTATTCTAGCTGTTTTTGCTTTAGCTCCCTGTAACTAGGACTATGTTCCCTTTGTGTCTGCATTCTTATCTAAGAATAGTTTGAGGTTTTAATAGAAAGTAGGGCTGCCAATTAATTGCAGTTAACTTAAGAGATTAACTCAAAACAAATTAACTTGATTAAAAAATTTGTCACAATTAATCGCAGTTTTAATTGCACTGTTAATAATAGAATACCAATTTAAATTTATTATATCTATTTTGGATGTTTTTCTACATTTTCAAATGTATTGATTTCAGTTACAACACAGAATACTAAGTGTACAGTGCTTTATACTATTATTTTTATTACAAATATTTGCACTGTAAAAAAGAAACAAAAGAAATTGTATTTTTCAGTTCACCTCATACAAGTACTGTAGTGCAATCTCTTTATCTGGGAAATGCAACTTATAAATGTAGATTTTTTTTTTCTTACATAACTGCACTCAAAAAGAAAACAATGTAAAACTTTAGAACCTACATGTCCACTCAGTCCTAGTTTTTGTTCAGCCAATCGCTAAAACAAACAAGTTATTTTTACATTTATGGGAGATAATGCTGCCCACTTCTTATTTACAGTGTCACCTGGAAGTGAGAATAGGCATTCACATGGCACTTTGGTAGCCAGCATTGCAAGGTATTTACGTGCCAGATATGCTAAACATTCGTATGCCCCCTTCATGCTTCAGGCACCAATACGCTAACCTGTAAAGTAACTCATGCTGTTGAAAAGTACCTCGTGCTGAGTTCTTGTGTGGGACATAATATATACTAGGTGAAATTGCACTTGGGAAGTGCATGCAATCGCAAAGAAGCTACAGAAGATCTAACAGGAAAGTTGCCGTAAGCCTCTTTGTCACAGAGGCACATTTATTTTCTGTGCCTACACTTATTCAGAGTTTTTGGCCAATAACTGATGAATGTGTATTACAAAAATGTGTCATGTCACTCTTACTGCAGAGAATTGCATATAACTCATGCCTGAGTTCTTCTGGAACCTCTGCTCCCAGATGGGTTCTAAAAAGACTAGTTTGGAGGGGCGTGGAGCAAAACAGAAGATCACTATGGGTTGGGAAACTACAGAGCCACACAGTCGCACAGCAAATGTGCTGCTGCATCTGCAGGTGAAGTGGCAGCTGACTGCTTGAAAGCCCCCTACCTTTCTGCCTTGCTCTTGTGTGGGCCCCAAAGTAGCTGAATATGTGGAACAACTCACTTGTACAGGGTTGAAGGTTCAGAGAGCAGCCTCCTGGCCCAAGCTTCTTTTCCCCATTTTTGTGGCTTGGCTCAGTTTTGTATGGTATTGGTGGATGTCCATCAACAAATAACCTTCTGGTTAATGGGTGAATTGAAGTGAGATTGGAGCTACCAGAGAGTTGTGAAGGAATAGGGAGTAGGAGAAAAGTCATGGGTAGGGAAGAAACAGAACAAGTGGGGAGGGAAAACAACGAAAAAAGAACAGACAGAAAAGGAAAAGTATGAGAGAGAAAACAGAAAAAATTGATCGGAGAAGCTGTGTCAGCATATGGATTGCAGACATTTGCTAATCCATTCCACAGGTAAATTGCGTCAAAAAAATAAAAAGTGGAACCATTGTTATATATGGTGTCAACATTCCCATCTGTTGCCACGTGTAATGCAGTTGTGGCAGACCTCCAGCATTAGCAAAGAGTTCATCTCTCAAGCCCTGATGATGGCAGGAAACATACTAAAACCTCTAGCGGTGCTGGAGAAGTTTGCCAGCTATTTTGTTTGTGTTGGGTGACAGATCTTTACTATCCCTTTAAATTTGTGTATTTTGATGCTCAACCTTTATCTTGTTTTGTCTTTGAATAAATCTGCTAATACAGCATTTCACAAATTGTGGTTAACGCCAGGTGGTTCAGGGTGGGTATATTTGTCTGTTTGTTAATTTATGCAGCACCATGGCAAAAAGGTAAGTTATGTAGTCACTTCTATGGCTGCTTAGTCTAATTACACATGGCACTTGTATTAGATGGCACTCTTTAGAAGTGAGCAACCAAAAGTGGAGATTGGTTACTCACTCCCAAATTCCAGCATGCTATGTAATTTTCAGTGGAGAAGAATTACAATGGTCACCAATGGTAAGAGAACCACTGTTATTTCTGTCCTGCCATCTTCCTATTCTTTATCTTTTTTCCAGCTTCATTATCCTCCAAACCTTTGAAAAAGTATTTTTGCAAGATTTCCAAACTACCTCTCAACTCATAACAGCAACCAATGCATTATATGTATCCCTTCTGTTTGGTGTGGGTACTATCAAGTAAAATTTTCAGAAGTGCCTAAATCCCATTTTCAAAAATGGCAGGCACTTGAGGAGCCTAAATCTCATTGAAAGTCTGTGGGACTTAGGAGCCTAAGTGACTAAGGGATTCTCTACAAAGTGGAATAATGTATACTATGGGGGTGTGATTTCTAAAGCTCGCTAATGTGTGTTATGCATTAATTGGTCTGTATAGACCAGTGGTCCCCAACCTTTTCCGTGGGGCGGGCGCCGGATGACTAGCCGCCGAGGACCGTGGCTACTGGACAAGCAACCGCCGAAATGCTGCGGTGAAGCGGCAATGTCAAGAGGCATCGCCGCCAAAATGCCACCAAAATTCGGCGGCATTTCGGCGGTAGCGCTTCTTGACGTTGCCGCTTCTTGGCAGCATTTCGGCGGCTGCTTGTCCGGCGACCAGTAGGCGGGTGCACATGGATGCCCCGGCAGGGTACCGCATTGGGGACCCCTGTTTTAGACCCTGCTGATACACAATAAAGGTTCCCTAGTGCTCTTTAATGTAGTACTGTTTCAAATAGCACTGCATTAGCTTTAGGAACCTTTAGTGTGTACCAGCAGGGCCTGCACAGACCAGTTTAGGCACCACACATTAGTGTGCTTTAGAAATCACACCCCTATAGTGCGCATTAACCCACTGTGTAGGCAAGCCCTAAGTCACTTCTGAAAATGGGCTTTAGGCACTTTTGAAAATTGTGCATGTCTCCATATAAACCTGTGCACTTCCAAGTATACTGTTGGAGCTAAATAATTTGTATTTTTTTCTCTCTCCTTTTGCTTTCTCTTTTTTCCTTTTTTCCATGTCTTTTTTTGTCTTTCCTTCTCCCCACTCCCTCCTTTTAGTTTTCTGTATTTCCTCCTTACAAGGATGCTTGATTTGTTATACAACCTTTCTAGGTGGAAAATGTTTAGTACTTAGGAAGATCATAGAAAGGTATGAAAGAAATGGTACAGATCCAAAATGACTTCCGGAGACTAGGATTAGTATTTTTCCTTCTGCATCAAGGGTTTTCTTGCAGAGGAAATTCATTAGGAACACATAGATAATCTTAAATAGTTTCTCTTCACAGTGAGCTCCATAGCCTCGTTAAGCACTAATTTGATGATTGCTGCTGGTATTTGCCACCCAAGATGCATTTGGGCAGGCTGTAGACAGCAGATCAGGAAGCATATCTAGGCTTTTGGGTGTGAAGGGGAAGCACTCACACTTAATTGCCAGCCGTTGAAATCCTCATTTTTCTGGTCTAGAACTGTTGCAGCTAGATTCTGGTCTCTCATTTTAAATTTGGTGATTGGCATCAGGTGATGTTTGTTATGACACCTGTCAAAATATGCAGCTGTTCTTACTGGAACATGAATTGGAATGTTTGGCCTTAGCAAATTTTACCTGATCTTACTGGTTGTTCCATCTGTTCCAAGGTCTTTGGATTATCTATCTTGCTTTTAAGAGAGATTTATTTTTTCTGGTACCATTTAATTTTGCCTTCTTTTATGCTATTAATATATTAAAGGGACAGTGTCAACTTGAAAATTATATTCTCTGAAAATGTTGAACCTATTATAATTAACTCATTGGGGGAAAGGTAACTCATTGGGGGGGGGGAAGTAACAAAATAAATTCCCCTTGTCTGTACGCTTTACTATACACAAAGCTGCTTTAAGAACCCCAAAGGCTATCAACAGGTTTTAAATTTAGGGACTTTCAGTATGGAGACCACCAGGACTTGAGTTAAAGGAGAACTCCAGTAGCTGGCAGTAGAAGTAGGCTGTTCACTTTTGTTCACTAGCTTTTCAAGTGAGTAATACTGTCAGTGTTACTTTCGCTGTTCTGCTGGATAGCCAGTCAATTTCTCCCTTGCTGAGAAAAACCTTATAAACATCAACTGGAGAGTAGAAAACCCTTTTAATAATATATATGCGTTTGAATTTCAGGACACACTATTTGTTTTTATATGCTTCTGTATGGAGGTGTACTTGTTATTTGATCAGCATCAGTGTATTCAGTACAGTACTGAATAATATATAATAGAGGACCTGGACTCCACCAAAAGGTGTTTATAATCAGAGTCTCCGATCTTGCAGACGGCTGCACACAGCCAGTCCTCGATTTGTGCATCACATCTCTTTCCCTAGTGGGATTTCATCTGGATGTATGTGTCCACCTATGTAAAGGCCCTTTGCAGGGCTGGACTTAAGTTAGGCAATACAGTTCAGACCACAGAACAGCAGGTAACCAAGTACAGGGAACACTTTTAGGCAATATAGTTGACACTTAATTCTGTAGAATCCAAGGCTGGGAAAGATCATTCTTCTTCGAGTGCTTGCTCATATCGATTCCCATTAGGTGTGCGCACGCTGCGTGCACGATCGTCGGAGAATTTTCTACCCTAGCAACACCCAGTGGGTCGGCTGTGGAGCCCCCTGGAGTGGCGCCTTCATGGCGCTGGATATATACCCCAGCCGACCCAGCGCCCCCTCAATTCCTTCTTACCGCCCCTGACGGTCGTTGGAACTGTGGAGCGCGGCATAGCTGCTCTCCACTCTCCCTAGCTTAACTTGTTAGTTGTTATAGATAGTTGTAGTTATATTCTTTAGATTCGTTGTTTGTTGTTAATAGTTCACTCATTAGTTTAAATAGTTGTAAATAGTTAGCGGGGGTTAAGGTGGCTATATTTCCCCCCTTCTTCCCCCGGCGCACAGCCGGGCTCATGCCCAAGGCTCCTGGCTTTAAGCCGTGCGCGTCCTGTGCTAAGCCTATGCCAACAGGAGATCCTCACGACTCGTGTCTGAAGTGCTTAGGAGAGTCTCACCAGACAGATAAGTGTAAAATCTGTAAGACTTTCAGACCCAGGACCAAAAAGGAGCGGGACTTTAGACTTAAGCAGCTCCTCATGGAGGCGGCACTTAGCCCAGATCCTCCCTCGGCGCGCCAAGTCCCGGCACTGAGCGCCTCGGTGCTCAGCGCCCCTGCGGCACCCATCGGTACTGCACCACGAGCAGACGTGGATAAGGCCACACGGCACCGTCCTCCCTCGGCACCGCGTCAGCCACAAGCGCCTCAGCGCCGTTCCCTGTCTCTGGGACATAAAAGACCCCGTAAGACCCAGGATGCCGCGGTCCTACAGGCACTGGCTCCCCCGGCACCGGTGGTAGAGCTGCGTCCACCTCTAGAGCGCCAGAAGGCACAGATATCCTCAACGCCATTGACTCCAACACCGGGGGGTAGGGCCGTTGAGTCCGGTGCCGACTGGCTCACCGCCTAGTTCGGTGGTGGAGCCCTGTTTCCTGTCTACTCCGGAGACCTTCACAACAGCAAAAGACCTCATCGCCCTCACGGAGCCGGCGCCGTCTCAGCCCGCGGCACCGCCTGCTCTTCGGACCATGCAATCCAGGGGCAAGCCTGCCCTGGTACACCCGCCATCTCCGAATGTGGACTCGCGGCACCGCTCCCGGTCTCGGAGCGGGTCCCAACGCCGCTTGCAGTCCCGGCACCGATCTTCACCCTGGCACCGATCGTACTCGCAGCCTAGGTCTTCTTCACGGCACCAATCTACGTCTCGGTACCGATCGGAGTCTAGACGCAGTTCTCGGCACTGGTACGAGCGCCGCTCCAGTTCAAGAGGTCGCTCCCGGCAACGAGTCTACAGGCGCTCTTCGTCATCCCGATCCAGATCCGGATCTCAGCACCGACATGGCCAGCGGCACCGCTCTCGATCACGGTACCGCTCACCGGCACCGCGCAGGGACCGCTCGCCTATGGACCGGCACCGATCAGCACCGTACCAGACCGAGCCGATGCAGACACGCTCGGCACCGCCCTGGCCCTCAAGATCGGCATCTCGCTCATCCGACGGGGCTTCCCGATCAGCGTACCCTGCTCAGGGTCAGGGGGCAGAGGGCCCTGCACAGGACCCTACACATTGGTCTTTCTGGACCGCGTGGGCATATCATCAAGCGCAAGGGGCTCCACCATCGGCCTCTCGCTCAGCGCAATCCGAGCCCAGAGTCCCGGAGGCCACCATCTCCCGTCCTCCCCCAGGGGGCATGGAGGCTCCCATGCCTACACCAGCACAGGCCCCAGACCCCGGGGCAGGAGATCCTCCGCATCAGGGACCCTTAGAACCGGACTCTCATTTGGATCCCCTACCCTGAGGCATCCTCCTCATCTTCCCCGGATGAGGCGGTGGCGGGCACAACAGCCTCAGGCCCACCCCCAATAGATCTCCGTGCCCATCAAGACCTATTATATAGGGTGGCATGCAACATGGACTTCCAGGCGGAGGAGATAGTAGAGGTACAGGACCCGGTGGTGAGCATCCTGTCGGCTGATGCCCCATCCCGGATGGCGTTACCACTGATTCGTACGATTCAGGCTAATGCCAATACCATATGGCAAACCCCTGCCTCCATTCCACCCACTGCCAGAGGTGTAGAGAGAAAGTACTTTGTCCCCTCCAAGGACCATGAGTACCTATATACGCACCCTCCACCGTGTTCACTAGTTGTGGCCTCGGTGAACGCAAGGGAGCGCCATGGCCAGCAGGCAGCAGCGCCCAAATCGAAGGACACTAAACGCTTCGATTTGTTCGGGTGTAAAGTGTACTCAACGGGGGGTCTGCAGCTCAGAGCCGCGAACCAACAGGTGCTCTTGAGCCGCTACAGTTACAACTCATGGAACTCCATGGGTAAATTCAAAGAGTTGGTTCCCCAGGACTCAAAAGAGGAGTTTGGGGCCTTAGTGGAGGAAGGTAAGAAGGTGGCTAGGACCTCCTTACAAGCCTCCCTGGACATAGCGGACTCGGCCACCAGGACACTAGCATCTGGGATAGCCATGTGACGTGTCTCCTGGCTCCAGATTTCGGGGTTACCGCCAGAACTGCAGCAGACCCTGCAGGATCTACCGTTCGAGGGCCAGGGGTTGTTCTCAGACAAGACGGACTCTTGGTTGCAGAGCCTCAAGGACTCGAGAACCATCATGCACTCCCTGGGGATGCATGTCCCAGGACCCCAGCACAGGCCCTTTAGGCCCCAGCCACAAAGGTTCTATCCTCCTCCTTCTCCTCCTCCGAGACAGGACTTCCCCAGAAGGAGGGGACGACATGGTAAACGGAGGTCGACCGGCCCTCAACCCGGTCAGAACCAGGGCCCTCCTAGGCCACCTTCAGGACCTAGGCAAAACTTTTGAAGGTGCGCTCAAGGACGGCGCGCCAGCCACTACCTAGGATCCATTTCCTTCCTTCCGGGATCTCCTTTCCCGTTTCCACCGTGCTTGGTCCCTTATAATCTCGGACCATTGGGTCCTTCGCACGGTGGAGAGGGGATACGCTCTCCAGTTTTCTTCTTTCCCCCCCTCCCACCCTCCTCCCCGTCCCTCTTCAGGGACCCTTCTCACAAGCATCTCCTTACACAGGAGGTTTCTGGGCTCCTCTCTACGGGGGCCATAGAGGAGGTTCCCCCGGAGTTATGGGGCAAGGGGTTCTAATCCCCAAGGCAAAGGGGGTCTGCGACCCATTTTAGACTTACGCGGGCTCAACAAATTCATAGTAAAGTTGAAGTTCTGCATGGTCTCCTTGGGGACCATCATCCCTTCCCTGGATCCTGGAGACTGGTACGCCGCCCTCGACATGAAGGACACATATTTTCATATAGCGATGTACCCCCCTCACAGGCACTTCCTTTGCTTTGTACTAAACAATGGACACTACCAATTTTCTGTCCTTCCCTTCAGATTGTCCGCTGCACCAAGAGTGTTCACCAAATGTATGGCTGTCGTGGCAGCATACCTTCGTCGACAAAGGATACAGGTGTTCCCGTATCTAGACGACTGGCTAGTGCGCGCCCGGACCAGGGAGCAAGTTCAGGCGCACGTCCAGATAATACTACAAACATTCCACGAGTTAGGCATTCTACTCAACAAAGAAAAGTCCACTCTGGAGCCAACTCAGAGGATAGAGTTTATCGGGGCAGTTTTAGACTCCAGACTCGCCCGAGCTCTTGTTCCAGACACTCGATTTCACACCATCGCGAATATCATACAAGGTCTCCTGGTCTTCCTGATTACCACAGTAAGGACATGCTTCGGCCTGTTGGGTCATGTGGCCTCTTGCACTTACGTCACCAGGCATGCCCACTTCGGCTTCGCCCACTTCAGGCCTGGGTATCGTCGGTGTACCATCCTTATCGGGACAACCTAAACATGGTGGTCATGGTTCCAAACCCAGTCTTGACCACCCTTACCTGGTGGTTGGATCACAGGGCGGTTTGCGAAGGAGTGCCGTTTCACGCCCCACAACCCTCCCTGCACCTGGTCACGGACACTTCATCTCTAGGCTGGGGCGCTCACCTCAGGGAGCACCATACCCAGGGCCTGTGGACCCTATCCCAACTAGCCCTGCACATCAATGTCCGAGAGCTGATGGCGGTGCGCCTAGCATGTCAGGAATTTCTCGGTCTCCTACATGGCCTTTGTGTGTCAGTCCTCACAGACAACACCAAGGCCATGTTCTATATCAACAAGCAAGGAGGAACCCGGTCATCTCTCCTATGCCAAGAGGCCATTCACTTGTGGGAGTTCTGCGTTGCCCACTCGATACATCTCATGGCATCGTTCCTCCCTGAGTCCAGAACACTCTAGCGGACTGTCTCAGCAGATCCTTCCAGACGCACGAGTGGTCGATTCACCCGGATATCATCCATTCCATCTTCCAGAAGTGGGTATTTCCCCAGGTCAACCTGTTCGCCTCACGAGCCATCGGGAAGTGCCACGTGTTCTGCTCCCTCCAAGGGCGATCTCCGGGCTGCCTGTCGGACACTTTCCTCCTATCATGGAGAGACCAGCTGTTCTACGCTTTTCCTCCATTCCCACTGGTCCACAGGGTGCTGCTCAAGCTACGCAGAGACAAGGTACGTATGATTGTAGTCACTCCAGCTTGGTCAAGACAACTCTGGTACACCACGCTTCTGGAGCTATCGGTGCAAACTCCGATCACGCTTCCCTTGTGCCCAGACTTGATCTCTCAGGACCACGGCCGACTGTCACCCCGACCTGCAATCGCTCCACCTTCCAGCGTGGATGCTCCATGGCTGAGTCGGACAGAGCTACGATGCTCACATCCCATGCAACAGATTCTGCTGGGAAGTAGAAAGCCCTCTACACGGACCACTTACTTAGCCAAGTGGAAATGGTTCTCCTGTTGGTGCGAGCAGCAGGCCACGCCCCCCTTGCAGGTGTCTCTTCCTCTTATACTTGAATATCTCCTATCCCTGAAACAGCAGGGCTTGGCGATATCTTCAATCAGGGTTCACCTGGCCGCTATATCGGCGTTCCACCCAGGAGAACATGCTTCCTCGGTCTTCTCTCACCCGATGGTCGTCAGATTCCTCAAGGGCTTAGACCAGCCATACCCACAGCAACGCCAACCCGTTCCGGCGTGGGATCTTAACCTGGTTCTCTCCAAGCTCACAGGGCCCCCGTTCGAGCCATTGGCTACCTGCTCACTCCTTTACCTATCTTGGAAGACAGCCTTCCTTGTAGCCATCACTTCAGCAAGGCGTGTTTCTGAAATCAAGGCGCTCACGTCTGAGCCTCCGTACACAGTCTTCCATAAAGACAAGGTGCAGCTTCGCCCCCACCCCGCCTTTCTTCCCAAGGTAGTATCAGCATTTCATGTGAACCAGGATATATTTCTCCCTGTCTTCCATCCTAAGCCGCACGCCACCCGTCAAGACCAGCGTATGCACTCCTTGGACGTACGCAGGGCCCTGGCTTTCTATATTGAGCGTACGAAACCGTTTAGGAAGACGACGCAACTATTCGTTGCAGTGGCCGACCAGATGAAAGGCTTACCGGTCTCCTCACAACGTCTCTCCGCTTGGATCACGTCCTGCATTCGTGCTTGCTACGACCTGGCCAGTGCCCCGACGCCGCACCTCACCGCCCACTCCACGAGGGCCCAAGCCTCCTCGACTGCCTTCCTGGCTCAAGTCCCAATCCAGGACATTTGTAGAGCTGCAGTTTGGTCATCGGTCCACACCTTCGCCGCTCACTATGCGCTTGTACTGCAGTCCAGAGACGATGCTGCATTCGGATCAGCGGTTTTGCACACAGCGATGTCTCACTCCGACCCCACCGCCTAGGTAGTCACCTAATTGGAATCGATATGAGCAAGCACTCGAAGAAGAAAAAACGGTTACTCACCTTTATAACTGTTGTTCTTCGAGAGATGTTGCTCATATCCATTCCAAACCCGCGCCCCCCCCCCCCCCCACTGTCGGAGTAGCCGGCAAGAAGGAACTGAGGGGGCGTTGGGTCGGCTGGGGTATATATCCAGCGCCATGAAGGCGCGACTCCAGGGGGCTCCACAGCCAACCCACCGGGTGTTGCTAGGGTAGAAAATTCTCCAACAATCGTGCACGCGGTGCGCGCACACCTAATTGGAATGGATATGAGCAACACATCTCGAAGAACAACAGTTACAAAGGTGAGTAACCATTTTTGTGATCATCTAGTCTGACTTCCTGTATAACACAGGCCAGAGAACTTCCCCAAAATAATTCCTAGAATATATCTTTTTAGAAAAACATCCAATCTTGATTTTGAAATTGTCAGTGATGAAGAATTCACCATGACCTTTGTTAAATTGTTCCAATGGTTGATTAATTATGTAATATAGCACATTTATTTCTGTCATAAATTAGTATTAATATACTCAGTCCTTCTTGCTTTCTCTTTTCCCATGTAATCCGTTGATTATTGAAGCAGATATAGGCCCTTTTCCGGTCTTTGATCCATAGGCTTATGAGATTAAATTTCATATGCTGAATTCTACAATCCATTTATCAGACCTTTATAATACTATTGTTATTGAGAGGTTATAATAATCAGCAAATATCATTGCTACTTCTCATTTTTGTTCCAGGTAATTGAAACAATGTATAAAAACAAAAATAACAATCCTTTCTCCATACTGATACACTCTCTGCCAATCACCTCTTCCATCTTGAAATACTGCTATTCAAAAGCACCCAGTGTTTTCAACATGCAAATGATTACCTCATCCATTCACACTGCTCACTTTCCCCAACTCTTGTACCATTAATACTGCCCTATTAGAGGAAGGATGGTGTTATGATTATGGCAGTAGACTCAGTGCCCAGACTCTCTGGGGGACTTTGAGCAAGTCACTTGCACCAAGGACGATAATGGTTGGTCTATATTGTCTGTTTAGATTGCAAGCTCTTCGGGGAAAGATTTGTCTCTTCCTATTTTCTTTTATGGACCCAGCACAATATGGCCACAGTCTTGGTTGGCTGCATATAGTCATTGTATGTAAATTTCATAGCTGAATGTTAACATTATGTCTGTGGTATTTCCGTGCACCTCATACATGGTTGCACAACATTGATTTTCTTTGGTCCTCAAATTAAATATAGCAAGAAACTAACCCACTCTGATTAAATTTGGGAAGTGGTTTCCATTCTAAGCCCAGGTATTCAATCATTCAGAACTTCCTGAAACTTTCAAATCTTGGGCTGAAATTTTCCATTACTTGATTTCTACCTGAAAGTTTTGGACAGTTTCAACAAAACAGTTCAAATGCTTTTAAGCAAAAGAAGCGTGGGAAAAAATACTGTATCCATTATAAAATAATAATTTTGTAACTTTGTTGCTTAGTAATGTAATACTAATGCTGAAATGATTGAAATTTACCATGGAAATTTACTTTGATTTTACCGAAACTCGCATACTTATCATGTGTGACAGTACACTCTTAGGGCCTGATTCCATTAAAACAATACGTGTTTTTAATGTAGCCAAATGCAAAGGTATACACTAGGAACAAGGACTGCAGATCATATCTATAGAATGGGGGACTGTATGCTGGAAAGCAATGATCTGAAAAGGATTTTCCAGCATCATAGTTGACAAGCAAGACAAGACATAACAAGAACCAGTGGCTCGAAGCTGAAGCCAGACAAATTCAAATTAGAAATTAGGCACACATTTTTAACTGGAACAACCTACCAAGGGATATGGTGGATTCTCTCCTTCTTTTGATTGATGTCCTCAAATCAAGACTGGATGGCTTTCTGGAATATATGCTTTAGCCAAACACAGGTTATGTTTTAGTAAAAAATAAGTTATTGGGTTCAGTAAAGGGGTAACAGGATGAGATTTAATGGCCTATGATATACACGAGATCATACTAGATGATCTAATGTATCCTTCTGACCTTAAACTCTGTGAATCCAATGCCTATTGAAGTCAATGGGAGCCTTTCCATTGATCTAAATGGCTGTTGGATAAGGCCCTTGAGGAAGGCTGTGCATTCATATGTACCCAAATTAGTTTTCCAGGCAACTGACTAATCATTTGTATATCTCCTATGGGATAGGGCATTCCAGTTGTGTCTAGCCAAATAGTTTCTCAATATGTAATTTACCATGCTGCTTTTTTGCAAGCAAGCAGAATTTTGAAATCCTGGAGAAGGATACTTTTTTGTGTGTCCCCATCTTTTTTTTCTCTTTAAATTTTAAAAAATGGGTTGTGTTTTGTTTTGTTTTAAACTACATTAATAGACTGTTAAAGTTGCATGGTTAAGTATTCAAAGAGCATGAAATGACAATTATGGTTCCCCTTGTGCATATATGTTACAATACTCAACTACATGATGTCATATTATTTCTCAGTTAATAAGGCAGAAGGGTTTTTTTTTTTTTCAACAGCCCTATATACGGGATTTTACATTCTGTTTGGCTATACAAAGAAGTACACCATACAGTCAGTGTGTGTGTGTGTGTGTGTGTGTGTGTGTGTGTGTGTGTGTGTGTGTGTGTGTGTGTAAAAACCATACTAGTTCAGCTTACTACATAGAACAACATGTGACAGTGAAAATTTGCTGGTTATGTATAGGCCATCAAAGTTCACAGCCAGATTAACTTTGATTAATTTTCTCATCCTTTGATGTACACTGTCTGAGGAAGACTGTGCTAGTGATTCAAAAGCAAATGCACTCTATGAAGTTTACTGACCAAAGGCCTGGCTCATTGATTCTTTCTGTTGGTTTCAGTGAGTGCTGAATCAGGCCTAAAGGCCTGCAAAAAATTTGTGCATGTGAGTAGTCCCATTAAGTTGAATTACTTATGTGCATAAGTGAGTTCAATTGCATTACTTGTGTCCATAAATGTTGGCAGGTTCTGGACGAAAATTATTAAAACTGGATAGGTTAGAGAGAAGATCCTTTATCATATAGAAAGTGACAGTAAGTGTTTAAACAACTTTCACAGTGAAAATTGTTTAAAATATTTAAGAATACAATATGCTGTACGTATAGATAAAGTTGCAGAAAAAGTATATTACAATTGTATTACTTTAGAAATTGTATGAAATCATGTATCCAAGACTACCGTATATACTCGTTTATAAATGGGTCTACACCAAAATTTGATGATTTTAAACTCTATGGAATCAATGAATTGAATACCTTATACATTGTCGTTTTGTTTACCTGGAATGTCTGCAGGCATGGAGCCCCTCAGCTCCCATTGGCTGGGAACGGCAAACCGCGGCCACAGGGAGCTGAGGGGCTCTGTGCCTGCAGACGCTCCAAGTAAACAAAACGTCCTGACGGGCCGGGAGTCAACATTTTCCAACCCCTGAAATATGGGGTCGGCTTATGAAAGGGTCATATATTTTTTTGCTATTTTTACCTATCTATTTTAGGGGGTCATGTGAACCTGCAGTGTTCTATAAACTATGTTTTATGTATGGGAGTCTAAGAAATTCCTATTCCTTGCATCTGATGTTCTTTATTCTTTTTTCTACTTTGACTAATTTTTTCACTTTTTGTCTTTTGTGATCTATTAAAGTGATGCAGGAGAACATTTAAATTAAAAAAATCATAAATTGTTAGTTTATAAACCATGGGGCCCTGAGCAACCTAGTTATACCGACCTAGGCCCCGGTGTAGACAGTGCTATGGCTTCTCCCATCGATTTCGCTACAGCCTCTCAGGGAGGTGGAGTGCTGCACAGACAGGAGAAGCTCTCCTGTCATCATAGGTCGCATCTTCAGTAAGCGCTGCAGCCGCACAGCTGCAACAGTGCATCTCTTTTAACTAACTTTTTTTCCTTCTAACTTACTTTCTTCTACTTTATTATCTGACTATCAGCATTCATGATTTCACTTTACTCTGAGTCTTAAATATTGTTTGGTTCATTTACATGGGAATTTTATCTAAGTAAATCTGGAATTTGGCTCTTTTCATATTTACAGTATCATATCTCCTATTGCCAACTCCAAATGTTCAAAAATCATAAATACCCCAAAAAAATCCTGAGATTGACTTTAAGATCATGAGACTTAATAAAGTAATAAATGTGGAGTTCTTGTGATTTGCTTTCTGGTTTCTGAGCCTTTAACGTGCACTTGGGCCATGTTTCCAAGCTTTTTTTCACAGCAATGAAGGCTAGAAAGTTACCAGTACTTTTCCTTTTAATGAAAGGTAAGACTCTCACAATATCACTTGTTTTCAGGCGCTGGGTCTTTAAATAAAACATAAAATAAAACATAATATATCCCGAGACGCGTGATAAAGTTGCAAGAGTTGGCAACTCTGAAAACTTACCAGAGTAGTAATTTAGCAGATTTGAAATGAAGAGAAATCTTTTCCCTATTTTACATCTGAGGTTTTTAGCTTTCTTTTCTTTGTACAATGTAGATTTATATTTTGCTGTGGTTTTTTCATATAAATAGAGAAGATTTGTCTTTTAAAAGCTTAAACATTGCAAGAAGATTGAATGTTTATTGCCTGAATTTTCACCTTTCCCTCTCCCCCAAGTGTGTTTTTTGTTTTGTTTTTCCTTAATACTTTTTTGCCCTAGGTCTCAGTCTTGCTCCCTTTAATGTCAGTGGCAAAATTCCCTTTGACTTTAGCAGGGTCAAAATTAGACTTGTTGTTCTGAGTAACACTAAAGCTATTTAAACAAAAATGGTGCGAATATTTGTTTTGAGCGGTAAGAGCATGCTTAGAAGAGAACTGCAGCAGGTTTTCCTCCACTGCAGCTTACTGGGGAGCTGTTGCAGAGAGGATTGGGTGTTGCTTACAAGCTGCCAAGTTTTGATGAATTGGGACTGAGTGTTTTGTTTACTTTGTAGAGACAATCGGGGAAAAAAGAGACAAGACTTTAGGGAATATTACAATAATAATGAGAGAACAAGCGTCTCTTGTTCTTGCCTTTATTTCCACAAAGCTTCAAAGGATCCCTTCCTTTTCATAGCAGAAATATTAATCACTAGTGGCTATCACAGATAGTGTGTAGTTGTTAAAAGTTTACCTAGAGTTAAAGCTCCAGAATACTAATTGTTGCAACTTGTTCTTTAAGCAACTTGTGAAATACCTGTAGTCTTAAAGTATTCCATATATAATATTCTTTGTGCTTTCCTGGGTAACTCTGATTACATGATCCTGTTCAACTTGAATATTTTTTTTATTGTAAGAGGGTAGTGATGCCCTCACAGCTTGTAACCTAGATATCTCCAAGGTAATCACGCGCAAGACAATTCACATAGAAATTCTTTACAATGTAATATATTTAAATTTCACATTTCTTGTTCAACTATTGTTTTAGTTTTCATGTTTTATTTCTCATCACTATAATTTATTCATATTGTAAATATACCTAGGTTCTCCTATTTGCAGATTCAGCAGTATGCTATTTTAAAACTACTAACCTACTATTCATGTTTTATAATCCAAAATCCTGTCTGTCCACTTAACATCGCCACACATCACCATGTATCTGAGTACCTTCCATATCAAATCAGTAGCAATAGTGAACTCCCTAATGAACTGCTTGGAGTCTCCAGCTGTTATCCCTTTTTAAAGAAAAAACTGTGTTATTTTTTTTGTTTCCTCGTGTTTTAGGTTGTTTTGATTTGTTTGTTACATATTTTTATTTTTTGTGGAAGGTGCTTGAGTAGATGGGGAGGCAGAGTGTCAATGTTGTTAGTCATTCTCTCCATCAGTGTTTATTAATTCGGCAATATACTAAAAATTATTTCTTTCCAAACTGTAACAGTAGATTTTTATCCTGTGTTCTGCTTATAGTAGCAAATATATTTTTTCTGCTATCTCAATATGCACACACCCAACTCCTCAATTTGTTACATATTTAACAAAAAAATACTGCTTGGATGATTAATTACCTCACAATTTAAGCAAATCTTTATAATTACATATTCAACTATGACATTATTAAATTAATGTAGAATTGTTTTGTTTCATCTTGTTTCAGTAATTATTTAAAACCATATGTATTCATTTCAGAGAGCAACATTTTAAGTATTGATATTTTTACTATAGATATGTTTTTCTTTCAGATATTTTAATTACTTAATAGAAAGATGATCTTATATTATTTTCATTGTGCTCATTGGTTCTGTGCTAACTTCTTAAAATGTATTTAGATTATTTTCTTTGGTTCTATGTTTAGTGTATTTTTTATCTTTAGGATATGTTCATCTTGCTTTTTTTAGGCAAGGTTTGTTACATTTGCAGTACTAATATTCTCAGTATATTTTTCCTTTGTTATTATCCTTATATTAAGACCATCAAAAAGATTTTTTTTTTTTTTAATCAAAAGGCTCAACATCAATGCCTCATAGGACAGTGGAAGCTGTGTTTGGGTTTTTGTTTTTTGGGGGTTTGGTTTTTGGGGGGGGGTAGATTTGCCATTTTCTACTAGAATGAGGTCTTCCATGTCAGCTCCTTTGGCACTGGTTTTCTTACTCAGCAGGAGGAAACTGAAAGACATGCCTTTGAGCAACATGATGTGATGGTGTCACAGAGCAACAAATCAAAGTCCTGTTGTTTAGACCAAAATTCTTATTGAGCTCTGTTAAGTCGGTTAAGTCTTCAAAGTCAGCACTTTCTCTCATTCTCTCATTAGATTACTTTTTACTTTTTATCAGTAGAGCTTGATGAGACTTAACTGAAGATTCACAAGAGTCATATTGCAGTTTGGTCTTTGCCTTTTTCATCCTCCATTCTCCCTGTGAAATTCTACTGAACTGCTTTTAGAGCCCATTATGCTCATAACCTTCCCTTCCACAGTGATACACACATAGGTCACCTTGCAGAGTCTTTTGATAACAAAGATTCACAATCATCCACCTTCTAAAAAGATTTTTAGTAACTTGCTATTGCTTCTCTCATGCTTTCAAGGTCTTTCTCAACGTTTTTCTGTCACAGCAGTTTAAAGATAATTATTCCTCTTCCTCAATCTGAAAAAAAGCCACAGATTCAATTTTTGGATGTTAGAAATTGTACAGTAGGTAGAAAATATAGAAATATTTTTGTTGGTTTCTTTTAAAAAATTATTCTAGAATAAAAATAAATCTTTTTATGACCAAACCCCTTGAGATACAATTTGTAGGAATGCCATAGATTTTTTTCCAAGGGAAGTTCATTTGTTTATGCTTTATATCTAAGTATTTTGAGGGTTGTAACACTTACAAACTGGCAAAGACTTGTAAAGTCTAAAGTAATGATCATTATTTTTCCTCAGAAAAATAAGTTTACAATTGTTTGTTAAATTAACATAATGTAATGTTTTCATATGGGTGCTGCTGACCTACACCAGTTTTACCTAAGAGTAACCACATCAAAATCATTTAACAAAAATGAAGATAGATGTTCCTAGATCCAATATGCGGGGGAGGGAATGAAGCTGATTTATCTGAGAACAGTTTGGATCTCAAACTTGATTGTCCAACAAGTAAAACATCCCAGGGTTTTTCTGTAAACAAAGTTAGTTCTTAAAATTAAGATGTGTATGCACGCACGCACGTTTCTCCCTTTCTAAAGGACAATTTGCCGATCTGATTTGACCTGCAGTTACAAAATATTGGGTAGGTTGACTGATTGGCGTGCCCTATCAGAGTTTCAAGTTAAAAGTTGGTTTCCCTCTTTACCGGAAGGCAGCAGTTCCTTTTACCACATTTTCATGAGAGCATATGCATAGCTATGTGCATTCCTCCCAAAGTGCAACTTGCCAAGCAAAATAATTTAGCGAAGTAACTAACCAACCAAGCAAATCATCCATTTTTTCTGCTATTCATAAGGTATGCAAGGAAACTGAGGTGGGAGGGCAGTGCCAGTCAGTGCCTTCAGGGTTTTTAAGTTCAGGTTGGAAGTCTGTTTAGTGCACAGTAAGTAACTGAATTTCAGTTGTCTGATCCTCGTGTATACTTGCCCTGGCTGCTGGCCAATAAAATTTTTCCAGACATGCTTGGATCACATTACTGTAGTAAAAATTATTTTACTTAAAAGAATTCTAACTATATTATCAAGATTTATTCCAAGAGAGGCAACAGAGAGAGAAATAAAAACACCAGTGTTTTGGATCCTTCTGGGATGTCAGCGTGGGTCACAAAGAGTATAAAATAATAAAAATCTAGGAGGTGGAAGCACGGTATTGATCTTTTCCTTCCTGTGGACTGGCTCCATGCTGCAGTAGTCTTTGATGGACGCTGTGACATCACAGCAAGGTTCATACTAATGGATTGCATTTGAATGGTTTCTGGCCAGCTGCCCTGAATGAAGTAGCACATCATTTGTGCTTAGCAAATAATAAATTAATAATACAAATAAAGTATATTTGTAGGTAATACTGTGTTGGATGCCCGTCCTAACTGAGCTGTTGGGGACTTTCAGCATGTACCAAAATTGGTATGTGACATTTTGCAGGACACTATGAGTTCCCATAGCTTTCTGCATTAGAAAATAATTAAATGAGTTTCTCTGCTCACACAGAGGAAGTGTGATTTATAAGCCAGATACAGTTGGCCTTCAGCTCCGTTCATCTCTCTAACATAAGGTGACACCAACTTTCGTGATACAGCTTAGTAATGTGGTTCTTGGTTACTCCTTCCCTTTCTGCCTCTGATAGCATACCCACACACACACACTAGTGGCGTCATGTGCAGCAATGTAAAGGATCAATAACTTTCCGAAATAGACAGTCCCAAAGCTTGTTTACATATTCTATGATTTGTTAGTGAGAGGCATGTTTCCTCTGTGGCACTGCCTGTGGACCGAACTATCCTGAGCTGGTTCCCAGCTCAGGTCTCCCACATGACATTACTGCTGCCGTGTTACTGGGTTTTATTGGTTTTACAAAGAGAGCCAATGATACAGCCTTGTTCTGAGTTCTTTTCAGGGTTGTTATTGGTATGACACCTTCATCAACAAAAATTGCTTCTAAGCCTTCAGATTTTTTTCCATTTTATAGTCCACATTTTCTGAAGCTTTGCTACACAAACTGGACCTAATTTGCCTTTTACTTGACACAGAAAAATCTATTAGAGTATATCATGAGTTGCATGGATCATACCACACCAGTATGTGCCAACTTTTCTCCAAAATAACCATACTGTCTATGCATTTCTCATTATTACTTCTTATCAGAATTATTACTTGAAGGTTGAATTAGAGCTCATTGATCCATCATTGTGGTAGAGAATATGGCCAGCCTTAGGTCATGTTTGCCTTTTTAGATTTGCAAGATAAGCATTTAAGGTTCATAGCATTCTGCTACAAAACAATTTTAGCTTAGTGTTCCCTCATGAAGAGATTCTGCAGTGCATACCCTTTGGTTGTCCCCAGCTTGCATGCCTGGCTCTCTAGTGATCCAGGCATTTTTCCTTTCTTGTTTTGTCCTGTATTGTGCTTGATCACTAGTCAGTATAAGGACATATTAATCTCTTTGCTTTTGGTTTGATAACTTTTTTAAATGTTTCCTTAAAGGAATTACAAAGGCATTTTTGCTTTCTTAATCTGTGTTGTATACTTGATGCTTTATGCAACTAGTGTGTACTCCTACAGAGGGAACACTTCAGTCTCTAAGAGGAGCCTTTGGGGATACTTACCTTTGAAGAAAGGGAATTTACTTAGATGTAATTGGAGTTCTCTTAAGGTCATAATTAGTGAGTGGTTTTCTGGTTAAGATTCTGTCTTGTTTAAAAAAAAAATCTTTAGAGACAATGACACGTATATTTCTCCCTTTGGCACATGTGCCTCATAAGAGCAGGAACAAAATCTCATCATCTTTCTAAAAAGCTCCTGAGTCCTGTTTATGAGAACTGGACGATAATCCCTTTAGTTTAGAGTATGCCATCAGGTTCGTGTACTAGACTTATAGGCAAGTGTTCTCTCTCTCTCCCTCTCGTCTTCCCCCATCATAGTTTACCCGTTTGTTACTAATAACTTTGTTTCTTAGGATCAGATTCTTCCCTCAGATAGTTTTTCTCAGTGTCCATTGAAGTGTGCAAATACCTGAGAGCAAATAAGGTGCAGAGTGGGTCTGAGTCTCAAGTCAATTAGGATGCTTCAGCTACTCGCAGGACTGGGTCCTTGATTACTGTATCTTTTTTTACTTTCTAATAACATTAAAAGAAAGCAATCTTTTTGTTGAAAATATTGGTTAAAGTTCTCCTTTCCCCACCCCTTCCGTTTGGTATCCTTCTGTCTCACTGCAAGGAAAACTTTATTCAGTTTGGGATTCACAGTGTAATGAGTCCTTCCATAGGAACAGTACTGTCTTCACAGGAGACAATATTTAATACGATAAAAGCTGAACTAAAGGGGTAGGGGGAGAGGTAGGGAGCTGGTTGGTGTTTCAGGGCAGGGATAATCTTGGCGCAATGGATCCCAGATCCTTATTGGGGCTTTGGGTACTATTACAATACAAAGTAATAATAATAGAAACTCAAATAATATATTTTACTTCCTTGTTTTTCTTTAATTGCACATCAGATTTCATGTACTTAGGTCACAGTATTCCTCTTGTGAACTTTTTGTCGTTTAATTTGCTATTTTCATTCTCTTACCTAGTTTCTCTTAAGGTATGTTGGTTTTCTGTCTTTATTTTTTTCTTTTCGTCTCTTTTATAGGGGCCCTTCAGATCTGCTTTTTATTTATTTGGAGGAAGCATGAGTGCAGGGGACTGGACTAGATGACCTCTCGAGGTCCCTTCCAGTCTTATGATTCTGTGATTTTAATTTACATTTAATTTGTGTTGCTTTCTTATTTGGTTATCTGTCTTTCTCAATGTGTGTGTCATCTTTGTTTAAAAGGTACCATTAGAAAAGCCATCTTAAATTCTTCAGTACTATTTGTAAATTAGGGATTATTGTATTTCCGTAGCAACTCTATAGTTAAATCGTAGATGAGTTTCCATTCTAAACCCTTATTTTCAGTTGCTAATAAATTCCTCTAATTTCTTTTGGCCTTCTAGACACACAGTATGCTATTATTTTAAGGATGAATTAGTTGCACACTTTTACCATTGTGATTATGCTTGTCTGTATATATTTATATTTCTCTGTCCAAAAATATATGATTCTATAAAGTAGCAAACATTTTACTCATTTAACATTTAGTTATTTAATCAAGGGAAGAAGAGAATTTAGAGATTTTAATTCCTAATCACTTTCTCTAGTGAATATGCCTAGGAAATGTTTTAAGAAATACCCTATAGACCATAGTCAACAATATGCATTGATAACTGTAGCAATCAAATTCAGTAACATTTCATTATGGTTCTAGGTTCCATGGTTCCCTTTTCCATGCGGATTTTACATGCTGAACTTGAACAGTACCTAGGAAATCCCCAGGAGTCACTTGATAGACTGCACAGCATGAAAACAATCTGCACAAAGGTAAAATCTTCTTTAGACCAGAAGTTCCCAAACTTTTTTTGCTGTGCCCCATTCTGCAGGGGAACCACATAGCCCGCCCGCTCTCCCCCTTCCAACTCCTGGTTGTCCAAGGCAGAAAGTGACTCATTGAGGGGAACAGGCGACGCACACTTGGGACGTCGGCAGGGCCTGATGGGTTCCATGGTGGTGTGGTGTGGTGTGGAGCGGAGCAGACTGGGGCTCCTTGTCCTTCTCCCCATGCCAAGAGCTTCTTGCTTCTGCAGGCTCTGGAGGGTTTAAAATACCTGGGGCTGCGGCCGACTGGGTGTCCAGGCAGCAGCAGGGCAGTACAGTAACTCCTCGCTTAACGTTGTAGTTATGTTCCTGAAAAATGCTACTTTAAGCGAAACGATGTTAAACAAATCCAATTTCCTCATAAGAATTAATGTAAATGAGGGGCTTAGGTTCCAGGGAAATATTTTTCACCAGACAAAAGAATACAGTATACATTTTAAACAAACAATTTAATACTGTACACAGCAATGATGATTGTGAAGCTTGGCTGAGGTGGTGAAGTCAGTGTAAGACTAAATTTAGGCTTTAGACTAGCCCTGGCAATGGGGTGGTATTTAAGAGCAGGAATTGCACAAGGAAGGGATTGTGCCACTCCTTCCACAGCTTCTGGGGAGTAATTTACTTTCACTCCTTTTTGGGATGTAGAATTCTTCCCTCTCTCCCCATGCCTGCCAGCTCTGTTGACTGAGGTAAGGGGGGAAATAGCTGGGGAGAAACATGGCTGCACCTCTTTCTGGCTGTCACCCAACAACCTGATAGGGACTGTTCATGCTTGAGTAGAAGGGCGTATCTTCTTGTACAGCTGCATGAAACTAGAGCATAGTATAGCTCTTACTGACCAGGAAGTCTGCTATCCCTCCTCAAAAGATATTAGCACTCTGGATAACTTACAGTGGAAGTGAGAAGGTGGCTGAGGTAGTATCTTCTATTGGACCAACTTCTGTTGGTGAGAGAGACATGCTTTCAAGTTTACACAGAGCTCTTCTTATAATGTAAACTCAGAAGCTCATCTATCTCACCAACCGAAGTTGGTCCAATAAAAGATACTACCTCACCCACCTTGTCTCTCTAATATCCTGGAACCAAGATGGCTACAACAATATTGTATACAATGATGGAAGTGTCCGTTATTTGAAAATTCTAATCAGTTATTTTTAAAGATTGAGATTTAGTGCAGTGTTAGTTCTTGTTTTTAACAAGGGCTTTTCAGTGCTGAAGTTAAGAGTAGTGCTGTTGTAGGTACTCCTTGTACACAATTGTGACAAAAGCTTCCCTTTACGAAGTTTACAACAAATACCTCTTCTAGTATCTCAGATTAAGAGATACTGTTTTTATTTATTGTAAACACTATTATAAATTCCAGATTAGCTCTTTAAAGAACTAGCATACAGTTGTGATACTGAAAATTTTTGCAACTTTACCAGCGATAAATATGATTACCTCAGTGTTTGTCGTATTGGCTATACTTACTCTCAGAAATTCCTTGAATGATACAAATGCAGAAGTTAGATAATTTCCAACATTATTTCATTATTTAAGACAGTTGGCAAGTTTTACCAATGTATTTAATAAAACAAAACATAGAAGAATGATTAGGATTTTAAACCAAAAACCAGGACTCCATTCTTTCTGCTGTGTACAGGGTTTGGCAGATGAAGGGTTCTAAAACTGTTGGTGGCCTCTCATCTGGGGGTCCCTTCTGGCCTTAAACTCTTACTCTCTGTGACTCTGACTTTTTGACCCACTGGCCTTATGTCCTGCCTCTTCTCTGACTTTCCTTCACCTGCTCCTGGATAAGCACTCTTCCTCATCTTAAAGAAACTCACCTCCTAACTGCTTCTGAGCTCAGCATTAGCATGGTACCTCCATATTGAATTTTGCATACATTGGCTGTCTGGTATTTGAAGTGCCACACTCTTTGGCATGTGTCAGAGCTTTCAGCTGGCTATATTAAAATGGGCAAATCCCAGTTATGATATAATTAGCCATGATTCCCTGCCAGAACAAAGATGTCTGGTCAACCTTGAGATAAAAGATATGCATTTCCTCTTTTTATTTTCCTTTTTAAAGGAGATATTACTGTTCAGTTATTTTAAAGGCCTAACAACATATGGCTTTAGTTGTCTGCCATCAGATACATATTTTGTCTTCCAGTTTTAGTCAGTAAATACTTAGTCATGTTACAGTATAAACCAGGGGTGGGCAAACTATGGCCCGCGGGCCACATTCGGCCCACGGGACCGTCCTGCCTGGCCCCGGAGCTCCTGGCTCGGGAGGCTCGCCCCCGGCCCTCCCCTGCTGTCCCCCCTCCCCTGCAGCCTCAGCTCGCTCGCTCGCTCTGCTGCCAGCGCAGTGCTCTGGCCGGCGGGGCTGTGAGCTCCTGGGACAGCACAGCTGCAGAGCCCGGCCTGACCCAGTCTCTGTGCTCCATGGTGGCGGCAGCGTGGCCCGGCTGTAGCACCATCAGCCACCGGTGCTCCAGGCAGCGCGGTAAGGGGGCAGGGAGCAGGGGGTGTTGGATAGAGGGCAAGGGAGTTCGGGGTGGTGGGCAGGGGTGTGGATGGTGGTCGGGGGGGAAACAGGGGGTTGAATGGGGGTAGAGGTCCTGGGGGGCAGTCAGGAAGGAGGGGGGGTTGCATGGGGTGGCAGGGAGCAGTCAGGGGACAGGGAGAAGGGGGGGTTGGATGGGGCAGGGGTTCCAGGGGGGGACCATTAGGAATGAGAGGAGGGGTTGGATGGGGCGGCAGGGGTCCATGAGCAGTCAAGGGACAGGGAGCAGGGGCGTGTGGATGGGACAAGGGTCCCAGAGGGGCCCTTAGAGAACAGAGGGGGTTGGATGGGGCAGGAGTCCTGGGGGGAGGGGGCAGATAGGAGGTGGGGACCGGGTCACGACCCCCTCCCCTAACCGGCCCTCCATACAATTTACGAAACCCGATGCAGCCCTCAAGCCAAAAAGTTTGCCCGCCCCTGGTATAAACTGTAGCCAAATGGGCAGGTCCTATTCAAGAGAGCTCAAGGATTGGCATAACCAAAGCTTTTCAAGTCAATATCAAGGGGCATAATCAAAGTTTCTGTGGTCAGTTAGTACAACTCCTGCTTGCATAATCCTTACTAGGATTATAATATTAGTATTATAGAGTATTATAATTCTCCCATTGTGATAAACACCAAATTCACACAGAAAAATAAAGGTTACCCTAATCAGGGTCATGCATGTATAGCTAGAGTTTTGTTATGCATTCCTTATGCAGATTGTTGAATAGAAACTTTTCCCAGAATCCAGTTTTATTTAATCAAATATACAGCTGTTGATAGGTCTCAAGGAGGAATTTAGATCCTGTACATTTTTCCGCTGAGTTCAAATATAGCCATGAGTATAACCAGTGAAACAATCACAGGAACTGCAGAATTGCATGGCCTACAATTTGTGTCTCATTGCAAATTCTGCCTTTTTCTGCAGAACTTAAGCTTCTTGTTTTAGGGCAGGGAAACGGGGTGGAAATTGCTAGTGCACTGTGTGGTGCCACTAGCCTTCCCTGCATAAATCAATATGCTGTTAAACCAGCATTGCAGAGAACTGTCTCCAGACAAACAGTAGCATCAGCAGCAAAGGTATGAACTGTTTCTTCCATTCATTTCGATGATGTGTTCACTTGAAAATCTAGCTGGGACCACTTAAATGCTAATACCACCGTGAAATAAACTCTAACAAACGCTCACCCGGAGACAAAAATTTAAAAAGAAGACAAAGCTGCCTTGGACTAAAATCATCCGTGGTGTAACCAGAATGAAATCAGTGTAATTACTTCAGAGTTGCATTTAACCCATGATTATCTTCTGTTGCAAAATAAACTCTTTCCTTTTGCCTGCCTGTTGACTAAAATGGCCATTTTTGTACGCAGTTGAAGAGGCACTAGGCTCCTAGCTGCATCTTTTGGCACCTAAGTGCCTTTAAAAATCTATTCCTTAAGTTCCTAAACTCCATTTTCAAAAGGCTTTTAATGCCTAAGGCACTTTTAAAAATAGAATTTAAGCTCTGGAATCAATTGATCTCTTTTGACAATTTTACCCTATTTCTTTTATTGTTTGGAAAGCACAAAGCACATTTTGAGTGCTACTGCACTGTAAATAATCTCTCTTTAAACTGGCATGAGCTGAAAGCACTAAGTACGCAGTGCACTCGGCCCCCAGGAGAGGGAATGCCTCCTATGTTGCTGGTAAACTAAACCCACCAGCTAATTAAAGAGTGAGTGGTTTAACAGGCTCTTAAGGGAGTCCCATTCAGTCTACTGTGACCAAAAAGATGAAACTGAAATGCAGTGATTTATGAGGGGATGGGAAGCAGCAAAAATAAAGTAATCTTCAGGAGTCAGAGAGACATTTGGATACACCATAGCGGGACTGGAGAAATGCAATTGGCTTACATTACAAATGAAACTGTAGATATATATATTTTCAAGATGCAGATATCTTAAGCCAGAAGCTCCAATAGTTATACATACTCATTCTCCAGATAATCCAGCAAACATAATTTTTTGCTCACTCCGTAGCTTATATTATTTAAAATCTCTAATAAATAAAAAACAGCAACAAAATCCCAACTTTGGGAAGGAAACGGAGCTGAGAGTTAGAAGGATCGTTATTTAATTAAGAACAAAAAAGACACATTCGATTTAAAACCAGAGCATCAATGAATTTATGGGATACATAAAATAAAATTTAAAAAAACCTCTTAGTTCTCTTCTGGAATCAGTTTCACATTTTTGCAAGAGATAATAATCATTCTCTTCAGGGGCATATTTGATATTTTGCTTAACAAAATGCATATGTCCCTGGTGTATGCTGTCTTTTAATGCTTTGTGAGTATCATAAACCTGAACTCTAACATCAGCACTACAGTACAAAGGCTGTCTGTTATGATTGATCTAGCTATAGTAATAATCAGTGATTTTGAAATATGTTCATGTGAAACACTCCTGTTTGAATTGTTTTACATACAGACTATGACAACTGTAGATAATTTGCGTATAATACAAAATGCTGCCTAATTCCAGAATGCCTGTTTAAACTCATGTTAGTTTTAAACAATTTTCTACAGATATTAGAAAATTTGGAGCAAGGTTTAGCAGAAGATGGAAGTATGACTAACATTACACAAGAGAACACACAAGGTAGGCATTTTTTTTAAATTTCTTTTTACAGGCAGTGTATTTTTATCATTTGCCCAAGTATGCCAGAAGTTTTCACAAGACTGCCCCAAAGCTATTAAAAGAGTACTTCTATGATTTTATAGTCTCTTCAGCCTCTGAAATGATACACCTTATATTTTTATTTGCTGGAATTCATTTCACAGTTTCACCTTTTATTTTGATCAAATTGGTGCAGTAAATCAAATCTCCTTTGTAGTTTAAAGAAACAAAGAACATGGCTGCCATTCTGTAGTGTTGGGTGTACAAGAAAATCAATTCATTGCTGAGGCACTGGAGAGAGACCAGAGGGGCATCTGTGTTAAGAGGCTCATTGCCTCCATCAGTCTTCTCCCCTGAAATCTGAGAAACTTCGTTAGATCCAAATTTTCCCTCCTTCCCTGTTGGTCCCAGCAGATTGTATTAATTTGGAGGGTCTTTTGCTATGTATTACCCTATTTTGATTTAACATTTATGGGAGACATTTTCTTTTTTCCTTTTCATTTTAATTAACTTATTTATTCAAGATCATGGGGCAGGAAGAAAGGAGATTTAGTCAGGAGCTGCTGTTTGAGAAACCTGACAAGAAAAACATTCCTTTTTCCTGATAATTTTTTTTGGGGGGCAGCCCTATACTACCTTTAAACACGTGGGGTGGGAGGGACGGGAAGGAAGGAAAAACACAGGTAAGGATGAGGAATAACATTTTCTAAAGTGTCTTAGGCACTTGAGAGCCTAAGGCTCACTAAAAATCAATGAGACTTGTGGATCTGGGCCTTAGTATCCCAACGAGACTTAGTCGCCTAAACTCCATTACAATCCATAAAACCCTGTTTGGCTGCCTCCTAAACCTAAATTCACTCAGCACCTAAATTTTTGCTTTAAAAGTTTCCAAGAAACCAAAGATTTTGCCTCTGTGCATGTGCACAACACCTCACTCATGGCGTCCAGATGCCTAACCTGCAGCGGGATCCTCAAATCAGGTGAAGATAGGCGGGGAGATGCCTCTCTCTCCTGCTGGGCCCAGTCTGGTAAGCGTGCGGAGAGCATGCTTACTGGATGGCGACTCTTCAGAATCCAGCTGGAAGAAGGCGAAGTGGTGGTGGTGCTGCCTCCCTTATAACATTTAGCACAGTAGTTAGAGCACTTGCTTGGAATGTGGGAGACCCAGGTTCAATCTCCCTCTGCTTGATGGGGATACTGGATTTAAACAGGGGTCTCACACCTCTCGGGAAGGTGCTCTAACCATTGAGCTATGGGATATTCTGATGTGGAGTACCCTCAATCTCTCCTGCTGAAGTTGGATATATAGTGAAAGAGTGATTGGAGCTGGGGGACTGGATCTTGGGTCTCCCCAGGTGGTGCCCTAACCACCGGCCTATAGTCTCATTTGCACTTTCTCTCTCTGGCCCTATGATTATGTAAGTATTAATATAAAGTGGAACAGCTTCAACAGGAGAGACAGAGGGAGCCCCACATCAGACTATTCCTTAACCCCATGGTTAGGACACTCTTCCGAGACGTGAGAGGCCTCTGCTTAAACCTTTTCGCCCATCAAGCAGAGGTGAGATTTGAACCCAGGTTTTCCACATCCTGGGTAAGTGTTCTAATCTCTGGGCTAAAAATTATAAGGGAGGTACCATCACCACCTCCTCCTCTAGCATTTCTTGCAAGGAACCACTTAGGCACCTAAGTCATTTGACACCATGAGAGGATTGCAAGCAGAACATAAGCACCTCCCTGACTTAAGCATCTAACTTTGTCAGAGGAGCGGGGCTTAGGACACACCCCTCCCTTTCCCAGTCAGCCTTTCCCATTGGCTAGCTTAAACATCCCAGCATCATCTTTTTTATGAGGTAGCTGCCCCAATAAATATGTATGGGTGCTCAGTACACTGCTAGCTTTCAAGTTTTGTGGGCTGACGATCATCCTGGACATGCCAGGTATTTTATACCTCAGAAGTGGCAACCCTAGTCACTTTTTGAAAAATGGGACTTAGGCACCTAAGTCATTTAAGTGCTCTTGAAAATTTTACCTGACATGAGTTTTTAGGCACTGTAACGGGGCAGATGAACCCCTTACCATGTCTAGCAAGCTAGGGGTTAAAATGTCCTATCACAGGAAGCCAGAAGTCTTTCTGCCACTGCCAACAATCTATGAATTAACCTGGTTAACATTCCTCCAGGACACTGTTCCCCTAGAGGGTCTAGGACGGGGTAGGCAACCTATGGCACGCGTGCCGAAGGCGGCACATGAGCTGATTTTCAGTGGCACTCACACTGCCCGGGTCCTGGCCACCGGTCCGGGGGGCTCTGCATTTTAATTTAATGTTAAATGAAGCATCTTAAACATTTTAAAAACCTTATTTACTTTACATACAACAATAGTTTAGTTATATATTATAGACTTCTAGAAAGACCTTCTAAAAATGCTAAAATGTATTACTGGCCTGCAAAACCTTAAATTAGAGTGAATAAATGAAGACTTGGCACACCGCTTCTGAAAGGTTGCCGACCCCTGGTCTAGGAAATCGTTGTCTACCATTAGGGTGGGAGGAGAATAGATCGGTTTGTCTGGGTACAGTTGCCAACCAATGTGAAATTTTGCTTTAAACAAATCTCTACATAAGCTAAGTGCTTTTTAGGGGGAAGAGAGGGCATGTGCAAGCACCTAGCAGCCAGATATTTGCATATGTATTCTGGTGAATATTAAATTTACTTTTTTCTGAGGACAAGACCAAAAAGCAGAAAGAAATACTTCACCTTTCACAAAAATTCGTACACAACACTCGCCATTTTCTCAAATTATTTGAAAAAATGAAGCTCCTTCTCTTTCTGTGTGGCTCTGTTTTCACCTTCTGTTCCCTCCCCATACCTGGCTTCCTTGATAGGGTTTCACTCTTTTCCACCCGTTGGCTTTCTCCCACATGGATTCCCTCCTCATTTTCCCCAGGCCTTTTTGCCATTCCCCACCCTCCTGCTAAAAGACTGACTGCTTTTTGTCACATACGCGAAGACTTCTCTCCTAGCCGCTTACTAGCTCCATCCCCTGCAGGCTGCCCCTTTCACCTGCGGGTAACTGGCTCCTTGCTCTACACCACTGTGTCTGCAACTGCCTTTAGAGCTGTGCTCAGCTCAGCAGAAGGAAGAGCTAGAAAAGCGGTAGTCAGCAGGAACCAGAGGAGGGAGTTGCTGAGCAGCTGGGGGAGATGCTGCTGTGCTTGGAGTACAACTGCCTATCTGCCAAACACTGCCAAAGGGCCCTGGGGATGCTTGCGGGGACTGTTGGCTGCTCTTGCCTGATGGGGTCGGTCGGCTCTGCTCCCCGTTTGCCCCTGGGCTGCAGTTTGAGCTGCAGGAAGCTTTATATTTTTGTGGAAAATCTAGCTGAAACAAACTTTATGAACTGTGGCTGAAGACAACCTTAATTCATTGTGGGGATTATGTCTGGGGAGTAATTTCCTTATTGCCAGTGTGAGTAGGTGCTACACCAACCAGCCCATTACATGCATCTTCTCTAGTGTGGAGCAGAACGTCTTATTTTCCAATTGTTCAGTAGGAGGAGAGATTTAGCACTGCACCATTTGCCTGGCAGCACGTTTGTTTTCTATAAGGAACCAAGTCTGCAGCTGCACCACGCACAGAACTCCCATTGAAATGAATGGCAGTTCAGAGCATAGCGCCACTGTACAATCAGTCTAAATTAATAACCATTAAGAAGGAATGTTCAGATTGATAGTGTAGCAGCAAGGGCTTGCAAGGTGAGTTACTGTCATTTCTACTACAGGGTTACAGATAATAATCATCAGATATTGGGTTTCTATTTTTTGTTTCCCATGTCATTCTTTAGCCCCTTGCTGCCAGCAATAAGAATGCCTCCTGATTGTCCTTTTAGTGCATCTTGCATATTTGTTCAGCCTTCAGACTTACTGGGCCTGAGCTTGTAGCTGCTTAATGTGCAAAACTCCCACTGTCTTCTGTGTATTGAGCAGCTGTAGAAATGCATGCAGCCATCCAGGTGACATTTTCCAGCATATTTGAAAGTTCTCATTCACTGCTGTTTTTACTTTACTCTGTGCCTGTCCTGGCTACCACTTATATATCTTAATAGTGCCAGTAATAACCGAAAATGTTCTTTATAACCAAATGATGTCACAACACAAAACAATAAACTATAATCAAATGCATTCTTTTTTTAAACACATCACAATAAGTTTGAAATATATGGTATGAGCTACATAATAGCTTAATTTCCAATCACCTAACTTGAACTCAGACCAATGTAACCTCAGATTTTTTTAATATTAACATTTAGAGACAACATGAGCACAAAAACATTAGGAAATGCACTTGACAAACCTAAAATTGCTTCAGAAATGGGATGTTAACATAATTAGAGTTATTTAACACTGCCCTGTTTCTGCCATGGGCTCAGAAAGAAACAAAAGGTAGAAAACATGGGCTAGAATGTCCTCTCATGGTACATTCCCATGTTATGGCACTACATGTTTTACATGAACTTGGGGTGGAAAATATCTAAAATATGACTTCATACTGCTGAATGATATAAGAGAGCTATGACTAAGGAAGCTATTATAAATTAAATACCAGGTCCAATCTTGGAGACAAAACTATGCACTCAATTTTTAATGTGTCTAGAACAGAAAGTTATATTTTGTACCTGTCTCGCCAAGCTTTTATTACCTGTAATGAATGGCATTTGTAAATCATTAAAGAAAATTAAGTCTCTATAACCAGCCATGGTTTTTATAACAGATCCCTTTATTGCTACACAAGAACAAGGAATTATCACTGTTCTGTTGCAACCCCCTCTTTTTTTTTTTTTTTTTTTTTCCTGTCTCTCCAACCTCAATACAGCGACTTTGAGAGTTGATTGTCAGGGTAAGCCGTAATATTTGTTTTCAAATAATTAATTCAAAATCAATCATGGACCAAATTAATATTCCTAATGTCTATTTTTAAAGAACAAAAGTCTAATTTTATTTCTAGTACTGATCTATAGAGCCCTGCATGGATACAAAATTTGTATCTGCATCTGATCCGTGATCCGCCAACATGGTCTGAAGATATAAAGCGGATATCCTCAGATTTGCACGGCTCTACTGATCTATGGTCCCTGTGACAGTGGATACATAAGGAGAACCATTCTTTTACAACATCATGAGTCTGTCTCAAACCAAGGGAATAAGAAATCTGCTGCTGCAGCCTTTAAAGCCTGCAAGCTCCAGGAGCGCGGAGAAGACAGACAGGCTCGGCAGATTTTTCCACCATATCACTAAGCCAGAGGCAAACACAAATAGTCCCAGACTCAGTGAGCTCTGACCCTGCTATGTTTGGGTTTTTAGTTGATTAAATTTAATCTGATAAATTACACAATTGTATGCTGATGGTAATAATTATTTAGATGTTTCTATGTATTTTTTGTTCTGATATTAGAAAATGTGTGGCTTCTTTTAGTATTTAATATGTTGCCTGAACTAAAAGCTGAAAGGTCCGTTGCTTTTGCATCGTTGCATCATTTATGCAGATATTCTATTCCTAGAACCAATCAAACTAGTCCCTTTGAGAGGGGCAATATTTTCTATCTGACAGTACGGCGTGGCAAAGAATTAAAAATTCTATGCTGAAGCCCAGTGATGTTAACAAGGGGGATCTTTTAAATCAGAATTCATAGGACCAATAATTGATGGCTAGAAAGAACCTCTAATTTATTTGTGCACATTCACAAGCTGCTCTTATTTTGTAGCCTCTGTTGAGCTGTGGAGGTCACGTCTGGGCCGGGTGATGTACTCCATGGCAAACTGTCTGCTAATGATGAAGGTACGTGGGTGGCAATAACTGCAGAGTTACCGTATATACTAGAATAGAATGTCAGAGAAAGTGCAAGAGAATTACTTGTGCATGGATAGGGGAAGACTACCTGACTGTACAAGGTTTAGCTTAGTGAAGAATTAATTAGACTTAGTAATTACTTATTTAATAGATAACCACTTGCAGCAATATTCTTTAGGACCATATCTACACTTATTTCTTTTGAAATCATTTCAGAGCACATGCAATAACGATACAGAATTTGCATTTTTAAATTGAATTTTTCAAACACTTAACTAAATACTGTAATTAAAACCAATTATATGCTCTCTCTGTCTTTCTCAACCTCTGTACTAGGAATGTTACTCTAGTAGCACACAGTAAGGCTTTGTGTGTGACAAAGACTCGAAGCATCCAAATACATCTTCTGCCTTGTCCATATGTCTGTGCAACAAGATTCTGACCCTGGAGTTTTTAGTCTCCTATAGCTGCAATGGAAGGAACAGTCAGAGAGTTGTTGTCTATTTTTTGCCTGTTTTTTCCCCCTCCTGTAAGCCATCCTACTCCATTTTGTGCAGCAGCTTCTTCTTGCATTCAGAAAGAGGGAACAACAAACTGCTTCCAAAGTAGACCTCATTGCCATGGGAATAGGGATGCCCCTGTGCTAAGCTTGTGGCAAGAGCAATGGACTGCCTCAACCCAAATCTTAAAGCTACTTTATGGATTAATTAGCATCAAAACCCAAGGGCAACACTGTCTGCACTATAACCTCTCACAGACCAGGCTCTGAACTTCTCCATATTCCTAGCGTTGAACCCTGTTACAGGGTTGGGGTGTTGAGAAGGCCAAAACTATAACAGGGTTCAAAAAAGAATTAGATAAGTTCATGGAGGATGGGTCCATCTATGGGTATTAGCCAAGATGGTCAGGGATGCAACCCCATGCTCTGGGCTTCCTTAGCCTCTGACTGACTGCCAGAAGTTGGGAGTGGACAACAGGGGGGTGGATACCTTGACAATTACCTGTTCTGTTCATTCCTTCTGAAGCATCTGGCATTGGCCACTGTCGGAAGACAGGATACTGGGCCAGATGGACCATTGGTCTGACCCAGTATGGCCGTTCTTATGATCCTAGTTGCCCAACCTCATTCCCGAACCTGGCTTTCCATAAAGCTGAATAAGCTACTTGTAAGCCTTGTTTTCTTGATGTTTTTAACACTGAAATAATATCTCAAATAATGTACAGGTATGAAAGCGTCAGTTGCCCAGAGACTGCCTTAAAATTCAGCATTTTGCTCTTATGAGGATCCCAGGAGATGGAAATATATATTCAGAATAGTTAGAGTAAGATCAGCAGTATTCCCCCTTATGTAAATACAACAGCACAGCAAATCAGGGTGGTCAGAAGGAAGCCCCATTCTGTCTTTAAAGCAAACAAATCTTTGTTTTGAATCAGAATCCTGAGACACGGTCAGTTTTCAGGAAAATCTCCTTCTTGAAATGCAGGTAGGAAAAAAAATTAAATACTGAGTCTCCATCCCAAACTTAAATCTATAACTGGAGTATAAAAATATCCAGTTAAAGAAATATAGTTAACAAACACTGCAGGCTTCCAACTAGTTATACAGTAACTTTGCTTTTAACTATACTGATTTTTTCGCCTAAGCCCCTTTAGTCACTTCTGCTCTCCTCTTCTTTTCTGCTTCTATATCCCATTTCTGCTTCTGTTCCCCTTTCATCCTTTTTGTGGTATTTTCTTCTCACTTCAGTAGTGGCATGAGCTCCAACTTCTAAGCCAGTCATCAGTGTTTCTGACAAGGTTGCGTCAAGAGAACTGCAACTCATTTTCCTTCCTGCATTTCTCAAAACCAAGTGTATTCACAATCTGTATTATAACTCTCAATCTAGGAAACTAGAATTCCAAGATTATTTCCAGAATTCAGATTTCCCACATAACAATACATGTTGCTACTGAACCCCCAGCATAGCCATTACCTGTATTAAACTTGTCCTTGAATATGTTGCATGTACCTTCCCATGATGCACATAATTTTCAAGAACTGCCTTATAAGAGTCAGAATCTTTTAAGAGCAATTTTCAAACATAAATCATATTGCAGTTAAAATAAGGACAAAATGTGAAGATAATCTGAACTGTATATGCCACAAATCCTCTGACAGGTAAATTGGCTTCTTCTTTATTTTTTCCTTTAAATGTTCCCAAATGTTAAAACAGTCTTAATAACAAACAATGCTCAGATATTCATCTCTGCCTTCTGCTTTAATTGATAACAAATTATTTCTTTAAATAATGATTTTTAAACGTGGTCTTTCTTGAGGATAAGCATTTTTTGAGGAAATTAATTACACAAAGCTTCAGATATCTGTAAGAGATATCAGTTGTATGTAATATACTTCTAGAGGAGTATTCATTGTAAAATATATCTTTCAGTTTTGAAGCTTTTTGTTTTCCGGTGTAATGAATAAACAAATTCTGGGTTTCTCCTGAACTGAGTCAGTGCAATCTATCGCCATCTAGTGACAATATATTATATTGGGATATAATTCTGTGTTGATTCTGAAGTACTTTTGTTACTTGAATCATTTGTGCTGTTGGGTAGAGTGGTGACGATGATGATGATGATAATAATAGTTATTTACTGAACTGTAATAATATTCCCTGTAACCTTGGTGTAAAAAACATTGGCTAATTTCCAGCTGTAAATTTTATTAACCTTTGGCCAAAAAAGTTAACTAGTATTTGTTGAAATATAATTATAGATTGTCTTTAAGGCTAGGATTGTCAAAGAAGCCTAAAATAATTAGTTTCCATGGGAGTTGGGTGCCTAACACCTTTGGACTCTTTTAATAAACCCAGCCTTAAAGATTAAACCCAATAAATTCCCCTCAGTGTCATTCTTCTTGACCATCCTGAAAGGAAAACTTACGTGACCCATGGAGTTCTGTACTTACATGGCCATATTACCACAGTATATGAGCACCTCACTAATAGCCCTTTTAGGTAGAAAAGAATATTCTTTTACAGGTGGTGATTTGAGGCACAGAAAAGTGACCCAAGATCCCACAGGAAACCTGTGGTAGAACAGAGAATTGAACCTGGGTCTCCTTTACCAAAAGCTAGTCCTCTAACCCAGTGGTTTTCAAACTTTTCTTCTGGCTACCCAGTTGAAGAGAACTATTGATGCCTGCGACCCAATGAAGCTGGGGATGAGGGGTTTGGGGTGTGGGAGGGGCTCAGGGCTGAGGCAGGTGGTTGGGGTGCAGGAGGGGGTCAGGGCTCTGGGCTGAGGGTGCAGGCTCTGGGGTGGGGCCAGGGATGAGGGGTTTGGGGTGCAGGAAGGGGCTCTGGGTTTGTGGGGAGGCTCAGCGTTGGGGCAGGAGATTGGTGCGCAGTGTTGGGGCACGGGCTTACCTCAGGCATCTCCCAGTCAGCAGCGCAGCTGGGGTGCTAAGGCAGGCTTCCTGCCTGTCCTGGCACCACGGACCGCGCTGCGCCCCAGAAGCGTCCAGCAGCAGGTCCAGCTCCTAGGCAGAGGTGCGCAAGCAGCTCCATGTGGCTCTCACCCACAAGCACCGCCCCCCAGCTCCCATTGGCCGGTTCCCAGCCAATGGGAGTGCGGAGCCGATGCTCGGGGGGGGCAGCACGTAGAGCTCTGTGGTCCTCCTACCTAGGAGTTGGACCTGCTTCTGGCCACTTCCAGGGTGCAGCGCGGTGTCAGAACAGGTAGGGAATAGCCTGCCTTAGCTGAACAGCACTGACGACAGGTCTTTTAACAGCCCGGTTGGCGGTGCTGACCAGAGCCGGCGCAACCCAGTGCCTTATATTCCACAACCCAGTACTGGGTCGCAACCCGCAGTTTGAAAACCACTGCTCTAACCACTTGACCATTCTTCGTCAGATATGGAATTATCTTTCTCCTGTCTTCATCATATCTAGACTACTGAATGCAGCAGCATGAGGGAGCATTCATTCCAGATCCAACTGATGCTGTGTATTACCTCCTTTCAGCAATCTGATTGATTGCAAAAAAAAAAAAAAAACTGTATTGCATTTTTACTAATTCAACCTGAAACATTTTAACTTTTAAAAAGTTCCATCCCAAACTTTTGCAGTCTTACCAAATTTGTTAACTCACTGAAAAATAAACTCTTAAATAACATCCCTGTGTATAATATAGATGCACTCTAATTAAAAGCAAGTGCTATATTTTAAAACATATAAAGAACATAAGAACATATTTATTCAGAATTGTACCCACTTTTGGATAGCTTGCTGCTAGTAGAACCAAAACCAGAAGAGATTTTTTTTTGCCGGGGGGGGGGGGGTATCTGGGTCTACTGCAATTAAAACGATGTGGAGGAGGAAGGGAAGACAGCAATCTATACTAGTGACACAAGACTCTGATGTTTAAGGACTCTCTTCTGATTTGGATTCTGTTCTGATTTAAAAGACAGAGACAGCATAAATTGTCCTCTCTTGCTTTAATTATTCTGCAGGCATTCTCATGATGATGCAAAAATCTTTAGCCTTCATGTGATATTTTTTTTTTAGGAAGCAATGTGTGAGAGAGAGAACTCCCTACTTAACGTTTTATAGTTTAGTGGAAGGTGCATGAACCTTTTAAGCCCCAAGATTATGAGTTCTAGTCCTAACGCTTCCAGTGACTGCTGTTAACGTTTCTATACCCTTCTCAACCCTTATTATAAGCCAAGATTTCATATCATATGGGAGGGTAACTGTCCTTCACAATTTGCACCGATAACTGAGAGCTTACACAAGCCCACTTCAGGCAGAGCTGACAATGAAACACAGTTCTCTAATATAACAGAGCTAAGTTTATCCATTTTGCAACATAGTCTTCCAGAAGGAACCTGTCAGATCAGATGCTTGTGTAACTAACACTAGTGCAGTGTGGCTCTGTGCCATAGTGTAGTGGGTAAACCACACAGATTAATGAGACTGCTACTGCATTCATGCAAAGAGGTGTGGTTCTTTAGCTGAAATGTTAGCAACTCACCCTTTTACACCCAGAATAACCCTACATATGTCCCAAGCAGGGGCATTGTTTCATTAGGTTATGCTCTCTGTAACCGCTACGCCACAGTCTGCTCCCAGAACCAGGAATACAAACCAGTTACCCTGGTGTCCAGCCTTCCATTTCTGTAACCCACTAACTGTGTGTGTGGTGTCTCCCTATATGGGCTAGTCCTCATACACATAACAGCATGCTTTCCTCCTACCACTTACTCTCTTAGCTGAAGTGGAGGAGGTCTATGCTTTGGATCTGACGATTGTGGTTTCCAACCCTGCTCGTACCCATGTGGGGTGAAAAACTATATATATGTATAAAAGTTAGAGTAATGACCGCAGAGTAATTATTGGAATTATTTTATGTTGTAAAACATCGCATTTAAAAGTGAATTAGTATAACATCCCATTTGTTTTACTGTTGCGTTTTTATTATGTGTAACTGGTCACGTGTAATTGTCCCTTTAGACATATGAAGTGACAGACTGCTTTGTCTCTTCACTGAAGAGTTAACTCAAGTTAGTTATTCCTCTGAAGTTAGCATAGCTCAAGGTGGAGCATCCACAATGCAAAATAATATTCAAGTGGCTGCATTCACTCATATGGGGCACAAAGACTTCTGGGTACACATCCCATGATTCTTAGCACTGCAATAAGTTGAACTGCTCTGTGAACTATTTCCCATTGATTTGTGGGAGAACTTTTCTGCCCTATCTGGATATTGGAGATGGGGGAAGAATTGTGGGAAGGCAGTCTAGCAGCACTTGAATAGTGTTAACCTGTATCCACATGTGCTCACTCGAGTTTTAACATTTGTGAGAGTTCTGAACAGTGTAAATATCACCCACACATTGATGGAAGGGGGAGTTCAAAAGAGGGCAGACCAAATAAAACCACCTGACTTTTTTAGGGTCAGTCTGTTGGATTTTTGAACTTCTGGGGTAGACAATATTGATATAGTAACATTTAGTATGACATGGTGCATCAGAGTGACAACAAGAGCTCTAAATATGTCAGTTATTAAATATTATACATTTATCATTGTTAATTAATTATAGTCACAGTTTGCAAATTGTTTGCAATTGAAGAGCTCTTTGATTTTTGTTACTGCAAAATTGGATTATTACAGGTGGTGATCCGGGTCAGAAATAGGAAGGGCTTAGTCATTTTAAATATAGCCTTAAGAAAACATAACAAATGTCCCTTCAGTTATGGAGCAGAGGAGAAGGCAGAAGAAATGCCTGCGGCATTTTTTCCAAGTAAGTTATGGGGGAAAGTCGACCCCTGTTGCTTTTCAGCATTAAAACTTGCAGAGTTTAGAGCACCTTCAAGAGGCAAAACAAAACAAAATGATAGGCTACTAGACAGAGTGTATGCCAGCTATCTTAAGATGCTTGTATACAGCCTGGAAAGAGCTCTGATATGGTTTTGATTCTGAGCATCGCACTAGAAGTCCTTGTATTACAATTTACACATAGAATTTTCAGAAGTGCCTGAGTCACTTGGGTGCATAATCGTCATTGATTTAGACTAAATGGCACTTGTGCTCTTAACTCACTTGGGTGCTTTTGAAAATGCCACCCTAAAACATTATTGGAAGCTGAAGAGTAAATGGTCAGGTTCTGTTGGTAATTTTGCTGGGGAGAGACGTGATCCAGTTGTGGGGGAAAATGTAAGGAAAAATCTGCCACTTTATCTCTGGCTATAGTGTACATTTCCAATAGAACTGAATAGTCAGAGGGTTAGAATAGCCAGCAGCTAGCACTACCATGTTGCAAGGAAATTCCATTAACCTTAAACATTTGCAATTATTTTAATTCTGTACCTGTTTGTTTACTGCTCGCACATTTTTTAAAAACAGCGTACCTAAAATAATGAGTGAATGCTGAGCTTAAAAATCTAGTCATGTGCTTTTTTTCCCCCTTAGGACTATGTGCTTGCTGTAGATGCATATCACACAGTCATCAAATATTACCCAGAACAGGAACCTCAGCTGTTGAGTGGAATTGGAAGGATTTTTCTTCAGGTATGTATGTTACTCTGAATATGCGAAGTAATGTTGTTGACAGTAATGTAATGAGTAATTGCTGTTTTTAAAACTCTGTTGTTATTCTCATTAGGCATATTTAAGGCAACCCAAATGTAGAAGAGGCTTTAAAATAAGATAAAACAGAGTTTCTACCATGAAACATTTGACTAGATTAGAAAATTTAAAGTATTTACAGTGGTGAATCAAACTTAATTACATTATCTAACAAAGATGACGCTATGGAAATTATACCTAATAATTATATCCGTTCAAAGGGTGAGATCCTGATCCCACTAGAGTCTATAGCAAAACTCCCACAGACTTTAATGGGGCCAGGATTTCACCCCAAATCTAATTTCCCTCTTCTTCAAACACATACAGACTTCTGGTGTTTAATCAAACTGCTCCCTAAACAGCTTAATCCAAAAGCCATGTGAGAATTTCCTCACCTTCCTTTTGCCAGGGCTTTATTTCCATTGTGGAGAGAAAAGCTAGCAGGGTTTCATGTGTACAAAGAGTATGCATATGGCTGTGTAGATGACATCTATTAAATACTGTTGGAATATTACATTGTTTTTCAAAAAATGATCTCTTATTACTATGCTACATAGTAATCAGATGAAAATGTAAGTCCTATTTTGTATCCCACAAATCCATAAAGAATTGGTTTGTAACATTCCCTAATGTTAACACTTCAGACTTTCTCTTTTATTAATAAAGAAAATATAAGTGCTTAAATGATATAATTATTTATAAACTTTCTTCTTGTCTGTGGTGCTAAGGCTAGAAAATTAAACTATTCTATTTGGGGTTTCTTTTTACTTGGATGAAAGATAATTCCATTATTATTGTTCATTTGAAATCATATAAGTTGTCATTCAAACAAATCCAATTATGGAATTTTCAATATTTCTAGCAAGGATTTTATTTCAACGTAGTTGATCATTCAGTAGAAATGTGGTGGTGGTTGAAGGTTTTATTTTGAATCAGAATTGATCTGAACGTTAAAGTGAAATTCCTATAAAATTGAGAAATATAAAAGTACATTAATTATTACCTAAATAGATAACTTCTACTAATTATGTGCGTTAAAGAAAGGTATAACTATGAATAAAGCTACTCAAAATTCACATAATTGATAATTCTGGGTCATAATAGAAAAATCAATCAGCCAGCCTGGTTGATTTACTTGGCACTGTCATGTGACAAAGCAGAGATCACTTCCTGCTCCTGGAGTCTTTCTCTCTGATACATCAGTGACTACATTAACACACTCAACCTCGACAGAGTGGGCGTAGACTGCCCCATGTCTCTGAAGAGCAGTCTGTCCATCCAATTTAAAAAGTGGTGTTAACAGGCTCTGAAGGGAATCCTGTCAAGTTGTCATCCTCCTTGGTTGTTGGCTATGACATGGGATTATTTGAATTAGTGGTTTTACTGCCAGAACTGGACCTTTCCTCATAGCATAGCAGAATGGAAAATAAAGCATGAGGTGCCTGTTGGCTTGCTTACATAACCCTGGACAATAGCTAATGAAAACACCCCTTCTAAATGCAAATAGTTCTTTGGCCTGGTGCATCAGGGAAAATGTCTTTATTGCTTGGCAATAACTCCTGTTTTTATTTGGTAGTTTTAAATATAAGAATAAAAGAAGAATTCAGATTGCGTGTTTATGAAAATAAGTATAAAACCTCATTGAGAGAGGGTAGACTGGACTGAAATTTAATAGCAACAAATTCCATCTGGAGAGTGCTAAGCACCTGATATAGGAATTTGATGTCAAAAGAAGTTGTCACTGAGCATTTTAAATTAATGGAGATATCCTATCTCCTAGAACTGAAAGGGACCTTGAAAGGTCATCGAGTCCAGCCCCCTGCCTTCACTAGCAGGACCAAGTACTGATTTTGCCCCAGATCCGTAAGTGGCCTCTTCAAGGATTGAACTCACAACCCTGGGTTTAGCAGGTCAATGCTCAAACCACTGAGCTATCCCTCCCCCCTAAACAAAACTAAGGGCAGGTCTACACTAACCCCCCCAATTTGACCTAAGGTATGCCACTTCAGCTACGTGAATAACGTAGCTGAAGTTCGAAGTACCTTAGTTCGAACTTACCTCGGTCCAGACGCGGCAGGCAGGCTGCCCCGTCGACTTCGCGTACTCCTCTCGCCGAGCTGGAGTACCGCAGTCGACGGCGAGCACTTCCGGGTTCGACTTATCTCATCCAGACAAGACACGATAAGTCGAACCCAGAAGTTCGATTTGCTTGCCGCCGAACTATCGGGTAAGTGTAGACCTACCCTAAGAGGGGTGTGAACTCAGAGAGAGAGAGAGAGAGAGAGAGAGGTGCAGCAAAGAGGAGTTAGGAGCCAGCATGTGTAGGCGACAGCTGTGTAGCATGTTTGAAATCTAGAACAGGCAAACTCCATGAGAAGAAGACAAAACCTTTTGCAAAAACTGAGGGAAAAGGCAATTGTGGAATTTTTTGATCATTCTTTGAAAGCCTCATACTTTCTCAGAAAAATGGTGCCAAGTGATTCCCAAGTACAGGTAGTCTCAAACTGTTCTGCTAGCCATGAATTGCAACCAGAAGAGGCACAATGATCCAGATTTTACCCATTTATGAAAGTACCAAAAGTATTTTGGGAGTAGAATTCAACTCCTAAGTGTGAAGTAACGCAATGGTGAATTACTAGATGTGACTAGTGAAGAAGTGCTATGAATAAGAAAGTGGAGGGTGGAGTCTTGGGAGACATAACATTGGCATAAGGATAAGCCAAGTTTGTATCCTCTCTTACATCAAATTTCTCACAAGAGCCAATTCTTCTGTAGTGCCTACGAGAATGTATTCTTTCAGGGCCTGTGAGGTATAGTTGAAGGGTTTTTAATTTTCTTTTTAAGTATACAAAATAGTGTGTGTGGTGTTTTCTGTTTGATGTTACCTATATCCTTCACCTTCCAAATGTCACTTATCTTTAATTCGTTATGAGCATCTTAGGGCAGGAATCATGTCTTCCCATCTATTCATAGAGCACCTAGCACAGTGGAGCCCTGATTTTGAATGAGGCCTTCAGTAGCTACCATCATATAAATACTAAATGAGGGGAGAGATTTGGAAAAGCAGAAAAGGCCACGGTCTATCCCCGAGATGCTTTAAGAGGTAATGTGAGTAAAGTTGTCAGCAAGCACTTGAGACACATCAGAGACAAATTCAGACTGATAGGTTAGGAAGAAACAATGAAGATGGTTTGGTCTTCAGTATTTCATTTTGTGCTCCTAAAGTACTCTGAATCTGCTTGCTAGCTGACCCTTATTTGCTATTTGAATAACTCCATCAAAGGACTTGAAAAGTGAAATTACTGTCTAATTTACAAACCAGTGCTTTTATGTTGTTCTGTGACTATTTTAACCCCAGTCTCTGCAAAGGGGACTTAAAAATAGCCCCTAAAATTTTTTTTGAAAAATAATCCTGTTTTTCAAACTAACAGAAACCACAGTTAGTACAGAGTACATTGGAGGAATATTAACCATGGGTTTGATTATTTGAGACTAACAAGAGGGTTTTCATGTTAATTTGGAAGCATTAATAATCCTAATAGTTAAATTAGTTCAGAAAAAGTGACTGCAATTCCTAAATTAATTAAATAAAATCCAGTGGCAGGGAAGTAATTTTAAATGGTTAAAATTCCAGGACTAATTTAAACTGATTCTTGTATGTCAAATATCCTGGAAAAGCAAAAGCGATAAATACTTTCCATTTGTTTAATGGAGTAAAGGCACTTACGAATTAATAGTTTATGTATAGTAATTGCATATTATTCAGACTTGAATGTTGAGATACAGTTAAGAAATAAGAATTGTTCATGATAACAAGTTTTGTAAACTACCATATTTTTGCTAAAAGAGAAGAAAAGCGTATTTCCTAAAATAGTCACTCATAACTTAAAAACTATATGACATTTGATTCACTTCAGACCTTGACCACCCTCCCAAAAAAATGCAGTTCTGTTTTCTGACAGTTCCCAAATCCATCACTCCTTCCACCCACGCACCCTCTTTATCATCTAGCCCAATACTTCTGAATCCACCACTTTACCCCTTCCTCAGTACCTCACTGAGACTCTTCTAAGTGGCTTCTCTACCTGGTATTTTTCTCTTGGTAGCAGCAGTGGCGGGGGGTTGTTCTCTGGTCTATGGCTGTGGGCTGATTGCTCGGGAGGGGGAATAGGTCTCCTCTGGTCATAGGTGGTGTGGTCATCTGAAGAATGGGTCTTCCACAAGCTACCTGGCTACCATGCTCCGTCTCACTTATGATTGGCGACTCCTGGCTTTGAAGAGTGATCCTGTTTCCTCTTTTGTGTAGTAGCTATTGGAGGTAGCTCTGCTGTCTTCTCATTTCCAGCTAGTTTTGCAAACCTCTGGGGTTTTCTTTACAATGGAGACCCTGGACACCTGTCAAAGCAGCTAGAAATGAGGAGACAAAGCCACCACTACATAATATTCTAATGTTCCACTGAGCCCAGTTTAAGAACCAGCGCCTTAGGGAAGAGGACGCTGCATGTAGTTTTTTGTTATTCACTTCTGTGAGCTTAATGAGGAATTGTAAAACTCTGACTTGATAATGGCTTTAGTCCATTCACAGTGAATAATGACTAATCAGAGAGGTAGAATTATGAAGTCAGTTACTTTAATATTTCGTATGTTTTCACATTTTGGTTCTTTGTGGAAAGATGTCCCATGAAGATATCATTTGAATGGGTCTTTCTCATGCATTGTCCTAACTTTCTTGTGATTTTTGTCATCCAGATTGGAGATATAAAAACAGCAGAAAAATATTTTCAAGATGTTGAGAAAATGAGTCAGAAATGGGATGGACTACAGTACCAAATTATGGTTTTAATGAACAGGTAGATAATTTAAGAGCTAAATGAAACTTAAAAATATGATTTTTCAAAATGTGCATTGTGAGTTTTAAAGTACCCTTGAGAGTATCTCTTTCTCTTTCTTGCTCTCTTTTATGTAACTACATCTGTCAAAAGTGAGACTGAATGGCATGTACACCCATGAGATCTGTATTACTTGGTGTAGTCATCTTATCCTGGCTTGAAACTCTTTAGTTACAAGAGTTGATTTTACAACGTTATTTCTCATTCTTCGAAGCATTGCATATTTTACTCTATTTTTTTAATTTATACTTTTAGGAACAAAGAAGCTCTTTTGGATTCTGATCCTGCAAATAGATTCGCTAGTGCAGACCCAGCACTTGTTAGCTTCAAACGGATGCCAAGATATGCACTAGTAAATCAGATTGCATGATGGAGTCCTCAGTTTTTGGTGTTTATCATATTGGCTAAATATGTTTTGACAAGTAAAATACTACAAGTGTGTTCTGGAAACAAATATAACACTTGTAGTTTCATAGAGAAATTATTTTAGGAAGACTGTCTGCATTTTAATAACAAATATAGAAAAGCATTGGTTTGGTGGCAGAATATCTGAAGTGGCCAGTGATCTGAAGTGTCATTTCATTTGTCTGTAAATTGGTGTCTCACAGCTGGCTCACGATTACACTGTGAAGAGCAAATGTCAAAAACTCTCACATCTATAATAGGGGAAAATAAAAAGTGGTCTCAGTTCCATTTGAAATGTATTATCACCTTGGGTTTTTCAGGATAACTGACTCACATGTCACTTACTTTCTAGAGCATTTCTCCATCTTGGTCAGAATAACTTTGCAGAAGCTCACAGAGCCTTCACGGAAATTTTAAGGATTGACCCTGCAAATGCTGTGGTAAGACTCCAGATTTGCTACATTGAATTGACACCTGAGTGGTTCTGCCATAGCTTATCCCTTAGATTTAGATAGCACCCAAAAGGTGCTTGGAACTTTATAGAAAAATAAGATATTGTCCATGCTCCAAAGAGCTTTCTCTATACATAAAGATAAGATACAAATAAAAACAAAGGGATGGGTAGGGGAAGGCAGGACCAGTTTACCTGAAGAGCCTGATTGTTTACTGCATGCATTGCAATGGGTTACATGTTAAGGGGGCTTTATGAGGGCTTTTATGTATTGGCTTTGTTTTGTTAGAGGTACATACTGGAAAACAAAATGGCAATTGCCAACATATGAGGAAATAATTTGTCATCAGATAGTATTAAAGGGACACCATCAGCTTGAAAAATCACACTTTTTTTAACCCATAATAATTACTATTTTTAGAAATAACACTAAAGGCTCCTGATCCTGCAACTGCATCTGTGCATGTACATGGGCCTGCCCATATATAGCCAGCTGTAAATCAGAGCCTGAAATTCTTATCACTGAAAGACATTACAGAAGAATTGTCAATTTTTTAAATCTTGTTTACTTGTATATTTGGCAGCTGTCCGATTATAGGGATGTATCAGTATGCTGATCCTTGGGCATAAGCATGTGTCCCCAGTGCCATGTTCCCAGGCCCCTTTAAGACTGAGGGAACCAAGTTCAGGGAGCACATGCTTGGAGTCATGTGACTTCAGGCTACAAACGCCACCTGCTATAAATAGAGACAGCTTACCCTCATTTGTGGGAGACCTGCGAGAGCTACTTAGGGAAGAGGATCATGTCCCCAGCTTTCAGAAAGTGTGAAAGTCTCCATTGCTAAGCATTTCATATTACTTTTGTCTCCTTTGTACCTTGTGTTACTTAATAAATTCTGCTCTGATGAACAGGATATGGAACCTGATGAGCATTTGGGATTTATTTGGACTGCCCTAGCTAGTGAATCTACCCATTGACTTAAGTCAGTTTCAGTAAATCAGTTTCCCCTGTTTGCATCTGTGTTTCATGTAGCTGCAGGGGAGAGAAGGACATTTTTAAAAATAGGAATATGTAAGTGTAAAACTAGGATAATTGGCAGGAGGATTCAAGGACAAGTGTGGTATCTGAAACCACTTTCAGCTCACTTTTAACATTATCTATTGAGTCCCTTTACCAATCTGAATTCCAGCTTGGATTCTTCTATCTTTTAGAACTTCAGATGTTGGAGGTCAGCCAGTTTTGTTATGGGATAGACACTGAAAGTAACCAAGCTCCCAATGCCAAGGATAAAAGAATTGAATTGTAGGATAAATAATACATTTCAACAATTGCAATTATTTGCACATACACAAAAAAAAAAAGTAAAGATTTATTAAATTTGGTTTGACTCCAGACTCAATATATATTTATAATCTTTTTCTCTAGGCTAATAACAATGCGGCTGTTTGTTTGCTTTATCTGGGAAAGTTGAAGGATTCCCTCCGGCAGTTAGAAGGAATGGTTCAGCAGGACCCTAAACACTACCTACATGAGAGTGTTCTTTTCAATTTGACAACTATGTATGAATTGGAGTCATCCCGCAGTATGCAGAAGAAGCAAGCGCTGCTTGAGGCTGTAGCTGTCAAAGAGGGTGATAGCTTTAACACTCAGTGTCTCAAGTTAGGATAGTTTGTTTTCATCTACCAATTTTTTTTATGAAAGGCTAAATTTTAAAATTGTACATACTCTTGCTAATATGTAAATGTTCCTCTTATGAATGAAATAAAATCTCTTTAATTATGAACATATGGCAGAATTACTACACTATCTACACGGTCTGGAACAATAATCCTTGCCTGTCACTATTGGGATTTTGTGCTGATCTGTAGCCAGTTTCATCTCTGCAGGTCTGTTACTATTTACGGTTATTCCTAACTGTAGTATCCACAATCACATTTACTCAGATGGATTCCTTTTTTTAGGAGTGACACGTTTGAGCTGACTTGTCTTGATGGTTATTATTGTTGGTTATTATTATAAATTCTTCCGGGGAGATTAGGGGAGAAACATGACATTATCAAGTTTCAACATGGCGAAGGGTTCCAGAGGATGTCTGTACAAGTAGCAGGTTTCAGAGTGCTAGCTGTGTTAGTCTGTATCAGCAAAAACAACGAGGAGTCCTTGTGGCACCTTAGAGACTAACAAATTTATTTGGGCATAAGCTTTCGTGGGCTAGAACCCACTTCATCGGATGCATGAAGTGAAAAATACAGGAGCAGGTATAGATACATGAAAGGATGAGGGTTGCTTTACCAAGTGTGAGGTCAGTCTAACTAGATAAATCAGTTAACAGCAGGATACCAAGAGAGGAAAAATAACTTTTGAAGTGATAAAAGAGTAGCCCATTACACACAGTTGACAAGAAGGTGTGAGTAACGGTAGGGAGAAATTAGTATTGGGGAAATTAAGTTTAGGTTCACCTGCACATCTACCAATGTGATATATACCATCATGTGCCAGCAATGCCCCTCTGCCATGTACATTGGCCAAACCAGACAGTCTCTATGCAAAAGAATAAATGGACACAAATCTGACATCAGGAATCATAACATTCAGAAACCAGTAGGAGAACACTTCAGTCTCTCTGGTCACTCAATAACCTACCTAAGAGTGGCAATTCTTCAACAACAAAACTTCAAAAACATACTCCAACGTGAAGCTGCAGAACTGGAATTAATTTGCAAACTGGGTACCATCAGATTAGGCCTGAATAAAGATTGGGAGTGGTTGGGTCATTACAAAACAAACTTAATTTTCCCAATACTAATTTCTCACTACTGTTACTCACACCTTCTTGTCAACTGTCTGTAATGGGCCACTCTCTTACCACTTCAAAAGTTATTTTTCCTCCCTTGGTGTCCTGCTGTTAATTTGTTTATCTCGTTAGACTGACCTCACACTTGGTAAAGCAACCCCCATCCTATCATGTATTTATACCTGCTCCTGTATTTTTCACTTCATGCATCCGATGAAGTGGGTTCTAGCCCACGAAAGCTTATGCCCAAATAAATGTGTTAGTCTCTAAGGTGCCACAAGGACTTCTCGTTGTTTGTAGAAGTAACATTTATCATAAAAGTTAAATCCTGAATGCAGATTTGCTTTCAGCATCTTCTAGTGTGTATGTCCCACCCTCCAAAGCCAATAAACTCAGTTCCTCATATTTGTGCACTCACAGTTGATTTTCATTTTTTAATCCAGTATTTAAAACCCTGTACTTTCAAATGAGATCTCTGGATCAACAAAAGAACCACTACCATCCCTTAATTTATCCCTATTTGATAGAGAATCAATCCAGATACTCTGTTAATCTGTAAAACAGTCTAAGTAAGACAAATAGAGCTATACATTGTGCTCAAGCACAGTAATGGTCAGGAGTAAGATTCAGTAAGATTCTCTTGCAGCAGTTGGAGTAGCCGATCATCATGAATTACTACACTGGGACAATGTGCAGTCTTGAGCTACCAGTGTTCAACACCATGTCTTCTAGTCAGGTTTTTATACTACACCTACCACTGTGATATTTCAGTGCTTGTAAACAGTACAGGTCTACCTTTTTAAAAGTAGTTAGTAAGATGGGTTTTTTTGTTTTTTGAGATGTCCACCTTGAGGCGCACCCTAAAGAGACCTGATTTTCAGAAAGTTCTAAGTGTTCACCTCTGAAAATCAGACCTCTTTGAGGTGTCCAAGTTGGGCAGCCAAATACTGAGGTATCTATAATCACTGATCACTTTTGAAAACTTTGTCAGCACAATAACAGCTGTATGGCTAAGTGTTTTGGCCATTATTCTAGAATGCTGTTATTTCTCCCGTAAGGTATTGGTATGTTGATACAATGAATAGCCATGCTTCCAAAAGTTTAAAAAAAGTAAATCTATATAGGACTTCCGTGGTTTAAGGTCAGTGTTCCACAGCTGACTCTGAACCCAACTAGTCCAAGAAGGACATGCATTCAGTTAAACTAATTATAAGAAATCATTGCTAACACTTATTTAAGAGCCACCTAGGGGTTTTTTGGCAAGTATTTTAGCACAGTGAGATAAAACTATTGGTAGTTTAGTATCAGAGGGGTAGCCGTGTTAGTCTGGATCTGTAAAAAGCAACAAAGAGTCCTGTGGCACCTTATAGACTAACAGATGTATTGGAGCATAAGTTTTTGTGGGTGACATGCATCTGATGAAGTGGGTATTCACCCACCAAAACTTACGCTCCAATACATCTGTTAGTCTATAAGGTGCGACAGGACTCTTTATTGGTAGTTTATATCTCTTTTTGATATTGCTATAATTTTAGATGTAATATATAGACTATGGGGCAGATCCTCAACTTGAGTATATTGTCATTTCTCAATTGAAGTCAGTGTAGTTTACAGCAGTTGAGGATCTGGCCCAAGATGATGTTGAGTGAAACCCATGAGAATACTGTTTTCAGTATAATTTATTATATGCACAGTCTTCCCTACCTGATCCCCTTTTCTCATGTTTAATATTTCTTCTGGACAGTTGTGTTACCAGGATATATTTCTACCACACATTTTCCTTGTAGACATGAAGATAGCAGAAAGCAATTCCAATTAAATAGCTCAATTTACAATGCAGTGTAAATAACATTATTGTGGGACACAGCTTCTCTTGACATTTTGCTTAAGAACGAGTGCAGCATCAGTTTAGTATCTGATATGGTCTCTTGTGCAACTATTAACTGCACTTTTCGGAGGCCTGAATAGGTCTTTGCTATCTCCAACTACTATGGACCAGATTCACCATCGCCCTGCACTTTGTTGTAGTAATTTGTACCAGTGCAAAGTAGGAGTAAATGGCTAACATTCTGATTTTGTAGCATCTTACACTCACTTGGCACTAATGTAAAGGACTACAACAAGGTGCAGGGGGGCAACAGAGAATCCGAGTGTGTCCTACTTGGGGAATCAAACTTTAAAAAAACAAAACACTAAAGATCTTCTGAAGCGTATGATAAATTGCCTGCAAAATGTTTTTTTTTCATTACCCAACTTTTCTTTTTCCTATTATGTAACCAGAGACCCCCGACACAAATCACTTTAAACACAGATTCACTGCCTATTGCACAAATGCCACTTCAGCATGTTTTCTATGTTTTTTATTACCAGAAGTCTTTATTCCGATAACAGTGTTATTGAGGAAACTTGGACTGTAAGACCACTAAACTCAATGAGCCATTAAACAAATGATATCGTTGGTAAACTTACAGAATATTTAATTACATTTTAAAATTTAGAAAGTGGATTTGATTATTACTGCAGAATCTATTTAAATTAACTGGTTACAAAATGCAAGAAATTGTCAGTGTTGCAATATGGTTGAGATTTTACATGCATACAGCTTAGTAGCTTCAGAGTTCCCCATATCTCAGCCATACAGCAGGATATTTAATAGCTAGATATGGTGTTAACTTTAATGCATTAGGGCTAAATTTTGCCCTGAGTGATACCCAGGCAATCCTGAGGTTTCCTGAGTGTAAATGAAGGCAGAATTCCACCTTCCCTCCAGCATGATTGTGTCATCTGGCCAAGTTTTGGGAGGATGTAGAAAAGCAAAGCTTGGAATAAATTGACTTTTATATTGTTAAAATCTCAAGCATAACGTTGCCTTAACAACAGTTTTTAAATATGCTCTGATTTATTTCACACATTCAAGTAGATACATTATGCATGGAATGTCCATCCTGAACAGATCTGTAAGTTTCTATCCTTTCCTCCTTCAAATCTCTCTTCAACATCCACTTCTTCCATGAGGCCTACAGCAAATTGGCCATCCAAAAATGGACAGGTTGAAGGGCAATCAAGTATATTTGTATTACAGTAGCTCATAGGGACCCCTGAATTGAGGCCCCATTTTTATGTCCTGAACAAACATAAAAATATGATCCTTGATCTAAACTGTTTACAATCTAAGTCCCCAAAATAAGGCAAAAGCTGTGTATGGGCTCTCTGCATAGGGGTAAACTTAACCCATAGGCTATCTCTGCACTTGAATTTTTAGTGTGAATTTTGTACATGCTAACTAACATGATTGTGAGTAATACTGTATACACTACATAAAGATTTGTTCCTGGACCCACAGTTTTTCCGTCATGTTTAACCTTAGCTGCAGCCATAAACTTGTGTCCTGACTCTCCTAGAACTTAAAATCATGTTGATCAGCATGTTAAAAATGACTAAAAATTCAACATGTAGACATACCATACAGCACCATATCAGTCGTGTGCCTATATAGCTCAAGCTACTACCTACTCAGCTGCTATTATCCAGGCTGTTACAAGGAGCCCCCAGAATGACTAACTAGAAAGGTTTCTGAGACAGGATGTGAGCTAATGGATGAAAGAACAATCTACTATAACAGAGTGCCAGAAGATACCACTCTTCACCCTTACATAGAAATCAGTGGTAGGGAGTGATGTACTGTAAGTAGCAGGACACTTGCTCATTTACATAGTAGTAGTGGCACAAGTATTAAAATAGGTACACCTCTACCCCTCTATAACGCTGTCCTCAGGAGCCAAAAAACCTTATTGCGTTATAGGTGAAACCACGTTATATCGAACTTGCTTTGATCCGCCGGAGTGCGCAGCCCCGCCCCCCCGAAGCGCTGCTTTACCTCGTTCTACCCAAATTCACATTCTATTGGGTCGTGTTAGATCGGGGTAGAGGTGTATAGCAGTTCAACAACACAATGCAAACAAGATCCAGGGTTCGCTAACTTTCAGGTAATTATAGTAGAAAGCTGCTTTCCTACTCAGCTCTTCAAGTCAGTTTGAGGATTACAAGATTAGAGATTCTTATCTCCATGGAATGGGTGAAATGGTCACAATCACCGTGTCAGAGAAGGATTAAAAGAAAAAAAAGGAGGGGGTTTGATTGCTGCATTATCCAGGATATTCTGGATCAACATCTGATCCAGCCAGGGCTCTGTGCAATCATTTGCAGATGTTCCAACATTAAAATGAAGTCACTGTCAATGACCGGAGTCCAGTCTAAAACCATCAAATGTGGATTGTAAATTACCCATAACAATAGGGGACAGGCAACGTGAAAACTAGTTTGCGGGAGCGGGGGGGGTCCTCTGGCCTAAAAGGAAAAGAAAAAAAACCCCTGTCAATCTTAAAATGAACAAGTAAAGTTAAAAGCTGCACAACGTAATTTCCAAAGCATTTTTTAAATCCATTGTTCGAAGGGCAGGGTCTGAGCACACACTTCAAAAGCCGGTGCACACTCTAGTGGCAAACTTCAGAACTTACTCCCTCCTCCAATACAAACCAGGGCTGCTCAACCTCATATTTGTAATTTAGCCACTTTCTTTATAATTAGCAAATCCATCAGATAACTTCCCTTCACTCCGTTTAATAATATGGTCAGTTTGTAACTGCCAGCATCATTTGAGATAGTGGGAAGGATGTCCATGAAATGGGGCCTAAATTAAAATTCTCTGTGTCCCATCATCTGTGATCCTTGAGGAAAATTTGAATCCAGAGCCAAACTTTACTGTTTGGGGACATTTCTGCTAAATGAGAGAGTGTCCAGGGTCCCACATTACCACCAAGGTGAGCAAAATGTAGAATATTTATTAATTTGAAATATCTACTTGCAGTAAGTGCTGGTCAGGTACATCAGTTATTGTCATCTAGGATAAGAACATACAAAACAAAAGCTGGTGTTTCTGAACAGTATGGGTATTCCACAGAGACTTGCTGCAGGGGACGCAAGCATTAAGGAACAGAACAAAAAAACCTCCACCTACTGAATCGTCTCCCACAGTTCTTTTTCAAGGAGTCATCTAATAATTACATTAACTCCAAAAACAAGGGTGATGAGTCAGTGGTAACATTATAAAAAATAGTGTTCCACAAGACAGTGGTTTGCAAACTACAGTCAATGCATCACTAGAGACCTTCCTACTCATGCCCAGATTAAGTCATTTTAGGAACCAAACAATAAAGGAATGGCTCAGAGTAGCAGCAGCAGCATGGTCTGGGCAACTGGGCACAGAACTTTGAACCAGGAACTCCCCCATTGTAAGCCTGATCCTTGACACACTGACTTGATGTGTATTGGGTTTGTTTAAGAAGACACACAAAAACCAACCACCCTGGGCACAGACTTTTTTCTTTTTTTGCCTAATAAATTAATGCATTATTTCTGTTAGCATTCAAAGAGCCCAACAAGGGTTAACATCCCATTGTACAAGGTCCTGTACAAGCAAACAACATACTCTGCCCCTGAGAGTTCCCAGTGTAGGATTTAGACAGACAATGTGCAACAGGTGCATAAACAGACCCTGGTAGGGGTTGAAGAAGGTAAATAGTTACAGGTGGCTGCCAGCCCACTCATCCAAGTATTTGCCTTTGTAGAAAAGACGGCCGTGCAGTTCTAATCCTTTTTATTTTCCTGCATTTTATCTTATTTTTCAGACAAGAGTCCCCTGCCCCAACAACTTGAGTTTGGGTGGTTTTGAGTTCTCTCATGCCATGTTTATTGTTCTGGATTTACATCTAATAATCAACTAACCCTGTGTTATCAATCTAATTTGAAATGTTCCTCATAGCCTCTAGAAATTGTTTGGCTGATTCTCTTACTGAGCTATAGTATAATTCAGAGTGAGAAAACAGTTATTCAGAATTAACAAATTACTGCCAAAGCTGTACAAAATGAAAATTATTAGTATTACAGTAAGGTCCTATAGTCCTCAACCAACTGAGTGGGCTAGGCACTGTATATACACATACTGAGAGACTGCCTGCTCTGCATATCTAAATAGACCAGGCAAACAAAAGGTGAGAGGGAAAACTGAATATGTTACTTCATATCTCTCTGCTTCTGAGTCACACAGCAGAGCAGTGGCAGGCTGGAATTAGAACCCAGGTGTTTTACCTGTTAGTCTATTACCCTATCCATGAAGCCAATAGACATGTAAAATGTCACACTCTGTCCCCTGTCTGAATGACTCCTCTTCTGAGCCTGATTTTTGTAAATAAAGAATATCTGAATCTTTATACAAAAACAGATGAAGGTTGCTCTAGTATAGTAGCTGAGCCCCAAACAGTGTTCAGCAATTTAAATCCTCAAGCAGGAAGCCTTTTGAATTTATTATTTTCCTAAAGAAAGGTTCATTCTCATTGGTTGCTAACCATTAAAACAAGTTGATTTGCAACTCGATAGAGTCTTTCTACTAAACCTGGTGCTTTTTTGGCTAATTAGGAGAATATGTACTACATCTAAGGCTAAGATTTTGTCACGCATGTTTCTAGTAGGTGAAGTACCACAAGAAATGAGAGACGCCAACACGATCACTCTCTATAAAAACAATGGTGACAGGAGCGACTGTAACAACTATCATGGCATTTCCCGTCTTAGTATTATGGGAAAAGCCTTTGCCCGAGTTGTCCTGAACAGACTTCAGACCCTGGCAGACAGAATCTATCCTGAATCACAGTGCAGCTTCAGAGCTGAAAGGTCTACTATCAACATGATCTTCTCGCTGAGACAACTACAAGAGAAATGCAGAGAACAAAAAAGCCCCTCTATATAGCCTTTATCGATCTCACAAAGGCTTTTGACTTTGTCAGTAGAAGTGGACTATTCACACTTCTAGAAAAGACTGGATGTCCCCCCAAGCTCTTAAGCATGATTCAATCATTCTATGGGGGGAGGGCTAGCTGAGGAGTTTGAGCATTGGTCTGCTAAGCCCAGGGTTGTGAGTTCAATCCTTGAGGGGGACATTTAGGGTAGTGGGATAAATATCTGTCTGGGGATTGGTCCTGCTTTGAGCAGGGGGTTGGACTAGATGACCTCCTGAGGTCCCTTCCAACCCTGATCTTCTATGATTCTATGAAAACATGTATGTCACAATGCAATATGACAGCTCAGTCTCTGAGGATTTTCAGATTCATAGTGGAGTTAAGTAAGGTTGTGTACTTGCCCCAGCTCTGTTTGGGATCTTCCCTGCTATTGAAACAAGCTTTTAGTGCCTCAACTGAGGGAATCTACTTGCACACAAAATCTGATGGAAAGCTGTTCAATCTTGCAAGACTCAGATCTAAAACCAAGACTCGGGAGGCCCTTATCCAACACCTCCTCTTTGCTGATGACGCAGCAGTGACAACCCACATAGAAGCTCATCTTCAAAGCCTAATGGATAGTTTTTCCAAAGCCTGCCAAAATTTGGGGCTAAAAGACTTACATAATGTGCCAAGGAGTTGAGAAAGCACCCTCCATCAAGATCAACAACTATGAACTTGAAGTGGTGAACGAGTTTACATACCTGGGGTCCACTATCACCATCAATCTTTCACTTGAAACAGAGCTCAACGTCCTCATTGGAAAAGCCACCACAACAATGTCTAGACTGAACAAGAGGGTATGGCAAAACAACAAACAAACAAAGATCTGTGTGTATTGTGCATGTGTTATCAGCACACTTTTGTATGGGAGTGAGACATGGACCTTATACTCTCATCAGGAAAAGAGGCTCAACAGCTTTCATATGCGTTGCCTTCGTCAAATCTTTGGAATCTCCTGAAGGGACAAAGTCACCAAAACTGAGGTGCTCAAATGGACCAGCCTACCCAGCATGCAAACACTCCTCAACCAGAGACGTCTCCACTGGCTTGGGCATGTGTGCCAAATGAATGATGGGCTCATCCCAAAAGGACATCCTCTACGGCGAATTGGCATCTGGGAAAAGACCCAAAGGGCGCCCAAAATTGTGTTTCAAGAATGTGTGATGGCGAGACCTCGAAGAAATGGACATGGATGTGGACAAATGGGAAGATCAAACTCAAGACCGAACCCTTTGGAAACAAGAGCTTAACAAATGTCTCTGGAATTACAAGAGGAAGCAGTCCAGCTTAGCAGAGGAGAAAGGAGCTCGCAGAAGGCAGAACCCAAAGGGTCGAAACATCACCTTTAAATGTGACAGATGCGGCAGAGATTGTCTCTCGAGTGTCCGTGGCTGCCTAAAACCAACTGAGTAAATTCTTTACCTCTCAGGGGTGCATACCCACAGTCTCTTGAGACTGAAGGATGCCTACACAAATTTTTAGTAAAAGTCACGAACAGGTCATGGGCAATAAAGAAAAATTCACAGAAGCCCATGACCTATCGTGACCTTTACTAAAAATATGCATGACAAAATGGGGAACTCCAGGTCCCCACACCACCCCCAGGGGGCCCTGGCACAGAGCTGAGGGATCCTCCCACCGTCCGTGGCTCACAGCTGCGGGGTGCTCTGCTGCCTATAGCTCAGAGCTCTTGGGTTACCCCTGCTGCCCATGGGAGCTGGGAGCTCCGGGGTACACCCCACCACTCATGGGGGCTGGGAGCTGTGGGGCACTCCCACTGCCTGTGGGGGCTGGGAGCTCCCAGGGCCCCACTACCCACGGCAGCTGGGAACTATGGGGTCCCTGCCAGCCACCTGCAGCGGCTCGGAGCTCCCAGGGCCCCACAGCCTGTGGCAGCTAGGAGCTCCCAGGGCCCCACTGCACATGGCAGCTGGGAGCTGTGGGGTCCCCCCACCACCTGCAAGGACTCGGAGCGCCAAGGCGCCCCCACCAGCCATGTCCCGCAGTTCCCAGCTGCCATGGGCAGCGAGGGGAACCTGCAGAACCCATGGCTTCCACAACCCCTGTGAGAAAATCATAGCCTTAACTATATCTATATACATTTATTTAAATAATTATATAGCTTAACATACATTTATTCAGATTCTTCATTTCTACATTTTTATTATGTGGTGAATGATGTATTTTTCACTTACTAGATAATTCTTTTACTCATGATTTGTACCAAGCTACGTTTGGATGGAAATTGGAATTCAATTAAAAATACACAAAACCAGCGTTGTAAAATTGTTAGTTAAATAAAACTTACACAAAATCTCCTGGAAGCATAAGAAACAAAGTAAGGTTATCAAAACATATTTGCATTTAAAACTGATCACTAAACAAAGAGAAGACTGAGGGGAGAAATAACAGTTTTCAAGTATATAAAGGTTGTTATAAGGAGGAAGAGGGAAAAATTGTTCTTGTTAATCTCTGAGGATAGGACAAGCCTCTGCTGCAAAAGCAGAGAAATAAAATGTATGTCCATTAGTACCCAAATCCAGTTAGATGTCCTTAAGGTTGGGTACAGAGAGTTAAAACAGCACTCTCAAATCTTACAGCAGCAGTAACATAAGAAGAAGGAACATTTAAGACCCCAGAAGGGGCAGATTTCTGGGACCCCTCTGGAGATTGGGAAGGGAGATATTTGGGTAAATTCCTCCTCCCAGGGCCAGAATGCCCTTGCAACAGTAACAACAGTGCCTGCTTCTGTCTCAGACCTCCAGGCCATGGCAAAGTGGCTGGGGGTTTTAAAATGAAAAAAAAAAATTAACTCACAAAGAAATGCACCACTTAATTAGCATTTGTGCAGCCCCGAGTACCAAACACACTGTGGCAGAGACTAAGCAGGTTCTGCCATGGTGGGAGCACTGTGCTAATTTGTTTCCAAGAGTCTATCTTTCAGGTTCTGAACCAGAACATCAGGAGAGCTGGTACCAGCTGAAGAGTTATAAAATACCATGGTTAAAGTGTCGCGACAAAGTCTGTGTTCAGTGTTCTGTGTTGCATGTTCTGTGTGTGTCTCTAGTGGTGCCCTGTGCTAGCATTGGGTCCAGAGAAAGAGGGGATACTACACTATACAGAACAAATGTCTTTTCTTCTCTCTACTTCCCCCATATCCATCCAACTTATCAATCACCACTTGTGTCCAAAAGACTTTGGTCCCCAGTGCATCAGGTTTATTTTTTGTTAGGTTCTCTAATAGTCATTTTGTTGTTAATTTTTGTTATTGATACATTTGTATTGTTAGTTACATTTGCTTGTACTGTTAATTCCACACTTTCCTCTATGCACTCTGTATTCTACTTCCCCAAGCCCTGAAGGGTAGTTCTTGGGCCCCCATAACCTGTAAAACCTTAGCCCATGATTGCAGGGCCCCATCTTTCAGGTCCCCAGAAACCTCTTAAGAACAACTGTTAGAAATAGGGGATTCTGCATTAAAAAGGTCCTAACCTCAGTAACTTTTATTGTTTGATGACTATTGCAGCATCAAACTTGGGCCTCATTTTATTTGTCAATGTACCTAATTATTGTAATGGTTTTAGGTTTTATTGTATTCCCAATTATTATAATTGTTTGCATTTCTGTTTATATTATATCTGGTGTTTAGTCAATTGTAATGATTTTAGTTATCTCACCTGCTTATAATTGTTTGATTTGTTTACAACAGATCACCTGTGCCCTACAATGACAACAACTACTGTACTGTAATAATCATAGATCAAGGGGCGGAGTGTTGTAGGAGCAGCAGTGATCTGTATGCAAACGGCTCTAGCTATGGGATGCACTGAAATGCAGATACTTGCCCTAGCTACTTTGGAACATGAAATGTTTTGGGTAATTTGGGGTAATATTAAGGTTTTAATGCATTTGTTAAAACAAAGGAAATAATCTCTGTTTGATACTTACCAATATGACTGGATGCAGTATGTTTCCAGCACTGTGAAATCAGACTTGTTAATTGGGGAAATAATTGTAAAAATAGCACACCAACAGTCTCTGGAGGCAAAGGTATGGAAGGTTAGTCCACTCCCCATATTACACATGGGATCATTCTGGCTGCCTCGGACCTCGAGCCAGAGGGCTGGGGAGGGAGGAAAACTATTGGACACTAGAGGTTGTACCGAATGGACTCCTCAAAAGTGGGTATGCCTCACCTTACCTGTTGCCCCAGAGCCTTGTAGTAAAGATGTTTCATTGGGATCATGTATGTGGGATGAATTAAACAATAACACCAAAGTATTGTACAATGGACAATGTGTATGTATCCACTCGTGGAAGGAAGTATTTTGTGAGGATGGGAGTGTTAGCAACCCCCCAGGAGATGAATGTAAATGCAATGTCAGTACTGTTTTTACTAGAAATCACACTTACTATTTACCGTGGCCAAAAAAGTCCCAGCTAACACCAACAGCTGAGCTGGCCGACTTCTCAATTAACCTTGGAATTAAATGGCAAGACCTTACTGATAACCTCATTAAAAGCAAAAAAGTGACCAAATTTTAAAACAGACAGATGACCAAGTAGGAAATCGGACTATTCATATTATACATTCCAATGGGAACATGTTACAAATTGCCAATGCAGAAAAACAAATTACAACTTACCACTGGTATAATATATTCTCTGGATGGTCCCTGACTACCACTGGCATCCTCTCAGTAATGCTACACCCCTTGATAGTAGTCTTGATATTAAATTGTATTTGTATAATTGGTATGTGTGGCATGTGTTTTCAGATAAAAAGAATGTACGCTAAATTTGAATCACAAACACATGTTGCCTCACAGTACCTTCTCTTAAACAGGTTAAAAATAAAGTGACACTAACGATTATATAAATATCGTAGTGTCAAAAGGGGGATTATGTAGGGATATTAAAGAAGGTACTAACAGTGATTCCCCCAAGTGACAGTAACCCCCTCATAATTTGTCCCCCACACTTTAAAATCCAACAGTTTCACCAAGTACAAAAACCTCTTGGGTCTTCTGTTAAAACTTGTAAGCTACTGTCGGTAGAAACCATTGATTATATCTATCCTGTGAAAGATACTTTATTACTATGTAAAACTTACAAACAAGTTAATTGACTTTGTTCTTGAAGTAACTGATACAATGTAAACAAACACTATAAGCTGTTAAGTGACTTTCACTTCATTCAAGGGCTCCTAGGACAGACCCCCCACCCTCTGTGATTAAAGGGCCAGGAGTCTCAAATGAATTAGCACACACCCCGAAAATGGTGGAGACAGTAAATTAAAATATGGTTAAGATCTGGAATGTATGTTGATGAATGCTTGATGTAATGGTTAGGAAGGTGCCAGCCTAAAAAGGGAGTATCGATCGGCTGAAGCCACCAGACTCCTTGTTATTCAAGAAAGGTAGAGTTGCTATCTGCTTTTCATTCCCCTTTAGAGTTCAGCGGTGGGGGGAGGAGGAGGGCATACAAAATAATTTGTTTATGTACACAGGAATGTCCCTTGAATCCTCCATAGAGATCTCAATGAAACTTTCATGGAGGTACTCTGCAATCCTCTGCCAAAGGGTTTTTGGCATGGCTGCCTTATTTCTTTCTCCACAGTAGGACACTTTCCCAACTCTTCAAACAACCACTCAGCGCTAACTTCAGCAGGCCCCATTGCTGTACACAAGCTAGCAGCATGTGGGCCGGGCAGCTTTGGGATGCCAGCTGCAGCTGTGGTGTGCTCTCTCTGCCTTTGTTACCCTCAGGAGTGAGATATCAGCTAAAATCACCAGTGCCTATGGAAAATGATGCCAGTATTCAGTGCCATTGCCCTATACTACCAGAATCATGCAACCAAGCTATTCCCTCCTCATTTCCCCAACCCCCGGTATGCAGGGCCGACTCCAGCATTTCTGCTGCCCCAAGCAAAAAAAAAAAAAAGCCGTGATCGGTGGCGGCAGTTCAGCGGCAGGTCCTTCACTCCTAGAGGGAGTGAGGGACCTGCCACCCCCGAATTGTCGCAGGTCCCTTGATCGCCCCAAGGACCTGCTTGTTAAGCTGGTGCCGGGAGCCGGCCCTGCCGGTATTCATACTAACCATGCCTGGTACCATGCACAAGCAATCCCAAGCAGAAGGGAGAATGTAGTACTTACAACTTTAGCGGAGCAAGGGGAGTGAGTTCAGCACCTGAAGTTTTGCTTTCTATAGTGAATATGCTGACAATGGTACCGCTGTGTGTTTTATCTTCATCTGCTGACATTGCCACCTTCAGAGTCTCTCCCTCCACACCCGTGGAACGCCTGAGCCAGATAAGGAGGAGAAAGAAGAGGACTTGGGACGACATGGTCAATGAGATCCTGTAAGCCAACGCTGCATCCAACCTGTAGTAAGAGGAGGCCCTGAGATATAAACCTTGGTATCAGAGGCCTGGTATGAGGCCTAAGGCGGTGAACAGCAGAGGCTAACAGCGGGAGTTTGCCTGGGAGCTGTCCAAGAGGAGGTACGCTAAGTGATGCATTAGGGGGGCTGTGTTGGTGAGTATCTGAGTGCCTGCTGCTGGGACAGTTGGTCAGTTTGACCATGTGCTTGATTGCTTGCTTGTTTGTTTGAAAAGTGTGAATTGGGAGTGCTTTGTTCCAGGTGGGCCTTGAGTGGGCCTGACTGGTATATAAGGGCAGTCAGCAGCGAACCAGCTGAGCGGCGAACAGCAGAGGCTAACAGCGGGAGTTTGCCTGGGAGCTGTCCAAGAGGAGGTACGCTAAGTGCTGCATTAGGGGGGCTGTGTTGGTGAGTATCTGAGTGCCTGCTGCTGGGACAGTTGGTCAGTTTGACCATGTGCTTGATTGCTTGCTTGTTTGTTTAAAAGTATGAATTGGGAGTGCTTTGTTCCAGGTGGGCCTTGAGTGGCCTGACTGGTATATAAGGGCAGTCAGCAGCGAACCAACTGAGCGGTGAACAGCAGAGGAGTTTGCCTGGGAGTTCGCGTGGGGAGAGCGCACTGAGGCCTTCATCTGCAGGTTTCTCTGAGTAGTTCCTGCAACAGTTGAGGAAGCTCTTAAGAGGACGGTGATATGGAAGGTGAGCGATCAGCTGTTGTAACCTGCACAGGTTGTGCCATGTTTGTCTTTCTTCCACAGGACAGAAGCGACTTTGTCTGTACAAAGTGCAAGCTGGTCTCCATATTGGAAGAGAAGGTTCGAGGGCTGGAGAAACAAGTATCGACTCTGCGTTGCATAAGGGAAAATGAAGATTTCCTGGACAGACTTCAGGAGATGCTTCTACGTCCACAATGTTCTGAAGATTCAGAGCAGGCGCAGCAGGGACAGAAGGATTGTGAGGAGGTTTGGCAGCATGTGACCTCCAGAAGGAGAAAGAGGAGCGTCCATGCACCAGCAATGGAGATACAGGTGAGCAATCGTTTCCATGTTCTCTCTACAGGTACTAATGCGGAGAGTGGACTAGATGACCCATCTGAGGGAAGGGAGCAGAAGGAGACTCCACCGATTGGAAGGCAAAAGATGCACTGTCCTAGGGATGGGGATTCCACGACCACCACTCCCAAGAGGAGGAGGAGGGTGGTGGTGGTCGGGGACTCCCTCCTCAGGGGGACTGAGTCATCTATCTGCCGCCCCAACCGGGAAAACCGAGAGGTCTGCTGCTTGCCAGGAGCTAGGATACACGATGTGACGGAGAGACTGCCGAGACTCATCAAGCCCTCGGATCGCTACCCCTTCCTGCTTCTCCACGTGGGCACCAATGATACTGCCAAGAATGACCTTGAGCGGATCACTGCAGACTATGTGGCTCTGGGAAGAAGGATAAAGGAGTTTGAGGTGCAAGTGGTGTTCTCGTCCATCCTCCCTGTGCAAGGAAAAGGCCGGGGTAGAGACCGTCGAATCGTGGAAGTCAACGAATGGCTACGCAGGTGGTGTCGGAGAGAAGGCTTTGGATTCTTCGACCATGGGATGGTGTTCCAAGAAGAAGGAATGCTAGGCAGAGACGGGCTCCACCTAACGAAGAGAGGGAAGAGCATCTTCGCCAGCAGGCTGGCTAACCTAGTGAGGAGGGCTTTAAACTAGGTTCACCGGGGGAAGGAGACCAAAGCCCTGAGTAAGTAGGGAAATGGGATCCTGGGAGGAAGCACAAGCAGGAGAGCGCAAGAGGGGAGGACTCCTGTCTCATGCTGAGAAAGAGGGACGATCGTTGAGTTATCTTAAGTGCCTATACACAAATGCAAGAAGCCTGGGAAACAAGCAGGGAGAACTGGAAGTCCTGGCACAGTCAGGGAACTATGATGTTATTGGAATAACAGAGACTTGGTGGGATAACTCACATGACTGGAGTACTGTCATGGATGGATATAAACTGTTCAGGAAGGACAGGCAGGGCAGAAAAGGTGGGGGAGTTGCGTTGTATGTAAGAGAGGAGTATGACTGCTCAGAGCTCCGGTATGAAACTGCAGAAAAACCTGAGAGTCTCTGGATAAAGTTGAGAAGTGTGAGCAACAAGGGTGATGTCGTGGTTGGAGTCTGCTATAGACCACCAGACCAGGTGGACGAGGCTTTCTTCTGGCAACTAGCAGAAGTTGCTAGATCGCAGGCCCTGGTTCTCATGGGAGACTTTAATCACCCTGATATCTGCTGGGAGAGCAATACAGCGGTGCACAGGCAATCCAGGAAATTTTTGGAAAGTGTAGGGGACAATTTCCTGGTGCAAGTGCTGGAGGAACCAATTAGGGGCAGAGCTTTTCTTGACCTGCTGCTCACAAACAGGGAAGAACTAGTAGGGGAAGCAAAAGTGGATGGGAACCTGGGAGGCAGTGACCATGAGATGGTCGAGTTCAGGATCCTGACACAAGGAAGAAAGGAGAGCAGCAGAATACGGACCCTGGACTTCAGAAAAGCAGACTTTGACTCCCTCAGGGAACAGATGGGCAGGATCCCCTGGGAGCATAACATGAAGGGCAAAGGGGTCCAGGAGAGCTGGCTGTATTTTAAAGAATCCTTATTGAGGTTGCAGGAACAAACCATCCCGATGTGTAGAAAGAATAGTAAATATGGCAGGCGACCAGCTTGGCTAAACAGTGAAATCCTTGCTGATCTTAAACGCAAAAAAGAAGCTTACAAGAAGTGGAAGATTGGACAAATGACCAGGGAGGAGTATAAAAATATTGCTCAGGCGTGCAGGAGTGAAATCAGGAAGGCCAAATCACACTTGGAGTTGCAGTTAGCAAGAGATGTTAAGAGTAACAAGAAGGGTTTCTTCAGGTATGTTAGCAACAAGAAGAAAATCAAGGAAAGTGTGGGCCCCTTACTGAATGAGGGAGGCAACCTAGTGACCGAGGATGTGGAAAAAGCTAATGTACTCAATGATTTTTTTGCCTCTGTCTTCACGCACAAGGTCAGCTCCCAGATTGTTGCACTAGGCAGTACAGCATGGGGAGAAGGTGACCAACCCTCTGTGGAGAAAGAAGTGGTTCGGGACTATTTAGAAAAACTGGACGTGCACAAGTCCATGGGGCCGGATGCGCTGCATCCGAGGGTGCTAAAGGAGTTGGCGGGTGAGATTGCAGAGCCATTAGCCATTATTTTTGAAAACTCATGGCGATCGGGGGAGGTCCCAGATGACTGGAAAAAGGCTAATGTAGTGCCCATCTTTAAAAAAGGGAAGAAGGAGGATCCGGGGAACTACAGGCCAGTCAGCCTCACCTCAGTCCCTGGAGAAATCATGGAGCAGGTCCTCAAGGAATCAATTATGAAACATTTAGAGGAGAGGAAAGTGATCAGGAACAGTCAGCATGGATTCACGAAGGGGAAGTCGTGCCTGACTAACCTAATTGCCTTCTATGATGAGATAACTGGCTCTGTGGATGAGGGGAAAGCAGTGGATGTGTTATTCCTTGACTTTAGCAAAGCTTTTGATACTGTCTCCCGCAGTATTCTTGCCGCCAAGTTAAAGAAGTATGGGCTGGATGAATGGACTGTAAGGTGGATAGAAAGCTGGCTAAATCGTCGGGCTCAACGGGTAGTGATCAATGGCTCCACGTCTAGTTGGCAGCCGGTTTCAAGTGGAGTGCCCCAAGGGTCGGTCCTGGGGCCAGTTTTGTTTAATATCTTTATTAATGATCTGGAGGATGGTGTGGACTGCACTCTCAGCAAGTTTGCAGATGACACTAAACTAGGAGGCGTGGTAGATACACTAGAGGGTAGGGATCGGATACAGAGGGACCTAGACAAATTAGAGGATTGGGCTTAAAAAATCCTGATGAGGTTCAACAAGGACAAGTGCAGAGTCCTGCACTTAGGACGGAAGAATCCCATGCACTGCTACAGACTAGGGACCGAATGGCTAGGTAGCAGTTCTGCAGAAAAGGACCTAGGGGTCACAGTGGACGAGAAGCTGGACATGAGTCGACAGTGTGCCCTTGTTGCCAAGAAGGCTAACGGCATTTTGGGCTGTATAAGTAGGGGCATTGCCAGCAGATCGAGGAACGTGATCGTTCCCCTTTATTCGACATTGGTGTGGCCTCATCTGGAATACTGTGTCCAGTTTTGGGCCCCACACTACAAGAAGGATGTGGAAAAATTTGAAAGAGTCCAGCGGAGGGCAACAAAAATGATTAGGGGTCTGGAGCACATGACTTATGAGGAGAGGCTGAGGGAACTGGGATTGTTTAGTCTCCAGAAGAGAAGAATGAGGGGGGATTTGATAGCAGCCTTCAACTACCTGAAGGGGGGTTCCAAAGAGGATGGAGCTCGGCTGTTCTCAGTGGTGGCAGATGACAGAACAAGGAGCAATGGTCTCAAGTTGCAGTGCTGGAGGTCCAGGTTGGATATTAGGAAAAACTATTTCACTAGGAGGGTGGTGAAACACTGGAATGCGTTACCTAGGGAGGTGGTGGAGTCTCCTTCCTTGGAGGTTTTTAAGGCCCGGCTTGACAAAGCCCTGGCTGGGATGATTTAGCTGGGAATTGGTCCTGCTTTGAGCAGGGGGTTGGACTAGATGACCTCTTGAGGTCCCTTCCAACTCTGATATTCTATGATTCTATGATTCTAACTAAAGTAATGGTCAAGACTTTGCTAACATAAAGCAAAGTTAAGCTGTGAGCCAGAGGCAGGCCCTGCTCACAGAAGCTGGCAAGGAAAGGGCTGATGCTGCAAAAAGAGACACACCTAACAGGTACTGGACACCAGATATCAGAATATACACTATACTGGAACATTCCACAGATAACATGGAACAGGCCGACCCATCCCAATGACAGGGGCAAAAGAGTAAAATGATGGATAGAGTTGTTTTGATCAAACCAACATGTACAAGGTGAGAGGCGGCACCTTACTACGTAGAGGGGTTGTACCTTGCTGCGTAGAGGGGTTGCACCTCAATATGTCAGGAGTGATGTGCAACTTGTTTGTACCTGTGTATAAGAATGCATCCCTGAGTGGGTGTCTTTGTCCAGCCGAGGGGGCAGTGGAAAGTCCCGCCACTGACTGAGCTGAGTCCATTGCCAAGGGGCACTTTCTCGTAGTATGCCCTGAATTAGGCTAAGAAACCTACAGGGAACTGCAATTGTGTCCAAGGTCGCAATAAACCTGGCCGAGGTACCTTCGTGCCTTATTAGAGTCTGTGGTCATTGGGGGTTCTCTTCGGGTCTGCTGTGTCAGCTATCTGCGCAGAGCTGGGGCAGCACACAGAGGGAACACACGCACGCAGCCGAATGATATCAACATAGGAGAAAGCAGAGCACCACACCGGTAGCATCTGACAACACAACTGTGAGCACAGGACCTGGAAGATTAACATTGCAGACAGCCTGGAGAAGGAAAGAGTGGAGAGGAGTAAGGCCTACAAGTCCCAGCAGGAAAAGGAGAGGAAGATGCACCAGGACATAATGGGGCTTCTCAGGCAGCAAACACAGATGCGGCCAACTCTGGTGGACCTGAAGGTTCAACAATCCCAGGCTCACCTTCCTCTGCAGCCCATTGAGAACTCAATATAGGGGAATCCCTGTGTCCCCATCCCCCCCGCCAACATTCCACATGACACTGGGGTCACTGCACTACCCCTACCACTCCACCTGGGGGACATGAAAGACATTCACAGTTTCCCATACACTGACCTGTGAAAGCCATTTATTATCTGAACATATTTCATCTTTATTAGTTCACAACATTTGCTGCAGAATGCTCAGCAGTTCTGAACGCGACCAATTACCTGTTACTGTTAGTATCACACAACTCATAGAATCATTCACAAACAAAATTAATAGGTGTATTGACAATGTTATATTCCTACATGTACAGCAATCACCACACAATTCCTCCTAGGCCACAAAAGAGCAAGGCCAGGGAGAGCACATTACAACACCACACCCTACTTTGGATCTCCGGTAAAATGGTCTTTCAAAGCCTCCCTGAGCCACATAGCTCCATGTTGAGCCCTTTTAGTAGCCCTTGTATCTGGCTGATCAAATTCAGCAGACAGCCACTCCACCTTCACCCTCCAGCCCACTGGAAACGTCTCCCCTTTGCTTCACAGATATTATCCAGGACACAGCAGGCAGCTATAACCATTGGGATATTTTTCTCACTGAGGTCTAATCTTGTGAGTAAACAATGCCAGCAACCCTTCAAACAACCAAAAGCACATTCAACTGTCATTCTGCACTTGCTGAGCTGGTAGTTGAATCATTCCTTGGTGCTGTTGAGGTGTATGGCTTCATGAGTCAGGGGAGCAAGGGGTAGGCTAGGTCACCCAGGATAACCATTGGCATTTCAACATTCCCAATGGTAATCTGCTGGTCGGGAAAGAAAATCCCTGCTTATAGCTTTCTGAACAGCACTGTATTTTTAAAGATGCAAGCGTCATGCACCTTCTCTGACCAGCCCACAGTGATGTCGGTGAAATGTCCCCAGTGATCCACTAATGCTTGCATAAACATATTAGCCTCTTCTGTGGGCTGGCAAGGTGGTCTGGTGCCAGAATAGGGATATGCATGCTGTTTATCATTCCATCCCAATTTGGGAACCCCATTGCCGCAATTCCATCCACAATGTCCTACACATTGCTGAGAATCACATTCCTGCATAGCAGGAGGCGATTAATGACTTTGCACACTTGCATCACAATGGCCCCCACAGTGGATTTCCCAACTCCAGATTGCTACCGGTCAGACAGGACTCCCTCTGGTATTGGAAATTTCCATATTGCAAGCGCCACTTGCTTCTCCAGTGTGAGTGCAGCTCTTATTTTGGTGTCCCTGCACTGGACATCTGGGGCATGCTTGGTGCACAGATCCAGGAATGTGGCCTTGTGCATCCAAAAGTTCTGCTGCCATTGCTCATCATCTCAAATCTACATTATGATGTGATCCCACCAGTCAGTGCTTATTTCTCAGGGCCAGAAGTGGTGCTCTACCATCTGTTGCTGCACCAGGAAGAACCTTGAATTGTTCCTTGCAATGTCTCACAGCAATCCGTCCTCCAAGGAATTGTCATGCTTCCGACTCATTCAGTTCTTCTTGGGGCTCTGCAAATACTCCAGGATCATGCACCTTGTGTTTGCAATACTCATGACAATAGTGCAGTGCTATGGAGGACCCATGTTTCTGTCAGAGATGGTGGACAGTGAGGAGGGCCATGCATGTTGTGGGATTTGAAAAAAGGCAGGAAAATTATGGGATGGAGACAGTTGCAAACTGGGAAGTTGACCCCATGCTCCCAGTCATCCCTGCATGACTTGTTTTGGCCCCATCATGCATTGCCAAAACTTCCCAAAAGACAGTGCACTGGACGGTGGCGAGTTCCACAGTAGGATACCTACCCATGGTGCATTGCACTCCGTATCAGTATAAACACTCCTGGTTAGTATGCACACCATTTACAAGGAGCCAAGTAGGCATGTGCACAAGTGATGTAATAACTGCAGCAGCTGTATGCCAACATAACTTGAGTCAACATAAGTTTGTAGTGTAGACGTGGCCTCAGGCATGGCTGTAGGCACTTAAGGAATTTAATCATCTCCAGGTTAGGTGGTGGCTGAATGGGGGTTTTGAGGATCTCAGTGACACTTAAATGTTGGACTTTGATGCCTAACTGCCCATTTGGCATCTAAGTACTGCAACAGGAATCTGAACCGCATCCAATTGCCCTGCATAATATTCAGCTGCTTTACTCATGAGACCATCCTTACCCCTTTCTGCAATCCCCTGCCTCAAAAGTTAACCATAGGGACAATGTTCACTTAGCCAAACAAGTCAGTGTAACAGAATTATGAAATGCCCTTCGATTTGCATAAAAATGCCAGAGACTCATGGAGAACAGAAGTACAGGAACTTTTTAAATATTATGAAATATTTATTAACAATGAACAGAACAGCTGACAGCTTTAATGGGGTTATAGGTACCCTCAACTGTATTGGATACTTCACTATAATAGAAGATTTATTTACTGTGAAGAACACACCTGTGACGCTGTGGCCAGGCTGGGCTTCCCCTCGCTGCTGGAAGAGGAGGCTGGGGCTACTGCCACCACTGATAAATGTCTGCTTTGCTGTTGATGAGGGAAGTGGCCTGGAGCCCTCCCCCTGCCGCATCCGGCCTTCCCCCCCCCCGCAACCACACACACTGTTCCTGCTGGCCAGTCCAGTAGGATCAGCTGTGGGCATAATGCTAGTTGTTACTTTCTCAGGGCGGGGTGGGAAGGAATTTTTTTCCCTCTCCACCAGATTGGCCAAAGCAAGGTGGGTTTTTTTAACCTTCCTTACAGCAGCTTGTGGTTATGGGCAGAGGGGGCAGAATGAAAGGGGGTTAGGCTATGATGTTGCAACTCATTATGTAAGGTTGGTGCAGATGTCCAGTGCAGGAATTCCATAGGGAATGGTTACAGTGATCAGCTAAAATGGATTGGGAAAGGATTTAAAGGGATGGGGAGGGGAGTTCAGGGCTGCTATGACTGGTACAGCAGAGACTCAACCCCCCTCCTTTGTAGCCCTCCCTTAACTCTCATTTGAGAAAGTGGGGTAGTAAGATCCCAAAAGTAGGTTGGCTGGGGACCATGGGCCAAGGGGAGGGCTGCCAGCAGTCTGTTTTCCCCCACCCCCATCCTAGGACTACTGCAGCAGTGACTGTTGAGTCGCTTCACAAGTGCGTACAGGTGCCCCTGGATTTCACCCTTCCTTCACTCAGTTTGCATTGGGCTGTTGGGCCTCCGTCTCCTACCCCTGCTTTGCCCCCCTTCCCCCCGCTGTTTGCTGCTCCCCCTCCCCCGCATCTCACCTGGTCTCCTCAGCCTTGCAGTTTTCTGCACGCCTTGTCTCGTGTGGTGAAAGTTTGTTCCCTGCCTCCCCTGCCTTAGCTGATTGTTACCTGCATCCCCTTTGCCTCTCCGCTCTTCATTTGCCTGCCCCCCAGGCTCCCCCTCACTATTTGTTTTCCTGACTGCCCTGCCCCACCTGGAGTGGGGGGACCCCCTAGCTGTTTGGTACCTACCACCCAGGCCCCACCCTTTGCTGTTTGTTCCCTGCCCCGTCCCACCAGCATGCCCTGTGCACTCCCTGCCATTGCGATTCCCCCCACCATTCTTGTTTGATCCCCCATTCATAGCCCCCCCCACACACACACACATACATCTACAGCTGCCCCTCACTCACACTGCAGCCAGAGGAGCTGGCTTTCCCCAACCTGCTGGTGTGAGCCCCACCTTCTTTTTATTTGTTTCATTAATTCCCCCCCACCACCACCCATAGGATTTTGTTTGCACCCTCCACCCTCAGCAGCAAATCCAGCTGGGAGGAGCAGACAGCCTCTGTTCTCTTTATCCCCACCCCTTCATCATTTCTATCCCCCCTCCAGCGGCTGGTCACATCACCTGCCTTTGATGGTGGACTCCGACCTGGCCACATGTGAGGCTTCTACTCTGGCAACTTCATCCACGGAGGGAGGCAGGAGGAGCCTGAGAGAGGGGAATCCTGGCCACCTTCATTGCCCCAGCTTGGCTTTCTCCCCATCCACCTCCCCATGGCAACCACCACCACCATTGCTGCCTGTACCCTCAGCCACCCTTCCGGGCGGCAGCAGGAGGCAGAAGTGGGGTCTGCTGCCAAAACTCCTACCCACCAAGGGAACTCCCTCAGGTGGCAGAAAGGGCCAGTGTAGGAAAAACAGTAAGAGCCCTGCCCAGAAAATTCCTTCCATGTCAGCGGCTGCGGCCCTCCGTCAACTGTGGCACCCTCTCCACCCTCCTCCCCACCCTTTCCACCACCTCTGGGAGCACTCACTCTTCAGCCCCACAGTATATGCCCAGGTGACTGTGGCCCTGTCCGCTGTCCCATCGCCATCTGCTGTGGCCCCTCCATCCACTACCGCTGTCGTTGCCTCTTCTTTTCACATCAATGGCAGCCAGAATCTCTTCCCCACCATGACCAGTAGCCACGACATCCATCGCCTTCTGGAGGCTGACTCGCGCCACATTGAAACCTATGCATGGGCGTTGACAAGCTATAGTGGTGGTGTCCAAGATGAATTGGAATGCCATTTTCTTCCTGGCACATGCACACGCCCCTGCCTGAAGGCAGTGGGAATGCTGATGGAGCTCAGCTGGAGGACGACCGGGCTTCTGTGAGCTTAGTTGATGCTACGGAGCTCTTGTCCCCCGCCATCCTGAGGTCACCTGCTGTGATTCTGTACTTCGACCTACCAAGTTTATATAATCTTAGGAGTTGAAGTGTTCGAAGGCAAAGGCACTCCAATGGATTCTCCTGCCTCCCTGTAGCTAAATCCTAATACTGTTCTCACTTCCAAAAATTCTCCTTTTGTTACAGTGATACGGGCCCGTGGGTTTGGAGCAGAAAGTTTTTATTTCTATTCTCACTTAATTTTAGAGCTGTGAAAATGGCGCATGATCCTAAATCTGTAGTTCTTGACAGCAGAGAGATGGGTACCATACTGTGCTGTACCACCAGGATGTATATATCCATCTGTGGAGGCAACACAGCAAGGAGGCATTTCAGTTTTGTTTCCAGTATTGTATTCTGTATCATGAGACTGAGATTTCCACAGAAATTGCTGTGGACATGACTGCTGGGAGGAAAGGGGAGGGAATAGATGGCAAAGGTAAAGACACTGGTTAGTAGCATTAGTCTGCTGGTTACATTAGCCTACGATATCTCAGTGAGAGCTCCCCAAGATAGGGTGACTAGATAGCAAATATGAAAAATCAGGACATTTTTATTTGGGGGGAGGGGAGCCAGAGATAGTTGCCTGTATAAGACAAAGCCCCTAATATCTGGACGGTCCCCCATACAAGTACTTAAGTGCAATCTCTTTATTGTGAAAATGCAACAAACAAATGTAGAATTATTATTATTTTTACATAACTATACTCAAAAATAAAACAATGTAAAATTTTAGCACCTACAAGTCAAAGCATGAAGGGGCATACAAATGTTTAGCATGTCTGACACATAAATACCTTGCAACGCCAGCTACAACAGTGCCATGTGAATGCCTGTTCTCACTTTCAGGTGAAATTGTAAATAAGAAGCGGGCAGCAGCATCTCCCAGAAATGTAAACAAACTTGTTTGTCTTAGCAAGTGGCTGAACAAGAAGTAGGACTGAGTGAACTTGTATGAGGTGTATTGAAAAATACTATTTATCTTTTTTACAGAGCAAATATTTGTAATAAAAATAACAAAGTGAGCACTGTACACTTTGTATTTTGTGTTGTAACTGAAATCAATGTATTTGAAAATGTAGAAAAACATCCAAAAATATTTATAATAAATTTAAATTGGTATTTATTAACAGTGCAATTAAAATTGTGATTAATCACCACTATTTTTTTAAATCTAGTTAATTTGTTTTGCATCAATCGCATGCATTAACTGCAATTAATTGACAATCCTAGTTTTAAGTAACTTTTTTTAAATCTGCAAGTACTTTTTCAAAGTATTTTTTGGGAACACTCATATGCCTCCCACTTGTCCCAGATAGTGGCTGGCCCCCAAAACCTATTCTCCCAGCTTGTCCAGATTCTGAGTTCTGACTGCCAGGGCTTTTTTCTGTTGGCCCTGCTGTTGCAGGCTCTGCCCCCTTCACTTCTGATTGGTCACTGCAACCAGCAGTGGGGAGATTCACATCCCAGTCCAGCAGCAGCAGGGAGATTGTCAGAAAGGAACCACCTTCGGGATGATATGGTTGCTGTTACTGAAATATCCATTTTATGGAATGATGCTATCTGTATATAATATCAATACATATATAAAATGGAAAGGAAATTTATAAACATATTTACAATTGAGAGATTTTTTTCATTGTTATTCCTAGTTTATTTGTGCATATGAATAAAATTTCATTGTCGCTTTTTCTCTCTCTTCCACTATGTGCTTATATAATTTAGTTAGTTGTCCACACATTGACTAGACAATTGCAGGGACTACGGGAGTTGAAAGAACTTACACTTAGACCTATACTTTAACTTGTAAATACATATACTATTTCCAGAGCATACTTGGTCTTAAGTCTGTAATGGTGTACTTGGCACTTATACTTACCTCTTTTTTATCAGTGCTTACAACACCGTCCAGACCACTCCCACACTTGCAGGGCTTGAAATTTCAGTCTCTCTTCCTATTCCTTTTGGACATCCATCCTATTCTCAGGATGCTGACTTACATGGCTGCTCCCCTCATTTCTTGCCTCTTCCTAGGGCCCACCATGGGAGGTAATGCTCTCCTGCCGCTTTTCTGAATCCCGTTATCCCTGGTTCTTGCCAGTCCTTTCCTCTTGGTCCAGAGTCTTCTCTGTTTGACTGCCCTGTGCTCCTTGCTTTAATTTCCCATCAGCCTACCACCCACTTTCCACGTGTGCCAGGTGAAGTTAATGGCATTAACTAGAGTACGAAAGCTCTAATTAACCTCTTCATGGCCTGTGTGTGGTTTACATACCCCATCATACTAGCTAGGATGATAAGTGACATACAAAAGGTTGGGGCCATTTCTATATACATTTGTGATTTTGAAGATTCTAAATAGTACATCTTTTCTTCAAAACCACTACTTCATTTTCAAAAACATTTAAGGGATTAAAAATAACTGCATGTCTTTATAAATCCAGACTCTGCAATACTGCATAATGAAAGTGTTGTCACTACAAAAGGGAACTTAGGATCTTGGCAACTGGAAGAATCTTTTTAATGAGGTGGGCAGAATCAACCTAATCCAATGACTACATTATAAAGACTCACAGGGTACGTCTACATGGAGATAAAAAACCAACTGGCTCAGCTGACTTGGGCTCGTGAGGCTCAAAAATTGTATAGACCTTCGAGCTCGGGCTGGAGCCAGAGGTCTGGGAATCTGTGAGGATGGAGAGGCCCAGAGCTGGGCTCCAGTCTGAGCATCTACACAGCAATTTTTAACCCTACAACCTGAACTCCACCAGCCTGGGTCAGCTGACCCGGACCAGCCACAGCTGTGCCGCGGGACTTTTATCCCTATATAGATGTACCCATATATATGCCCCGGACCTCCATTTCCACTATCTTGTAGAGTCATTTGCACATGTGCAAACCGGGTTTAAAATGTCACTAATTTGGAATGGTATCGGTTCACGTCCACCGTGCACAGCTGTAAACAACTGCACACAGGGCCCAGCAGTGAAGAATTTGCATGCCTTGATCTACACTCCCATTACAACCTCATCAGGAGACTGAGCAGACATAACATTCTGTGCTGTAGGCAAACTTTCCTTTTAAAGCAAACATTTAGACAAAAAACATTGTCATTTTTGACATTGTTGAGGAGGCTTATTTTAATAATACTCCTGAAATTACACAGTGTCTGAAGATCTCAAAACACTGGACTAAGGTGGGTAACTCTACTTATCTCTATTTTACAAATGGCAAAATTAAGGCAGAGTTAATGATTTGTCCAATGTCAAAAAGCAAGTCCGTGAGAGAGCTAGGACCGGAATCCAGTTAACACAGTCACAGAAACACTATTGTCCAATGGGTTCTTAGTGTCAGGACATGAAAATAGCTAACAGACACTTAAAGATAGAAAATCATTTTATTAAAATGCTACAAAAGTAAATCACTGCAATTCATTATAACAGAGTCACAGACATTTGTACTAGGGCAGAGCTAGGTAAATTGCATATGAAGGTCCTGATTATGTGAATTCATCTTGTGCAGATTCTTTGAGAGAATGCAGCAGATTTTTAATTAATTACAATCATCTTAAGTAGTTTGATAGCATCATTTCAGACTAAGATGAACATTAAATATTGTCCATACTCCCCATTCAACCCTCCCAAAATTAGAGCTAGAGAAGCACATTTGGACAGGGGAAACAGAACACATCCTACAGTGAGTGGTGTTGAAGTACAAGATTCCCAATTTCCATTCTGCTCAAGCTTGAGGACATTCCACACATTAGACTTCAGAGAGTATTACTGTGCTGCTTGTGCCAAAAACTGGATGTACTGTCCTCGAGCAGGAAAGTGATCAGCTGGCCGGTTGTATGCTGTCCAGACTGGTTCTCCAACAAACAGCCTCATTGCCTTCACGTAGTTCTGCAGAAGGAAAAGGAAATTGCAAATAGCATAACAGCTCCTTTTGGAGGCATCTGAATTACAGAGTTAACAACTCCTGTTGCGGTTTATGATACTTTCCACTTCTGTAGCATCTTTCAAAGCATCTCAAGATGCTTTAGGAGCTTCACACTACCCTGGGAGTTCCATCACTATTTTGCTTCAGTGTTCCTAGCAACCTGACAATTGTAGTAGTAGCTGTACTTAGCACTGTTGTACTGTTTTACAAACTTCAGAGGATTCTCAATACCCCTGTAAGGCAGATAAAGTATTAACCCATTTCACAGATGGAGAAAGTCCATGACCTTGAGCAAGTTTCTCAGGCTTTGCCTATACTGGGACACAGTCATTGGTGTAGCTGCACCAGCACAGACCCCTAAATGTAGACATGCAATGCTGGGGTTTGCACCAAGTGAGCACGTTCTTGTCCACACTTGGGAGTCAGCACCAGTGCAGCTACACTGATTGCTGATTCAAGGCTATTCCCACAGACAGATAAGGCCGTAGGGCTATATTAAACATATAACCCCTTTCAGCAGGTCAAAGAGCAAGTCAATGGTAGAGCCAAGAATTCATTTAGGATTTTTGACTGCCAGCTGTGGCTCTAGCCACTAGACTACACTCCCTCTCTACAGGCAAATTTAGTACTCATGAAAGATGCCAAGACAAGTATGCTCAGTTTATCTACAGAAGAGGTACAGAGCAGAGGCAATTCAAGTTTCCCTATGTGGCTCTGCCTTCAGCCTGGCTGAATCAATCTCCATGCCTCAGCCAACTGTGGTGGATAACTGTAGACTCCCTGGACTCAGGCCATACGCCGATTTCACACAAGTTACAGAACGTGTCTAAGATGGCAGTGACTTGAAGTCACTACTGATAAGCTGCATAGGAACTGGCAACTAAGAGGTGAAAGCTCAGATTCTATAAATCATTTTGTAACCCTCACGTTCCGGGTTTAATGAACTACAGATCTGAAATAGCATATTTAGTCACCACTATGCAATATGCTTTTGTACACTTGTCTGTCAGTGCATATATCTAGGAGTGTAATAGATAAAGCCATATACAAACATTTTCATCCAGTGTAAATCGGTGATATATGCCAGCAGGAAGAGTGATCATGTCTCCCTTTTCCATGAAAATCCGGATCCACTTGTCATCTTTGTCTCGAACATCAAAGTAGCCACTTCCTTCAAGTATGTAGCGAATTTCATCATCCAAATGCAAATGTTCTTCATAAAATATTTTTATCTAGGGTAGGAAGGAGAGGATATTACATTTCTTTCAAAGTTTGTTGAACAAAGAAATAAATCTAAATACAACGGCATATAGAGATTGTCTTCCAATGTTTGGGAGACACTTAACAAAGAGTCCAGAAAGATATAAAACTCTGACCAATGCACTACTATGTTAACGGCACATGAAGTCAGGTCTATGCTTGGTAGGATAATATTCATCTATAGTTGTACAATTATCTGGGATCCACAAATATGATAGAGCTGAAGTCCCCTGTCACTTTACATGGAATAAGTCAAATGCAACATCACTGCCTACTGTAGCTAATCATCTACATGAGAACAACACAAGTAATTATTGCCAACTAGGTTGACCGCTGCATAGTGATTCATACTGTCAACAAGAGACAGACCCTGGGTCAGAGTCCCAGATTCAAGGCCTCGCTCCCTAACCAGCAGAGACAATGTTCTCCCAGATCTTTGGGAGATGAAGGATATTTTGTCCTTGGGACAATTTAGGAGCAATAATGCCAGGTTCTGAAGAAGTCCCATGAGGACTTGTCAGGAGAGGCAGGGGGAACTACTGCAATGCCATCAGTAGGGAAGGAAGTGATGAAGCCTTGAGGAACAACTCCATTTAAGATGGATATGGAGAAACCTCACCATCAGCACCGAACTCCTGAGTTACCATATCATTCACATTCAGTTGGAATGGCACATCTTTACGTTTAACTGGTGAGGAAGGAGTTTCATTATAAAATGCATAACTGAGAACTTGACATTGTTTCTACTGATCTGTTCTGAAGCAACCAGGACATTAGTTCCCCAAATTAAAACATTTCTCAGCTGGGGAACTGCACAAATCCCTCATACCCCTCAAGTGTTTAGCACATTTCAGACTTCAAAAAAATTAACTGGAGACAAAAGAACTAATTACCAACTAATACATTTTGCAGGCTGATAATCCCCAAAGTGCAAGTAGCTGTAGGCGTGTTTCAACTTTGAAAACTGCCAAGTGAGCATGCTCACAAGTTATTTCAAATGTATGGGAGGTCACAAATTCCCATCAAAATGAATTTGGCAGAAGTTCCAATTCCCTCCAATGGTGAGTATGTTAAAATATTCTTAGCACTAAAATCAATCACCTTGACAACCAGGCCAAGAGAGAGAAGAGTGGCCTCCTTTTTCTGAAAACACTGAGAAATTATTTATGACAGTACTGAGGGATTTGTTATTGTTGATTAAAATTACCACCATGTGCTAGGGCAGCAGGGACCAAGCTCAGGGCTTGCTGCTCTAAAGTTCAGAAAGGGGAAAGATTTTGCCAAAGCCCCAAACTAGCAATGGCCTGACCTTAGTTTGGATGATAATCTAATAGTGTTTACAGGCCTCCGTTTGCAAATGTGCAGTTTCAACATGACAAATGAGAGCCACAAATGGGAACCATTCTAAAAGGCATCATATGTAAGCTACTAAAGGGAAAGTGATTACAGAAAACACAAAACACTCTCTCGTTTTAAAAATGGAATCCAAGCAGCCATTTGAAAATCTAAAAACTAAATAATGTGATTTTTAAAAATGGGGAAAAATCCATCGTTCAAAGAGCAGGTTCTGAATGTGCATTTCAAAAGCTGGTGCATACTCTAGTGGTAGACTTCAGAACTTACTCCCTTCCCAGATCCAAACCACGGCTGCTTTACCTTGTCTTGATAATTTGGCAGCTTATCTTTATGTATCGTTATTATATCCATCCAAGAATAGTTTTTCTCTTTTCGAATCCTTGCTAGGTCTGGGTCAGTCTCATAGTTGTCAGCATCCAACTGTGTGATTTTTTGGAGCGAGGGAAGGAGGAATTAAAAACAAACATCCATCAGAGACAGCCAGGATACCCAAACAACTACTTCCAAAACCAAAAAGCGCAGCCAGTTAGTGTATAAATAACATTTCAAGTTACATACTAGTTACTAACAAGTCCAGCAAGGTTATTTATTTGTTATTGTGTAGTCTAAAGAGAAAAAACGGGATTATAGAAAAGCTAGCCTTTCAGAGTCAGTGTGGGTGTCTCAGCGGGACGTACTGGGGAAGCAAGCTCAATCTGCCATCAGACACTGCTCCCACAGTCTGCTTCTCGTTCCAGAGCCAGAATCCCAGAGTTAGAGTGAATCGTGTCTTGTCCTCCCTCACAAAGAAAACAACTGGGAGTCCCTCGTGACTAATCAGCAGGATTGCCAATGTCCCTGCACAGTTGCTGAAGTTTGGAGTTACCAGGAGGAACATTCTCGTTGTTCGTAGTCACTTCACTACCGCTTTCCCACCAGGCAGCCTGCCAACCCTGGCAAGGCACGCTTCCAAAACAAATTAGCCTTGGTGGGGAAGCAGCAGCAGCAGCGTGACAGCAAAATAAATAAATAAATAACATTCAGTTGAAAGTTGGCAACAACAATGGGGGGAGGGAGGGTGTCTTCATTGATTATTTTAAAAACTTCATTAAACTGCTCTGGTTACAGACTTTCTTTGCTCAGTATCTATTATTGTTCCACCTTCCCGGATGTGAGAACATGTTAATAGCCTCTTTCATTTGGGTTATCTGAGGTTAGGGTGACCAGATGTCTCGATTTTATAGGGACAATCCTGATTTTTGGGTCTTTTTCTTATATAGGTTCCTTTTACCCCCCACCCCGTCCCGATTTTTCACACTTGCTGTCTGGTCACCCTATCTGAGGTTCCACATTCTCAGCTCTAAATGTTTTGTTTTGGGTTTTTTGGTAGGAATTAACAATAGGCTCAGTGACTTGTTACTGATAAGCCTACACTTTATGCAATAAATACCAGGCTATAAAAACCTTTATAAGGCTCACCACAGGTACATATCATAGCCCTAAAAGAGTTTCTCATATCAGGCTTAGAAGAGTCTCTTATAAAGGCTACTTGCTCTAGTGAACCCAGCATGTGACTGGGATACAGGAATTATTGAATTCTATCTTGTGTATCCATAAGGGATACATTTTACAGTACAAGACTGTCTGGCCTGTAGCCTAGGTGCCAGAATTGCTCAATTATTCAGTTCTTCTGTCTGACCCACCCATTATAGAGCACCACCAATGTACATGTGCTTCACTTTAGGAACCCTGTGAATTAGCCTGTGGGAAGGAGAGATCGTGGTTAGCTGCCCAAACATCTAAAGGTAGAACTTTCATAATATATTTGTTTATTTGTCTTTACTAACCTCGCCCATCATCACTAATCTAAAAATCACTTTTCTACAGCAGGGCTGTAACATGCTTTGCACTTACATAAAATCTGTTACCTGCTCCCCACTGTTTCACTGTCTGACAATCTAAAAAACAGACTAAGCACATTTATACCAATATAACTTCACCCACATTGGGGAGGAGGGTTGCTGTTTTAGCTATACAGTAGAACCTCAGAGTTACGAACAACCAGAGTTACAGTTTTACGAACTGACCTCAACCACACACCTCATTTGGAACCAGAAGTATGCAATCAGGCAACAGCAGAAACAAAAACAAAACAAAACAAAAAAGTACACAGTACAGTACTGTGTTTAATGTAAACTACTAAAAAATAAAGGAAAAGTAAAAATAAAAATAATAATAAAAAAAAGATGTGACAAGGTATGGAAACTGTTCCTGTGCTTGTTTCTTTTAAATTAAGATGGGTAAAAGCAGCATTTTTCTTCTGCACAGTAAAGTTTCAAAGTTGTATTAAGTCAACGTTCAGTTGTAAACTTTTGAAAGAACAGCCATAATGTTTTGTTCAGAGTTACGAACCTCCATTCCCGAGGTGTTTGTAACTCTGAGGTTCTAATGTACTGGGCTAGGTAAAGCTGAACAATTCTTGAGTTTAGACAAGGCCTCAGTCTTAATCTAAATTAATTTTGAAAAGTGGGCACTAAATAGGCTAAGCCATTTATGCACTTTTTGTCTCATGTACGTTAAACCTCAAACTAGGATCACAAGCATACGACACCACCTTTACATTTAAGCAGGCTCGCATGCTTCCAATTCCAGCAGGGATCTTAGGTTTTCACTTCTATTAAAAAAAAAAAATCATGATTTTTAAACGACAAGGGCAGGACACCTGACACTCCTTGGGCTCTACCTGCACTGAGATTCGATCCCTTATTAGCATCTCTCTCTCTCAAAAACCGTGTCTGGGCCCAGATAGGCCTTTTAGACTACCCGATACATTTGGATTTCCTTTGGCACAGGTTCTGGCCCACTGGACCATGAAGATGGGTTTCCATTATTTCCAATATTAACAGGCAAAGCCAGGCCATGTGGATGTGCAAGTACGTGTTATGGAAGTGAATGGTATTTCAGGAACGAGCAGGAGGAGCATCAGACAAACAGCTGCGGTTGCTAGTGATGCGGCACAGACTCTTAGCAAAGGCAGGGGCTAAAGTGCAGTTAATTTAAAAGACAAATGGTAAGTGACTCGGGCAGAGGAGAGGGCCCATCAACAGCCCACCCTGGGCGGGGGATCTGGTAACAGCAAAGCAGTACCCCCCCTTAAACGATCAAAGGCCAGCGGGGGTCTTCAACCCCCCACCCCCACCACCCTGGCCGCTACAGGACGGTTTAGGAGCAGGGATCGGGGTGTTATGAGCCACGCTGGCGCTCGCACGCTGTAAACACGTCTATGGGCGGAGGCAAAGACCAGAGATGTCTGGGCCCCGGGGCCCGCACTGCGCAAGCAGCTGGAGCGAGACTCTGCGGCAGCCGGGCGGCTGGAGGCTGCGGGCCAGGAGCTCCCGTCCCGGGGACCCTGGCTGAGTGGCCGGGCTACAGGCGCCGCTTAGGGTTAGGCCATGCTCGCTGCCTACTTTCCAGTGGAAGACTCCGAGCCGGCGCAGCTGCTCCAGGCTGACGGGCCGGTGCGGCTCCTGCCGGTGCGGGGCCCTCTGGTCCTCTCCGGACTCGTCCATGTACCACGCTTCCACCATCCTGACCCGCGGCTGCTGGGCGAGCTCTGCTCCGCAGCGCGCCGGCTCGGCTCTCAGCCAGCCAATCGGGCCCTCCCGCCGGCCCAGGGCCGCGGCAGGCTCCCCCCGCGCAGCCGGGCTGGCTGCAGCCCGCCCGCGGGCACCGGCGGAGCGCGTGATCCGCAGAGCGCCTGCTGCCAAAGCGCCCGGGCAGCAAAGGGGCCGCGGCTTCCATCGCCCACCCGGGTCGGGGCTCGCGCTCCACAAGCTGTGTGTGACTGTGCAGAAACAGTCTGCATCCTTCATAGGAATAAGGCTTAGACTCCTAGGTAGAAACGTGTTGCCTTGCAAGAGGAAATCCAGCAGCTGCATTGAAACACTTGGCAGTAACATTGCAATATTCCAGTAATCCCAGAGTTAGTTTACCCATGCCGAGGGTGACCATCTGGCTGGTATTTGACCAGCCTGGCTGTTTTTTTTTTTAAATAGATTTGCCAATTGCCAGAAAAATCAAGTAATCTGCTGGGCTTTTTTACCTGAGCCTAAAGATTTGCATTATTGTCACAATACTTATGTTAAAAGTTTCTCTGTCCAGCTAAAGATGCTGCAGTTGTCCCATTTCTGCAGTTTAAGTAAGAAAATGGTGTTATAAATCTTATCTATGAACTATGTGTTATATCTAGATCAGTGCTCCCAAACCAGTGGTGGACAACCTGCGGTCCATCAGGGTAATCTGTTGGCGGGCTGCAAGACAGTGTTTATATTGACTGCCCACAGGCACGGCTGCCCACAGTTCCCAGTGGCTGCGGTTCGCTGTTCCTAGCCAATGGGAGCTGCTGGTAGCGGCACGGGCCGCAGGGACGTGCTGGCCGACGCTCCCCGCAGCTCCCATTGGCTGGGAAAGGCGAACTGCAGCTACTGGGAGCTGCGGGTGGCCATGTAAATGTAAACAAACTGTCTGGTGGCCCACCAGAGGATTACCCTGACAGGCTGTGTGTGGCCTGCAGCCCGCAGGTTGCCCACCACTGCCCCAGACTGTGGGTTGTGGCCCCCCCAGGGGGGTGCAGAGGACCATTCGGGGGCACAGCAGGGCCCCGGGTGAGCCCGCACAGGGGGTGGGGAGGGAATGTCACCCAGCCCCACTTTACCCCAAGCCATGGCCCTGGCTCCCAGCCAGGGAGCCCTCAGCCCCAGTTGGCCCCAGCCTTAGCCCCTTTACCCCGTCCACCCTAGCTCCTGGGGGTGGGTTGTGGACACGGTAAGGGGGGGCACAACCATGAAAAGTTTGGGGACCACTGCTCTAGATACTATAAATGGCTGTTGTGAGGTTGAGGAGTTCCCTTGGGGTTTGGATTGCGGAGAGCTTGTCTTGGGGATGGGAATGGGGGGGGGGCTTTTTTTGCATTGCAAAGGTGGTAGCCATGCCCATGCTGCAAGATAACACATTTAATGCTCTGTTTTGGAGGCTGAACTAGGCTTAGGCTTGGAACAATTAGATTTTTATGGCTAAACATCAGTTTCACTGTACACACACACAGGGGAAAAAACATTTTAAAAGGTAATTATCAAAATTTACAGATAGGCAGAGTAAGGAAAATGCTGCTTCAGAATTTAGAGTTTGATGTAAGGATTTTCCCAGTGTGTTTTGATATATAATGGTGACGATTTGTGTTTTAACGGTTATAAAGCTTAACTTTTTGAATCTCAGCATTGACTGCCATTCCCTCCACCCATAATTTTTCACAACTGTGAAAATTTAAATCAATAAAAATCTTTTCAAAAATGCTTAAAAAGACACATGATATCTGTCAGAATTGTAAAAAATAAAAATCAAATTCTGCTAAGCATCATTATGCTGCAGCATAGCTGTCTGGCATGGGAAGGAATATCAGCGTTCTAACATGTAGTTTTCTTGCTAGCGTGGACAGGACATACTGTTCTATAATAATGTTAAGGGACTGTGTTACAGACTAGGTCAAGATCTGGCAACTTAAAAAGGGTTAGAATGCAGATTCCCTTAACTGTGGTACAGAACAGTTAACCTTGGAGAGAGGACAGGACTGAATGTTACACAAATATAACCATGTTTAAACACAAATGTGAAACATGATTGTGGCCCAGCTACATTAAATAACAATTTCTTTTTTTGCTTCTGTGGGCAGAAAAGAAAAATATGCTGTGGATCACTGATTTAACCCTGAACTATAGCTGTCTAAATAGTAATGACATAGTTTGTTACCTGTGCTGTCAGACAAAACATTATAAACATGGATGGGCCACATCCTTATTTCACAAGTTTGCTGAAACCTGGTAATTTAAGGGCTTGGACTGCTGGTCTCCTGGTACCTGTGTACAAGTTTAGCTATGTCTGTTTTTATGTCTCCTTATACTTTGTAGAGGTGCTCACCCACTACAACTTTTACATTTTATAAGTGTCCTTTGACCCAGATAACATTCAAAGTCAGATTTTAAAACTTTTAATAATTCCATTTAACTGTCTAAAGTATGTATTTTTGTACCTTCAAAATAATATTACTTTGGTATTATTTCAAAAGTATTATTATTATTATATTGTACAGAGTGCTAGCAGTGATCTGTGTTCTGCAAAACATGGAAGAAAACAAAATCCCTGACCCAAAGAAATGTACTGAATTGTGTGTGCAGAGACTGATTTTTCTTCTTACAGCCCCTAGCACAGTGGTTCCTGGTCCAGGATTGGGACTCTTAGGCTCTACCACAATACAGATAAATAAATAATATAATAATGTAACCAGTTAAATATAAATATATGGACCAGATAAGATACATAAGTACCAGGATGACCCATCCTGTTGGTTTCCCTTTCTTCTGTTTTTTAATATATTTTACACACACAAAAAATGACATTAAAGGAACATTACGCATGCAAACTCAAGCACTCAAAGTTAGGAAATACCACTATTAAGATTGCTCATGCATGAATTGATTTATTTTCATAACACTTCTGTGAGGTGAGAGGATAGCATCATCCACATTTTGCAGACGGAGAACTGAGGCAAGAGATTAAGGGCAAAAGTGTCCACCAGCTTTTGGCACCAAATTTGAAGCACATATGATCTGATTTTTCAGAGAATTTAGGGCATGTCTACACTACAAAATTAAGTCAACCTAATTTATGTTAGTGTACAACTGCCACAGTAACTAAATCATTTGTGCGTGTCTAAACTTTGCACCTTGTGTTGATGGTGTGTGTCCTCACGCTTGCACGATTGAACTGTCAGTGTAAGGCATTGTGGAACGGCTTCTGAAAGCCAGCAACAGTCGATGTAAGCAACAGTGTCTGCGTCAACGCTGCGTTGATCTAACTACATTGACACTGACTCTACGCCTCTCGTGGAGGTGGAGTTATTAAGTTGGTGGAGTGGATGAGTCATGTCAGCAGGAACGAAAATTTTAGTGTAGACACTTACATAGTTAGGTTGACATAAGCTGCCTTGCATCAACCTAACTCTGCAGTGTAGACCAGGGCTTAGTGTGATACTGAGGCCCATTGATGTTCACTACTGTGTCAGCAACTCTTGTCGGGCCTCACATACTCAGTACATGTCATAATGTGTATCTAAAAGTTGTCATGTAAGATATCATATACAAACTGGTAACACACTTGTCCTGAAAATCATTGTGTGGTGTATGTACAATGTTATACATATGTGCTAGAATTATGTCCTTAAAATGTGTTTGGCAAGCAATGCATAAGCCCAGTCTGCCATAGACAAAGGAACCTGTATTTGCCTGGTCATCAGGCAGAGATGATGAAGGTACACTTACATGCATGGTAAACAAAGCCATCAGGAGAGCAAGTGGGGAAAGATGCACCAGGATCAATGAACTTTAGAAAGATATAAGGAGAGAGAAAAAGCCATATTGGCATCCTTCACCTGAAGAGATAAAGGAACTGAGCACTTGGAGCTCTGTGAAGGCTCTGGCTCGAGAGTCTGGTCAACCTGCTGGAAAAGAGACTCGATTAGAAACACTTGAACAAGAGAGTCTAGTTGGTTAAATCAGATCTTAGTCTTAGAAGAATATAGTTACTTTTGTTTGCTTGTAACTCTTTCTATCTGGGGGGGGGGGTATTGGGGTCACCTTGCAAGGAATAACCGAGGCTGGTGGAAGCCAGGGTGAGATTATTGTGCTATGAGCATGCTGCTGGTGTCAGGGCTTTCAGCCAGGGCTGCACAGTACAGATAAGCCCAGGGCTACAGGACAGGCAATGACACAACCTCTTACTGATCTGTGTTGAATCCCAAAGTATTACACTTAGCATTACATAGAACTTTATGTGTCCAAAGCACGGCTGACTTCTGTTTTAGGCTCAGATCAAGCCCCAGGATCTTAAGTTGGACACCCAGAAAATGAAGAACATAATTAGTGACCACCTCTGAAAAGTTTGGTTTAAGTGACTTGCTCACCATCATATAGGAATTCTGTGGCAGAGGCAGAGAGAGAATACAATTCTCCAGATCAGCATTCAACTGCCTTAATCACAAGATCAACCTTTCCATGTCTGCAATCCACTACTTCAGTTGTTACACACCTTCCAAGTTCTGCAACACATGAAGCAGAGGTAATACAGACAATTTTTTCCTTCACTACACAACCCTGATTCATCCCCAGAGTATGGTGAATCCAGTGCATTGAATAAGGCAGAGGTTCTGTGGAAAAAATATTTTATGATCATGTAACTAGAGACTGTATCATAAATAATGCATATTCACATATGTAGGGCCCTACCAAATTCACTGTCCATTTTGGTCAATTTCATGGTCATAGGAATTTCAAAATTGTAAATTTCATGATTGCAGCTATTTAAATCTGAAATTTCATGGTGGTGTAATTGTAGGAGTCCTGACCCAAAAAGGAGTTGTGGGAGGCAGTGAGTCACAAGATTATTGTAGGGGGGGTTGCAGTATTGCTACCCTTACTTCTGCCCTGCTGCTGGTGGTGGCACTGCCTTCAGAGCTGAGCAGGCGGAGAACGGTGGCTGCTGGCCAGGAACCCAGCTCTGAAGGCAGAGCTGCTGCCAGCAGCAGAGCAGAATTAAGGATGGCATGGTATGGTATTACCACCTTTACTTCTGCGCTGCTGCCTGCAGAGTTGGGGCCTTATTCAGCAGCAGTCACTCTCCACCACCCAGCTCTGAAGGCAGCAACACAGAAGTAAGGGTTGCAATACTATGATCCCCCCTAAAATAACCTTTTGATCCCCCCCAATAATTCCTTTTGGGTCAGGACCCCTAATTTGAGACATGCTGGTCTCCCCTGTGAAATGTGTATAGTATATGGTAAAAGTACACAAAAGACCAGATTTCACACGGGGAGACCAGATTTCATGGTCCTTGACGTGTTTTTCATGGCTGTGAATTTGGTAGGGCCCTACACAAAGGGAGCCAAATTAATCCTGATTTTGTCCTTTCCTAACTTTTGAATGCTTGACTTTGCAACTTCATTGTTCAGTTAGTGTCATTTCCTAGGGTTTTGAAAAAGCAAATTGAAAACTCAAAAAATTCCTTTATGTGGCATCATATTGACACACATGATTCATCAGCATTTCTGTTCACGTAAGCTTCTAACTGTGTTTAGCTCCAGCTTTGAGCAAGGCATCCTTGGTGTTCCTCCAACCACACTGTCCAAACATATCACCCAGGGCTAGCTTACAATTTACAAAGCCACAAAGCTGCTAGAAAGCAAGCTGTGAGACACTTGCCTCTCCATTCTCACTGCCAGAGCACAAAGATCAGGTGTTCCAGGCTCATTACCACAGTAGGGCTAGGCTTATTCTTTTGTTCTTCTGCCAGAGGGGAAAATCAAGTGGAAGGTTGCCACAAATTTGGAGCTGCTTTTGGAGGGGGAAGTCAGGAGGTATTATCTCCTTTTGACCACGGGGGAGTTTGGGGGGGATTGCAAGTCTGTGTAGGACCTGAAGCAATTTCTCATGCTTAAGTCTGGACCTACATACACAAATATGCTTAAATCTTAATTTTTTTCCCAAGTAGGTAGACTGGCAAAAGCCAGAGGAAATGCACATTGTTGTGATTCTTGTTTTCTTCCATTATTTTAAACCCATTTTCTCTCTTTTGTTCCTGCTCTCATCGCATATGCTGAGAATAGCACGAGTATCAAATTATTTTTATTTTGTTGATGTATCTAAAACTGACAAAGGGCAAGATCAAAAGTGATCATCAGGATTTCTCTAAAGTACATGCTCTCACTGATGCCTGGAGACTGCGTCTCCTCCAGGTCCCTGTGCTGCTGGAAATTCAGTTTATGAAATGCTTGAGCAAATCAATTCTGAGTCAGATGCTCCTCACAGTATCCTTTGGTCCCTCAAGGCAAAACTGAGGGAATTTCTTTTACGCTAAGCAAGCTGGAGGGGCTGTCTGGAAAAGACAGATAGGCATAGAGAAGAAGTGCTCTAAGGTACAAGGAATGGAAGATTATTTTAAATCTTTCAGCTCAGTTTTCCTGGGAGAAGATCACCAGCTGGCATCAGGCCATCTGGTTTTTAGGTTTTATGTTTTGTTACATTCAGTTTAAGAAATTAAAGGAAATAATACAACAGTTTGGGGTATTTTGGGGAGGCTGGGGTTCCAGATTAAAAATCTTATTTTTGGAATTCAGTTTTTCTCTGTATTTTATGTAAAAAGTTGATCATTTCTCCAATGATATTTTTTAAAGCAAACACATTCACTCCTAACTGGAACAACTTGACATGCTTCATCAGTTACATTTTCAGTGCATATTCTGGAATGGTGCTTCATTCAGTGACTGCACTAATTTTTCACCTGTAATACAGATGCTGAGAGCAAATGTGGGCTAGAAAACAGTGATATATAGTTAGTTGTATGTGGCAGAGCACTAACCAGAGGGAAGATATGTTTTTAAATTCTACTGTGCAAATAACTAAAGGAGATAATGGAACTAAGTGTGTGCTTTGACATTAACAGAAAATATCATCTTAATGTGACTATTTGTATTAGGAAACAAAGTAGCATGGACAATTGTATATGGTAAGTATGTCTACACTACGAAATTAGGTCGATTTTGTAGAAGTCCATCTTTAGAAATCGATTTTATACAGTCGATTGTGTATGTCCCCATTAAGTGCATTAAGTCGGTGGAGTGCATCCTCAGTACCGTGGCTAGCTTCGACTCACGGAGCGGTGCACTGTGGGCAGCTAGTCCACAGTTCCCGCAGTCTCTGCTGCCCATTGGAATTCTGGGTTAAGCTCCCAATGCCTGATGGGGCAAAAACATTGTTGCAGATGGTTTTGGGTACATGTCGTCAGTCTCCCCTCCCTTCCTCCCTCCCTCCGTGAAAGCAACTGCAGACAATCATTTGGCGCCTTTTTTCCTGGGTTACCCATGCAGATGCCATAGCATGGCAAGCATGGAGCTCGCTCAGCTCACCGCTGCTGTTGTGAGCATTGTAAGCACCTCGTGCATTATACTGCAGTATGTACAGAACCAGCTAAGAGATGGCAGCATGAGGATGACTGTGAGGAGGACATGGAAACAGACGTTCCTGAAAGCACGGGATGTGGCAAGTGGGACATCATGGTGACAGTGGGGCTGGTTGATACCGTGGAATGCCAATTCTGGGCCAGGCAAACAAATACAGAGGATGAGACTGCATAGTGTTGCTGGTATGTTACAGTCCCAGTGGCTGCGAAACTTTCACCTGTGTGAGGCCACTTTCCTGGAACTCTGTGAGTTGCTTTCCCCTGTCCTGAAGTGCAGGAATACCAAGATGAGAGCTGCCCTGACAGTTGAGAAGCGAGTGGCTATAGCCCTGTGGAAGCTTGCAACTCCTGACTGCTGGTCAGTCGGGAATCAATTTGGAGTGGGCAAATCTACTGTGGGGACTGCTGTGATTCAAGTTGCCAATGCAATCACTGACGTTCTGCTATCAAGGGTAGTGACTCTGGGAAATGTGCAGGTCATTGTGGATAGCTTTGCTGCAACGGGGTTCTCTAACTGTGGTGGGGTGATAGACAGAACACATATCCCTATCTTGGCACCGGACCACCTTGCCAACCAGTACATAAACCGCAAGGGGTACTTTTCAATGGTGCTGCAAGCACTGGTGAGTCACAAGGGACGTTTCACTGACATCAATGTGGGATGGCCAGGAAAGGTGCATGACACTCACATCTTTAGGAACTCCAGGCTGTTTGGACAGCTGCAAGAAGGGACTTACTTCCCAGACCAGAAAATTACTGTGGGGGATGTTGAAATGCCTATAGTTATACTTGGAGACCCAGCCCACCCCTTGCTCCCATGGCTTATGAAGCCATACACAGGCAGCCTGGACAGTAGTAAGTAGCAGTTCAACTAGAGGCTGAGCAAGTGCAGAATGGTGGTAGAATGTGCCTTTGGACGTTTAAAAGCTCACTGGCGCTGTTTGCTGACTAGGTTAGACCTCAGCGCAACCAATATTCCCATTGTTGTTGCTGCTTGCTGTGTGCTCCATAATATCTGTGAGAGTAAGGGGGAGATGTTTATGGCAGGGTGGGAGGTTGAGGCAAATCGCCTCGTGGCCAATTTTGAGCAGCCAGACACCAGGGTGATTAGAAGAGCACAGTTAGGTGTGCTGCGCATCAGAGAGGCTTTGAAAACCAGTTTCATAACTGGCCAGCCTACCGTGTGAGAGTTGTGTGTTTCTCCTTGATGCAAACCCGCCCCCTTTGTTGATTTTAATTCCTTGTAAGCCAACCATCCTCCCCACTTCAATCACAGCTGGCAAAGGAAATAAAGTAACTATTGTTCTGAAACCATGCATTCTTTATTCATTTTTTAAAAAGTGAGATAACTGACAAGGTAGCCTGGGTGGGATGGGGTGGGGAAGGAGGGAAACACAAGGCCACATTGCATATTGTAGCCACACTACAAATCAAAACTGTTTGAATGACAGCCTTCTGTTGCTTTGGCCATCCTCTGGAGTGGATTGGCTGGGTGCCCGGAGCCTCGCCCCTGTGTTCTTGGGGGCCTGGGAGAGGAGGATATGGAACTTGGGGAGGAGGGCAGGCTAGGTTACAGAAGCTCATGTTAAAACTGTCTGAGACTGGTTAGAACTAGCTCATAGGAAGGGTGCAAGAACATAGTAAGCAAGAAATAGAAGGTTCCAGAGGTTATAGGAAAAGTGCACAAACAGTGTGGTTGCTAAGACAACACAGAAGAGTATAAAAGACAGTCTGTGAGGAGAAGTTTGGCACTCTGTGGGACGTCTGAGACTCTCACAGGCCAACATCAAGATCCATTGACGCAGATCCCGAGGACTCATTCCGGTGCTTGGCCAGCTCCATTTGTTGGACTTTGCTGCTGGACTGCATAAGCTAGAGTGCTGTTAATGGTTAATAATTGCTTAATTAGGCATTCAATAAACTTTACTTAGAGTGGAATGCTCTTGTCCAATTACTGGTGTGCTCCAATTCATCCACAACATTCAGTCAGCATTTGTGGAATCCCTGCCATTGGAGGTTTTAAAGAACAGGTTGGCCAGGGATCGTCTGTGTTTACTTGGTCCTGCCTCAATGCAAGGAAATGGACTAGATGACCTCTCAAGGTCCCTTCCAATTCTACATTTCTATGTACAGTTCTACAATCCTGGCCTTATCTCAGATTCACCTTGTACATTCTCTCCCCATCTCCCCGTCTCCCCTCCCCCTAATCAGGTTACTTAACATCACTCTCATTCAGTTTTCCCATCTGTGTACTAAGGAAGATAATGCTTGCAGTGATGGGGTGAGAATTGATGTCTGCAAAGTGCTTTGAAATCTTGGATGAAAGCTGCTGTAGAACTATAAGTGTACTACTGCCATCTGCTCAATGAAATCAAGAGCCTCCTGTGTCTCCTTGGCCATTCAATGATACCAGAGATTCTCTTTTAGCTCCAGTGGCAGGGGCCTGTGGGGCTGGAGTAGAATGAGAGGTTTATTTATACTGTTGTTGTGAAATTCCAAATGGCTATGATGTACAAAATTGGAGCCTGCATATACTGCAGGTGTAATACACAAAATCCCCTCTAGCAACTCTCCAACATCACAAACTAATCACTGGGGAGGCAAGGTCGATGAGGTATTGGACCAACTTATCATGGTGAGAGAGGCAAGCTTTTGAGCCACAGAGCTCTTCTTCGGGTCTGGGAAAGGTATTCCATAGGTCAGCTAAATGCAAGGTGGAACAGATTGGTTAGCATAAGCAATTAATGTATATCCTAAGGGGCCACTCAATGTAGAGTGGCCTATTAACACCTCTGCAGTCCCACTATAGATTGGTGTTTGATGGATGGATGAAGAAAAAAAGAAAGGCAGCAATACTACTGTAGAAGAGATGCTTGGAAGCATTTGTGCTTGTTGTACACAGCATATATGTAGAGTGCTACTGATTCCTCAGAAAGGCCTTCTCCCCTTCCATATAATTACATAAACCTATGCTAAAGTAGCATCAAGAATGCAAAGTCAAGAAATCCCACAATTAAGGTTGTTCCATCTTTATTTCATCCCCTTTTTCATCCATATTATGACAGTGACTTCACTTACATGATCACATTGTTTTTGCCACAGGATCCCTGCCACATTCAGTGCACAGGATGGACAGACAGTGGTCACTCTATAGGTGGCTGTTCCAATATTTCCATTAATTCTATTCATTTCTCAGGGTGCAGCTTTGGCTTTATTTACAGCCCACCATCTAAATCCTAGGCCTACTACAAAAAATATTTATTTTTTTTCCCATGGCTTTAGTGACTTGTCCAGCATTATACAAAAATTTTGAAGCAGAGAGACAGGGAAAGAATCCAACCAAATTTCCAGGGTGGCATTCAATTGGATAGAATGTCCTGGATGGGGGGCATATAGAAAATTTAGGAACTGATCATTTAATTAAAAAGAGCCAATGCCTCCATAAAAGGAGACCAAAGTAAGGTTACAATGGCAACCTTAATTCTGGAATTTCCCAATTTTTGAGTGCTTAATTTGCAGGCATAGCATTCTTTTAACTTGGAACTGAGGAAGCACAAAAAGTTCATTAATCCAGTAAAATTAAGGGTTGGATGTAATTAGAGGCTTTTATAAATGCTCCCTAACAAACTTAAACTGGAATTAAACTTTCAATACACATGGCTGCATTTTTACCCGAGAAGTGACATATTAGAATAGGGTTCTTAAACCCACTGTCACATCAATTTAAATGGACTCTTTTTTTTTGAGCTGGCAACCATGATAAGGCCTGTGTTTCAACGGCTAAACTGGCCGATGAACCATGAACACCAGCAGAAATTCTGCAGGCCACATACAACCCTGCAATACACCTCTGAAGCCTCCATTACCCTCAAGTGACCCCAGTGTAAATCCATTTAAAGGTACTCCAGCTGCACAGGTATGAAGCTATAATTGGGCCTGCTGAACCTCAGCTAGTGAGAGTGATTTGTGATGCAGGAAAAGTCCAGTTTATCCATCAAAGCCTACAGTGAGGTAAGAAATATGCTCAGTTTGAAAGTAAATGTTTAATGCATCAGCAAGATACCCCATAGGGAACTCTACAGCTGAGTTTAATAAATGCCTTGACTAGACTGGAGATTTGCCCCTTTATAGCCATCCATGTAGTTGAAATGGTATAATCTCCAAGTGTAGGAGGGCAAAGCCATTCCAAGCAGCGGAGCTTGCACTTATTCCACTTGAAACCAGGGTCAAAATGAGTATCTTTGCCCATCTACCCTAGAAGTGACTGGTTCAGCTTATATCAATGATTGGAATTAGGGCAAAACACCAATCTAGCCACAGGCCACGTCATATGAAGACAATTGTATACAATATGAAAAATTAAGAATGTAGGATTTTAAAGAAATAATTGATATTTTAAAGAACAGCATTTTAGTAAGTATAGAAATGCTAGCATAGAGGAGGTAGAATTCAGGTGGGGAAAAGATCAAAGCGACAGTAATACAACAGAGGCAGTAGCTGTAGAGGATCCCCGGCTACTATTGAGAGGGAAAAAAGACAAAAATGTGAATAAAGCTGCATGTCTTAAGGTTGAGGGGGAATGACTGATGCCCACGAAAAGTGGCAATGGTCAGAACACTTCAAGTGAATGACTGAGTTGGTGGCTAAGCATCAGTACACTACTGAATGTCAGAAAGTGGAAAGGAGGGGAAAAGCTTTAGCATCAGAGCATCAAACTGAAACCTAAATAGCATCAAATAATATAGGCAAAACAGGGGAGAGTCAGGAAGTGAAGGTAGGCTGGGATGGAGGATTCCACCAAGGGAGGGGAAGAGTCAGACTGCACTTAAGGGGGGGCAGGGGAGAAAAGGTGTGGGAAGCTGGCACAGGAAGGGGCTAGAAACAAGAGCATCTTAAGAGGGTAAGATATATGGGCAAAAAAAGGAGGCTGGTATGGAAGAATGGCCATGAAAACTGAGCTGAAGGTAGAGAGCAATATATAAAGAGATTGTGAGCAGTAAAGCATGTTTGGAACGGGACTGAAAGAAAGGAAATCAACTGGAATGACGGCAGCGGAATCAGATAAGTATAAAGAGAGAAAAGAATAGAAATCAGGCCGGAATGAGGTTAACATATGTCAATGCCGCAAGAGAGGGGGCGAGCATGTCGGGACAAGGACCAGAGTATAATGTGTTAAATTCTTCTTCATGGGGAAAGAAGAATGGGACAGGTATAGGGGAGAGGGAAACAGAACAAAAATTACAAAGGTTTAAGAAGGAAAAAGAAAGCAGCAAAATAACTTGAAAAGCATGGTGGTGCTAGAGGAGCAGGGGCAGAAAAAACAGTGGGAACTCAAATAAACATGGCACAGGAAGTTCGCAAAAGCAGGCAAAAAAAGCAGGAATTAAGTAGTATGTCAGACCATACGGTTATAGGTAGGGAAGACTCTGACCAGCATGAAAGTCACCAGAATGCAAATGGATTTGAGTGTGAAACCGTCACTCTCAGTGAACAGGTGTAAGACAATGCAACAGTCAACATGGCAGTTTTTCAGTAAAGTCACTCAGGAGCCCATCTTGTGATGGCAGTAGCTGATAAGGGGCCAGTCAGAAGTTGCTTCAGGAAGAAGCTGGAAGCAAAGTCTACAGAGGACTTGAAATTCAAGTGGCTGGAAAAGGAAGCATGTCTAGTGCTTCCCTGCAGCCTGGCTTGTGATTGTTACCTCTGCAAGTCTGGACGAACAAACACTTTACAGAAGCTTATACGGATACTCTTTAGGATGTAAAAGGTTAACCGGTAAGCATTAGACTTACCGTTAACCAGACCATAACTGTTTATTATGGCAGCTGGCTGGTCATGCTGGGTCAGCCACACAGATCCATGTTGGGCTGGAGGGACCCCAGCTCGTCGTAGTGGACGGCCTCGGCAGCCTGGAGGGGGGCCCAGGCCCGCAGCCCCACCAGGACCCCAGCCCCTGCCCACCTGAGTGACCTCGGCTAATGGTTAACCAGTCAAATGATATAATTTTAATCATTTAACCGGTTAACTTTTTTAAACAGATATTTATATCCATATCCATAATACTCTTACAAGCAAACATACAAATAAATACTTATCATTTGAGGAGGTGCAGTTGGGGAAGTTGTTTTATATAGGATTATGCAGTTCAAATAATTACCATTGCACTTTGGTATTTTCTACACTATGTGCGTATAAACATACTAACATCAAACTTCTCAAGTTTAAATTTATTTCAATACTCTTGGTAAAGGGAAAACATCTGTCTAGCATTCAGATTGCAACATTTTCCTTCATAAACTTTTTGAAACTATTATACTTTGTAAAACCCAAAGTTTTATCTCAGTTATGGAACGTCTAAAAGAATTTCTTAACAGGCACTGTGGAAACTGGGACTAAAAACACTGGACACCTTTCTTTTACCAATATTTGAATGTTCAGCTAATTGTTAAACAAGCCTCTACCAACAAAGCAGTGATTAACCAAGTAACCTGAACACCCTAAAAAAGTAGGTGTGTTTATACAGGACAGCATATATTTAAAACTTTTAAACCAGAAATAGTTATAACAAAGTTTAAATTAATTTATTTTGTACAATTCCAACAGGAAGTTTTCATACTGAAAAGAGAGTCTGTCTTATGGATTAAACAGTCTTTAGTTAGCAAGAATGAAGTTTTCTAGTCACGATAGCATGCTAGGAGTTTTGTTTTCCAGCTCCTTCTCTTGCAAGTCTATCAGCTGCTTCATTTCCTGTAAAACCAGCATGACCAGGAACATGCATCTGTTGAGAGATAAGTCTAAAGTTATTTGAGTCAACACACTACCAAGATTCAAACAGTCAAGAGACCACACCAAATAAACGAGATCTGATCACCTGGTCAGTCTTTATTAATCCCAAGTATAACATCACCTCTCTAGAGCAGTGGTCCCCAACACGGTGCCCGCGGACGCCATGGCGCCCAACGGGGCATTTATGTGCACCCGCCTAGTGCCCAGCAGGGGAGAGAAGCCGCAGCCCCGCAGCTGCGGGGACAGAGAACTCCGGGGCTGCAGGCGCTGGTGTTTTCTATCCCTGGCAGGCGCGGGGCTAGCCCGCCTAGTGCCCAGCAGGGGAGAGAAGCCAGGGCCCCGTACCTGCTGGGGACAGAGTATTCCGGGGCTGCAAGCTGCAGGCGCCAGTGTTCTGTCCTCGCAGCTTCTCTCAGCACTGCCCAGAACTACCACCCCCCCTCCCCCTCCCCCCAAAACAACATTCTGCCTCTGCAGAATGGACCGAATGCCACCCCGTAGCACGTGCTGCCCCAGGCACATGCTTGCTCCACTGGTGCCTGGAGCCGGCCCTGTATGTGAGTATTCTTCCTGCACTGATACGGCTATTTTCTTGTGCTTTGCAGTTTATTTATTTTTAACATTTTGCCCCAAAACGAGTGGTTCAAATAAAAGACAACATACGTATTATTTCAATGCAGAGTGGGAAGAATCCTATTGTTTTATTGAAAATAAAGGGAAATGTGTTTGCTTATTGTGTGGGGGTGCTGTTGCAGTGCCGAAAAAACAGTGTTGAACGCCATTTCCAAACTAATCACGGCTCTTTTGACATTAGCCATCCACTTAAATCTGAGTTGAGAAAGAAGGAAATTAATCAAATCAAACCTATCTGCCCAGCAATCTGTTTTCACTAGACAAGTGGTAAAGTCTAAAAGTGCTACTATTGCTTCCTCTAAAATTGCTCATCTGCTCGCAAAGAAAAAAAAACCACCCTTTCAAGATGGTGAATTGTTGAAGGAAGCATTTTTGACTGGCGCTGATTGCCTGTTTCAAGGATTTCCTAACAAGGGTGAGATTTTGTTGGCAATACAAGATTTGCAGTTATCAGACAACACAATTACGAGGAGGATACATGCAAACTCAGCTAAAGGATGACTTGGAAATACATGACTGGTTTTCACTGCAATATGATGAGTCGACAGATATATCAGATAAAGTGCAGTTGGCAGTTATGGTGAGGATGGTATTTAGTGACTTCACCATAGAAGAAGAGTTACTAAAAGTAGTGCCTATAAAAGGGCGAACAAAGGGTGAGGACATCTATAATTTATTCAAATCATACGCAACATCAATTAGTATGCCACTACACAAGCTGTCTGCAATCACCACTGATGGGGCACCTGCTATGATGGGCAGCGCCAATGGATTCATTGCACTCTGTAAGAAGAATGAATCCTTTCCGAACTTTATGTCTTATCATTGCATTATCCACCAAGAAGCTTTGTACATCAAAGTTCTCTTTTCAGCAAGTCGTGAATGTAGTTATTAAAATAATTAAATCTATTCGAGCAAAACCTTTGCAACAGCGACTTTAAGGCCTTGGAGGAAGATGTTGATGATCAACAATCTGATCATATCTTGCACACAGAAGTACAATGGCTGAGCAAAGGTAAAGTTCTTGCACGTTTTTTAAGCCTAATTGAAGAGATCAAAGAATTTCTGAAGTCCACAAATCAGAACTTCGAGCAACTAGAAGACTCCAGCTGATTAATGGACTTGGCTTTTCTTGCCAACATCACTGACAAATTGAACATTTTAAATCTTGAGCTCTAGGGAAAAGACAAACATGTGGCTCAAATGATAGGTGCTGTAAAATCATTCAAAGCAAAACTGATCTTGTGGATGTCACATATGAAGACGAAGTCTCTTGAACATTTCCCAAGTATGAAGGAAAATGGTATGTGACAGTGATTTTAACCCATCACCATTTGTTATCCACATCAAACACTTCTGGAACAATTTGAAAAGAGATTTCAACAGTTCACCATCATTGAGCCTGTAGTTGCCTTTCTTGTGAATCCTTTTACTTGCCAAATAGAGGTAACAAATAGCTACATCAATTGGAAGTCTCATTCAAGTAAGAACAGAAGACATGGAACTGGAGATTTTGGACCTTCAAAAATGATATTGTTCTAAAATCCTGCGCAACAGATGAAAACTTTTGGAATCTGGTGGACCGAAAAAAGTTTCCTGCCTTAAAAAATGTAGCATACAAAATAAAATCTTATTTTGGTTCCACTTATCTATATGAAGTTCTGTTTTCAACAATGAACATAAAATCAAAATACAGACCTCAGCTTACAGATACCCATCTTGACAATTGCTTACAAACGGGAATATCATCCTACTCTCCCAACTACGAAAAATTGGCTGAAGAAATGCAGTGCCAAAAATCACACTGACTTTATTAGTAAAACCATGTGAATTAATGATACCAATTTTCCATTAAGTGCTGATGAGCGCGTATGATTAACTTGTGTTTAACTTTTTTTCATACTTTGTATCCGTATTGCAACAAACAAAACAACAACAACAATACAAAGAATATTTTTAATTACCCATAACTGGCTATGTTAAAGAATAAATATATTTGGACCAGCAGTTCCACGTTTTACTTTTTTAAAATAAATAAGATGAAATCTGTTTGATATTTATTTTGTAAAAACTCCTTAATTTTTCTTACAGGTAGATAAAGAGCAAATTCACATGGTAAGGTGAAAGAGTAATTGCCGAATAATTTAATTAATACCTTTAACATGTAAAATTACCTTTTTTATCTTATGGATTCATATATTATGTAATATTAAATATGATGTTTTTCATATTATTTAATGTATAAATACAAAATAAGCCTTGAAAAATTTGGCGCCCGCCACACTCTTCTGAAAACATGAATGTGCTACTGGCCACAAAAAGGTTGGGGACCACTGTTCTAGAGCATTAAGTGATTGTTTCTGCCCATAGTAGGGCTTCTCACAGCTAGATTCTTTTAACTGGGTCCTATCTCAGAGTTAGAGCCTCATTTTATTTATTATAATGTAGGTAAGCCTTGATAAGCAGATATCCAATGCTGAGTGCCAACTCCATACATTACTAATGCAAAAAACCCCAAAACCCACATTTAATATGCATTAGCAATTATAAACCCAAACCTTTCCAACCCTTAGCCATTTCCCTCCCCAGAGGTTTGAAGGTGTGGGGAAAGATGGGCTCTGTAATATGTCCAGAAGGTTACACAGAGGTTTTGGCAGTAGAAGCAAGAGGAGTAAAAAGTTCTAAAATCAAGGACTCATCATGATGAATATAAATAGGTGGAGGCTTCTAACAGGAGTACAACTACAGCACTATAATACCAGTAGAGAGAAAGGGCTTTTCTGGCTAAAATCAACACCCTGACCACCATCTTTAAATCCTGGAGCACTGGCTACACATGCTGCTAACTTGTTTAAGAAGGGTTTCATGTCAAGAGCAGTATTCAGTACTAGCTTCATTTTTCACGTGGTCTCAAAATGTAGAGCATGTGCAGCAACATGTGGCGCTCTCACCCTGAGGCGACAAAGGCATATACACCTCTACCCAGATATAACGCGGCCCGATATAACATGAATTCGGATATAATGCGGTAAAGCAGCGCTCTGGGGGGGGCAGGGCTGCGCACTCCGGCGGATCAAAGCAAGTTTGATATAACGCAGTTTCACCTATAACGCAATAAGATTTTTTGGCTCCCGAGGACAGCATTATATCAGGGTAGAGGTGTAGTTGGTTGAGGTCTAGACTAGAAGTAGAAGTTACTACACCAGTTGCAGATGAACTCAGTGATCCAGGAGCAGCCCAGAATTTATTAGCTCAAATAACAGAGGGGTAGCTGTGTTAGTCTGTATCCACAAAAACAATGAGGAGTCCGGTGGCACCTTAAAGAAAAAGATTTATTTGGGCATAAGCTTTCGTGGGTTAAAAAAACCACTTCTTCAGATGCATGGAATGAAAATTACAGACACAAGCATAAATATACTGGCACATGAAGAGAAGGGAGAACCAGTGATGACAAGGCCAATACAGTCAGGGTGGGTGTGGCCCACCTCCCAATAACTATGATATGATGGAGAGGTTTTAGCTGGGGGTTGTACGTTATTTTCCTTGTTGGGCCTGTCCTGTAGTAGGTGACTTCTGGGTACCCATCTCACTCTGTCAATCTGTTTCCTCATTTCCCCACGTTGATATTGTAGTTTTAAGAATGCTTGATGGATATCTTGTAGGTGTTGGTCTTTGTCTGAAGGATTTGAGCAAATTTGGTTATATCTTAGGACTTGGCTGTAGACAATGGATCATGTGATGTGTCCTGGATGGAAGCTGGAGGCATGTAGGTCCTCTCTTGGTATTGACACTTCCTCATCAATTATTGGGAGTGGACCACATCCACCCTGACTGTATTGGCCTTGTCACCACTGGTTCTCCACTTGTAAGGTAACTCCCTTCTCTTCATGTGCCAGTATATTTATGCTTGTATCTGTAATTTTCACTCCGGCATCTGAAGAAGTGTTTTTTTACCCATGAATGCTTATGCCCAAATAAATCTCTTAGTCTTTAAAGTGCCACCGGACTCCTCGTAACTCAAGTAAGTCATTTACCTCTTTTACATATGGCAGTCTCACTCAAAGGCCATAATATAAGCTCTGCCACCATTTCTGAAACCCAACAACATCCTCAGCTCTCACTTAAGTGCCAAGTTCATGAAATGCAGCAAGTTAAAGGCTACAAACTCAATTTAAAATAATATAACTAGTTACTCAGCAAAAAGTTACTGTATCCTACTTCTACATTTGAGATAGAGTTCTTACAAAATTGAGAGCTAACATGGGTTTCTAAGGACTGCCAAATTCATGCTTCTAATATTCTTGGAGAAGTCTTGAATATACCACAGAAAATCTGAGTTAGAGAGTTCGTTTTGCACCCTGCTGGCTTCTGACACATTTCAGTTCTGCTAAAGTAAAGAGTTTTACTGTATCAAGTTACACACCCTGAAAACTGATTAATATAAGAATTTACCCTAAATTTTTGACCTTCAGCTCTAACCATCCTCTGTTAGTTTCTCAGTATTTTAGTTTAGATCTGAGCTTTGCTCCCTTTTCCTGGAAATATCCTAGAGATTTAACCGTGGTGCTTTTCTTGGTGGGCAATATACGAGCAAATGTTTAATTATATTGTTTGATAGGATCTAGTAGATCCTTTTATGTGTATTTCTTAAAATTATTACTTGGTAACAGAATCTTGCTGATTATTTTGGATGGAGCTAATAATTTTCTTGGTACTTATGTGGATTCATGGTCGTTTTACGTTTATTAAAATTCCTTATGATGCTCTTATTTGTGAAAATGTATAAAATATTTTTAGAGGCAAAAGTACTTAAGTTAGTAGAGCTTATTCAGTCACAATTAATTACACCAAGTTACTCACCCACTGAATTTCCATTCCCTCTGAAAGCTTATCAAGTCTTTCAAAGTCTTCTTTATTTATTACATCTTTTCCTGTGCTTGTTCTCCAGCCATTATTTTTCCAGTTGTCTACCCAACTTGTTATACCTATGGAAAAACAAATTAACGTTTTATTGGAAGATAGTTACAGTTTCTAAATAAAAGTACAAACTGGATATATTTTTAAAATTCAGTAAGAATGTAAATAACTTGTGGCTACTGCACAGGAAGACTATCCATGACCATGCCTTTAAAAGGAAGTTATTTAGGAGTTTTAACTGTTTTACAAATCCTTGCCATGTAAATATAAGGACCAAACACTAATCACTTCAACAGCAACAGGGTATTTTTTTTTTTTTTTTGAAGTAAAAGTCAGGGACAGGTCTCAGGCTTCCATGAATTTTTGTTTATTGCACGCGACCTGTCCCATGACTTTTTCTAAAAAATACCCATGACAAAAATTTTAGTCTTAGTCATTATCCCCATAACATGCTTTATATTTACTCTAAAGCTACTGTTCTTCCTGTTCTCTACAGGCTATGGGCATGGTCCCACTCCCAATGACTAATGCTACAAGACCATACTGCTATCAGTTACTAACTTTCTCCACAACTGCATTAAAGACACAGGTGGCAATCTGTGAAATATGCTGATTTCATTCTCTAATACAGTCATTCTGAAAGACTGTTTCTTTCCAGCATCTGTCCTTACACCTATGCTTCCCCATTGACTGGTACTGATGCTCACCGTTTGTGAGCAGAATACATGAGTTTAGATTCACTTAAGTGCAAGTTTACCAGGCGAACTGCAATAAATTGAAGTTGAGGGTCTGTTTGCCAATAGAGTTAACAGTGTGCAGCTCTAACTAGAGCTTTACTAACTTATTTTATTTGGAGGTCAAAAGAGGAGCACATATGGGGGGAATGCATAAAAAAGAAGGCATATAGCAGAACACATTCAGAACAACATGAAGGGTAACATAAACCTTGAAGTCACTGAGAGAAAGTAACAAAATTTTAATTAAGAGTTAGAAAGTCATCTACTACTGGTCAAAGAATTTATTAATTATCAGTCAATTTGTCCAAGACAGGAGTGCCCTTCATTAAACAAGTCTACTAATGAAACAGTTATCAGAATAGAGTTGGCCACTTGATGCCTGGCAGTATGAACAAACTGAGCTGTTAATTCTCATTCCGCTAAGGACTCTTTCCAGGAAGCCAGACCAAAAGATCCCATAACCAGTCCCATCCCCATATTTGTATGAACTGGGAAAAACTGCTCAGTAGGGATGGTTGCCCCCTGGTGGAGCAACTGAAGGGAAGGAAACAGATTACTTAAATGGATCTGTAAAAAGCAACAGAGGGTCCTGTGGCACCTTTGAGACTAACAGAAGTATTGGGAGCATAAGCTTTCGTGGGTAAGAACCTCACAAGTGAGGTTCTTACCCACGAAAGCTTATGCTCCCAATACTTCTGTTAGTCTCAAAGGTGCCACAGGACCCTCTGTTGCTTTTTACAGATTCAGACTAACACGGCTACCCCTCTGATACTTAAATGGATCTATTATTCCTCTTTCCCACCCACTCTGCTCTTCCCCATCTCTTCTGCGTCCTTGCTGGTTTTAATTCCCTGGTCCACTGAGCCCTTGCTTAGCAACTCCTCCACTTTCTGGGGCCAATGCTATTAGGAACCTCCCCTCCACTTTCTCCCACATAGAAGCAGGAGCTACCAGAGTTTAAGATAGTGGGAAGACAGGACAGCTCCTGCACTACTTCCACCCAAGCATCCCCCTTTCCCTGTCCAGTAGCTCCTTGGCCTGTCCAGGGTGAGGGCATTGCCTCCTAGAGGAGGCATCAAATTACTTCCAGCTCATTTGCCCTCTGAGCTGCTGGCTCTTGCTTTTTTTGGGGGGGGGGAGGAGGGGGGAGGGACCAGAAAGATGAAAGTTCTCCTCACCTGCAATGCAAAAATCATATAAAGTCATTGTTCTGCCCAAGAGCCTCCCTAATTTTGGTAAAGTATAGATAAAATCCAATTACACAAAATCTCACTCAATTATCTGATCAACAAGGAAGCCAGACGTGATATTGCGCCCAAATCATTAAGCACATACAAACTTTGTCTTGAAAGCACTTAAATAGATCAATTCATCCCAAAAGCCAGCAGTCAGCATTCACATTTTACAATGGGAGAAACTGAGCAGACAAATTGACTTGCCAAACACAAAGTGATTGTTAGTTTATTAGATCTCAGAAGTTCTCATCAAGAGCTTGTGCTCAGATTACAACAAAAATTAAAAGGATTCTGGGATCCAGTCTGTTAGAAGTTACCTGCAAAGAACAAGATGCAATTGTGCCTTTTGCTTCTTTATGATACATAAAAGACCTAAATGTTTTTCTCTATCTGCTTTCATATTAGAAATTCAGGATACGCCTATACTACAAAATTATAAACCACAAGGGACTGCAAGCTGAGAAACTAAGAGGGGAAAAAGGGGTTTAGTCTATTAGGGAACACATTAACTCCACTGCCTACTACTTATAGGAGGTCTTGTAAAAATTCAACATTAACACCTAAGGTGAAATCTCACAATATACATTGGGAGACACCACCCTCCAGCAGTCTTCCATTTAAACCAGGGAAGAATAGACTTGAATAACATTTCTAGAGGTAAAAAACAAGCAGAACAATCTTGAAGCGTTTCAAGTTCTGTTTTTGTATCAAAGCAAAAAAAGGGGGGGGGAGGGGTAGAGAGAAAAGAACAGGCATTTTCCTACTACTACTTTGCTGGCCACTTTTCAGATATACAGCCTACATTTATAGGGTTTGGTATGAAAATTCATACACCATTTTGTATACTGCACCCTGCGCTTCTGCCAGAAAATCCTTTATTATAGAGGTTCCGTATCTGATATTTTAAAATTATTTCCTACATCAGTTGCTAAGCTAGGTATCTTGTCTATTCCAGAGTTTGATACAAACAGTGGATGTGATTTTGGCAAGCTATGCAGGGTGTTCTTGGAGTCCTTTTCCCTGCTATTACTGGGAACTGAAATGAGTCCCTTCCCTACACACTCATCAAAAAAACACACACCAAACTATTTTACAGAAACAGATTTGTAGGGCTTATACAATGAAGGTACGTGTTCTACATTCAATGCACAGCAGAGCTGAAATCGTTAACTTACCATTTATAGTGAACTTGCTATCAGTGTAAAGAACCAGTTTCTTGATGTTTTGACTCTTTGCTTGCTCTATTGCTCTGCAGGCTGCCTAAAGGAAGTGTTTCAATAATTGTAATTTAGAAGATTGTGAACAAAAAATACATACAGAATACATACAACTAGACACAAAAATTGCAGTAATGTATCAGACGTCCCATAGTTGAGAAGTCTGTCAGAGACAGGATACAACATGCATCAGCGGAAGGCGGAAGACAGAGTAGCCAATTATGGAATAACTAGTCCATAGAAGAAAATTCTTCTTAATCCTGCCAGCTAATGATTGACTCATCCCTTCAACCATGGGTTAATATCCTGGCTATTTTCCTCTAATAAAACTGTGGATGTTCTGATTATCCACATAAATGTCTAATGCTGTTTTGAATTCTAAGCTCTTGACATCAATGATATTTTGTTATTTCAAAGGTTAGTCATGCATTGTGTTAAAAAGTACTTCCTTGCATCAGTTCTGAATGTCATCTTTCAATTTCATTGGATTATCCTTATCTTTTGAATAGGAGCACCATTTTATCTTCATTACACCAGATATTGTTCTGTAGACCTCCATCATGCCTGCTTTTATTCATTTTACATCTATACTGAACAGTCCTAATGTTCTCTTTCATAGGAAAGTCTTGCCATCATTTGTCTCTGAACTCCTTTCTACTTCTGAGCGATCTTCCTTGAGACATAAATACAAAAACTATTTGAGGTAGAAACCCCAGAAACAGAACAAGCCAACGTGAGTTCCACAAAGCAACTCTGCCAACTCCTATGCAGAAATACTGTTAGCAGAATCAGCAGCTTCCTTCTTGACTTATCATTGCTAAATCCTTCACAGCAGAGTCATACTAAAACTAAACTGAATGTCTGAAAATATCTAGGAGCTTTAGCAGCTGATTAAGTTGTGTGGAGTCATAATGCTCAATTCTTTCCCACAAGTATAAAACAATTTTAAAATGCCACAACTTACATGTATTTCAGCTCTTTGGTTGGTCTGCCGTCCAGAAAGCCTATCACTAGTATTTCTGTTTAAAAGCAACGCAAAATACATTAGTGGTTCACACTACTGCATAAGTGTATAGCCATAGATTAGGTAGAATTGGGGCATAACTAAAATTTCCCCTTCAGGGAAAATTAAGTTTTTAAGTGGTAACTAATGTGAAATTTAGGCATGCTTGGCCCTGTTCCTACTGCAGGTTGAACCTCCAGGTTGAGAACAGTCATTTTAATATAAATTATATGTAAACTTGTGAAACCACTTAACGGGAGCCTAAATTAAACCTTCCCAAAGATATTACCTTGCATTTGTCCAGGCTGAGTCTTGTTATATTTTGCCTACATTTCTAATCTCTACAGGCACCTTTATTTCTGCCCTCAGTGATGGCTGTGATTCAATATTCCAATTTAATAACTGAGTTTACTCTTTCTAGCTCATTATTTATCTAAATTTGGTGATGTTATTAAAGAAAGTCTCAGTCAAGTAACTGGGTTTTTCATTCTGAAGTCGCTGAATTTAAAGGCCATACAAATTAAGTGATGAATTACACAAGACCAATATTAGTAAGTTTTTGTACAAAAAGTGATTTAACTACGATCTCAAAATTACTTACAGAGGGTGGTCTGGTCCCCAATAGATTCCTACTCCAGCACGTGCCTTACGACGCCCATTACTTGAGCAGCAGCCATCTGTATAGACAACTACAGAGTCACCTGCAAGAGATGGATACATGCAACCTATTTAAAATGTCACAAAACAATTTTTAATTGTTCAAAGGCATAAGCCTCTTTCAAATATAGAAAACTGTTTAACAGATTTATATTTCCTCCAATAATGCTCTAGCAACTTCTACACACAGAAGTTGTATATATCGTTTTGCACTGCTGCAGAATCCATAAAATAATTTTAGCCCCAACTTTTTTCACAAGAACTTCAATTTTTGCCAAGCCTCAAGAAAATTCTTGTGTGGAAGAGCTTCATGCCCCCAACTCCAGGTCCCATCTTATTTTTCTAAGATGGCCATCAGCCTCAATGAAAAGTTAAAATACACGTTTAAATGTGTTCACTCAAGTGTATTTACTCAGGGCTCTGACATGATTCCGTATCAGTTAAAACATGATTTCATCCTGTCTACAGTGGCCAGATCAAGCCATGTAAGAATGGCTAATGTTATATACTCAAAATACGCTTTATGATAAGATTACTTAAATTTATTATTGCTCCGAAGGCACTCTAAACATTACTATTAGAAAGCCAGAACTGTAATGCTTGCTTTCAGATATCCAGTTCTCCCACACACAAAAATAAAAAATTCTTTAATTCCCTACCTTGATCACCCATTAGGTAGGACTAGGGGCTAAATGTCAGCAAGAAGAGAACCTTCCAGGCATACCATAAAGGTTAGATCTACACTGTTAAACCAAGCAGCAATAGTTGAGGGCCTCTCACAGAAAAAGACATGCCAAAGCTTCTTCACTGTAGAGAATTTCAACTTGAACCAGGTTTTGGCTGTTAGTGAGAGCAGCAACTTTAGGGACTTGTTAAATACTGTTTAAAATACTTCATATTCATTAAATATACTTCAATAAATTGTAGTCCCCACCAAAGAGGCTTACCCATATATGAGAATTTATCTTTGCTCACTGAAGGTGCCGAGTATGTCTCGTATTTTACATGTTTTCTGTTTGATTCTTCCTCCAAAGACTGCTCATATGGTCTCTTGCATGTACTGTAACTTGGGCTTGCTGTCTCCAGTTCATTCCGGTAGCTGTCACTCTTTTGTGTTAAACTAGATATGCCATTAGTACCTTAAGGGAAAACAAAAACAAAACAAGAAAACACACACAAAAAAACAGTATTACACACAAATATAAAAGTTAAGTTATAATATGCATGCCTAATTGTACTTGTATTAGAAGACATTCTGGCAGAAGTACCAAGTTAAATTTCACAGCATTCCTTTAATCCCCAACAATTTTTTTTTAAAAAGAACAAAAATAAATGTACAAGTCATCACTAATGCTATGTTAAATTTTAGCGATCAGGACATGCAGCCATTAAGGTTCATAAATTAACAGCCACATTGCACACATGTAGTATTTTCTCTAGATTGTGTATAACTGAGCATAGCTTCATGTTTTAATATTACAATTTGGCTTTTGTGTTTCCTAGATTTTTTTTTCCATCTGTGGCAATATTTTTAGCAGGAGTAAATATATTAAAATAGATTTTTCATTTCCAATTACCAATTTTAGCAGTAGCATAATTAAATTAAACTTTAGAAAAGGAGTTCAATACTCAGACTGAGCCTTAAAGTTGCATAGTAAATAACGATGCCTCATATAACTAATCCACAGCCATCTTTGATTTTTCCTTATCTTGTATGTTTTACTAACTACTGAGGATACATGAGCTCAGAGCAGATTTTCAGAAGCACTCAGCATTCCCTTAACTCTGCTACCATTAAAAGCCAGTGCTGGGCCCTTTTGAAAATGCCACCCAGTGATAAGAGTGCTGGGCAACAGCAGCTGAACTACCACTCTGGTCACTGTATCTCCAGTCAGTTGCCTGGAAATAAAACTGACTAGGACAGTTGTGACTAATGGATAGATTGGGGATGGGCTGCAGAGAGCTATAAGGGTAATTAACTCATTAGCTCAAAAGGTAGTTAGGGCACTGGCAAGAAGTGCTAGTGGGACAGAACCAGTCTCTCAGAATTAGTCCCAAGAGAGATTTCCCACCTTTCCTGTCCTTGACCTAGGGAGTTAAAGGTGATATGCTGTTGTAAATAAGATGCTGCTGGTGAGGGGGAATACCGTAAATAAACCACACATTGTGTTTACAATCAGAGTGTCTCCAAGTGCTCTCTGTGTGCAGTGGAAGAAGAGCAGAGGGTATGCCTTGTTAGACACACCTTCAACTATAACATTAGTGAAAATTTTATGGAAATATTTTAGTTAACTTCATGATAAAAGAAGCTTGTCTGACACTAATTCATCAGTCCCTCTATGCAACAGCAACTGATCTACATTCAGTTATAACAGCGGTCCCTGAACTTTTTGTTACACCCCTCCCTTACCAGTAATAGAATCTATCTGTGCTTCCTGAGAGCTGCGGCCAGCGCTGGGATTAGGTGGCACTCATTTCCTGTCCCCCCTGGAGGGCAAGCCTGGGCTCCACTATGCCCCCCCTGAACTTTCCTCCATGCCCCCTAAGGAGGCACGCCCCACAGTTTGAGGACCTCTGAGTTACAGGATGCAAAATAATATGCGCCACACAACATGGTATGGTTTCAGAGATGCTGAGCAGGGAGGGAGTTGTGTGGGTGCCTGTATCTCAGAAAAATCAGACTATTATACCCTAATTTTACCTGCTGTTGCTTTGGAAGTAACACCCATTAGTTCCAGAACAGCCTTCCAATAGTGGTGAGGACAAGAAACCTAGCTGGTTTTTAAAATGAAGCTTTAGTGTGCTGATACCACTGCTTCTCATGGCCACCTATATAGTCTCATTGTTTACATGTACTCCCCCATCTACTGGTATCCACCTGTCTCTTGTCAGATACTAAAAGTACGTCCACACCACTGCCGCTCAGCTAGAGAGCTGCAGCTGTGTCACTGTAGTGACATAGCATAGGTGCTTCCTACACCGAGAGAAGAGTTTTCCCATCAACGTAGCTAATCCACCTCTCAGAGATGGTACCTAGGGCAATGGAAGAATTCTGCATCTGAGAAGGTTAGATCAATTTAAGTATATCACTCCAGGTGAGAAATTTTTCACAGACCTCAGGAATGTAGCTAGGTCAACCCAATTTTTAAGTGTAGACCAGGCCTTAGGCTTTGTCTACACTAGCACTTTTGTTGGTTAGGAGTGTGAAAAACAAACACCACCACACCCTTAACAGACACAAATTTCACCAACAAAAGTGCTAGTGCGGACAGCTCCTGACAACATACCTAATGCTGCTTATTGGAGGCGGTTTAATTATGCCAGCAAGAGAGCGTTTACACAGGAGATCTTAGAGCAGTACAGCACAGTTGCCAACTTTCACACTGTAAATAAGCACCCTGACTGTCACAACAAGCCAAAAATCAAGCTAATCCCATTTCAAAACAAGGCCAAAACAAGCCAATCCCTAAGAACCCAACACTCTATGTGACTAAATCCCCCCAGGCCGGCAGTCTGGACTATGGTGGGCCCACTGTGCACCCCAACTCTCTCTTCTCCCCATTGTTTGGCAGGAGCTGATAAAAAAAAAAAAAAAAACACAACAAGCTACAACAAGCCAAACAAGCAACAAGCTAAAAAAGTAGCCAACAAGCTACTCGCAAGCCAATTAAGTGAAAAACAAGCCCAATGTCTGTGCTTTCTCCGTGGGTTTGGCATGTCTGAAGTACAGCTGTACCGCTGTAAGGTCCGGGAGACATTGCCTTATAGCGTAAGTTGTTTGGGACAGGAGCTGTCACCATTGCAATACACATAATTCTAACAGTAAGTACACATGGAGATATGTGATAGGATTGCCGGCAGGGCACCAGACTCGATACCCCTAGCGGTCCTGCCAAACGTATGTTCCTGTACAGACACTGTCCCACGCAGGGAAGGGTGGAAGGGGCTTACTGGGGTACTACCTGCTGAATGGGATGAGGACTGCAGTGCCTCGCTGCCCACGAAGGACCAAGCATCTGCCTCGCTGGCAAATTTCTTGAAGCTGGCAGCCGGGTACCTGTTCACCTGCTCTCGGCACTCCTCCCTACAACACAGCAGCGACAGGCAGGCCGTCAGCACGAGCCGGGCGGCCCCAGAGATGGGACAGGACCCCGCGGTCTCCTCCTACCCCGGGCCGACGGGGAAGCCTGGGCTCCCTGGCCGCGCAGGAGACACGGCGCCCCGACGTGAGGGGTTGAAGGAGCCAGCCTGGGTAGGCCTAGTAGGGGAGGGGGATCCACGCCGGTGTCTGGGGCTTGCCCCATACGGGGAGGAGCCCCCAGCCGGGATGGGGGTGGGGCCCACCTGGAAGCAGCCACCCTTACCAGGTCTGATAGACTCCGATCCTCCTGCCTCTGCGCACCGCGTAGAACATGCTGCTCCCGCTGCTGCTGGGGACAAAATAAGGGTGAATGAGCGCCGCGAACAGGCGCCGCAACATGGCGCCACCGCCCGGCTCGCCCCCAGCCTCGAACCCGCTGCTGCCCACCAACCTTCCGCCCACACAGACGCTCTACGGCGGCCCCGCTCGCCCCCGCCTACTGCGCAAGCACAAGACACAGATTTTCCCCCCTGCGCAGGCGCAAAGGAGCGCCCGAACGCCACCAGCGCAAGCGCAATGTAGAGGCCTCACCGCTAGCTAGCTTGGTCTACCTATTGCGCAGGCGTACTATGCAGCTACGGCCCCGTTCCTTCGGCGAGCGCCTTCTACAGCATAAGAACCCCGACTGCGCAGGCGCATTGCCCAGCCTTCCCCGGACTCGCTGGAAGAGCGAGGGCTGGTCGACAAGGGCAGGCGGCTCGTTACAGGGCCCGCACGGGACCAAACTGACAGAACATGCGTTTTATTAAAGCTGTTCAGGTGGAAGCGGGTCGCCCCACATGCAGGCTGGAGCCGATACGTCGCTATGCATCAGACCCCTCCCGCCTGGGCACAGGCCGCGTGGCAGAGCCCCAAGATCCCACCCAGCTTTCCAAACCAGCGCGTTTCGGCTCGCGCCCGCCCTGTGCTGGCTGAACTCCCCGGCCCCGCCCCAGCGTGTGTGTGTCAGGCCGCGCTCCCGGAGCCAGGGCCAGGTGTGGCGGCCCCGCCCTCACCTGCCCAGCAATTCAATCTGGTCCCCCCGCCTAACCTCTCCTCTGCCTGGCCTGGCGGATGGGTCTCCTGCCTCGTTGCCCACAGGAGTGCAGGGGGGAGCAGAGCTGCTGGGCGCTCTGCGGCTCTTTCGGTTTCGGCCCCCAGACCGGCAGCGTATTGCGGTGCTGGTGGGGGGTAGAGCAAGGGAGAGCGTTTTGCAGCAGCTCGGCTCAGGAGGGGGCAAATGGGGCAGGCGTCGCGACCAATCAGAGCCTCGGAGGGGGCTTCCCCCGGGCGGGCTCGCATTGGATTGGAGCGCTGGGGCCTAGGCGGGAGCGACTCGTGGCGCCGAGTGGCTTTGGCGCGGCATGGGCAGAAGCTCTTGAAAAAGTGGTTTGCTCGTGTGTCGGCCAACTCTGTGCCTAAGGGGCTTCCATTTGAATAGAGCACGCTCAAGGTTAAATGTTTCTCCATCGTTAGCCCTGCGTGGCCACTCATCGTCACCCCTTCGAATTTCATCCCAAGTGGGAGGTAAAAAGACAGAGGACAAAGACCATCCGTACGGTCAAAATGGAGTTTGCAGCTTAATAAAGATACATCCAGAGAGTTCAAAATCTCAAACAACATCCATAAATGGTACATAGACTGATTCCTTAAATTGTCACAATATGGGTTCCACATTTACTACAAACCATGACTCTTGCCTTTTACTTCCCTAGCTGCTAGCTGCTGCCCTTGAAACCTCTTTGTACGTGGGAGGAAATGCAAATGTCCAGACAAAGATGAGAGTAGGTGTTCCTGGCCCCAGTCTGGAAATCCAGGGGCATCAATAAGTCTAGTAAAATACAAAGAATATGGATCACTTTGACATAAATTTTACCTTCAACTGAGAGGGAGTGATTTTAGATTTCACCCGATCCTTAATATACTTGCCAATCAGCATTACCATTTTCTTACCCAAATTAAGATCTTTATATCCTCCTTGACAGGCATTGGGTGAAAGGATAATTGATTTGGTCTGACTCCCATGAAAATATAACTATGTCATTGTTCTTACTTCTGACAATTTATTGGTGAAACACTGCATTATACCCATTCAGAATGGCTGCTTTTGATATTTTCACCCAAGGCTTATTTACATTTATTTTCATTAAAATATTAACATTCTCAAGGTTTTTACTGAGATTCTCAGCATTTTTTACTCTTTGGATTTGCAGCATATTGTGCGTGACTGTCCTTGGTTAGCTTTTCCTTTAATTAAAGGCCTGCTATAGCAGAAGGTTTTCTCATTCATTAGAGGTTTACCCATTCATTTTATTTATATTCTCTTTTGGCCAATAGATAATAAAAGAGCGACCAGCAATAAATGAAGGGGAGAGAAAAGACCTGTTAAATTCATCTCATTAATTCTTGGGTTGAACAGACAGGTCCATATATTCAATTTACATGCAAGGACTGATCAGTAACTCTTCTACTGTCACAACCAACATACTGAGCTCAGATTCAAAGACAGAGAAAAATGACTTTGAGGTCCATTGAATGCCATCCACATTCACCTTTGTTCCTTTCTGTCAATCACATAATTACATCACTTTTGCTTCATCTACATGGATTTTTTTTCTGAAATATTCCTACCATTGCTGTAGCGCTGCAGTGACAGAAACAATGGGAGTACTAATATAGACTGACAACTGGCATTTTTACTACTTTGTCATCTAGCACTGCTGCGTAGGAGGTAAAAATGCCAGTGGCTGGTTTACACCAGCTTTCCCATGGTTGTCATACCACTGGTGGATCTGGGGAGATTTTCAGAAGAAGCTCAGTGTAGATGAGGCAATCCAGGGAAGGCATCCCAGGCGACATAACTCACACTATTTGCATTAAGTGGCAGGACTCACAGAGAAGTATAATAGGAATCATTTAGTTCCCATCTACACCAGAACATATGACAAAGTCAGGGGAGATATGGCTGTGTCAGTCCCTGGATATTAGAGAAAGTGGGTGAGGTAATATCTTTCATTGGACTAACTTCCCTAGCTACCTCCTCCCTGCATCCTGAGCAACATGCACATAGCCTCTAACTACCCCTCTCCCTGCAACCTGAGCTACCCCCCCCCCCCACCTACTCACAGCCCCTAGCTATCCCCTGCCTGTATTCTGAGTGATTTTTAACTTTTTGAGCTGAGCTCCTCCCTTTCAGTTATCATTTTTGGTTGTACCCCCCGCCCCCAACCCAGATAGGCTGGATGGCCTGCTGAGGTGAGTCAGGGGGTGGAAGTGGTGATCTCTGCCTGGGCCCCTTTGTGCAGAGCTGGCCTCCCAGAATAGAAGTCAAACTATACCTATGGAGGGCACCCCCATGTCTGACGCCCACAGGGCTAAAGTCCCAAGCCCTCCAGCTTCCTCCATAAACGTGAGAACTAAGGGTGTGAGGGTGGTGCAGCACTCCCAGGTTTTACGCGGGGCTTTGCTCCCGGCCCCCCATGCAGGGTCCCAGCCCCATGCCCGGGGCTCTGATACCAGCCCCACACATGTGGTCCCAGCCCTGCGCCTGGGGCTCAACTCCCAGCCCCTCATGCAGGGTCCCAGCTGCTGCTCTGCTGTCCAGGAAGCAACAGCAGACAACCGTTTCGCGCCTTTTTCCTGGGTGAACAGTGCAGACGCCATACCACGGCAAGCATGGAGCCTGCTCAGCTCAAGACAGCAGTCATGAACATTGTAAATACCTCGCGCCTTATCGTGCAGTTTATGCTGAACAAGAACCTGGAAAACCAGGTGGCGAGGAGCAGGCTACGGCAGCGCGGCGGCGAGAGTGATGAGGATATGGACATGGAATTCTATCGAACCGCGGGACCCGGTGCTTTGGAGATCATGCTTTTAATGGGGCAGGTTATAGCCGTGGAATGCTGATTCTGGGCCCGGGAAACAAGCACAGACTGGTGGGACTGCATAGTGTTGCAGGTGTGGGACGATTCCCAGTGGCTGCGGAACTTTCGCATGCGTAAGGGCACTTTCTTGGAACTTTGTGACTTGCTGTCCCCTGCCCTGAAACGCCAGAATACCAAGATGAGAGCAGCCCTCACAGTTGAGAAGCGCGTGGCGATAGCCCTGTGGAAGCTTGCAACGCCAGACAGCTACTGGTCAGTCGGGAATCAATTTGGAGTGGGCAAATCTACTGTGGGGGTTGCTGTGATGCAAGTAGCCAAAGCAATCACTCAGGTGCTGCTACAAAAGGTAGTGACTCTGGGAGATGTGCAGGTCATAGTGGATGGCTTTGCTGCAATGGGATTCCCTAACTGTGGTGGGGCGATAGATGGAACCCACATCCCTATCTTGGCACCGGAGCACCAGAGTACCCAGTACATAAACCGTAAGGGGTACTTTTCAATGGTGCTGCAAGCACTTGTGGATCACAAGGGACGTTTCACCAACATCAACGTGGGCTGGCTGGGAAGGGTTCATGATGTTCGCGTCTTCAGGAACACTACTCTGTTTAAAGGGCTGCAGCAAGGGACTTACTTCCCGGACCAGAAAATAACCGTTGGGGATGTTGAAATGCCAATAGTTATTCTTGGGGATCCAGCCTACCCCTTAATGCCATGGCTCATGAAGCCATACACAGGGAGCCTGGACAGGAGTCAGGAGCTGTTCAACTACAGGCTGAGCAAGTGCAGAATGGTGGTAGAATGTGCATTTGGCCGTTTAAAAGGTCGCTGGCGATCATTACTGACTCGCTCAGACCTCAGCCAAAGAAATCTCCCCATTGTTATTTCTGCTTGCTGTGTGCTCCACAATCTCTGTGAAAGTAAGGGGGAGACCTTTATGGCAGGGTGGGAGGCTGAGGCAAATCGCCTGGCTGCTGATTACGCGCAGCCAGACACCAGGGCGATTAGAAGAGCACACCAGGAAGCGCTGTGCATCAGAGAAGCTTTGAAAACCAGTTTCATGACTGGCCAGGCTACAGTGTGAAATTTATGTTTGTTTCTCCTTCATGAAAACCCGCCCCCTTTATTGACTCATTCATTCTCTGTAAGGAACCCACCCTCCCCGTTCCCCCAGCTTTCTTTCAAAGGAAATAAAGTCACTATCGTTTAAAAATCATGTATTCTTTATTAAGTGATTATAAACATAGGGAGAGAACCAACAAGGAAATCTGGGTGAGGTTTGAGAGAAGGATAGGAGGGAAGTAAAAGGCCACTGAACAAATTCAATATAATGACAGCCTTTTGGTTGGGCTGTCCACTGGGGTGGAGTGGGAGGGTGCACGGAGCCTCCCCCCCCGCGTTCTTACACGTCTGGGTGAGGAGGATATGGAACATGGTGAGGGGTGAGGGAGGTTATACAGCGGCTGCAGCGGCACTCTGTCATCCTGCTGCCGTTGCTGAAGCTCCACCAGACGCCGGAGCATGTCCGTTTGCTCACGCAGCAGCCCCAGCGTTGCAGCCTGCCACCTCTCATCTCGAGCGTCCCTCATGTCCTCACGTTCACTGGCATCTTTGCAGCTGTTAGAGGGAGGGTTGAAAAAAAGGAGAGATGTTTTTAAAATGATACATTTTACAGAACAATGCTTATACTCTTTCATGGTGAAAAACACTATTCACATTACATAGCACATGTGATTTCAGTACAAGGTCGCATTTTCCATCTTAATATTGAGTGCCTGTGGCTTTGGTGTTAGAGATCACAGACGCAGGTCCGGGCAACAGAATTCAGCTTGCATGCAGCCATGGTAAGCCATTGTCTTTCGGCTTCTGTGCCCTCCTTTCCCACATACCAAGCAAAGCCCGTTGACTGCTGCGGTTTTCCTGTTAACCTTCAGCAGCAGAAAACAAACTAACCCCCCCCATCCAATTCTCTGGGATGATCGCTTTATCCCTCCCCCCACCGCGTGGCAGGTATCAGGGAAGATCCCTGCAGAAACCAAACTAACCCCCTCGTCCCCCCCGCCATGAATTCTCTGGGATGATTGCTGTACTCCTCCCCCCACTGCGTGGCTGGTAACAGGGAAGATCCCTGCTAGCCAAACGCGAAAAGCTCAGGGCCAATTCCCCCCCCTGCGCTTGGCTAACTGCAGGGAAGGATTTCTTTTCAGCCACAGGCAAACAGCCCAGTAGGAACGGCCACCTCTGTCCCTTTAATTAAGTTCCCGTATTTCAACCAGGTTACCATGAGCGATATCACTCTCCTGAGGATTACACAGCAAGATAAAGAACAGATGTTGCTTGAATGCCAGCAAACACCGGGACCATACGCTGCCAGGCTTTGTCAGGCAATGATACCAGATTACTTGCTGCAAGTATGGCGCGGTCAAGTGTCCTACCATGGAGGACGGAATAAGGCTGCACTGCCCAGAAACCTTGTGGCAAGGCTTTTGGAGTACCTCCAGGAGAGCTTCATGGAGATGTCCCTGGAGGATTTCCGCTCCATCCCCAGACACGTTAACAGACTTTTCCAGTAGCTGTACTGGCTGCGAATGCATCCCAAGTCCTCAGGGCAAAGTAATCATTAAAAACCCTTGCTTTTAAAACAAGTTTTATATTTTAAAAGGTAAACTCACCTGAGGTCCCTTCCATGGGGTCGTGGTCTTGGATACTGGGTTGGGAGGGTACTTCAGTCAGGCTGAGAAAAAGATCCTGGCTGTTGGGGAGAACGGAGTGCTGGGTGCTCTCTGCAAGCTCGTCCTCCTCCTCTTCCCCATCCGCAGAATCCTCAGGTGTAGCTGATGAGACTATCCCCGACCCGGAATCCACGGCCACAGGTGGGGTAGTGGTAGCGGTCCCCCCTAGAATTGCATGCAGCTCGGCGTAGAAGCGGCATGTCCGCGGCTCTGACCCGGAGCGACCGTTTGCCTCCTTTGTTTTTTGATAGGCTTGTTTGAGCTCCTTGACTTTCACGCGGCACTGATCTGAGTCCCTATTGTGGCCTCTCTCCATCATGCCCTTGGAGATTTTTTCAAAAGTTTTGGCATTTCGTCTTTTTGAACGAAGTTCTGCTAGCACTGAATCCTCTCCCCATATAGCGATCAGATCCAGTACCTCCTGTATGGTCCATGCTGGTGCTCTTTTTCGATTATTGGCCTGCATGATTACCTGTGCTGATGAGCTATCTGTGGTCACCTGTGCTCTCCACGCTGGGCAAACAGGAAAAGAAATTCAAATTTTCCTGGGGCTTTTCCTGTCTACCTGGCCAGTGCATGCGAGTTCAGATTGCTGTCCAGAGCGGTCACAATGGTGCACTCTGGGACAGCTCCCAGAGGCCAATACCATCGAATTGCAGCCACATTAACCCTAATTCGAATTGACAAAATCAATTTTGGCACTACTCCGCTCGTCGGGGTGGAGTACAGAAATCGATTTTAAGAGCCCTTTATTTTGAAATAAATGGCTCCGTTGTGTGGACGGGTGCAGGGTTAATTCGATTTAACGCTGCTAAATCCGAATTAAAGTCATAGTGTAGACCAGGCCATAGACACAATAGAGAATCCTGTCTCTTACTAAAACCTTAAAACAAACAAAAAAAATGTATATTTAACTAGAGTGCCTAATTTGTAATACATATAGGAAACCATAGTAGACATTATAACTTATCCTAAAACAAAAGGGTGACCATAATCAGTCATAAGGATTGTCCTGGTCTGTCATTCCTTTCTGCTATTCAAAAAGGGTGGCTGACAGGATGAAATCAAATCAGACATTAATTCTCATAGTACATTATAAAATCCAGCTCCTACACTTGGAGTACTTTTCCAGAACCTGAAGAAGAGTTCAGAAACTTGTCTCAAAAGTTTGTCTCTCTCACCAACAGAAGTTGGTTCAATAAAAGATACTACCTCACCTACCTTGCCTCTCTAAAGTCAGGGGAGCTAATTACCAAAGTTCTTCCCTCCCCTGCACAGTTACAGCACAGTTTTAATATGTAATATAGATGAGAGACCTTAACTATGTAGGCTAAAGTTTGAAAGCTTATAAGTGAGGCCCCTGATGCAGCTACAATTGCAATGTAGCTGCAGTCTTAATCTCATGGTGATCCATTGTTTTTGCCAGAAATGTTATAAGTGGTTCCCCAGAATAAGGTATTTAACAAAGTGTGGAAAACAGTGCTTCCAGCATTTTTTCTTACCACTGTTTTGTCTAACCCTGGTCTTCATATCAGTGTTGCAGGCTGTCTACTCTTGTGCCTTCCATAGTTGATACACCCATGTTAATGCAACTTTCCCAAAATTGTCAATGCTTGACAGGTTATACTGAGATGAATTGAGACATGGGAGGTAGAGGTTACACCTTTTCTACTGCTATAATTTGTATAGGAACAGTTTTCTACAAAGCACAGGTATTAGTTTACATTGTTTTAGAGTGGAAAAGGTCAAATATTACACAAGGCTCTAAAACAGAGAAATCTGCAATTTTTTTCACTCAAATGATCTTCTACTTATCCTAGGCATAACCCTCTCCAGCTGTGAAGGCCCTAAGATATCATTAGACTTTCAGATAAATGTCAAAGATGCCAAGTGTGGGACACAGGGAAAACAAAAACTAGAGAATAAATCAGAGTTTTTCAGGGAACTTCCCTGCTTTCTCCTTCTATCACAAGCTTGTAACAGGAAAAGTTCTTCAGACACTGAAACAACTATATCAATCAAATAAGATACATACATAGGGAGTGGGGACTAGAATCCCCTGAAACACAGGCTGCTATTATTTGATCCAAAAGAGAATTTCTTTATCTGGTGGTAGTAGAAGCAGATTATTTATCCTCTCTGTTGGCCAATCAGTAGATTGCAACATTACATGCTCTCTCATTCAAACAAAGGTATAATCTCTACTGACTCCAGTGGGGCTCCAGATATCTACAGCAGTCCGCTGCACAAATTTAATTTCAGGATCAAGGCCAAAGCCTCTCCTTGGTTAGATAAAACCTGAGCTTCTGTGATTCACAAGAGTTCAGCGGTTGGGCACCAATCTATAATTAATCCATATCCATAAAACAGACACAATTACTATATATATCACACATGTCCCCTGCAGAGTAAGTACTAAACCTCTGATGCTTAAGCCCCCTACACTCAGGCTTCTATTACTTGAACTAAAAGAGAACTTTTTTATGGAGTAGCAGTAACTGCTAATGTATTTGCTCAGTAGGCCATCCACTAGTGGTAGAGCTGGTCAGAAAAGTTTTAATCTAAAAGTTATTTTAAGATAAAAACAGGGAAAATGTAAACTAAAACTTGCACACAGACACATAAAAATTTCTGTTTCTCCAGAAGCTGCTTTACTAACAGGTACAATATTCTCTCACTCTTACCCACAAGGACCTGACTCTGCAAAGATTTAAGCACGTGCTTAACTTTACACATTGTGAGTAGTCCCAGTAAAGCTAATGAGAATAGTCACAGGGCTAAAGTCAAGCCAAGCACATGTGTATGTCTTTGGAGGATCAGGGCCAAAGTCAGTATATTAAAAGTGGTAATGTGAGAAAACCAGCACATTAAAGAGTTAAGTTTCCTGTGGGGGCACTGTGACTGCAGAACTCTGCTATAAATTCAGCCATGTTTTACCACCCCTTTCATTCAAACTCTCTTCAAGCTACATTTCTGGGTTTAGTTGGGCCTTGATTTTAAACTAGGTAAGTTTCCAAAATATTTTTTTTAATATTTTCCTTTCTTAAACTCAAACATATAGGCTATCCCTTCAGTTCTATTTAATTTTAATTAAATTGTATTTATGTTTTTCTTTTACTTGAAGTCTGGAGAAAGAATAAGGTTTTCATATAGCTGAGGGAATGATGCAAACAAAAAGAGGGAGAAATGGGTAGAAAAAAAAATAGCGAGTGGCTAGTTTTGAGGTTCTGTCATTTAGGAGGCTTCCTTCCCCTTGTAATACAGATACATACTTAAATAGATTATAAATTCTGTTTAGCTAAAATTATTACTGACAACATTTGGTTGGTCATAGTTGATGGGGGCGGGGGGGAGGCAGGGAGGATAATCTGTGTTAGATAATGCATTAGCTTGAAGCATATTTAAACTAAATTTAAAAATTATTCCCTAGGATGGGTAAAAATATCCCCTTAACAAAGTCTTCAAGAAACTAAATGCATCTTATTTTAAGTTATTCAGAAATTAAATAGTCTCTTACCACCTCAGGACTGTCACTTGGTGTCTTGCAGAGTAACTATGCAGGTATACATTTAGTTACTATGATGGCAAGGGTTATATCATTACTGAAATAGTCGAAAACTGAGGAAAAGAAGTCATCATATTTACCTGCTCCTGGGGATACCCTTCTCTGAGATCTTCCAAAAGAAAAGGCTTACTGGTTTTGAATTTTCAATTTGACAACTAATACACATCATGTAGCCTCATGGGTGCAATTGCTACCACCATAACACTTAAAATATGTATATACCTTCATATTAGTGGGCTCTGACTCTTGCATGGAAAATTGTACCACTACATGATCATGGAGAGCTATTCTAGGCGCTCTTAATACCAAAGAGACATTAATTTGCTTAGTGGAATAATCACAAGACTGGGGAACTAGAAATAGCGGAGTTAAACTCAAGTTTGTATAACTGACTTATTGTGACTTTGAGAAGTCACTTGACTTCCTTGTTCCTTCTCTGTTTTCCTCCTGTTAAATATGGTATTCAAATATCCCATTTCTGTTGTGAGGACTAAGGGCCTGATTTGCAAAAGGACTTAGGTGCCTAACTGCCACTTTAGGCACTTAAGTCCTAAAACCAGGCCCCACTGGGATTCACAAAGCCCCCACTCAGCTGCCATCAAACCCTAAACTCGCTCGGCACCTGAACTTTTGCAGTACAAGTTCCCTAGGTGCCTGTGTTTCTTCTTCTGGGTATGCATACTGCAGCACCACAACAGGGATCTAGATGTCTAAGCCTCAGAGCGCTACATGAACCATGGGAAGATAGGCAGTCCTCTACCTAACTCACAGCCGGGCCCCCAAGCTCACTTATAGACGAATGTACACAGAATGGGGAGACCTTTCCTCTTAACTTTCAGCTCAATGGCTACTTTCAGCTTGGCTGGGATGTAGAAGACCCCTGGTTCAAGTCCCCATAGGGAGGGAGAGGGTTTGAACAGGGGACCTCTTGGTGTCAATTGGCAGAGGACACAGGGTGCATAAGGGTCACAGGGATCATCTACATCAGGGTGGCCAGCCTAAGAAGGAGCCAGAATTTATCAATGTACATTTCCAAAGAGCCACAGTAATACACCAGCAGCCCCCCCATCAGCTCCTCTCCCCCCTGCTCCCAGCGCCTGCCACTCACTGGCAGCTCCACCAATCAGCGCCTCCCCCTACCTCCCGATCAGCTGTTTTGTGGCATGCAGGAGGCTTGGTGTGTGTGTGTGAGAGAGAGAGAGAGCGCGAGGACATGGCAGGCTCAGGGGCGGGAAGGGATGGAGTGGGGGCAGGGCCTGTGGCAAAGCCAGGGGTTGAGCAGTGAGCACCCCCCAGCACATTGGAAAGTTGGTGCCTGTAGCTCCAGGTTGGGAGTCAGTGCCTATACAAGGAGCCGCATATTAACTTCTGAAAAGCTGCATGTGGCTCCAGAGTCATAGGTTGGCCACCCATGATCTATATAAGTTTCAGAGTAACAGCCGTGTTAGTCTGTATCCGCAAAAAGAAGAACAGGAGTACTTGTGGCACCTTAGAGACTAACAAATTTATTAGAGCATAAGCTTTCGTGGACTACAGCCCACTTCTTCGGATGCATATAGCCATTCTATATGCATCCGAAGAAGTGGGCTGTAGTCCACGAAAGCTTATGCTCTAATAAATTTGTTAGTCTCTAAGGTGCCACAAGTACTCCTGTTCTTCTTTTTATGATCTATATAGTTAGCCAAAGAACTTCATGTAAGTTGTTTACTGAAAGCCTATATCTTAATGATCATCATAGTACTTGCAAAATGGATGGATAATATGTAAGGAGTTATGTGAAATGTTATTAAGGTCTGTGATGGGACTAGTCACCAAAAGATGAGAAACAGCCTTCTTTCAGACAAGAGATGTTTATCTATTTGTTTGGCTACATGGAAATTGAATATTGTATGGTTCACAACAGACACCCATTTACAGTCTGAGCCTAATGCTAATGAAGGTATTGTAAGAACTTCCAGGAAGGGAATTTACAGAAGAATTAAACCAGGAGGAAGGAGCCCTCTTTACAAGATAAGATGATGTCTTTTTGGACTATGACTGTAGGTACAGAGCTACACTCTGCATCCTTTACTGAGGAGACAGGCTGAGAGAATGTCTTGTTTCATGACCAAAAAGGGATCATAGCCTACCGGCTGAAAAGCGCTGGTGAGCAGTACTAAGTTCTAGAATGCATATTATAATTTTATTTTATATGTAGTTAGTTTCCAATACTTCCATCAACATGTTGCTTCTTGAATCTATTAGATATGTTTATAATAAAAACAAGTATATTTAAGCGCTGTGTGTGGAGAAGAGTGATGATCTTGAGGTGTAACTGGCAAACTGAGGGGTACTGCAGGTGACGGGGTTCCAGATCCAGGGCGAGCCCGTCATCCCCCTGGCAGAGGGGCAGGCATACCAGCACCTTGGCATGCTGATGGGTTTCCGTGTCGGGCAGACACCCAAGGACACCATCTAGGAGATCTTGCAGGATGCCGCCAGATCGACACCTCCCTGCTGGTACTGTGGCTGAAGATAAACGCCCTGAACACCTTCCTGATCCCCCCGCATCTCATTCGTCCTAAGGGGATCTGCGGTGGCGAAGGTGTCCCTCGACAAGGCCGATAAGATTGTCCGGCAGCTGGTGAAGAAGTGGCTGTTCCTTCTCCAGAGAGTCTACATAACCCACAGGCATGGCGGCACCAACATCCCTGCATGGGCGACCTGTGTGATGTTGCCGTGATCACCCACGCCTTCCTCTTGCTGACATGTCCTGACGCCACGGTAAGGAACATCGTGGTGAACACCCTGTGTGATGTGACAAAGAAGCGGATGAGCAGAGCCCCCTCCAACCAAGACATCGCCACCTTCCTGTGCGGCTCCCTGGATGGTGAATTTGGACGGAATGGGCGCGATATCGCTTCACTGTGGTCCCATGCTCGAAACGCCACGCGTCGCTTGGGGAAGTGCGTCAGCTGCCGCTGGGAGTGGTGCGAGGAGTGCCAGGAGCTGGGAGTCCTGGTACCACAGATCAAGTCCGATGACAACACCATTGTCACCCTGAGCACTCTGGGCAGGTAGGAGAGGACCCTGAAGGCTGCCGTCCACTCGCTGTACATGGAAACCCTGAAGCATAAACCAGACCAGGGTAAAGCCTTCGAGTTGACCAGCAAGTGGGATGCCAGCAACCACTTCCTCACTGGGGGCAGCTTCATCCTTTTCGCCGACTGGCGGTTCGTCCACCATGCCTGGCTCAACTGCGTCCCACTCAACGGCGTCGTCCTCCATGGGAACTGAGACAAGCGTTGCAGGAAGTGCGGCTACTCCAACGAGATCCTGTCCCATGTCCTGTGCAGCTGCAAGACCCACTCCAGGGCCTGGCAGGTGCACCATGATGCCATCCAGAACTGCCTTGTTAAAGCCATCGCACCAGGCTTGGGGGAGGTCGCCGTGAACTGCGCCATCCCCGGTACCGACAGTCAGCTGCAACTTGACGTTGTCACTGATGAGGCCCAGAAAAAGATCATCCTTGTTGATGTCACGGTCTCCTTTGAAAACAGGACCCCGGCCTTTCGTGAAGCCCAGGCTCATAAGATGGAAAAGTACGTTCTCCTGGCTGACCCCTGAAAGCAAAGGGCTACGAGGTGCAGATGGACGCCCCGATCATCGGAGCCCTGGGCACCTGGGACCCCTGCAACGAGCATGTGCTGCGGACCTGTGAGATTGGTTGACGCTATGCACGGCTCATGCGGCACCTCATGTTCTCAGACACCATCCGATGGTCCAGGGACATCTACACCGAACACATCACCGGCCACCAACAGTAGCCGGAGGCGTGAGCCAGAGCAACATCGTGCATTGACTACAGGAAAGGGACCGAGAGACTTTTCCATTGTTCCATATGAACTGGAACCATAAACTCACGTTAAATCTCACCAAATGAGGGTCAATCCATTCTCATCATCGTATCGACTCGTTATACTCCACACCTGAATATAGCCATTATATGAACAACATACCCTCATATCTCAATGTCTGTACTTTGACCCGTTAATCTGCAATATCCCCGATTGGGGGGTAAAAGGTTATGTATTCCTTAGGCCATCCAATCTTAAACCAAACTTTGCAACCCTAGATAATCTGTACGTTATTCCCTGATAACCAGAAACTTCTCCGCTTAAACTCTGTACCATTCACTTTTTTTCTAAACATCATCTTGATAACATTTTTAATTCCTTTGGGAGTAGCGGATTTGTGAATTCTTTGAGTGTCTAGTGGAACTGGTTTTGGATAGTTTAGATGGATGCTCAGAGTGCTCAGGGTAGGGGTGCTGGAACAATTTTTATAATGGGGGTGCTGAGAGCCATTGAACCAAACTGTAAACCCCTGTATATGATGGAAACCACTTCAAGTTAGGGAGTGTGACATCACCCCCCACACCCTTAGTTTTAGCATTTATGGCTCAGGGGTTGGTGTGCACCTATTCTTAATCTGTAAAGAGAGAGATAGGGCTGGCTTCTGGAGGCTTGGAAGGCAGTGGCTTGTGGTGCCAGAGGCTGGTGGTGTTGGGGGAACTGACCCACAGCAGGCACAGACAAGGCTGAGAGTAGGTACTAGGGAAGTGCCACGCAACCATGGGTACCATCACACTTTCCCACCTCTCAGTGCTCTAACCACTGAGCTATGGGTTATTTTATGGGGGTGGGGGTCCTTTAGTCTCTCCTCTTGAAGCTGTTCCACTGTGGATTAAATGAAGTCATTGGAGGAAAGCGCAACTCTGTAGCTCCCTGTAGACTAGGAGCATGAAACTGGCTTTAATTAACATAAAATTATAGAAGAAACTTAAATCTGCTGAAGGGCCAGAAAAAGAACATAGCACAAGAGTGGCAGGGCCCTGGCCGCCCCACATGGCCACCTGCATACAGAAAAGAGGAGCCTTCTACCCACCTTCCACACCCCTTAACTTGGTAACAGTAAGAGGTGCTATTCTGAACTGCACACACGCGCCCTGCGCCAACATCGTTCCATGGCATGGCGACTGCGCATGCGCCCTCCTGCAGCCTGTGTTCCATAGCTTCATCCTGGAGCCACGGTCTCCTCAGCCGGCTATGACAACACTAGTCCGCGCCCATGCCAATAGCTGAATTCCCCTGTTCGGCTTCACTCTGGCGGAAGTGGCTCGGGATGCTATAGGTCGGACTACCTCTCTTCCGGGTTTGGCTTCAGGTCTGTGTGGGCGGGGCGAGTCCTTCCCGGGCCGGGACCTGAGCAGTTCTCGCGAGAGCTCTCCCTCTTCCTAGGCCGGCGCTGAGAGAGGTAGGTGCTTGAGGCCGCCGCCGCAGCATCGCGTTTTACCCGCTGTCCCCGCAATACCGCGCCGAGCGGGCACCAGCCCCTCCGGCCGGAGGCGTCGGTTGGGGATGCCTCCGATTAGCGGCCTCCCGCGGCCCGATGGCCGCCCGGGGACCCGACACACCCCGCCTGGAGCCGGGGGTACCCGGCCCCGCGGAGCCTGTTTCCTCCGGGCAGAGCTAGGGCCTCCGTCCGGGCTCGAGTGGGGGGCCTCCGTCCAGGCCCGGGGTCTGTACAGCTCCTCCGTACAGAGGCCGCTCCACTAAATGATGGGCTCAGCGTGTGGGCTCCTGCCGGGCTCGGGCAGCGGGGGAAGGAAGGGAGCAGCCCCCCGACCCGTCCCCCTCGAAGAGGCAGTGGCCCCTGCAGCGCGGCGTGGCCAGGACGCTGCTGGCCCTGGTGCGGACCTGAGGAGAGGCTGCTTCTGTCAGGAGCCTGTTCCCAGAGAAATCTGACCTGTGTGACTCCACTGCTCGCTTTTCCCCCATGTGACCGCTTTGAACTGTACGCGGCTTGTGAAGCGTCTCCCCTCTTCTCTCAGATCTGACACAGGGATGAAGGGCCTAAATCTCTGCCGTGTCCAACTAACAGAAAGCCCTTGGCTCTGCATTGTGGCTAGTAGTCATGTGTCTGCTGACAATTGAGATGTTTCTGTTCTTTGGGTTGTAGAAAGGCCATGTTCAGTTCTAGCGCGAAGATTGTGAAGCCCAATGGTGAGAAGCCAGATGAATTCGAGTCTGGTATATCCCAGGTATGTCGGTTTGCCTCCACTGTCACCTAATAACTTGAACTAAAAAAACTAGTAGAAGCACAGGTATAGTCGTAGCTTAATTCAAAACTGACCTTTTGATTCAAAACTGAAGTTGAACTTCACTAATAAGTCTCAGTTTCCTAAGGAATATAGGAATTGCAGATTTTTTGCTTCATATTCATATAACAGATGCCTTATGCTTCAGAGGGAAGTGTAAGAACTAGCCAATCATGCAGTGAATGATGTATCCATTTTGGGTGGTGAGGGTTAGGGTGTTCGTTCGTGACCCCATGGATCAGTTTTTTTGCCTGGAAACAAATATATACAGACCGTTTATAGCAGATGATTGCTAAGTGTTTAGCAAACTAGTGCATGTACACAAATGCACCAGAAAGTAAAATGTTGTAAGAGAAAAGGCAACTTAAAATTGTCAGTAATCAATATTGTTCTCGCTAATTGTTCTCTGTAGGCTCTCCTGGAGTTGGAGATGAATTCTGACTTAAAAGCTCAGCTGAGAGAGTTGAACATCACAGCAGCTAAGGTAGGTTTAATATCCATTTCAGATAGATCCCAACATACTGAATTGTCAGTTGGCAACAAAGTCAGTCACCTTTTTTTTGGATGGGGTGCAAGGTTTTTTTTTTTTTAAATGTGCCATGTGACGAGTGGTCAAAAAGTTTGAACTAAAGATTAATGCAAGATTTCATGGGATTGTCTTGCTGAATACTGTTGTGACTTAATGGGAGGAGGCAGACTTGAAGCTTTGTAACCCTGTTTACTGGAGCTGACTGCTGTAGCTTTTTATTTTTTATTTAAAATACAGTTCTAATCTGAAAAGTGCCTCTAAAAAATGTCATTAGAGCTTCCACAATTCTGACTCCAGATAAACTGACCAAATTTAATAAGTATAAAACCCATTTCTAGGTTTGCAGGACTGGATCTGAAAATCCAAATGGCTTCTTGCTTACTTTACTAACACTGAAATTGCAATTTCAGAATCTTCATCAATGAAATGCAGACTAGAATTGTCCTCGTTTTATAGAACAGCTCTGGGGTGTCTAACATGTCATATAATATTCATGTCATTATAAAAAAAATAAACCACCAACTTGGACTATATAAAACGGGAGTAGATCAAGATACCAGTCTCTCATAGAGTAAGTGTCAGCTCTTCAAAGTTTAGTTTTAGTCTAGGATGTGATTGTAACAATGGCATGAGGCCGGTATTTAAAAAAAAAAAAAACTTCAGAACAAAATTTATTCAAATTACAAATTCTTTTGCCAGCACTGCACAGCAAACCTGAGATTCAAAGGTGATCTTCATACGTAAGCAGTAATAAAGCTTATGCAGATTCTTGTCTCCCTAATGGTACCTGTGCAGATTTGTTGGGGTCTATACAGGTATTGACTGGAATTCAGTAAACAAATCTGAAGTTGCAAACTGAATTGTAGACTTTAGGCAAGAGGCTGGGGTGTGCACACTGACTTCTAATGGGGTCTGAATCTGTCTCAAGAAGCTTGCTCTTGAGAAGTTCAGTACTTGTGCCAAGAGGGCTGTTCCTAATGAGATAAAAGGGGCTGTTGTTGAACAGATTTTGAAACCGTGAGGACACAATGCATTTTAGTAAATGCAACATGGGCATCCAGTGAGGTGGGTCTCCTAGGGCTCTACCCAAGTAGCTTTTGGGAGCATAACTCTAAGACAGAGGTGGGGAACCTTTTTTCTATTAGGGGCCATTTACCCACAGAAAAAAATTAGTGCGGGCCAGACAGTGTGGGGGGGGGGGGGGGGGTAGGGAATAGACTTGGGGCTTAGGCTCCAGGGTGGGGCCAGAAATGAGGGGTTCAGGGTGGAAGGGGGTGTGGGCTCTGGGGTGGGGATGAGGGATTTGTGGTGCAGGAGGGGGCTCCAGGCTGGGGCCAAGGGGTTTGGAGTGCAGGAGTGGGCTCAGGACTGGAGCAGGGGGTTGGGGGGGGGGGTGTGTGTGGGAGGAAATACAGGGTGCAGGCTCTGGGAGGAGGCTGAGGGCTTTGGCAGGAATGCTGGGGTGCAGGCTCAGGCCAGGCAGCACTTACCTACCTCAGGAGGCTCCCGGTTGGGGGCTAAGGCAGGCTCCCTGGCTCCGCGTTCCCGGAAGCTGCCGGCATGTCCTAGGCTGAGACACAGCCAGGCAGCTATATGCAGTGCGCGCTTCCCATGCCCGCAGCTCCCATTGGCTGCAGTTCCTAGCCAATGGGAGCTGTGGAGGTGGAGCTCAGGACAGGGGCAGTGTGCAGAGCTTCCCTGAATGCACCTGTGCCTAGGGGCTGCAGGGACATACCAGTCACTTCCAGGAGCTGCACCGAGCCAACGAGTCTTTCTCTCTTCCCCCCCCCCCACCCCCAAGCCCCTCCGAAGCAGACTGAGCCAGTGCTTGCAGCTCTAGCCCCACGGGGGGTGAAGGGGTGGTGGAGGGTGTTGCTGAGGCTCGGGGCTTGTGGCACAGAGATTTGCTGTAGGCCGGATGAAATTAGGCAGTGGGCTCAATCCGGCCCACAGGTTCCCCACCCCTGCTCTAAGGAGTAATGACCTAGAGTCCCATTCCATGATGTTGGAGGATAAGCTTGTGTCCAGCAGTAAGGCTGGTGAGGGAAGCATCAACTTGATCGCATACTGGGGAGATAAACCATTCAGGACACAATCATGTTACCATGTTTATAAAAGTATTTGGGGGGAGACAAAGTACTATTGAAATAGCAGTGCGGATCTTGGCAAATCAGTAGATGTGACTGAGCTACCTTTTAATATTTGTATGAAGATGTTGTGTGGAAGATAGTTAATGGAGGGTGTATAGGCGATCAACCTGTTTATGTTGAATTTTACCCTTCATGTATGCTGGAGGTTACATTACTTTTATTTGAAACTTGATCTCAGTACCAGCCCCATGCAATTCTGTTGCACTGGAGACCAATTCAGTCTACATATTGATGTCTACTTGTGTGAGATTTTTTTGTTTGAAAGGGTAGGTGAATTTGAATTGTAATTAGCGATAGTCCCATGACATGTAGGGATACTAGCCTAATGGGTTAAAAGGTTGTTCGTTTCATGCAGCAATTCACAATAGCAACAAAATACATAGCAGCAAAGCTTGCATGAGAAAACCGCCATTATTATTATTTTTAATGGATTTCATCTTAAGTGTATATTTTTGTCTTCTGTCTTAGGAAATTGAAGTAGGGGGTGGTAGAAAAGCAATCATAATCTTTGTACCAGTTCCTCAGCTGAAATCTTTCCAGAAGATCCAGGTCCGACTAGTTCGTGAGCTGGAGAAAAAATTCAGCGGCAAGCATGTGGTGTTCATTGCTCAGGTAAATAGTTGATTATTTTGTGGTTTATCACTCTGTATGTGGCATATTGATGCTCTGAACCTGTTGGGGCTGGGGAGGTAAACGAATCAAATGTGTGTTGTTGTTTTTTCTAGCTGTAGATCAAATACCTTTCCTAGACACTGTCAGTCTGTGGCTGCACATAAGTCCCAACAGCTTGCATAAGTTTACTTTAAGCAGTAGAGAAAAACTGTATAGGATGGTTGAACAATACTCTGAAAAGGAGAAATAACATCTAGCTGGAGTAGAGTCGTAGAAGTAATGAAACTTAAGCAGGAAAAATGTAAGCATGGTATTTTTGCAGACTCTACATGAAAGTAGAATAAAAGTAAGCTTTAATACAAGTGGCAGGGAGAGGGGGAGTTTTATTTGCTGTCTTTAAAGTGAAAAGGAAGAACCTAAATCTTTCTCTAGCTGGAATACAATAATTTCAGATGGGGCAATGCTAGTGAGAGCTGACTTCCTTTAATCTTAAACACCCACCCCCAAATTTAAGCCAAGAAAAGCTTTTTGAGATGGGACTAGATGTATGGGAAGCTAGCTTTAGGAAGAGAGCAAGCTCCTGTAGTTCTTATTACCATGAGGATAACTTTAAATGGATGCATGTGGTTTTCTTAATAGTTATGAAGGCTACCCTTCATCTGTGAAGGGAAGAAGAAATCCATTTTTTGTATTGTGCTTTAAAAGGATCAAAATACCTGAATTGAATTTGTGTGACTGGGTATATTCTGCACAATAAAATGCCTCTGCTAATCCTCCACTTTAAACTTTAGGCTTTCATGCTCATAAGACAAAGCTGTGTGTGAGCTATCGCATAACACAATAACAAATGTATAACACTGTTAATTATTGAAATCTTTAATGGTATAAAAAGGGTGACATGTTTTAAAGGAATATAACAAATCATACCACTGTTTGTGGAGTACTTTAGAACATTTGTCTTCAGTGGTAGTGGCTTGGCGATAGCAAGCATGAGAGTTCTGGATACTGCCAAGGTTCAGAGGGCTTGTCTTCACTATGGGGGTAAGTCAACCTAAGTTATGTTACTCCAGTGACGTGAACATGCTACTCCAGCGACGTAGCTTAGGTCGACTTACCCCATTGTCTTCACTGCCTTGCATCGATGGGAGACACTCTCCGGTCAACTTCCCTTACTCTTCTTGGAGAGCTGGAGTACTGGGCTCGACCAGAGAGTGCTCTGCTGTCGATTTAGCGGGTCTTCTTTCACTAGACCCACTAAATCAATCCCTGCTGAATTGATTACAGCAGCAGTGATCTCCCCATAGTGAAGATCAGCCCTAGAACTCCTACCTTCCTAGTTAAACAATGAAAATTCTCACAACATAAGATAAGGCTCCTTATGATGAGTTGCACTGGCTTAACTAAAGGGATATTTTTATGCTTTTTTTTTTTTTTTTTTTTTAACTGGTGTAGACTTCTGTGTGGACAGTCTAACTTAAGAATCCATTTAAGGTAAATGAAAATCCATTATAACTATTAGTTAAACCAAAGTAACATACGTGTCCACATGGACAGTCTGCACAAGTTTAACAAAAGCGGTGTAAATATCCCTTTAGTCAAACTTCTACAACTTCCTCATATAGACATAGAATAGGTGTCCAAAGATCTGACACCAGGAGCAGATGAATAACAATCTCCAGAATAATCTAGTGGGAAATCACAATGTGCAAAACTCTCTGCAGTGTTTTTTAGCAACTATTTCTAGAAAAGGTTCTCTCTCCCTTCCCTCTCCATCCACCACGCCCCCCCTCCCCCATGTGAGTGAACAGATTATCTTGGCTACTAGCTTTGTTAAATACAAACTATTCTCCCCAAACCTCTCCTTCTTCCCACTGAACATACTGGGCATGAGAATTTAAGTTTGTAGTGCATTGCTGAAACCTCAGAAACTGACTTTGATAAAGCTCAACTTCTATAATTGGAATGTGCTTTTGGGTATTTCTTGAGCATTCCTTGATGCTGTGTGGAAACAGTTGTGGGATTTCTGCAAGAGAATGGTAACACTTGAAAGAAAGTCATATTTATGACTTCAAATCTGAACATCTCTGATTTTGAGGATCTTGACTAAATGTTTCATGAGGCTTGGTATCCCTTTCCTTCACAGAGAAGGATTTTGCCCAAACCAACAAGGAAAAGCCGTACAAAAAACAAACAAAAGCGTCCCAGGAGGTAAGTAAATCTTACGCTGCTGAAATGTGTGCCATTTCTCTTTTATATGACTTGCATGACTGCCATTTTGCTCATATGTAAGGGATCTGAGAAAGATCACAAAACAAATACGCTGGGACATTGGATCTGCAAAGATTCTTCCTTTTGGCATGTAAGGTTAAGGTATGAATAGTGCCCTTTATCATCCCATATTTCTATGTTCTACCACATTGGCTTAGTTGTCAATTCTGAGATTTTTGGTGTATTTCTTGATTTGCCTGGTTTCTGGCCTTACGTGGAAACTGACAGTGCATTCCGAATATGTTGTACACATTTCCAAATCTTTCCATCTACATCCAGCACTCTTCTTTTTCTGGTAGTTGCTAGCAAAATATTTGCCAAAAGCAAATTACAAATAACTAACTTCTGTTTTTTGGTCTGCCCAGCCACGGTTTTAAGATTGCCTCATTGTGGGCATCTTGGAAAACAGTGTATGTAAACTGAGTAATTTAAGTGGGTTGGATTGGGTTCCCCACCCAATAACTTGTTCATCTGTTGTAATGCTAGCCTTGGAACAGATGAACATCCAGGGAATGGACACTAACTCTTCATCTGTACTGCAGAGAATTCAGTCCAGGAATTACATGCTAGCTAAGTTCCCTCTAATCTGTGCAGCAGGCTATCAAGGGCCATGCAAGTGGGAAGAGGCGCCTTTGCCCCGGGCTGCTGCCATGAGAGAGGGCTTGGGGGAGTGCCCTCCCCTGGGGCAGCCTGCTCCCCAAACCTCTCATCCCTGGCCCCACCCCAGAGCCCGTACCCCCAGCTGGAGCCCTCACCCCCACCCGGAACCCAAACCCTCTGTCCCAGTCCTGAGCCCCCTCCAGAGCCCTCACTCCCCATACCCCAGCCCTGAGCCCCCTCCCACACTCTGAACCCTTTGGCCTCACCTCCATATTGGTGCACATAATCATTCATTCTGCACATGGATGTTAAAAATTAGAGAACACTGCGTGCTAGCGATAATTAGGCAAGGTAAAATTTGAATGGTGATCACAGTGTGCGTGACGAGGGATGTAGATACATCATACCCTTATGTTTTGCCCCAAGAGATTTGATTGTTGTTTGTGCAATTTTTGGATATATTCACTTTTGTAGGTATGTTGTTGTTGCTACCTGAGTGCGTGGGGAAGGAGGCTGGGCTTGCATGGGAAGCTGTGATCCAGGAGGGAAACTTTTTTTTTTAATTCTGACTTGGGGTAGAGAAAGAAAGTCATCACTCAAAAATAGTGTCATTGGCACTCTGTTCAAATCTAACAGTTTGCTTCTGTTAAACATTTTCTCTAGCTAGTTGGTCTGACTGAAATTGTGGACTGTCTACATTCACTGAGTAATTTGCACTTGGTGTTGGTTTCATTCTGGGATACAATCAGTTTCACTTCAATTTTAATCTCAAGGATAATATTTTATACACTGATTTTGGAACATATGTAAATAGGTATTCAAAGAACTTCATAGGGCACTTAAAAGGAATTTGTGGTCTAAGATGTAGAAAACTCTCAGACACTGCACCAATAGGGCTGTATAGAGGGGAAACTTGCATTATAGTTCCCTTGAAACTGCAGACGCTGTTCTACAGAACCTGCTAGATATCTGTCTGTGGTCCATTACAGAATCCTCTCGCACACTGCAAGAAGTGGGGCATTGGAGGGGAAAAACCCAATATTTTTGCTAAAATGACCGCTTCACACATTCTAACTTAATGCAGTAAATACACTCTTAAAAGTAGTATCCCTTAAATTCTTCATTTGAGGAAGTATTGGTCACACTTACAGGTGGCACTGTATATAAACTTGTATAAATACAACTTGCTTACACTGAATAGTGAAGCATCGATAAAAATAGTGCAGTCTCAAATATCACTTTCACTACAAACTGCTGAGTTATATTTTGTACTGCCATGTCCCTGGCTCCTGGAATAGCTTCTGAGATGAATTGTGGCATGGTCACAACTAACTTGTTGATATGGTGTAGTACGGAATTCATGTTAACAGTTTATTTACTAGCCCATACATTCCTTTATCCCAGGAGTTGTGGTATAATCTCTTTGGTAGATTATAGGGGAAGTATATTTTATAGTTGTCAGACTAAACTTGCCAACCCCTTGAAGGTTTAAATCGGGAGTTCTCAAACTTGGGGTCGGAACCCCTCAGGGGCTTGCGAGGTTATTACATGGGGGGGGGGGGGAGGGTGAGGGTGTCACAAGCTGTCAGCCTCCACCCCAACCCTGCTCTGCATCCAGCATTTATAATGGTGTTCAATATTAAAGTGTTTTTAATTTATAAGGGGGGATTGCACTCGGGGGCTTGCTGTGTGAAAAGGGTCACCAGTGCAAAAGTTTGAGAATCACTGGTTTAATTCATTTAAAATACTGCATTTCAGCCGTACACTTACTGCAGTGCATGATGCCATTCTCGAAGATCTGGTCTTCCCTAGTGAAATTGTGGGCAAGAGAATCCGCGTGAAACTAGACGGCAGCAGACTCATAAAGGTCCATTTGGACAAAGCACAACAGAATAATGTTGAACACAAGGTAAGGAACGAACTTTATACTCTTCTCTGTAACACAAGGGTTGTGATGAGTCATAGCTGAGTGTAAAACTCAAAACTGCTGCAGTGGCAAGGGTGTGAGAACTATACCCTGATTTTTAATTACATTTTGGACTAAGGAGACGCTAATAGAAGGTTTAAAATCAAACTTTAGTTTGACTGCACTTGACTGCTTTACACTCTGCTTTTTGGTTAGCTGATTTGTGGTGACCTTTTTCCTACTTGCTCCCTCTTAGTATGAGTGATAGGAGATGGGCTTTTTATTTAGAATAAAACACTTGATCTTCAAAGCCAAGGCATATCATGGGGTGGGGAGGCAACATATCTGTGTGGCTCATTTTCAGCTGCCTTGTGGATTGAACAGCTCTGAAAGTCTGAGTCTGTTCTTCTGGCAAATCTATATGATTGATTAATGGGTTGAGTCTTAATGTTCTGTAGAACATTATCATCTCCCACATAAAGAATTCTGGGAAGTAATCTCTGTATGGAAGAATTTTCCTCATACCACCTTATCTTAAACCAAACTTTGCACCCTCGATAATCTGTATGTTATTCCCTGATAATCAGAAACTTCTATGCTCAAACTCTGTTCACTAATTTTTTTTTTTTAACATCTTAATAAAATTTCACTTAGTCTAATTTTTCAGGAAATGTGGCTGGTACATAACTTAAAGAAAATGTGTTTAAAATGAGTGGGAAGCCTATCCTTTCCTGTTGATATAGGATTTCTTAGCAGTAACTTAAACTATCCAAATCAAACTTGTAATAACATCAATTTTGAATGCTAGACTAAATTAATTCCTGAATGCATTTGTCATCTTCACCAATATGGTCATCCATTGAGGTTACTTGTGGCTCTGTCCAAGTGGTATATGGGAGCATAGCCCTAAGTGCAGTGATATACAATCCCCTTCCACAGTGTTGAAGAGCAAGCCTGTCTCTGGTTCTAGAGCTGATGAGGACAGCATCCTAAATATTTTTATAACTTCTCCGTCTCTAGACAATTACTGAGGAGAAACTATGCAGGTTGCAACTTGAAACATACTATAGTATGTAAAAGCATTATCTACTATTTGAACTGTACAGCAGAACATGCAGCTTTTATAAAACCTATTGAAAGTAAACTAATGCTGTTAAACTTGACTTTCTTTCCAGGTGGAAACATTTTCTGGTGTCTACAAGAAGCTCACTGGCAAAGATGTTATTTTTGAGTTCCCAGAATTCCAGCTGTAAAGTAAAAGAATGACTGAATAAACAGTTTAATTGTTCATATTTTAAGCAATTTCATTAAACTAAACACTTTTATAAAAGCACACTACAGAAGGAGGAAGTAGCTGACGTAGGTGACTGGTAATAGCTTGGCTATGGAACTTTCTAGTTTAACTGAGTTGCATCTATTAAAGTAGGTAAGAACTCATGTCACAAGTACCTAATGGTAACTAGGTAAGAGACTTCAGTTTCTAGGGGACATGTCCATATCCTAAATCACACAGAAAGCCGTGGTAGGGAAGTAAACTAAACAGGCCTAAATAATAATCCCTTTTCTGAGGATGAATTGGTCTGGCAAGGTTGTGCACGAAACCTTTAAACTCATGAGTTTTGCATTTATTTAAGAAACTCAGAACGGAAACCTACAATTCCTGAGGTTGGTGGGAACATTAACCTACATAATAAATACTTGACTTTAGATATGACAACCTTGTATGGGGCGGAGGCAGACAAAACTCCACTTGCTTATGGAACAATTCTTAAACACCTATTTCAAAGGTCACAGGGATGAAATTTAAGCAGTGTTCTTCCCTGCAGATTAAGCTGTCTTGCTTTGCTGTAAATTGCAAAACTACTACTAATGGGAGAACATCGAACTACAATGCAGGTTTTGTCAGTCCACAGGTTCTAGATCTACTCTTGCAAGTCTGTAGGACATCAAAATAGATAAATATGGGTTTCTAGTTGCTTCACAGCTGGAGGGTTGTGCTAGACCCTGGGAGGTTGGTCAGTGGGATTTGTTTGAAGTGGTGTGGGGAAGCCTACATTGTTTACCTCAACAGCTTGAGACATTGCTAATACTTCTGAAAGACAGATGGGCCACCTCTGAAATGGGTGACTTTTAAAAGTCTACAAGCAAGTCTAAGGCATAGGGTGACACTCCCAGTATGTAAACAATAACTGTCTTCCTGTGGGGTGGGGACTGACAGTTGAAGTCACTGGGAATCTGAGTTCCTAGCTAAGCAATACTTCACTAAATATTAGGGCTGTCAGTCACGATTAATTTTTTTAATCGCTTAATTGTGTGATTATACAATAATAGAATACCATTTATTTAAGTATTGATGTTTTCTACATTTTAAAATACATTGGTTTCAGTTACAACACCAAATAGAGTGTACAGTGCTTAGTTTATATTTATTTACAAATATTTGCACTGTAAAAAAGAGAATATTTTTCAGTTGCAAGTACTGTAGTGCAATCTCTTTATTATGAAAGTTGAATTTACAGATGTAGAAGTGTGTGTGTGGTTTTTTACACCATGTAAAACTGTAGAGCCTACAAGTCCACTCAGTCCTACTTCTTGTTCTGCCAATTGCTCAGACAAACAAGTTTGTTTACATTTGCAGGAGATAATACTGCCCGCGTCTTTACAATGTCACCTGAAAGTGAGAACAGGCATTGGTTCACATGGGACTGTTGTAGTCAGCGTCACAAGATATTTACGTGCCAAATACCCTAAAGATTCATATGTCCCTTCATGCTTCAACCACCATTCCAGAGGACATGCATCCATGCTGATGATGGGTTCTGCTCGATAATGATCCAAAGCAGTGTGGACCAACGCATGTTCATTTTCATCATCTTGAGTCAGATGCCACCAACAGAAGGTTGATTTTCTTTTTTGGTGGTTAGGGTTCTGTAGTTTCCGCATCAGATTGTTGCTCTTTTAAGACTCCTGAAAGCATGCTCCACCTAGTCCCTCTCTGATTTTGGAAGGCACTTCTGAAACCTTGGGTCGAGTGCCGTAGCTATCTTTAGAAATCTCACATTGGTACCTACTCTGCGTTTGGTCAAATCTGCAGTGAAAGTGTTTTTAAAACTAACAGCGTGCTGGGTCATCATCCAAGACTGCTATAACATGAAATACATGGCAGAATGTGGGTAAAACAGCAGGAGACATACAGTTCTCCCCCAAGGAGTTCAGTCACACATTTAATTAACTTACTATTTTTTAACGAGTGTCATGAGCATGGCCTCTGGAGTGGTGGCTGAAGCATGAAGGGTTATATGAATGTTTAGCATATCTGGCATGTAAATACCTTGCAATGCCGACTACAAAAGTGCAAATGCCTGTTCTCACTTTCAGGTGATGTAAATAATAAGCAGGCGCATTATCTCCAGTAAATGTAACCAAACTTGTTCGTCTTCATGAATGGCTGAACAAGAAGTAGAACTGAGTGGACTTAAAGGCTCTAAAGTTTTACATTGTTTTGTTTTTTGAGTGCAGTTTTGCAACAAAAAACCCCTACATTTGTAAGTTGCACTTTCACAATACAGAGATTGCACTTTCACAATACAGAGATTGCACTGCAGTACTTGCATGAGGTGAATTGAAAAATACTAATTTTGTTTTTAGAATGCAAATATTAATAATATAGTGAGCACTGTACGCTTTGTATTCTGTTGTAAGTGAAATCAATATATTTGAAAATGTAGAAAGACATCCAAAATATTTAATAAATTTCACTTGGTATTCTATTGCTTAACAATGCAATTAATCAGTTTTAATCAATTATTTTTTTTCAGTTAATCACGTGAGTTAAGTGTAGTTAATCGACAGCCTTACTAAATATCCATGCTACTTTAAACAGTTGACTGTCCTCTCCACTGAATGTGGAGTAAGGCATCACATTTGCCCAGAGCAATATCTGATTTCTACTTTTGCAAGTGTCCTTCCTGTTGTTGCAATCGGTATTCAATTAGAAAGAAGAATTAACATTTACCTCCCTGTCTTCTAATCTATCTTAAGAGCTTTGGTGTTTAAAAAAACAGGGCCCATGGGGAAAGCTTACTAGCACACATCTTTTCCTAGCTATTGAGTGGCTCCAAGTGGATCCTTTCCTTGGCCATTCTACAGTTTGATTTTACTACCACCTTTTTTTTCCCCTTGCTCCCATTTTCCACTGTCTTAGCAATCTGTTCCTTTCCTGAAGCTGTGCAGGAGAAGGACTTTGTTGCTTGCAGCTTGGGTTCACCCAGCATGCCCTCTCTTAGTAGGATAGAAGCAGCCTTGTATTCTATTAAGAGGCACCAGCTGCTCACTGTTATCAATACTGCTGAAGGAATGGAACAATTCTGCAGCAGCAAGGGAACTCCTCAGCATTTTTGTGGGTATTAGTATTTTTTTTCCCTTTCATCATCATCCCCCCCAACCCCTGGTGCCTGGAGTGTATAGGGCACTATCTCTCCTTCAGTGGAGAGGGCCAAACTCTACTTCTAATTGTGGTGGTAGTTTATGGGGTATAAATTTGACTATATGCTACCATCTAAGCACATGATGCTCACTGATTATCTGAGGGAAATGTACAGGAATCAAGGGTGGAATTGGCTTGAATAAGTGCCAGTTAATACAGTGTCAATTGAGGAAAATATACCCACCATCACTACTTCCCTCTTTCATGTCTGTCTCCTGTTCTTCCCTGTAGTAACTTAAAATTCTTATCTCCTTGGTTTTAATCCAATCCCTTTTTCATTTCATTCACTAAGACGATTAGTGATGTCTAATGAAGTGTTTTGGATTTCAAATTTTAAGCTCCAATTAAGTTAATAGAAGACAGGAGCCCTAACATTGTCTGAAGCTGCCTGTAGACTCACAACAGCATCACTGCTTTAGTTCATATTTGGAAGGCTTTTAGCAGCCTAGAAACTTCAGAATGTAGCATCCATTATTAATAAAAACAAATGTCCCAAAGGCCACAAATACAAGCAGGTTGAATTTGGTTTCTGAGCCATCTGTTGGACAGTCTTGCTACAAGGATCAAGAGTAGCACCTCTCTCCTTAAAACCTCTTTAGAGCAGTGGTTTGCAACCTTTTTTTTTTTTTTTTTTTTGTGGGCAGGCCCCCAAATGGAGGTGTGGACCCCTTTGGAAATCTTAGACATAGCTTGCCCACTGTGATAGAGTGTGGGCAGACACTTGCCTGACAATTGAGGTTTATATTTGGGAAGGCAGCGTGTTCACAGGCAGGCTAGTAATGGGGTTCTCCTCCCCTGTGATCAAAATTGCTGGTTTTGAGTCAGTAACCCTTTGCAATCTCATCAGCTGGTAGCTTGCCTACTCGTTAAGGTGGAGTGGGGTGTGTGTGTGTGTGTGTGTGTGTGGAGACCTTGTCTCTTACAGAAAACTTGTGACAGAGCAACATGTTCAAAGATTAGTACATCTACGTATTGCAGTTCAGATGTGCAGGCCTCACTCTCAGCATTCTAGTTGCCCACTAGTACTGTAATGTCTGAGCATCTCACAATTTATAAACTCATTATTCCCACCCTGTTTCCCTGTGAGATAGGGAAGTGCTATTATCCTTTGTGCTGTAAGTGACTTGCCCAAGGATACATGGGAGACCTTGCTCTTACTAAATCCTATGCTAGTGCCCTAACTACATCCTCTTCATTTTAGAAAGCTTGCAGAACCTTGGAGCTGAATTAGAATTTTATAAATGGTTTACAAATAATTTATATTAGGTTTAAAAACTGGCACAATCCCACTCTAATGAAATCCCAGTAGACTAGATTGTCCTTAGCTGTAACATGGCTGAGCAGGTAAGGACTCTGCCCCCTTCCTGGCCACACTGCCTCAATTGCACCTTTGGCCACAAGTTGGGTAAACAGGATCCATGGAAGTGGTTCTCATGCTGAGGAAGTGGGTAGAGCTGTAGCTTTGGCATGTCTCCCCTTGTCCCTCTTGCACTGATTACTAGAATTGGACAGATGGGACAGAGGAATAAGTAGCACCCTGAAAAGTGCTGCAGTAACTTACATTACACTGTCCCAGAGTAAGAGGGGAGCAGGGGAAGAATTGACACTCAACGTCTCCTGGTAAGCTGTTCCCTACACAAAGTTGAGCCTAACTGCTTCCTCTAGCCATTGTTTGGGTTTGTGGACTCTCTTGTGACCTAGAAGAGGAAAGTTTCTTACTGGAAGATTTCCTTCCTCACAACACGCAAATGCATAGATCCACACCACCCCATTAATTACTGCAGTCAAGTTTCTCTCTTTTATGGGCTTTGCAACAAGTTGCTATAGTCACAGTTAAATGATAAATTTACTGTTTAGCCAGCAAGCGCTCTCAACTGTGGACAGTATTGCACTGGCAAGCTCTTCAGGAGGAAGCATGTCCCTCTGTGTCTCTGACTCAGATTTGATTTGTCTCCAGAGCAGCAAGGGAGAGACTGTGGGTATGTCTGCACAGCAGTTGTGCAGTTGCTTCCCATCATGGGTAGACAGACACATGTTAGCTCTGCTTGAGCTAGTGCGCTAAAAATAGCAATGTGCTGGTGGCGGTTTGGACTAGCCATCTCAATATGCACTTGGGGTCACATGGGATCGTACCTGGGTGACTGGTCTGAGCTGCCGCTGTGGCCACACTGCTATTTTTAGTGAGATGTGCTTGAGCTATCAATCGTGTCTGTATAATCATGCTGGGAATTTGCTGTGCTGACATACCGTGAGGGCAAGATTTATAAAGGTATTGAGGTGCCTAAAATTGAAGATAGGTGGATATTCAATCTGCAGCTGTAGGCACCTCAATACCTTTATAAATCTGGCCTTAAAATTCAGTGGTTGTTACATTAACCTTTTCCTTCTGATATTTTCCATGTTTATAGATCTGTGTTGGTAGCAATGGTGGGAATACTAATGTAGATCAGCTTTGATTGTTTCCCATCATAAAATGGGGATGATAATACTTATCTCACAGGTGTATTAATGCTTATGAAATGTTCTAAGATCCTCCGAGGGTAGGGTCCCAGATTTATCCCCAGATTTTTCTTGGCTCTGAATAGCCCTCTGTCTCAGTGGTTCTCAAACTTTTCTACTGGTGACCCCTTTCACATAGAACACCTCTGAGTGTGACTCCCTCTTATACATTAAAAACACTTTTTATATATTTAACACCATTATAAATGCTGGAGGCAAAGCGGGGTTTCAGGTGGAGGCTGACAGCTCGTGACCCCCAGTTTGAGAACCCCTGCTCTACCTGCTATTGTCTATTTCCTGTATTGCCATTCTTGTCTATTACAGTGCTTTCCTATCTGCTTCATGCAGGGCCAAAGTGTGTTTAGATACTGGCCCAAATGAAGAGTAGCATAGATTTGCACTGCCACAGGGTGAGCACAAGATGGTACATTCCTTTTCTGAATGGCCCAAAGGGCAGGGGTTCTGCACTGGCTGCACCACGAGTGAGCTGCTGCACAGGAGGGCAGGATCACAGAGCTGCTGCCTCCCCTCCCTGCCCCTTTGTGCGGTGCTGAGTGCCCACAGAAGAATAGAGGGAACAGTTGCTACTCTCTGAAGTACTGGAATTGTATTTGTGACGCTCTCACCAGGGGCATCGTGGTTAAAACTGTTTGATTTATTATTTTAAATAGTTGAAAGTGGTTGATGGGTTTTGTTCCCTAGGCAGAACTTTCTCCATAGGGTGTGATCCTGCACTCCATTGACTTCAGTGGGAGTCGTTTCAACTGGGTTAAGATCACCCTCAGTCTTTTCTATTTATTTATTTATTTTAAGAAGTGGGTTTAGGGGCCAATCCTTTATTCCATGTGCAGGGTGAACTCCCGGTGATTTTTGGGAAAAGCACCTTCCAGCTTTCAAGTGGTTTTGTTTGATTATTTTTTCTTCTTCTCGTTTCCTGCTAGGAAATCTGCCCTTACCTCTCCGTTAGAGAAACCATTTCTTTCTCCTTAAATGAACCAAAGTCATTAATGGTTTCTCTTTCTTTTTTCCCCCTTTTCTTGGGAAAAAAGCACTCAGGAATGCATTCTCATTACAGTGCCTGTTCTTCCCCTTAGCACTCTTTGATTTAAAAAATTTTTTTTTTTGCTTTTTATTCAACCTTTTTATATTCTTATTTACTTGTAAATCCCTTAATGTTTAATATCTCCTTTGCTGCTAACTTTCTTCAAAGATTTTTGATTCTCTTTATACTTCCCTTCTTGTCTCTCAAAGTTGTCTTTATGTAGAGAGATTTAAATATGTATGTAAATATATGTTGCATTGCTTCTTCAAACACGATCTTCAAAGACTTGAACTGAATTCATTTTGCTGCATTCTCTATGTCAAACAGTTTCCTTAGCATTCTATTGGGAGCATTGCTATTTGGACCCAATTCTGTGTAATGCTAATTGCCCCTTTATTGTCATTGAAGTCAGTGGCACTTCTTACGTAAGTAAAGGTAAATAGGATTAGACCCTTAATTTGACATTGTGGCCTTTCTACATTTACATTTGTATGTCCCCTCTTTTTGAGCTTTTGCACTGACATAATTTTACCATCATCTAGTCAATTATTGAATAATAATAAAAAAAAGTGGGTTGTTTGCCAGGTTCCAGCCTAATGTGGAAATTAAATAGCCAAGAGATTAAACCCCAAGGATCTACATTTATAATGGAAAAAGCTGTTCAGACTTTTAACTCTAGCTGTGCAGTTGATTTTTCTGTAAGAAACTTTACATTGCAAGTTACCAACAAATGTACGAGCCCTTTGTTAGAGACTAGTTAATTGTTCGTATAATGTGGGCCACAGTTGTTGGTTGTGGTGACAAAAAGGGGGGAGTAGGTTTTTTTAATGAATCTGCCTTTGCACATCCAAATGGCTCCCTAAGGGCTTTGTTAGTGATACTGACTGTACAAAAATGCACATGATCCTGAGCTGTGCAAAGCATGAGCTTGACAAAGCTTGTGCAGGTGTAGTGGGAAGGGAGACAAAGGTGTCTAAGTCACCTTTTATGTCCTCCTTGATCATCTGTCCAACAATGGCCAAGATCAGTCAGAATGCAATGGACTTAGCTCTGATCGTCCCTGATGTGCCGCCTGTGCGGAGGGTAGGAGAGCCAGCGACAATGACTTCAGAACACCTGAGGATTCCCATTGGCAAGGTGACTTTTTGGGTGTTCCTTTAGGACCATGGGGGGAAAATCTGATGCTTAAAGTATGTATGAATTACTTCTCTCGGCACTGAAGTGCCATTATATACCGAAGGGTTAAAGTGTGACAACTGTTTAAGAGTGAACAGCAACAACATAATAGACCAATTCAGGAGTTACACTGCAGAATTTCTGAATGTTCTACTCCCTCAACAGGCATGGAACTTCCCTTTGTCAATGGGTAGTTCCATATGGGTAAAGAAAACAGAAAGGCTTGGAAGAGACCAGCCATGTGGAGAATTGAGTATTTACATTATTGTGCAGTGTGTGGAGCTTTTGCTCTTTAAACAGTGGCATGCTTTACTCCAGAAGTGAAAAATACTGTAGCCAGTTGCAAAAATAGGGGAAATTGGGGTAGGCAAAGAATGTATTAATTACATACATTGGAATTTTAGTAGGACCCTTGACTCACCATCTTTTGAATATCAGCTGCTGAAATTAAAGCAATGCAGGAAAAGTTGTGCTCTGGTGCAAATGTGTATGTGGTTAGTTGGATCTAAATGGTTACAAAGGGGTTCTCTGTTAGTGAGGGGGAGGGGACAGTGAGAATGCATTCCCAAAAAAGTACATTCCCAAAATAAGCAGCTTACATCATAGACCTCTTCAGTTTTCCCACACTTCTTTTCTAATTATTGTGCTGCAGGACAGCTGATCTATTTCAAACAGGAAGTTGTTTACAGATAACACTTGCAACTGTTCTGTCTGATTTGTTGAACTGTCCAAAAGCAAAAGACAACATCTTTTCAAATTAAAAACTGTCAGATTTCTGTAAACAGCAGCATGAGGGTCATCTGTGCAATTTCCCTGCAGGCAGAGTGTGCTCTGCAGTCCCCATTTTCTCAGCAATCATAAGGTAGGAGAGACTTTTGTGGTTTTACTGATTAGAAGCATGTAAGGAGGAAAAAGTCTGGATGTAAGATAGATACTGGACATGTGAGTGGCAACATTCAAAGTATGTCTGACAACTGGTGTGGGTTAGGTGCAGGATAAGAAACAAAGTTTGATGTACTGTATTCTGAGAGAGAATGTGGACCTTACTGCTTGCAAAAGCCTGATTTAGCTAAAAAAAATCGCTGTTTAACTTGGGGTTTGTAAGAGTGTCAAAGATACTTCTGAGCAAGAGAAAGTGAATTAAAATAAGATTTTTTTTTTAATTTTTGTTTTGTTTTTAACAACTGAAATTGAAATGTATTAACTTTTCATAGCCACTGGTTCTGATTTTAGTAATTTTAGCATAGCATGTTTGTCTGGTTAGAACACACATGATTTAATTGCCAGAGTGGCAGGAGAGAACTGGCTGTGATTCTTCATAACATAATATAGCCATGTAAGACTAGAAATCCTAAACACATTTATCAGTCTCTCTGTCTGTTCTGGGGCACCAGGATGTCTTCATCTATTACAAAAGATGAGTTTATAATATAGCCCCCAAAGGAAAGGATAGAAGACATGTGGCAGTGGTGTCATACTGAAGTAGACTGTAGAGGATCCAATAATGACAGAATACACCAATGGCTAGTAAAGGGGTAACTCAGTAGAGATTGAGTCAAGGATAATTAGGACTGGGATTAGTGGTATATTGGATAAAGGGAAACTTTATTAAAATGAAAGGTTTATATATATGCAGCTTATAGATGTGGATATTGGCTGTGAGGTTTGGGAGGGGAAACGTTTCTTATAAAACTCAGTATCTAATTAGAGAAGTGAAATGCACCACTTTATTTTTCACTTCTCATACAAAGAAATAAAAGAAACTCCTGAGATTAAATGATTACTTGCATCTGAAGAAGTGAGGTTCTTACCCACGAAAGCTTATGCTCCCAATACTTCTGTTAGTCTCAAAGGTGCCACAGGACCCTCTGTTGCTTTTTACAAATTACTAGTCACTAGTTACTCTGAAAATGTAACTGAAAGATAATAGCAATTTTTCCATTCTCAGCAGCTGGTTTTTGGAGTATTTTGGTGTTAGATATTTCATATTTACGAGCATGCTCATTTAAAGCAGTAAAGATATTGGAGGATGTAAACCAACCATTGATTTAAAGACAAGATCATTGATGTCATTTTTATTAATCAAATGCCCAATCTTTCTATGATATCACTTATTAAAAATGTCTGTAAAATTTTGATCAAGATGCCTAAATGTATATTCTTAAAAAGGTATTGCATTTTAATTTTAATGCTTTGAAATCCAACTGATTTTGATTAGAACTGAAACAGATACCAGGCAAAAAGATGATATTGTGGCTCTGATCCTGTAGTTGATTCTGTGAATATTTTCTTCCATAATCTTTTCATTAATAGTAACCTGAAGGATTACTTGTAAGCTTCTGGGGCAGAGACTGACTTTTACTGTGTTTATTCAGTGTGTGACATAATGCAGTGCCGATGTTGGTTAGGGTCTCTAGACACTGCTGTAATACAAATAAAAGATTAAAAAAAATGTTTCTGATAAGAAGTGGGTGGCTTTTGTTTGTGGGTTTTTTACGTTGACTATGTCCCTTTAAGAATGTTTGATTGTCTTTAGAAAATTCACCCTAGATGTGAACATCTGCCAACATAGAGTCACCTAAAAATAGCGTGTTCTGTATCACTAACACTTTTAATAGGAGTATGCAAGTCATAATCCAAATTCATAGCCAAACCTGTGACTTTGCCTGATGACCAATACAAAACTGCATTGTGGAAGCAGCAGAGTCCTATCACATAACTTGTAGTGGGGCTACCATGTTGAAATCTTTCTGAGTGAATTCATGTAGCTTTAAAAACTTCATTTTTACTCTACATAGGGATTGCTCAAAAGTTTTCAGTTTAAACTTTTTTTGGACGGGGTTTTGACACAACTTTTTTTGTAAAGTGTCTTTTCTCTGGAAAATTTCGTTAGTTTTCTTTTTAACCAAAATATTTAAGCCAAAACTTAAAAGTATTTTGGCTAAAAATGGAAGTTGTAGTTTGCTGCAAATCCCCATTCTTCTCTATGGTCTGGGATCCCTAGCTGCACTACATCTCCTATACTACATCACCCTTTTGCAGAGGTAAACCTGTGCATTATGGGAGATGTAGTCCAGCTGGTGACCTTGGCCCATAGAAGAGAATGGGGACACGAGGAGCATACTACAACTCTCCAGAGGCATTACATCTCTTGATTTTGCCCCAAAACTTTCAGTTTTGCCAAAAACTCAACACTTCATAAGGAAATCGTCCATAAAAATATATTTTTTTCCATTTTTTGGTCAAATTTCTGGGGGGAAAAATACTCTGTTCTACTCTCCCACCCACCCTTTACCAGCCCCCAAATAACCCAGAAAATTAGCCCAACTCTAGTCATCAGCCACCTGCAAACTAGCCAGCCTCTGAAATGTTAGCAGTTGAAAACTTCATCTGTGTTTGGAAAACCATGTTTGCTCATAGGCAGTGTCAAATCCCAATGCTTATCATGGATTCACTCCTATCGAACTAAGGTACTTCTGTGGCCTCCAGATCCTATAGTGATGAGCACCTCACCATCTTTAATGTGATCTTCACAATCACCTTGTGAGCAGGGGCGGCTCTAGCTTTTTTGCCGCCCCAAGCACGGCAGGCAGGCTGCCTTCGGCGGCCTGCCTGCGGGAAGTCCCTGGTCCCGTGGATTTGGTGACTTGCCTGCAGGAGGTCTGCCGGTCCCGCAGCTTCGGCATACCTGCCGCCGAATTGCCACCAAATTCGCGGGCCCGGCGGACCTCCCACAGGCAAGCTGCCAAAGGCACCCTGCCTGCCACCCTTGCAGGGACCGGCAGGCCGCCCCCCGCGGCTTGCCGCCCCAGGAACGCGCTTGTAGCGCTGGTGCCTGGAGCCGCCGCTGCCTGTGAGGTAGAGAAGTGTTATCCCCATTTTACAGAAGGGGAACTGAAGGACAGAGAGACTGGGACAGATTTTTAAAGGTATTTAGGATTCTAAAGTTGTAATTAGGTGTATAGTGGGATTTTCAAAAGCACCTAGGAGCCTAACTCCCAATTGTGCTTTTCAAAATGCCATGAAGGGTGAGATCCTAAAAGGACTTAGGGGTACCAATGCTGAGCATCCCAGAGCCTAGAAAATGAAGGAACAACACTGATCCACAAAGTCTGAGTTGGACATCTAGGTTTCCTATACAACACATGGTGGGGACAGAGATGCCTACCAATACCATCTCAAAAAGCCAGCACGCTAGGTGAGGGGGAACTGCCTAAATTAGCCATGGGGAAATGTTGAGGGGGGAGAGAGGCACCTAAGTCCAGAGGCAGGGAGATGCCTAGCTTTGCTTAGCATTACACGAACGGGAATGTGCCTCCTGACTCCAGGTGGCTTAGGCACCTAAGCTATTTTTTGTGGGATTGAGTTAGGCTCTCCACACAAAACAGGGGGAAGAGGAGGTGGTGGTCCCCACCTCTATAACTCTTAGCCTAGCAGTTAAAGCACTCATCTGGGATGTGGGGACCCAGGTTTAATTTTGCCCCCCCTTTACCAGAAGAGGAGAGAGGATTTGAACAAGGGGTCTCTTAAGAGTGCTCTAACCATTGGACTTTGGAATATTCTGATGTGAGGGCTCCCTCATTCTCTCCCGTTGAAACCATTCTATTGTGGATAAATAATGAAAGAGCAATTGGAGTAGGGGTCCCCAGGGTCCTCTACCTCCCAGGGAGGGTGCCCTAACCAGCAGGCAACAGCATCATTCTCTCTCTGGTGTTTGACACTCCTGTCATTAATGGGATCACTGCCAGTAACCTTCTAGACCGAATCACAAAAGAGAAGGATCTCATAAAATGCATACAAGAAGTTGGTAGGAGCATGGCAGAAATCATAGAATCATAGAATATCAGGGTTGGAAGGGACCTCAGGAAGTCATCTAGTCCAACCCCCTGCTCAAAGCAGGACCAATCCCCAACTAAATCATCCCAGCCAGGGCTTTTTCAAGTCAGGCCTTAAAAACCTCTAAGGAAGGAGATTCCACCACCTCCCTAGGTAACCCAGAAAGGGCCAGCTGAGAGAAGAGCCAGTACAGATATTAAAAAGGGACAGCACCCTATATAACCTGCACTGACTGTGAGTAGAGCTCAAGGTGTTGGTTTTAACCTCTAAAGCCTTAAATAATTTAGGAGTGGGTTACCTGCTAGATCACCTCTCTGTGGTGCCATATTACTGCGCTTGAGCCCAGAACTTGAGCTAGAACTCTCTGCATGTAGAAAGGAGGAAGCTGCTGGTAGCTGTGGATCACGTTTCCCTGTGCAGCCATTTGGGGAGGATTCCAGAGTAGAAGGGCTTAGTTTATTAATATCCTGGTGTTTAAGCCATTACAGCGATATGGAAGGGTTGCCAACTCTCATGATTTTATTGTGAGAATTGGAATATTTGGTATTTTTTGAAAGCCCTGGCTCCTAGAGAATCTCAGCTTTCATTTGTTTTTTAAAGTATAAGTTTATAGTGCTTGGGGTTGTAGAGAAGCTTGTAAATATGACCTGCATGCACCCTAAAGGCTCAGAAATCAAGGACAAACTAAAATAAATTGGCCTAAAAATCATGAGATTTTTTTAAAATCATGATTCTTTGCAGCTTGACTCATGATTTTTGAATACTTGGGGTTGGTAACAATGTAGATCCCATCCAGCTGAAAGTGAATTTCACACAGCTCTCCCCTGATCTTGCTACACAATAAAGAAACAACCTTTATGCCAATTTATGGCCAATATTTTCAAAAGCGTCCACTAAATTAGGGTGCCTCACTCTCTTGGTTCCTACAAATAAGTGCAACTGGCTTCAGTACCAAGGTCACATGCAGTCATTTTTACAGGGTTAGGGCATACCTGAGACAATGAGGGGACCTGATTTTCAGAAGCGTTGAGCACTTATAATTGAACCCTCAGGGAAGTTTGGGTGCTCAGCATAATTGAAAATTAGATCCAATGTGTCTCAAGGTGGGCACCCAAAATCATGGACCACGTTTGAAAACCTTGCTGCATGTGAACAAGTATCAGGGATCTTGTCATCTGACTGAGACCATGAGTATGGTATTCTGAGAGAAATATTATGTAACATATATAGCAATCAATAACCAATAATTAATGAGAAATTAAATAAAATTATATACTTGTTTCTTTATATCATGTAAAATCTTTACATCTTCAGCTCACATTTAGTAGAATAAACTTATCCTAATAACCTCTACCCAGATATAACGCTGTCCTCGGGAGCCAAAAAATCTTACAGTGTTATAGGTGAAACCGTGTTATATCAAACTTGCTTTGATCTGCCAGAGTGCGCAGTCCCGCCCCCCCAGAGTGCTGCTTTACCACGTTATATCCGAATTCGTGTTATATCGGGTCGCGTTATATGGGGGTAGAGGTGTATAATTCCATTGACTTCAGTTGGAGCACACCAGGAATACATCTGGTCCATTGTTTTAAAAACATTATTTTTCCTGAGAAACTAGTCAACCTCTTCAAGTTTTGGCAAGGGGAGCCATATATACACCCAGGTCTGAACCTCACAAGCTCTGTGTTGGCAGAATAGCTCTGTTGAGGCAGAGTTAAATGTATCTATGGAGTAACCCATGACTTCCTATGAGGCAATTAGCCTTCCCAAACTTCACATCAGCTTAGATTTACTCTTTTGCCTTCTTCCACAAACCTTATGGTTCTTCAGCAGCAGAGTTCAAAGTGTGTTATATTTTTGACAAAACCTTTTCCCTGCTTCTTGTGTTGTAGAGTTTACAGTTAATTAATGGAGTTTACAGTTGGTTAATGACACCAACAGTTATGTTCCTATTTACAGAAATATGTAGCATTGACATTTAGATATTTATTCATGTCTCATTTTTGTCTTTGCAGCCCATCACACAAACCTTTTAAGCCAACCATTAGCATTTAATTTCCAAGCATAACTATGTATGAAAATGATCCACTCACCATCATTTAAACAATTTTACTAGTTAATCTTTTTCAATACATTAACATTAGTTGCTCTTATTCCCCTTTTAAAAATAATTACAATAAGAGACAGGTGGGAATCAAAACCCTGCATCAGAACATGTCAAATGTTAAAGCTGAATCTAAACTTTGTGTTTGGCCCCTATGTCTGCAGAATGCACCAACAAATCACAATATCTGAAATGCCTCAAAATCCTGGGAAAATTGAAATCCGGATCTGTATTTGAACTTTCCAGCTTGGGCTCGCCTCTAGTTTCATAATCAGAATGGTTGTACGCTGCGTTCCCTCTACACTGCACCGTTGTGTGGCCGCCCAGGAGTGAATCAAGGGCTGTGCACTTTGTTAACAGAGCTGTGCACAGCGGCAACATGTTCAAGTGCCCCTCCCCCTGCTGCTCTGCAGCTGCATTGCTCCTCTGGCTTGGAGCTCCTGGCCAGCTGCTCCCGGGATCCTCTTGCTTGCTGTGCAGAGTAGGGGATGATGTCAGGGTGTCCCCCTCTCCCCGCTTTCCTCCTGCCCATGTACCCCATCTCCACAGAGCTGGGGACAGGGCTCAGGAGCAGGAGAGCTCAGCTGCTGCAGTCTGAGACTTCTGGTGTGAGTGCCTTAAAGAAACAATGCATGGTCTCCCATAGACTTCCCCAGCAGCCAGCACTCACACAATCTGTCCTTCTCTGTGTGCATGCGTGTGTGTGTGTGTGTGTCTCTCTCTCTCTCTCTGTCATGCATACACACACACACACTGTCTCTGATACACTGTCTCTGACACACTCACCTCCCAACACATATTTGTGTTGTTGTTTTGTTGTTGTTACTTCTTGGTACTTCCTGCAATGCACATATATTCTCTGTAATTTTATTCTTTGACTAGTCTATGCATTTCATAATTTTATTTCTCTCATGCTTAAATTTAATTAGTTGAGTAGTGAGTTCTAAAATGCCTAACCTGTCCTGGCTAGAGTAATTATCCCTATGGTAACTTTTAAAAAATATATATTATATCTAGGGTTTTTGCTTCTACTGGTGGCGCACACCCGCACGTTACCTCAATATTGGTGCCTATATTCATTCCACACATGGATGGAAAAATTTAGAGGGAACATTGGACTTGTACATGCTTTGGAGAACTGGATCTACGAGCCAGCAGCAATGACTAAAATGGCAAATTTGTTCACAGTTCTCAGTTCTTGAAAGGCAGAGGACATTCATTGTAATAGGAATTTCTGTAGGTTTATGCAAACCCTAAATTCAAGAATATACAGGAACAGACAATCTTTTACTTGCCCTATTGTCCAGGCAGTGGCTCCAGTCAGCACAGATTTTATTCTAAGACTCTTAATTCTATGGCTGTCGTTGGGCAGACTCATTGTTGTCAGTTCCAAGGACAATTTAAGGCAAATTGGGACCACAGGCCCATCCTTACGTGGATTCCCCAAGGACCAACCCCATACTGTGGCCCTGTCCCCATGCTGTGGCCTCATCCCACTCTGGGATGGTAGTTGCAGGGGCCATCTACATGAGCGGTGTGACATGCTGGAACAGGGGCCCACCATCACTTTTATTTGGGTTGGTTGGGGCCTCCTCCCCTCATCCTGAACCACAACTCCCTCTCTTCAGGTGGGCATCATCCGTTCCAGAGGCAGGAAAACTCAGCTCCCACTCACTGAGGTGAGGAGAGAGAGAGAGAGAGAGAGAGAGTGTGTGTGTGTGTGTGTGAGAGAGAGAGAGAGAGAGAATGGGAGCATCACTTGACGCCACCCAAGTAAAAGCATAATGAGATGACAGGAACACTCACCCTTTGTTCCACCAGATTCCCCTGTTGGGATGGTGACAGTGGGGCTGCCCAAATAGCAGCAGATTTCAGCACCAACAACCCATTTAAGATGGGTGAGAGCAGTTCACACCTCTTACATGATTTTAGGCTATCTGCGGAGTCAGGTAGATGTCACTGCCTCAGTTATACTCAGGTCACATTTCCAAGCCTTCCCTCACAGTCATGAAGGATAGAATGAAACTTAGATATCATCACTTGACTTCAAGAATATGCAGGAACAGACAACCTTTTAGCTATCTTATTGTATCGGTTGGTTCAGGTATTGACTCCACTCACCAAAGATCTGGAGTACAAAGTGCTTGTTGGGCCTTGCCTTAATCTGGCCTCTGGTCAGTTCAACAATGTTTTTGCAGGAGGCTCTCCTAATGAAGGTCTCTGCCTCCGTGGTTCTCTGATGGTCTCACGATGATCTGTTATTTGGAAACTTGAATGAGTAAAAATGTTCTCAGTGGCTGAGATAGTTTCCCTAAAGTTCCACAAGTCACAAAAGTTTTTCTAAAGTTGTGTTTGCGTCCCTGATTGTATTGCTTGGTTTTTTTCTAACTCCTCTTTTCCTATGATGCTCCAGCCAGTATTTTATTCCACATCACCCTGCTTAAATCTTTCATGTATGAAAAGTTTTTCTAGTCTACTGCCTTCTTTTTGGGGGGTGGAGGATGGTAGTGGGGAGAGGATGGGATTATTTTTGAAATAATTAAAATAAGAGGTTTAGGAAACATTACCAGTGAGAAAAGGTTGAAAGAACTGAGCATGTTTAGAGAAGAGAAGGCTGAGGGGAGATATGATAGCAGTCTTCAAATACATAAAAGATGGTTATAGAACACAGAAATGTCCAAACTGGGTCAGACAAATGGTCCATTGAACCCAGTAAACTGTCTTCTGACAGTGGCCGTTGCCAGATGCTTCAGAGAGAATGAATGGAACAGGGCAATTATCAAGTGATCTATCCCCTGTTGCCCAGTCCTATCTTCTGGGAATCAGAGCTTTAGGGATACCCAGAGCATGAGGTTGTGTACCTGACCATCCTGGCTAATAGCCATTGATGGACTTATCCTCCATGAATTTATCTAATTCTTTTTTGAACCCAGTTATACATGTGGCCATCACAACATCCCTGGCAATGTGTTCCACAGGTTGACTGTGTTGTCTGAAAGAGTACTTCCTTATGTTTGCCTTAAACATGCTGCCTATTAATTTCATTGGGTGACACCCTGGTTCTTTTGTTATGTGAAGGGGTAAATAACACTTACTTTCTCTACACCATTCATGATTTTATAGATCTCTATTATATCCCCTCGTAGTCACCTCTTTTCTAAATGGAATTGTCCCAGTCTTTTTAATCTCACCTCATATGGAAGTTGTACCATACCCATAATCATTTTTGTTGCCCTTCTCTGTACCTTGTCCAATTCTAATATATATATATATTTTTGAGTTGGGGCAACCAGAACTGATGCAGTGGTCAAGGTCTGGGTGCATCATGGATTTATACAGTGACATTATGATATTTTCTGCCTTATTATCTGTCTCTTTCCTAATGGTTCCTAACATTCCATTAGTTTTTTGACTGCTGCTGCTCATTGAATGGATGTTTTCAGAGAACTATCCATGATGACTCCAAGATCTCTTTCTTGAGTGGTAACAGCTAATTTAGTCCCCATCATATTGTATGTATAGCTGGCATTATGTTTTCCAATGTGCAGGACTTTGCACATCAACATTGAATTTCATCTGCCATTTTGTTGCCTAATCGACTAGTTTTGAGATATCTCTTTGCAGTCAGCTTTGGCCTTAACTATCTTGAGTAATTTTGTATCATCTGCAAACTTTGACACCTCACTGTTTACCCCTTTTTGCAGATAATTTTTGAATATGTCGAACAGCTCTGGTCCCAACACAGATCCTTGGGGGACCCTGCTATTTACCTCTCTCAACTGTGAAAACTGACCATTTATTCTTACCCTTTGTTTACTATCTTTTAACCAATTACTGATCCATGACTTTCCCCGGATCCCATGACTGCCTACTTTGCTTAAGAGCCTTTGATGAGGGACCTTATCAAAGGCTTTCTGAAAGTCCAAATACACTATATCCACTGGATCACCCTTCTCCATATGTTGTTGACTCCTCAAAGAATTCTAATAGAGCGGTGAGGCATGATTTCCCTTTACAAAAGCTGTGTTGACTGTTCCCCAACATACTGTGTTCATCTATGTGTCTGATAATTCTGTTTTTTATTATAGTTTCAACCAGTTTGCCTGGTACTGAAATTAGGTTTACCAGCCTGTTATTGTCAGGATTACCTTTGGATCCTTTTTAAAAAATCAGCATTACAAGCTATCCTTTAGTCATCTCTGGTACTGAGGCTAATTTAACCAATAGGTTACATACCACAGTTAGTAGTTCTGCAATTTCATATTTGAGATCCTTCAGAACTCCTGGGTGAATCCCACCTGGTCCTGGTCACTTATTACTGTTTAATTTATCCCAAAACCTCCTGTGCTGACACCTCAGTCTGGGACAGTTCCTCAGATTTGTCACCTAAAATGAATGGTTCAGGTGTGGAATCTCTCTCACATCCTCTGTAGTGAAGACCGATGCATAGAATTCATTTAGCTTTTCTTCAATGGCCTTGTCTTCCTTGAGTGTTCCCTGACTTCTCACCTCTCCCAGGATATGGTAGCCCATGCGGGAGAATAAAGGGACCCTTTTGTGCTCTTATTCCTCTGTGTGGAAGTGTAACCAGGGTCAAATCTTAGCCATTAGCGTTGTGAGGGTGATTCAGACTGTATGCTCATTCAGTATTTAGCCTTGCTGCCGAGATTCCCACCAAATGTGCCAATTCTGATGGTGAATTGCATCTGTAACTGGATTGACACCACCTGCTCTTTTCACACTGGCTACTGAATACAGCAATCAAATGGCAGGGACTTTCAATTACAATCACATTAGGCTAGAATTAAATTGATGGCATGAGGTGAAAGACTTCATGTCCCATTACTGATCTTTTGAGCTGCCCCCATGATAGCTTGATATCAATTTGTTCAGTCTAGCCATAAACCTGCACACAGTGTGCAGTGCTACACAGAAGAACCTGTATTAGTGACAGACATCTTCTCCATATCTTGACACTTCGATCTGGTTTTCATTTTCTCCCTACTCCTACTATTACAAAGTGCTACTCAAAGGAAGAAATAAGGAGGACTGTGATAATTCTTTTCTTTCCTGAAAGAGCATTTTTGCAGTCCTCTCATAGATCAGCTTTTGGTGACTAGTCAATCAAACTGTATTTCTGGGCAGTTTCTTTTACCAAAAGGTCTACCCACAGCATAACAGTATGAAGCCTGTTTCACTGACACATTTGTAAGAGGCTGTGATTTCAATGAGCTAAGGGCTTGTACACACTACAACTTATATTGGTGTAACTTATGTCACTCAGGGGTGTGAATAAGCCACCTCCTGAGAGATGTAAGTTACACCGAACTAACTGCAGGTGTGGACAGTGCTATGTTGGTGGAGTGCTTCTCTCACGACATAGCTATCACCTCTCGGGGAGGTGGTTTTATTATGCTGCCGGGAGAGCTCTCTCCTGTCAGCATAGAGCATCTACACCACACATGCTACAGCGGAGCGGCTGCACTGATGAAGCTGTGCCACTGTAGCACTTCAAGAATAGACTAGTCTTAAGTCTCTTTCCAAAGTTGTTACTCACCTTGCTCAGATGTAGAGGACCTCCTGGATTTATTAAAGACTCTGGTGTATTTACACTCCACGATGAAATTTAAGATTTATTTCTAAATAAGGGCTCTTGCATCAACTACTATAAAGATACCAGTGGCAGCTATCAAAGCTGTGAAAGGTAAAATTTATGCATTCTCCTACCTTGGGATGTCAACTCAGATATTTGTATCTTTCCATGTAAATCCCTGGTACATTTCTTCATTCGACATTGATGGTAACCGCACCTCTACTGGGCATCTTTTCCATTGACAGATATGGAAAATAGAAAATAAGTCTTACCTATCAATGGTCTTCTTCCCTTTTTTTTTTTTTTTTTTTTTGGTGAAGAGAGGGGAATTTTACTCAGAATCCCATCTTTTTTACCTAATTTGTCTTCTGAATTTTACCTCAACCAGTGTAGTCTTAAAAGGAACTGCTGAATGACCATAAAACCCTATCGTACTGTACAACATATGTTTATTAGGCATACAACCTGTACACATTCTTTTCATGCTATTTAGGCTATAGTATGCACAAAAATACTCCATTCGTGGTGCCACACTGCATGCTCTTAGAAACTATTAGAAGCCTTTGGAATTCCCATGACTGTTTATTCATTCTTTTGTTTAGGAGTCAGTGACCTGCAAGGGCTCATTATGAAGAGAGATCTGTTTTTTCTGGTGACTCTAATGAGCCTTGCCTTCCTGTCACTGTTAAGATCTGGATATCCTCAACATATTGCAGAAGAGTCCTGCTCTGTTCAGATTCTTGTTCCAGGCCTCAAAGGTAATGTTTGAGTCTTTCCCTCTGCCTAAATATTAATCCCTTTTTTCTTACAGGTTTATTTGAACAAATTTCAAGTCATATGCAATTTCTAGCAGGGACTAACATCTCTACAAGGTGCCTTACAATTGCCCTTTCCATAGTAGGATTTGAAATAATTTTCCAAACATGGCCAAGCACAGTTTGTAACATGATTTGTGTCCATTAAAACAACATGGTTACAAACTGCAGGCCTGATTCTGCAAAGCCCACTCATGAAGAGTAGCCCTGGTTACTCAGATGGGTTTTCCTGACGACTTCAGTGGGTTTATGCTCATGAGTAGTACTCAACGTACATAAAGGTTGCAGAATCTGGCTCTGTGTTCTGTCTAGAAAACGGTTTATAAGCCTTTATTGCCCCTTTGAGAGGGACTACTTGGAAGTAATCAATAACTATATTTGCTAAACTGAAGTACACCTTTCTTTGTGGCAAACTCTGAGAATGCTGAGCACCTTCAACTTCCATTGACTTAAATAATCCATGCCTCTCAGAGTTTGGCCAGGTATGAGTATGAAAATAAAGCCGCTTACTATTTGCTCTACATTTTGGCCAAGAATATTACCTGATACAGATGGTAAGACAAAATATTGGTCTCTTCATGTAAAGGAATACCTTGGCATCCGTAATTTAAATAGCACAGCATGTCTAAATTAATTATTGTTCTGAAGCAATAGCATGGGTTGCCAATATTATACATAATGATCTGAATTAAGGGTGTGTGCAAAATCTTGGCCCTATTGAAGTCAATAGCAAAACTCCCATTGACTTCAATAGGGCCAGGATTTTGCCTGAGATGTATATAAGGATGTTATATGTGCCATTTCCAATAAGTGTGTATGGCAAGAGACTCAGTGAGCTACAGATCAGGAACAATTAACCTATCATCAGCTGACAAACTTGCATTGTTTAAAAGCTATACAATTTATCTACATATGAAACCTTACAGTTTTTCTTGTGGTTGTGCCTCTATTGTCAGATGATGTCACTCATTTAAGATAGGTGCCACCAGTGTTAAGCCCAGTAATAAAACTTATTTTTACTGCACAACTGAGAAATGCTTTACCTCATGAGTTTTCAGATCACTGACCTGAGAAAAAAGGTAGTGTTTTCTTTTCATAGGCTGGTCCCTGAACTCTTAACCATGTTAACACCTGAGGTGGGGATGAAAAGTAGAGCAGTGTTAGTTTGATGCATTCAGACAATCCATGGTTTGACTGAGCCTTAATTATTTCCATTCATCTGCTGTCTTTAGTATGGATGTCACACAAATAACAGCATTATCAAATTTATTATTGCATAACCTAGTGCAGGGGTCGGCAACCTTTCAGAAGTGGTGGGTCGAGTCTTCATTTATTCACTCTAATTTAAGGTTTCGCGTGCCAGTAATACATTTTAACGTTTTCAGAAGGTCTCGTTCTATAAGTCTATAATATATAACTAAACTATTGTTGTATGTAAAGTAAATAAGGTTTTAAAAATGTTTAAGAAGCTTCATTTAAAATTAAATTAAAATGCAGAGGCCCCTGGAGCTGTGGCCAGGACCTGGGCAGTGTGAGTGCCACTGAAAATCAGCTTGCGTGCCGCCTTTGGCACGTGTGCCATAGGTTGCCTACCCATGACCTAGTGATAGAGACGAATGATCAAGTGGTCAGAACGCAGCATGGGGAATGAGGAACTTTAATCCTGGTTCTGTTGTTGACTTTCTCTGTGTCCGTGGGCCAGTTCTTTAGCTTTTCTCCTTTCATTTCCCCATTTGTCTAATCAGGATAATTCTATGTACACACATTCATCACTTCACAGTAGTTTTGGGAGGATTAGTTAGTTAATGCTTATAAAGCACTTAGTGCCATCTAAATGCTAAAATTGCTATTATTACAATGTAGAACTTTCCCAGCAATAATTCTGGCCTCTTTTTTTTAGTAAAGTAATCAGGAATCGAGCCATAAAACAGTGAGGAAGCCTGAAAACCAGAATGCTTTAGTGCTTTCACTCCACCTAATTAGAAACAGCCATTGACATGGTGAGGGTGATTGATGTACAATTTCAGTGAGGCACATAATGGCCTGCTAAGCTTAATGTAAAATCACTAAAAAGCCACCAATGCCCAAACTAAACTGTCGAGGGACTGACTGTCAAAGAGGAGTGGTAGTGATATACAGAGCCTTTCATCTGTTGGCTCAAATCCAGCCCATGTCAGGAATGACCAAGATTTCCGCTAAACTGAGTATATGTATGGCCATATGCCCAAAACTCAGCTCCTGTGCAGAGCCGAATCCTTCTCACAAGCAACACTTAAATATGCAATAGCTCCTCCGCTGCTGAGTTGCCACTGATATCTGTGGCCACAGTGGAGCAAAGCATCTCATAATGGAGCCCAACACAGCCAGCTGGGCTCTGACTACCTTAGAAGGATGTCCCAGAAGATCTCCCATCCCTGTTCCTTACTGGGAGCTTATACTTGGAACATGTCTGTAGTAGGCATTGGGGAGAATGGGGGAAGAAGAGAGGTTATGGGGAACAGAGGAAAGAGAGTTGGGGACCTGGGAAGTGTGGGAATTGGGATACCCTGGAAAGGGAAAGAGATTTCTAGGAGGTGTAGAAGAAAAAGATAATAAGGGAGACTTAAGAATGGACAGAGATAAGGAAAGAGAGAGGACCCAAAGAAAAGAACAATGGAGAAAAAATGGGAAGAAGAAAATGGAATATAGAGAAGGAAGGAAACTTGGAATGGAAATAAGACTGGAAAAAGAAAAAGAAGAGAATAAGAAATAAAAAATAAAAAAGCCACACACCGATTTACTCATTCATGTACTTACATCTTAGGTGTTTTTTAAAAAAATATAAACCTAATGAAATAGACGAGATGATTTATCCTTTGACCTAGATGGGATTGGGAAGAGGAAGGATACTGTGGTTCTGGGAGTCCACATGGCACAATGATGCATGCTTTAGAAATTCAGAAGTATAAGATTAATAATTAGAAAAGCATGATGGTACATGAGAGAAGAGATGGAGGATTAAGACCAACTACATTGCTCATTCAAACCTCTCATAAAACACTAGTACTTCTGCCAGGCCCATAAGAAATGAGTTTATTATTATTATGGAGAAGAAATTATATATATATAAACCTTCTGAGCTATTCTAAGCTCTGGATTTGCCAATTTGTCCTGTCTTCTGTCTTTGAGACTGTAAACTCTTCAGAGCAGGGACTGTCTTAATATTCTCAATGATATGTCACGCACAAAAACAGTTGACATGAAATACATAAAAATAATTATAATAATCTTTTTTCCTGTGTATTCACTCCTGTGTTAATAGTTCTGTTCACATATAGGGAACGTTGGTAATGACAGAAAATTATCACCAGCTAATGGCTTCTCAGTAGCCTATGTGTTTATTATGACTATTATTATTTGTATTATGGTAGAGCCTAGAGACCCCAACTGAAATCAGGGGATCTCATTGTACTAGATACTGTACAAGCATATAGTGAGACACAGCCGCTGCCCGAAATTACTTACAAGGCAAGGAAAAGATACAAGAAAGTGGGGAAAAAGGCAATATTATTATTGTTGCCCCCTTCCAGATGGTCAAACAAATAGAGGCAGAAACGGAACTCAGATATTCTAAATCCTAGTCTAGTGTCTTAACCAGTAAGACCAGCCTTTCTCTCTTTGGTGGTCTTAGTCCGCATCAGAAAACCCACAATAGTCTTAGGTGCTGACTGGCACATCAGGCAGTCTGAGCAGAAAGGCAATGACTTAATGGGCCTAGAAACTGATGTATTCTTTCATCCTTAGAAATGGTCCCTCCAGGTCAAGGTCACTGCGAGGAAACATGCTACTGCTGCCCTCAAACTAGGAAAAAAATGCAGGCAAGCACAATTCCTGAAGCAGGTGTGATCTATGTTAGTGACCCCGATGTGTGGCTTTCACTCTGGAATGACTCATGAAGTAATAGGCTCTAGTATCCTGCTCTGTGTCTCCACAGAGAAAAAGGCTAGAGGGAAAATACTACCAAGATTTATGTTTGGCAAGTAAGGTACATATAATCAGCTCACAGGGGGGAAGATAGTAACATGGAGTTTGTTGGCCACTCAATGATAAAAAAACAAAAATTCTTTAATGTGCCAAAGACTACTAAAAGTCATACTAATTATACCATTTACTGTGAGTTGTCAGCAGTATTTTTGCATGGAGAGCAGGGGCCTCCCCCTAGCTTTGACTATCTGAAGGTGGCATTGGTAGATGGTCAGGAGCCTGAAGACATTAGTTGGAGCTGCTATCCTCTGGAGGCACAGGCAGCCTTAGAATTCTGAATGCAGCCCTCGAATAAGGAGCAGAGGCCTGTGGAGATTGTTGCTTTCAAGTATGTGAGACTCCATGTTGTTCTCAGCAATATTTCTTCTCTGTGCACTTCCCTTCCTTATGGTGGCTGTGGTTTGTGTTAGAGAACTCCATGACTACACGTGGACCATAAGCTTCATGTTGGCTACCCTGCTTTACATACAAGATACAGAGTTATTGGAAAACTTATCAATATTCACATTCCTGGGTCCACAGAGTATGATGGCGTCAGCTTTGCCTTTAGTTTCAAGATGTCAGTTCATCTCATTGTAGTCATTGGCATTGTTTTCTTTTATGTTTGTGGTTTTCTTCTTTTTCACAGAAGCTTTTGTTTTCTTAGCTGGGACTTTGTTAAATTGCTTATCGAGATTCTTATTTATTTAATTAGTACAGATATTTGAATTGTATTTTAAGTAACGAAATATAGTAGCAGGGGTACAGAGCAAACCACTCAACCACAAATACACAGTTAATGAAAACAAGACGGCTTACATTTATGAAGGCTGCTGTTTAAATATGAAGAGTCTTATTTTATGCCCTGAGCTACTTGAGCATGAATAGAATACAGAGGGGTTCAGACTAAAGAAATTAAGAGATGCAGCAAATTAGCAGGAATGAAGATGAAGGCATTTCCTCCTATCGGTCCCAATCTATCATTACTCAGCAAAACACTTAAGCGTGCTTAATGAGACTTAATATGTGCATCACGTTAAGCATATGCTTACGTGGTTTGCTGAAGAGGGATGGATTTAAACATGTGCTTACGTGCTTTGCTGAATTGGGATGTAATACAGTTATGCAGTCAAGATGATATAAGTTTGATGGTGCTGATGTACTACTGGATGTGTCTGCCGTGTCTACTCGTGGGAATAATCTTATTGGCTTCAGATGAATAAGGGCTGCAGAATCAGGCCTTTTGTTTAGGCTATGTCTAACTACAAATTACTTCAGTATAACTTATGTTGCTTAAGCATGTGAATAATTCATGCCCCTGAGCAACATAAGTTATACCGACCTAAGCCCTGGTGTAGACAGTGCTATGTCAATGGAAGAGATTCTCCCGCTGATATAGCTACTGCGTTTTGTGGAGGTAGGAGTTATTAAGCCGACTGGGGAGCTTTCTCCCATTGACCTAGAGTGTCTTCACCAGAAGTGCTAGAGCGGCGCAGATGCACCTAGCCTTAAGAGTCAGTTATGTATTCTCTGCCCTTACTGTAGGTATCCATGTGACTGGTTAATAGGCTGTGCCATGTTCTTCATGCAACACAGGAAGGCTACCAAAGTCAAAATCCTCAGCTTTTTCCTTAGTGTACATGTGGCTTTTTTCCAAAGGCAAAACAAAATGAAGTTCCTCCAGTCATTTATTACTGATGGCAATTCAGACTGAGATATCTACAGGAAGTGATGGATCAATATGTTTTATTTTTTCTTCTTCTTTCCTTTTATATTAATAGGGGAGGCTGGAGAAAAAGGGGAGAAAGGTGCTCCAGGGCGGCCGGGGAGAGTTGGACCTTCAGGAGAAAAAGGTAACTTGGTTAAAGAAGATGGGTTAAGAGAGTTATTCTTGATCAAAAGTTTTCCTGGTGGATGATGAGAATCCTTTCTGTCTTTGCTAAGACTAAGGCTTCCCTGGCCATTTCCTTGTGCCCTACACACTCCATTTGGAGACTGTGGCTACCACTCTTCTGATCAAAGAGACTCATTTTGGAACCCATGAATGCTGTTTCTTGATTTGCCAGAGGAATCCCTGTTGAGAAAGACATTACGTTATGTGGCCTCCATGTTATTCTTAGCTTTTGCTGCCTGGGCGATACTGCTGCATATTAGTGTGAGACATTAGCACTAGATCACTAGAAAAACAAGTTCAAAATCTGATTTTCAGACCCTGTTCTCTACTTCTGTTTGCACACACACGTGCATGCCCTTTTAGTGCATTAATACCTGCAAATACAGGTGTTAGAATTTGCACAGGCAAAAAATGTTTTGACATTTGTTGTGTGACCTTGGGTGAATTGCACACTTCTTGTGTCACAGTGTAGCCCTCCATAAAATGAGTACACTAATCTTGTGGTGAATACATTTAATTAAAACTTACGAAGGACTTTGTGATCTTCAGATGAATGGCATTTTATAAATACATAATTATCAGAGCTGAGTGAAATTCAGAATTTCCATTCTATGGGAAATTCTGACATTTCAACATTTGATTTTCTCCTGAAATGGCATTTTTGATTGAAATTAAACATTTTGACATTCCTGAAATAAAAATGTTTCATTTCAGTTTATTGAACTGACCTGAAATGCTTCTTTTTAAATAATATCAATATTAAGCTGCATTTCCATCTGGTGATGTATCATGGCAGTCACATGACTCATTATGGCTATTGTAGTCAGGGAGCCTGATGCACCCATTCTCTACTCTGGGTCTGGCTCCCTGACTGGACGACATCTCCCATAATGTACCAAAAGTCATGTGACTACCATGATGCACCATGAAGCTCAGCCTGCATGAAATCAGCTCATTGCCTTATGGGAGATACTGTTAGACCCTGCAGGGCTGGAACTTGGAAGGTTCAGGGCCGCTGATCAGGGCCGGTGCAACCCATTAGGCGACCTAGGCGGTCGCCTAGGCTGCTACAATTTGGGGGGCGGCGACCGCAGCGGTATTTCAGTGGCGGGACCTTCCGCTGCCTCTGTGGGGGGCGGCATTTTGGGGTGGGACCTTCCGCCGCCTAGGGCGGCAGAAAAGCTGGTGGCTCTCCTGCCGCTGATGCCTCTGCATTGCCATGGGAGGCTTAGGCTAGGCTCCAATGGGAGGACCCTGTGAGGCTGGATTTGGCAGGATGTAATGCCTAACAGGACTGGAGTGGTGGCCCCTTACAGCCCCCTGATTGGCTGATACCAGTATATAAATCAGGAAGCCATGAAGGGGAACTGTCTGAGCAACAACACAGACTACCTTGCCCATTTCTGCTCCAGACCCTGATTGTGATAGGCCCTAGACTCTGGCTTCTGACCCCGGTTTGTCCTCGACTTTACTATTCAATTGCTGTCTGTAATCTGGTGCCCGACCCCAATTTCCTGGTAACCTGACCCTGCCTGCCACCTGTTGCCTGAGCTCTCAGTTCACCCTCTGGCCTGTCTTGGACTCTGACCTCCCAATACCTGATTCAGCCAGACTAATGACTCCTGGCTCCAACCAGTCAATCTGACTGCCTTCGTCCTGATTGTGACAGATATAATCCTTCAGGGATCCTGGCCCATAAGAGAGAATGGGGCCTGGAATTATAACTCCCATAAAACAATTTGTCATGATAGGAATATGCAGTTAAATGTTGTGTTGAAGTGATATGAAATGAAAAATAGAAAGGCAGGACTGGAAGGGACATCCTGGGTGATTGAGTCCAGTCCCTGGCTGTCTCAAGCAACAATGTTATATAATCGGTTCATAAATTTATCAAGCTCCAGCTTAAAACTAGTTAGGTTGTTTGCCCTCACCACCCCATTCAAAGGCTGTTCCAGAACCTCACTCCTTTGATGGTTAGAAACCATCTCCTAATTTCCAGCCTAGATTTCTTCTAATTTCCAGCATCAACATTTTGGATCAGTTCCGAAATCAATGTATTCAGATTTGGGTCAAAATGACCTGAAATTAAATATTTCATTTAGATTTTCCTGACTGAAAATACTAATAAAAAAACCTGTCTCAATTTTTTGGAGAAACTACATTTTCTGTTGGAAAAGTTGTTACAATAGAAAATTTCTGCCTCACTCTAATAATTATAATGCTTTCTCATTTCTGTGTGCCTCTGCAATTCTGATTTCCTGCCAGGCCTGGAGGAGGAAGTGCTGAATAAAAATACCTTGCAGAAAAAACACCAAAACCATCAAGAGACAAAGGAAAATAAGAGTTTCGTGGCCTATGTATTGGTATACAGATGATGCTTCCAGAATGACTGAATAGAGGCAAAACCTTTTACACCAGTCAAAAAAATTAAAGAACAAGACATTTTTTTCAGCTTTCCTTTATCCAGCCAGGTTCAGAGTAGATTGTATTGGACATATTCTCAGAACACCTGAAGATGCAAATAATTTGTTTTAGCAAAGTGTGAAGAGTTTATAAAACAAACTCCTGTGTGAAATGGACTCTAATTAGCTAGTCTTTTCATTAGTATTTTATAGTTTTAAAAAATTTGTCTACATTAATTGCTCTCTACAAATGCCTTTTTTCCACACGAATACCGGTTGTTATTTAAAAAATAATGTGGAATACATTATACTAAAATTATTCAAGGTGATTAAAAACTCTCTATTTTTTGCGCCTTTCTTCCTCATTAGGGACCCTCCCCACCCCCAATACAGTATATTCAGTTCACCAGGCTTTAAGAAGTGCCTCACTAGCAAGGAAGCAATCCCGATTGCAGACAAGCACTCCCATTGCATCTGCTGCCTTGGGGAAGGCCACATCCAGCAAAAGTGTGGTCTCTGCCATCACATCCAGCCACAATCTCGTAAGGACAGAGAGCTCTGACAGAACATTATCTTCATAATGAGGCGGCTCTTAGGCCCTCACAGGATCCACACCATGAGTCACCTGGCAGACGTCAGTCTTCCCCAGAGCCCTCTACAGCTAAAGGCGGTGGGTCGAGGAAACAGATTGCTGACCCCTCTCGCATGTCATCTAAGAAGAGAGCGGGAAGTCCTCATAGTGAGCCCCGAGATAGCTGTAAGCGGTCCCCATCTTGCTCAGTATCTTTGACACCATTGGTACTGAGACCATCTCAGTCCAGTACCCATGGCTCATGGAAACCAACAGTAGCCGGTACTGCTGACATGCTCATGGATCCTATGGGCCTGGGCACCGAGGCCTGGGCACCAAAGGACAGGAGTAAGCACTCTGCTAAAAAGGAGCTCCCTGTATGTGAGTCTACATCGGTAACATTATCATCGCCTCATCCAGAGAGAGCGGTACAGACAAGATCCCCATCTCCCCCAGCACTGCCACCAACACTGGGATGGTCAGTGCTGGCGAACCAGAGGAGGTGGTGTCACAATACTCCTCTCAGGCTCCATATGGTGCTCAATACCAGCAAGGCCCATGCCCGCAGATGGCCCCATCACCACCACCCTGGTATGGCCACATATGGGCACCACCACCGGGCTGTATGCCACCATCATCCCAGTGGTTTTATTGGGACCCGTGGGCAGCATATCACCAACATGCCTCTCAAGAACATGCCATATCACCAACATGCCTCTTGCCCAAGAACCCTCAAGGCACACCACCTCGGCCGCAGCATCCAGCGCTTTGGAGCCTCCACAAAATATCATAGAGGAACGGGAAGGTGGGGGCAAAGAAGCAATGACACCGAAGAGCATATCCTCCTTTTCCCTGGATGAAGCTGTCATGCCTTCCCCACCATCTCTGGCGGACAACTTTTGTCTCTTCCAGGGATTGGCAAAGAGAGTTGCAGACACTCTCCAAACACTCCTGAAAGAAATCAAGGATATTCATCATCGGCTCCTTGACATCTTCCATGCTTCCTCCTCCTCAAAAATTGCCCTCCCTATTAATGAAGCCATCTTAGACCCAGCAAGAACCATCTGGCAAACCCCAGCATCAGTAGCACCAACATCCAAGCGGGTAGACAAAAAATACGATGTCCCCGCCAATGAAACTAAATTCCTCTTCTCCCACCCACCACCCAACTCCATTTTGGTGGATGCCATCAATTCCTGCGGCTGGCAACACCAGTCAAGGGCCACTCCCTAAGATAGAGACTGGAAGCACCTAGACCTTTTTGGTAGGAAGGTATACTTCTCAGCCATGCTTCAAATCCATATCACCAATTACCAGGCCCTCACAGTGAAATATGATTATATAAACTATTCAAAACTGAATGACTTTATTGAGCAGATACTGGAGTTACATTGTGACCAATTTAAGGCTTTTATCCAGGAGGGCCAGTTACTGTCAAAAACATTTCTGCAATCTGCCCTTTACGTGGCTGACACAGCAGCTAGAGGTGATACGTGGGCATCATGGTTCCATCTGTTGGCCTTCCCGAAGGAAGTACAGTCTCCTGTTGAGGACCTCCCTCCCTTTTGAGGGCACAAAGCTCTTTGCAGAGAAGATTGATGCTCCCTTCACACCCTGAAGGACTCTATGGCCACTCTCCAGTCACTGGGTATCTACACACCAGGATAAAAAAGACTATTTAGTCCCCAATCCCTGCATAGACACACATACATCTCAATATTAACCTCAATGCCACCATGAGCCACAAAAAAAGAAAGGAAAATTTTCCAAGTGCAAACCAGCTGGATCACAATCTTCTTCATTCCAGCCTTCTATGTCCAAACACCAGTTCTGATGGGTGGGTCGAGGTGCTGTTAGACCACTTCCCCCAATTGATACAGCCGATCAATGCTTTACACCCATTGGCAACATTCTGCAGTGCCTAGGAATTCAGAACATCAGGCCAGTGGTTCCCAGAGATCATTCAAACTGGGTGCGCCATCCATTTTACTTTCATACCCCCTCCACAACACCACTATTTTTTTTCCTGTGGGTGCTTGAGCCCCTCAGCATCCATGGAGTCAGCACATATGCTGCTCAGGAGTCACCTACAGTGGAGCACCCATAGGGATACTACTCAAAGAAGAAGTTACTAACCTTGTGCAGTAACAATGGTTCTTCGAGATGTGTGTCCCTATGGGTGCTCCATAACTCACCCTCCTCCCCTCTACTTTGGAGTTCTTGGCTATGGCTCGGCGGTAGAGAAGGAACTGAGGGGGGTTAGCCCGCATGCCTTGACTTGCCTTGTGGCAGGGCACGAGTAGGGACAACGCATGTGCGGGCCTAACGGACACCACTACTGAAGTTCTTCGATCAACAGCACAGGGACACAAGCACACCTACGGTGGAACACCCATAGGGACACACATTTCGAAAACCATCATTACCGCACAAGGTGAGTAACTTCTTCATCTTCTGCATCTGGAAAAGACTTGAGGTCATTCTGGACTCGATCCAGAAAACTTTAAGCATGTGAGTAGTCCCATTGACTTCAATGCAACTACTCCTGCATGTAAAGTTAAGCACATGCTTAAGTGCTTTTCCTGCCTCTCAGAGAGGAAGTGTGAATGGAATATTAGGACCAGCAATAGTAGGTGAGCTGCCTGTGGATTCTCTCCCTGTGAAAAACAGATGAGGTTTGTTTAATGAACTCTTGTGCCTGCTGTCATTTTTCCAGGGATTGTGTCTATTTATTATCTAGGAACAGGGACTTTAAGAAAAACACCAAATATTGCAAGACTCGTGGTAAAATCATGAGACTTGGTAACACTGAAATAGCCAACACATGGTCATTTTTTCCAGTATTCTCCAAGCTAACTTTTTATCTAGTGCTATGAGCTGGTTATCACCTGAAGGATATTTATTTATTTCATATTATAGAAGTGCTAAAAGAGTGTGTCCATCCAGATACTCTGAGCTGTTAAGTGCTCCACTATCTACAGAGCTCAACCTGTTATTGGGGCAGTAAACTTTTTAGCTTAGTCTTTAACCTCTTTGTGGGCCTGATCTCGCACCATCGGGGACCATGGATGTGTTAGATGACCATGTTCTTTAAGTACTAAGTTATAGTATAATTTTTAAGCACATTTGTACTGAGGTTTATATTTAGTTATTCTTTTCTGACGAACAGACATTAAGTAAAAGAGGAGCTTTCAATTTTTGGGTCCTTCAATAGGGAAGACTGTCAGTCAAAATCTTTATAGCAGTTAACACTATTAATGTTTAATATATTCTGGTTCTATTTGAGTAAATGGTGGCTGACTTGAGAAAGCGTGTGTAATTCCTTTGTAGTTTTTTCAGTATTTTCTATTTATAGTATCACTTTGTGATCTCGAACATTTCTGTAATTCCTTTTGTGCCCTTTATCTGTTTTATTTGTTGGGCAGGGTAATTCTAAGATAGAGTAACTACTATCTTTGGTTTTATAAGTGTTGAAAAATCAATGAATAAATAAATGAAATATATAAGAAATACAGTCCTCCTATTTCTGGCCTGATCAGAAGGAGGAAGTACTGGGAACCTTGTGAGAAAATCTCTGCTCTAGTGATATTTGCAGCCCAATTTTGCAGAGCCAAAAGATTTGGATAATTCAAATGAACAATCAGATGTTTGGTACGTATCTAAAATGAACCCAAATGCTAAGCTGTTTGATGTTTCCGTGTCACTAGACATTGGTTAAGAATAAATTCTTGTTACTTTCCTCATTGCTTTTGATTATTCTGCAAGTAGATTACCACCTGTATAATATCAGCATTTTATAAAGCATTGGATAAGATTTAGATTAAACACAGCTACTCGAACAATTATAATCAGTCATCCAAAGTAATTTAGACCACTGTATTACACTATATGGTATAAGCAAGAGGAAAATATTCTGTATAAGAAATTCTATGACTGACGATTAAATGTCATGAGCCAACTTCTGTCTTTGAATGAATATTGACCTCTACTGAAGTTATGAAAACATTGCATGCATATCTGAAGGAGAATTTAGCCTTAGATTATGGTCCAAGAGTGAATAATGTAGTACAAAGGATTAGCCTTCCACTTGAGTTTAAATCGTGATGACGGTTACAAATGGAAATGAGTTAGGTGACCTCATCCAAGTCTCCGTTTGTGCCCATTATGAAATTACTGTCTACCTCAACACAACTGACATTCTCTCCTCGGAAGATGGATTACTGGTCAGGAGTGATCTGAATGATTTCATAGAGCCATGAGCCTCTGTGTTAGGCCCAAACTTCCAGGAGCATGAACTCCTCAAAACAATTTAAATAAAAAAGTATAGCAAAGCAAACATCCCCAGATCAGTAGAAATGCCCTCTCAATACAACCCAAGGTAGACATTCTAAAGCATTTAAAATAAGAAAGGGGCGGGGGAGAGGTGGGCAGGAGATAGGGAAGTAATGTTGGAAAGCACTGTCAAGCTAACTGGACTCTTAAAAATAAAAGTAGCCCTACAGGGTATTTTAATTTACCTACAGTCTTAAATATATGGAGATATACCTATCTCATAGAACTGGAAGGGACCATGAAAGGTCATTGACTCCAGCCCTCTGCCTTTACTAGCAGGACCAAGAACTGATTTTGCCCCGGATCCCTAAGTGGCCTCTTCAAGGATTGAGTTCACAACCCTGGGTTTAGCAGACCAATGCTCAAACCACTGAGCTATCCCTCCCCCCTGAAAATATGCAGAATAAACACCTGAAAATATACAGAATGTATCTGAACTTTCTGTTATTACACTGCATAGATCTATAAATTAGGTTTCCTCAAAATGTTGTGGAATAACTTGAACCTATGAGCTGCTGAGCATTCTGGCCCTGATCTGGTGAAGCATGTTACCACATGCTAATCATTAAGTGTGTGAATAATCTCATTAACTTCACTGGATTGGGGTCCAAGTGCTCAGCAGTTTGCAGGATCAAGGTCTAAGAGAGAGGTAATAATATCTCAAGAGATATTTTAATATTACCTCCTGCTCATTAATATGCAATCTTCTTCATGTCTGATTCAATATTCACATGACTTTACTGCTCCCTTAGGGGTGTTGCTGGCAGAATTCTGTACAAAAGCCCTGGTGAAAGAGGTCTTGTGTAGACAATTATATATACACAAAGTTGCCATCTGATTCAAAAATATCTTCCAGTTCTACTTTAAAATACATATACAGTATATTTTCACAAAAGTGAGGTTGATGTTTATCATGTTAGATAAAAGTTTAGTTACATAGCTTCATTGGTACATTAGCACAGTAATTCAGTCTAAATTGTAAACCCCATTGAGAAGCTGCTTTGCTTTCATTATTGTGTTGGTAGTTTAAAGTGCAAAAATTATCAGTAAAAGCCACATTTTTAAAAATGTGTGCATAAGTTGTGCCCACAAAAGGTACATGTGTGTATGGCACATACAGATAATTGATCATGCAGTTTTATGTGTTTTGCATATGCAACTGCATATTTGACATGCCTTTGTACCTCACAGACGTATCTTGCTGGCACAATTCAAGCATGTCATATATATCTCAGGGTGTGATGCAGAGGTAAAATTTCTAGACCCCATAAATGACTGCTTCTTGGAATAGCTAGTTCTGGAACCCACAGGAGGAGAAGCAATTCCTGATTTAGTTGTAAGTGGAGCACAGGCTCTGGTCCAAGAGGTAACTATAGCTGAACTGCTTGATAATAGTGACCATAATGTAATTACATTTAACATCCTTATGGAGGGAATAGTACCCAAAAACCCCACCACTGTAATATTGAACTTTAAACAGGGGAACTCCATAAAAATGAGGTCGCTTGTTAGATGGAAATTAAAAGGAGCTGTCAAAAGGGTTAATTGCCTGCAAGCAGCAAGGGGACTATTTAAAAACGTGTTGATAGAGGCTCAGACTAAATGCATACCCCAAATCAGAAGAGACAATAAGAGGACTAAAAGACTAACATCATGGCTAAACAGCAGTATAATGGAGACCATTAGAGGCAAAAAGGCATCTTTTAAAATGTGGAAGTCAAATCCTAGTGAGGATAATAATAAGGTGCACAAAGTCTAGCAGGTTAAGTGTAAAGGCATACGAGGCAGGCCAAGAAAGAATTTGAGACGCAACTTGCTAAAGACTAAAGATAGTAAGAATTTTTAAAAGTACATCAGAATCAGGAAGCCTGACAAACAGGCACTAAAGGCCACTATGTGACCAAGGTGTCAGTCACTGCTTTCCAGGATACAGTCCCCCTTTCTGTTGTTATGACCTGCATTCCTTGTTCCTTTGCATTTGGCTGTATTAAAATGCATTTTGTTTGAAGTGGCTCAATAGTTCACCTTTAGTATTTTCTGCCTTCTCTTGCTCATGGGAAGGATCTCCAAGAAGATCAGTTGGATTTTCCTATTTTTTAGCTCCCTTCCAAGATCCTGAAGTCTTTTATCATCTGTGGAGTTCCATGTGATGCTGAGACATTGGTTTCAAAGAGTATAATCACCAGTAGAGACTTGCAGATGACTGTTTGTACTGTTTGTCCAAATTTGTAGTTACATCTCTTTTGGTCACTCCAGGGAGTGTGGACTGCATTCCCTCCGAGCTTCTATCCTCCCCAACTTTCTCGTGCCGCTTTTGGACTGCTCTTTTGGCAGTTCTGTAGTCTGCTAGAATGGACTTCACAGGTGGTCCCCAAATCATAGTTTGAGAGCCAATGATGTAGAGGAATCTCTCTTTAAATTGGTTACTCCATAGGAAGAAATAATTACATGGAGAGAGGCTTTCCCATGGGTAAATTAAATGGTTATCCCATGGGGAGATTAAATCACAGGGAAAAAGGGGTGTAATGCAAGTCCGATGAAGCCCTTGAATGACACTACAGTTTGCTACCAGCCAGTGAGTGTTTCTGTGAGGATGGAACAAGCAAACTCCTGTAGGGGGAGAGAGACTGTAGAAAAAAATCAAATCCAAACAGTTCTTTTAATGAGCACAGAATAATTAATATATGTGTTTCCTGGGTTTGAGATAAACAAACTCTTATTTCTGAGTAGAACACATAGGCTTCATTTTACTGGTTATTATTGATAAGTAGTCTGTTCTGTTTACATAAAAGGATGTGAAGTCACAAAAAGCAAATTAGTTGTGTTTATATATTATGCTATATTTATGGGCTGAATACATGTCTGTTTCATTTCAGATACAGCTGTTTGAAATGAATTATTAAGGACCCCTAGAACTGGGTGTTCAAACCTCTGATATAATCCTTTTATTATAACCCCCAGTCTTCCTATAACCAATTCATATCAGAGTGAGCAAGGCCACTTTTTGATAAGCTTAATAAGGTCATAATAGTCTAACACTTTTTGACACATTTGGAGTTCCTGGGAAATACATCCCCAACATTCATCACATTCCAGCAAAAATAACTCTCTGCAGTTAATACAGTACCACAGACTGAATCCTTAAAGTGTTCAAGGAATCTTGAATCCACCATGTGAGCTGAGGCTATCTCCCAGACAGTACTTTTTCAACTGATTGTACAGATTGCTTCTGTTTTTCTACTGGGATCACATGCATTAGGAGGAAAATACCTGTGGTTTCATGTACAGTTTCCTAATTCCACAATGATTGTGTACACATCATTCCTTTTAGAACTTTTGGTCCTTTTCCATAATCATTTGGTGCATAGATAACAAGTTAAAGATGCCTAGGAAATACCATAGATAGTACAAAACAGTTAGCCAGTAGCCCATCAATTCAGATGTCCTTTCTGACAGCAACCAACACCAGATGCATCTGAGGAAGGTGGAATCTGAGCTTCCTACTTCAGCATAATGCATCTACTGGTAGCTAGTTGTGTGAAACTTTCACCCAGGATAATTAGGAGATTTCTTCCTGATCCTATGGAGACGAGATTTTGCCTAGAAGCATGATATTTGATTGTCCTTATCTTAAAATTATATTTTTAGTTATAAAATTATCTAGGCTTTAAAAAAAAATCCAGCCAAAGTACGTGATTATGATCTGCAGCAAAGAATTCCACAGATCCTCAGCTGGCATAAATTGTCATAGCTCTAGTGACTTCAACTAAACTATGACAATTTATAAGCTGAAGATCTGGCCTACTGTGTATAATAATTTTTCCTTGAATTCATCTCATTGAATGAATGGTTCTTTCATTGTGAGACCATGCATAAAATATGTTGCACGGTTTAAATTAAGATTGGATTTCCTTTGAGAAGAAGACCACATAGGATTTTTAATGGAAATAGTTGTAGACCAAGCTGCCTCAGGAAATTCTGGGCCAGATTGTCTCCCCTGCTCTAGTCCACTTATGCAGACTCATCGGGCAAATGGGACTTAAAGCTCATGGAGCTCCTTAGTTGGTGTATAGCTGGCATAGCCAGTTGCTACACCATTCCCTGTGCAGTCCCTAGTATAAAGGGCTTACTGGTACGAGGAGGGTGTATGGCCAGAATGTGTTGTGCTCTGGCATGTCTGGCTGGGATGTACATGGGGGCATAGCCAGCGGGCATACTCTTGAGCCCCCCCATGCCTGGTGGTGGGATGTGCAGCAAAAAAACAAGGCTACTCCCTTTTATTGCTGTTTACAAGTCAGGAAAGGGACATTTCCTGGAAAGCCTACTTGAAACAAGTCAGCTGACATAGCAGGTATTTACCAGGTCCAGATTATCCCCACTCCCCATCCCGACGATTAATGATCTTGCTGGCTTCAGAGTTACTACACTACAGGGAAAGAGCAACTTCCAGCTCAGACAAACTTAAGTATATATAGCACCTGTATATCTATTTGGGTTTGCTTAGAAGAGTTGTGGCCTACTAACCACGGGTGGCCTGGTTTAAGCCAAGGCTTCAGTAATGTGCAGGAGTGCCCTGCCTATGCTATTAAAACAACCAGTGTTCAGCAACGGTTGTCAGACACTGGTCCCCCTAGCATTGAAAATGTTTTGGCTGCTAGTGTAGACAGGGCCAAACCATTTTCAGTATTCATTACAGAAAGCATTCTAGATACTGGGTAGCAGGAGATATGTCCCATGCTTTTGAATAGTGGGTTTTGAAGTCTGTTGACACTATCTATGCCAACAGGATAATGATTTCTCATATTGGTTGAAGGGTGTGACGGGGAAGAGCCACATTTGTGATTCTTGGCTTGCTTTCCTAGCTTAGACACATATGGTGGACCAAATTCCACTTTTGACTAGTGATGGTAGAATGTGGCCATTGATTCCAGCCAGTGGATCGGAACATCACTAATTGATTAAAACTACTTTAGTGATAAATGACATGACAGATACCTTCTGGGGAAGAGTTCAGATAAATGATACCAAGACCCACTCTACAGTGATTCATTGGCCAGATAACAGTGGTTTCTCTTCTTCAGCTTACTTTGTGTGATATATGATGATAAAGCAAGTGCCTCTTACAATGCACTTGTTTTCCATGAGCTATCTGAATATTCTGTTATACGGTACAACCAGGAGAAAAGGGTCAAGGTCAGATGAAGAAAGTGAATCAAACCTTTTTCTATTAGATTTTTGTGTATACATAATGGAAAGCCAGGACGAACACTGAAAGGAGAAGAGGGTAAATTATGGCAACTCTGTTGACAATTTATGTCAGCTTTTGTAATGTGCATATTTATCCTTTATTCATTAAAAATTGCTGAGGAAGATGATTTCAAGTGACTCATTTACCACAACTCTACTTTAAAGAACTGCATGGTATCTTCATTAAAATTAATAACACTTTACATTCCTGCTGTGAATTACTTAGACTGTGTGTGTGTGTGTGTGTGGTGTACGTGTGTGTGTGTGTATCTAGAGGGCAAACGAAAGGCTTTCACTACTTCTCGTTATGATACTGTAACCCTTCTGCCCATCTGAGTTGGCAGCAACAAGGGCCGGGTTCAGTATCTAGGGGTTCCGTTTCAATAACGCAATGCAAAACTGGCTCGAGCCCCCACCCAGTGACCTGGGACAATTACATACCACTCCCCCAGGCACCTCTAAGAGGCAATACTTCCCCTCTCACAAGCACGGAGTCTGAGTGTAGCAAAATCCTTTTAATAAAGGAGGGAAACAATGCGGCATTATGTTGGGGAAACACCAGAAACAGGATTCATAACAAACCATGAGCAAAAGACCCACCCCCAAGTAAGTTTGGCAGTATCCCTTTCCCCTCAGGGTCTTAAGTCCAACAACCCAAAAGATCACCCCAAAGTCCCAAAAGTCCAACACTCCAAAAGAATAAGTATGCAACTGTCTCCACTGAATTTACAGAACACAAAGACTAAATTCTGCTCTCAGTTACTTTGTTGCTACTTCATTAGATCAGGGGTTCTCAACCTTTCCAGACACTGTACCCCTTTTGGGAGTCTGATTTGTCTTGCGTACCCCAAGTTTCACTCACTTAAAAACTACTTGCTTACAAAATCAGACATAAAAATACAAAAGTGTCACAGCACACTATTACTGAAAAATTGTGTACATTCTCATTTTTATCATATAATTATAAAATAAATCAATTGGAATATAAATCTTGTACTTACATTTCAGTGTACAGTATATAGAGCAGTATAAACAAGTCATTGTATGAAATTTTAGTTTGTACTGACTTTGCTAGTGCTTTTTATGTAGACTGTTGTAAAACTAGGCAAATATCTAGCTGAGTTTTTGTACCTCCTGGAAGACCTCTACGTACCTCCAGAGGTACGTGTACCCATGGTTGAGAACCACAGCACTAGATTAATTGACTCATTATGCTTGAAGACTTTTAAATCTCTTAAATTCCATAATAGATTCAGCCTTTTGATCCACAAGTTTTTCTGGAATCTCCCCTTATTTTCAACAATACATTGGGACGACAAACTATCTGAGTGGCGTCATACAAAAACTTTATTTTCATGGCTTTCAGTCAAATTCTATTTTCATTTATACCTGTGCAGTTCCGTGAAGTCAACTGCACTGAGAAGGTTAAATATGCTTCTGTGTTATTTATGTAGCAGGCCGTGGATGAGGAAAGAGCTGGACTCCTGGAATTTGACAAACCTTGGTGATCATTCATTGTAATTGCAAAGAAAATTTGCTACAACATTTTCTGCTGCCTGCCATAGAAAATGATACTGAAGTGCTGCTGGACATCTGAATAAAGCAGACAATGTTTTTAACTTGTGTCTTTGATCTTTTTGTTATGTTTAGGGGAAATGGGGGACAAAGGACAGAAGGGCAGTGTGGGTCGACATGGAAAAATTGGTCCCATCGGTTCAAAAGGTATATTTGATTCAATCTTTTTTTCTCCGGTGGTGTCTCAACTGAATAATCAATGGCCATTTATCTTTGAGATGAGTCCCATTCTTATTTAAAATTACTCAGATTGTCTCAGAACTTACCAAAATATATAGCAAGCCTATAATTTAATCACATTCTAGTCAATCAAAGGATGGAGATCTCTGGACTAGTTGTCTTACACCCTGACACATAGCAGGATCAAGAAGTCTTAGAAACCTGACTTGTGGGTAGATGAAAGAGTTTTTAAATTACATCAACCTCCAAGTATAGATATTTAAAGAAGAGTGGGTGGGAAGTAGGATTGTACTTTGGCAGAGGCACAGATTCAGAAGCCATGAGGTCTGAATTCCTTGGCCTTCCCACTTCTTATGTGACATTGGTCAAATCATTTTGAACAGCATTTTCAATGGAGCTGTCTAATTTTAGGCTTCTAAATCAAAATTTAGACACCTAAATAAAAGTGGCCTGATTTTCAGAAGTGCTACTTCCTTACAGGTTCCACGGAAGTCATTGCTCTATAAAGTGCCTAAGCAAGTGCTGGGACAAATAACAAGAGCTGGAACAGAATGAAACTAGTTATGATGTTTGTCCCTGAATCCAGACTACACAGTTTGGGCCTGTCTTGATGATGAACTGACTGGGACAACAAATCCAAATTCTCCATCATTTGGGGCCCATCTCTACATCTAAATCTTAGTCATTAACAAAAAAAACCTGTTTAGAAACTTTCTGTTAATGAAACTGGTGAAGCAATCCATTTGCTGAGCAGCAAAATTGATGATATTTTTCATTTTTTAGGTGAAAAGGGAGATAATGGGGATATAGGGCCACCTGGTCCTAATGGAGACCCAGGTAAACCATGATAGATCTTCAAAGTGTATAGTTTTTTTAAAAAATGTATAAATCATGTATAGTACACATTCCTTTTAAAAATGCTGAAGAATGATGTTGGAACTTAAATTTTTGAATAACCTCTTCTGATTTATGCATTGTAATTTGGATTATACTGCACATCTACAAGGGTACTTTTACAAAACGTTTGTTGAGGATGCAATGACTGCTGGGAGTTGTACTGTAATTCCTTCTGGGGGTGGACAACTGCTTGAAAGAATGTGCAGTAGCTCCCCACTAACTCAACATGGATTTAGTTATTCCAGAAAGCTAATGGGAGCAGGAATGCAACTTGTTCCCAGTCATTCCCACTGTGCCAAAAGACATCTCTGGTCATCCTACTTAGGCTCTAATTCTGCACTGAGAACCCTGTGGGGGACCCCTGCACCTTCATCAACTTCAGTGGGACATCTCATGGGCAAAAAGCTGTGTTGTGCATGTGGTTCTCAGCGCAGGAACAAGGCCTAAGGGACTTAGGGACTTCATGCCACAGTCTACAAGGCCAACAGGCTCAGACTTTGTAGAATTTATTGGCAGGGTAGGAGGGCATATTTTCATCTACAGCAGAAGTTCTCAAACTGCGGGGGCAGGTGCCCATGTGTGTGTGTGGGGGGAGGGCAGAATGTATTCTGGGGGGCATGAAATGTTTTTTGGGGAAAAGAACTTATTGCTTACCCCCAGCAATGGATAAATAACTAAGCTGATTCCTCCAGACCTATCAGGTCCTCAGATCATTTGACTCTAGATGGCGCTGTGCATTTTCATGGATTTCTGCTAAGCTTGCATAGCATTATACAAAGTCATCGCCCTATGTACGTTAATCCGTTCTTTGCTACGACAAGGTGTGTGCATTTAATTGTAAGCATCAACCACAATTGCAGTTTTTCTTTTGCTCTTATTACAATGGATCGTTGGCTCTGTTTGAATCAGTGCCTTACTGTTTTTAATATTTAGTGAGAGTTGCATGTGGATTTTTTAAGGGTATATGTACTTGTATGTTGGGGAGTGGGGGAGGTTGTAAACCACTACAAAAACAAAGAAGGGGACACAATCAAATACATTTGAGAACCACTGATCTACAGAACTGACCTTATTTTGGTTTTCAAGAATGCTGTGATTTTTGCCAGTTATGCTGGTGGAGAGAAGCTGTTTTGCAAAGCCTTTCTACACATCATCTGAGACTCTGAAAAACCATTGGATGATCAACGGGTATCTTGTTAGGAGTGTGAAAAGCTTAGAGCCGGTCTACATGTAAAACATTGCTGTGGCACATCTGTACCAGTGCAGCTGCGTCAGTGAAGATGCTGCTATATTGATGGGAGAGCTTCTCCTATCGGCGCAGCTAATCTACTTCCATGAGAGGCAATAGCTATGTTGATGGGAGAAGCGCTCCCTTTGGCATAGTGCTGTCTATGCAGGGGGGGCTAGGTTGGTATAACTACATTGAGTGCCATAGTTATACCAATGTAAGTTTGTAGTGTAGACCTGACCTTAGACTCAGATGATGGAAAACAATAGACTATTGGTGCTTTTAGGACAAAAATGCAGCACCTCCCCTGCATTCTAGTATCTTTAATAGATTTTATGTTAGATAATAGAAATGGAAAAATGGAAATGTTGTTTGCATTAATTATGTGTTGTTAGCAGCCACTGAATGATACAAATGTAACAGATGTGGTTATTAGATAGTGAGTAATGAACAATCAATGTTTACTAAAACATCTGCTCTTATGGGAAGGTTAGGAAGGAGCAAGGCTATGCAATGCCTTGTATGTGAAGAGAAGAGTCTTAGGGATAGATAATGACTTGGACTGTGCCCATGCAAAAGGAGAAGGAACCCCCCTTTCACTCCTACATGGGCTACTCAGTCTCTGGTCCAGGCATACAGCAGTAAGCAGCAAGGGCCTGCAAAGTACTTTAGCACGTGTGTAAGTTCCAAATGTTCTTAAGAGGTTTGCTGAAGTGGGATGGACTTAGACAGGTGTTTAAACGCTTTGCTGAGGCAGGGCTTAGTATGTGCTAGCTGCACTAGCCTAGGAATAGCCACAGGAGACACACTTCTGAGTTACGTTTCCTCCCCGGCTTTCTCTTTGCTCCATTGCCGGTTAGTAATTTACTGCTGATCTACACTACTCAAATTACTATCCATGTGTACGGGTCTACAATCTGGCCTTTAACCCCTGCTGTGTCTGCCATTTTAGGGCCAGATTCTGCCAATTTACTCACCTGAAGTAGTACTTTACTTTACGAGCAGTCCCATATATTTCAGTAGTACTACTCATGGAGTAAGGCACTGCTCTACCTGCAGAATCTGGCTCAAAGCCTTCAGAGAGGAGATTTTTCAAAGGCTAGGTACCCAACTCACAATGAAAGTCAGTAAGTACCAGTACAGGTACATAAGGGTGGCAGAATCTGGCCCTAAAAGGGAAGATACAGTACAGGTTAAGGGTCAGATTCTAACCAGCAGTGAATTACAGTGCTCTGGGAGCAAGGAAGAAGCAGGGAAGGAAATGGGAGTGGGCACCAAACTACTATTTTTGACTTTGAAAATCCCCCCTAAGATGTGGAAAGCACCACATAAGTTTTTCTCATGGAATTACCATTTATTATTCTAATTCATGGGCCAGAATGCCAAGTTAACATAATGCAATTCTCTGACTTGGGTGTTCCAGTTTGCAAATGAGTGCTCAGATTGGCACTTCTTTACTATTTGTATTATTGTAGTGTCTAGAAGACCTTGTCATGGACTAGGACCCCATTGTGCTAGGTGCTGTACAAACAAAGAGTAAATTATATTCCCTGCCCCAAAGAGCTTAACATCTGCATGTGAGACAAGAGACAACAGATAGATACAGACAATCAGATGAGGGAGTACAATGAGATGACATGGTCGGTATGATGGACTGCGGTATCAATGCGCCAGCAGTTGTTGAATTTTTTTGGAGGCACTGTGGGAAAGGGGAGTTATAAGGAGGGTTTTGAAGGAGGACAATGAAGTGGCTTTGCAGATATTTACGGGGAGCTCCTCCACGTGTGAGGGGCAGAATTGGAGAAAGCACAAAAGTGCTTGTTTGAAAATGTAACAAATGGGCCATGGAGGCTGACATTACAGGCAGATCTGGGGCAGGAGCTGAATTGTCAAAAATATTGAATGAGAGCTGATAGGTGGGGGTGGGATTAGACAGTTAGGTACCTAAACTGGATATTAGCATGATTAAATACAGGTTTGAATACCTATATGCAGAACTGGGTGCCTTACCTGGAACCTAGTTTTCAAAACTGGGCTCTCAGAAGTGACCTTTTTAATAATCTCATAAAAATTGCTTTTTTCAGATCATTGTAAATTTGGGATGATGGGCAGAATTCTAGAGTCTTAAGTCTTTTATTGGAAGAACTATAACAAACCAACACTTTTGAAATGGCCAGAACTGTCTTTTAGGGCTAATTATAAGTATTACATAATAGGAGTAAAACATCTGCCTCTGATCTGCTGTATAGACAGATTCCTCATGCAGAGCAAATGCAGAATATGCCATACAGATTTCCTGTGTGGAAAAGAGATCTGCAGTGAAGATGGAAGAGGAGAATTTTGCCTTATATATGCATCACTGAGAACTCAGAAGTTTGAAGACGTCCTATTTTTGTTCCTAGCAGACCGTTGTCTGCCACATGTTTGGCACTAATTGGCACCATCGTTTGGGATCTCCTCAGAGAGGCCAAGGACTGAGGTGGCATAGAGAATGAACTGAACTCTTATAGGTAGACCCAAAGGTCAGAGTGAAGGCTGTTGGTGGGTCAACATGGGGAAGTTTGCACGGTTGCTGCCTATGATTGGACAGAGAATTTCAATCTCTGGGGTCATCAGGCTAGCCCCTTTTTGTGAGCAATACATTCACATAAATATATTTCACGAAACATTTTTATTTATGTTTGTATATACAATTTAACAGCAAGCACCCACCCTGATCTCTGCAGGCATCCCTTGTGAATGCAGCCAGCTAAGGAAGGCTATTGGGGAAATGGATATCCAAGTGGCCCAGCTGACAACTGAATTAAAATTCATAAAAAATGGTATGTTTATTTTGTATGTTTCTCCCTTTCCAAGTGCCCTATTTTTTTTAATGATGAAGCTGCTCTTAAAGAATATGGCCATTTCATATTTGATTTGTGTATCTATTTTTGTGGTGTGCATTAAGTTGGTTTATAGAAATGCGAGTGCTCACTTTTCAGCACTGCCCTCCCCCGCAGCTGTCGCTGGTGTGCGTGAGACAGATAATAAGATATACCTACTGGTGAAAGAAGAGAAAAGATATGTGGATGCCCAGCTCTACTGCCATGGAAGAGGAGGAACACTGACCATGCCCAAGGATGAGAATACCAATAGTCTGATTGCTTCTTACATCAATCAAGCAGGGCTCACCAGAGTTTTCATTGGGATCAACGACCTGGAAAAAGAGGGCAATTTTGTGTATTCTGATCGATCACCCATGCAGACCTTCAACAAATGGCGCAGCGGCGAACCCAATAATGCCTATGATGAGGAGGACTGTGTGGAAATGGTGGCCTCTGGTGGATGGAATGATGTTGCCTGTCACATTACAATGTATTTTGTATGTGAATTTGACAAAGAAAATGTGTGAGGATGTCTGCTCTGTTCCCCTCCCCCGTTTGAAGCAGATTGTATAACTTACCCCTTGTTTATAAAGTACTAGTTATATTTTACAAGTATATAACATCAGTGTTGTACAGCTGTAAATATAATTAGGTATTTCAAATATCAATATTTACCCTTCAGAAGGGAAGAGCAGAGTTAAATAAGACATAGTTTGTCTTGCCCTAAGAAAATATGTATCTAGATAAGGTCCATATTCTGCCCTCACTGCAATTAATGAATGAGATTGCATGACAGCAATGGAGGGCAGAATTTGGCTCTTTGTTGTTATAATGTTGTTTCTGAAGACGTAGATTCTTGATATTGTTTTATCTTAACAACATTTTTAATTGTTAATGTTAATTGCTCATACTGGTTTACAAAGATGACATTTCTGGCTATTTCAAGCCATAAGGAAAAGCTTTTGTATCCTCTAGCTACTTAATACAACTATTGCAATAGGGTTCTGAATGGGCAGGCTTTGTACCTGTTTCTGTGACACATACACAAGCAAACCAACCATATCAGTTCTACCACTTTTGTAACATCTTCTTATTAAACTGTTTGCAAATAACAACACAGAGACACACTTCAGTGAGCGAACTCATTTACACTGCTTTGGGGAGTCTAAATGGCTCAGAATTCAGTACTAGATGGGGAGAAGCCAACTTTGTGTTTCTTCAGAAAATGCAGTGCCAGGTTCTGTTTGTTTTACACGTTGTTTAACCGAGGGTGGGACTGTGCATAAACTATTTGAGTGAAAAAAGAATTTGCCAAAGGAAGCCAGAGCCTGTTCTCTAAAGTTGTATTTGAGCCCTGCTGGAACACCCTTGGATGGCATTCCAGCACTTTTTTGGGGAGCTGAAATGGCATTTTATGGCCCTTCAGAGACTTGCATTCTGGCACTTCATGAGTGCAGCACTCACTAGTCTATTTTTGCTTAAGATATTCGTGATTGATATTTTTGGTTACAAAACACAAGGAGGGTTTCCTGAGTACATCATGAGTCTCACAAAATCTTTGTTGTCCAACAGTTCCTTTCACTGGGACAAATGCTGAAGTCTTCACTTAGCTTTCACTCTGTCCTTAACTTGATGTCAGTGGAAGATTGGCCTTAGTAAGGACTCTAAAAAGGGACATATTCTCTGCAGGCATAAATGAACACAGCTCCATTGACTTCAATGGATTTCATTCATTTGTCCCAGCAGAGAATTTATCTCTGAGTAAGGACTTCAGGAATTGGTCCTTTATTTTGTTCTTGTGATTACTACTCTTCCTTGCTACTCTTCATGGCTATATCTTCTCTTAGGCTAGGTCTACACTACCCGCCTGAATCGGCGGGTAGAAATCGACCTCTCGGGGATCGATTTATCGCGTCCCGTCGGGACGCGACAATCGATCCCCGAATCGGCGCTCTTACTCCACCAGCGGAGGTGGGAGTAAGCGCCGCCGACAGAAAGCCGCAGAAGTCGATTTTGCCGCCGTCCTCGCAGCGGGGTAAGTCGGCTGCGATACGTCGAATTCAGCTACGCTATTCACGTAGCTGAATTTGCGTATCTTAAATTGACTCCCCCCTGTAGTGTAGATGTACCCTGAAATAAAATCTTATTTATTTAAAAAAAAATTCAGAACCCCTATAGGGATATAGTTCCAGAGGAATGCAGTAAGTAATTTTGCCCCACTTATTTGTGTATCCAATTCACAACTGCATGTGACTGAAAAACGTGGTTTATTTTTGAAGGGTATAACTGGACAAAAAGAGTTATGAATATTGGATATTTGTAGTGGCCTGTTGCAATTCCTCTCATCTTTTAGTCAACTGCTCTACATATGAAGGTCACTGGGAAACCTCTGTCTATTGTGTTTTTCAGACAGTGTGGTTATACAATGTTTTAAATATTTTTTAAGGGTAAACAACACTAAATATGAAACAATCACAAAGCATGTATGATCAATCCGGAAGAAATATCTAGAAGAAACTCAAACCAGGCTTGGCATGTGATTTCAGATAGCCTCCACATATTAGGCAAGACCAAATTAATAAGCTACCATACAGTGCTACAGTTAATGGAAGATTACTGACCATAGGACTTTTGCTTAGTTCCTCAAAGCATGACAACATTTGAAATTACATGTTAATTTTATTCTCAAGGAAATAAACAATTTCATCCTGGCATGCTAACTGTTGTGAAGTTGAATCTGTTATAAAGGTTTACTCATGAACTCCTAAAACTGGTAGAATATTATTCCAATATATGCAAATCATGCAGACCATAGTGCTAGAGAGCCATGACCCTAAAGAACAATTCAGATGGTGACTGGTTCTGCTTGCCAACGTTTCTTTCTGGTACAGGTAAAGTATGGCTCATGTGTGTTAGGGCTTTAACTGAGATCTCAAATAATTTTGGTGTGATTGTACACTTACATACAAAGGTTCTTAGTCTACAAAATCTGAGAAGGGCTAAAAATTTATTCCTGTGGGTCAATTTGCACCCAGGGAATATTCCCTTTTGAGTTTTGCAATGGTTTGCCTCCTGCTAATAAAAATCCCCAGAGGCTTTTAAACCATCAATATGTTTGGGTCAAGTCATTGTAGCTGTATGGTGATAAATAAGGGCAATCTAAGCCTGGGTTCCACTTTACTAGAGCTGCCTGCCTAGGATGGCACTTGCCCACATAAAGTATCTTGAAGACACTGTGTGCCTAAGCTGTCAGCTTTGCCCACTCTTTACCCATTTTTGCAAGATACTGATTGGTGGGTTGATTCTGCTTGTATGAATCTATACCCTCTTTGCAGATTCCTTCGGATGAGCTAGAAAACAGGCCTGCATGCCTAAAAGCCTTACTTGAGCTGGGCAGCAGGCACACCACATTTTCACAGATTTATAGTGTTTAGTGAACAATCTGAATTTCTACTCAAATTGCTATTTAATATTAAACAGCAGAAAACCCATTTATTTCCCTCCATTTTTCTGTGTGTGGTGTTCTGTTCCATCGGGGGTGTGGGGGAGGATTGAGAGAGAGAGAGAGAATCTGCTCTACAGTCTTAGCTAACAGCCATATGGCTTTTAGCTCATGCAGTAGAAGCTCATGCACTAGGCTCCAGGTTCAGTTCTGCCCGCCGACGACCAGGGTCTGTCCGTGTTCCAAGTGGGGTCTTATCCGGGATTTCAACTGGGAAGTCTCTGAAGCTTGGGATGTACTTCCTCAGCTAGGGGGATGTATGTAACCCACACATCTCCTAGGTGTGGTGTTCTGTCCCATCTAGTGGCACTGAGACCACTTGGAGAGAAAGAGATTAATGAGTCTGCTGTGCAGCCTCACCTAGCAGCCATATGGCTTTTAGCTCATGCGGTAGAGATTCATGTACTAAGCTCCAGAGGTCCCACGTTTGAGTCCGCTTCCCAACAACTGGGGTCTGTCGGTATTACACTTACACCATATTTTCAACAGCTTTTGAAGTATGAAATAAAAGGGAAACCAACTGTATTGTTAAGATCTTTCTATATCCTTGTTCACTATAGATTGTCAGAGCCCTAACTCGACTGTGTGGGGAGGTAGGGCTCAACATTACTCAGTCCTCATTGCTCAGGGTGGGTCTTTGGCTGTGCTGTGGGGAGTCACAACTCACTCTCTGTTCTGCTGTGGGGAAGGAGGACCTCTGTACTGCCCCTTACACGGGGCAGATTATAAAGCTACAGTCTAGCAAACTATGGCCTGCGGGTTGTATCCGGCCCACCAGCTGTTTTAAGGCGGCCATCGAGTTCCCGCTGGGGACCGTGGTCTGGAGCTTGCCCCGCTCCAGTGCTCCAGCCAGGAAGCAGGGTCAGGGGCCAATCCACACGGCTCCCCAAAGCAGCGGCATGGCCCTGCTCTGCCGCTCCAGCCGGGAAGCAGGGTCGGGGGCCGTTCCACGCTGCTTCTGGAAGCAGTGGCATGGCCCCACTCAAGCTCCTGCATGGTGGGGGCAGCCAGGGGGCACCGCGCTTCATGCTGTCCCTGCCCCAAGTGCCGCGCCCGCAGCTCCCATTGGCCAGGAACTGCGGCCAATGGGAGCTGCAGGGGCGGTGCCTACAGATGGGGCAGCGCGCAGAGCCACCTGGCTGCGGCTCCGCATAGGAGCTGGAGTAGGGAGACGGTTGCTGCTTCCAGGAGCTGCTTGAGGTAAGCACCGCTTGGAGCCTGCACCCCTGAGCCTCTCCTGGTGCCTCAACAGCCTGCCCCAGCCCTGATCCCCCTCCTACCCACTGAACCCCTCGAACCAAGCCTGGAGCATCCTCCTGCACCCCAAACCTGTCATCCCGAGCCCCACCCCAGAGCCTGCACCTCCAGCCGGAGCCTGCACCCCATCCCACACCACAACCCCTTGCCCCAGTCCTGATCCCCCTCCCGCCCTCCAAACCCCTCGGTTCCATCCTGGAGCACCCTTCTACACCCAAAACTCCTCATCCCCAGCCCCACCCCAGAGCCTGCACCCCCAGCTGGTGCCTGCACCCCTCCCACACCCTACTCCCCCAGCCTGGAACCCCTTCCTGCACCATGAACTCCTCATCCCCAGCCCCACCCCAGAGCCCACACCTCCAGTCAGAGCCTTCACCCCCTCCCACACCCCAACCTCAATTTTATGAGCATTCATGGCCTGCCATACAATTTCTATTTCCAGATGTGGTCCTTGGGCCAAAAAGTTTGACCACCCCTGGTCTAGCCCTATGGGCCAAGGCCAAAGGCTACTGAAGTGAATGACAAGACTCCTAGGGTATGTCTACTCTGGATCTGAGCTTGTGGACTCCGTTTCCAAGCCTGTGCTTGAGCGTCCACACTGGATTATAAATCTGGGTTTAAAATTGTTGGACCTGGGACTCACAGCCATGCTAATTTGTTCATACTGCACTGTGTGGACCTTCTGACTTGGGCCTGTGGTTTGACCTGCACCCACACTGCAAAGTGACAGGTCTTGGACCTGAGTCACAGTAGGATGTAGGCTCTGACCCATCCCCCTAGTAGGGGCCTAGGATCTAGGACCTGAGTTCTTGCTGACCCAAGTCAGACTGATATGTGTGTGGACGGAAGTGAGGATTGTGCTCAAACCCGAGTCAGAGCCCAGGCTTAGTGTGCAATTTAGACATACCCTATTGAGTTCATGTAGGCATGTGTCTGACAAAGTGGGTATTCACCCACGAAAGCTTATGCTCCAATACATCTGTTAGTCTTAAAGGTGCCACAGGACTCTCTGTTGCCTATTGAGTTCAGTAGTCATTAGATCAACTCCTGTCACTAGTGATGGAACCAGTGACCACTGACTAGTCTAATAAATAAGGAAGATGAAACAGTAACATTTTTTGGCATGGACTTTGTTTGAAAATAGTTGTATTGGTGAGATTTTTATTTATTTTTTTTAGTTGGGAAAAGAAAAATTATTGGTATTTTTCATACACATCAAGAAACATATTATACTTGTTATTTACTTCTATGGAAGATGTTAGGAACACATAAGCAAAAAGCAACTGTAAGTGTGAACTAGAAGGTCTCCCAAGAAGCTAATACAAGGTTCATGTCAATCTGCACTTGGTTGTCTTTTTTTCTTGTTCAGTATTTGTCCATAAACATTAAAAGAAAATGTTTTTATCTAAGTGAGGGACATGTAGGGTGTGTCTTGGGAAACCTGTCAATGAGTCTAACAGTCTTCTATGTAGTGATTTCTTCAGGCCCCTGAATCAATCCTTCATATGAAACACATTTATTTTAGTCAAAGTAATGTATTCAGTGTATTTTACAGAGTAAGGATGATTTGTTATGTAGCACCAGCACATTTGAAAATATGTTTCAAAGACACTTGATAGGTGAACAGCTCACTCACACTGTGGCTATTGTGTATCCATGAGTTATAAGCTTGTTTAGATCGAAAAGCAGAGGAAGACTAAAGATAAATCCATTGTATACCAAAAATAGAGCACTTTTATTGGAATTCTATAAGGAAAATGATTGACTCTCTTTACATAAGTTCAGGTAACACCAGTTGAGATAATAATGAACCTGTTACCAAATTGGTGGGAAGCTTTGGCCCTTGTAGGACTCTGGCCTGAACTGGTCCATGGCCTGGAGACTTATTTCATGGGGCTCTAGCTTTCATTTTGTTCCAGCCTATCAGCTAACTCCTAACTTTCCAATGCCCAATCCCATAGCTTTGTGTGTATGTGTCTCATATCTATTTAGTTTCCAGCTTTTAACTGGAGAGTCCAACTTTCTTTCTTTCTCTCTCTGGCCTCTGGTGTTGAGTGATCCTGTGCCAACTTTGAATTTGTAGTGAATGTTTTGTGCCTCCTACTTGCGTCAGGCAAGGCACACAGGAGGTGTAACCAGGAGCAGATAAAGCATCCTCTCCCTCTCAACTCTACAAGGGTGTCTCTGCCTCCCTGTTCCTTCCCCTCACTGAAGGACCCTGCAGCACCAAACCTATCCATCAGCATCATTCCCTGTGAAACAGTGCTCTTAGGGGCACTGAGCCTGCTGTTGTAATGGAGAGGTGCCTGACCACTATGAGGTACTGGAGGGAAAAACTGATTTTGTGTTGTGATGAGTTTTGACTGTTTGGGAGGGGAAATTTTTTTTGTTGGGAATTGATTTTATGAATGGAAAGAACTGATCATGTGAATGGGGAACTGATTAATTTTGGCAGGTGAAGAGAGAACTGATTCTGTGTGGATGAAATCTTGGTGGACCGTGGAGGAGGGGTTTGAGGAGAGTTGCACCCATCCACCTGCACACTAAACACAATAACTGAAATTAGACCAGAGTATTATAGCTTTTGGAAGGCTAAGCAATTGCGTGCCACAGGTAGAGAACAAAAGGGACTAAGATGTACCAGTGCCAGACATGAAAGTTAGGAAAACAAACCAGCACTTCCCCTTCCTTCTGAGGTGAGTGACAGAGTGAGGAGACGAGGGATAGAGAGGATAGAGGAGAGATCAAGTGATAAAGCTGAAGGAAGAACAACAAATGGGAGAGGTAAGTGAGAATGAGTGTGTGCATGCTTGTGTGAAAGAAAAGACAAGGTGTATGGTTGGGGGTGTCTGAAAAGAGAAAGGGAGGAGCCCAACTGAACATCTGATCTCTGGCCACATGGGGGACATCTACACTTCGATAAAAGACCCGCGACATGGGTACGGTTGGCTTGGGTCAGCTGACTCAGGATTGTGGAACTCAGGCCTCGGGACGATAAAATTACAGTGTAGATGTCTGAGCTCAGCCTAGAGCCCAGGCTCTGAAATTCCTTGAGGGAGAAGGTCTCAGACCCTGGGTTCCAGCCTGAGCCTGAACATCTACACTACAATTTTTAAACCAGCAGCCTAAGTCCCGCAAGCCTGAGTCAGCTGACCTGGGCCCTGAGACTTGGTGGCATGTTTTTTTTTTTAATCGTACGCATAATTTGTGACTGTGGGACCTTGAACAAGTACCAGTGTCCTCCACACTAGTGATATCGTAGGGATAATAGAGAGACAGACAAAGTGGGTGAGGTAATACATATTATTGGACCAACTTCTGCTGATGAGAGCAGTGGTGGATTAATGCATGGGACCCGGGTCCAGGAGCCTCAGCCAATTTGGGGGCCTCTGCAGGAGCACCGGAACTTGTGTAGAAGTTGGGGGGCCACTGGAACTGTGACCCTGCTTCCTGCTCCTCCTCTTCCGCCGAGGCCCTGACCGTGGCAAAGCCAGAGCTGGGTAGTGGTAAGAGCTGCCCAGGAAGCCTGGGCTGCTGTGGGGAACCCTGGCCCCTCCACTTGTCCTGGCCAAAGTGCCCTAGAGCAGCCCCTGGCCCGTGTTCCTGCCCCCTGGGGTGCGCTGCCCAAGGCAGGCGGAGGGTCCAGGGCTTCCCACAGTGGCCTGGGCTCCATGAGAAGCTCTTACCATGGCCTGGCTCTGGCTTCTGGCCTGGCCAGAGGGCAAGGCCGCGGGGGAAGAGGTGGAGCAAGGGTGAGGGGGGTAAGGCCCACCTCAGCCATCCACCAGGAAGACGCTGGTGCCACAAGCAGGGATTATGCTTCGTGATAGGGTACTTTATCAGTTCCCCTGCTGCGAAGCACCTCCCCTGCCACTGCTGTTCCTCACCTGCCCAAGGCTATTATGCCCATGTTAAAAAGTGGACAGGCAGGCCCCTCCAAACCCACCTCCCCCGGGTTCCAGCACTTTGGAGCCCCTGGAGTGTGGAGAGCCCAAATAGGGTAACCAGATGTCCCGATTTTATAGGGACAGTCCTGCTTTTTGAGCCTTTTTCTTATATAGGCTCCTATTATCCCCCACCTCCGTCCCGATTTTTCACATCTGCTGTCCGGTCACCCTAGACCCAAATGCTCTTTGTGCCCAGGACCCCAATAAATCTTAATCTGCCTCTGGGTGAGAGAGACAAGTTTTTGAGTTTACACAGAGCTCTTTTTCAGTTTTGGGGTTCTCTCGGAGTATTAGGGTGACCTGTTCCATGATGTGATCCACTTTTCTGGTGGATTGTCCTCTCACCAACAGAAGCTGGCCCAGTAAAAGATATTACCTCACCCACCTTGTTTCTCTAATATCCTGGGGCTGACATATCAACAACAACACTGCATACTAGTAGGGATATGTTACTGTATTCACTTTACTGGGAGCATAAGCCAGTGCTGATAATTCAAAGGTTAGATACCTAGCATAGGTGCATACCTGTTCTTGTAAGTATAAAAATATTAAATACTGTCAAAAATTCAGCAGCTGCTGGTCTGGTGTGCAGTGTAATGGTCTCTGTGTTACCATACTATCATCTAGTGGCAGTAAGAGGCAACTAAGGCTATGTCTACATTACAGCTTATGTCAGCATAATTTATGTCACTTAGGGGTGTGAATAAACTACCGCCCCCCAAGTGACATAAGTTACACCGACATAAGTCCTGGTGTGAGTTGGTGGGAGAGCTTCTGCCCCCGACATAGTTACTGCTGCTTATGGGGGCTGGAGTAGTTAAGCCGACAGGAGAGTTGTAAATTCTCTAGGGTAGCCGTGCCTTAAGCTTTCTACTCTCTTTGCTTTACTGAAAGCTGATTTATAACAGGTTGGTGCCACCTACTAAAGGAAAGGTATGTGACACATTGCAACATCCACAAGTCAAATTTTATTCCTGCTTCATCCTTCAGTGCAGTCATAACCATAAGTAGGTGCAAAATTTCAGGAATAGGAGAATTAAGTTATGCATTCAATTAATTGTGTTTGTCTTTCACTGAGATAAAATGTAGCAAAATAAAAGTGCAATTCATTAACTTTATCATTACAAAAATAACATCCTTTTCTACACATCAGCTCTACTGTTTTTGCCTTAATCTAGTTCCCTGCTGTTTTATCCCCATAAATTCTATCCTGCTCCGGATACAAGTTTAGGGAAAATTTGCCCTTTAAACCAGATAAGGTGTGAAATCTCTTCTAAGTGCCCAAGAAGTGTATGTAGAGGAAAAGATTGTACCTGATCACTGTGCAAGGTATCACCATTGCACCCTGATTTCATGGTTGTTTCTTACCATGTCTTAAATTCATACATCTTAGGAGTAGACCAGAACTCCTGTACCCTTTAGTCTTGCCCTTGTACAAACATAGGTATCTGTCCAGAAGCCAGGGACAATATCAGTTGGATGTCTTCCCAGAGATGCATATTTAATAGTAAACAGACTGTGGGAGATTATTTGTCACAGGTTAAAAAGAAGAGAGAATATTTAAACCAGTAATGCAAGATCGAATGGAGCATGATTGAGATTATGTACACTAAATTTGTTGCTAGGAATATAATGAAAAAGAAGAGGACTCAAAGACAAACACACGTAGGAAGCTATATTAAACAAGTAGCCTAGGAAAGAAGAAAAATAATAAAAAAAAATCCAATATTGGAAGGTGTTTGGTTTAGTAATATGTCATGTAAAAAGAGCTGTGGGAGAAATGCACTCATAAGGCATAATTAACCTGGTATTTCCTTGCTTTGAGTCGGTGGATATTGCCTTTAATTGCCTTAACTCGTTTGTAATGAAGTTTTACTTGGGTGAATTAGATATTTCAGGTTATTCTCACATGTTTCTTACATCTTCGTTAACTCCTGAATTTATTGGTGGTAAATGGTGTAATCTGCTTTAACTGACAGTGCTTACTGTGTGATTACATTGGGAACATTATTGCAATAGCAAATGGGTAGACAAGCTGACCTCTGAGATGTTTTACTCATTTGAGGATAAGACGTAGTTTTGCCATAAACCCTGAGTAAGGGGCAGCACACTATTGCATTGCCCCATGAGCTGACTGGGAACCAGAGAGTGACTCTAGTTATGCCTATTCCTGATAGAGTTCTATGCCTGGTGCAGATTCCTTCCTCTGGCAGGCTGGCTTGGCTGTGCTGACCCACATGTTAGAGGGAGGACCCAAGCTTCTTCTCTTATCCTCTCCCTCCCAGCCCACCTGCATGAGAGGGGACTAGTGCCCCCTGGAGGCTGCTTTTCTCCCTTTACTTGTGCTTGGCAATATATAGGAGCCAGTAGCCCCCTTGCTCATTTGTGCAGCAGCATAAGGCTAGTGATCTAGTCCTCTCGTTGGAGCACACATAGCTAAATGGTAGAGAGAGACAGGACACAGTGGTCAGCACAGCGATTAAGTCCCAAGAAGGTAACTTGGGTGCCCTTTGGGTAGGGGGAGGATTGCTATCCTACATCCAGTGGCAAAAGCTTGAAGTAGAAGCATGGGGGCAGGTTCCAAATCCCACTTAGGAACCATAGTGGGAAGTGTTTATGTCTGAGGATTTGGGCCTACAAGGATTTTTAAGTTCTGTGCCTCCTGAGATTGGGCAGGGCCCTTATTGTGTGGACAATGGAAGACGTCGATTCCCCTGTGTTAGGCAGGTCCAGTCGTCTCCAGGGTCTCCTCCATTTGCCAGGGTGCAGGCAGGCTGTGGACGGCTGCGATTCCCAGCATAGTCAGAGGCTGTGGCTGGCCCTCTGCAGGCGCTTCCCAGGCAGGTCATTCCCCTGTGGCCTCCAGCCCAGAATGAGGCAGTCTCCCTCCCTTTATACTACTAGAGCACTTGGAGCATGCCCAGTCTTGCCAGGGAGGTGGGACTTCCGCTATCAACACCTGGGGCTTAACCCTGTCTGGGCTAGTGCGGGGTAAGCCAACCCTGTCACAGGTAGAAAGAAGGAAACTCTCCTTGAGACCCCTATGGAAAGGGCTTGAGACACCTGTGTCAAAGGACCCTCTGAGCCTTATCTGCATTTCTTTTAAAAGGAGCTCTAAGAGACCCCTCTTTACGTAGACCTTCTGACAGTGAAGAGGATGTTGTATGGTGCAACCCCCTTTTTAATGCAAAAGAGAAAAGAAATCTTTGTGAATCTAAAATACAGGTGTGGGGGCCTTTCTCAAAGGGATGGAAGCTGCCAATGGAGGTATCCACAGCAGGGAGTCTCTCACACATGGCACCTGGGGGAGGGATTGTGTTTATGTCTTTTTGGAACAGCCTGCAGGGAAAGGGTGCCTCCTGGTACAGAAGCTGCATGTGGACAGGAAGCAATAGAAGCAGATGAAAGCATGGTTCCAGCAGCCGCAGAAGACACAATTGGTCTCATAATGCCAGAAAGAAGTGCATTTGGCTGCACAACAGAATCATCAAATGCTTTACTGTAGTACAGATATTGCAACTACTATATACCCTTCATCCTATACATTTTTAATTTAGTGGAGGGGGGAAAAAACCTTTGTCTACCTCATTCCACTATGTCTAAAGATCCAGAATTTCAGGTGCAGCCATGGAATGCCCAGCAGAACTTGGGAGAGAAGCTGCAACAGTAACTGCAAGTTTCACAATCCTAGGCAGTGTCTGGGGGAAGTTTGAGCAGCCTAAAGCCTGCACAAAGTTAAAATGGCTTCTATTGGCCCTAAGAACTTTAGAGCAATCAGGAATTGCTGAGGTTCAGGGATTACTTCGACAGGACCCCTTTTCCCTAGTCACATCTCCTGTGCCAACAACCAGTGTGTGTGGCATAGCAGCCAGCATGCTGGCTCTGTACCGAGGGAAGATCACAGGACAAAGAGGTAATCCTCCTGTGGCTGGTTATGCCAGCTTTAGGGCTGTTTTATGCTTGTGGCATGATGCAAAGCAGCCAAGTGCAGCCAAGAAAATGTGCCCTGAGCTAAATCCTTCCTTGAATCAGTTAGGCTGACCATGGAATATGCTGCACAAGTCAAGATATAAATAAGCTGTGGCTGTACATGTTTAAGCTCCAAAAAGAACTGCACAGAAAAATATTTATATCAGTCTAAAACAAGGAAAGATGAGCTGTTAATCTTTGCTTTTCAGAATCAATAAGTTCAGTGGCTGTTTACTGATCAGTTGCATCACTGTGCTTACTTTGGGCTGTAAACAAACATTTAAAGACTTTGACCTCTTAAAAATTTCTTATTTCTTTAGCAGACACGGGAGTGGAACAAATCATAAGGTAACATGAAAAAGCCATTGCTGATACATTTTATTTTTTGATAGGTTATTTACATTGCATGGGAGTATAAGGATATTTTAGATGGAATGCATCTTTATAAGAATTTAAGTATTTGTTTTCCAAAGTAAAGTACTTTCTAAGGTATCCTCTCAAACAATGTTTAATAACTTTTGGGTTGTCTAATTTATTTGTGATGGCATGCTTAGATCAGACAATGATGTGTCCATTTAAAAACCTAAATGGTATCTGAATTATGAAATTCTTCAGCACAAGAAAACTATAATTTTTCCCTTGAGATCTGAAGAGATATGGTTTTAGAAAATACCAGTTATGAAACATAAAGGCCTTACCCTGACCTTTCATCTTGTGTCTGCAATTGATTACAGACACAAATCATAGAATTCAGACCTCAAACTTCCTAATTGGAACTGTTAGTTGTACCTGCAGATCAGATAGTTAAACCCTGAAGTGTTTATCCACAATCAAATGTGACTATAAAATTGCATGGCACCAACAATCAATTGCAGGTGCCAAAGTAGAGGCTGTTATTGAAAATATCTCTCTTAATATTTTTATGCTAGCAATGTGACAGCTGTAAATTTGGGTGTAAAATGAAAGAGGTCCCTTTTTTGATAACAGAAATACTGAAGAATATAGCAATATTAGAAATTCTATGAGCTTTTCCAAGAGACACTGCACCAAATTTTTGATATTTTTTCCATAATCCTGATCAGTGTCAGTGTAACTTCATGGTATTCATTTCTAATAATGGACAGTGTCATTTGCTCAATACAAGACATACAAAGAGTACTGAAGGGATCACTTTTCTCTAAAAAGTAAAGTATCCACTGTATAGTAAGGTTTTGATTGCCAGAGTTGTTCAGTAAATGCATGTTTAACAATAGGAACCTGTAGTGTAACCTGTTGGTGGCAGAATGTAGTAAAATGGAAGAAGTTAAATACATCAACTGGCTGCTGATTGCTCTAATTACAGTTGGAAAACATTAATGAGATAACTCAATCAGATTATAAAGAAAGCATAAAATAACCAACCATTATAGAGAAAAAAATCATATTTAGTAGGCATAATGGAAATACTGTTGAGGGCAACACGTGGTAAATTATAATAGCAGAACTGGGCTTAAGGGTGTGTCAAGATGGGGTGAGGACAGAGTCCTCTCCTTTCAGGTCCTGGGGGTGGGAACAAGATAATCTCCTCCCATTTTGTGGAGGAACAGCAGAACTGCTCCACAGCTCTGAGCTGTAGTCTCAGAGCTACAATAGCACCCACAGCAAGTGCATCCTCAAGCACTGAAAAGAATAAGTGATGAATCTGAAAATTCTGGACTACAGGCTCCTCTTCTTTCCCAGTTCCCAAACCCTATGCTATAATCACTTCCAGGGAGCTATTGCATAGCTGATATCTACACTGAACACAGGTGCAAACCTCTTGCACAGGCTCCATAAATCTTGCCCTTCTATCCAGTAAAATCACATCAACTCTGCATCAGCCAGGCGTCTCCTCAGCTGTGGAGGAGATGGGAAGGTTTGCTTCTTAGGGTCCTTGTCAGTGCTCTGGTGGCAAATCACTTTTGAGTTCTGAGGGCAACCTAGAATGAAGCCTTCAGGGTTTTGTACACTCCTCTCACTGTCCTCCTCCTTCCTACCTTTCTGTGCTATCCCATTCTGCTGTAAATTTGAAAACAGCAAATACTGTTTCTGTAACCAAATGAAATGGGTCATTTCTCATTATTGCAGGTTCACTGCAGAAATGTCACCCAAGTAGGTGCCGATGTTCTTCAGGGGCAGCATATTTATTACTACTAGGATTACACTACAGCAGAGGTGCCTGGTGCTTTACAGATCAACTAGAGATGGAGTCCCTGACCTGAAGAGCTCATAGTTAGACAAGAACATAAACACAGGGAGAAGCTATGAGGAAACAAGGGTGGCCCTACATGTAGTTCCCCTCCCCAAGCTGGCAGGAGCATGAAGTATCTGCACAAGGAGTATGTGCGTATACCTCCTGACACAGGAACCATTGGCAGACCATGACACCTGGCCCCTAGACAGTGGTCTGGGATACAGTAATTATGATTGTTGGTCTAATGTTTATCTACAGACCAAGGGAAGGTTCCAACCTTGGACTAGAGTCACCCACACTAGATGTATATTTCCTTGCATCTGAACGACAAGGGGATTCACCCTGAAGGAGGGCAGGCCGGCAACAAAAATGATTAGGGTTTCCCGGAGGGAATGAACAGGTAATCATCAAATGATCCATTCCCTGTCACTCAGGGAATGGCAAACAGAGGCTATGGACACCATCCCTGCCCATCCTGGCTAATAGCCATTGCTGGACCTATCCTCCATGAATTTATCTAGTTCTTTTTTGAACCCTGTTATAGTCTTGGCCTTCACAACATCCTTTGGCAAAAAGTTCCACGTGTTGACTGTGTGTTGTGTGAAGAAATACTTCCTTTTGTTTGTTTTAAACTTGCTGCCTATTAATTTCATTTGGTGACCCCTAGTTCTTGTGTTATGAGAAGGAGTAAATAACAATTCCTTATTTACTTTCTCCACACCAGTCATGATTTTATAGACCTCAATCATATCCCTGTTTAGTAGTCTCTTTTCCTAGCTGAAAAGTCCCAGTTTTGTTAATCTCTCTTAATACGGAAGCTGTTCCATACCCCTAATCATTTTTGTAGCCCTTTTCTGAACCTTTTCCAATTCCAATATATCTTTTTTGAGATGGGGTGACCACATCGGCACACAGTATTCAAGATGTGGGCATACCATGGATTTATATAGAGGCAATATATTTTCTGTCTTATTATCTATCCCTTTCCTAATGATTTTCAACATTTTGTTCACTTTTTTGATTGCCGCTGCAGATTGAGTATTTTCAAAGAACTATCCACAAGGACTCCAAGATCTCTTTCTTGAGTGGTAACAGCTAATTTAAATCCTATCATTTAACACTTATAGTTGGGATTATAAACTCTCCAGGGAAGGGATTTTGTTTGTTTTTACAGCATCTAACACAGTGCAGCCCCTCCTGATTGGTGCCTCTGGGTATTACTGTTAATAATAAAAATGATGTTGGTGATAATTAATAGAAGGTGAACTTTGATATTGTGATGCAAGAAGGTAAATTAAGAATCTACTATTTACAGCTTTGGAAAATATGTGGACTTTTTATTTATTAACATTTGGTTTAACTCTCACACCTAATCATATTTTTGTTTATCTCAGCTAGATGCATATTATAAATCAATAGAAATGGTAAAAGCGTATCCTGAATGTATGTGCAGTTATTTTTCTTCCAACAAGTAAATAACCCATTCCTGGAGTCCAAGTTTTCTCTGACTGCTGAGAAGCCAGGACAGAATTCAGGAAATGACAAGTTATGCTGAACATGCTCCTTTTAATTTCTCTTGTCTCTTCTTAGAATTGAATATAATACTTTACTTCTGCTTTTAGAGGAAAGATGACTGCTCATCTCAAAGGAGAAAAAACTCAAGTTTTACCTGACTTTCAACATCTGAATGACTTGGCGTGTGAAGCTGTAGGAGGAAAGGTAAATGTATGCAGTTCAAAAAACAAACTGTGCTTTTAGTGCAGATGATACTTGACATTTCTACAGCTATTTCCTACTGAGGATCTAAAAGTGTTTTGCAGACACCAATGAATTAAGCCTCTCAACATTTTTGTGTGCTAAGTATTATTATCCACGTTTTACAGATGGGAAAACTGAGACACAGAGAAATTAAGGGATGTGCCAAAGGACACAAAGGAAGTCTTTGGTAGAGCCAGGAATAGACCCCACAAGTCTTAATTTGCAGTTTTATAATCTGAACACAAAGTCTTTCCTAGTGTTCAAATTCTGAAGGTCTAGTCAACAAAATGTTGACCTATGTTGGAGCTATCTGATGAAAGAAGTTAGATATACCCAGTGAGATACATCCACTTTGCAACAGAGAAAATTGTCATCAGTGTTTGGGTTTTCTGGGTCACTCGTACTAGCTTCCTGTGTTCCAAAGAAGGGCAAGGCGGTAGTAATGCTATTGATGATGCATTATGACAAGGTTGTAGAAGGAGACAAAAAAGAAACCCCACATAATTCTCCAGTAGAGTGACAAAAGTGGTATAGATAACAATGACCATCTTGCAAGAATGTAATTCCTACAGATGCAAGACAAACAGGTGGCCAATGGTTCTTTTCCTCAACATGCTTGATGTTGCTGGCATTTCAAGTTTCATCATTTAGGTCAGTGACAATCCTGCTTGGCACCACACTTGCCCAAGATAAAGAAGGCTCTTGTTCCTTGTCAATCTAGGACAGGGATCGGCAACCTTTGGCACGTGGCTCGCCAGGGTAAGCACCCTGGTGGGCCGGGCCGGTTTGTTTACCTGTCGTGTCCGTACGTTCAGCCGATCGCGGCTCCCACTGTCCGTGGTTCGCTGTTCCAGGCCAACGGGGGCTGCGGGAAGTGGCGCCCAGCACATCCCTCGGCCCGCGCTGCTTCCCGCACATCCCTCGGCCCGCGCTGCTTCCCGCAGCCCCCATTGGCCTGGAGCAGCAAACCTGATAAATTTGCTAAGGTCAGCTGACTGTAAGAACCACAAGCAATGTGGAGAATGCAGTGAATTTGTATGCGCTGACAACTCCACACTGATGCTGATGTGTGAAAATTGCATACAGACTCCCATTGAATGAGACTCCAGCTAGTTCTTTCAATTTGCTATTTAAATAAAGATTTTTCACCTAAAACATTAAAGAATTGTTCTTAGTTTCTGAATGCATTTGGGGGACAAAAGTCCCCCACAATATAGTTAATGTAACTTTTTTTCTCAACGTTGGATGAACGTTAAAGAAAAAGGTGCTCTGCTGTAAAATGAACCATGTCCTTAAGATTGTTCAGTTTAGCATATGTATGTACAAAACAGAAATACATATTCACAAATATGGGACTGTATCTCATTGATGGAGGTATCAGTAGTATACTTCCATTAGCAGGGCTTCTTGTCCTGCAGCTAAGGGGAGGTAAGAATCCTCAGTGGAAGGACAGCCTGGTTTGTGATTAAAAAGATTTTTTGTCCACTTGTTTTTTCTGCATCATGTCATGCTTCTAGTTTGAAGAACCACTCAAAAAGGTGGAGGTTTTCCAGGTGTACGTATCATGAGTTATTTACAAAGAAAATGAAACAAACCCTTCCCTATGTCACAGCAGTAGATAAAAATTTTGTAAATAAAAATGCAGAAAGACGAGTGAGGCCCTGATCCTCAAGCAAACAATTGAACTCAATGGGGTTCTATGCGGGTTCATTGGAGTATTGGAAAGAGAAATGCATACAAAGATGCAGAAAGAAGAGTAAGGTCCCGATCCTCAAACAAAGAATTGAATTCAGTGGGGTTCTATGCAGGTTCATTGGAGTATTGGAAAGAGAAATGCATACAAAGAAATCAATTTTTTTTAAATATGGTCTTATATGTATATGTCTATAAGCCTTTAGGCAACTTAATATTTTGTTTTTACTGGATAACTTAACATTTCACTAGGAAATAAAATAAAGTAGTATATATTTATAATTATTATTATTATTATTTTTTATTTGTGTAGGTTTTATTTGCAACAGATGACTTTTTTGCTCCTGCAGAGAATCTCTTAAAGGTATGGTGGGCTGACATTCACCACTTTGGAGGATTTTCATGGACTGTTAAAGATATTAGGCTTCAGAAGCAGGGACTGTAACCTACTGTCAGAGACCAGGACGTGGGCAGTCATGCCTAGTGGTTAGAGCAGGAGCCAGCTGTCAGAACCTAGGGTTGAGCCAAAGACAGAAGTGAGGAATCAGGGTCAGAGTTGGTTTACTTGGAGTGAGGCAGGGCTAAGAACAAGCAAGTACAGGAACCAAGGGTGAAAGTGGGCAGGTAGGGGCTGGTACAGTGTACCGGTAAGAAGCTGGTACTGGCCCGTACCCAGCCGATGCCCCCCCCTGTTGGCGGCCCTACCGGCAGGGCCGCCAATGGGGGGGGAAGGGGCAGCTGCCCTGGGACCAGCAATTTAAAAGGGCCAGGGGTTCCCGGCTGCCACCGCTGCTACTGCAGCAGCAGCTGTAGCCCCGGGCCTTTTTAAATTGCAGCTGGAGCCCTGGGCGGCATGGGCCAGGCAGCTCGGATGGCCTGGCTGGGGGAGGCCCTACCCCTTCTGGAGGCCTGGAGCCGGACCCCCGTACCAGTAAGAATTTAATGTTACTTTCACCCCTGACAGGAGCCAACACAGCCACAGGCAAGTTCTTTGAGCAGCCAATGCCCTGCTGCTGCTATTCGTCTTAAGAGCAGGTCTGCTGATCCCAATAGCCAATTGGGAGGTTTGGCCAATTAGGTGATTCTGCTGCAGCCAGCTGTGATTCAGTTGTGGGTCCTCTGTTGCTCACTAAGGAGGTGGAGTTAGGTGGTCCCAGGCTCAGCTGCAAGCAGGGCCGTCCCCAGAGGGATGCTGGGCCCGGGAGAAAGTGACGTTACTTCAGACGGTGCCTCCCCAAACAGCCAGGCGTGGCCATGCCCACACTCCACCCCACCACCACCCTGCTTTGGCGGTGCTGCAGTACTCCAGAGGGCTGGGGTCATGCCGCCTGCCTTCCCAGGGCTGGGGACGTTGCAGTGGCACTGCCACATGCTCTTCCTCCCGGCGTGCTCTCCCTCGGGTGGAAGGGGCGGGGCTGAGTGTAGCCTCCCCCAGCCAGTGGTTCACCTGCTGCCCATGCAGCTCGGGCCAATTGTGCCGCCCCACAGGGCCCCCCAAAGCGCTGGGCCCAGAGTAGTCACCCCAATTCGCCATCCCCTAGGGACGACTCTGGCTGCAAGCCCTAATTTCTGACATTTATTTTGTTTGTACAGTGCCAAGCACAATATTGATGGATCTGAGCTGGTTGGCCTCTAGGCAGTGTCACAATATAAATGTTAAATGACAACTGATGTTTGTAATGTATCTCTGTAATTTCATGTATACGTTACTTGGAAACGATTTCCATTGGCTTTATGAGAAAATTACTTACCTTGTAATTCTGCTTCTCCCTTTGCACGGTTCTCGGCTCCCTAGTTGAGACAGGCAGAACTTCCTTAGTTGTCTAAGGGCCGTGGGAGTGGGTAGAAGCACAATACACCCTTGGTCCCCATTGGTGTTGTGCGTGGAATGTAACTGTAATCCCTAGGACCTTCGAGTCACATCCTAAATTAGCAAGAAGCAAAAGTTCACCAAATAGCATCAAGGCAATCATTGAAAAATTAATGCCTTTGAAATGCAGAACAATACAAACACATCAAGATGTAGAGATGAACACCACCAGCTGAAGATGTCTGTGCAGGAAGCAAACCTCATTGTGTACACTGATTATGCAAAAACATGCTTGCATTATTATGAGAACATAAGAATGGCCAGGCTGCATCAGACCAACAGTCCATATAGCTCAGTATCCTGTCTTCGGACAGTGGCCGGTTCCAGAAGCTTCAGAGGAAAAGAACAAAACAGGGCAATTATTGAGAGATCCATCCCCTGTTATCCAGTCCCACCTTCTGGCAGTTAGAGATTTAGGGACACCCAGAGCATGGGGTTGCGTCCCTGAATATCTTGGCTAATAGCCATTGATGACCTGTCCTTCATGAACATGTCTAATTCTTTTTTGAACCCCATTATACTTTTGACCTTTACAACTTCCCCTGGCAATGTGTTCCACAAGTTGACTGTGCATTACGTGAAGTACTTCCCATTACTACTTCATCTTTTGCATCCCACCCATTAGCTGTTTTCGTCCAACTCTTGCCTCTTGTCATTAACCTCGATTGTTGTCTGGGGCAGTGACTGCACTTTTTTACTGTGTGTTTGTACAGTGCCAAGCACAATAGGAGCTAGTGCAATTCAAATAAATAATAATAAATAGGCTTCCCTTCAAACTTTGAGGGAGGTGGGTGGATGAATGTGAATCCTAAATGATAAATCTTCTGAGAAGCAGAATTACTAGGTCAGAGATTTTTCTCTAAAGATGCCATCCAGGCAGGAGTCTCACTCCTAAGGTATGTCTACACTTTGAGAGGGGGAGGTTGAGGACACATACCCACTCCAACTGTGATCAAGCTATTGCAGAGGTATTCAACCTTTTTTCATTTGCGGACCCCTAAAAAATTTCGAATGGAGGTGCGGACACCTTTGGAAATCTTAGATTTAGTCTATGGATCCCCAAGGATCCGCGGACCATGGGTTATTGAAAACCACTGTTCTGTGGTAACGACAACCTATCACAGACCCCTTAGACATAGTCTTCAGACCCCCAGGGATCCACGGACCACAAGTTGAAAACCCCTGAGCTAGTGCACTAAAAATAGATTGTAGTTGTGGAGATTTGAGCAGCATGAGGAGCTAGTGCCAGCCCCCCACCCCCAAGTACAATCCTGTCAGAGATGCTAGTGTGGCTAGCTCCTCCCACCACTTGCACCACCACGACTACACTCTATTTTTAGTGTGCTAGCTTGATCAGAGCTGGTGCAGGTATGTCTCCTCAAGCTCGGGACATATCCTTAGAGATTGAGGAACTTGACGGATGCACCAAGAAAAAAACACACGAACAATGAAACCACAACATGCCCCAAGAACAAGCCCAATGCTAACACCATGAATACAGCTGGCTGAAAAATGGAAATTCCTTCCAGGAAAGATTGTATATTTTTGATTTTTTTTTTAAACCAGAGCAGGATAAAATGTTAAAAATTTGAAATTTTGTGCAGGAAGGAATTTCCAGAAACATTCAATTTTGGGAGAACCGAAATGGAAGTTTTTGGGTTGCTGGCTGGCTGCCTGCCTGTCAGGCTCGCTGGCTGGCGGCTTCCATGGGAGCCTGGGGAAGTGACTAGCCAGGCAGCTGGGCAATCTGGAGATCAGGACTGCTAGGGAGTCAGACAGGTGGGCTGCTGGGTAACTTGGTGGCCAGGGACCTGGCCAGGGCCAACTCCCCAGGTAGCCTATAGACCACGGAAGCCAGCTAATCAGGGAGATGGACATTGGCTCCCCAAGTAGCCCAGAGAGCCCGGAAGCTGGCTAGACAGGAAGTGGGCCACTAAGCTTTCCGAGTAGCCCATAGAACTGGCTATCAGACACTCAGCTCCGGTAGCAGTCTGGGAGCTGGGGAGCCTTGAACAGGCTAACCTAGTGAGCCTGGGAGACCTTGCTCTTCAACATCTCACTTGGTGGGCTGCTGGAGAGCCTGAGCCTGGAAAGCTGGCCATCCTGGGGAACTGTGCTGTCTGTCTGGCTTCCCTGGCTGTGCGGTGAGCTGGATGCCTGCCAGTTGAGAAGCTGGGCAGCCTACGGAGCCAGAGGGACTCTAGGCTCTACAATATCCTACCAGGCAACCTGCCAAGCAGCTGGTGGGGAGCCCAGGGAGGCAGGCAGTGGGTGGGCATGTGACAGGAAACCAGATGTCTGGCTTCCATCAAACGTTAAGAGTGAATGGACACATTCTGCAGGAATACATCAATTCCACACAACAGAATTTTCCAAAAGAAAACATCTGATCAGTTTTAGACATGAAAAAGAAGGAATTTTTGCATGTGCATTTTTGTTTTGAGCAGAAAAGAAGGGCCAGATGCCTCCCTGTTTCAGGGCACCTCAGTCACTACCCCATGTAGTGCACTGCCTGGCCAGTCTGTGCGGTCTCTCAGTCACAAACACACCACATACTTTCACCACATGTGTATTTATTCTTTCCTTACAAAGTATCACAGGGTACTGCAAGGTTACAGCAAGTAGAAGATTCCACACAGCCTTCACTCCTCAGCCCAGGCTCACCCTCTGATTGCTATGTTCCTCCCACTAATATCCTCCCAATTACTGAGCCAATTGCCCCATTATCCCAGCAATCGCTACCCAAGTATCAGTGATTCCCAAAGGAAATTGATTAATTGGCTTCAGTTAAGCCTGTACTCTTCTCAATGCTGGAGCAACCTCAGTGACCAGGGTGCTACTAATAGAGCCCTGTCACGTGCCCCAAAACACTAGGCTTAATATTATAGCCTGTAGACAACCAGAAACAAAGGATCTGGTTCTGCATTGTCTTTTCCATTATGAAGTCATTTACACTTGTGCAAAGTGACTGTAAGGTAGCTGTACAATGAGCCAGTTGGTAATAATGAAGGGTGGTGGCCCCTATTACCACTCTGACATCTTCATTGTGACCGGTGGCTCTTGCAACTTTTGAAAAAGGAAACATTTGTACAGGCTTGATTATGATTACCAAACTTTTTCATTCTTGATTACAGGTGTATTTCAATTGCTGTCTCATTACTACTGTAATAATAACTTCTGAGAGGTACTCAGGTGTAATCAGAATTCAGGCATTATAGTACAGTGGAAACTATTTCAGTGAATCAAGTGGGATTTCCCCTCTCCCCTTGCTCCAACTACCATTTCCTTTCATCACAAACATTTAGCACAAACATTTAGGAACATAGGAACTGAAGAGTGGAAGGGACCTCCTATGTTGCAGAGTCCAGTTTCCTTCTATTTGCTGACAACCCTGCCATATAAACCTTTCAAGCGCCATCTTAAAACTAGTTAGGTTAACTAGTTTTCTTTGCACACATTCTTCCGGTGACTTCCCCTCTTTTGAGGAAGCAACTTTAAAATACATTTTAGCTCTGAGTAGAATTTATGATGAATTTCAAATACTTCCATTTAAAATACAAAAACTGTTAGCAAACTGTTCCTACCATCATTACACATGCAAAAATCCCACTGAAATCAGTGGGGTTACTCTGGATTGATACCACATATGTAACTGAAAGAAAAAAACTGGAACATGGAAGTCTAGCTCCTCAGCTGGAGTAGATCAGTATAAATCTATTGTTTGATGCATCTGATATTTTTCTAGAGACTAGAATGACACCTATATGCTCCTTTATTAATAAAATCAGTCAAGTAGCTTGAAACCTGCATGTTCTATGCTGGTCAAAATTCTGTGCTCAGTACACTAAGCTTAGTGGCGTAGTACTGGTATAAGTGGCCCGTTGTTCTTATTTATTTTTTAGAAAAAGAGTCCAGTTTTTAAACCAGATGAATTTACTGATTATGGCAAGTGGATGGATGGATGGGAGACAAGGAGGAAAAGGATTCCAGGTAATACACTTAATACTAGTCACTTAATAAATAGTAACAGTAGGGGATTTGCAGAAGAGGTGGGAAGAAGAGATGAAATTGACTGACATCATTATGAAGCCTTCCAGTTTTGAGAGTGGTGAGCTTGGAGTTGTTGGGACTGAATGAACCAGAAACTCCAAATGAATCTTTCACAGTGTGAACCACCACATGGACTAAAACTACTGGCTTGGGTTCGTCCAATCTATATGAATCCAGACCTTCAATTTTTGCACAGTCCTACTGAATGGCAAAAGTTTAACCAGTAGATAAATTCATGAGTTTAATGCAATACTGAAAAAGCTCCAGAAACAGCTTACAAACTTCCTGGGAGTTTGAGTTCTTTTTGTGCTTTAAGTGTACATTATGTGATGGCTTTTGTTGTCATGACCTGCTCTTTTGTGTTTTGTTTTTATTTGAACTGTATATACACTTGTAGTGATTTGGAGAGACTCCTAAACCTGCCATTGCTTACTCCAAAATAGAGATGGACCCAAACCAAAACGCTAGATCCAAATACCCCTAAACTTAGATGTATTCAAAATCCAGACTTAGGTCTTTGTCTGAATTTTTAAAATATCCTCTATTTTTATAATGGTGTGAACCAAACACCCTGGTACAAGCACACTCAAAATTCTGGGTTTTGAAATCCAGATCTGAATCCAAATTCTGTGGTCTGTGCTCATCTTTTCTCCCAAATACAAGCACATCGCCACATTTTGAGAAAAGGCAACCAGATAGCCAAGTTTGGAATAATTCTTTCTTAAAGAGTTGTCCGCTTGTCCTTTGATTTTCTGTCCAAGGCCTTAGGAAACCACACAGATTTTGACTTGCATCTGAAGAAGTGAGGTTCTTACCCGTGAAAGCTTATGCTCCCAATACTTCTGTTAGTCTCAAAGGTGCCACAGGACCCTCTGTTGCTTTTTACAGATTCAGACTAACACGGCTACTCCTCTGATACTTTACACAGCTTTTTAAAATCCAAACATCTAATGCTCTTCAAAATGCCAGTTTAACAATCAGCAAGTTGGTACTATTCATGTTTTGGCAAGTATGCTTAGTGTCTTTATGGAGTTCTTCAGGTTTTGATTACATGCAAATTCCTTCAAAAATTAATTGGAATGTGTTGTAGCTTTTTGATTGTTTTACACATAAGTTGATTTTATAAAATCACAGAACTGAACACCTCCACATTTTGGTGATATTGAGGACTGTATCTGGATCTAAAGTAAACAGCTTGAGCTCTTTTCTTAAACATATTTATAAAGCAGGATTGTACCCGCTAAATATTGTTGAAGTGAATTGCTGCTTTTATTCCCTGGTGTTATATTAAACTCGTTAGAAAAGCAGTTTGTCCTCTGTCTTTCAGGACATGATTGGTGTATTATCCAGTTGGGAGTACCAGGTATTGTCCATGGATTTGAGGTAAACACATCTTTCTTTGCTGGAAACTGTGCTCCTCGTATATCAATTCAAGCAGCATGTCTGACGCAAGGTAACTAATAAATTAATTTCTATCAGGTCTCCAGATATCTTAGCGGAAGAGCTATTTGCTCCTTACATTGTATTGCTAATATTAGAGCCTTATTATTATGGGGGAAAGTTAAGTACAATCAATTGTTTCTTATGGTAGATAAAATAGTTAAATTTCAGGCATTGCAGAGTTAGTGGTTGGAGTGATGTAATTCCTGGAAATATCACCTTGGGAAAACAGCACTTCTGGCAGTGCAGTGTCAGAAACACTGGGTGACCAAGGCTGTGAATGATGGGAGAATACAGCTGTTACTTTCATTGTTTTATATCACAAGTTCACATCACTTACCCCACAGTGTTGTGTGTGCTTAATAACAAAACACATTTTAGAGAATTACACATTTTTTAGTTCTTAAGGAAAGAAAATCCTCCAAAAAGGGCTAAATCCAGAGTCCAGAAAACCAGCCTGAGTTGTCAGGCTGGGTGTCAAGCAGATGTACCGTGGGAGAAATCTCACCACCCTTCCCACCAAGCTTTAGATGACTCAAGAACTACTCCATTAGAATGAATGAAGTGTATCCATGGCTCTGGACATGGCTTTCCACAGTGAATGATGGGAAAAATCTGGAGCAAATCTTTTAGCATCATTTCTCCCCCTTCTTGTCCTGGCTCTATCTCCTCCTTTCCCTGCCTGGTGCCACACTGGTTGCTTGAGTGGGTCCATTCTGCACTGATATTACATACCTCTGCTTTGTTCCTCCACTGTTTTCTATACAGCTCTCCCTTTGTACAGCAGAACTGCAGTGGTTCCACTGCCAGGGATCAATCTGGGGCTGGAGAAGATGAGGCAGGATTTAGCTCAAAGAGAAAAATCTGAGCTATTGTAAAGCAAAAAAAATTGAAATAATTAAGCTAAATGACTTATTTTTGTTAGTAGAAATAATATATCAAATACACTTCCAGCATAATTTTTATAGGCATGGTCCACCTAAAATAAGTATTCCTACAAAATGATGAGCTTCTTGTGATAGCATTACTCAGCTGATCCAATAGTGCTTTTACTACTTCTGTCATTCTATATATTTTAGTATAAAAACAAAAATATTTCAGTAGCATTAGTTACTGATTATGCGTGTGTTTATATTGCTCCTGCAGTGGATTTACCAGAGGTTTGGCCAAGAGGGGACAGGATAGGAACTGCAGCTTCAGATGAAGAGTTAAAAGCTGTCAAGAAGGTATACTCCGTTGGAGGCTGCACGGTTCTTGGGATTCTAATGGGATACAGAAGCTTTTACTTCTAGATCATAGTTGGAATTAGGCCTAATTTGATTCTGCGTTAATGTTGAACTCTGATGGCTTTTCAGAGATCTATTATTAGAATGAGTGTTGATCTGAATCCAGATCCTTGTGAGTGGGTGTCCATAATACCAATTGTACGATGGCTTTAACGAGCACATTTAATTTGGCACTGTTAGCAAAGAAGGCAACAATTTAGTGGGCATGGAAACTGAATTATTCTTTCACACTTAGAGGAGGCATCTCCAAAACAGTGTTGAGACGTATCTGTAGGACAGCCTAGAGAAGTTTGCATGCCTGTGCTGTACCTCTGCCTTGAGTACGGGACTTCATTTTTTAGGGCTGGCACCTTTCAAGAGTTCTCAAGTCACTTATTATGTTTTAAAAAAATAAACAGGCCATTAATGTGAAGTATCTAATTGACACGACAGTTTAGTTGTCCTGTAGAAGGCTTTTCTTCATTTAATTCCAGTTTGTTCCAATGAATCTTGCTTACTTGTGGCCTCATGTTGGATGCCTCAATTTTTAGGTGTCAGACCTTAGATCAGGGATCAGCAACCTTTGGCAAGTGGTCCGTCAGAGAAATCTGCTGACGGGCCAGGACAGTTTGTTTGCCTGCAGCATCCTCAGGTTCGGCCGATCACAGCTCCCACTGGCCGCGGTTTGCTGTTCTAGGCCAATGGGGGCTGCGGGAAGCGGTGGCCAGCATATTCCTCAGCCCACGCCGCTTCCCGCAGCCCCCATTGGCCTGGAATGGCGAACCACAGTCAGTGGGAGCTGCGATTGGCCAAACCTGCGGATGCTGCAGGTAAACAAACCGTCCCGGCCCGCCAGCGGATTTCTGTGACGGGCCATGTGCCAAAGGTTGCCTATCCCTGCTTTAGATACTTTAAACATATTAAGCTGGGTACCCAAATTTAAGGCACTTTTGAAAATTGTCACGTACAGGTCACATAGGAAGTCTGTGGAAGAGCTGGGAATAAAAATTCAGTTTCCTGACTCCTAACCACAAGATTATCCATTCTTCCTCCGTTGAATACCATGGGGTATTTGCCTGAGTAAGGACTGCAGAATCAGACCCATAAAGTCTGTATTGCATTGCATATGGATTTAAGGTTGTTCTAGGAATATATACTAGAGTTACACTAGTGTAAATCAAAAGTCACTCCACTGAAACCAATGGAGTTACTTCAGACTGACACCAAATGTAACTGAGAGCAGAATATGGCCCCTTAACTCTTTATTTCATATGCATCCGATGAAGTGGGCTGTAGCCCACGAAAGCTTATGCTCAAATAAATTTGTTAGTCTCTAAGGTGCCACAAGTACTCCTGTTCTTTTTGCGGATACAGACTAACACGGCTGCTACTCTGAAATATTTCATTTTTGTTTTGCAATGAAAATCTCAGCTTCAACATTATATTAGCACCATGTATTTATTTATTTGTAAATAAAACACTGGGAAAATAAAAAATACTTCCCTACGCATTTAATCAAAGAAAACCCCACCTTCATTTGAATGGTCAATCCTCAAAAATGGATGGTTTATTTCAAACTTTCTTAGATAACTGATGAATTTCTTTGAAAGTTCAGCTCAAAGGTAATTATTTTGGAACTGTATAAACTGCTGAACACTGGGGCTTAGAATGCAAATACCAACCCTACCTGTAAAACACAGGTGATTAATAAAGGAACTCTAGCGAGTATGGGGTAGAGAAATAAGGGCTCAAATATATCAGAACATACTGAGCTGTATTAATTCTAATTAATAAACATATGGACTAAAGAAGAATATCCGTCACGTTGACCCAGACGACTAATTAATTAATATTTGTTATCAGATGAAGTCAGATGAATGGACTCTTCTGGTTCCTATGAAAGAGTTAAAACCAAGATACCTTGATACTAGCTACAATTATTTTTCTTCCAGTTGTAAGAGGAAATGGACTCACATAAGGCTCAATATCTATCCAGGTAATTTATTTATATATATATAGATATACAGAGAGAGAGAGAGAGAGAGAGAGACTCCTGAACTATGGTATGTAACAACTTCTTGGCAGGTTCTGTCTCTATCCAATCCCACTTACTGCTGCCATCAGAACAGGAAGAGAGCAACTAGTTTGAAATAAAGTAACTAGCAAAGTGCTAGGCTAGGTATAAGACTTGGTATGATGATTAGGTTTTTGTTGCTTTTGGTTGGATAGTGGGATGATCAACCAGAAACAAGACACAACAATAGGCAGTAAAGTCTATTAGCAGGGCATAATCTTTATAAATAAAAAGCAAACAAGTTAACAAAAGCAAAAGGATTACAAACAATTTTTTTCCCAGCTAAGAGGTTAGCCTAACCTTCAGAGTCTGGGTAGGGAACCCTGACTTCCCCCAGGTATTGTCCTCTTCTCTTCTTCCCTTCTTCTTTCTCTCCAGCAGCCCTTCCTTTTTCACAGGTGTTCAAAGGGCATATGGAGTTTGCCCCTTGTGTACTGGGGACTAGATTGTGTTCCTCCATCCTGCCACACATGGGATTCAAGATTCTAAGTCAGTAGACTTAATTTGCTTCTCATCAAGTTCACTTGATGTTTTGGGGTTCAGAACCAGAAAATGTCCTGTGAAATTCAAAGTGAATGCAGCAAAATGTGCAATGAATGCTAATATTTTAGGCTTGAGTCTTTTTTGCCTTAAATGTGCTGAGGTTTCTTTATCTTTGGGTCACAGGATAGGCAACCTGTTTCAGACAATTGCTAGATAGTCAATAGTTCCAAAATGAACACATCAGCTAACAGGGAAATAGTGGAAATCTATTTTGGGCACATAATCCTCTCTATGACAATTGGATTGCATTTAGTGATGCAAAGGTGATTTTAATTATATGAGATAGATTTCAGTCCTTAGGAGACTAGCCTGCCCTGAGCAGTTTTATACCTTCAGGGGTCTGGCAGTTTTCCAGGGCCAGAGCACTAGACTGTGAAGGAAGGAGGACCTGAGATGAAGGAGGTGCCAGAACAGGCCTTCTGAGCAATGTCAGTCCTGGCTAAAGCTGTTGTTTCTGGTAGGAAACATCATTTCCCTGATGCTGATCTCACTTATGTATTTATGTGTGAAGCATGCACAGGAAGCAGTATGGGGTGAATAGGTGAGAGAAACTGGCTGAGGGAGGAGCAGAACAGGGAGACAAAAAAAGTAGCTCTGTACATAAAAGTTGGTGGCAGGGAACAGAAAGCTCATTGCCAGTCAGAATGGGGACTTCTTGCAGCAATTATGAGGGACCAGAGGTCAGCCAGAGAAGCCTCTTTGTGTTATGTGCATATCTTGGGATTTCCAAATTTGTGAGTTTAATTCGTTTTTTTGTGAGTTCAATTTAAAAAATATATACACCACTGCCTGGCAGCCATTCACACCATCGTGTAGATCCTGTGGAGATAAACATCACAAGAAGTACCATGTCAGAAAGACAGCTTCCTCTTTGGCCCTGATTGGTCCAGGCACCCTATTTAAGCCCAAGAGGCTTTCCAGGAATTGCATGTGAAACAAGGTGGATTCTATTGCCACTGCTAGTTGTAGTGTTGGGCCTGCCTCTCTTGCTCTTGGACTCCTGGTTCCTGACTCTAACTCTGCCTTTGGTGCTGTTCCTGGCCTCTGCCTGCTCCGACCACTAGGCATGGCTGCCCAATCCCCAGTCATGACAGTTGCCTGATTGAAATTTCCTAATGCATTAGTATACATCTGGCTAAAGGATGCACTGTATAACAGCAGCTTCTTTTGTAGAAAACTGTTCGATTGGAATTTAAAATAATATTTTGGCTTTTTAACAAATTTCTGAAATGCTCATGAGAAGTAACTCTGGAGCAATCATAGAAATGTAAGGCTGGAAGGAATCTCAAGAGATCACCTAATCCATCCCCACCACACTGAGGCAGGACCGAGTATACCTAGAATGCACAAATATATCCAGAACTGTGTTGTTATAAAACTTGTTTGATGTTTCTATCAGTTTTGCCCTTTGATTTTCAGTGTGAATTTTATAAACTGCAACTCTACACAATGGTTTAAAGGGATTGACAGTATTCTCAGATTCTACTGCACTTTGGATTATTAGTGCACTGACGTGTTGCATGGATATCCTACTGGTCTTGATGTTTATTAATGACATCATAAACTACAGAACACCTGTGTGGAAACGTGTCGTGATCAGCTTCCACTCTGAAATCCAAGCTCTTTCCTTTCATTCCAAAGTCTGTAGATTAAAAGGAATGTACATCTTGCATTTGCCATCTGTGCTGTACTCTGCTTCTGAATATGTATAAGCATGGCCCTCATGGTGCTATTCATTCTTAAAGATAAAATCATTCACTTTAATTTTATTTTTTTGACAGATGGTGGGATTGCACGTTTCAAAGTGTATGGTGTTGTTCAGAAAGATTGGTCAGCTTCTGGCCCAAATGACTTGGATGACTTGGTGGCAATGGAGAATGGAGGTATTTGTGTTGGATTTAGCAGTGCTCAATTAGGCCACCCAAGAAATATTCTAGGTAAGTTAAAGGCATTACTATTTCTGGTTTTAAATACTGGAAGTAAACTGTATTCACAGCATAGAATCAATGTTAATCATTCTCCTATGCAGTTTAACAAAAACTCCCTCTTTGGTCACAGTAGTCACAATAACTGGTTTAAAGTAACAGAGTCCTGTGGCACCTTTAAGACTAACAGGCACCCTATTTAAGCTATGTATTGGAGCATAAGATTTCGTGGGCATAAGCTTTTCTGACGCATGCGTCTGACGAAGTGGGTATTCACCCACGAAAGCTTATGCTCCAATATATCTGTTAGTCTTAAAGGTGCCACAGGACTCTCTGTTGCTTTTTACGGATCCAGACTAGCACGGCTACCCCTCTGACACTTGGTTTAAAGTAGAATTTACTGAACTATGATTCAGTCCTGTAGTCTTTTCTCAAACAAAACTCACATGAGATGCAGGTCTGGGCCCTACCCACATAGCTATATGAACTTACCAATTCAGTAAATTTGTTTTGTTAACTTAATTTATGATAGATGAGATCTTCCATAGGGGCCAGGATTTCTAATGCCATCTGGTCAGTAGTAAATATAAATTGTTACAATTAGATGGCTCATTCTGTAGCCAGAGCCCAGATTATCTTCTCCTGTGGCAAAAACTTTGGGAAGGAACTTTTTAAAAAGAAGACCACAAGGATTTCCTCATGGAGAATCCCCTGTAGAATGTAGACAATACAGTTTTACTCCTTCTGCTACAGAAAAGCTGCCCCAAACATGGCAGATATCTTGGAATCAGCAGGATACATCCATATAGACGTTCTGAACTACCTGGCATGCTCTTTCCCCATACCCCTTAGCTCCCTGGCAGTGAGACTCCACTGGAGCCATGCTACCAGGGACTCCCTGTTGGCCTCAAGTGGCTCGCAGGGACCCCAGTGTGTTCTGGGAATGGTGGAGGGCGTGTTATGCAAAATAGTGAATAGTCTGGGGTGGTATTAACTCTTTCAAGGAAATTCTACTGGGCTAGGGCAGGGGCTGTAATGTTTCCACCATTGGTCTGCTCCTTCCCAAATTCCATCCTCTCTCTCACATAGACCCCAGATCATGTGAAGAGGAGGTCTGGAAAGTCAGGGAGGGAGAGGAAATGGTACTTTGGAGGTGCCAGAGCCTTCCTTCCATATGGAAGAAGGGAGATCCATGGGTGGAGCACTCCTCCACATGTGGCTCTTGGGGGATATGATCTGTCCTCTCTTTTGATGCTGTCAGTCTATATCCCTGTGTAGAAATGTTCACATCACAAAACCCACCACCACTGGCAGTCTCAGCAGAAGCAAAGGACTGAATTGAACATAGTAACAACTATTCTGGTCCATCTAGAAATGGTCTTGCCTGGTTATGGTTGTGGTTTCTTGAGCACTGAATTCAGAAGAAACATTGAAAGCAGAGAGAAACCACAGCTGATTTATAGAGAATACCCTCCACTGTGTTACTGTGACAGGGTGCTCTTAGTAGCTATAAACTGAGCCCTTTGGAAGCCAGCACCCTGGTCTCGTAGAACACCCAGAGCACTGGTTGTAGTTAGGGCTAGTCTACACTAGACGTGCTACAGCAGTGTAGTTGCACTAATGCAGCTGCACCACTGTAGCATGTCTGGTGAAGACGCTATATGCTGACAGGAGAGAGCTCTGCCGTTGGCATAATAAAACCACCTCCATAAAGGGAGTAGCTATGTCAGTGGGAGAAGCTCTCCCACTGACAGAACTGTCCATACTGGTGCTTAGGATGGTGTAGCTTACATGTTATATCAATATAACCTGTAGTGTATAGAAGCCCTCAGAGTAGGAGGGACTTAGTTTGGGTTTGAAAGGGCAGAAGAGATCACTTGCACCCGTAGGAAACATGAGAAGCTAATGAGGTAATTAGCTCACCAGCTGGATAGCTCTGAGAAGAAAGCAAGCAGTGAAAAAGGCTGAGCCAGGGAGAAGCATGGGGGCTGGGGGCCAGCTGTTGGTGAGGTTGGGAGAGGCTGAGAGCTGGGCTTGGAACTCAGGGGCAACTTGGGCTGGTGGCTGACTGGCTGACAGCTGGAAATACAGACTGAAAGTGAAAGTCTGGAACTTATGTTGGAAAATGAGGGAGAAGAAGTAATAGGTGAGGAATGGTTTCAGATTAGGAAGAAGAAAAAGGAATAGAAGCATTTGTATCCTAAGAACAGGGAGCAGAGAGGGATGGATATATTCTTACACGGCTGGATAGAATATAAAGATGACATATTGAATGAAAATTTCAGCATAGAGGAACTCAAAAAAGCTATAGACAAAAATAAAAACAGTCTCAGGTAAAGATAGTATATGTAGTGAAATGCTTAAGCATTTACCAGAAGGGAGATTAAGAGTTTTACTGAAATTATAGAATAATATATGGGCACAAGGAATACTATTGGCAACAAGCAAAACATGGCAAATTATGCACAGTACCTGATGCGTATAGGCCTATTGCCCTCACATCACGAGTGGGCAAAATTATGGAACATAAGAACATAAGAACGGCTGTACTGGGTCAGACCAAAGGTCCATCTAGCCCAGTATCCTGTCTACCGACAGTGGCCAATGCCAGGTGCCCCAGAGGGAGTGAACCTAACAGGTAATGATCAAGTGATCTCTCTCCTGCCATCCATCTTCACCCTCTAACAAACAGAGTCTAGGGACACCATTCCTTACCCATCGTGGCTAATAGCCATTAATGGACTTAACCTCCATGAATTTATCCAGTTCTCTTTTAAACGCTGTTATAGTCCTAGCCTTCACAACCTCCTCAGGTAAGGAGTTCCACAAGTTGACTGTGCACTGGGTGAAGAAGAACTTCCTTTTATTTGTTTTAAACCTGCTGCCTATTAATTTCATTTGGTGACCCCTAGTTCTTGTATTATGGGAATAAGTAAATAACTTTTCCTTATCTACTTTCTCTACATCACTCATAATTTTATATTCCTTTATCATATCCCCCTTTAGTCTCCTCTTTTCCAAGCTGAAAAGTCCTAGCCTCTTTAATCTCTCCTCATATGGGACCCTCTCCAACCCCCTAATCATTTTAGTTGCCCTTCTCTGAAACTTTTCTAGTGCCAGTATATCTTTTTTGAGATGAGGAGACCACATCTGTACAGAGTATTCAAGATGGGGGCATACCATCCGTCTTATTCTCTATCCCTGTTTTAATGATTCCTAACATCCTGTTTGCTTTTTTGACCGCCTCTGCACACTGCGTGGACTTCTTCAGAGAACTATCCATGATGACTCCAAGATCTTTTTCCTGATTTGTTGTAGCTAAATTAGCCCCCATCATATTGTATGTATAGTTGGGGTTATTTTTTCCAATGTGCATTACTTTACATTTATCCACATTAAATTTCATTTGCCATTTTGTTGCCCAATCACTTAGTTTTGTGAGATCTTTTTGAAGTTCTTCACAGTCTGTTTTGGTGTTAACTATCTTGCGCAGTTTAGTATCATCTGCAAACTTTGCCACCTCACTTTTTACCCCTTTCTCCAGATCATTTATGAATAACTTGAATAGGATTGGTCCTAGGACTGACCCTTGGGGAACACCACTAGTTACCCCTCTCCATTCTGAGAATTTACCATTAATTCCTACCCTTTGTTCCCCTGTATTTTTACCAGTTCTCAATCCATGAAAGGACCTTTCCTTTTATCCCATAACAACTTAATTTATGTACAAACCTTTGGTGAGGGACCTTGTCAAAGGCTTTCTGGAAATCTAAGTACACTATGTCCACTGGATCCCCCTTGTCCACATGTTTGTTGACCCCTTCAAAGAACTCTAATAGATTAGTAAGACACGATTTCCCTTTAGAGAAACCATGTTGACTTTTGCCCAACAATTTATGTTCTTCTATGTGTCTGACAATTTTATTCTTTAAAATTGTTTTGACTAATTTGCCCGGTACCGACGTTAGACTTACCGGTCTGTAATTGCCGGGATCACCTCTAGAGCCCTTTTTAAATATTGGCGTTACATTAGCTATCTTCCAGTCGTTGGGTACAGAAGCCGATTTATAGGACAGGTTACAAACCCTAATTAATAGTTCCGCAATTTCACATTTGAGTTCTTTCAGAACTCTTGGGTGTATGCCATTTGGTCCCGGTGACTTGTTAATGTTAAGTTTATCAATTAATTCCAAAACCTCCTCTTGTGACACTTCAATCTGTGACAGTTCCTCAGATTTGTCACCTACAAAAGCCGGCTCAGGCTTGGGAATCTCCCTAACATCCTCAGCCGTGAAGACTGAAGCAAAGAATTTGTTTAGTTTCTCCGCAATGACTTTATCGTCTTTAAGCGCTCCTTTTCTATCTCTATCATCGAGGGGCCCCACTGGTTGTTTAGCAGGCTTCCTGCTTCTGATGTACTTAAGAAACATTTTGTTATTACCTTTTAAGTTTTTGGCTAGCAGTTCTTCAAATTCCTCTTTGGCTTTTCTTATTACATTTTTACACTTAATTTGGCAGTGTTTATGCTCCTTTCTATTTACCTCACTAGGATTTGACTTCCACTTTTTAAAGGAAGTCTTTTTATCTCTTACTGCTTCTTTTACATGATTGTTAAGCCATGGTGGCTCTTTTTTAGTTTTTTTACCGTGTTTCTTAATTTGTGGTCATTGACGGGCATACTGTTGGCACAGTGTTAATTGCTTTGCAAACCTACACAACCATGATGCCAATAGTGGACTTTACAACCCCTCATTGGTTTGCAGCTGACAGGTAACTATCTGGGGTTGTTGGCTTCCACAAGGCAATAGTCACTTGGTTCTGCACTAGTATAGCTTCTCTGAATCGAGTGTTCTGGTGTGGGAGGTTTGGTGCAAGCTCATCGCACATCTCCATGAAGGTCTGTTTCATAACTTAGAAGTTCTGAAGCCACTGCTGGTTATCCCAGATTTCCAAAATGATGTGATCACACTACACCATGTGGTTCTCCTGCACCAGAAGCGATGATTCAACCATGCCAATAGTAGCATTCACCATATCTGTTCCATGGGACACAAATGGATTCACCTGGATAAGGGATGTATGCCCAGCTATGACTGTTATTCTATCCTATCTGACTCTTTATTAGGTATAATGGTGATTAGAAGGGGAGCCACATAAAACAGGAATGACTAAATCAATGAACTGTTGTTCATAACTACAGAGGGTATACACATTGTAATAGCATGGATTCCGGTGCATGTTGGGATACTGGGCAGTGAAATGGCAGATAAAGCAGTGAAAAATGCCTTAAAATGTGGAGGTTGATATACAGATCTCTTTGAGTAAACAGGACATCAGAAGTTTGATTAAGAGAGAACTTAAGAAGCAATGGCAAGAACTATGGGCCAAAGAGAAAAAAGAAAGAAGGTTCTATGAAATATGTCCTAAACTTGAGGATATTAGTGTACTTAATAACTATGACAGAAGAAATGAATTAACTACATTTAGTGTGCTAACAAGTCGCTGTGATCTGAATGGTTACTTATATTTGTTAAACAAGCACAAAGATGGGTTGTGTGATGCATGCAAAGTCCAAGAAAGAGTTGAGCATCTGCTGTGGCAATGCAAGGACAATTACATAGAGAAAAAGTTAGTCATAAAGAATCTAAAATGCCTTGGGATGAAAGAAGATAGTCCAAAAGGACTGGTGAGAGTACTGGGAAAGTGGGGCAACATTAAAAAAGCGTCACTTCGCTTTTTTAAGGATACAGGACATTGATGTTTTTGCTTACGTGAAAACTGAGGTAGGTGATTCTGATAGTCTCACATGCTGAGTCTGCTGCACCATAAAACGACAGGAAAAGAAAGGAGAGGGGCTACACATGACTGCTGCTATGTTGTGATGTACTTGGAATATAAAAATCAATAAAGACACGTGGTGGAAATACCCTGCTGGTCTGTATGTGCTGCTTAATTCACAAAAAGGACTTACCAGCCAGGGTTTCCAGGACCTGAAGGGGGAGCCTGTTCACAGTTACCTATTTTTGTAGGGCTAGGAAGAGCAACATCCATGGAAGATGGTTGGGAAACAGCAAGAAGACCGGACAGGCCACCAGTTTTAAAAGTAAGGAATAAATGAGTTACAGTTCTGATTTTAGATCTGTTTACAATTCTTTTTTCCCCAAGAGGTGTATATATATATTTGTGTGTGTGTGTGTTAATGAAACTTGAGAAGATTTAAAAGAAATTTCAAAATAATGTTTTCTTAGAGTGTCTTGTGTTCCCAGGAGGTAGCAGCAACTCATATTGTAGGCATTGCAATATATTCTCTAGGTCTAGTTCAAAGCTATTAGGCCGTATATGGTCTGTCTTTTTCTCACCATCTCTGTCTGGATTCTTAACCTCTTTTGATAATGAAATGAACTACACCAGGGGTCGGCAACCTTTCAGAAGTGGTGTGCCGAGTCTTCATACATTCACTCTAATTTAAGGTTTTGCGTGCCAGTAATACATTTTAACGTTTTTAGAAGGTCTCTTTCTATAAATCTCTAATATATAACTAAGCTATTGTTGTATGTAAAGTAAATAAGGTTTTAAAATTTTTAAGAAGCTTCTTTTAAAATTAAATTAAAATGCAGAGCCCCCCGGACTGGTGGCCAGGACCCGGGCAGTATGAGTGCCGCTGAAAATCAGCTCACGTGCCGCCTTCGGCACGCGTGCCATAGGTTGCGTACCCCTGAACTATACTAATGTGAGAGATGATTATTACTGCAGCTCTATCATCTTTGGGAATCCAGGTTCTTAAGAGAGACAAATGGATTAAAATAATAAAGTTAAAGGATGTAGTATTTATTGAGAAATGTGCAAGCAGGTTTGAAGGGAGCAAATTATTAATGGCCTAATCCTGCATCCATTGCAGTCAATAGGAGTTTTGCCACTGACGTCAAAGGGGGCCCTAAATAATGGAAAACAGGTTGAATGCTTATCATAAGAATTACATATGATGTGATACACCTCTACCCCTATATAACGCAACCTGATATAACACAAATTTGGATATAACGCGGTAAAGCAGTGCTCCGCGGGGGAGGAGGGGGGCTGCGCACTCTGGTGGATCAAAGCAAGTTCAATATAACGCAGTTTCACCTATAACACGGTAAGATTTTTTGGCTCCTGAGGACAGCGTTATATCGAGGTAGAGGTGTATGTGGAATGATTGGAATGCTGGCACCTGCAACTGGAAAGGGATCACTTTGTTTACTCCTTTAGTTCACTTTTCTTTATTGGAACCTTAAGATTAGGATGATTTTGGCTTTCAGCGTCTAAAAATGGGATTTCTTCTTGAAGAGAAACTACTCATCATCTTACAGATATCCATAACAAAACATACTGAATCTCTTGTGAATTCTCTTTAAATGCATTATATTTGTATTGCCTGCAGATTCCATATCTTACTCAGTCCTATTAATAGGGCTCTAACCCATTCCGTGAAGGTAGCTTTACTGGGGTAATATAGTTTTTTTGCGGAAAAAATTCTCATTGTCAGAAGGGAGGTGGAGGATCCAGTGTTTAATCAGATTCATTCAATAGTTTGAAAGTAAAATGTACTTTTAAGAAACCAAGTTCAGCTAGTAAATGCAAAAATGTACCATGCCTTGCTTTTGCCTTTTTGATTTTTGTGATTCATCGAACCATGTAAAAGGTTTTTCCCTCTTATTTTCAGGCTGATGAGAAAGGTATCCTCCTCCTGCCAGGGAGTGAATGGGCAGTTTTCCGGTTGGCACATCCTTGTGTAATAACTCACATTGAAATAGACACTAATCACTTTAAAGGTAAAACAAATGCTTCTTGTTTGTCCCCTGTATTTTATTGATCATACCAAAAATATATGTTGTACCACAGAAATATTGTGCAGGACCATTGGTTCCTGGGAAAGGTGGAATTAAACTGTTTCAGCAGTTGATGATCAGCTAAGCTTAGGGGCACCTAGGGTGTATCTCCCTTCTGCTGGGCATATCAGCACCAGGACTGGGTACCATAGAAGCCATTATAGCTGCCCTAAGTCAGGGGAGGATTCCTCGATGCTGGGGGAATCCTTGAGGGCAGTCACTGGGTGAAATCCTGGCTCCATTGAAGTCCGTGGGAATTTTGTCATTAAAATCCTGATTCCATTAAAGTCACCCAATTGAATGGATTGGAGAATCTGAGCATTCTGTATCAATTGTTACAAAGAGTCAAACCATATTCCTTCAAGCAGTAGGTTCAAATATTTGTAGAAAATATGTATTTTATTGAACACATATAGTATGATGAATGTGGAATTTATGGAATAAATTATGTGGATGTTTTCCATTATTGGTCCTGGTGATAGAGGCGGGTGCATAATTCACTAATATTCATGAATAAATACAAGCTTTGTGATTTTTTTTATATTAAAATATTTCTCAATAGCTTTTTAATTATTTGTCCAGCTCTACTTATTTTTTCTAGCCATAATTGCAGTACAAAGGTAAATAATCAAATCTGTGTTTTGTGAAATTCATTACTCTGTGTTTCAGCTCTGAAAGCCCAAGTTTAGTTTATAAAATAAATTTATCTTAAGAAAATAATTATAATGCAACAAAAATATACAAAAGCATGTTACTGTTTGCTATCAGGTAACTTTCCAGATACTTGCAAACTCGAGGCCTGTGTTTTGAACACACAAGAAGAAAAAGATTGTATAACACAGAAATGGAACCTTAAACAGAATCCAAAATGGAATCCTTTGCTTTCTGTTACAAAGGTAAGCCTTTTATTTCTAGATCATATGAGCACTGTGGACTGTTAGCCTATAGCCTATTGGCTGTGTTGAAATAACGCTTTAAAAAAAAGCATTTTGTAGGTTTTTATATGAGTAGATCAATTTCCAAACATTACAAGGACAAAATTACACAGTATAGTAAGCAAAAGTGGACACACATCTTGTTTTCATGATCTTTTTCTTTTTGTTTTCTTGGGGGATGGAGAAGCATTATACAGTATATCAAATGATAAGGAGATTATTTTGGATTCTTGAATTTTGTAGCTTCTTCTCTGTGTACCTGAATTTCATCTGTAGCTAAAGTTTTAGTGGACATATGCACCCTTCTGTCTATATATAACAGTTATTCTGTTAAAAGGCAGTATTTAAGTATGCCAGTTTTACCTTACATTTTTGTTTTAGCTTAAGCCTAACAAGAGGCATTTCTTTGACGGTACTGCCCTGCAAATGCAGGATGTAATCACTCATGTGAGACTCGTTATTGTTCCTGATGGAGGTGTAAGTAGGATGCGTCTCTGGGGTTTCCCACGGACTCTGTTTTATACAAGCAAATGAATGAAGAGGATTTTCTAAAAAAGGCTTTAAGAGTTATAGAATGGATGTTCACTTTTCCCCCCGTTATATAAACTTGAATATATTAATTGAACGGTACACATGCATTAAACTAAGCATGACTTTTCCCCAGCAATAATTCAAACATAACAATTCTGTATGTATTATGGCTGTACAATAATACAATGACTTCTCTACTCCTAGGAATATAATGAATGTAATATATTTTTGCTGAAATGTATTTTTTGGGGAAAATCAATCAATGATAACACAGTGCACTCCTGGGTGATCATAGCTCATCTTTGTGAGAATCAGAATTGAAGGCCTAATTATTTTAACCACTACGTAAATCCACTAATTACCCTAAAATGCACTGCCTGCAGTCACTTACTGGTGAAAAGAAATGGCATTTTGAAATAAAAATAAATCAGAGACAGGCTCTGCTTTATTGTTATGTCTGTCTTAATTATAAGCCAGTCAAAAAGCTCTACTTATGTTCTACTGCTTTCACTCATGTCAATTATTTTGCCAAGATTCCAAACCCTAAGAAGAAAGACAGGTTGTCTCTCTCTGTCAACCTCAAGTTTGTGTGTGTGTCAATATATTGGTGGAATTTGGAAACGTATTTCTTTATGAAAACACATAGAATGATTTTAACCCTCCTTTTCCTTGCACTTTTTTGCTGTAACCTAACACCCAAATATTGTCTGTTTCTCTACCAGCTTAGGCTAAGATTTTCAAAACTGAGTGCTTAAAGTTATGTTGCTAAATCTATATTTAGTGATCTAAATCAGTGACCTGATTTTCAAAAATGCTGAGTATCCCGGAGTTCTCTTTGACGTCAGTGGGAGCTATTGGGTGCTCAGCACTTAAAAAATCAGCAAAAAGAAGAACAGGAGTACTTGTGGCACCTTAGAGACTAACAATTTGTTAGTCTCTAAGGTGCCACAAGTACTCCTGTTCTTCTTTTTGCGGATACAGACTAACATGGCTGTTACTCTGAAACTTAAAAAATCAGGTCACTGAATTAAGTGCCTAAATATGGCTTCAGAAGCATAGCTCTAAGCACCCAGTTTTGAAAATTGTGACCCTGGGCCTAGATTATACTGAATGAGGCAACATTTCTTTTGGAGAGAAAAAAGTGCTCAGCATAGGGCTGATTGCACGTGGCATGGCGAGGCTTTTTGTGTGATGGCACATGATCATGATACACTGCAGATAGGAAAAGGTGGCCCTATGCACCTCTCATTTGCACCATTGCTTCTGAGGGGAAGTGGTGTGATGGTGATGGAGAGTAGTAGTTGGGGCCATGGGCAGGCATCCTTATGGGTGTGTGTGTGTGTGTGTGTGTGTGTGTGTGTGTTAAAGTTTTTGTACTCAAGCTTATATTGTAGTAATTAAAATGCCGCATGATATATATGAAGGCAGATACGGCAAACAATTTTCTGGAATTATGCATAATAATTGAATGTAACATAGCATTGTCTGTAACAATTATGGAGGCACTTGGCAGTGATTCTATAGTTAAAACGGAATTGTCCATGAAATGGGGACTGTTTTGTCTTTATATGTAAGTGGTCTTTCACGATGAAATTTGATATAATGTATATTTTATATAGGGTCAAAACTGGGTATTATAGAATTGTGTCTGACTTTACTTGTTTAATGCACTGTATTTGGGAGCATTCAAAATATGTTGTGGCATAACATATACTGTTTGTAATCTATGCTTTTGATTTACACCTAATTAATATTTCTGACATCATTAGTATTATGTTATTTATCACTCTTATGAAGTGTCAGTGAAAAGTGCTTACTCTGTAATACTACAATCTATCCAAGGTATTTGTGATCCCCATCTTTAATGTGTTTCTCCTCATAACACCCTGCTGGGTAGGGAAATGCAATTATCCCCGTTTGCAGATGGAGAATGGAGACACAGAGAGATTAAGCACCTTGCTAAATGTCACACAAGAAACCTATTGCCGAACAGGGGATTAAACCCACAAGTGCCAGGCCAGCACCCTCCCCACTGGACCATCCTTCCTCTCATGAGTCATCTAATATGTGTAATGTCTTGTTCTAAGAATGAAGCTTTTCTCCATTTTGTTTCTTAACCCTTATTGCTTACTTTGTATTCTATCCTTTAGTTTGCATAATAATTTGTGGCCATGCTGTGTGGTGCTATAATAAAGAAATTCCCATTTTCTATTATCTGCTTTGTCATGTTGTGGGTTTCCACCTATCTACCCTGTCCCTCATAGACTTTAAGGCCAGAAGGGACCATCATGATCACCTAGTGTGATCTCCTGCACATTGCAGGCCACAGAACCTCACCCACCCACTCACTCCTGTAATAGACCCATAACCTCTGGCTGAGTTTCTGAAGTCCTCAAATCATGATTTAAAGACTTCAAGTTACAAAGAATTCACCATGTATACTAGTTTAAATCTGCAAGTGACGCCTGCCACATGCAATCCTGCCACCCCGGGTCTCTGCCAATCTGACCAGGGGGGAAATTCCTTCCTGACCCCAAATGTGGTGATCAGTTAGACCCCTGAGCATGTAGGCAAGACCGTGCAGCCCGACACCCAGAAAATAATTCTTTGTAGTAATTCAGAGTCCTCCCCATCTAGTGTCCTATCACCAGCCTTTGGAGATATTTGCTGCTAGCAATCACAGATCAGCTACATGCCATTGTCAGCAGTCTCATCATACCATCCCCTCCATAAACTTATCAAGCTCCGTCTTGAAGCCAGTTAGCTTTTTGGCCCCTCAGCTCCCTTTCTTCAGTTATTGTAAGATTGAATCCTTTTTGTTGTCATATTGTTTTCTATATAGCAGCATGACATACAGGTTACCAGTTTTAGCTTTTCTTTTAGTAGACCACTCTCCCACACAAGAACTTTCAACATCTGAGCATCCTTTTCTGTGCTATTAGAAACTGAGCACCACCCTTTTTTAACAGAAGGTGAAGGAATGGGTTAAAAGAACTCAGATAACCAAAACAAGCAATCTCATAGGGAAAGAAAATTGAGATGTGCAGCAAACGAGAAGTAAAAAATCATACATACTTTGGCTAGGTATTAATCTCATTTGGAAGGAGAGACTCCCTAATACTCAATAAATGTTGAAGCAGTTTTTAAAATCTGCCCCATAATTATGAGATTTTTTTTAGCACCACATTTCAAATTTCTACCTACAACTATTCTGAAATTTCCCTCATTCACAGTGTCATGGCATGAGAATTTCCCACCAATAAATCCCACACAAGAGAAGCACGACAGAGTCCTCAATGAGCCTGAAAATAATTCTAAAACTGGTAACAAATAATCACAAACTGAAATGATGTATTTAAAGCAGTAGCAATCAAGCTTTTGCAGTTGGAGAACCACAGAAGTGATTGCATTATTTTTTAAAAATTGCCTCCCCCCCCGCCCCGGGGACAGCTGCCAAAATGTTGTCAAGGAGTCCTATGTCACCGTATTGCAATGTGGAACCAATGGCTTTGAAATGGGTCTTCAACCAGTTTCCTCTTTAACTAGACTGGGGTGTTTTCTCTGACAAAAATTCTGCCAGTTTGCTTGTTGCCAAAGGGAGCTCTCTGGGCTTTTGGAAGGGCTACAAAGCAGGGGCGGGAGCAATGACAGTCCTGAATTTAAGATGGCATGATGGGAGAATAGTAAGTAGCAGGAAGGGAAGGAAAAGAGTTTAAGGAAATTTTGTGCTAGGGAGAAAGGAGGAGAGACTGAGGGGATTTCTGCAAAGGGGGTGAAATGATTGAGGGTTGGGAGGAAGGAAGGTGATCTGATGGGGGTGGGAGAAGGGGGTGAAGTGACGGGATGGGGGAGGAAGGAAGGGGATCGGATGGGGGTCAGGGAGAGGTGACTGGGAGAGGAAGGAAGGGGATCTGATAGGGTGGGAGAAGGGGGTGAAATGGGGGAGGAAGGAAGGGGATCGGATGGGGGCTGGGGAGAGGTGGTTGGCAGAGGAAAGAAGGGGATCTGATGGGGTGGAAGAAGGGGTGAAGCAGAGGAGGAAGGAAGGGGATCAGATGGGGGCCGGGGAAAGGGGACTGGGGGAGAAAGGAACGGAATCTGATAGGGTGGGAAAAGGAAGGGGATCGGATGGGGGCCGGGGAGAGGTGATTGGGGGAGGAAGGAAGGGATCTGATGGGGTGGAAGAAGAGGGTGAAGCGGAGGAGGAAGGAAGGGGATTGAATTGGGCCCAGGGAGAGGTGACTGGGGTAGGAAGGAAGGGGATATCATGGGGATTGGGGAGAGGTGACTCAGGGAGGAAGGAAGGGATCTGACGGGGATTGGGGAGAGGTGACTCAGCAAGGAAGGAAGGGATCTCATGGGGTAGGAGAAGAGGGTGAAGCGGAGGAGGAAGGAAGGGGATCTGATGGGGTTTAGAAGAAGGTGAAGCGGGGGAGGAATGAAGGGGATCTGATGGGGATTGGGAGGAGGTGAATGGGGGAGGAAGGAAGGGATCTGATGGGGTGGGAGAAGGAGATCGGATGGGGATTGGGGAGAGGAGACTGGGGAGGAAGGAAGGGATCGGATGGGGTAGGAGAAGAGGGTGAAGCGGTGGAGGAAGGAAGGGATCGGATGGGGTAGGAGAAGAGGGTGAAGCGGTGGAGGAAGGAAGGGATCGGATGGGGTAGGAGAAGAGGGTGAAGCGGTGGAGGAAGGAAGGGATCGGATGGGGTAGGAGAAGAGGGTGAAGCGGGGGAGGAAGGAAGGGATCGGATGGGGTAGGAGAAGAGGGTGAAGCGGTGGAGGAAGGAAGGGATCGGATGGGGTAGAGAAGAGGGTGAAGCGGAGGAGGAAGGAAGGGATCGGATGGGGTAGGAGAAGAGGGTGAAGCGGAGGAGGAAGGAAGGGATCGGATGGGGTAGGAGAAGAGGGTGAAGCGGAGGAGGAAGGAAGGGATCGGATGGGGTAGGAGAAGAGGGTGAAGCGGAGGAGGAAGGAAGGGATCGGATGGGGTAGGAGAAGAGGGTGAAGCGGAGGAGGAAGGAAGGGATCGGATGGGGTAGGAGAAGAGGGTGAAGCGGAGGAGGAAGGAAGGGATCGGATGGGGTAGGAGAAGAGGGTGAAGCGGAGGAGGAAGGAAGGGATCGGATGGGGTAGGAGAAGAGGGTGAAGCGGGGGAGGAAGGAAGGGATCGGATGGGGTAGGAGAAGAGGGTGAAGCGGGGGAGGAAGGAAGGGATCGGATGGGGTAGGAGAAGAGGGTGAAGCGGGGGAGGAAGGAAGGGATCGGATGGGGTAGGAGAAGAGGGTGAAGCGGAGGAGACAGGAAGGGATCGGATGGGGTAGGAGAAGAGGGTGAAGCGGAGGAGGAAGGAAGGGATCGGATGGGGTAGGAGAAGAGGGTGAAGCGGAGGAGGAAGGAAGGGATCGGATGGGGAAGGAGAAGAGGGTGAAGCGGAGGAGGAAGGAAGGGATCGGATGGGGTAGGAGAAGGGGGTGAAGCGGAGGAGGAAGGAAGGGATCGGATGGGGTAGGAGAAGAGGGTGAAGCGGTGGAGGAAGGAAGGGATCGGATGGGGTAGGAGAAGAGGGTGAAGCGGAGGAGGAAGGAAGGGATCGGATGGGGTAGGAGAAGAGGGTGAAGCGGGGAAGGAAGGAAGGGATCGGATGGGGTAGGAGAAGAGGGTGAAGCGGGGGAGGAAGGAAGGGATCGGATGGGGTAGGAGAAGAGGGTGAAGCGGGGGAGGAAGGAAGGGATCGGATGGGGTAGAGAAGAGGGTGAAGCGGAGGAGGAAGGAAGGGATCGGATGTGGGTAGGAGAAGAGGGTGAAGCGGTGGAGGAAGGAAGGGATCGGATGGGGTAGGAGAAGAGGGTGAAGCGGAGGAGGAAGGAAGGGATCGGATGGGGTAGGAGAAGAGGGTGAAGCGGTGGAGGAAGGAAGGGATCGGATGGGGTAGGAGAAGAGGGTGAAGCGGTGGAGGAAGGAAGGGATCGGATGGGGTAGGAGAAGAGGGTGAAGCGGTGGAGGAAGGAAGGGATCGGATGGGGTAGGAGAAGAGGGTGAAGCGGTGGAGGAAGGAAGGGATCGGATGGGGTAGGAGAAGAGGGTGAAGCGGAGGAGGAAGGAAGGGATCGGATGGGGTAGGAGAAGAGGGTGAAGCGGAGGAGGAAGGAAGGGATCGGATGGGGTAGGAGAAGAGGGTGAAGCGAGGGAGGAAGGAAGGGATCGGATGGGGTAGGAGAAGAGGGTGAAGCGGGGGAGGAAGGAAGGGATCGGATGGGGTAGGAGAAGAGGGTGAAGCGGGGGAGGAAGGAAGGGATCGGATGGGGTAGGAGAAGAGGGTGAAGCGGGGGAGGAAGGAAGGGATCGGATGGGGTAGGAGAAGAGGGTGAAGCGGGGGAGGAAGGAAGGGATCGGATGGGGTAGGAGAAGAGGGTGAAGCGGGGGAGGAAGGAAGGGATCGGATGGGGTAGGAGAAGAGGGTGAAGCGGAGGAGGAAGGAAGGGATCGGATGGGGTAGGAGAAGAGGGTGAAGCGGAGGAGGAAGGAAGGGATCGGATGGGGTAGGAGAAGAGGGTGAAGCGGAGGAGGAAGGAAGGGATCGGATGGGGTAGGAGAAGAGGGTGAAGCGGAGGAGGAAGGAAGGGATCGGATGGGGTAGGAGAAGAGGGTGAAGCGGAGGAGGAAGGAAGGGATCGGATGGGGTAGGAGAAGAGGGTGAAGCGGAGGAGGAAGGAAGGGATCGGATGGGGTAGGAGAAGAGGGTGAAGCGGAGGAGGAAGGAAGGGATCGGATGGGGTAGGAGAAGAGGGTGAAGCGGTGGAGGAAGGAAGGGATCGGATGGGGTAGGAGAAGAGGGTGAAGCGGTGGAGGAAGGAAGGGATCGGATGGGGTAGGAGAAGAGGGTGAAGCGGAGGAGGAAGGAAGGGATCGGATGGGGTAGGAGAAGAGGGTGAAGCGGAGGAGGAAGGAAGGGATCGGATGGGGTAGGAGAAGAGGGTGAAGCGGAGGAGGAAGGAAGGGATCGGATGGGGTAGGAGAAGAGGGTGAAGCAGTGGAGGGAGGAAGGAAGGGATCGGATGGGGTAGGAGAAGAGGGTGAAGCGGAGGAGGAAGGAAGGAAGGAAGGGGATCTGGCGCGGGGCAGACTGAGCGCGGAGGGATCTGAGCGACCGGCGGAGATGTGCGGGACGGAAGTCGCGGGCAGGAGGCCATTGACGAAGGGGAGACTGGGGGAGACCAAGGCGGATTATTCGCCCCGCCTCCTCCGGCCGCGCTGTCCAGATGGCGGCCCCGTGGCGTGGCCCCGCTCGGCAGGTTGCCGGGGAGACAAGTCTATGCCCCGGGGCCCGGCTTGCCCCCTGCCTGCGGGGACGGGGATCACAATCCCCGCGGATCACGTCAGCCCCATGCCGGGAGGGGAGCGGGGGCCGGCTCGGGACAGCTGCTGCGATCCGGGGGTGGGGGCGGGGCCGCGCCGCGCCGCGCCGCCTGGGGACGCTATGAATTAGGAGGCCTGTGGCGCAGCCCCAGCTGGTGCCTCGTACAGCTCAGCCCAGATAGCGCCTGTGACTAGCCCCCACCGCTGCCCTGGCTTGGGGCTGGGTTACTGTGTGCATTAGCCTCACCTGCCCCTCCCAGCCCGCCTTCCCCCGGGGCCATGGTGCCATCGCCACGGCCCCGGGCCAGCTACAGCCTGACGGGGGTGACCCCGGCCAGCACGGTGCTGGTGTACCGCAACGGGGACCCCTTCTATGTGGGCAGGAAATTCGTGATCCACGATCGCTACGTGAGGACTTTCGAGGCGCTGATAGCCCAGCTGAATGAAGGGGTGGAGGTGCCCTTTGGGGTGAGGAGTCTATACACCCCCCAGGAAGGGCACCGCGTCCGCAACCTGTCCGACCTAAAACAGGGCGGGAAATACGTGGCCGCTGGGCGGGAAAGGTTTAAAAAACTGGAGTAAGTATGAAAAACTGGCTCAACATTTAAATTTTGTAAAAATCTTTTATTATTACCATAGTTCCTAGAAAACCTAATAGAGATCAGGGGTCCATTGCGTTAGGTGCTGTACAATTACATAATACCAGACAGTACCCAAAGAGCTACCTTTTAAATAGACAAAACAAACAAAGGCTGAAAGGGCCTGACACATTGCACAAAGAATTGTTACCTAAGATTACATAGTAAATCTATGGCCAAACAGGAATGGAATACTGTTTTCCTGAGTCCTGCACCACTGCCCTCCATATCCACTGGGCTACATTGACAAACCGAAGCCAATAGAAGTGTTTCCAAAAGTTAAAATGGAAAAAAATTATATCTAATGGAAATAATTGGTTTTAAACAACTCTGCAAACCCTGCAGAGAAATGTAATCAAAACGTTGCTGCACTGAGAACCTGAAACTGACTGAATAAATGTGAAACTGACTACATTGAGTTTTACTTGTCCAAGCTGAGAAAAATGCAAAAAGCAAACGAAGTATAAATAGTGAAAAGTAATTTGCCTTGTTAAAATGTTAACTTGTTATGATTATATATAATTACTCATTTCTTTACCCGTCTTTAAAGTGTCCCATCTAGTAATGACAGTTTCAAAGCAGGTGGTACCAACACTTAGGCCTTGTCTTCACCAGGAACAAAGGTGTGTTTTTTAATTTAACTAATACATGGTAAAATCCTAGTGAAGACAGGGCAGTTTGTAGGTTTAACATGAGTGAATGGGTTAAAGCTCAATTACACTTAAAGAGAATCTCCAATAACAGAATAAGGACAAAATTTGGATTCTACCCCAATGAGGGCAGTGGTACTGACAGGAGTTGGTAAATTACAATAAGAAGGGCCATCATGCAGATACTACAGCTTCTAGGATGTTATGCTCTATATTGAGCTTGAATGGAAATGATGGAATTGTGATTCGAGGTGTTCAAACAACTCCCCTGCCTCTGCTGTGTCTCAGAGTTTTGCCAACGAAGAACAGAGTGAAATTAACAAGATTCCAGTCAGCTTCACTGAAAAACTGTAAGCAGCACAATTTCATGCACCAGCTGTGGTTGCTGCTGCTGGTTGGGGAAACTGGAAGTTATTCCTGAGTAGATTTGGGCTCGTTAAATGCTGCAAAGCAAGTGTTCAAGAACATTTATTTGAATTCTGAATTACTGTTTGATTAGACCATGTTTATGGCCTTGATTGTGCTTTTCTTAAAACATTTGTGAATGTATTTTTTTTGCAGAAACTCATAGAGGTTAGGTACAGTTTATATAAATACTCATATTTGCCTGGGTATTTGTGCATGAACAAAATTTCATTATTGTTTGTTGTTCCAACAGCAAGTAACTGAAAGGGACATAACTGAGCACTACTGATTATTTTTTCCCTGTATTTGGAACCTGAAACTGAAATTCAAATAGTAGTTTTTAACGGAAATCAATTTATATAGTTTCTTATGAAGTCCAAAGATCTGATGTTGACACAGTTCTGGGAAGAGTGTAAGATAACTGCTGCTATAGTGCCATCAGTGGGCCCATGAACATTTTTGTTTGTTCCACATAACAGCTGCTTTTTGAACAAAACTTGGCATTTGAGATGATGATGTAATAACACAAAACAAATCAACAAAATATCACAAAACAAATAAAGAACATTATATTTGGAATCCATACGGGATTTTATAACAGTTTTAAAATAGAGTAGTTCAAATTTAGGGCCCAATCATACAAGCTGCTGAAGAATCTTCCGGAGAGGTGTTGTGCATTCTCAACACCGACTCAAGATCATGGAGAGGATCTTCACAGGATACTCAATAACTCAGCAATGGTCCCTTAAACTTACAATATCAGCATCTTAAAAAATAAAAAGCATCCAGAGACCCCAAATGAAATTGAAGCCCCATTGTGCTTTGCACTGTACACACACACACACCGTCCCTGCCCCTTAGAGTTTACTGTCTAAAATAAATAGACAAGACGGACGAAGTCTGGAAAGAGGGGAGTATTATTTCCTCTTTACAGACGGGGAGTGAATGTCCAAAGATTAAATGACTTGCAAACAAGTCTGTTGGAGAACCATGGAATAAATCTAAATATGCTGAATCCAGGACCAGTGCCTAAACCACAAGCTCATCCTTCCAATTTATAAAATATACTAAAACTGACCAACATCTGCAATATTTTGTCACTAATTAAGGGTGTTACAACTAAGTTAAAATGTTTTATGAAATTACTAATCTATTGAAACAGATGAATATATTTTGTCTAATTTTCCTTCTTTCCCCCCTCCTGCAGTTATATTCATATAGGCATAAAAAAACCACAAAGACGAAAGAAGGTAGTGGTGGTAAGTATATAACTCTTAAAACTACCCTTTTAACGTATTGTCAGGAGTTAGGCCATTAATTGGCTGTATCTTTGCTTCTTTCATAAGGGAAATTTGGAAGCCAAAAAAAAAAAAAAAAAATTGCACTCCAATACTCTTTAATCACTGGGAGTCCTTGAAATCTCTCTCGCCACAATTTCTCCAGTAATTAACACCATGCAGTTTATATATGTGTTTCTCTAAACAAAGGTTCACTATTGTAATGATTATTGTTTTATATCCAATATTTACATGGCAAGGATTTGTAAACCTGTTAAAGCTTCCTAAATAAATAAGTAGTTAAAAAAAAATTCATTTGCAATGTTCTAGTAGAAGATCATGTACAGTCATGTTTCAGAGTACACTCATGAAGAACAAGATATGTGTCTGAAATTAATTGTCCCAAATTTTAAATTCCTGCACTTACCTTTGAGATACACATCACACTTGAAGTTTGTCATGGCTTTTCTTGTTGATTAATACAGTGCTTTATAAATAATGTAAGCAATGTCTAGCTAGAATATAAGGGATATTCATTTCTGTTACAAAAATAACCCATAGACATAGGGTTAAGGATTTTGCACCAGAAGATGAAAATAAAAAGGCTTAAACCCCCATATCCATATTAAATTTTTATTTACTATGGATATGGTTAATCAGGAAGACCAGGGCTACACAGGAAGGCTTGAAGGCTACTCAGGAAGATCAGGGCTTTAAAAAATCCGCTCCTAAGCAACCAGAGGAGCTAGCGAACAGGAGCGGCTAACAAGGGAATTTTGCGAGGGAGTTTACAGGGGGAGAGTAAAAGGGGGCTAGATACACTTTCCATTTCGTAAACTTCTTTAAACTTAAGCCAAAAACCACCCCCGATAAAAACAAAAAAGGAACGAGCTGCAGGAGTAAAAAGAGAATGCAGGCAGAAGTCCAGCAACAGAGTGGGGGCTACCCAGTTTATTGCACCCAATGCAGCATGTATGATTACCTGCCCTATGAGCAGGTAGGATATGTGTGCATTCGATGCAAGGAGCTACTGCAGAGAGAGAGGTACATAGATGAGACTTTCCGGGACACAGTAGAATGGTGCTACCCCCGATCTGACAGTCTCTGTGCTGTTGTGGAGGATGAAAGTCTCAGGGAAGGAGGACATCCAACTGGAGCAGAGGGAAATGATCTCATAGTTAAAACAACGCGGAGTCTTTGTGGCACCTTAGAGACTAACAAATTTATTTGGGCATATGCTTTTGTGGGCTAAAACGAAAGCTTAAGCCCAAATAAATGTTAGTCTCTAGGGTGCCTCTAATTGTTTTAGCTGATACACACTAACACGGCTACCACTCTGAAACCTGATCCCATAGTTGGGACCCTCCTTCCAGATGATGTTGTGGTATCCTCTTTCACTGAGGATATCAGTTATTAGGAAGAGACAGGTATTAATAATGGGCGATTCGATCATTAGAAACATAGATAGCTGGGTTTGTGATGACCGGGAGAACCGCATGGTGACTTTGCTGCCTGGTGTGAAGGTTGCGGATCTTTTGAGACGTCTAAATAGACTTATGTGTAGTGCTGGGGAGGAGCTGATGGTCATGGTACATGTAGGTACCAATGACATAGGAAAGGATAGGAGAGAGGTCCTGGAGGCTAAATTTAGGTTGCTAGGTAAGAGATTGAAGTTCAGGACCTCCATGGTAGCATTCTCTGAAATGCTTCCAGTTCCATGCGCAAGGCCAGTTAGACAGGCAGAACTGCAGGGTCTCAATGCGTGGATGAGACAATGATGTAGGGAGGAGGGGTTTAGGTTTATTAGGAACTGGGGAAACTTTTGGGAAAGGGGGAGCCTATACAGAAAAGATGGGCTCCAAGTAAACCAAAATGGAACCAGATTGCTGGCACTTAAAATTAAAAAGGTCGTAGATCAGTTTTTAAACTAAGGGCTGGGGGAAAGCTGACAGGTGCGGAGGAGCACGTGGTTTGGACAGAGACATCCCTTAGGGGAGGATCTACTAACGGAGATTCTCTATGTCCTAGTAAGGAGGAGAGTATGGAAGATGATAAAATACAGGTAGGATCTGATGAGAAACAGTCAAATGAAAAAAAAGTCTCATTCAATTACAGTAACTTCTCACTTAACATTGTAGTTATGTTCCTGAAAAATGCAACTTTAAATGAAACGATGTTAAGCGAATCCAATTTCCCCATAAGAATTAATGTAAATGAGGGGGTTAGGTTCCAGGGCAATTTTTTTCAACACACACACACACACACTCTCTCTCTAAGTTTTAAACGACAATTTAATACTGGTACACAGTGGTGATGATTGTGAGGCTTGGTTGAGGTGGAGGAGTCAGAGGGTGGGATATTTCCCTTACTGCTAAATGATGAACTAGCAATTGGCTGAGCCCTCAAGGGTTAGCTCTCTCACTCTACAAGGCAGCAGGAATGGAGGGAGATATGCACATTTCCCCTTTAAGTACACTGCCTTGTTAATTAGATCAGCTTGCTGAGACCGCAGCTGCTGCAAGCTCCCTCCGTCCTGAGCCCTGGTGTGTCCCCCATGCTCTATGGAAGTTGAGGTAAGCGGGGTGCAGGAGCGGGGGAAGGTGGACACCCTGACATTAGCCCCCCTCTTCCTTCCCTCCCCCCCCCCCTCCAAACAGCAAGCAGGAGTCTCGGGGAGCAGCTCCAAGGCAGAGGGCAGGAGCAGCACATGGTAGTGTGGGGGAATGGGACAGCTGCAATTGCTAGCCTGCTGGGCAGCTGCTGCACAGGGAACTTAGGGGAGCGGGGAGCTGATAGGGAGAGCTGACAGGAGGGCTGCCGGTCCACCCTGGTTCCAAGCCCCCACCAGCTAGCTGCAATGGGCTGCTCTTCCTGCAAACAGTAGACAAAGCAGGCGGCTGCTAAATGACGTTAGAAGGGAGCATTACACAACTTTAAACGAACATGTTCCTAATTGATCAGCAACATAACAACGAAACAATGTTAACCGGGACGACTTTAAGTGTTACTGTACATCATGTAATGGGTGACAGCTAAAAAGTGACAAGTTTTTAAAGTGCTTGTATACCAATGCTAGAAGTCTAAATAAGATGGGTGAACAAGAGTGCCTCATATTAAATTAGGATATTGATATAATAGGCATCAAAGAAACTTGGTGGAATGAGGATAATCAATGGGACACAGTAATACCAGGATACAAAATATATCTGATGGACAGAACAGGTTGTGCTGGTGGGGGAGTGACACTATATGTGAAAGAAAGCGTAGAACCAAATTAAGTAAAAATCTTAAATGAACCAAACTGTACCAATGGATAGTAATTTCATGCTCAAATAATAAGAATATAGCATTAGAGATATATTACCGACCACCTGACCTGGATGGTGATAGTGACTGTGAAATGCTCAGGGTGATTAGAGAGGCTATTAAAATAAAAAACTTAGTTGAAATCCCCCATTATTACTATCCCCATAGTGACTAGGTACGTATCACCTCAGGATGGGATGCAGAGATAAAGTTTCTTGACACCTTAAATGACTGCTTCTTGGAGCAGCTAGTCCTGGAACCCACAAGAGGAGAGGCAATTCTTGAGTTAGTCCTCAGTGGAGCACAGAAGCTGGTCCATGAGGTGAATATAGCTGAACCGGTTGGTAATAGTGATCATAATATACCGTATATACTTGTTCATTAGCCTGTTTGTTTATAAGCCGACCCCCCAAGATGGTTAGGTAAAAATAGCAAAAACTGTATGACCCTTTCATAAGCCAACCCTATATTTCAGGGGTTGGCAAACTTTGGCTCCCGGCCGTTAGTGTAAGCTGCTGGTGCGTCAGGACATTTTGTTTACTTGGAGCATCTGCAGGCATGGAGCCCCTCAGCTCCACTTCCCGCAACTCCCATTGGCTGGGAACGGTGAACCGCGGCCACAGGGAGCTGAGGGGTTCCATGCCTGCAGACGCTCCAGGTAAACAAAATGACAATGTATTAGATATTCAATTTTGGTGTAGACCCATTTATAAGCCGACCCCTGCTCTTTGATGCGTTACTTTTTTACCAAAAATATTCAGCTTAAGAACGAATATACAGGTCCGTCGCATCTTTCGCGCATTTAACATGCGCAATTTCAGCTTTAGTCGGTCGACAAAAACAAAAAAAAAGAGAAAAATAACCATTTTAATACTGTACTTGTAGTGTGGGCGATTCTGCCCGCCATTCAACTCAATGACAAGTTTCAGAGTAGCAGCCGTGTTAGTCTGTATCCGCAAAAAGAACAGGAGTACTTGTGGAACCTTAGAGACTAACAAATTTATTAGAGCATAAGCTTTCGTGGACTACAGCCCACTTCTTTGGTAGTGTAGTCCACGAAAGCTTATGCTCTAATAAATTTGTTAGTCTCTAAGGTGCCACAAGTACTCCTGTTCTATTCAACTCAATGTAATTTTGACTATACACAGTTTTCGCTATATGCGCTAACCGCGGAACGGAACCCCTGCGTAAGATAAGACTCACCTGTATACGGTAATTAAATTTAACATCCCTATGGCAGGGAAAACACCACAGCGGCCCAACACTGTAGCATTTAATTTCAGAAAGGGAAACTACACAAAAATGAGGAGGTTAGTTAAACAGAAATTAAAAGGTGCAGCACCAAAAGTAAAATCCCTGCAATCTGTATGGAAACTTTTTAAAGACACTGTAATAGAGGCTGCTCAAATTAAATGTATACCCCAAATTAAAAAACATAGTAAGAGAACCAAAAAAGAGCCACAGTGGCTAAACAAACAAGTAAGAGAAGCAGTGAGAGGCAAAAAGACATCCTTTAAAAAGTGGAAGTTAAATCCTAGTGAGGAAAATAGAAAGAAGCATAAACTCTGGCAAATGAAGTGTAAAAATATAATTAGGAAGGCCAAAAAAGAATTTGAAGAACAGCTAGCCAATGACTCAAAAAAAAAATTTTTTTTAAGTACATCAGTAGGGCCACTGGACAATTGAGGTGCTAAAGGAGCACTCAGGGATGATAAGGCCATTGTGGAGAAACTAAATGAATTCTTTGCATCAGTCTTCACAGTTGAGGATGTGAGGGAGATTCCCAAACCTGAGCCATTTTTTTTTTTAGGTGACAAATCTGAGGAAATGTCAGACTGAGGTGTCATTAGAGGAGGTTTTGGAACAAATTTGATAAACTAAACAGTAATAAGTCACCAAGACCAGATGGTATTCACCCAAGAGTTCTGAAGGAACTCAAATGTGAAATTGCAGGACTACTAACTGTAGTCTATAACCTATTATTTAAATCAGCTTCTGTACCAAATGACTGGAGGATAGCTAATGTGATGCCAATTTTTAAAAAGGGCTCCAGAGATGACCCCGGCAATTACAGGCCGGTAAGCCTGTCTTCAGTACCAGGCAAACTGACTGAAACTATAGTAAAGAACAAAATTGTCAGACACCTAGATGAACATAATTAGTTGGGGAAGAGTCAACATGGATTTGTAAATGGAAGTCATACCTCACCAATCTACTAGAATTCTTTGAGGGGGTCAACAAGCATGTGGACAAGGGGGATCCAGTGGACATAATGTATTTAGATTTCAGAAACCCTTTGACAAGGTCCCTCACCAAAGGCTTTTAAGCAAAGTAAGCAGTCATGGGATAAGAGGGAAGGTCCTCTCATAAATTGGTAACTGGTTAAAAGATAGGAAATAAAGGGTAGGAATGAATGGTAAGTTTTCAGAATGGAGAGAGGTAAATAGTGAGGTCTGTACTGGGCCCAGTCCTATTCAACATATTTATAAATGATCTGGAAAAAGGGGCAAACAGTGAGGTGGCAAAATTTGCAGATGATACAAAACTAATCAAGATAGTTAAGTCCCAGGCAGGCTGTGAAGAGCTACAAAAGGATCTTTCAAAACTGGGTGATTGGGCAACAAACTGGCAGATGAAATTCAATGTTGATAAATGCAAAGTAATGCACACTGGAAAACATAATCCCAACTATACATCTAAAACGATTGGGTCTAAATTAGCTGTTACCAATCAAGAAAGAGATCTTAGAGTCATTGTGGATAGTTCTCTGAAAACATCCACTCAATGTGCAGCGACAGTCAAAAAAGAAAACAGAATGTTGGAAATATTAAGAAAGGGATAGATAATAAGACAAAGTATCATATTGCTTCTATATAAATCCATGGTACGCCCACATCTTGAATACTGCATTCAGATGTGGTTGCCACATCTTAAAAAAGATATATTGGAATTGGAAAAGGTTCAGAAAAGGGCAACAAAAATGATTAGGGGTATGGAACAGCTTCCGTATAAGGAGAGATTAATAAGATTGGGACTTTTCAGCTTGGAAAAGAGACGATATGATAGAGGTCTATAAAATCATGACTGGTATGGAGAAAGTAAATAAGGAAGTGTTGTTTACTCCTCATAACACAAGAAGTAGGGGCCACCAAATGAAATTAATAGGCAACAGGTTTAAAACAAACAAAAGGAAGTATTTTTTCCACACAACGCACAGTGAACCTGTGGAACTCCTTGCCAGAGGAGCTTGTGAAGGCCAAGACTATAATAGGGTTAAAAAAAGAACTAGATAAATTCATAGAGGATAGGTCCATCAATGGCTATTACCAGAATGGGCAGTGATGGGGTCCCTAACGTCTGTTTACCATAAGCTGGGAAAGGCGACAAGGGAATCTTGAGGATTACCTGTTCTGTTCATTCCTTCTGGTGCACCTGGCATTGGCCACTGTCGGAAGACAGGATACTGGGCTAGATAGACCTTTGGTCTGACCCAGTATGGCCGTTCTTATGTTATGTTTTCTTTACCTTGCACCTTCTATGGAAGCGAGACAGAAATAAGAATTGAAGGCTAGAAAAATTAAAGGCGAGATTATGCAAAACTATTAAATGTAACCCTGTACTTGACTAATCCTTAGTTTCTACCCACTATTTATTATGCCTTTAAGATAGTGGAGTTGGAAATACCACAGCTGCTGTTTCATGTCTTCATCATTCTGGTGGGCCAAGTAGCCTTAGTAATCATTTTGCAAACACATGTAGCGCTGTTTCCTGTATCTTGTATTTTGAATTTATCATGCTACTGTATTTTGCATTATGGGCTCTGGTATTGCACACAGTGCATAGTGTGGTAGCATGCTAAATTCAGACACAATAGGGCAAGTAGTGTTAACTCAAACTGACACATGAATCCCCACATCCTGGACTTCTTAGCCCCCTCTTCTCCAAAAATAGTTGCCACAGTTGGATCTGTGGATAAGTTCTTCTGGGCCATGGATCCATGCCAGCCAGGACACAGATGCAGAGATCAAGGGGATCTGTGATTAATTTGCCAGTGCTTGGAGGGCCTCCAAGCCTTAGTCTTCTGGGAAATTTCCCTTAATCCTTGGGTGCCATTCAAAACATGGTGAGAAAGGAATACTCACAGGAGAAAGTGGCAGGATCCAGACCATTGTCACAGAGTTTTTTCAAGGTACACACAACTTCTGTCACATGCAAAGAAATGCCGGAACATCTCTAGCTTTAGAAAGTGTGCTTACCTTGACTTTGACTAAAAAATTCAAAAGTCCAATCCACAGACAAATTAAATGGCCTGGTGTATTTTAAGTCTCTCTTCACTTCTTGAGTCCCTTCATCACCTTTGCAACAGAATTCCAGAGCATCCTAACATTCTAAACTCCTCAACATGCTGCTTACCTCAGAATCAGAACCTGCATGAGCTTAGCAAGGTCTACTTCATAGAGAACACATAGAGCCCAGGTTTGTCACTTGGTGTGTAAGTGAGGGAGCCCAGTTCTTCACTGGGGCTGTTAAATATGCATGTAGGTTTTGATTTAGATTGTAAGACTTTTTGGGTGACGGGACTTACATCTTTCTTTTTCGTTTTATGCAGTACTGAGCCCACTATCTGTGCTCAACAAACACTTACAGGAGGAGCTGGTATAAAGTTTGCCTAACATTTTAAATGATAAAGGATTCTTGCAACCTTTTCTTTGAGAATTGTTAAAAATTAACACTTACTATACTATGTTGTATGTAGAGGGTTGGAGAAAAAGCGAGTTTGGGTTCCCTTCATGACACACCCGGACCCAGCACATGGCCCCAACAGCCCATCACCCTGTCCTGTGGGTACCACATGGGCAAGGAGACCCATGAGGTGGAAAAGCGAGAGCTAGTTACATATTGCCCCAGCAACCCATCCCTTCAACTCTGGGATAAGAGGCTTCCCCTGTTGCTAGCTTATGTAATTGGTCCTGTAGGTGTATTTGTTTGTTTTTGGTTTTTTGAAGTGGCAGCTGTCTCTCCTGAAGCCTCAGGGTTCAAACAGTGCTGCTAGTGCATGATGGGAAGGTTGTTACAGTTGTACAGAACATAATTTGTTTTAATCTTTGTCCTTATGTTCACCCCTCACAGGAAATTGCATTTAAAAAGATGTGCGGGGGTGGGGCGGAGAGCGAAACATGTTTAAGAGATGTTATTTAGGTTGCAAAGTCAAGCACTCAAAAGTTAGGAAATGCCAGATTTACAGTTGCCTATGCAGCCTTAATTTGGCCCCTTAATGTGTATGCATTATGACATTTAATTACATTATCCCATCCTTTCCCCTCTTCCCCCCCCACACAGAACCCCTGTGTCATTCAGTGCACAGGTTAGATGTACAAGTGGGCAAAATTCAAGTTGCATGTAAAAGTGACTTTTCCTAGCTTTTGAGCACTTGATTGTGTAACCTAAGTAAATGTTTTTGTATGCAATAGATATAACAAAATAGGCATTTGAGACCAGAGTCCACTTGAATATACAAATGCTAAACTGGACACCCTTATTTAGGTATACAGCTTTGGCAACTGGACCTATAGCATACGGTATATATTTGTGTTGCAGTCTGCATCTACCTCTTTGGACTTCTTATTTTGCCTTACTCATAATAGGTGATATTTACACCAGTATGGAGAGCCCACAGAAAGCCTGTGCACCATTTAATTCCCAGGTTAGCCCTTAAAGTAGGTCTTAAGTGATGCATAGACCTTGTATTGGAATTTAAACCAAAGTAAACAGGATTTAGCCTCACAAAGATCAAATTGGAAAGGTCCAGATAAACATCTAAATTTTGAGATATCATTGGATTTAAATTGAAAACGAAGATTTGCAGTAGTAAATTGTTGTATTCATTGATACATTTGCAGTGAAATGTAGTGAACATGTACTAGTTTTCTTAAAATTACTGGTTTAACTGAAAATGTGTCTTTTCAGTGAAAATTAATTGGAAAAATTAAGAGGGAACTCCAGGCGACCTTTATGTAAGGAAGAAATTCCTTTAAAATTAATTTTAAAAGCACAATATGCTTTTAATATAATCTATTAAAATCAAAGTCTGGAAAGCACCATAGTAAAATACATTTAAAATCACATTTTATTTATTGGGAGGAAAAGGTTTTCAGTAAACTCCCTTGGGATCCTGAAGCCACACATTCAAGTTTGTTTTAATGAGAATATCTGAGTCTAATTTGGACAGCAGCACTTCTACTTTTACAGCTGTTTGTGACATATCTTTTATTCTAAGTGAGGTTTGACTGCAGAGAGACTGATTAAAAAAAAACACAGATGAGGATGGTGCACCCCTTGCTGAATTTTCTCACTTTCTTTACATTAATAGCGAAGGATCCAAATTCTACCTATTCATGCATGCAGATGAAGGCAGAGATTAGACCCCACTGCAAACCTTGTGTAGTCAGCAATGATGACAGAACAAATGACTCTGTTTAAAATGTGTGGGCCAGATTCAGCTCTTGGTTACATAAGTATAAAATTGAAGTAAAACCATTGGCTTCAGTGGAGTTATTTTGGATTTACACTAATGAAACTGAGATCAGAATTTGGTCCTATCACCTTTAAAATTTGGGAGTTTATGGAAGTACAGCCCATGTAAGAGACTGGGAATGTCTTACACACAGTAATAATACACTTTTTGGCTAATTAAAGAGCAGCGTTAAGCTCCAAAAAGAATCCTTTTCAGCCAGAAAGATGGTAGCTGCCATGTACCTTGAACATGAGGGGATTAAAAAGTGGGGGAAAAAAAAATCACTGCAGCAAGTAGTTTACGTGTGCCCAGTGGTTCTCAAACTATTGTACTGGTGACCCCTTTCACATAGCAAGCCTCTGAGTGCGACACCCCCCCCCTTAAATATATAAGCAAGTGTTTTTAATTTATAACACCATTATAAATGCTGGAGGCAAAGCGGGGTTTGGAGTGGAGGCTGACAACTCGCGACCCCCTATGTTATAACCTTGCGACCCCCTGAGGGGTCCCGACCCCCAGTTTGAGAACCCCTGTTCTATACCTTGGGCTGTGATGGCACTCATTGAGGCAGTGGGGAAGGGGGAAAGGGAAGGCTAAATATGACACAAGATAACAAAGAAATTTGTGGTTTCTTACACATGGCCACCCCATCCCTTTAATATTGTTTGTTTAAAGTCCTCTGGGAGAATCCTTCAGTGAAGAAGCCTGTGCTATAAATGTTTATCATTAAGGTTAAGAATCCGTCACGGGTATTTTTAGTAAAAGTCAGGGACAGGTCGTGGGCAATAACCAAAAATTCATGGAAGCCCATGACGAGTCCCTGACTTTTACTAAAAATAGGCTGTGGGGGAATAACAGTTGAGCACTGCTGGGGAGCTGACCTCCGGCAGCTGCTCCAGGCCCGCTGCTGCTCCTGCAGCCCCAGGAGAGCTGACCCAACCCCAGCTGCTGCTTCAGCCCTGGGGCTGTTGCTCCAGCGGCCAGGGGATTGCTGCTACAGAGGTCAACCTGCTCGCCAGCTGCTCTGGCAGTCCCAGGGCTGACTGCTGGCTGCTGCTCTGGCGGCCCTGGGGACTGCTGCGCCGGCAGGTCTGGGGCTGGTTGCTTGCCAGCTGCTCCAGCCCCTCTGCTGCCCCACGGCAGGGGCTGACTGCTGCTGCTCCAGCCCCAGAAGGGCTGACCCAATCCTGGGTTCTGCTTTAACCCTGGGGCCGCTGCTTCGGCGGTCCTGGGATGGACAGCTGCTCCAGCCCTGCCACTTTGGAAGAAGTCCCGGAGATCCCGGAAAGTTACAGCATCACAGAATTGTACCCTTATTTCTCATCATAGGCTTTTCTATGTTGCCAGTCACTTTCACATCTAAGCCCAGGATCCTTGAGTGGAAGAACTGTCTGCGCCACTCCTGCTTTTGGCACTTTGCCAGCAGCACTAGTGAGAGTGGTAGGGTAGAACTGATGCAATTCTACTTGGGTTTTAATTTTTGCTTCTGCTGTGTCCTCAGTGCTGATCATATGCTATTGTCAGGGCAGAGGAGGAAGGGGGAGGGAAAGAATAACTAGCATTCCCAGAAGCAGGAGTAGGATCATTCATGTGCAGCTCCAGCATAGTGTGTCTCGCTATGGTGCAGTTGGAGAAGTAGTGAAACTGAGTAGGATAATGTCAATTATTGCTTTTTGGTGTAATGGAGAAAAGTAATAAAAATACAACAAACAGTTGCTCTTACTCATGTAGGAAATGAAACACCAGAGTTCAAATTAAACTGATGAATTCTCTGAATCATGCGTCTGACCTAGTTTTTAACAGTTAATCTAAACTGTTACATTTTCTGTATCTTCTGTTTGTCTCCCATTATGCTTTGCAAAATCTTTCCTAGTTTATAGTGTTTTCTGAAAGTGAAACCACTGTTCAAGCTCCCTAAGGAATTGAAATTCCATATACAGGTTTAGGGCCCTGTGAAGGTATAAGGGTTATTATTTCTCTGAGGTTAGAGGCCAGCAGGGGGCTGGCTGGCTGATTAGCTCCTCCTGCTGCACCTGCAGGAAAAGACCTGCAGCTTAACTTGCTGATCCTCATAAAAGGAATAGCAGGGAATGGAGGGGAAGAACTGCAATACCTACTAGAGGCTGTAGCTACTGCTGGGAAGAACTGCTCCTAGAAACAAAAATGAACAGAAGGGAGACTGGGGAAATCCTGTTATCAAAAGGCTCTGAGGTAAGAGCCAGGAACTTTGGACTGAGGAACTACAGGGTGTGAGGGACAGACCTTGGAAAGTTTTGATCTTGTTTGTCGAGGGGACTAAAAGAATCATAGAATATCAGGGTTGGAAGGGACTTCAGGAGGTCATCTAGTCCAACCCCCTGCTCAAAGCAGGACCAATCCCCAACTAAACCATCCCAGCCAGGGCTTTGTCAAGTCTGACCTTAAAAACCTCTAAGGAAGGAGATTCCACCACCTCCCTACGTAACCCATTCCAGTGCTTCACCACCCTCCTAGTGAAAAAGTTTTTCCTAATATCCAACCTAAACCTCCCGCACTGCAACTTGAGACCATTACTCCTTGTTCTGTCATCTGGTACCACTGAGAACTGTCTAGATCCGTCCTCTTTGGAACCCCTTTCAGGTAGTTGAAAGCAGTTATCAAATCCCCCCTCATTCTTCTCTTCTGCAGACTAAATAATCCCAGTTCCCTCAGCCTCTTCTCATAAGTCATGTGCTCCAGCCCCCTAATCATTTTTGTTGCCCTCCTCTGGACTCTTGCCAATTTTCCCACATCCTTCTTGTAGTGTGGGGCCCAAAACTGGACACAGTACTCTAGATGAGGCCTTACCAATGCCAAATAGAGGGGAATGATCACATCCCTCGATCTGCTGGCAATGCCCCTACTTATACAGCCCAAAATGCCATTAGCCTTCTTGGCAACAAGGGCACACTGTCGACTCATATCCAGCTTCTTGTCCACTGTAACCCCTAGGTCCTTTTCTGCAGAACTGCTGCCTGGCCACTCGGTCCCTAGTCTGTAGCAGTGCATGGGATTCTTCCGTCCTAAATGCAAGACACAGAAAAAAGAAACCACAACAACTGACCCTGCTGGAAATTGCCTTCCCTGGACTCAGTGAGAAGATTCCAGGTAGAATTCCCCCAGGGACTTTGCTGGCTCAGAAAGAGCAAGCTGGGGTGCAGCTGGAAGAAGGCGTTATAAGACAGGCCCCAATCTTTTACATGCAGTGCCTGTAGATCTGAACCCCTTCCATAAAGAAGGGCCATGGAGGAGATATTCCAAATGATGGTGAATCAACAGCAGGTGGAAAATGAAAGGAATCGCCAGTTCCACAAGGTACTCCTGGCCTCCCAGCAATACTTGCAGGAAGCCTAGCTATCTGAGCTTGAGTGGAACAGACTGTTCCAAGAAGAGATGGGCTGCTTACTCTCATAGCAGCTGGGGGGAGACAGAAACAGCCATGTCTCATCTTGACCAAGATGGGCAGCACTGATGACCCAGAGGCCTACCTGACCACCTTTGAGTGGGCTGGGAGAAGAGTTCCTGGGCAGCGTGGCTGGTCCCATAACTCACCGGTGAGGCCCAAGCAGCATATTGGTCCCTGAGTGTGGATGAAGCACTATCCTATGCAATACAAAAGGCTGCCATCATGGACCACCCTGGTCTTTCTACAGAAGCTTACTGGAAGATATTTTGGTTGGAGACATTCCTTAATGGGGCATGCCCCTGGGCAATAGCTCAGTGGCTCTGGGACTACCCAATGGCTAAAACTAGAGGCCAAGACAGTGGTGGGGCTTATTGACAATATTGGCCTAGAACAATACCCACCTATTCTCTGTATGGTGGTACAAGCCTGGGTTCAATGGTTTTGGCCTGCATCCATGGCAGAGGTGGTCGAGACAACTGAGGGATTCATGGAGACTGAATTACCTACAGCTGGGAAGGCCAGACTCTCGGTCAGCTAGCCACATTTAGAAAGGCAGTGAGAGAGAACCTACCAACCCAGCGAGAGTCTACCAAAATTTTACCCCATCCATGGGACCCTACACCCAGAACAGGGGCCCCAAAGTCCCAGGCTTCCAAGGAACCACCATTGCCCTCCTGTGAATGGCTCTGGTATGTTATCATTGCAGGCAACCTGGGCTCATCCAACAGGGAATGTCGCATGATGGAATGTGACAATATAATAAAGGGGCTAGAGCCAGGGAATTCCAGTCTGGGGACCGAGTGCTCCTACTTCTTCCCAGCTCAGAGAGTGGGGTAGGGACAGACCTGGGAAAGTTTTGATCTTCTTTGTTGAGGAGACTTGGAATAAAAAGAAAAAGAAACCACAACAACTGATCGTGCTGGAAACTACTTTCCCTGGACTCGACGAGAAGGTTCCAGGCTGAGTTCCCCCAGGGAGGGCACTGGCTCAGCAAGAGCCAGCCAGGGTCCAGTTGGAAGAGGGTACTATAAGACAGGCCTCAATCTCTTACAGGCCCAGTCCACCAAACCTTTGCATGAGTGGTCCTTACTCATGTGAGTAGTCCCATTGTGTTTGCAGGAATGATTCCTTAGTGATTTCTGGTTTAGGGCTTTGCCCTTAAAAGGTAATGCTAACCCAGAAATGATTGTTGGAATCAATGTTATAAGTCGAGCACCATGACATCGTTTTATAATTTTTCATTTTATTTTTTGGGAATTACTTGTTTCATTTTATCCATTAAAACTGTTTTATTTTATTATATTTATGTGAATAAAATAACTCAAATGACCGTACATAAATAAAACTAGTGTATAAATCCATGTTTGTGTATACTACATCATTTTATTAAGCACGATTCATTATTCCGTGCCTTCAGGCCTCACCAACCCTATCATAGTTAGTCACCCCAAAATACTCTGGACAGCTCCTGAACACTGGCCATAGCACTTCCCCAAAATAATTCCTGGAGCATATCTTTTAGAAAAAACATCCAGTCTTGATTTTAAAATTGCCAGTGATGGAGAATCCACCATGACTCTTAGTAAATTGTTCCAATGGCATTACGTTCACTAATAAAATTTTACACCTTATTTCCAGTCTGAATTGGTCTAGCTTCAACTTCCAATCTTTGGATTGTGTTATAACTTTGTCTGCTAGATTGAAGAGCCTATTATCAAATATTTGTTCCTCATGTAGGTACTTGAAGAATGTAATCAAGTCACACCTTAACCTTTTCTTTGTTTAAGCTAAATAGATTCAGTTCCTTGAGTCTATCACTATAAGGCATGTTTTCTAATCTTTTAATCATTTTCATAGCTCTTCTCTGAACCCTCTCCAATTTGTCAACATTTTTCTTGAGTTGGACACTAGAACTGGACACAGTATTTCAGCAGGGGTCACATTAGTGTCATATACAGATATAAACTAATCTCTCTACTCCTACTCAAGATTCCCCTGTTTTATGTTTAAGGATTGCCTTTGTCCTTTTGGCCACAGTGTTGCACTGGGCTTTTATGTTCAGCTGATTATCCAGCATGACCTCTAAGTCTTTTTCCGAGTCACTGCTTCCCAGGTTAGAGTTCCCCATCCTGTAAGTATGCCCAGCATTCGTTGTTACTAGATGTATCTCTTTACATTTGGCCATATTAAAAGCATTTATTTTTTGCTTGCACCCATCTTACCAAATGATCCGGATTGCTCTGTCTTAGTGACCTGTCCTCTTCATTATTTACCACTCCCCCAATTTTTATGTAATCTGCAAACTTTATCAGTGATGATTTTATGTTTTCTTCCAGGGCATTGATAAAAATGTTAAATAGCATAGGGCCAAGAAGTGATCCTTGTTGGACCTCATTAGAAATGTACCCATTTGAAGGTTCCCTGCTTACAATTAAATTTTGAGACCTATCTATTAGCCAGCAATTCAATGTGTGCCACATTAATTTTGTATTGTTCTAGTTTTTTAATCAAAATGTCATGTGGTACCAAGTGAAATGCCTTAAAGATGTCAAAATATATTACATTAACACTATTACCTTTATCACCCAAACTGGTAATGTAATAAAGAAAAAAATTCAAATTACTTTGACAGGGTCTATTTTCTATAAACTCATGTTGGCATTCATTGTATTACCTTTCTTTAATTCTGTATTAATCTTTCCATTATTTTGCCAGAAATTGCTGCAGGCTGATAGACCTATAGTTACCCGGGTCGTCTCATTTATCCTTTTAAAATATTGGCACAACAGTTATACCAATGTTGTTAAACTGATATAGTTATGCTGGTGGTATCCCCAGGTGGACACACTTATCCCAGAATAAGAGTGCGGGTTTTTTGGTTTAGCTTAAACCCCTTCCAAAGTGACACAAGCTAAACTGAAAAAAGGCACTTTCATGCTCGAGTGTCCACATAGGGAGTTGTTATGTTGTAATTATATTGGTTTAAATTCACACCTTAGCTTATAACTTTATTGTGTAGACAAGCATTTCTGGGCCTCAATTGTCCTTCTCTAAAATGGCTGTAGTAGCGCTTCCCTGTCTTACTAGGATTTTGGGAACATAAACACATTAAAGACTGTGAAGGTGTCAGATACTTTGGTAATGGGTGCCATATAAGAACTTAAAATGGATAGTGGGAGTAATGGTAGTAAACACTGTACCAGGTAATAAGAGTTGGCAAGATGAGGACTATTGTTTGTATTATTACAACACAAGCAACAAAACATGCTTGATATTTCTCAATGTTTTACCTGAAAAACTTCAAAATTGAGTACAGTCCATTATTGGCAATATCTTAAGGGGAAGGGGCACACTTGTGAATCCTACTGCACTAAATTAAATGTTAATAGGTGAGGAGCAGTCACAAGTGGTTCCTGATGTGTTATAGAACAGTTAACCGAGAACATTGTATCAAAATATGCAAACAGACTGCCAGTCAGTCATACAGAAGATCGTTCCATAGTTTTATTGGTCAATGATATTAATAAATATGCTTTGATGATTGTGTGTGTATGTGTAAGTAAGTATACTGCTATGGTCTGCACATTGAATCAGTTTTTGTCTTTTTTGTCTTTTCACTAACCTATGGAAGAAAAGAGCCAACTTCTGCAATGGTTTCTAATTCTAACCATCAGAGGGGTGAGGTTCTGGAACAGTCTCCCAATAGGAGTTGGGGGTGGGGGGGGGGGGGAGGGCAACTTAACTTGTTTTAAGAGAGAGCTGAACAAATTTATGAGTGTGATTGTATGATGCGGTTGCTTGAGATGGTAGAAGGCAGGGACCAGCAGCCCTGGGCTCACTTCCAGTTTGTGTCTTGTGTCTTTATCTCTTATGTCTGTGTGTATGTGTATGTATATGTGTATATATATGTTTAATTTCCTTCCTCTAAAGGATGCATCAGGGATGGCCATGGCTGGAGATGAGTCTCGGGGTGGGGGAGGCATGGCTCTGAGGTGGCACCAAGAATTCTCTCTCTCAGGTGCGTGGCTGGCTGATTCTTGCTCATATACTTAGGGTCTAACTGATCGTCATATGTTGGATCTGGACAGAATCTTCCCCCAGGTCAGATTGGCCATGGTCTTGGGATTTTTTTCACCTGCCTCTGCAGATGTGGGTCACTTGCCAGAATTATCTGGGTATATCTCATTTAATCATTTCCCTGCCATTGTGGGGGCCTTGATCACGGGTGCACATTGGTTCCTCATGTTCACTGCCTGTGGACGTAATAGTCTAGTCTCCTATAGTCTATAATACTTCGGTCTAATTTTGGCTATTGGGTTTAGTAGTGTTGTAGCCTTTGATATACAGGAGGGTAGTCTAAATGATCCGGTGGTCTCTTTTGGACTTAAACTCTATGGCTCTGTGACTTTCTAACATTTGAACCTGGGTCTGCCACGTATATATCTGAGCAGCACTTTTAAGATTAAAATGTTTTAAACATCCTGCATAATGTGTTTTATTTTTCTTGCAGATTAAACCAGTAGTTCATAGTAAAATACGTGTGCCTTCCAGGTGGCAATTGATCAGTAATAAGCCACGTAATATCAAGTAAGTATGTTGTGAATCAAAACTCTAGATTTGGTTTTAAATATTCTGCACCTATAATATATACAAAACTCCATATGTCTAGTTCAGTGGAAAGAGAAGTGTTTATAATACATTTCAGGTAAAACAAACATAATTTGAAAGAGCAAATTCAGTCTTGATTTACGCTCCTATTAATTTAAGTGTAGTTTATATCATGTGTGAGCCAGAGCAAAATTTGGCTCCCTCTGTCATTGTAGAGGGAGGGAGGGGCAAGAGAGAGGGCATTGCATTCATTATAATTATATTGATTGAATTTTTTGGCATAAACTATTTTTTGGAAAAAAATTACATATTCTAGGGAATTACGTGATGTAGCTTTTTTGTGTCTCAGATAATATTGTAAAAGGACACTTTAGGTGAAAGTCGTATTTAAAAAAAACAATCTGTATTAGAATCACTAAAATAGATTTTTAAAACAGTGAATTGCCATGAATGGAGGGATCAAAAATAAGCAGATTCTCATGGGGGTACAAAAGGAGGGAGTTGCAAAGGGATGGTCACACTTGATATTGGTCTGTGATGAAATATACTGCCCTCCATATGTTGTTGATAAGGAAGCGTGTTGTATGGCTGCACTACCTCCAATACAAGTTTGATGCTCTGCAGGCAGTGGAAGCAGTGCAGTTGTTGCACAAGAAATGGGGAAGGAAACACTGGATGTGGAGGAGAAGAGCCAAAAATGCGTTGTGCTTTAACATATGATGCCACTTTAAGTTTCATTTGAGAGAACTACAGTGGTAATACTCATAGGTTATTTAAAGTGATGAGCATTCCAAGAAGAGCCCTTTTCAAAGTTTTATGTATTTTATTTACTTATTTTTTTTCAACTTTTAAAATGTCCATTGTTCCTACTGGATGCATGTACAAATATTTAAGTTACAAGAAGTCACAAAATCCAAAAGACAATAAGATTATCTGAATCCCAATTAATCATTCAGCCTCTGCCATCAACCCTGCCAACAACTTATCTTTCCTAGTTGAAGCTTTGGAAAAATAAATAAGGTTGCACCAGACCTAAAGTTAACAGATTTGGGCTCTTGCAAATGTAGAATTCATTTTACACCTCCATTTGAGGATCCTGCTCTAAGAATGGCCTGCCTTCTATACTCCATGCAATTAAATAAAGAGGTGTTTTTTAGTCCAGGAGTTTTGTATAATCTCAGCTGTTATGGTATCATGTGGGGAAAGAGGTGGTGTCTGATGTAATCATGATCCAATCCATTCAAGACTTTTGAGGTTAAAACCAATAACTTTTAAATTGCACCCAGAAGTAAATAGGAAGCCAGTGCAGTTTTCAGAATCCAAAGGTATTGTGCTTCTGGTGAGAAATGTAACTAACAGGCCAGTGCTGAAATGTTTAATCTTCCATAGCCTTAAAGCAGTTTAAAATAATGTCAGCGTCAAACTCAAAAAGAGTCGAGATTCAAAAATGTAGACTAAAGAGTATTTATGACATCACGTACGATTTGACTAGCTTCTTTAAAGAAAGGAAGAGGGTTTTTATTTATATACATAACTCTCAAATACTGGATGTTTTCCATGAGTAAATTAAAATAACTGAACTTAGAGATAAAAAAGATCCATTAGGTCATCTAGTCCATTCCCATGACAGTCATGGCTTGCTCCCTACAATATGTTTTCTAGTGCTTTGTCTAATCTGGTTTTAAATGTTTGGACCCTCCAAATCATCTGTTAGGGGATTATTCTACAGTTTGATATTTCTCACCGACAGGCACTTTTTCCTTTGTGTAGGCTATTTTGTTCTTAATTTTATTCTATAAAAATTACATCATTAACATAGTTCAGAAAATAATGGAATTTAAAATGTACCATAGCAACACTTTTTTTGTAAATCAAATTCACTGTTTTAATGCATGATCTCTGTGTTTTATATTAATTTTACTGAAAATTCCACTAGATGGCCCCAAATATCTTCCAAACCAAGCCTTCATTATTTTAAAATATTGTTTTAAAGTGGCATCCAGACACAAATATTTGCTCTTGGCTGAAATTTGACATACTGTACTATTCAGCTCAGGAATTATGATTATTATTATTTTTTATACTTTTTACGAGTAGTGTTCATGTTCATGTGTTCATGGGAAGCATTGACCATACAACAGTATTAACTGATACAGGGAGTGGTACTATGGTACAGGTAACTTCAGTGTGTATTTACAAAATATAGTGCACAGATGCTCTTGAGGAAAATTAAAAGTCAAAGGGATGGGTGGAAGCCCAAGTGCATAGGGTATTTAAAGCTGAACTGAACAAAGCACTTATAAATTCATAATTGGCAGTTAATTTTTACAGTGTTCAGATATGTGCTAGGTGCCCTGAATTACATGTAACTAGTACCTGGCCCCTGTTTCAAGTGACATTTAATCTAAGTTCCCATGTGATGTAATAAAACAATGTTGGGATGAGGAAGGAGAAACATAAAGGTAGATTCTCACGGGCATTGCAACAGCTTTTCACCATTTGGGTAGCATAAAGTGGCTGAATTCCAGCCATAGCTGGCTAGTGGAGAACTCTCCTTGCATAGCAAAATTCTCTGCTGACATACAGCTGGCAGAGCTGGCTCCTTTCCCAGCCCTCTCCTCTTGCCCCAATGTAGGGGCAAGTCTCCAAAATGCTACATTCATTTTGCACAGATGCAAAGTCAATTATGGACCTTACAAGAATGGTGGGAGTTAGAGCAGGCTCTCAGCTACTATATATTGGTGTAGGATCTGGAAGCTGTAACTGGTGAAGACGCTCTGAGCTGATGGGAGAGAGCTCTCTCATTGACTTAATTACTCCACCTCTGCAAGAGGTGATAGCTATGTTCTCCCACCGACATAGCACTATCTACACCGGCACTTAGGTTGGTGTAACTTGTGTCGCTCAGGGGTGTGGATTATTCACACTCCTGAGTGACTTAAGTTATACCGAAGTAAGTGGTAGTGTAGACAAGCCCTGAGTTGAAAAGGAACAAAAGAAGGGAAGAGGAAAAAGGGAAAAGGAAACATGGTTTTAATAGGACTAACATTTATGGAGCTGGTATTACTGTGAGTGAGAGTCGCAGCATATGACCCTGAACATTCAGTTGCTACATAAAGGCCATATACTATCTGTGATCTTTATGCTAACTTCTGCTCTTGGGTAAATCTGCTTTTACGTAGTAAACAGTCCCAAGTGTATAGTCCAGTCCAACAACTATACCTACAAATGGAAGGAGGAGTTTGACAGCCCTGTTTTAGGGCTTTTGTGAAGGCTGCAGTCACCTGATGCCAAGTCTTGTGTAGAACCTACCACATGGTTATAGCCTGGTTCTGCTTCATGCAGTTTTGGCATTTTGGATGTGCCGTACCATGCTAAGCAGAACCAGGTAGGTAGCACAGTTTGGTGCTTCAGTGTAGGCAGGTCCACAAAAAATGTACTCAGTTTTGGATTGTTGCACTACTCATTTTTGTTAATGGGATAAAATCTCATTAGAATGTTAGTGGCATCATGAAGAGTAATAAGGAAATAATAAAACCTATTCAGACATTGTTCAAATCACCACCTGTGCTTTATAGAGACGAGAGGGTCAGGTTGACTAGTAGACCAGTCTTACTCTTTTTAATTTAGCCGGTTTGAAGCAGAGAGGTGCTCTCTCTCCACTCCCTGGTTTAGCCAAGCTGTGCTCCCCCACAGCTGGTCTTCCCCCTTGGTGAGGAGGTCAAAACTTTTCCTCCTGTTTCAATCTACTTTGGACTGCAGGATCCCTCACCCTTTCTAGGGAGATAAACCCTATTATCTCCTTGAAATTGCTCCCCATGTAATCAGCACAAGGGTTTGGGGGTGGGATAGCAGAAACTGCTTGTTCTTCTGAGAGAAAAGAACACCTATGCCTCAAAAAAATCTGGATGGAGTGTGTGGAGGTAGGGAGAAATATCAATGTACTAATATGTGGCTATTCAGGGGAAACAGGAGGGAGCTCATTTCACACTGTATATGTGTGACCTTGACTGCCCCCTCCTCCATCACCAAAGGAGCACATCCTCTGTCATTCCACAGAGTTTCTGTCCATTTTGTGTGGTAGGGATGCTGCTTTTCTGCATGTGAAGAAGCACAAATGCTCCTTCCCCTCTATAGCAAAATGTTCTAGGGCTGCTGGAGTTACTGGAAGCTGCACCAAGAGCCTGAACATTCTCTGCAGTCAGCCAGTGCTTACTCTTGGACCTGTCCCCTGCTGCTGATATAAAATACCACCCTCCCAGCAGAGGGTGAGGCTACTTTTGTAGAGGGGCCTATAGGGCTGATGGCCCAAATAGCAAAATTATTTTTAGAGAGACCAATACTGCTCTATTATTTACTGTGACTCCTAAGAAGTGAGGTGAGCCAAAAAGTGATTCCAGCCACTCTTAAAGGTTGAGTAGGAACAGCTTTCTAATATGGGCAGCAGTGAAGAAATCAATTGATTCTATTATCGCTTTTAAAGGATTGTACATTATTTCCTCTGGGATTTGTGAGGACATCTTTGGACAATATGGAGAGAAAGTAATTGAATTTTCAAGGGCTATATTCTTCTTGGCTTCTCCAAGTGGACATATTTCACTGACTCTCCCATCATGTCAGACAGAAACATATTAAAGGATACAATTCTGTCTTTATGGATGAGTTTTCATGTTTTATGAAATGGACTAAGATTTAAAACTTATTATTGAAATCTACATGGCTACACTACTAATGATCCAGATTACATAAAGTTGTCAACTGATATTTTTAGTTTTTTTGTCTGTCTTTCACTACTGAAAAAATATGGCTTCTTTTGTCTTTTGGCAGTGTTTTCACAAATGGAGATATGCTTATACCACCTATAAAATTTATCATACCCAGGTTTACTCTGAAAAACTGGAATTGCGTCCTTGCACTAATAAATGAAAAAATCTTTCCTCGCTCCGGTGGTGTTCATAGGTAAGAGTACAACTGGTAATTTAATACAGCTAACAAAAGTCCTGAGTCTGGCAATTTAGGATTCTTTTTGTATTCATATGCCACACCAGTTATTAATGACAATCTAATATTTTGATTGGTTATGTATGAAAGAAAACGGAATATCCAGGGCAGGACTTTTTCAGGTTTCTGAGAATTTGTGTTTCCTATTGCATTTAGTTCAGTACCTTTTTATATATCTATATTTAATAAATGTTCATAGCAATTGGTTTGGTTCATCAGGACACCATTTTATGTACCTTTTTGCTTTAAAAACCTGGTGTTCTGTATTTAGTACAGGCATTAATGGAGAAGATTACAAGAGTAACATAAAAGACATCTTTTCTACTCTTGAAAAGGAACAGTCTTTATGGAAGGGCTGGGGTCAGGAAGATAAAATGGACTAGTGTTAACATAGTTGTGAAGATGAGATTAACCTATGCTTTAAGTGTGAAATAGTGGGTCAAATTTATAACTGGTGTAACTTCAGCTGATTTCCTGTTTGGCTAAGGTTGTTGTTGTTTTATTAGTAACTGTTTATTTTTGGTAGTGATTGGAGTGTGCTATGTGGTTTCGAAGCAGAAAAGAAGGCACGAAGGAAGGGAGAAAAGAAGACAAATCATACCCTGAGGAGCTTGCAGTGTATAGATAGACGAATGAGGGCGAAAGGAAGGGGTTCAACATATATGCCCAACTTAGATTTTTTTGGGTTCAAAGCTCTTGGATGCCCTTCAGATTAATGGGAAGTTTATTTTCTTTTCTGCTCACAGATCCTCTCCTTAGAATTTAAATAAAATGTCCACACCATGGGCAGACTTCTGTCCCTTCCTCAACGTAGCAGTTCAGAGACAATCCATACTGTTCAAAGCACCCACTTAGGCCTGGTCCACACTAACCCCCCACTTCGAACTAAGATACGCAACTTCAGCTACGTGAATAACGTAGCTGAAGTCTAAGTACCTTAGTTCGAACTTACCACGGGTCCAGACGCGGCAGGCAGGCTCCCCTGTCGACTCCGCGTACTCCTCTCGTGGAGCAGGCGTACCGGTGTCAACGGCGAGCACTTCCGGGATTGATTTATCGTGTCTAGACAAGATGCGATAAATCGAACCCAGAAGATCGATTGCTTACTGCCGGACCCGGAGGTAAGTATAGACGTACCCTTAGGAAACAGCTTTAAACTGTGAAACCATTCTAATGGTTACACCAGAAAATATATTATATCCTCACATATGGTAATTCAAAAATGGCTCAACCATTCTTTCTCAAATTTTCCGGGAAAATGTCCCATTAGGTTAAGCGTGTAAAGTTTTGGCACTGTAAGCAGTTTCATTCAGTGCCTCCTGGTGTCAGAGCATGGTATTGCAGGGTCTTTGCCTCTAGTGCCTTCTGTTGATCTTTTGGCTCTGTTCAGCCTGTTTCTCTTCACACCTACCTCTCTTGCTAAGTCATGTCTAGTCTGGACCCCCTTCAGGGATAACAAAAATCCAAACAAAAGTTCACATAAACAAAAAGTTAAGACTCACAGACTTTAAGGCCAGAAGGGACCATCATAATCATAGTCATTGCAGGCCACAGCACCTCACCCACACTCTCCTCTAATAGGCCCATAACTTCTGGTTGAGTTACTGAAGTCCTCAAATCTTGGTTTAAAGACTTCAGGCTACAGAGAATCCATCATTCACTCTAGTTCAAACCAGCACGTGACCCTATGCTGCAGAGGAAGGGGAACCCCAGAACCCTCCCCCCAGGATCTCTGCAAATCTGACCTGGGAGAAAACTCCTTCACAATCCCAAATATAGTGATTAGTTAGACCCTGGAAAAGAATTCTTTGGTAACTCTCCATCTCACTTCTCATCTCTGACTGCTGGAGATATTTGCTAATAGAAGTTGCATATGCCATTGTAGGTAGTCTCATACCATCCCCTCATAAACCTATCAAGGTCAGTCTTAAAACAAGTGAGGCTTTTTGTCCCCAATACTCCCCTTAGAAGGCTGTTCCAGAACTTCATTTCTTTGATGGTTAGAAACCTTTGTCTAATGTCAAGCCTAAACTTATTGATGGCCAGTTTATATTCATTTGTTCTTGTGCCAACATTGCCCCTTAACTTAAAAACTCCTCTCCCTTGCTGGTGTTTTTTCCTCTGATGTATTTATAGAAAGCAATCATATTTCCCCTCATCCTTCATTTTGATTAGGCCAAACAAGCCAAGTTCCTTAAGTCTCTTCTTGTAAGGTAGGTAGGTTCTCCATTCCTCTGATGACCGTAGTAGCTCTTCTCTGCACTGGTTCCAGTTTGAATTAATCTTTCTTAAACATGGGATCCCAGAATTGCACACAGTTTTCCAGATGAGGCTCACCAGTGCTTTGTGTAGTGGTAATAACACTTCCCTATCTTTGCTGGAAATACCTTGTCTGATGCATCCTAGAATTGCATTAGCCTTTTTTTATGGCCACATCATATTGACGGCTCACAGTCATATTGTGTTCAACCAATAGACCCAAGTCTTTTCCCTACTCTGTTGCTTCTAGATGATCTGTCCCAAGCTTTTAGCAAGAATTCTTAGACCTTCCTTGGGCTCCTCTTCAGCCTACTGTCCGGACTCTCTTCCCATCCCTTCTTCCAGACACTACTTCAGGGACTTCCACAGAAGGCCAGGTGTGGTTCCTCCTGCAAATAGTCTTCTCAGCCCTTTCATGAGGCCTAGATGTTTCAGGCTGTTACCTGATCCCAGTTAGTTCTTCCCCTTCTGACTAAGATGCTGTTGATTATTATGGAGGTGGGCTGATGGAACAGTCTAGCTAGCGCCATGCCTCTTGACCCATAAAGGAACAGGTCAACCTACTACAAGCCTAAAATGGAAATGTTTGTCAAAGATATAAACAACTGAAAAATCTATAACTGGTCTGTTTTCTCCATTACCTTATTTACACTTCTGTTCATATGTCAGGAAGTGTGCATATTCAGATTTAGTCCGTACTCACTACAGTATTTCAGATATTCATAACCACAAATTAAAAACTTTTTTTTCTGTTAGCAAATGCACTATTCACAGAGGACTAATTCCATGCTAACTTTGAGTTTTCTGCACCATAATTTTGAAGTCTGAGGTCCATACACAAAAATATGTGCAGGTTTGTGCCTTTTGATTTTGACATCCACCTATCTGCGACTGGAAATCCTGATTTGCACATATTGCAGTAATTGTATGCAAAAATGTAGGTGAACAAATTAATGCACTTTTTTGCAATGGAACTTGGGCCTCTACCTTTAAAACTAGAGTGCAAATCTTCAATAATTTCCAGTCCCTCAATTCCCATTGGCTCAGTTCCTTGCAAGAGGTTCCAGCACCTTCGGGGAAGTAACTTGTGGCCCTCAAGGTTCAGCTGTTTTTGTGTTACAGTATGTGCATGAAAAAAATCTTGGTCAGAATGCATGTCATTTTCCCCATCTTATTATAGCTCTAAACTGACTAAATGGATTTTCCCCTGTTTCTATAGGAAAACCCAACGTTCAGAGACAAAGCATGGATATGTTCAGCCAAAACATGACATTTTTAGAAAATTTGACCAGCTCCTCAGCTGGTGAAATTGGGCATAGCTCCACTTAGCTACACCCATTTACATCAGCCGAGTATCTTGTCCATTGTGTCTTCATTTAATAGAAACCAGTTGCAACCTTAACTATAGCTTTTGCTTTATAATTGTAGCTGTTTCCTTTTCTATTGCATCATCACCATCATGGCAGAGCCCAAAGGGACATGGCCTTCTTGCATATCAAGTGCCACTTGGATTGATCTCTGGCTGCATCCCTAACCTGAACTGACTGAATATGTCCATTACTGGCAAACTTGTCATTCCATAGCAGCATTCCTTGATATATGCACTTTGGAATTCAGTGGTCTTCCATTCTAATGATATGTTCATACCAAGAAAGCTGCTGAAACTGAACCAGAACTGATGGAGGTGATTGCTGGGTTTGGCTTCAAATATCCTAATTTCTGATCTTGTTCTGCCACTTGATATGAAGCAGCTGACAAGAACTGAAAATGTCAATCCAGTGTTTTTCAGCTTTCCTCAATTCCCATGTTTCATTGCAATGCTGATTTGCAACTTCATAGCAAGCTTAATGTCACAGTGACTCCAAGAGGTTGCTGAAGGGTCCAAAACATGTCACCGGATGCTGCTTCTATAAGGCTATGGCTACACTGGCGCTTTACAGCGCTGCAACTTTCTCGCTCATGGGTGTGTAAAAACACTCCCCTGAGCGCAGCAAGTTACAGCGCTGTAAAGCGCCAGTGTAAACAGTGCCCCAGCACTGGGAGCCGCTCTCCCAGCACAGTAAGCTATCCCCTTGTGGAGGTGGAGTACCTGCAATGCTCTCTCCCAGCACTGGCATGCAACCACACTCACACCTCAAAGCGCTGCCGCGGGAGCGCTCCCATGGCAGCGCTTTGAAGTTTCAAGTGTAGCCACAGCCTAAGTGTCTATATCTTTTGAACATCCTCTAGCGCTATGTATGGTGCTTCCAAATATATAAAATATCTCTCTTATTTTATAAATATTTAATTTGCTTTCTAAGACTTAGCAATAAAATGTTGAATTGTCCTCCAGTATTAAAATAGTTACTTAATTTATGTGTATAATTCCTCTGTTCTCTGGAATCACAGCTGTGTGGGGCATTGAAAAAACCCTGAAATTTGCACTGCAAGTCTAAGTATTGCATTATACTCTATTCATTGTTATTTCATAATCTTTATTTCAATTTCTTTTGCTTAAGGCTGTACACATTGGATGGTCATGCTGTACGTAACTCAGATGGCTTAGAAGATAATCATTATTATGTTGCAGTGGGCAAAGAGAAGTTTAAATCTTTGCCATACTGGCGTTCTTCCAGAGTTTCACCAGAAGTTCAGCGGTAAGATCTTTCTTAATGTAATCTTAATTTGGAGGGCTTGATCATGCAAGATGCTGAGGACTTTGACAGTGAACCAGCAAAGAATTTAAACATGTGCTTAATTTTAAGCATATGAGTTGTCCCATAGGACTTCAGAGTTTGGCTAGTTCAGAGTCAGAGTGCTCAGTGGGATTAAAGTCCATCATTATCGTTTCTGACAGATAGTTTTTTGGATTTTCTGGATTCAATGCATTGTCTCATATTTCTTAGTTTGACTGTTGTACCAGTAACATTCATTTCACTGACAACGAGGAGTCCGGTGGCACCTTAAAGACTAACAGATTTATTTGGGCGTAAGCTTTCATGGGTAAAAAGCCCACTTCTTCAGATGCATGGAAGAAGTGGGTTTTTTACCCATGAAAGCTTATACCCAAATAAATCTGTTAGTCTTTAAGGTGCCACTGGACTCCTCGTTGTTTTTTCTGGATACAGACTAACACGGCTACCCCTCTGATACTTGGATTCATTTCACTGAAGTGTTTCAGTCCTTGTCAGTGTTTCTTTGTTTTGTTTTTAAATATTGAAGGCAAATGGTGACCTGACCTTGTTAATGTTCGTAGTGACTGCTGTCATTGCTACTTTGTAGATTATCTAACATATAATAGTAAAGTCAGGGCATGTGCCGCCTTTGGGAAACTGAGACATGTTTCTGCATAACCATCCTTATGCAGCTTCACCATTAAAAGATCTGCCATTTCTATACTGGCATATATTGGCATTTATTTCTGCAACAAATGTTTGCCAAAGAGTTATTGTATGTGATACTTTTAAAACACCCTTTCATAGTGCACATTGTTATTGTGATGTATTCTCTGAATTTCTTAAATTCTGTGTATTTTAAATCACAACCTTAGAACTGCATTCTCACACTCTCTCTCACACACACACACACATATATATTACATTGCATTTTCTTATTACTTAAACACAGTTATCATTCATATCTAAGATGTATTTTCAATTACTGTTCCAGAGTGTTATTGCTGAATCTTTTACTTTTTTAAAATAAAACCTAAAAGTATAATTTTATTGAATTTAATTATTAAATTGGTTTCTTTCTTGGAATTTCTACGAACTGCTTTCTAGACTGTAGAAGATGTCTGTTAAAAGGCACCGACAAAGGCATTGCTGAACAGTGACTAGTTTTCACGTCTTTCAGGAATTGCTGAGTTAAGCAGTTTCTGTAAAGTGTCTCTATGGGATGTGTGTTGTTGACTGCTCTGAACTGATTGCTATATTGAAAATACGGTTGAAGTATCAGGCAATATTTGTGGGTTTTCTAGCGATCTTTGCTAAAGCTATTTTTCTGTCAAGTTTTTTAATGGTCATTATTATCAAGAGAAGAAAAATATCCATCATTTTCTCTCGGATAGTGGAACTGGATGCATGGTTCAGACTGTTAATCTTATTCATATCTGGTATGTTATAGCTTCTGCTTTTTTGTTTTTGTTGTCCTTTCAACTTCATTTTTATTTTTATACTTCACAAAAATACTACAGGCATTATTTTGAAATGACTAATTAATCTGCCGAATGCATGGATTCTCACTTTTTTTCTGTAAATTGCCTTTTGTATATAAAGTGCTTCATATCGGTTTGATATTAGAAAATTGCTATTTTTAGTGGGCTTGTTCTTACCAAGCTTTCTTTTATTAGTTTTTGAACTAATGTCGTGAATGTTAGAACCTAGACCCAGTAGGAGTATAATTGATGTTAAGTTACATGTATCTTTTGGTAGTTTTGTAATTTTGAAATATACAAGGGCGTAATAAATTTTTTTACAGTATAATGTAAAATGAGAGCTCTAAATATTAGCTTCCCCAAAAACCCTAATAGTGAAATTCAGCCCTGGTGGAGATAGACAGCTCAAGGTTCTCCACTTTGCAGAATTCATCTTTGGGAGCACTCACCCATGAGGGTCTCCGTGCTGGTCAGATGTGGTAAATTCTCTTTGTAGCGATAGTCACAGTCTATAAAAATATATTTGGTTGATTGGTCACTGAAATACAAATTAGGTGGTGGACCTCTGCATTTTGAGTCTGTCAACTTAATATCTTTCTTTCAGACCTTAAATTGGATACACAAGAGAAGTTTCAGCTTCCGTTTCAGTCTATTGCTCTTGCTTTTTTGGGAATCGTTTGAGACTCCATTAAGTTAGCAGCCTTCCTCCTATTTCTGGGAAGTTGTTTATCCAGCATTCAGATTTCTTTCAAATGACTGTGTTGTATTAGAATGTTAGAGCTCATAACAGGGTTAATCCTAATAGATTTGGCCTATGTACAGTATGCACACATTTCATTAGTTTATGCCCACATCATTTTTCTTCTTCCAGGAGAAATTGCTTGATCAAGACTATTCATCTTTTTCCAGCTGTAGTGAAATCAGTTAAGTGGTGGGTTCAGCTAATTAAATACATGGTAGGATTCCACTATATCAACATTTCTCTAAGGTGATGGGCAGTTCCAATACTACAAATCATTTGCTTGGTATCATTTGCTTGGTACTTTATTGCCAGTGCTCTGATACGGGTGATAAACACAATAAACAACTTTGATCATCTCATCATTCATAAGCGGTTATAGTTGAAATGTAAATGATAGATGATCAGGCATCTGCTGTTCTGGAAATTCTGGTGGCAATCTCTGAATCCTCCCACCTGTTTATATAAATATTGTGCTTGAGTTATTGTAGTCTCAATCTGTGAATCCAGCTCATCTTTACTTGAACTGTAAGAAGTCTTTATAGAAAATGGTCAGTGTTTTGAATTTCACCTGAAATTGAATTGGCAAACAGCACAGAATATGGAGCACAGAGATACTGTGGCTATCAGAATGGGGACCGGAATATACTCTTCTAGCAAAGGCTGCTTAATGATTTTGAAGAGTAGACGCACACAGACATTACAGTGGCCTAACCTTGATGTGACAATTGCAGTGATAATTGTAGCAAGGATTGCATCTGTGATGAAAGGATGCAATCTTTTGTTGAAGAAGAAATAATCAATTTCTGGTAACCCACTGTTATCAGGAGCAGAAATTACATCAGTAAAATCCTGAGATTGCAAACCACTTCGAAAATTTGTAGACAGAGGCCCTCATTTTCAGGTATTGCAGCAACCTCTGCCAACTCCAATTCTCGCTGCCAAAACCCCCTTATCTCATCTGAACTGACTCTAGTTTCACCAAGGTTCTTATCTCAGCCAGATACTGAGAACACAGGGAAACAGTCATGTTCAGGGCTGATATAACTCAGCTGTAAGCATCCTTTACATCAGCATATTCATAACACTGTAAACCATAATGCCTTGCAGTCTTCCCCAGTTGCTTTAAATATACATTGAGTAAAAGGGGTCACAACAAGATTTTCAAACTGTATGAGACTTCACAAGTGATAACACTCATGGAGGATCTGCCCAACTCAGACGACCGGGCTTTCCCAAAAGGAATGTGTAATCACTTTAATAGCTCTGTCCACTCATTCCTAAATGTGAGTTCTCTTGAAGCCAAGAAATTCCTTATCTATAAAGCCTCTTCTCTTAAGCGTATACTTGCTTAGATGGGTTGTATCTGGTAGATTGCTTCTTGTTTCTTTGTGTATTGGATTTCATTGACAAGTCTGGGTTGAAGACTAATCCATCAAAACTCACCTAGAATTGATCTTGTAACTATTGAAGTTCTCCCTGTGAATCATAGGTCAAGGCACTTTCTAAAAGGCCTTGGACATATTTATCTACCAGTTTGGCTTCTGTGCATGATTTGGATCTAATTTAGACTTGAATGAGTTAGAAGATCCTCCCTCTGAGCCTATTAATGATTGTCATTTGCATTTCATATTCTTTATTTGAGGCAATTACATTGACTAGATGGGGAAGTGAGCTTCAAGCCCTCATAGGCCTTTTTGTTTTTTTCTGAAGACAAGGTAGGTAGTAGGGCCCATACAAAGCCTGTTGTTGGCAATGGGAGTCTTATTTTTATATGAACCAATTTCCCCCCTCTTCTAGTGTTCATTCCCAAATCTAATCTCTCCAGTGTGAAGCTGTTTATCATAAGATTGGTGTCAAATGAGCTCTTTGCTGCTACACTGATGATTTGAGGGACTTTTACCAATCCCCTCGTCTCCTTTTGACTTATATTGGGTTAAAGCTGAGGGAAACTCATTTTCAAGCAACACTTGTCAGAGTGGATAGTTGAATGGACTTCCATTTGCCTTGATTTAGCTCAGATGCCTGTTCTTAAAGGTCAGTGAACTTATTTTACTGGAATGCTTCTTGTGCAGTCTGTATTATCAGATACCTATAGCTGAGTTCCATGTGGTGGAGTTCTTACCACACACTTATTCAGTATAGTGACTTGATATATTTCCTGAATAGATACTTTTTTTAGAAGACTTATTCTTTGTTTAATAAAGAACAGTTTCTTCTGATAGCTTTGACCCTTCCTGGGGGTACCCAGAGCTGTGAGGCATCTCATTACGACCTGTGCCTGCCATGGGTCAGCTCCTCAGCTCCATTGGCCACAGACAACACAAGCACACCCCTATAGATCTATTCAGGCCCCAATGTCTCTTTGCAGGTTAGCAATAGGCACACTCCAACCTCTAAGCATCTCCCTGGAATATCCAGCCCCTGATCCATTGGACATTAACAGTAGTCACAGATTTGCTGCTCCCAAAGAACCAATACACCCCAGTTTATCTGTTCCACCTTAGATCACTGCTCTGCTTAATAGACAGCACTTAGATATGGTTATAATTAAAACAAATATAAATTTATTTAACAAAGGATAGAGATTCTGGTATTAGCAAATAGAAGTATTGGAAACAAATGTTTACATATAAAATACAATCATAACATACATTCCAGACCCTAGACTTATTTAACTAGATACTTTTATGTCTTGCAGAACAATGCTCACTCAGTCCTAGCAGAATTTTACAGCCAGACTTGGCTGTGATCCCACTTTCATGAGGCAAATACACATTTTCAGCTTGCTTCCTAGGTGATGGTGTCCCCTCTCCTTTTTTGAAATGCAGTTACAGACTATTGTCTGAGGGATAGCTCAGTGGTTTGAGCATTGGCTTGCTAAACCCAGGGTTGGGAGTTCAGTCCTTGAGGGGGCCACTTAGGGATCTGGGGCAAAATCAGTACTTGGTCCTGCTAGTGAAGGCAGGGGGCTGGACTCGATGACCTTTCAAGGTCCCTTCTAGTTCTAGGAGATAGGATATCTCCATTAATTAAATTATATAATTAAAACCCCAGGAGGTCCCCTTTTCAGAAACTTATCTTGGGGTTCCTTTGTTTCTGTAAATTCTCAGGTCTGCACCTGGCTCAGATAGGAAACACAGCCTGTCTCCATGGATGTTTTTTGTTCTACATGCTGATTAAGTTAGCTCTGAGGTTCACCTCAGGTCACAAGCTTTGCTTCAACCATTTTGGAACCTAATATTTTATATTTTACATATTTCTTGAACCATTTTCTATACAAACTTCTTGCAACAATTATGATGACCAGTGGGCTACTAGCTTTTGGCAGAGACCTCACATGACATAATTTGGTGAACTAATATACATATCTTTGACCTTGTAAAACTGCATGCACCCCCCTGTGCCCTCTGTCAACTGGCACCAGGAGGTCCCTGGGTCATAACAGTATTTGTGGCTCTTTGACAAATTGTTTGCATAGATATTCTGTTTGTGATGTGTGCACCATTGGTGCATAAACTTGGACCTTTTTGGAAAGCAGTGTCCACTGGTATTGGATGTGCACCCTACTTATGCCCTCCTCTTCCCCCTGAAGATATCATTTCCTTTCACTAAATCAAGAATCGAGTATAAGATTGAAATAACAGGGACAGTAGGTAGCATAGATCTATGTAAGCAGGCAATCTTTCCCAACCCCCCACAATTTAACTTGGTAAGTAACAGTTCTTGTTCTTCAACAATTCCCCACTATAATTGATTAAAAAACAATCCCCAGACCCAAAGGAGGTGGGTCTTAGGAGCCTTACTTGGATAGATTGCAAGAGTGCTATCCCAGACCGAGTATCTTAAACTCAAGGGTAGTCCAATGCTTCATGAAGGTGTGAGCCTTTTATATCTCAACAAAGGGGGCATTTCTGAGACACGCAGTGAAGGCTCCTTAAACCTCGTATAATATGCCTTAGCACCTGTTGGTACTGGAATACAAGAGACTATGCAGAACCTAATCCACTTGGACAATCTCTGAGTGGAAACTGACTGCCCTCTATTATTATCTCCTGTATTACAAACAAACTAGGTGTTTTGTGGAATTACTTGGTTTTGTTTGAATAGTAGCTAGAAAGTGTAGCCTACCTTCTCCTAGTAGAGAGGGTATTGGAAGAAACTACTGGAAACTTGATTGGGACACAGAGATCACCTTTCACATGAATGTGGAGTATGAGGGAAGGACCAGGTTATCATTATAAAACTGAATATGGCAGGTCTCCCACTAGGGCCTACATATTGCAAACTCTCCACAAATGCAGTCTTAATTGAGAGAATTCAGAGTCTATTCTGGCAATTGTTCAGAGAGTGGTTCCATTAATTTGGCAATCACCACATTTACTTATATCCGAGAAAGGAGGCAATTCCTGAAAAGGAGGCAACACTTGAAATTAGACCTTTAAAAATAACTTAATGTGAGATGAAAGAAGACACAAGAGTTCTATAGTGGTTTTTGACTTGTGAAATCTCTTCTAAATGCATGAATTGTGGGAGAGACCAGATTATTTTAAAATGAAGAGAGAGTCCAGATTAAAGAAAATGGAAGACTGGTGAGGATGAGATCCTTTTTGTTTTGCCCAGATGAAGAACCACTTGAATTTCACAGAGCAGAAGACTTTCTAGACTCTCTCAGAGCCATCGCAGTCCAAGTTGCACAGCCAGCTGGCATCTTTGTTCTCACACTTGGGCACCGTGGATTGAGGTGTAGAATCTGTTCCTGGGATAAAAATTCTGGCAGGTTGAGCAGAAGTACTGGAGTTTATGCTGCCTGGACCAGCAGGTTGAACCACCAAAATTGATAGGCCCATTCTAGCCCTGTGAGTAGTAGCATCTGTATTCTGTCTTGTCTGATCTTCCTCAGCATTTTTGGATGAGAGAAATAAAAGGTAACACATTGAAAAAACATCTGGTCCAAGAGGAATCCATCTATTGGAGACCAGGATTATTTAGAGCAGGATTAGTTGCACTTGATATTGTGTTCTTTGGCAACCAGGTCTTCTGAAGTGTTCTCCAGATTGGGAGCAGAATGTTGATGAGTGACTCTTTGAGAATTACTCTTACTGTGCACTGTATTTTCAGCTGAGATTTTCCATTAGGATTTTTACTTTTACTGGAAGACAGAGACTTGTGGTTGTGATATGGTGATGAACATAAATTCCAAAATACCAAGCTCTTACCACATTGATACCTTGATGGGGGCAGTTTTGCAATTTATGCAGAGTAACACACTTTTGCAAAATGATTGTACATGTACATTTTGCAAAATGTGCTGTGCATATTTGCATAATGTTGTGATTGTCTTCACATTTACTGGAATCAAATCTGGTCTTTGTGGTTTGCTTGTTATCTGTCTTTATATCTTGGTTATATTCTCCATCATTGGTTGTAATCTCCGTCATTGGATATTTTAAAGAGCAGGTTAGACAAACACTTGTCAGGAATGGTCTAGATAATACTTGGTCCTTCCATGAGTGCAGGGGACTGGACTAGATGACCTCTCAAGATCCCTTCCAGTCCTATGATTCTATTTTTAATTAGGTGTGATCAGTTCTTTCATTGCTTGCTAGCACTTTCATTTGTAAGGCATAGTTTTTGCTAATTCTGCAAATATCTTATGTTTGCAAAGTCAAATCCGTTTCTCTCAATAACCTTGCTTTGACCTGGTTATTGGTTACATTGAAAATAATGTAGTCTTTAATTAGTGCATCTGTTAACTGTTCAAATTCATATGGACTGATGTGCTCAGTGAAAAGTATATACATTTGTTTCATCTTGGTATCTCTTAATATATTTCCAGAAGCAATTTATGGTGCCATAGTAATATCCTGTGGTGTTATGGCACCATGAATGGCTCCCTGAAGCCTTTCAAAGAACCATGTGGAAATATAAGCACTAATACAACAAACACAAATACCTCCACTATAAATACTGGACTTCTGAAACATTCTTATTTTTTTATATTTGAATAACTGTAGATTATATTGTAATTTAAATAGTTTGTAGTTTTGTTGAAAACTTTGATTTAAAAATATTTTTGTAAAGCTAATTTTGCAAATAATATGTAGATAATCTCTATATTTTTAAAATTTGCATTGGTGTTAGGTTTTAAGGAATTTTGACATTTTATATTTCTGAGTATTGTTAAAACTGTCTACCTCAGGTACTTTAAGTACCTGAAGGAGAACTCTGTGTAACCTCCAAAAGCTTGTCTCTCTCACCAACAGAAGTTGGTCCAATAAAATATATTACCTCACTCACCTTGTCTCTCATGTACTTAAAGCAGTCTTTTTTGGAACTTGTTGAATCTGCTGTCCAGTTCAAAAGAATCTACGAAAAGAATTCACAATATTATTGTGCATTGATAGGGATTGGATGATTCAGGGGGATTTGCACTGAGATACAGAACCTTTCACCTGTAGGTAGTCAGTTCAATTTAGATCAGAGTGGTAATGACTAAGAGGGACCTAAGTAAAGGGAGTTGAAGTTCTAACTGTAGTTCCTAGTGGCCAGGTGTATAATTCACAATAATCCCAAATGCACTAACATTTCAGCCTTGGAAATTGAATGCTTTCACCCTCAAGTCAGGGTTTGAAGCATATTGAGGAATCTTGTGCCATGAGTTTTTGGGCAGAATTCTTCTTTACTGGTTTCTGTGTGGACTTCTGCTCAAAAAATAATGGCATGGTATGGCCCATGAGCATGGAGCTGTATGGGATTTTTCACTGCTGCTTATGATTCTTTGGCTTGACTGACTTTACAGTCATCAGCTACACTACAAGTTGTGATGACATGGACTCAGGGTTGCCAGTGATGATTAAAATTCACTATGTTCTATGCCAAAAACCACATGACCCTATAACTTACAAAATGAGACTTTGATTTTTCAAACAGATGAACTGATGCAGACCCTCAGGCCTGCACTGAGTCCTAATAAAGTCAGAAAATATTAACCAAAGGGATTCTGTGTGGGACTAAGAGTCAGCACTGATACATTTGTTTGCAGGATCAGGGTCTAAATAAGACATCTTATGTTGCATTAGTATTCAGGTTCATGTCCTTTGTATGCTAACCACTAATGGAAGACATGATCACAAACATGTGAGTAGGTCTGAAAGTCCAGCTAAGAGAGTTCAGTGGTACACATAAAAGCTATCCCATTTCAGTACATTACAAACTATGTTGTAAACAAGTTCTTGGTTCCCAGCAAAAAGTTGCCATTATCTGAAAGTTGCCAATAAGCGAAAGGCCCCCATTTTCAAATGGATGTATACATGTACTGGTATGGAACAGTGATGTACTACAGTCGTATTTTTGTATTGTATTCTTGTTCGATACAACGTTAAAAATAAACAGGAAACATGAAAAAGCCACACATAGAAAATTGTTTCCTTTAATATTATAATGTTTCTCTGTGTAGCTTCTGAAGTAAAATGGTAAGATAAGTAAATGAAGTAAAACAGTCAGACTGAATCCTCCCTCCATACCAACTGTTTATGTGACAGGCACAGGTAAATTAAAAAAGAAATTTTGGTATACTTACAGTCAATGCTTCAGGTGTGTCTCACACAATAAAATGTCACACAGTTTTAAGACCACAATTTGTCCAGTGTCATCACCGTTCTTTAGAATCTATGAAACAACAAATTTAAAGATACCACACTTCTCGGCTACTCACACTAGCTTCTCCTGGACTCTCATAGGGCCTCTAGAACCTGAGCTTTACTGGCGAGAAAGGCCCACATGTTTGAAGTCGTGACACAAAGCCGAAGTGCACAACTGTGCAGCACCGTGAAGTGTGTTATGAATGTTGGCTAAAGCATGTACAGCAGTAATGTGTGTGCACTGTACGTAGGGGTGACCAGATGTTCTGTTTTTAAACGGACAGTCCCATCTTTTGGGACTTTCTCTTATATAGGCACCTATTACCCTCACCCTGTCCCATTTTTTCACAGTTGCTATCTGGTCACTCTAACTGTAGGTCCGGGAGACACACAAACAGTCACGTACTGTCTCGCATTTGGAGCCAGCAGATTCATTACAAGTGGAACCTCTTCTAATAAAGCTGTCGATACGTGGCATGAGAGTTGCTCATATATGAATTCTGTTAATACTAAAGTCAATGGGACATGATTGGTTCTTGGAAAAATGTTGCTAATAACTGAAAGTTGTCTTTATCAGGATTGCTAATAACTGGCACCAACTGTGTGGTCTTTTACAATGTGTTATACGCTGCCCATGTTGTATCTATTCAATAAACGGAGGAATTTAGGGCTGTCATAAGTAGTGCATTCCTTTAGAATAGGTTTAAAATAGCAAGAAATGGATTGTCATGGATAGTAAAATTTTTTTAGTTTAAAATTGACAAATACTCATATTAGGGTAACTGTATTTTATTTTTAGCAGATATGGTGAGTCTCCAAAAAGGCCCAGAAAGAAAAAGGCAAGAGTAAGTGAAAAAATAAAATTAATAATTTTTATACTTTTGCTGCAATATATTTTAGTGTTGTTGTTTTGTACAATCAACACTGTAGAAGTAGTAAAATATTTTAATGTTAACAGTCTGATAAAAATAACTCATTACATAATGGAGAATGGGCAATCTGCTTTAATTTATATTTCAACTCAAATGGTCTTAATTTTAGGCTTTTGCCACATCAAGTAGATAAAATGCAAATATGAAAAACATATTGATACATTTTAAAACTGGGCAATCTTTTTTAACATTTTTCATTCTAATCCAATTGAAGAAAATTGTTACTAAATCCCTATTTTGGCTGCCCTCCCCATCTTGGCTTTACTTGTTTTTGTAAATCCTAGTGGAAAATTCAGTAGTTTTATTATTTAAATTTAGAGAAATGAGATATTTTATGAGGAGAGTCTTCATGCTATGGAATAGGGTTAAAAAAAACCCCAAATGAACCAAAAATGTATTGCTTCCTTTATCCATAGCACTGTCAATTGTCTGTTTAGATTGTCAGCACTTAGGAGCAGTGACCATTTCTATCTAGGAGCTAGATTGTAACACAGTCTCACTCCTACTGATAAACAGGGACTACTTGTGTGAGTATCTGCTCATCAGTGGACTTATTATTTGTATTGCAACAAAACTAATTAGTGTAAGGTCCTATTGTGCTCCAGCAGGCACAATAGGACCGGATACTAATCTTTGTCAGGAGATTCTGGGTTTGTTACTAGCACCCACAAGAAGGACCTGAACATGGTGTCAATTTTGGTAAAATAAAATAGGAATGTGGATAGGGAGGGAATTCAGAATAAAAAGGATTCTGGGAAGGGCATTCATTTTGGTTATTTTTTTCCCCAAAGGGAGAGAGGTAGTACCTGCCATCTATTTAAATCATGATTAATAGGGGCTTGACTATGTTTTTAATTTAATTAGGGAACAGGATGTCCAAATATCTGAGGTGCATCTGTTGCCATCTAAATATCCCGATAGGAGAGCTACTGCCAGCTAAATCCAATAAGATCTTCATTGTTTCTGACTTATCCCAATTTATCTTGTAGCCAGCTAATTTACCAAAATTATCTATTGTTTGTACAATATTTGGACTAGCTTGATCTGGATTTTTAATTAATAGGAGGATGTCATCTACATATAGAATGATTTTTGTCTCCGGAGACCCTGATTTGATCCCTTGAATCCCTTGGTTCCCTAATTAGTTCTGCATGTGGTTCTAATGTTAGATTGAACATGGGGGAGGGGGGGAGGGGCATCCCTGTTTAGTTCCCCGAATCATATCAAAGAGGGGGGCTTTTGTGCTATTTGTTAGAATATGAGAGTTGGGATTGGAATATAACAGTTTGATCCATGAAATAAAGGATTTCCCCAAAAGAATTTATCCAGGGTAAGAAACAGATATGTCCAGTTCACTCTGTCAAAGGCTTTCTATGTATCAAATGAAATGATTGCATGGGAATTTCAAGAGTCTTGATGGAATGCCGTAACATTAATCAACAGATATGTGTTGTCTGCACTATGTCTTTTTAATAAAACACAGCTGAATGGGGTGAACCAAATCACTCATTACTTTTTCAAACATCTTAGCCAATATTTTTGAGAGTATTTTCATACCAGTATTGATTAAAGAGATGAGTCTATAACTGTAATACATTTGTGCAGGTTTACGTAGTACAGTAATTAGGGCTTCCCTCATAGTAGGAGGAAATGTACCTTTCTTTAAGGCATCTTTGTAAATGTTTAACATCTTAGGTGCCAGAATATCTTTTGAAACTTCGATAGAATTCTATCAGAAGGCCATTAGGGCTGGTGGTCTTGCCCCAACTTTTAATAAGGTATATATAGTGTAAGAGATCTTAGCCTTCACCAGCAAAAATCCTCATCTTTATTTACTCCTAATATTTGTAATTTGAGTCTTCTGTGAAATGAAATTGCTACACTTTTGGTAGTGGACGAGAAATTGTTAAACATCCTTTCCCCCAGCCCCTCCTCCTAAATTTTCTGCCTCCAAATCATTAAGGTGGGTTTCCTGTAGGAAGATATCTTTTATTTGAATAATTAGTGCAAAGGAGGAGGTTAGGCATCAATTATAAAGGCTGAGCTTTTATAGTGAAGGAATGAGAAATGCCCTGCTGTGAAAGGTATACGGTTGTAAAAATATGGATCAAGGTAAAAAGATCATAGTAAATTAGGGTAGGCATACTACAGTTTGATTATCAATAGTGCAGGAAATTAATGGTGCCAGGGGATGCATTGTAGCTATTTTTATAATGTAGGAAACAAATAGAGTGTACATAAGCCTGTGGTATTTTACAGTTTAATAATAGAATTATTGTCATCCAGCTATAGTGAATTGGAAGAAGACTTGAAAGAGTAGCAGAAATGTGACCTTACAACAGTGTTAGTGATTACAGACAACATAGGGTATCATAGATGAGTGCAATGTGTTAACGTGTAGCCTGATTGCTTATTTGATTCAGATGGATGAATATCTGAAGTTATAGATCGAAACCAACCTTTCAACATTCATGTGCTGTACAGTTGACTTGTTAATATGAAAATTTCTAACATAATGAAAAAAGATGTGGACAATAGGTTATATTTTGTGTTATTACACATGCAATAAGGATTAACCATGTCTAATGTGTAAGGGTGTAATCACTATTCCAGCTGCTAGAAAGAAAGATTTAGTAAGATTGTAACTACTGAATGCATAAATTAAATGTAATAAAGCTTGTTAATATAAGACTTCTGTATTAAAAACAACTAGTTCATTCACAAAAATTGCTGAAGAGAAAAATTATGTAACCTGTGAAAAATTCAGGTAAGGGTAAGATTTAATTTTTTTGCAATTTTTTGTGTACATGGCAGGGGCACTGCACCTTAATAAATTAAGGCTAAAATATAAATAAAGTTCAGTGAAGGACACATGCTTCTTACTTGACATTTTAGGTTAGTAATTTCAGGGACAAGGCAGTATCTTACGATAAATGTGAAACATTCCCATCATCAATCAACATCATAAAGAAGCAACACCAGAGTTCAAATGTTAGCAAATCTTCCATTTTAATACATGTTCAGATTAGATGTGTGTTCGATGATGGAAAACAAATACTCCTCTGCTCTGATGAAACAGCAAAATGTCTTTTGCATGCGCCTTCAGCCATTTTGTGTATGGAGATGGATTGACTTCAGAACAGGCTGCTACTGTTCTTTGTTTAGGTGGCTGTATAGTTCATCCAGGACTGTCTTGGGAAACTATTTTTGTAGTATCGAGTATTCTAATCTATTACAATAATCCTGAAATGTAACTAGGTTTCTTGAAATAAGTGTTATTAATTATAATAAGTATAGTATTTGTAATAGAATGTTGCATGTTTAGCGCTTTCTTTCCTTTTCTGTAATTGTAACTTCTGAATACGGATAGGTTAAATGGGGTTTATTTTTAAGTGAATTAAGAACACCTAAAAGATGCCAGAGCAAAAGCTGAATGACTGGGGATGGGTCACTTGATAAATTGCCTTGTCCTGTTCACTCCCTCTGAAGCATTTGGGACCAGCCCCTGGCGGAAGGCAGAACACTGGGCTAGATGGACCCTTTATTTGACCCAGTATGGCCATTCTTATGTTCTTATTTAAAGAAATGGAAACTGAAGTCCTCCATGTATAAAATAAGCACAGTGTGGATAATTACAATGAAATCTTCCATGTACTGCCTCTACTAGTTTAATTCTACCCAACTGAGAAACTACATCTAGAAATGAGAAAGTAGTTCAAATCCCATGCTGATTTATGTCTTGGATTATGGTTGCTAGCTAGGGTGACAATTGGCATCAACTATGATACTTCACTAGGAACTATTCGGAGACTACTTGCTAATTTCAGATAGGCCACGGAACAGACATCAGATATTAACAACATTCAGTCATTTCCAATCCAGTATTGACTGAGAGTGTAAGCAAGAAGTGAAAGATTCTGTATTCTAACTATTTTTATGGATTGTTATGGCAATATAGGTTAAACCTAAAAGACACATGTACTGTGTATAAATCTCCTGTAAGTTTCCTGTTCTGCAGTCACTTACTACTGGGCACAGTGCTTACTATTGTGAGTTGTCTCCCTGACATCAGTACAGGGACAGGTCTGTTTGTAGAAGGAGTTCAGTGGAAGCTTGCCTGTTTACAGTAGAGCTGAACTTGACCACTTATGTGATTTTTGACATCGTACCTGTAACAAAGTTAAAAGTAAATGTATCCTTAGGAATTTAGACTATAAAAATTAAAAATATATTCTAAAATAAAATATTTGACTTTCAATTTCTTTTCAGTTCTCCATGCACATTGCCCTAGCCCAATTATCCATTAGCCGAATATAATAATCTGTACATTATTTGGTCTGAAATTAAATGAGCAAATGTACCCTGCACAACGTCGTTAGTCGACACTATCTTTAGATGACATGTTGTTGCCCCATTTCGCAGCACTTACTAATGTGAGTAGTTCCAGTGACTTGAAATGACTGATGGTTGTCATTTCACAAGTATTATTTGTTAGACAACCTCTTAAGTGATGCTGATCTATACAGTAACAATGGTCAATGTAACAGCAGCACTGATGATTCTAGGAGTAAAAGAACTATGTATTTATAATTTAGATTGGGTAGATATTATAAAATCTGCATGTGGATAGTATTTGGATTCATAGTAGCAGAAGTAGCCAACATTCTCTATTGACACTTCTCTTTTATGTTATGTTTGAGAAAGATACTTGTTGCACTACTCTATGGGCTGAAGTGATGCAACTTTGAAATATAGATGCAACATTCCCCCCCCCACATCCACACACCCCTATAATACATTGCAATGACAAGTTTCTGTTGGAAGCTGATCTAGTGAGATGAAAATTCCTGATGCAATAATAGAGAATATTTGAACCACCAAACTGAAAAGAACTTTTTAAGGTGTCACTCTTGGTCACAGTAGTTTTCTATAAAGAAGTTCCTAGTTAACTTACCAACTAAGCATTCCCTGCCCCCCCCCCCCAAAAAAGATAAAAATGATGTCGATACAAACATAAGAAAGGGTAGGGAACAAATTAAAGTAGCTGGCAGGATGTTGTTACATCAGAGATCTAAAGTGCAACCTCTAGAGCAATATAACACATTTCTACAGAATGCTTAATATATTTTACTATCTTTTGAATCTGGTTTGAATGAGTACCTCCAGATGATGTACAGTCCATTATCACTAATACATATACAATACTTCACTTTTTCTGGATCTGTTCTCTAATATGTATTTTTAACAAATCATATATTCTCAAATTTGCTTTAAAATACACTAAAATTATATTTGTAGATTAATATTTTTCATATCTAATTAAAGCAACAGTATATCGGTTATGTTAAAGGTATAGAGGTGTTTCTTACTCTACAGTGAAATCCCTAACTTAAGAAATCAGATGAGAAGAAAATGTATACTTTTGTTTTAAATGTTGTAATTTAAAAAGATTTCTTTAAAAAAAAATCACAGCTCACCATAAATTGATACATACATATGTGAATGCCACTTGAAAGAGGAAACGTGGTCATCGTAAAGTCAATATAGCAACAGGAAAGTAAGAGGTTCTGTTCTGGCTCCCAAATCATCAACCAAATCATTAACTGAGGCCAAAATTTTCAAACTTGAGTCCTTAAAATTAGGCATCTAAATCCATGTTTAGGCACCCAAATAAAGTGGCTTGATTTTCAGTCTGCCTTCACTGCCAAGAAAGGTGTATTTTTATAGTTAGTTACCTTGAATTAGCTATCTTGCTGTAAAATCCTAATGGAGTCAAGGCACAGGTAGTTTTTATTTCAGTGTCGCTAATCAAGGTCAACCTTGTATCCCTCATCTGGAGTTTACCTCGACTAGGTCCATAGAGGTAAAAGCTACAGTATGTTGTGACAGGAATTGTGCAGCAAGATATCTAACTCAAGTTAAAACACCATTTTTGGTAGTGAAAAAACCTCCAAGTACCAATCACTGGGAAAATCTATGAAAATCAGGCCACGTTTTTGGATTTGGGCACCAAAGTTTGAAAATTTTGACCTAAACTCCAATTGCAGGCCCAATTATGGCATTATATTGGTTCTTCTTCGAGTGCTTTCTCATATCCATTCCATTAGGTGTGCGCGCGCCGCGTGCACGATCGTCGGAGAATTTTCTACCCTAGCAACACCAGCGGGTCGGCTGTGGAGCCCCCTAGAGTGGCGCCTTCATGGCGCTGAATATATACCCTAGCCGACCCAGCGCTCCCTCAGTTCCTTCTTACCGCCCCTGACGGTCGTTGGAACTGTGGAGCGCGGCGTAGCTGTTCTCCACTCTCCCTAGCTTATCCAGTTATTCACAGTTATAGTTATAGTTCTAGTTGTTTATAGTTAAATAGTTGGTTATTCACTTTCTTTATAGTTTTTATATAGTTGAAGGGGATTAAGGGGGTATCTCCCCCTTTTTCCCCCGGCCGCGTGGCCGGGCTCATGCCCAAGGCTCCCGGCTTCAAACAGTGCGCCTCCTGCGCTAAGCCTATGCCAACGAGTGACCCGCACGACTCGTGTCTGAAGTGCCTGGGAGAGTCCCATCAAACAGATAAGTGCAAGATCTGTAAGGCCTTCAAACCGAGGACCAAGAAGGAGCGGGACTTTCGACTCCGGCAACTCCTTATGGAGGCGGCACTTAGCCCGGACGCTCCATCGGCACGTCAGGCCCCGGCACCTAGCACCTCGGTGCGCAGTGCCCCGGCGGCACCGGCCATGCCGACCACGTCGGCCAAGCCTCCACGGCACCGGACCTCATCGGCACCGCACTCACAGCAAGTGCCTCGGCGCCGTTCATTATCCCCGGGACATAAAAAATCCCATAAGACGGGGACCTCAGTGCCGAAGACGCCGGCTCCCCCGGTGCCGGGGGTAGAGCCGCGTCCACCCGTGGAGCACCGAAAACAGGTGCCTCCAGCACCGTCGACTCCGGCTCCGAGGCCGTTGAGTCCGGTGCAGACAGAGTCACCACCGCGACCGGCGGTGATACAGTGCCTCCCGTCGACACCAGAGACCTTCGCGACGGCGAGAGACTTGATCGCCCTCACGGAGCCGGCACCGCCCCAACCACCGGCACCGTTGCCTCGCCCGGTCCAATCTAGGGGGAAACCTGCCTTGATGCGCCCTCCATCGCAGGGGCTGGAACCACGGCACCGGTCCAGGTCCCGAAGCAGGTCCCCACGCCGCTCGCAGTCCCGGCGCCGGATATCACCTCGGCACCGGTCGTACTCGCGGCCAAGATCATCGCGGCACCGCTCTATGTCTCGGCACCGCTATGATCGTCGGCACCGATCAACGTCGAGACGTAGTTCTCTGCACCGGTACGATCGACGCTCGACGTCGAGAGGCCGCTCCCGGCACCGGGCCTACTCCAGGTCATCGTCTCGATCCAGGTCAGACTCCCGACACCGGCGAGGTCATCGGCACCGATCGCCGGCACCGCGTAGAGATAGAACATCCCCAGACCGGCACCGTACGGCACCGTCTCCCACGGGATTCGTCTAGGCGCAGTCGGCACCACCATGGCCATTGAGATCGGTGTCTCGCTCCTCTGAGGACTTGTCAAGATCGGCATACCCCCCTCAGGGGCAAGCCGGGGAGCAAGATATAGGCCATTGGCAAGAGGTAGCAGAGGACCCTGCCCATGGCCCATCTCACTGGTCGTTCTGGACCCCGTGGGCGTACCATCAGGCGCAAGGGGCTCCAATAACTTCAACCTCTCGCTCGGCTCACTCTGATACAAGGGCCCCAGAGTCCACCATCTCTCGCCCTCCTCCAGGGGGTATGGAGGCCTCTGTGTCTGCACCACCTGACGTCCCGGACCTAAGGGCAGGTGATGCTCTGACCCAGGAACAGGGAGACCAGGATCCTCCCTTGGACCCCTGACCACCAGAGGCATCTTCCTCTTCCTCTCCGGATGAGGCAGTGGCGGGCACGTCGTGCACAGGTCCACCCTCAATAGATCTTCGGGCTCATCAGGACCTGTTACGTAGGATGGCCCGTAATATGGACCTACAGACGGAGGAGATAGTGGAGGTGCAGGACCCCATTGTAAATATCCTCGCGGCGGATGTCCCATCAAGAGTGGCGTTGCCCCTGATCCGCACGATCCAGGCGAACGCAACTACGATATGGCAAACTCCTGCCTCCATCCCACCCACAGCCAGAGGGGTGGAGAGAAAGTACTTTGTCCCCTCAAAGGACTATGAGTACCTGTATACTCATCCACAGCCGTGTTCACTGGTGGTGTCATCGGTGAATGCAAGGGAGCACCACGGTCAACAGGCCGCAGCGCCAAAATCTAAGGAGGCTAAGCGCCTCGATTTGTTTGGCCGTAAAGTTTATTCAGCCGGAGGGCTGCAACTTAGAGCGGCTAACCAACAGGCGCTACTGAGCCGTTATAGTTTTAACTCCTGGAACTCTATGGGGAAGTTCAAGGAGTTGATTCCCCAAGAGTCCAGGGAAGAGTTCGGGGCCCTAGTTGAGGAAGGTAAGAAGGTGGCTCGGACTTCCTTACAGGCCTCATTAGATATAGCGGACTCGGCTGCGAGAACCCTGGCGTCAGGTATCGCTATGCGAAGGACCTCTTGGCTCCAAGTTTCGGGTTTGCCCCCTGAGTTGCAACAAATCCTGCAGGATTTGCCCTTTGAAGGACAGGGGTTGTTCTCGGAGAAGACGGACTCTCGCCTGCAGAGCCTCAAGGACTCCAGGACAATCATGCGCTCCCTGGGGATGCATGTTGCGGGTCCTCAGCGCAGGCCATTTAGGCCTCAGCCTCAGCGCTTCTACCCCCCCCCACCTCGTCAGAGACAGGACTCTGCCCGGAGGCGGGGGCGAGGTGGTAGAAGAAGGTGGACCGGCCCTCAACCTGGTCAGAACCAAGGGCCACCAAGGCCACCGGCAGGCCCCAGGCAGAACTTTTGAAGGTGCGGTCGAGGACGGCGCCCCAGTCATCCCCCAGGATCCAGCCCCCTCCTTTCGGGATCGCCTCTCCCACTTCCACCGTGCTTGGTCCCTTATAACTTCGGACCGTTGGGTCCTTCGCACGGTGGAGAGGGGATACGCTATCCAGTTTTCTTCAATCCCTCCCTCCCACCCCCCTTCCCCGTCCCTCTTCAGGGACCCTTCTCACGAGCAACTTCTTATACAGGAGGTTTCCACGCTCCTTGCTATGGGGGCCATAGAGGAGGTTCCGATAGAGTTAAGGGGCAGGGGATTTTATTCCCGTTACTTCCTGATCCCCAAGTCCAAAGGAGGTCTGCGGCCCATCTTGGACTTGCGCGGACTCAACAAATTCGTAGTAAAGTTGAAGTTCCGCATGGTCTCTTTGGGGGCCATTATCCCTTCCCTCGATCCTGGAGACTGGTTCGTCGCCCTCGACATGAAAGACGCTTACTTTCATATCGCAATTTACCCGCCTCACAGACGCTTCCTGCGATTCGTGATAAGCAGAGTGCACTATCAATTTGCAGTCCTTCCCTTCGGCCTATCCTCGGCCCCAAGAGTATTCACGAAATGTATGGCTGCGTGGCAGCGTACCTTCGTCGGCAAGGGATACAGGTGTTCCCGTACCTAGACGACTGGGTGGTACGCGGTCGCACCAAAGAGCAAGTTCGAGCTCATGTCCACATAATAGTGCACACATTCAACAAGTTGGGCATCCTTCTCAACAAGGACAAATCCACTCTAGAACCTACCCAGAGAATAGAATTCATCGGCGCAGTCCTAGACTCCAGACGTGCACAAGCCATCCTGCCAGACAACCGCTTTTGTACCATCACAAGCCTCATTCAAGGGCTCAGGGCCTTCCCAACTACCACGGTGAGGTCGTGCCTCACCCTACTGGGTCACATGGCTTCCTGCACGTACGTAACCAGGCATGCCAGACTTCGGCTTCGCCCACTCCAGACTTGGGTGTCATCGATATACCGCCCACATCGGGACAGCCTGAACATGGTGGTCACGATCCCGAACTCGGTCCTGACCTCCCTCACCTGGTGGCTAGATCACAATGTGGTTTGCGAGGGGATGCCATTTCACGCACCACAACACTCTCTGCACCTGGTTACAGACGCTTCATCTCTGGGTTGGGGCGCCCACCTCAACGAACACCATACTCAGGGCCTGTGGACTGCATCCCAGTTAGCCCTGCACATCAATGTTCGGGAACTGATGGCGGTGCGCCTGGCGTGCCAGGCTTTTCTCAATCTCCTACGTGGCCGCTGTGTGTTAGTTCTCATCGACAACACCACGGCCATGTTTTACATCAACAAGCAAGGAGGAGCACGTTCGTCAATTCTTTGCCAAGAGGCCATTCGCCTGTGGGACTTCTGCATCGCCCACTCAATCCATCTCACGGCATCGTTCCTCCCTGGAGTCCAGAATACTTTAGCGGACCGACTCAGCAGGTCTTTTCAGACGCACGAGTGGTCCATCCGTCCGGACATCATACATTCCATCTTCCAGAAGTGGGGGTTTCCCCAGATAGACCTGTTTGCATCTCGAGACAACAGGAAGTGCCACGTGTTCTGCTCCCTGCAAGGTCGAGCTCCGGGCTCCCTCTCGGATGCGTTTCTCCTTCCCTGGAAAGACCACCTGTTTTATGCCTTCCCTCCGTTTCCTCTGGTCCACAAGGTACTGCTCAAATTGCGCAGAGACCAGGCACGGGTAATTCTGATCGCTCCAGCGTGGCCGAGACAACATTGGTACACCACACTGTTGGAACTCTCGATTCGGACACCGATCCCGCTTCCATTATGTCCGGATCTCATCTCTCAGGACCACGGCCGACTGCGTCACCCCGACCTGCATTCTCTTAACCTCACGGCGTGGCTGCTCCATGGTTCTCCCAGACAGAACAACAATGCTCACTATCGGTCCAACAGATTCTGTTGAGCAGTAGGAAGCCCTCAACACGAGCCACGTACTTGGCCAAGTGGAAGCGATTCTCCTGTTGGTGCGAACAACGAGCCACGTCCCCGTTACAGGCACCTATTCCTCTTATATTGGAATATCTCCTCTCCCTAAAACAGCAGGGGTTGGCGATATCTTCAATAAGAGTTCACCTGGCCGCTATATCAGCCTTTCACCCAGGGGAACTCGCGTCCTCGGTATTCTCTAACCCGATGGTCGTTAGATTCCTCAAGGGCTTAGACCGGATGTACCCACAACTACGTCAGCCCATCCCGACGTGGGACCTCAACCTGGTTCTCTCCAAGCTCACAGGTCCTCCATTCGAGCCAGTGGCCACATGTTCACTTTTGTACCTATCCTGGAAGACAGCCTTCCTCGTAGCCATCACCTCAGCAAGGCGCGTTTCTGAACTCAGGGCGCTTACATCCGAGCCCCCTTATACAGTTTTCCATAAGGATAAAGTGCAGCTTCGTCCACATCCTGCCTTTCTCCCTAAGGTGGTTTCTCCATTTCATATCAACCAGGATATATTTCTCCCGGTCTTTCATCCTAAACCACATGCTACTCGCCAGGATCAACGTTTACATTCTCTGGACGTACGCAGGGCCCTGGCTTTCTATATTGACCGCACAAGGCACTTTAGAAAGACGACGCAACTCTTCGTTGCAGTGGCCGACCGTATGAAAGGCTCACCGGTCTCCTCGCAACGCCTATCCTCCTGGATTACGTCTTGCATCCGGACTTGCTATGACCTGGCAGGTGTCTCAGCACCGCACCTCACCGCTCACTCCACGAGGGCCCAAGCTTCCTCGACAGCTTTCCTGGCGCAAGTTCCGATCCAGGACATTTGTAGAGCTGCGGTTTGGTCATCAGTCCACACGTTTACAGCTCACTATGCACTAGTGCAGCAGTCCAGGGACGATGCTGCATTCGGATCAGCGGTTTTGCACACAGCAATGTCTCACTCCGACCCCGCCACCTAAGTTGGGCTTGGGAGTCACCTAATGGAATGGATATGAGCAAGCACTCTAAGAAGAAAAGACGGTTACTCACCGTTGTAACTGTTGTTCTTCGAGATGTGTTGCTCATATCCATTCCAAACCCGCCCTCCTTCCCCACTGTCGGAGTAGCCGGCAAGAAGGAACTGAGGGGGCGCCGGGTCGGCTGGGGTATATATTCAGCGCCATGAAGGCGCCACTCTAGGGGGCTCCACAGCCGACCCGCCGGTGTTGCTAGGGTAGAAAATTCTCCGACGATCGTGCACGCGGCGCGCGCACACCTAATGGAATGGATATGAGCAACACATCTCGAAGAACAACAGTTACAATGGTGAGTAACCGTCTTTTACCATTGGTTACATCCTACTGAAAGCACTATTTAAAGAAGAAACCCCCAGCCTATGAAACCCCAGTTTGAGTTTTCAGAGCTAGGAATTACAATAACCATATTTCTGCTTGCAAACAAAGTGAATTTAGATCATAGAAATGTAGGGCTGGAAGGGACCCTTGGAGGTCATCTATCCAGCCCTCTATGCTGAGGCAGGATCAAGTATAGCTAGACCTTCTCTGACAGTTTTAGTTTAATCTGTTGTTAAAAATCTCCAATTATGTAGTTTCCACAGCTTCCCTTGGAAGCCTATTCCAGAGTTTAACTACCTTTATAGTTGGAAAGCTTTTCCTAATACCTAACTGTGGTGGGGTATACAATCACCAGACTGGAGAGCAAAGGGTTATGGTGCTCCTCTGGGCCCAGGAGGCCCTGCCCTTCTGCACCTGCAAAACCTGCACAGGCTGGAGGAGGAGCTTAGAAAGGGGAACAGAGTAGCTCAGTAGCAGGCAGATAGTGGAGGTGAGCTGACTTACACTCTGAGCTCTTGGGAAGGAGCTCCACAGGAGCTCTAGCTGCTTGAGACCTGGCTATAGTGATGTGAACAAGCCTACAAAGAAAGGACCTGTAACTCTTTTTGAAGGTTAGAGACTTTATCTTTGTGTTTAATTCTTTACTTTACCCTGTGGGAAGAGGGGTCTGGTAGGAAGTGAACCAAGGAGGTAGCTGCATAGCACTTGAAGGTGCAGGACTTAACTGCCTAATATTGGGCTCTGGATTAGTACCCAATGGAAAGGGTGGGCCTGGGCTCCCTTACCAAGCCCTAAAGAGGGACAGCTAAGGAAATCCATTTCTTGGTGGGGAACCTAGTTGGGAGAAGACCTTAAAGATGCAAGACCCCAACCCAAAGGGGAAGCTCTGAATCGCTTGCTTAATCCTGGTGACCTCTCTGTTATGGGACTCTCTATATATGCACCCTGAAAGTGGTGGACTAGAAAATGTGACCTGGCTGGAGAATTAAATCACTAAAAGGACAGATCACTGCAGGGTAGAGCAGTAATAAGAAAGGTGAATGCTGGGGAAGAAGTCAACCTGCCACATCCCCTCCTGATCATTAGGCGGCATTGGTGGTTAGTGTTTCCCTTCACACTAACCAAAATCTCCCTTGCTGCAGATGAAGCCAATTACTTCTTGTCCTACCTTCAATGGACATGGAATACTGATCATCGTTGCCTCCTTTGTCGTACATACACCATTCGGATTGATACATCGCAGAATATTAGTTTTTTTTCTCAACTGCATCACATTGTTGACTCATATTCAATTTGTGATCCACTATAACCCTCAGGTCCTTTTCAGCAGGACTGTTGCTTATCAAGTTATTCCCCATTTTGTAATTTGTTCATTTTGATTTTTTTCTTTGCACTTGTCTTTATTGAATTTCATCCTGTTGATTTTAGACCAATTCTCTACTTTGTCAAGGTCCTTTTGAATTCTATTCCTGTCCTCCAAAGTGCTTGCAGTCCCTTCCAGCTTGGTGTCATCTGCAGATTTTATAAGTATATCCTCCACTCCATTATCCAAGGCATTAATGAAAATACTGAATAGTATCAGACCAAGGAGAGACCCCTGAATGACCCCATTACATACATTTCCCCCAGTTTGATAGCAAACCCATTGACAATTATTCTTTGAGTTTGGTCTTTCAACCAGTTTTGCACCTACCTTATAGGGTTCATCTAGGCCACATTTCTCTAGTTTGCTTACGAATATGTCTTAAGGGACTGTGTTAAAAGACTTACAGACATTGTTGTACCATGTCTACAGCTTCTGTCCGATCCGCTAGGCCAATAACCCTGTCAACGAAGAAAATGAGTTGGTTTGGCACAATTTGTTCTTGACAAATCCATGTTGGCTATTACTGATCATCCTATTATCATTTAGGTGCTTACAACTTGATTGTTTAATAATTTGTTCTGGTAACTTTCCAGATATCAAAGTTAGGCTGGCTTGTCTATAATTCCTTGGGTCCTCTTTGTTCCCCTTTTAAAGATAAGTACTATGTTTGCCCTTCTTCAGTTCTCTGGGACCTCACTTGCCCTCCATGTGTTCTCAAAGATAATTGCTAACAGTTCTGAGATTGCTTCAGCTAGTTCCTTCAGTACTCTAAGGTGAATTTTGTCAAGCCCTGTTGACTGGAATACATCTAACATCTAAATAGTCTTCACATATTCTTTCCCTGTTTTGGCATGTGTTCCTTCCCCTTTGTTAATATCTGTTGACAAGTCACCTTTTTAATGAAGACTGAAGGAAAATAGTCACTAAACACCTGAGCCTTCTTGAGGTCATTCCTTATTAGCTCTCTTTCCCCAATAAGAAGAGGACCTACACTTTCTTTTTTCTTTCTCTTGTACCTAATGTATTTATATAACCTCTTGTTATTGCCTTATGTCTCTTGCTAGGTATAACTCATTTTGTGTCTTAGCCTTTCTGATTTTGCCTCTATATACCGGTGCTATTCTTTTGAACTCATTCTTAGACATTTGTCCATGTTTGCACTTTTGGTAGGATTCCTTTTTGATTTTCAGGCCATTAAAGGGCTCCTGATGGAGCTATATTGGCCTCTTCCTTTTCTTTCTGTCTTTCCTTCACATCGGGATAGTGTACTGTTGCTCCTTTAATACTGTCTCTCTGAGAAACTGCTAGCTCTCTTGAACTCCATTTCCCCTTAGATTTTCTTCCAATGGGGCTTTACCTAAAATTTTCTGAGTTTGTCTGCTTTTTTGAAGTCCATTGTACTTATTCCACTGTTCTCACTCCTGCCTTTCCTTAGAATCATGATTCTGTCATTTCCTGCTCACTTTCACCCAAATTGCCTTCAGATTTGCAACTAGTTCCTCCCTGTTAGTCAGAATGATGTTTAAAATTCCTGTCCCCCTTGTTACTTCCTCCCTTTTGAAACAAAAGGTTGTCCCTAGTACATATCAAGAACTTACTGGACATTTTGTGTTATGCTGCATTAAAGTCTCCTATTACTACCACGGCTTGTGTGATTTTGCTATGGAAGTCATTGGGTGATTTTTAACATGGAACCTTCAAGACCATTTTCACAGTAGCTTTGCAGAGTAGTACCACACCTTAACTCTTATTAATAAATGTGCTATTTTGTTTGTTCTTTCACTAGTGTTTGCTTTAGCTTACCCTGGGTTAGCTTTGCTGATGGGCTGTCTGTTTAAAGTGGCAAAACCAAAGGGGTTGCAAGTACAGCTGGTTGGGAACTGGAATTTCCATTCTGTGGGAAATGCCAACATTTTTAAAAGTATTTTTTTCTTCCAAATTGGAACAAAAAGCAAAAGCTAAACTTTGAAGTTTCCTATGAAATGAAACCCCCCAAAAATGTTTGTTTGGAACATTTCATTTAGATAAAAACATGTTACTGCAATAACAAAATGTTTCATCTTTTCATTTTGACTCATTTAATTTAGACTTTAATATTAAAAACAATGTGCATACTTATATTTCATATAAAAGTCTAAATGCAATGAATCAAAATGATAGTTAAAACAAAACATTTTCACCTTATCAAATGAAACATTGTGACCTCATGAAACTGAGAAAATCTAAATTGTTTTCACTTTTTCCCTGTTGAAAAACTCATTTAAAAACTATGCATTCTCACAAAATGTTTTCTTTGACAGAAAATTGTTCTGTCAAATTTTTCAACCATCTTTAATTGCAAGTCTGATTAGTCTTTCCTGGTACCTTCATGCTATCACTACATAAGGACTGCTGTATTAGAAGTCTCATAAAGATATGTTTATTGTCTATACCAGGGATCGGCAACCTTTGGCATGCAGCCGTCGGGGAAATCCACTGGCGGGCTGGGACGGTTTGTTTACCTGCAGCGTCCACAGGTTCGGCCGACTGCAGCTCCCACTGGCCGCAGTTCACCGTTCCAGGCCAATGAGGGCTGCGGGAAGCGGTGGCCAGCACATCCCTCGGCCTGCACCGCTTCCCGCAGCCCCCATAGGCCTGGAACCGCGGCCAGTGGGAACTGCGATCGGCCGAATCTACGGACGCTGCAAGTAAACCGTCCTGGCCCACCAGCGGATTTCCCTGAGGGGCCGCATGCCAAAGGTTGCCGATCCCTGGTCTATACATATGTAAGTACAACTTCTCAATATTATGTCCCTGCCTACTGTGGAAATCTAATGAGCATCCTCAGTGAGCTGACCCACACACAGAAACGTAGCAGCTTCTTTGAAAAAAGCATAGTCATAATTTTTAGACACGTGCATCTAAAATTACAACTATAACAGTATGAAAATTTACATTATAACAGCAATAATCATGATTTGGATTATTTTTTTGCCATTGTAAATTATAGTCATGGTCTGGTCATGGAAAAAGGCTTTATAGGCTAATAGAAATATCTTTTATAGTGCAGTAAAAATTGATTAAAAGCCATTTAGTAATTTTTAATAGTATAAAATCCATTTAACCTCCCGAGTCCAGCTGTTGCTCCTTGTTCAGCCCTCTAACAGCAGCAGTGCAGGAATGCAAGTGGAAGGGCTATTTTTCTTTTCCAGCCTTTGCAAAGTCAAAAGGCCGTCTAAGAAACTAAAGCAATAAAGCAGATATGTGTGAAGGATGCTGAACTGCATTGTTGTTAATGCTGAATGTTCACAGTTGCAAACAAATTATGTGGGCATAGTTAACAGTTAATATAAAAGAGATTGTTAATCATTTGGATGTTCTCTGTTTAATGTTTCATTTAGTCAGAGAAACACAGTGCAAGTCAACCTTCATGCAAACATTCAGCAAAATCACAAAAAAGTCCCAAACCAGCAGATGGAAAAGCACCCTCCGTTTTTTATGCCAAAGAAAGCAAAGAAGTCAAGAAGGCAAGACCTGAAAGGACTACACCCCTGGGATCTGATAAGGGTAATATGAAATGCTGTTTCTGTTGTGTAAGGCAACAGTTATGTTTTAAGAATTTTGTTTTGATGAACTATTTCCATTTTTCTGTTTTTTAAAGTCTATGGAATGGTTGCTGAAATGTTTCTATTAAATACTGTATAATGTATGAGGAGCAGAGAAGTGAAAAAATTTATTGCTCCTTTGGAAGTAGTACAGAGAAAACACACAAGCCAACATTTAAAAATATAGGTGCATGTAGACAGGCTTCTTAATCCATTATTTCCTCGCAATGTCCAAGTCATTTGGTCAGCCATTTTAGAAAGGATTATGATTAACATAACAGTATCAAAATCTATCAATTTATAATATTTATATCACTTATTTCTTGTATAAAATCATACTTTAGGAAAAAACCTAGCAGTTGTACTGTATACATACTATGTATATTTGTGTGTATATTTCTAAACATTTCTTAGGCTAGGTCTACACTACCCGCCTAAATCGGCGGGTAGAAATCGACCTCTCGGGGATCGATTTATTGCGTCCCAATGGGACGCGACAATCGATCCCCGAATCGATGCTCTTACTCCACCAGCGGAGGTGGGAGTAAGCGCTGTCGACGGGAAGCCGCAGAGGTCGATTTTGCCGCCGTCCCTACAGCGGGGTAAGTCGGCTGCCATACGTCGAATTCAGCTATGCTATTCGCGTAGCTGAATTTGTGTATCTTAAATCGACCCCCCCCCCCCCCCCCCCCGTAGTGAAGACCTGCCCTGAGATTGTAAGCTTATTAGACTTGGATGTCAGGACCGCAGCTATTGGGGTGCAGGGTTGAGGCTAAGGCCCGGGTTGGAGGGGGCTTGAGAACATGGTCTGAGGTCAGTCTAGAGGGTTAAGGCCAGAAGCAGCAGTCTGTACCAGTGTCATGCCATAGGATCAGGTCATAGTTGAGGTCAATGAGCTGCACCAGGTTGAAGTCAAATGAGCCAGCCAAAGTAGGGTTAGTGGAACCAAGGCAGAGCGAGGCATTAGAAGTGGAGCAGGGGATCAGGAACTGAGGTGCCAGGAGCAGAGCAGGGGTCCAGCAGCGAGGCCAGGTGTCAAGAGCAGGGTTAGGGTCAGAAACCAGGAGCAAGGTAAGGTATCAGGAGTGTGCAGCACAATCTGTTTGCAGCAGCAAGCCAGGGACCCAAATAGTTGTGCAGACAGCCTCCAGGTGTTTATCCTAGACCTTAAATAGCATTCTTGTGCCAATCAGGGAACACAGTAGGCTTTGCCACTCAGGACTTCTATAGATGGGACATCCTGTATGCTTGAACCTGTAGGGCTCATAATCTGCTGTTCCATGCTTCACTGGATCTGTTGGGTAGCAGTGTGGATGGAACCAGCAGACCTGGATTCCAGAGTCCCAGCTCCTCACATGGGGATTATGTCCACCTGCCTACCTCTGTTTATATGCAAGTTTCTTCTAAACATCTTAGGTTGTAAGCTCATTAGACTGGGGGTTGTCTCTACCTGCCTACTTATATTTGTACAAAACCTAGCACAGTAGGGCTAATCAGGGCCTCTGTATACTTTAATATTAAATTATGCAAATTGCTGATCTTCATCCTGCCTCAAATTTCTGAATGTGTATTCTTGCTTTTTATTAAGAAATAAAACATAATAAATATAAATTAACAAAGAGAAGACAAGAAGAAATTATGTTTTGGCTATTTGATTGCCCTTTATCCTTCTAGGACATGAAGACTGATAATTCAACATTTTTAGTCTGTTTCTGTAATAGTTTTAGTTTACTAGACATTGATATTTGCACTACTACATAACCCTTTCTTGGCCAAGTGTTCTGCACAACACTTTCTAGTAAGTCCTTTCAGGCAAAAATAAAATATTTCAACAGGAATACATTTTTTTCTTTGAAACTGATTAGGTTGTGCAACTTTTGGAAATAAAGCCAATAAGATGAATGCTTTTTCTTATTATAGAATTGATTCTTTTCTTACTAAGAAAAATAATGAATTTTAATAATCCTAAGCGTGAATTTGATGAACAAGGAACTGTGACATGTTCATGGAGGTATACAAAGAGTATTTTTTTTTCATTACTTTCCAGCACCAAGTATTTTTAAAGCTGGTAAACCCCGAGGAGAAGTTCAAGGGGCAGCAGAGGTACAAGAAGACAAAAATCTGAAAGTGGAGATGCCTATCGATCAGGTAAATTCAGGGCAAACTTATTGCCCTCTAATAAATTTATTGGTATAAAATATTCTTGGTCCTTTAACATAGGAAGAAAGAATTTAATTAGCATATCCCCTCTCGCCCTCTGTCTGTCTTTGACAGGAATAAGGTAGAAATAGATTTCCTGGAGTCTCTGGGCAAAAGCAGCTCTTTGTTTAAATTACTGTAACTATTATATTAGAAAAATTAGTGAGACCTGACTAAGCTATTAGTCTGTAAAAATCCCATGGTTGAAATAAAGATAGAAGTGAAACAATTTGTTGTATGATCTTCCTCTTTCCTTACAGCTTGCTGAATTATACATATTAAAGCATATGTCTTCTCTATTAGTCTTAATGGAAAAAAATCAGCAAGCTTTAAATAAGGCCTTGTCTACTTGGGGTCTTAATTTGCACTGATTTTTCTTGCACATTGATTGGTGCATATTAGACAGTCTACAATAATTGTGCATCCACTGTAAAATATTTTCTGCTTCAGTACGGATCGGTGTGTATACATGGCATGGACTTTGGGCAGAGTAGGTGAGCAACATTCTGTGCAAGTATCCCAGTGTGCTTTGCTTTGCTGCTGTTCTGTATGTATTCTTTGTGGGGGACGGATAGCTCAGTGATTTGAGCATTGGCCTGCTAAACCCAGGGTTGTGAGTTCAATCCTTGAGGGGGCCATTTAGGGATCGGGGGGAACCCCCCCACCCCAACAACAACAAAGAAGTCAGGGACAGTACTTGGTCTTGCTAGTGAAGGCAAGGGACTGGACTCGATGACCTTTTAAGGTCCCTTCCAGTTCTATGAGATAGGTATATCTCTATGTATTATACTATTCTGTGACTTCTCTTGCTCTGAGTTGTGGGATATTGTAGCACGGCGTGCACTCACCGCCGCAGCACCTCCTGCTGGTCATCCAGGAATTAGCTCATCCCAGCCTCCGAGCGCCTCCTGCTAGCATCTCCCTACTGATACCTGCTTCCTGGTCAATCTCCACCACTTATAGTACTTCTGACCCCACATCCCTCACCGGCCTGCAGTGCCCCTTCTCCTGGGTACTGCCCACGACAGTACCCCCACACTCAGGGCTCCTCCCTTCCCCAGGGAACCCCAACTCCTTAAGCCCACCTTGCCTCAGTGACCCACTCCCAGTCTTTATCTAGCCCCTTCCCTCACGGGCAAACTGTAGTCTGAAGTGGCCACTCATCATCAGCCAGGGGGTTGGACCTGCTGCCTCTTCCTTCCCTGGCTGCTCCCCACAGCTCCAGTATCTCCTCAGGCCTAGGAAGCAAAGCCTCAGCCTGGGAGTTCGCCAGGCTGGAGCGCCTCCTGTTCCTCCCACCACTACGCTGTCCAAGGTACCCCCTTCTGCTTGCAGGCAACCAGTCTTTCCCTCTCCAAGGCTGGAGAGAGACGGACTACCTTCTGGCCCTGCAGCCCTTTGATGGGGCCCACGTGGCCCTGATTGGCTACTTCCCAGCCTTTTCTGATTGGCTCTAAGCCCCAGCCCTTTCCAAGGGCTGGCTTTTAACCCTTTCTGAACCAGAATGGGATGACTGCCCCGCTTATAGATACATAGCAGAAGTTAGCTGGGAGTGAGTAGAATTGTGGGACTTGGGGATAAGCTCAACAGTGCCCGTGATTCCTCTCCTGCCATCTCATTCATTTCTTGTGGGCAAGCCTGTTCCATTTTCAAAACATCCGGCATTTTGTGTCTGCTATCCTGGAATAGTGCTCCAAGTTGTGATGCTGCCAACTGCCAACACACAGAGACTGGTGACATTTATTTGAGATCTCATCGCCAGGTGACTGTGGCTTTGGATGCTATATGCTGAGCACTTTTGGCAGCTGCAACAGTGGCTGTACCAGCAGCAGTGGAAGGAGGAAGAGGAGGATGACACAGAGCAGCTGCTTTGGATGAACTTTTTTTGGAGCAGCTATACTCAATGCAATGCTGTTTCTGGGCTTGAGAAACAAGTGCTGACTTGTGGGAAAGGATTGTTTTGGAGACCTGGGGTGATCAGCCGTGGTGGCAGAATCTGAGGATGACAAAGGGCACTGTAATGGGGTGCACTTCGTCCCTGTTTGCAGATACCCCAGGAACCTCTGAGACTCTCCCTATTGAGTGGTAACCTCAACTGATTTATTTACATTTCCAGCACCAATATGGTAATGCAATACAATGCAGCAATATTATAAACAGTGCTTCTCTACGTTTAACCCTTTTCCACCAGGCCAGACGTCTCCCTTCCTTGAGATCTCAGGTCACACTGGAGTCAGCTAGCCCAGGTCCTCTCCTGACACCTTCTTGTGTCTTTCTTATACCCCTCAGCTGATGGGCTAATTGGTTCATCAGCCGCCTAGCCTGATTGGCTAATTAGCTTGCATATCTCCAATCAGCCTTCTCCAAGGGAACTGATTAGTGCCAAAGTTCAATGTAAGCCCAGAGTTAGCAGAACTTGAGTTAACAGACCATGGGCTTATTAACCTAGGGTTTGAGCATCTACACTCATTTATAACCCTAGATTAGGAATTGGGAAACTACACTGCATTATGTGGGCCCAAGTCCCAACCCCCCATATCCGAGACTTCCTAGCGCCCTCCAAAAATGTGACCACTTCAGTCCTTTGTTTGTGGTGCAGTGAGGGAAAACTTGACTATCCACCAAACTTAACTGTCCAGAGGACAATGAAAGTTGTCCAGTGGAATTGTGGAATACTTTTGGTGGGGTCCCCGAGCATGAATCCAGCGGGTCTGTGTTTACACTGCAAAGCAAAAGGGCTCAAGCCAGGACTCAGGGTTCAAGCCCTATCTCCCAGCTTGACTCAGGCTCAGACCTTTCTCATCTGTGGGGTCCTGGGACCCTAGGTCTGAGCCCTGGTTTAGTGTAGTTTATGTGTAGATAAAGAGGAGTTAGGCTTGACCCTGAGTTTGAAACCAGGGCTTATATTGCAGTGTAGACATACCCTAAGTGATTAGAGTGCTGGCTCACCTGTTAGTGTCCAGCATTCTGCCACAGGCACTTTCCTGAATCTGCGCTGGGCTCATCCCTGAGCTGCAGCTATGACACTTTGTCATGAATACTCCCAAAACCATTCAGAAGCATGTGGCCATCATCAGCTGGAAGCTTGCCACCCCAGACGGCTACTGGTCAGTAGCAAACCAAGTAGTCAGAATTACAATTTTCAAAGTTCCTGTCCTGTTTCTCCTTAACAGACCAAATATCAGTCAGTACAGCTCTCTTTTGGGCAGCAGGACTGGGCTTACTCGAGAAAATTTATATGTGCACCAAGCTATGGTGGTATTCAGCACAGGAATAGAAATGTAACTTGTTCTTTAAAAAAAGAAACATTTCACTCTGTAAACTCTGGCACTTCGAGGGTTATTAAGAACATAAGAACAGCCATATTGGGTCAAACCAATTGTCCTTCTAGCCTGGTATGCTGTCCTTCAACAGTGGCCAGTGCCAGATGCTTCAAAGGGAATGAATAGAACAGGGCAATTATCAAGTGATTCATACCCTGTCATCCAGTCCCAGCTTCTGTCAGTTGGAGGTTTACGGACACCCAGAGCATTGGGTTGCATCCGCGACTATTAATGGACCTATTCTCCATGAACTTTTCTAATTCTTTTTTGAACTCAGTTATACTTGTGGCCTTCACAACTTAACCCTGGCAACTAGCTGAACAGATTGACTGTGCATTGTGTGAAAGTACTTCCTTATTTTTGTTTTAAACCTGCTGCCATTGGTGACCCCTGGTTTTGGGGATTTATATAGTGGCATTATGATATTTTTTGTCTTATTACCTGTCCCTTTCCTAATAGTTCCCAGCATTCTGTTAGCTTTTTTTGACTGCTCCTGCATATTGAGCAGATGTGTTCAGGGAAATATTCACAATGACTCCACGATCTTCCTTTAGTGGTAAAAATTTAGACCCATCATCTGGTATGAATAGTTTGGACTACATTTTCCAATCTGCATTACTTTGCACCTATTAACACTGAATTTCATCTGCCATTTTGTTTCCCAGTCATCCATGTTTCTGAAATCCCTTTGTGACTCTTTATAGTCAGCTTTGACATTAACTATCTTGAATAATAACTTTGCCACCTCACTTTTTATTCATTTTTCCAGATCATTATTGAAAATGTTGAACAGCACTGGTCCCAGTATAGATACCTGGGGGACCCTTCGATTTACCTCTCTCCACAGTGAAAACTGACCATTTATTCCTACGCTCTGTTTCCTATCTTTTAACAAGTTACTGATACATGAGGGAACCTTCCCTCTTAGCCGATGAGTGCTTTCTTTTCTTAATAGCCTTTGGTGTGGGACCTTGTTAAAGGCTTTCTGAAAATCCAAGTACCCTATATCAACTGGATCAGACTTGTCCACATGCTTGTTGACACCCTCAAAGAATTGTAATAGAATTGGTGAGGCATGATTTCCCTTTACAAAAGCCATTTTGACTCTTACCTAACATACCATGTTCATCTATGTGTCTGATAATGCCTGGTTAGCCTTACTGGCCTGCAATTGCCAAGATTACCTCTGGAGCTGTTTTAAAAAATCAGCGTTATATTAGGTATCTACCAATCCTCTGGTACAGAGGCTGATTGAAGCAATAGGTTACATACCACAGTTAATAGTTCTGCAGTTTCGTATTTGAGTTCCTTCAGAACACTTGGGTGAATACCATCTGGTATTATCGTATCCCATTGGTTATGATTGTTCCACAAAGTTTCTGTGATGCCTATTTTATCAATATCCTCATTTAATACCAGACATCAAGTTCACCCATCTTAGTATTTAGACTTCTAGCATTTGTATACAAGCACTTATAAAATTTATCAATATTTAGTTGTCTGCATTTGTGTGATGTATTGAATGGGACTCTTTTTTTCTTTTGACTGTTTCTCTTCAGTTCCTACCTGTACTTTATCAACCTCTGTCCTCTCATCTGTACGAGACTATAGAGTATCCCCTTTAATAAATCCTCCCCTCAGTGATGTCTCTGTCCGAACCATGTACTCCTCTGAACCAGTTGGCTTTCTCCCAGCCCTTAGTTTAAAACCTCTAAGACCATTGTAATTTTACATTCCAGCAATCTAGTTCCGTTTTGGTTTAGGTGGAGCCCATCTTTCCTGTATATGCTGCTCCTTTCCCCAAGGGTTCACCAGGTTCTAATAGACTTAAATACCCTCTCCAAACACCATCGTTTCATCCATGCACTGAGACCCTGCAGTTCTGCCTGTCTAGCTGGCCCTGTGTGTGGAACTGGAAGCATTTCAGAGAATGTTATCATGGAAGTCCTGGATTTTAATCTCTTACCTAGCAGCCTGAATTTGGTCTCCAAGTCCTCTCTCTCATCTTTCCCTATGTCACTTGTACATAGCTGTACCATGACAACCATCTCCTCCCCAGCACTGAATGTAAGTTTATCTAGATGTTTCGAGAGGTCTGCAGCCTTCACACTTGGCAGGCAATTCACAATGTGGTTCTCCTGATTATCACAAATCCAACTATCTATATTTTTAATCGAATCCCCTATTACTATTACCTGGCTCTTCGTAATAACTGAGGTCTCCTCCACTGGGAGGGGATGAGAGGATGACATCATCTGTAGGAGAGTTCCAATTATGGAATTGTTTCCCTCCATTCCAGCTTGATGTTCTCCTTCCCCCAGACTTTCATCCTCCTCAACAGCACAGAAGCTGTCTGAGCGGGGGTAGGACTGTTCTATTGTGTCCTTGAAAGTCCCATCTATGTACCTCTCTGTCTCTCTTAGCTCCTCCAGTTTATCTGATCTCAAGAGTGCACTGAATGGACACCTACACCACCTGCCCACAAGGCAGGTAATCGCTCATGCTGCATTCAATGCAATAAAAGACATTCCAGAATGCATCATTCTGTTCTGTCTTTGCTGTGGTATCGACAATGTTTTCAGTAAATCAAAAAGTTTTATGATCTGATAGATAAGGGTTGTCTTGATACCATTAAGTTTTTAGAGGAGCATGTATTGAAGGCAGCCACATAAAACTTTTTCCTCTGCTACTTAAATTTTTTTTTACTGTTCCTTAATTTTTTAAAGCATCAAGGTAAGGAAAAATGCTAAAATCAATTTCATTCATTCATCTACCAAAAAACTATAGGCTAAGTATTTGCATGTAACTCAGGGATATGAACCATGGATTTAAATTGCAGTATATAAACTATAAAACATGTATTTATAACATTTTAGTCCCTCTGATGATAGAAATGAAAGAAAAAGCTGCAGCCTTTGAATTAGCCTTGTAAAGGGTTGCAGCTTTTTACTTGCTCCCTTGCACTACCTCCTCCAGTGATTCAAAACATAGCTTCCACTTTATACTCCTGAGCAAGGGTATGCCTTCTAATCCCTGACAGACGCTGGATCTGGGAGATGAGGTATGGATACTTGCTGAAATTCTGTGGCCTCTGGGAGAATACTCTGATTTCCCAGTGTGTATATTAAAATTTTTTTATCTGGAATCTATTAGATTCCCTGGAGATAAACACTGTCAGATTTTGTGTCTACTTTCTGCACAGCACATGTAGGAAGGGAGATGTAGCCAGTTTTATTGGCAAAATGAGAGCAGAGTGGGGACTTGGATCTAGCTGAACAGCATATCAAGTGGCAAGATTCTTCTAGTACTTACACCCAGTTACTTTGACACAACTGCACCTACAGATGTACAGACTGACACAGTCAATTGCATATTCTTATGCAGGAATGCAGACACTCCCAAACAATATAACACAATATTACAAAAACTTACTACTGGACAGTTGCTGCGCACAACTGAGTGTGAATGCATTATTCATTTCAAGTGAACTTCAGCCTTTTTTTGTAGTATGGGTAAGAATCATTCAGCCTTTACTGTACATGTGAAAAACAAGCTTTATTGTCTATAGAGGAAGGGATTAGACCAGTTCCGTGTTTTAAACATCTGGATAACAATACTTGCACAGTACCCCCAACAGACTGGTTAAAACACCAGTGTTGCTGATATTTTTAAAATATCAGCAAAGGAGAAGTGTTTACCAGTCAGGATCCATAATATAGGCTACTTCATCTCTATCTTGATCTTCTCCAAATACAAATAATGGCTTTTATGTTTTTTTTTGTATAAACATAAACAAATCTGATTAAAGAAACCATCATCTTTCATTTTCAGGAAGAATGAGAGAGATTGCCTAAGGGCAATGAACTATTACCTCCTGTCAAATCTCTCATTCAGTTCATTTATCAGGTCAAACCACTTGTGACAGTAAAATCTTTGTTTGTATTTTAAATTGAATTTAGAGTTTGTGAAAGGTGCCAGATGGACAGCACAGGGAAGTGAAGTCATCTGTTTATTCATGGAACAGATGCTGCTCAGGATGCAGCAGTGGTCTGCTTCTTACTAGCCCACCAATATGTATGAACTGGTTTGGCGTGATTAGCTCAGGTTAGCTTGCTTCATGACCTGACACTTCTTTGCCTCTCTGTTCATATAAATTCCACTCATATAGAGACTGGTGTATTTATGTCATACTCCTCCTTAGGACATCCCAGTGCCAGCTGCTGTTATAAAAGGAGACCTAGTTTCTTCTAATTTCCCCACAGGGTCCCCTAATTCTAGTAACAACTGGAAGTTACTAGAGTAAGAGATAAATTTGGTCCTGCCTGCACTCTAAGCTACATAGCGTTACTTTTGGAGACTGAGAAAAAGACAGCTGTTTGTTGAGGGCATGCTAGGAGCTTACAAGCTTTCTGTTCTGTTCTGTGACTAGTTTTAATTGGCCTTGGAAAGGAAGTGGGTTCACACACTCTTGCATAGAAAATGCTTTATCATCACCGCTCTCTGAATTTCCCTGGATATTTCACCGGACACTTTTTTTTTGTAGCTCTGTATACAGGTGCAGAATAAAACCTGACTTTATAGGTTCTATTAACTAGGCTTCCCATATATTAGTGCTCCATTCGGAGCCAAACACTCCATCACCAACCTGGTAAAAAATGGCTTTTGTACAGACCCATTATTTACTTTTAACTATCAGTCCATCTAACTGCTAAGTAGATCAATAAAAAAATTTACCAAAATACTTTTGTTCTTCAGTGTGAATACTTAAGCACAAGAACCATGTGCTCATTGGTTGAGAGACAAAGATCATACCTGTGTTGTTCGCCTCTATGATAGTAATACTAGAAGAAGTCTGTAGTGACTCTTGTTCACAATTTGCATGGGTTTGCATATACATTTCAGCTGTCTATTCATGATGTTTTATTAACTCTACTAGCCATATAGAGATTGGAAACTGGTCAGCTATTGTAAGAATTTCTTTGCTGCCATCTTTGAACTCATAATATTTCAGAAACTGGGCCTGCCTGTTAAACAGCTTCTTCCTGATATCACAAGATAGACCTCAACCTGTTATATATGAAAAGATTATCCTGAAAATAAACTGGCTTCATCTGTCTCTTTTGCTAAGAAATTAAATACAACTTTGGAGTCTCTCTCTAACTGATACTATATTTACACTGCTGAAAGTTTTTGAAGATTTCATTCAAGAGACTGGCAGGGAGTAAGACTGCATTTCCATTATTCTACCATCAGTGGACACTTTGAAATTATATTTTAGGGCAAAAAATATGGGTAAGTGGAATTATGAAATCAGAAATATTAAACTCTGTTTCTTCACTGTTTAGCCACACTAAATCATTAGGTTGACCTAACTACAATGCACAGGGTGCAAAATTTTTCACAGGCCTGAGAAATGTAGCTAGGTAGATCCAATTTTTAAGTGAAGACTAGGAATAAGACTAGCAGGAAAAAAAATTCAGCTAAAGAATACAAATATCATTCCCATTGAAATAAAACCAAAAAGTGAAATGTAATCACCAGTCAAGAAATTTTGTTGGATAATACAAGGCTTTGGGACTTGTGGTAAAATTTGCAATGGGAATAGTTAACACAGAACCAACCTAGCTTGGTAAACATGACCTTGTGGAAAGATGGAAACAGAAAGCTTATCTGATTTCCAAATCTTGCTGCAATCTTAAAAGGTGTATCTTGGAAGCCCTCCAAGCAGTCTTTCAGAAGAGTCTGTTCAGTTTTGCTGAAGATATCAATGCAGAACACCACTACAGACTTTACTAGAAAAGTCAGACAGGCTTTTGATATTAGAATGCAGTTTGCCCATAATTAAAGGGACACCAAAAATTTAAAAATCAAACTTATTTCTGAAGACGTTTTGTCTACTGTTGATACAAGCAACCCCTAAAATCAGTATAATTGAAAGAGTTTAGGAAGAAAATACCCCACAAAAATTCTCTTTATGTTGTGCATTTCACAGCCCGCTGTCTAAAGTTAATTATCATTGTCTCCTCTGTATAGTCCATTAGTTGGTCACTTCCCTCTTTTTGTGTGTGTGAATCTCTTACACAGCAACAGGGAAGAGAAATGTATTTTTAAAAATAAATAGGGCTCTGAAACCACAACTGGCAGGGTACTCGGGTGCCCTTGTAGTACCTGAAACAACTTTCAACACACTTTTTAACTGAGAATTTCAAACTGATTTTGTGCCTCTAGTGCTAAAGTACTTGGGGTCAAATCCTGGTCCACTGAAGAAAACAGGATTTTTGCCACTAACTTCACTGGCATCAGGATTTGGTCCAGTGATGAAGATGAAAAGCTTTCAGCAATCAGGTTTGGGACTCCTGATGTGTTAGGCTTTGTTTAAACACTTAGGAAACCTTGGTCTGCGGCCTGGTCTACATTTAAAAGTTTTGCCAGCATAGCTATGCCAGTTAGGAGCACAGACACAGTGATAATGACCCAAAGTCCTTTTGCTTATTTTTTCCAGGGAACTGGTATAAACTATACTGGCAAAATAATTAAAATAAAATAGACTGTATCTATACTAGGAGAGGTTGCTGGTATAGCTCTTCTGGTATACATATACCAACAAAGCCTATCTAGTGTAGATAAGACCTATGTTTCAAAGAGTTTATAATATAGAGCAGCAAATACCAACACTCCAAACTACTTATTTATATTTTTAAATAATCACATACAGTGAGCATGCATTTCACTATATTTAGTCGTAAAGACTTTTAATCAAATTGCATAGCTTTAAATATTAATATATTTTAATTTTAGATCATATTTCTGAAAAAAAGAGTATTTAACAGGGCAGGTTGCCATTATTGAGGCCCTGCTCCAAAAAGAATCTCATGAAGTTAACAGTCTCTAATTTTTCATTTTTGGGGAGGTTATTGTAAAGATGTTTTTTGAATAGCTCCGGTTATATCTTGAACTTGCAAATGTTGCAGATCACCGTCAGTTTTGTTTTAGCTGTAGGTGCAATGCACTGGTGATTTTGTTGATATCTCTAGCAATGGTGTACAGGCTGATGAGGATCAAAAGCTATCAGCAGCCTTTGATACTAATAATTATTGGGCTTTGATGACTTGCCTGTGGGATCTTTAAGGAAGATAACCCTTCAGTGGACTCTTTTCTTCCTCTTTGAAAGGTGCTAAAGGGTACAATGAAAGCATTATTTTAGTTCCCCAAGGTCTTTTACAAGCAGAATACTGCAGGGTTCCAACTTGCCAACCATCCTCTCCAATATGTATGTCAAGACTTCAGGGGAAATAGTGAGAATTTTGTTTTGCAGTGTCATCAATCTGACAAATGTGGTGAAGTGGTTGGGAGGAAACTGGTTTAAAAGGAGCCCAGATAAGATGGAGGAGATGCTGATTTGAGGAAGAGGAAATATCTAGAAGGCATGGTCTTGGCTTTGGGCAGTTTTCTATTTGAAGTGTCTTTGATCTTCATTATTCTCATTCTTGGGGAGGAGGAGGGAAGTATTGGATGCATCTCTGCTCTTGGTGATATGTGATGTTATTTCAGATACAACTAACCTGGACTGCCATCCTTTCTTTCTGATTGTTCGTAGTTTCATAGAATTTAAGGGAGGGGTTCTCAAACTGAGGGTCATGACTCCTCAGGGGGTCGCAAGGTGACTAGGTGGGGGGGTCACAAGCTGTCAGCCTCCCAAAGCCCGCTTTGCCTCCAGCATATAAATATATTTAAAAGGTGTTTTTTTTTTATTTATAAGGAGGTTCGCACTCAGAGGCTTGCTGTGTGAAAGGGGTCCCCAGTACAACCACTGGTTTAAGGCCAGAAGGTACCATTAGGTGTCATTTAATCTGACCCCCTGTATATATAACAGGCCATTACGTTTCATCTGGTTACCTAGCATTGAACCAAATAACTTGATTTGACGACATCCAAAGGTGGAGAATCTCCACCACTTCCTTTGGTCAGTGTACCAATAGTGAATCACCCCCATTTAAAATCATCAGGCCCAAATAGCTTGCACTAAAGAATCTTAAAAGAATTGGCTGAAGAAATCTCTGGCACAATGATGTTAATTTTTAATAAATCTTGGAAGACTAGGGAAATTCCAGAACACTGTAAGAGTATTAATGTTGAAAGTGGCAATACTCAAAAAGAGAAAGCAGGATGACCCAGGTAAATATAGGTCAGTTAACCTAACATCAATTCCAGAAAAATAATGGAAAAGCTGGTACTGGATTTAATTGATAGAGAATTAAAAGACAAGAATATAATTAATGTCAGTCAACATGATTTTATAGGAAATAGGTCTTTCTTGTCAAACAAAGCTGACGTCATTGTTTGGTGAGACAGCAAATTTGGCTGATAAAAGGTAACTGCATAGAAAGCAGTGACTCTGACAAGGATTTAGGGGGTTACAGTGGACATGCAAATCAACACGAGTCCCCAAATGATTAGATGGCAAAAAGAGCCACTGAGATCCTTGGATGTATAAACCAGGGGGATAGAAAGTAAAAGTAGGCAAGTGGTTTTGCATCATGTACAGCATTGGTGAGACCAATATTTGAATATTGCTTATAGTTCTGCCACCCACATTTTAAAAAGGATGTTGAAAAATCAGAGAAGGTACAGAAAAGAGCGACAAAACTGATTCAAGAGCTGGAGAAAATGCCTTAAAGTGAGACATTTAAAGAGTTCAATCTCTTTATCTTATTTAAAAAAAATTGAGAGATGAGTTAATTACAGTTTATTCATACTTTCATGAGGAGAAAATACCAGACTCTATCAGAAAAAGGCATAAACAAAAACTAATGACTGGAAACTGAAACCAGTCAAATTCAAATGAAAAGTTAGACACACATTTTTAACTGTCAGAGTGATTCACTATTGGTACACTTACCAAAGGAAGTGGTGGAGATTCTCCACCTTCGGATGTCGTCAAATCAAGTTATTTGGTTCAATGCTAGGTAACCAGATGAAACGTAATGTGCCTGCTGGGGTTCGGGGCTTCAGCAGGAGCAGGGCTGAAACCCTGAGCCCCGGCAGGTGCCTCCCAAGGTGCTGAAGCCCTGATTCCTGGCAGGTGTCCCCTGGCTCACAAACTTCTGAAAATTTTTGTATGCTGCTCAGGGGTCTGCAAGTTTGGCCACCCGGTAATATACTTAAAAAAACTCCTTCCTATTGTCCTTAGGGAAAAATCCATGCTGACAGGGCTATGTGACCGGAGTCACATTGGGGGCCAGCTATGGTCACTCAATTAGGGTGAACTGCAATGAATGGGGCAGACAATCCCCATAAAGCTGGTGGATATTGCAATACTTAGATTTACCAACACAGCATAAAACAGTCTCTTTATTACCTTACTGGTTACTCAGAAGTCCAAACAACACAGTTCCCTTGAAGTGATCCAGCCTCAGGCCTCCATCCAGGTATCTAAGTCAAATATGATGATTTCTGAAAATTTTATTTCATCATATAAAAGAAAAGGTTCTACCAATCCCAAAGGAGTGGACACATTACCTCCCAGGTTACTGAATATTCCAGATCTTGCCCAAATATACGCCACAGCCCATTCTTATTAACTCAGAGGTTCTCAAACTGGGGGTTGGGAGCCCTCAGGGGGTTGTGAGGTTATTACCGGGGGGGGGGGGGGTTGTGAGCTGTCAGCCTCCACCCCAAACCCCACTTTGCCTCCAGCATTTATAACGGTGTTAAATATATTAAGTGTTTTTAATTTATAAGGGGGGGGGGGGTCGCACGCAGAGGTTTGCTATGTGAAAGGGGTCACCTGTACAATAGTTTGAGAACCTCTGTATTAACTAAACTAAACTTTATTAAAAACAAAAGAGCGAGAGTATGGTTAAAAGATCAATATACAGACATGAGTTCAGTTCTTAAGATTCAGATTCATAGCAGAGATGTGAGCTTTGTAGTTCCAAAGAGTTCTTTTGGAAATAGTTTGTAGGTCATAGTCCAACGTTCAAATCTCATATTCAGGGCGTACCAGCATAACTGGGACCTCAGTCTTGTGATTCAAACTTCCCCAGATGACGCTTAAGCAGATGTGAGATGACAGAATCAGGACCCAAGGAGCTTTTATACAATTTCATGTCCTTTTTGACAAGTTGGAGTTCAAAAGGTAATTAGGATGATTTTGAAGGCGGTCCATCACCGGTACTTAGCTATAGAATTAACATGAGGCAATTTGCTTGTTTCTCCACCATTCACAGATTATTTGCTATAGATCTCAAAGACAGATGTATAAAGAGATCTCATGTTTAGAATTCATTTAAATGCTAGGATGTTCTTTTGCTTTCTGAATTATCAGAATACAGCATAGACAGGGACTGTTGATTACATCGTTGACCCTATTCATACATATGTAAATATACAAAAACACAAACATTCTCTCCCCACGTCTTGAGGGTTATTTATTTTACAGGATGTTTAACCCTTTCTAGCCTTGCATCACACCCTAATTCCTTCCGCTTCCTGTATCAATTTTCCACACTTCAAAATTTCTAATTTATATTGATTGCTATCTCTTCCCCCCTTTTCCATTTGGTATATATTGCTTTTTATTTTTCATTGCTGACTTTATTTTGCCACTGAACCTGGGTGTGCTTTTCGCCAGTATTGTCCTCTTTTATGACTGTGGAATTGTGGCTTTTTGGCCTGTAATGGGTTAGAGGTGGATCCTCCCACTCTGGATCAGTGGGAGGCCACTCTGCCTCACTATATCAGTGGGCATCGCCCAGAGTCAGGGATTTAGCAGAAGAGTAAACATTTGAAGGCTCTGGTCCTTAGGCAGGGTAGAGCCGCAAAGGCATATGGCTTGGGCCATTGGCAGGGCAGAGTCCTAAATGATCTAAAAATTTCCAGCCCTCAAGCACAGCAGACAACAGCCAGTCATTGGTTCTGGCCCTCAGGTGGGGGCAGAACAACTGGGTAGTATATGAGCTCTGGCCCTTAGGCAGAGCAAATGAGCAGTCTGAGTGCTGGCCCTTAGGCAGGGGCAGAGCCACAATTTAATCTTGGGACCCAGGCCCTCAAGCAGGATGGGGGACCAAAGAGTCTAGGAACTCAGGTTGCTGGCAAGGTGGAGCACCAAACAGTCTAGAGGCTCAGGCAGGGGGGTTCTCTGACCTCTGAGGCAGGCAGAGAAGTAGGCAGTCTATTACCTGGTGGGTCCCAGCCCAGGGCAGAGTGTTCTGCCGCTGGGTCAGTGGGGAATCCAGCTGGAATACGCTGACCGCATTTCAGGCAGCAATGCAGTCAAACTGGTGTCAGCTATCCCTGGACCACTTCCTTCCCTCCCCTTGGGATGTACCTGGATCCGTGAGGTCCTCTGCTTCCCCAGGGTAGATAGGCAGTGGCAGTCCCGGCCACTCCTCAGTGCCTCAATTGGCTGCTGGCTCCCACTGGTCTGGCCAGTCTTCAGCGGGGTAGGATCCTCCTTGGGCTGCAGTCCCTGGAGCAGGCAGAAGGCATCTGTCTCCTCCTGCGGCTCCCGCCCTACTGAGCTGCAGGTATCCTCCTTTATACTTCTTGTCCTGCCCCTTAACCAAGCCTGGCCAGACTCCACCCACCTTGGCTCAAGGGGCATCAGTGGGATGCCACTCCACCTCACTACATGGTCATCCAAGAAACTCATCTTAAAGAACTCCCAATTTTCCTTCATGTATTTCGGTCTAATTTTTTCCTTCCAATTAGTTTTGCCCATAATTTCCCTCAGCTTTGGAAAATAAATCCTTTTGAAGTATCCACCACAATAATCTATACCTAAGTAAATATAAGGCTGGAGTGCAATGTGCTTTACTGGGGAATATTCTTGGAAAAGGCATAGTTAGGCTTCTAGGAAATGGTGCAGGATGAGTGAGAGAAGGGCAAAGGGTAAAGAAAGACAGCTGTGGAGAGTTGGTGATTCAGGAAGATGTGTGATGGAAAGAGATCAGAAGATATGGGGATAGCCTTAGAGGGGGAAAAATGATAAAGGTCCTAAGGAAAAAGAGAATGGGACAAACTGAGGATGGGAACAGAAATAATAAATGATAGAGAGGAAAACACAGAAATGAAATATGATACAAAAGAATAGAATGTGTGTGTAAATGAGAGAATGAGAGAGAGAGCAGTAAATACAAATTTCTTTTTTCTATTTGCCAGGTAGGGTTGCTCCCATCATAGATATGATTTTATATTTGTAGTATAAAATTCAGATGATTTATTTTTGTTTGGTTTGGGGAGATGCGTTGTGGGAGGTGCAGCAACATTTTTATTTGCCTGAAAAAAACAATACATCTAAGGTTATCCCTACTCTAAGGCTACTTTGCACTACTCTGGCTGTTAATTGTTTTCCTTCTCTTATATTCTTTTTTTAGAATGTATTTAGTCAGGTAGTTTCCCAAAATTTATTTTACTCCATCAAGCCAAAATGAAATTCCTCTGCTTTCTGCAGAGCATTTGCAGCTTTCTGCTCTCACAAACCCTCCTAGATAAGTTCTCTCTCTGCCCCAGTCCCTTTCACTCCCCATGTTCCGTTAGTGTTTACAGTTAGTTCTTGTTTTAAAATTCCAAAGCACCTACTAAGCTGGTACTTGCAAAGTTAAATACCTATGTTTCCATGGAGAAAGTGGTGTTATAACATTGAAAAGGAAACTAAGGTGTCCTGACAATGGATCAAGTGCTGCTTGCTTTACTCATACAACTAGTCCCTACATAGTCAATATAACTACTTATGTGAGAAAGAAGTGCAGATTGTGTCCCAGTGTGTTTAATCTACATCCTCATTGTATAGCAGGAAAAAATGGTTTACTTTTCTTTGGGTACATCTATACTTACCTCCGGGTCTGGCGGTAAGCAATTGATCTTCTGGGATCGATTTATCATGTCTTGTCTAGACGCGATAAATTGATCCCGGAAGTGCTCGTCGTCGATGACGGTACTCCTCTCACAGAGCAGGAGTATGCGGAGTCGACGGGGGAGCCTGCCTGCCACGTGTGGACCCGCAGTAAGTTCGAACTAAGATACTTCTACTTCAACTATGTGAATAACGTAGCTGAAGTTGCTTATCTTAGTTCGAAGTGGGGGGTTAGTGTGGACCAGCCCTTTTACTTTACTTTTTACTTTACTTTATACTGTGGAAAAGAGATTTTTCCTTTTCATTGTTAGAATTGTTTTCTAAAGTTCTTTTTATTCCATATTCAGTCTAGTGTGGATTTAAGTTTCTGTAAACTTTATAGAGATTGTCATAACTATGCTATTTTGTAAACTTCCTTAAATGAAGTGTTTACTCCGTAACCTTCTGCTAAGCTAACAATTAGCCATTTCAGCATAATGGAAGAAGGTTTTGGTATTTGGTATAATGTTTTTGGTATTGTAAATGTGACGCTCATTCCTTGTGGTTGTGCTAAATCACTTAACATCAATGTTAATTATGAGTTCATATAAATTATTTATGAACTGACTTTTTTACTGATATGAAATATACACATTTCGTTATTTAAATACTTTGAGCCAAATCCTTCAGCCATAACTTAGGCAAAAGTCCCATTGAAGTCCATACTCAGTCCTAAAGTCAAAGGGAGTTTGGTCTTAAGTAAAGTATGCTGGATCAGGGCTTCTGTTTCTTAACAAGTACATCATTTTTTGTGTGTACACATTTTGAAGCATCAATTATTAAACTAGTATTTCTCTATTATTACTTTTTCTAGTGTTGTGAATATAAGGGGAAGGGTAGCAACCTTTATGTATCCTTGGCAGCTGTACTGGATTGCCTTACCTGTAAAGGGTTAAGCAGTTCAAATAACTGAGTTGGCACCTGACCAGAAGGACCAATGAGAAAAGATGATACTTTCAAATCTGGGGGGAAGGATTTATTTGTTGTTCTGTGTGTTGTTCCCTCTTTGGACAGAGGGAGAAGCCAAGCAGGTACAATATCTCCTGAAAATATACCTGTACTAATCCATCTAAAACCACAGAAACTCTGAGTAGGGGAAGGAAATGCATTAGGTTATCTTTTGTTTTGGCTTGTGAATTTTCCTGTGCTACAGAGGTAGTTTCATTCCTGTTTTTGTAACTGTGAAGCCGAGCCCAGAGGGGAATGCTCTGTGTTTTAAATCTTATTACCCTATGAAGTTACTTTCCATCTTTATTTTGCAGGTGTGTTTTTTACTTTTTCCTTTATTATAAAAGTTCTTCTTTTAAGAACCTGATTGATTTTAGTGTCCTGAAAACAAAGGGTCTGGTTGTGCTCACGTTGCTGAAGCAACTGGTTGGTATTTTAGTTTTAAGCCTCCCCAGGAAAGGGGGTGAAGCGGCTTGGGGGGGAATATTGGGGGGGAATAGGAATTCCAAGTGACCCATCCCTGAATTTTTGTGTAAATCACTTGGTTGTGGCAGCAATACCAGTTCAAGGACAAGGAAAGGGATTTGTGCCTTGGAGAATTTTTAACCTAAACTGGTAAAATATAAGTTTGGGGGTCTTTCATGCGGGTCCCCACATCTGTAGTTCAGAGTCAGGGGGAACCCTGACACAGACTAAAATTTTCTTTTAAAATGTATGTTAAAATGAAATTGAAACCAAAAGAATGTAATAGAAAAGTAGTTAGTACCTAGGATACAAATTCTGTCTGTTAATTGATTTTTTTTTCACCTAGGTTCCAGCTCAGATTGTTCAAGAAGAAGAAATTGTGGCACCTTCCGGTACTCCTGCTGATGAGGTTAGATTTATTGGTTTTCTCAGTAGGGGGGAAGTGTATAAATCTGTAAATTAAGAGTGGACTAGAATAGGAATCCTTGAATCTAACCTCTTTTTGAATTTCAGGGTTGAATGTGAAACAATTGTATTTGATTCTGAGTTCCAAACCAACTAATGTAGCTTTAGTCCTATATTGGATCCCAAACTGGGCTGGATCTATTTTCCTCTTTTGGTTTTGATGCCACTGAACTCTCACAAGAGCATCTGATCTTATGAGATATACATTATTCAAAGGTAGTGGAAATCTTGCAGGATCATCTGAACTAACTATATTTTTGTCATTTGGGGCTGCAGTTTTACAATAACAGTTCATAAAATTTCAGTTGCTCCTGATCCAGCCTTGACTGAGACTTGAACCTAGCTTATATTTAATCATCACTTCCTTAACCCATCTGTACCATAAGTTAAAATGCATACATTTGTAGTAATGTAATATGTCCTTAATTTTCAAAACCAACCCTAAAGTTAGGTTCATAAGTCCATATTTAGGCACTTAAATAAGTAGTTTGATTTTCCAAAGTGCTGTGCATCTAGCAGCTCACAGAAGCCAAGGGAAGTAGCTGGCTGTTGAGCACTTTTGAAACTCAGGCCATGTATTTTTGTCCCTAAATTTGGATTCATGAACCTGACATTAGGCACTTGTTTTTGAAAATCTTGGCCTAGATTTTTATTCATATTTTATTTAAAAAGATTTTAAGAGAAAGTATTAACTCTAAGCCTTGTGCAGGACACAGTGTGGCAGAAACCCTAGCCCCATAGAAGTCAGTGGGATTTTGCCATTGCTTTCAATAAGGCTAGGATTTCATCCAGTAAGTAGTTTTCATTCTGAGGGAGTTGTTAATCTGCAAAGCATTGCTCCTGTATCAATGCCTTCCCCTTTGGGCACTATACAATGAAAAATGGAGTCAGCGTGGTCTAGTAATTAGAACAGAACACTGCGCAAAGGATACCAAAGTTCTCTTTCTAAGGGCAGCTCTACACTACTACCTAAGTTGATCTAACTTACGTCACCCCTGCCCTGAGCCACACAAGTTTTGCACTTTCCACAACAGCGCTATGTCAGTAGGAGATGCTTTCCCACCAACATAGCTTCTGCTTCTCGCAGAGGTGGAGTAATTTATGCCGACGGGAGACCACTCTCCTGTCAGCATAGCGCATCTTCACCAGATGCACTATAGTGGTGCAACTGCACTGATGTAGCACTGTAGTGTAGAATTGCCCTAATTCTCCCACAAAGTATGACCATGGACAAGGTCTCTGTGCCTTGCTTTAGCCATCTGTAAAACGTATGTAATAGTATCTACCTCACAAGTATGTTGTAAGGTTTGCTTAATTTGTGTCTTTAGTGTGCCTTAAAAACTGACAATCGTCAAAGAATTTTCAGCACCTAGAACCTAATGCACACAAATTCCACCACTTTCAAACCCAGAGCAGCTGTGAAAGACAGTGTATGCTGGCTCCAAGGTACACTAACCTGTACAGATGAAAGGTTGGTCTGCTACAGTTGTGATAACTACAAGATTTTGGTAGGATAGCTTTACTTTTAATTAAGGCTCAGTGCACTCAAAAATAATATTCTTTATTATAGGCCAAAGGGGTGTGGTGATGTACAAGACAGTTTTTTCAGATTAATTAAACTATATAAAAAAAGGAGTAAATAGAAGAAAAGTGTTTGTAATCAATATCGTTTAATCAAAATGGTTCAAGCCTGTATTAAACACACATTTGCTTCTGTTTTTATTTCAATGCCACAAGTAAGCCAAAGGCTGGTTTGTAGGCACTGTGCTCTTTGCAACATAAATAGGTAACTAAATGGTTCAGTAATGGAGTAAGTAGCTTTGATCCCAGATTCCACAGGATAATTAGAAACAAACCTTTAAGATAATTATTTGTAAGAATATGCCCAATAATTATTAATCACTAACACTAACACACATCCCCTTCCATAGATTTATAACCAATTTATACCCTGTAGCTAGAGAACTGGACATACTGTTAAAATCTGATACATTATTTTAAAGACCTAATGCAAATCTAGATATTATTCTTATAATCTCTCATAGTGCTTTCCATTTTCAAATTAATTTACAAACATCAGTTAATGTTCACAATGAGCCTTTGAGTAAAGCATTATAGAATCATAGAATCTTAGAATATCAGGGTTGGAAGGGTCCTCAGGAGGTCATCTAGTCCAACCCCCTGCTCAAAGCAGGACCAATCCACAACTAAGTCATCCCAGCCAGGGCTTTGTCAAGCCCGACCTTAAAAACCTCTAAGGAAGGAGATTCCACAACCTCCCTAGGTAACCCATTCCAGTGCTTCACCACCCTCCTAGTGAAAAAGTTTTTCCTAATATCCAACCTAAACCTCCCCCACTGCAACTTGAGACCATTACTCCTTGTTCTGTCATCTGCTACCACTGAGAACAGTCTAGATCCATCCTCTTTGGAACCAGGCTCCTAGAGTTTATATGGAAGAAACAAAGATGCTAAATGATATGCCTGAAACACAGTTAATCAGTATCAGAACAGGGATTAATAGTATCACAAATAATAAACAATTAATAATTCTATGAAATAACTGTTCACTTCCAGCATTTTTTTTTTCTTATAGTGGGGTTTGCAGAATGAGGAGTGGGGAGGAGGTATTTGCAAACCACAGTGATCACAAGGAACAGTGGTGAAAACTAAGGCCAACTATGGTACCTGGATCCTGAAACCTTTTGTTCTGAATGTGTTTACTGAAGTTATGTGGTAGATACACACTCACTCACTTTTTCCTAGCTGGAACTGGAAGATATATTTTTTTGGTGGAAAAAAGAAAAGATTATGGGTGAGGCAGTTACTACTTGTAATGACTCAGCAGCTGGGAGATGCATTGCCATCTGCTGCTAAGGCAGTTTAATGGCTCAGTCCAAAATTTTAAAAAAATGGGTGACTAAGGTTAGGGCCCCATAATCCTTATTTGGGTGCTTTAATATGGATTTAGGAGCCTGATATTAAGCACTCTATTTTGCAAATTTTGGACTTAGAACTTGAAGTCACTGTCAAAACTGATCAGGCCCAAGTCATATGAAGGGAACATGGAGCTAGGAGTTTGGATCTGCCTACATAAAACTATTTTGGTTTTATCATTCCAAGTGTGAAGGACACACACAAATGAAATAGAGAGTCTCTTATTTCAGTAATAACTCCAATAAAGTCAGGATATGGGAGTTCTTTACCGGCATTGTGTGGAAAGAAAGGGGAATCTAGATTTATTGTGGCATTGCCCAAAAAAAACAGATACTGGGAAGAGGAAGCTAAATATAATTTTAAATACAAATCTACTGAGAGATCTGATATCAAAGGAGTGCTCTGATTAGCAAATATATAAATGAATAAATCTGAAAGTTGTTAGGGGTTTGTGTCCTCCAAAACAGTTCTGAGTAAGAACATCTTCATTTGTGAAAAGAACATTTGCAAGAAACTGAAAATCATCTATCAGTCTGAACATTGAGGACTGAAATAATGAAATGAGTGAACTTGTGGCATTTGAAGGGATACTGTTTAAGAGGAAGAACAAATAATTTTGAATAAACATGGAGTGTTTTTGCACCTTTTATATGACCTTTAACAGTCATAACAGATCAAATCCAGAAGTATTTACAGTTTTATCTGAGGAAAAAAAATAAGTAAAAGCTGAGTAAGGACTTTAGGCTCTGTCTGTCTGATCATACTTCCAGTGTACTGTACTGTCACTGTTGTACTGCTTCTAATATAGTTGTAACGGATATTTTTAAATACCCTTTTATTCCAAGTTCTAGTTTTACATTTTTAGATCCATATTGCAGCTTTAAGCCTCTCTTAAGGTGCAATTTTGCCAGGAGTGTCAGGGGAGCAAAGTGTGGCAGTTGTTATACTCTTTGAAAGGGGGTAGTATATGTTCCACTCTGCAGTCTTCACCTGCCTAGCTCCTAGCTCTTTGCCACTGTGGGGAGAGAAGACTTCTCCCTAGTCCCTTCCAGCCCCATAATCAGGGCCTGAGACACAAGACTCTAGCAGACTATTCAGAGGGTGATCTCAAGGTTGAGATTACAGAATGCTTCTGCTTGAGAAGATGATGAGCTACTTGTAGCTTTCCTTCTCTTTTACAGTTCTGCACCTTCAAAGGGCTAGTCCCAGTTTTGCCCTGAGGGCCATACTCTGCCCTTAGAATTGAACACAAAGGGAATTGTGCCTGCATATCTGAAAGCGGAACTCAACCCCTTGTATTGTGATAAAAAAATAAAGTAAATGACAAAACATGTATAATTTGGCATATTGATCCAAAATGTTAGCATACCTGAATGCTTGTGATCATGTCATTATATTCTTCATGGAAAAAAGATTAAACTTATTTGTCTTTGTAATTTTCCAAGCACTATGTCTCTTGGAAAATTGATGCCTATAACTTACTTTTAGTAAAAATGTACAAACACTGTTCAGGTCATTAAAATACAGTAAAAAAGTCAACTTGAGATTTAATAGAACTTACAGTAAAGGAAAGTGTGCATGTCAAAACTATTCTTTATACATTTTCCGTGTGTGAGATTAAAACTGAGAGCAAAGAAAGAGTGATAAATGTTAGTAATGGGATTGCAACTGAAAGTGCAAGGGACTGATCGTTATCTTTTTTTTATAGGTTGAGGAAGGTGGCAGTCCCTATGAGGATATTGAGAAAAAGGTTTGTATAAAAAAGAATGTCAGGTTACTGTTTTTCTGTATAGGAAAGGAAATATGAAACAATAAGCTGAGTACAGTACTGTAGGTTAGAAGGAAATTTATATGTATTCCTAACTGTTTGTTTGAGCAATAGTTCAACTAGAAAACAATACATCTCAAGTGCAATAGCACTCCTAATTACTGTGGGCTAGATTGTATTGATGACCACATAAGTAAATGAGTAACCATGGACTATTCATTTGAGTAAGTACCCACCATAAGAACGGCCATACTGGGTCAGACCAAAGATCCATCTAGCCCAGTATCCTGTCTTCCAACAGTGGCCAATGCCAGGTGCCCCAGAGGGAATGAACAGAACAGGTAATCATCAAGTGATCCTTCCCGTAGCCCATTCCCAGCTTCTGGCAAAGAGACTAGGGACACCATCCCTGCCCATCCTGGCTAATAGCCATTGATAGACCTATCCTCCAGGAATTTCTCTAGTTCTTTTTTGAACCCTGTTATAGTCTTGGCCTTCACAACATCCTCCGGCAAGGAGTTCCACAGGTTGACTGCGTTGTGTGGAAAAAATGCTTCCTTTTGTTTGTTTTTAAACCTGCTGCCTATTAATTTCATTTGGTGGCCCCTACTTCTTGTGTTATGAGAAGGAATAAATAACACTTCTTTTACTTTCTTCACACCAGTCATGATTTTATAGACCTCTATCCTATCCTCCCTTAGTTGTCTCTTTTACAAGCTGAAAAGTCCCAGGCTTATTAATCTCTCCTCATACAGCAGCCGTTCCCTAATCATTTTTGATGCCCTTTTCTGAACCTTTTCTAATTCCAATATATCTTTTTTGAGATGTGGTGACCACATCTGCATGCAGTATTCAAGATGTGGGCGTATCATGAATTTATATAGAGGCAATATATAACCATGTAACAAGGTTGGAACTCACCACCGCAGCGCCTCCTACTGGTTATTCTGGGAATTAGCTCAGTCCAGTGGAGCGTCCCCTCTCAGTGGTATCCCGCCCATTGTCTTGCCCTTGGTTGACTTCTGAGCCCACGTCGCTAACTAACTCACGGCGTCCTCTTCAGGACCACTGCCCTCCAGCAGTGCCCCTTAGTCCTTACACACCCCCTTCTGGGGGGGTATATGGTCAATCAGCAGTCTCTATGTCCAGCCACTGTGGTCAGCCACACACCCCAAACTCTAATCCCTCCTGTCAGGGATCTGGTGTGGTCTATAATGGCTGCTCCCTATGGCCAATGGTTGGGCGTGGGGGAAGTAGGGGGACCCAGGCCCACCCTCTACTCTGGGTTCCGGCCCAGGGACCCTCTGGCGGCAGTCTCGCTGTCCTCCTTCTCTCCCCTCCGTCTGTCCATTTCCCTGGGCTGCTTCCCCTACGGCCCCTTGCACCCGCTAGGCCCTTCCCTTCAGGGCCTGCAGCCTGGTAGGCCTCAGGCTAGAACTCCTCTTTGCTCCCCGAGCCTGGCCAGCACTGCGCTGTCCATGGTGCTAGTCTCCCTGCTCTGGAGACTGACCTTCCCCTCTCAAAGGCCCAGGACAGACTGACTGCGCCCTTCTGGGGCAGCCTTCTTATAGGGATGAGCCTGGTCCTGATTGGCTCCCAATAAGCGCTTCTCCCATTGGCTGTGCGTTTGCGCAGGCCCACTGGCCTGCCGCAGCCCATACTCTCACGGAGTGGGGCAGCCGCCCCACTACAAATCACCATAAGTTTCCCCATCTGAGGCAGAAAGACAGCTTGATTGCTTATAGATTATAAGCTCTTTGGGACAAGGACCATCTTTTTGTTTCGTTTGCCAAGCACTAGCACATCAGAGTCCTGGTGTATGACTAGTAATACAAAGTATTATAATAATAATAGCAGAGGCAATGCTTGGGAGGCACGTTGGGTCATATGCCCCCTCCCCCCCACCCCAGATTTGCGGCTTGGCTTGTACTGAGCATGGTCAGTAACACTGCTGAAGCGGGCTGCCCTCACTCTGCCCCTCCCCCGCAACTATCGGCAGGCATGGGTCCTCTCTGAATAATAGATTTTCAAAAACTTTTGTAGTGTACGATTATCTTTACCACATACTAAGATAGACTTATCAAGTCCCAGTGGAAGATTATGAAACTGTATGAGCAATATGCAGTTACTGCTGAAATTCTGTGACAGAGTTTCTGGTAATATGGGGAAAAAACATGTATATTCAAAAACATAATACAACTTTTTGCAATGAGAAGACATAACTAAAAATTGTATTTTGAAATGAAATGTCAAATTGTTTCGTTTTGATGGCAAATGTCAATATTTTTTCTTTTGACATATACTCAGACTTTTTGGGAATATTTTGATCTATGGATTATTTATTATTTTATTTATTTATTATCCTCATTGATATTTTGAGTTTCTGTTCCAGTTTAGAACAGAAACTAATTTCAAAATGTTGAAATTTCCCCATGGGACAAAAATTCCATTTCACGTCCAGCTCTAGCAATAAGCAACTAAAGTATCGTTCCTGTTGTTAGCAGTAGTGTGTTTAGTTCATGGAGGATGGGTCCATCAATGGTTATTAGCCAAGAAGGTCAGGGACTCAATCCCATGCTGAGGGTGTCCCTAAACCTCCAAGTGACGGGGAATGGATCACTTGAAATTGCTCTGTTTTGTTCATTTCCTCTGAAACACCTAGCACAGGCCACTGTCAGAGACAGGATACTGGGGTAGATGGACCATTGGTCTGACCCGCTATGGCCGTTCTTACGTTGTTATATTTTTCACTCTGTTTTTTAAACTTGAAGTGGGGTTGTACTCTGAAAAAATGGCACCATGGAGTTCCATATTTACTGCCTGTCAGTGATTTTCAGAATCAATTTTCTCATTTTACAAATAAAAAGGAGGCTTATCTAATTGCTAGTTCTGTAAACTTAGCCTAATATCTGAAAACCAAGCTCATTTTTGCAACATCATTAAAAATAAAGATTCTGCATTTGGAATTCAAGGCTTGATCCCGTAAAACCTTAATCATGTGATTACGCCTCACTCATATGAGCAGTCATGTTGACTGAAATAGTATTACTTTTGGGGGTAAAGTTTGCAGGAATGAGCCCTAAATTAGAGATTCTGCTGATATCCATAAAGCAAAATAAAGTCCAGGCCCTTCCCCATAGCTCTATTGGCTTTTCAGTACTAATTAAAGTAAAAGGTAATACAAACTTAATTTTGTCACACTAAGCAGTTATGACTCAAGTTATAATCAAGGAACAGATATATTGAGTAAGATTATGCTAGGTCAGATTTTCCACTATGTTACACCAGTTTTACATCGGTGTTACTCTATCACATGTCTTCCCATTACAAAGCAGATCAGGTGGGCTAACACAGGGGCTGCTCTATTGGAGAGAGATTTAGAGCACACTTCTGATCTCCTGATTTCCAGAGGATTTTCAGGGGCATGATGAATCTCATTCATGGGTATGGAAAGGGTAATGTTGCAGGCAGCAAAGAAACTGGGTTTTCAAATAGGGGTAGAAACAGAGGTTTTGTGGGGGCAAACCCTAGGAATAAGTGAAGCTTAGGAGAAAATTTAGGCTGAAATATACCGTTAAGTTAACAATAAAGACAAATCCCAGGAAGGTGAGTTTGGACACCAATCCATTGTGCATGTGTGCTGTGAAACAGGGATTTTCCCATTTTACATACATGGAGGATTCAAAGAGACTTTCATCTGTCACTTGTGTCCCCTGTGCACCAGCTGGTTATAGTAATCATTCCTCTGCTCTTTTCTTGTGCCCCAGTGGTCACCAGTAGGACAGGAAGTGGCAGGGTAGGATGAGCCTACTACACTTGGTTTAGGGGTGTAGCAGCAGGTGCACGCCCCCTGATCACTGGGAACTCCCTGAGGCCTTTCTGTGCTTCCACTGGGTAATGGGGCTCCACTGTTCAGATACCACAGTTTGTTATACAAACTTAGACCAAAGGGTCATACGCTTCCTAATTGCTGTAGGCTGAGTTGTGCACCCAATGAGAGAGAGCAACATATGAAGCTGCTGCCTTTGACACATATAGGCAACTTCAGGGTGGGGCAGATTCCTTTGTCTGCAACAGTTTGGTGAGGGGGATGGGATGTGTAGGGAGTAGTGTAGGCTGGGGACCAGTAGTGGGCAATGCTACAGATTCTAACAAGTGCCCCTTCCTGGCCACCCACTAGGACTGCTGTGAGGGGAATCCAAGCCCTTTTGCTCTGGATCCCCAGGGTGTTTCAAGTTCCTGGAGTCTGAATGCAGTCCAGCTACTGCTCTCAATCTTAGGCACACTCTCAGAGTGCAGACCTTCTATCTAGGACCCCCTCCACATGTTGGAATCTGCTGTGCCACTGCCTGGCCTCTCTGGGCACAGCTCTGGCCCTTCAGACTTCCCTGTACTTAAACACACCACTCTTCCAATAGTCCTCTGAAGGGGGTGAAGCTTTTGGTTTACAGTTTAACACTTACAGAGGCGGTCAGTAGTTAATGGAATGCTTTACGAAATTGCATGTCATCCTTAGGCAGGGACCATGCTAATCATCTGTGTACCATTCCAATTTTAGTATATGTGCTGGTGACACAAGCAATGGTTGTGAAACAGACAAAACACACACACATACTGTGTACAAACTATCACCTCTATGCTTATTACTTAACTGATAAAGCACCGGAGAGAACAGATCATACAAAATAATAAAACATCCAAAAAGCAACGTCCCTCTGTTGGAAGTCCTTGGGGGGATCATCTGTGTTCCGGCCAGTACGTAAGCAGGCAGGCAGCGTCCTCCACCTCCTTGACAACCCTGGCCCTGCAGCAGCCTCCCTTCACCTTAATCTGGTGCAAAATGGTTCTTAGTCTCAGGTCTAGTCCACCCTACAGACTGTTGACCCGTTCTTTCCCCGCTACCCAGAACACACAGGTTAACAGACTCTTGAGCTGAAGAAATATGTTGATTATTTGCTGCTTCAGTGAGTGATCACTCCACTGTGTATTCCACCGATCACCCCCACAGGCTATTCTTGCAGTTGGGGATTTGCTGCTATGCAGGGAGGCTGTGGCTATACCCCTTTTTTTCTCAGATATAAGGGTGTTGGTCTGTTATGTATGGTGGCTCTGTGCCATCAGAGGAGACCCCTATACAGAAGGACTCCTCCACTGACCAGATCTGCCAGCTTTTAGGTAGCTGTGCACCAGGAAAAAAGCACAAAGCTACCGTAATGGAATTTGTCTCAATTTTTGGTTTTTGTTGGAATGGGCACAAAGGCCAAAAAACTACATGACCGGTTTCATTTTAACCAATCTCCATCCAGTTGATCCACTGCCTCATATTAGGGCAAACTTCTACTTTTCAACAGGGGTTTTAGAGTTCAGGACAATTGCATCTGTATTCCCCTTCTCTGGTCCCTTGAGGGCACCCGCTGTAGGCTCCAGGCTCCTCAGCCATTACCTCTCCTGGGAGTGTCGCTCGCTTCTGACTGGGGATTTCTCCAGGCTGCACAGCTGGCTGCCTACACTGTAATGTTCCCAGCAAGTCAGGCTGCCTAAATAGGCCAGCGTCTTCACTTTGCTTTTTCTTTGAAGACGATGGAAAGTTGTAACTGCCAGAAGTTATAAGTTACCACACAGCTCTTTATAAGCAAGCACATTTATTCTTAAGGTGAAATCATTGCAGAGAAATCATGTTTAAAACAATAAAAGAACCTAAACACATGCTAAAAAGCTTACCAAAGGTCACCCCAACTCTAGCCTCAGGCTCGGACAGGTGTCAGCTCTTCTAACACTTTCCTAAGAATTGCCCCTTCCTGCAAAAGGTTCTGTCTGTTTGCTGAATCAGACAGAAAACACTGTCAGTTTAAACTCAGGCATTTATCGAAAAGTCCTTTCTTTGTCTGTTGGCCTGTGGAGAATCCAGTTTGAACTAGTGTAGGTGAACCTCCCCAGTAGGTGGTACTTTCTGGAGATGTTACAACCTGAGTGAATTTTCTGGACCCCCCCCCTCCCCTCCCCCCCCCCCACTGTTCTTAGTATCTGGAGGACTGTGGTTACCCTCCCTCAAGGAACTACATACAATCCCTGGCTCACAGTGACAAAGTTAATATAATAAGATCTCCCAAAGATATTGCAGGAAATTGTCATATTTGGCACAAGGGCTCTCTCTAAATACACACAATAATACTTAGCATTATACAGGGCTTAACCTCTTTGCTTTACAAACATTAGCTAATTCATGCATCTTTTTTTCAAATTAATTAACAGTAATAGATTTCACTGTGCTATTGACTACAGCCAATCACGTTTTAATGACTAGGTGAAATAGATTATATGTAATACTTGAATAATTTTTATGAGGTGCAGTGCATCAACATTTGGAAGCCTTATCTTGCATTACTGATGATCAGCATCAGGAACATACTGTAGAACTTGAGCTTGAGTGTGACAGGGTGTACCAGGCCCTTTGAGGTCCCCTGCTGGAGGCCTCGCGGTCCTATCACACCCCGCCCTAGAAAAGAAGCAGTGAAGGTGAGTCCTCCAGTCCAGCCTAGAGAGGCTGCAGGGAAGCAGCCAATCAGACAACAGCAGGCTCAGTTAAAAGGAGCTGCAGGGCCTGAGCAGATCAGTTGCTGGCTGGGACCAGAAGGGTAAAGAGGAAGGGGTTATGTGGGAAGCGGCCCAGGGAATAGCAGCAGCAATGGAGTTAAAGGAAGCAGCTTGTGGCTGCTATTTGTAGAGTGCCTGTGTTGGCATCCTGAATAATGGGCAGACCCAGCCCCCGCCACTCTCCCAAGCCTCGAGAAGGGGACAAGTTTCATGTAGAAGCCCAAGCATAGGGCTGGAATTTAAAGGGCTCTAGGGCTGAAGACCATGCAGAGGGCCAATCATTTGTTGGACTTTGTTACCCCAAGAAGGGACTGAACTTGAAGGAGTGATCTGGCTGGAGAGATGGGGCAATAAAAACTGAAAAGGCAGAGTCTCCAGAGATGAAGCCCTGGGCGCATTGCTCTATACCAGGGCAGGTATGGATTTAAAGCTAGCCGAGAAGGGGCTGAGGACTGAGCCCAGAGACAGGCTAAAGACTAACAAGGGCACAGGGATAGGAAGGGATTTGTTTGTGCATAGAGACTGTGTGTGACTTGGCAGAGGCTGGGCCACTGAAGTCCCACCTGACAAGGTTAACAACCCACAGGGGGTGTCGGAGTAGAGAGAGATAGATTGAGTGCAGGTTCACATGGAACCGACAGGACGTGCTCACAAGAAATGAGTGCGTCCCATCACAGTGAGTTGTCATGATATGTCATGTTCCAGGAATGATTTGTTTAAGTCTATTCACTGTATTAGAAACATGATCATACATGCTGTCCCCTATGGGAATTTTGGCATTGAAACTTGGCTAATGCTTAGGAGAAATGTACAATTACCCATTGTTAAGAGGTAATATCTTCCTATAGTATACAAAAATCACTTAATAAAACTCATTAGGATTAAAAATATGATAGAGAAGCTGTCAAACATTTGTAGAGTTCAGAGTGAAAAATTTGTGTTTCAGAAGTAGTAAACAAATTAAATATATATCCAGCAGCCCATTAACAGTCACCAATTCAGGAAAGCATCTTGATTCAGTGTACCACTTAAGCATGTTCTTAACTTTAAGCATGTGCCTGAGTCCCATTGATGTCAATGGGACTCAAATACACACTTAAAGTAAAGTATGACCATAGGTTTGGTCCTGACTAGGGACAGAGTAGAGCACATGCATAAGTTCTTTCCTGACACAAGGCCTTAAACAACTTTATGTTAGAGTAAAATGTTGTTAACCTGAGTAAAATAGTTTACATCTTTTACTTCTGATTCTAATGAAGGGAATGTGTGTGTGTGTGTGTGTATCGCTAATGTATATTTAGTTTAGTTTCATGTGACACCAGTACACTAGTTTAACCTACGTCAGCATGATTATCCTTTAGTAGTTACAATTCATTATGTCCTGTGGACCAAATTCTGCTTTCAGCTATACCCTCTATCATTTATGGGGTTTGGATCTGTGCATGTTACTAGCTTTTAAGAATTCTAATTCAGATAATCTCTGTAATATGTTGTAGAACACATTATATATAAAATATTATTAATTTGCAAAAACAACAGATATAAGATACATAGATGCTTCAAGGAAACTCTAAGGGAAAAGTGGAGAAGAGTTTAATACTCAGAAAGGGAATATGATAACAATTGTACACCTCTACCTTGATATAACGCTGTCCTCAGGAGCCAAAAAATCTTACCGCGTTATAGGTGAAACTGCGTTATATTGAACTTGCTTTGATCCACCGGCGTGCACAGCCCCGCCCCCCCGGAACACTGCTTTACTGTGTTATATCCAAATTCATGTTATATCGGATCGCGTTATATCGAGGTAGTGGTGTATTTGAAATGTACATTTGAAATAGGTTTGCGGGTTTTGTAACTTAAAGCAAAACTTGATTTTTGGATGTTTAAAATCTAATACCCAAAAAGAATTTTATAGTTTGTTTGTTACAAATCTTCCTTTATGAGTATTAAACTCTTCCCTATTTTTTGTGTCTAAAAATATGAAGGTTAATGTTTGTAAAATGCTTTGAGACCCTCAGCTAAAGGTGACAAGTACCATGGAGAAATTATTATTTTTCCCTCTCATGAAAATTTTAAATTGAAAATTAGATATTTGCACTGGCTATATTATCAATGTGTACAGCTGTTTACGTAGGTTTAAACAAGTTATGGGACTTGAGTATATGCAAAAAACTATAACAATAATTGATTTTTTTTGGTTGCTTTATTAGTATACTAGCAAAGGGTTTCACTTTAATTAATATTGTTTGAACTGCCAATAAAACTCAGATTGTTTGATCAAGTGTCTCTTGCATTGAAATTTTGTGATTAAAAAAATCAAAGCCACATTGATTCTGTTTATTGATTTAATAATATGTTGCCCTTACAGTATCTTAATTTTTTTTCTCCACTTATTTTCTTTATACTGTTCTGTGGCTACATTTAAGTATTTTAATATTTCCCACCTAGACAAGGTCACCATTGATCACCTAGAAGTCGTATAAACTAAGAATCAGTTATCAATAATGCTAAACAGGAAAACAATGGAAAGAACATTCAAAACTGAACTTTTAAATGTCCTATCCATCCATTTAGGTTTTTATCCATATTCCTTAGTGAAGGAACAGAAGTTCGACACCATGTTGAGTCAAGCACAAGGGTTTATTACGCACAGCGCTGGCGGAGTGTCACTTTGCTTATTAGGCTCAGTGAGACACTGCTAAACAATTGATTACAATAGATTATATAGGGTGCCAATGGGCGGAGAGAAGCGACGGGGTGGGAGTTCTCGAGCCCCTGCATAGGTTCTAGCAGCAAGACAAGATTAGCATAATAAGCCAATAGTCTAAAAGATTACATAATAGCTCCGCCCATAGCTCAGGTCAACATGTTTGCTAATACACAGGTGTTATTCCTCAGAATTCTCCTCTTGCAATGTGTAAGTTAAATCCTGATTTCAGGTCCATAGCGATGACAGCAGCTCTTTCCAGACAGGTTGGTCCACAGGTACATTTCTGGAGGGTTTAAAGCAAAAAGAACAGTAAACAGTACACAACCATACACAACTGTGTGTGATTCACCCTTGCATTTCTACAAACTAGGATTGGCATCTGTGAGGGAGGATGCATCTGTGAAAGGGAGGATACTATAACTCACGCTATCATGTTAGGCCTCTCTCTGAACTCTGGTTGGCATTTGGGGAGTATGTACCATTACCTTCTTCCTGAACCAGGGAGCAGACTTTAAGGTTCTTCTCAGTCAGTTGTGTGCCTGTACCTCCTGATAGGCCCCCCAATTACTGCTCTCCATCTGCGATTATGCTGACTCAGCTTATCTCATGTATAGTTGAAACAAACAAGGTTGTCTCCTGTTTATCCCAGCTTTCTTTTAGCCATGGTCAGGCTTGACAAAGCCCTGGCTGGGATGATTTAGTTGGTGTTGGTCCTGCTTTGAGCAGGGGGTTGGACTAGATGACCTCCTGAGGTCCCTTCCAACCCTGGTATTCTATGATTCTATGTATTGACCATTGTTAACTAGGCCTCAGACCAAGCCATTGAATTTAGGCCTATGTGAAAGATTCTTACAAAGACTGTGGTCAAGATCTTACATACGTATTATTGGGATTTTGGCCCTTCACTTAGCATATCATCCATCTGTAGAGGAATATCAAGTCATTAATGCAACAATGAGTTAGAGCAGTCACAGGCGCCGGCCTCTATTTTTCTAATGAGCAGTGGTGCGCAAACTAGGAAGCACACCCCTCTTGTGGGGCACAAGAGGTTCTTTGGGGAGGCACAAAGGAACTGGGATCCTGCAGGACTCGCTGCCATAATAGCAGGACTTGGATAAAAAATAGAGTGGGTATTGCAGGGTGGTACGGGAGCAGGATTAAAAAAAGATAGTCCTCCTGTGCCACAAACAACATGAATGTCCCGATCAGCAGCCGCACCTCTCCCATCACCCAGCTATGAAGGCAGCACTGCTGCCAGCAGAAGCAGCATTGCCACCCTTACTTCTGCTGGCCTTCAGAACGGGCGATGGGGGAGTGTGGGGACAAATTCTGTGAATAGTAAGGGTGGCACAACTCCAAAAGTTTGCACACTCACTTAGGAGTTCTCTTACAGCCTAATGCTGTAATAGCTCCCGATAAGGAAGTTTTTCACTATATCTAACCTTCCTTGATTCCATCCAATTACTCCAAATTACACCTAAGTAATTCTCTTTTATCTTTTGGGCCAAATTCTTCCTTGGAAATTATTCTGGACATTCCCACTAACTTTGGTGGGAATTGCATTTGTATGTCCAAGAAAATAATTTAAATTGTGTTTGAATTTGGTTTTTTGTATGCTTCAGATATTTGTAGACAGCTAGCAAGTCTCCCCTCATTTTCTTGTAGCCTTTCTATCCACGTTAGCTGTTTTAATTTTTCCTTATAAGTCAATCCATCACAGTCTCTGAACCTGTTGCATAGAAAAATATTGATGATTTTTATTTCAGGAAAAGAAGAAAGAATGGAGCTTCAAAAATATGTTTGGATTCTTTCTCAAAAAGCCTGGAGAAGGTACGTTATGCAGTTATTAATGGATTAGAAAGAACTCCTGCACAAAACAGATTTACAATAGAAAACTAATACAATCATCCTAATTTTGTGTTAGATGTAGCAGACTTTCACCTTCCTGCATAAACACTCCCAGTCAAATCTCTGATTGTAGGTTTCATACACTGAATGATGTAGATTAGGAATCTCTTGAATCAGCAGATTTGAAATTTGAGCTGCAAGCCAGCATGTATAAGTGTATTGAACTGGCTGATGAGAGTCTGAGTGAAAAAAGGACTTAGCAACAGTTTTCCCCCTGCTGCTAAATTATGAATTTGCTCTTTGTCAGATTGTTAGCCAACTTTATTTCAAAGTTATTTTTATGCTGTCTCATATAGCTAATAGGTTGGCTAGTACCTAGACTTTGGCTGTCCGCCTTGGCGTGGCAGCAGCAGCACAGAAGTAAGGGTGGCAATGGGGAGTTAAGTTTGCTATGAAAAGTGATATTGACAAATATCAGTTTTCACATTGCCTCCCTTACTTCTGTGTTGCTGCTGACAGCGGTGCTGCCTTCAGAGCTGGGTGCCTGGCCAGCAGCTGCTGCACTCTTCTCTGCCTTCAGAGCTGGGTTGCTGTATGTGTACTTGGTGTGTGTGTAAATGACGGCAGACACAAAGAAAGGGGGCCCAATCAAATAGTTTGAGAACCACTGCTATAGAGGGCTCATGGAATAATTCCACGTTGACAGCTATAGCCTGAACCCTAACTCTTGCCAGTTCTCTTGTGAATGCGTGCCACTGGAGCACAGGTGAATGGAAAAGAGCGTGGATGGTATGACACAAGCCATCACCACGGAAAATAATTCATGCCCTGATCTGATGATGGAGGAAAGTTTTACAGTGAGGGGAAAGGGCAAAGCCACCGGTATAGTGATGCTGGTGGTTGTAGTCACACATCTGAATGTAGGTGGCTCACAACACCAATTATAAATGCTTCATGGAATATTAGGACTTTATGCAACAACTCTACCACCAGCCGACCTGAGAGAGGCACAGCACTTGTAAGGAAACTGGCGAGGATTAGGATTGACAGTGTTGCACTTGGTGAAACCAGACTCTCTGACAAAGGGCAACTCGCAGAGGTCAGAGCAGGGTACATATTCTTCTCGTGAGGTCACCATCCTCAGAGCCACAACAATTGGGTGTTGGCTTTGCCATTAGCAACTCCAGTGCTTCCACGTTCAAAAGTCTATCTAATGGCATAAGTGATAATCTTATGGCTCTGTGGTTGGCATTGAAACATAAGTGGTATGTTACTATCATTAGCGCTTGTACTCCTATCATGACAAATGCCGACAATGAGAAAGAAAAGTTCTATAGTGACTTAGACAAACTTATTGTGTCTACATCAGTATCAAACTGATTATCATGGAGGACCTTAATACAAGGGTTGGCAGTAACATGGAAATCTGGCAGCCTGCCATTGGACAGTATGGCACTGGAAAAGAGAATAGCAATGGAAACTCTGCTACTTAGTGACTGTTAAGTGGCAATTAGTGATCACAAATATGTTTTTCTACCTACCAGACAAAAAACAAAAACAAAAAGAGATCATGGATGCACTCAAGACCCAAACAATGGGATCTTATTGACTACCATCCATCCGTAAGATCTACAGGATGTACAAATCATTGCAGCCATGCGTAGGGCAGACTGCTAGACAGACCATTACATGATCTGCTCCAAACTATTACTAGTAAGTCGACCAGTGTGTCATAAGTCATCTAAGCCAATCAGACTACTTAACATAAAGCGATTACAAGATGAAGCTACACAAGTGGAGCTCTGTAATAATATTACTGCAGCTTTGTCTGATTGTGCTGGCTTGGCTACTACTGCTAATGTAAACAGTGGGTGGGCTACTTTTCATGACATGGTACATCAAGCTGCTCCTGACAATTTGGGTATAGCAAAATGACATCATCGATTAGTTTGACAAGAGTGGTCCAGAAATTCAACAGCTACTCACTAAAAAAACATGAGCTGCATCCTCAAATTGTTGCATCCCATGTCCCTGTAGGTAGTTATAATATACAAGAATCTGTGTCATGAGTAGGGATCCTAATTTTCCATGTTAAAAAACACAAAGTTCTCCAATTAAAAAAAAAAAAAGAATCTTCATTTTTCTGTGATTAAAATGAAACACCGAACTTTAGTTTCCCTAGCTACAATATATAAGGTATCAGTTAAACACAATATTTTATTGATATATTTACAATTTTTAAGCAAGTTTGAAGCCTACTAGTGCCATCAATCATTATAATAAATTAATAGAATTGCAATGTATATTTGTCTGCATTCAAACATAATCTACAGCCTTGCTGTATATGGTATAGAACAGCACATTAACATCAATGTGAAATTTGTCCTTGCCAAACTCAGTCTTTAGGGGTGATTTTTAAAGTTTTCAGCATCTTTTCATAACTTTAATTACTCATGTTTGGAGGCTGAAGAGAAATTTGAGATGCATTAAATTCTTATATGCTATGGAATAACCTTTATACACTGGAAGCAGTTTATTGGTGTATGTTTAGCCATGTAAATTTAAATCACATTCAAAAATCAGCCACAAGAGGGGGAGGTTGCTCACACTGAATAAGTGACACTGGTTCTTTCAGTAAAATTTAGTTAATAGATGTTTTTATTTTTTCACAAAATGTAAAAATTAAAGATTCTATACAAATGCAAATTCCACATTTTTCTGTGAGAAATGGATTTCTAGGATCCCTGCTCATGAGATCCAATCTAAGCTTAGAGACATACAGAATCAATGGTGGAATGCCAAGACATATGAAATCCAGGGCTATGCCGACCCGCCTGAGAACAAAGACTTTGTGCTGTTTTGAAGACATATATGTTCCTACACATTCCACTACAGTGCCTTTGAAGAGTGTGGACAGCCTAACACTTAAGCAAGTTCTTAAATAAACTTCTGAATCAGGACTTGAGTTAGCTGTTTCATGCAGCCTTTCATGTCATATCACAATCATATCTGATTTATAATACTGTGTGTATATCCTTCATAATTTCATAACATAACAGTAGGACATTGTGCCGATGCTTTCTTTTTGCAAAGTTATATTGTAAAAGTATTACAACATTTTGACCTTTATTACATGAACACACCTCACTGGAAGACACATCTGGAAATAGTTTGTTATTAACTGTATTGTATTTTAATTATATGAATTATAAATTACATATTTTGGGTATTTTTAGATGCACATTTTTAAAGAAGTAGTTACTTGTTCACCTGGCTGGTGTACATCAGGTGCATGCAGAGTTGTGCCTTTAAAAATCTGTTCTGTAACTGCTTCGTGATAGAGAAATTTGCAGAGACATAGGGTCATATGTTATTTTATATTCAAAATAACAATTTGTTAACATTTGATGACTGTGGTTGTGGTGCAAAGATTTATTTCCTTGTCAAGGCAGTAGACTCAGGCTTTTACTTACAGCAAGAGGGCTGCTTTAATGCTTGTCCCAGATAGTTATTTCATTCATCTAATTCATTCTGAACTGTCTTCTTCTTTTTTTCTTCTAATAGTGTGATCTTTACTACTACTACCGTATTCTAGCCATTAGCTATTCAGTGTGAGATAGACCTTCACTGTTTCACCTTTTCATGAGAATAATTATTTTTCCTACTGTCAAGGCTATTATGAGCCATTTTGTCAATGGTGAGGGTGTATTAATTTGGAAGGACAAGGAGTAGTAATAATATCTTGATCATGGGATATTTATTTCTAAGGCTGTGGAGAGGTTATTAAATATTTCTGGCCAAAAAAGTCAGTTCAGAATATGAAAATCTTATGTGTGCAATACTAGCTCTTTGCTGATGTTCAGAGAATTGTAATCCTTCGCAGACATTTCTTCATCCAATCATTCTGATTTTGAGGGTGACTTCGACAGTCTTAGTTTGTATTAGGGGATGTTTGCATGGATTCATAGACCAGTTTGGGAAGAACAATGTTTACCACACTGACCACAGAGCCATTGCCTGGTTGTGTTGACAACTGCATGTTGTTTCTGTACCTGGTGCTGTGCTTCCAACTGTGCAATATCTTCTCAAAGTTGTGGACACCCATCCTTACAGCATGGTGCCATGCTATGTGGTCAGCTGCCAGTTGCTCGAAGATCAAATCAGATCTATTCATCGTGTGCAGATTTTGTTTTGAGTATCTTTTGAAGCATTTCATCTCCCCTCCACAATTGCCAGAGCTTAATTTGGAATATAGGATTTGTTTTGATAGACAGGTCTCAGGCATATGAATTATATGACCAGCACATCACAGCTGGGCATAAATCAAATGAGCCTCAATACCAACCAAACCGGCTTTTGCCAAAACTTCTGTGTTGGACACCCAATCTTGCCATTTGATGCCCAGCATCTGCTGTATGTGTCACAAATGGAAACTGTCAAGCTTCTTAATGTGCTGTTGATAACAGGCCATGTTTCACATCCATAGAGCAATGTTGTGAGGACAATAGCGTTATACACTGTGATTTTTTTCTGTAAACAGGTTTTGTGTTAACTTCCAGATTTGGCGATAAAGGCGACCATATGCAGCACTGGCTTTCTTAATTCATGGGTCTGCAAAGATGTACTTACAGGCTTATTGCATTTTTAACCCTGATAGAGTCCTACTTTATATACTCTATGGGAAACGGGGCGGGTTATATTAAAACCTATTGTGTATCTTTCTGAAAACCCCTTAATACTGCTGAGTTGGTGTTTGTCATTTTCCGTACTGTTTTCCAGTCTCTTTTGTTGAACTGGAGTTTTTAGTTCATTTGCCTGTTTGATTTTTTTTACATTTATGGCAACAGATTTGATAGAGTTCAGCTATCAATATATATTGTACATAACCTGCTCTATTTCCAAAACTCTTTCTTGTATGGAACTCCTAGAGGTTCTGAACCTGCATTCTTTATCCATCTAAAACTTCCACTGCTTCCAGTGATGGTTTTTGGTGCTGAAGGAATGCAAGATTAGGCTAATAGTAGAGCTGTCTGAAATTTTTTGGCTGAATTAAAAATAAATAAATGCAGATTTGGTGACATGGAAATGTTTTGCAATTTCACTGAATTGTTCATGTGGAAAACAAAACAAAACTCCCCCCCCCCCCCCCCCCTCCAAAAAAAATTTAAACATTTTATTTTATTTTGACATTTCCAAAACAAAACATTTAGATGTTTTTTGGTGCAAAACAATTCTTTAGAAATTTCTTTCAAATTTTATTTAAAATACCTTCAAAGCAGCTCTCCCTTCCACTTGAAATCTAAACAAAAATTTTAATTTGACCTTTAATTTTTTTTGACTATTCACTTTGCTGAAAATTTCATTTTCAGTGCAGTCTGAAAGATTTTTTAAAAATTGTCAGCAAACTGAAGAATCCATTATTTGCACAGCTCTGGCTACTAGTGGTAAAATGGGTTAGTTTTCAATGCCCTTCCAATACCATTCATTCTCTATGTTGGCAACCTTACTGATGTGCAAATACTGTATTACGGAACATACACCATTGGCTGTTCTTCTCAAATGTCGATTTCATATGTCTTCAATCTTTGGTTGACTTACTGGGAGTAGATGACTGATGAGAGGAATGTGTCATGAATGTAGTAACAAAATAAAGTGTGCTTTCATTGATATTTTGTAAACTGAAAGCAGAATCATATACGCAAACAGTATATGTCCTGTGTATATATTTTTTATGTATGTATACATATTACATATACAATGTACTCTTTATATTTCATATGCCTGATGAACATATAATGTTTTTAGGTTTTGCTTTTTTGTCTTCCCTTTTTATTTTAGTTTTATATTATTTTCATTATTAGCTTGGATATTTTGTATCAACTATGATCAACTATGCCTAGTTGTTCGACTTCTTTAAGTGAATCTGCCTACTCTCTAAGCGTGCAAGTGAATCACTTTAACATGCATTAGTTTTGTTGTATATTCTTGGTTGTTACCTTGGCAGATCTTCTGCAGCAGGAAAAAAAAATCACCCCTTGCCATTTTCTTTCACAATAGCACAGAACACACAAACAATGTCTGCTCAAACTATCATTCAGGTATCAATATCAATAAAAACTCCTCCCAACTTCTGACCTGCAAAAGGTCATACATGCTGTGAAAGATTACATCTTGCCTGGGCCTATGCACCATGAAAGGACAAGAGTTGTTACTGAAGCTGACCATAAAAATAACTGTCCTTAAAGTGATGATAAGAGAATGGATTAGATAGACAACAGTTAATTAGATGACTAGATAACAGTGGTTATTCATAGCTTTTAGGGGATTTATCTGTTTGTTTATTAAATTGTAAATCCTATTTTTGGCATCTATGACTTCTACTGGAAGTAGCTGTACTTAGGCTTCCCCGCTCTTGGAATGCAGTGGAGATGTGAGTAGCCACCCCCAACCCCCCTAATTTCATAGACAAAAAGACCCTTGTAGCCCAGAGCCCCTACACTGGCCCCTCTGGAGGGGAAGAGAAGAAGCCCCAACTGCTCTTTTTTTTTTTTTTTTTTTTAACTACAAAGCAGGAAGACAGAAAAAACATAGGCCAGGGGAGGGGCTGCCAATGAAGAGTGAGAGGAAGAAATAAGATAATCCAATCACCTTCTGCACTCAACTGGACATGTGGATGTCTCACTGAAATCAATAGGAGCTCTATGTACATATCTGGGTACAGAATTGAGTCCATCATGTCTAGTGAACATTGACACATGGTTATTTAACATGGAAGTTGTTTTCACTTTCTCTTCCTGGAGCTACAAATGTTATTTCTTGAAAGGGTACTAGTTACTTTAATGAAACCACAAATTAGTATTTATATAGTGTTTTACATAGTTTAGGAAGACTATAGCTTATTGCAGTCAAAATCTGTATTATTTTAAAGGAAAACAAAGAATCTGATTATAAAATGTTTTATAACATTTATTTATTTTTTAGACAAAACGGGAGAATCCGAACAAAACCAGCCTGCGGAGGAACCCCTTCCAGAACAAATTAATGAAAAAAAAGGAACATAAAGAGATGATTTCAAATGTCATGTCATGTTGTGCTATAGAGGTACGAAAGATGTTAATACTTAATTTTCCCCTTATATTCTTCCTTTCTGATTTGCAAAATGAGATGGATTGAAATGATTGACTTTAAGATTTTTTAAAAAACAATAGAAACTAAAGATTAAACATCCCTGATATTGAAAATGTCTCATTAATGTGCTGGAATATAAGGCCCATGCCTGCACTATGAACGTACACTGGTATAACTAAGTCGCTGAAGGGTGTGAAAAATCCAACCCCCAGGTGACGCAGTTATACTGACCTTACCCCACTCTCACGGAGATGGATTAACTATGCCTATGGGAGAAGCTGTCCCATCAGCATAGTAGCATCTTCACTGAAGCACTACAGCGGCACAGCTGCACTGCTGCAGCGTTTTAAGTGTAGACCTGCCCTAAGACTCTGGCATTTGTCCAAGGATCAAATGAAAATGTTCCTTTATTCCTAAATTGATTTGGGACCCAAATTTTTTGAATGCAGTTTTTTAATTTCACAGTAAATTCATAGATTTTGAGGCCAAAAGAGACCATGATAGTCTAGTCTGACCACCTGCATAACATCATAGAATGTCACCCCACCCATAACTTGTGGCTGAACAAGTACATACCTTTTAGAAAGCCATCCAGTCTCGATGTAAAGATTCCAAGTGGGGGAAAGGTTACTGAATTCCTTAGTAAGATGTTCCACTACTTAATTATCCTCCCTGTTAAAAATGTCTTCTTTCCAGTTTGAACTTTTTTGACTAAATGAAGGAAATATATTTTGCCTAATAAATATAATACTTTACTTTGTACCATAAATGTAATAACTATGTGATATAAAATCATGGTGTTTGATCCATATTATTATTGCTGAAATTACTGCTTCAGGGCATGGATTTCCCCTACCCTTTTCTTGAGGACACCATCATATCTGGTAGCATCCATTGATTCAGCGTGTCTAGTATCCTATTTGCAATGCTGTTCCTGAGGATGGGAAGGTGAAACAGTCATAACTGTGCTACAATCATCTCACAGTAGCTGCTGGACACTGGCCTGATCCTCAGGGCTGGCCAAGTTCTCCTGGACACAGAACCTGAGTGGGGGCCTGAGGGTGGCTTTATGCTGTCCGTGGGTTTTCAGGAGGAGTTTAAGGTACAGGTTTTGATCTATAGAGCCCTAAATGGCTTAGCGCATACTGACCAAAGAAACCACCATCCCAGCATGCCATGCATTTGTGTTGTAAATCAGTAAAGGTGCTTGAGCTGATGCAAGAGGCCTCAGGGCTTAGGAATCTCCCTTGGTCTATAGTAGCACAGAGGTAGGGTATGCTGCAAAGCTAGTCTTCGATCTTTTTTGAAAAAAGCCGGAGGAGAATTGTGTGAGTGGTGAATTATTGGAGAGGGATGGTGATTTGAAGTTTTAAGTTGTCTAGCTTGCTGGTTATGGATATACTGAATAGGACTGCTGCTATTTAAGGATACTGAAGTGTTATTTTAGAGGTGGGGTCTCTAATTTATGGGAAGGACTCCTAGAGTATATGACCGCTCAAGTGCCTCTGCTGACATCCACTATGAGAGTGTGGGGTGGGTTTTTCAGGTAGGTACATCCTAAACCATTAGCTTAAATTCCATGGGAAAAACCACAGGCAGCATAAAGCCACCTTTTTAGTTTGTGTATAAATGCAAATACATTAATAAATAATTCTTAAAAGTGAAACTCGTAAGCAGATGTGGGGGGGGGAGGAGAGAAGGGAATGGAGATAAGCAAACCTGATTTAAACATTAAGTAGTTAGTCCTGATTGAGTGATCATAATAGTGCATCTCTATATAACTAGTAAAGCTCGCTACAGTGCTTGCAAATTCATATGGCCAGTGAGGGAGACAGTGTTGTCTAGTGATAACAGTATTGGACTGGGAGTCTAGAGACGTAGAGTTCTACTACTGATTCAGCCACGGACTTGTTATGTGAACCTGGGTACGTGTGCCTCACTTGTGTGTAAAAAGACGGTAATAATGATACCTACTTTTGTATATTATTTTTAAATCCTTGAATGAAGGAGCTTATATAGGTGCCAATGAGTTTTATTTATCTGTCAATGAACTCTATCTCAGATCAGGATTGAGCTTTAAATGTCCAACTGTTTTAGATTGGGATTTTAGTAGGTAAAGTGGCGAACTCTTCAGTGCTTTACAGTGATAGTTTTTGTTTGCACACTTTCATATACATTTTGTTAGTCTCCTAACCTGCAATTTATAGTGTGATGCACTGTTCCAGAGCCTCACTGACTTCACTGGGGCTCTGTGTACATGTAGCCATTTGCTTGTCTACTGTCACCTATAGGACCAGAGTCTTAGGCCCCAATCCTGCAAAGACTTTTGTGCCTGTTTAATTTTATGCACTGTGAATAGTCCAACTGAAGTCAATGGGACTGTTCACAATGCATAAAGTTAAGCACGCTAGCAAGATTGAGGCTTTAGATTGTAAATTGTTGTTTGTAGGGATTGTGTCGTTCTATGTGTCTATACAACATGTATCATATTTTGGGGGACTTCAGTACTAACAACAGTCATCTATGTTTTGACATTATCTTTTCATTTCTCTGTTTCAGGATTTTAATGTTGCAGGCCAGGATGTAGTTTGCAACTCATGAAATATCATGTTTACTACAGGGGACTATCTTCCACACCATCAGTTAAGACAGTTCCTCATAAAGAAACAAACAATAAATTCCTCCATCTTTCTTGCACAATTAGAAGTGTAAACCTTTAGTGAGTGGTTATGTGATCTTTACTCATTCATTGGGTATGTATACATGCTTCCCATTAAGCCTTGGCTAGTACATTTGAGAATGAAGGAGTTTAATTAGTGACTGCCAAGTACTGTAATCTTTACTATACATGTTGTTGATGATTAATTCTTTTTGTAATTTTCTGATGAGTTATTTCTCTGTTTGTGCCTAATCAGCAGGCATACTGTGAAATATAATTGCACTTGCAAGAAAATTACTGTCTCATGAGATGAATACGTTTGATGATTAAATTAGGTAGAATAAAGTAATAACAGTCACATACTCAAGCAGAATGACATGCGGATCCTTTGCTGTGGTTTGATGACCTTTATAAAAAACAGAATAGCATTTTAGAAATAATCCAATCTATTTCAAGTCAGTCCCAACATAACAAGGAAATGTAAAGAATCCTCAATCAGCTATATGCTTTTGGAAAATGAAGGAATTTCCCCTTAATTAAATTAAAAATACCAGCCTTGATTTGAGGTCAACATGACATAAATCACTGAGGTAGCAAAAAATTCTCAAACCTGATAAGAAAACATATTTGCTGCTAAATTTAATTACTAAACTTGATCAGAAATGTGCTTACAGCTTAGCATTCATATCAGCAAGAGACAGACTTCTGTGCAAACAAAATGAAATATCTGTTGTTTCCTGCATATAAAATAAATCCTTTCCTACCCACATTTCCCCTAATGATAAGCACCAGTTTTTAGCCATATCTTTGCACAATGTAGTATACATGAATTCGTAACTTCCATGAAATACAAATGTTTGATGTAGAGCCAGCACAATTCTGATTGAGAACTAACATGCAGGAGACATGGAACAACTTAGGCAATATTACTCCTTGAGCTGTCTGTGACTAAGGCCCTGATTCAGGACAGTACTTCAGCAAATGCTCATGTGCTGTCCTGAACCATGCTTTCCTGAATCAGGGCCTATATGCTTGGTGTTTGGAGAACAGAGTGAGAGAGCATGTATTATGTATTCACACCCAGAAGGAAAAACCAAATTTATGGCATCCTTGAATCTCAGATTTGTTTCTGGTGTGATGGGATGTACAAACTCTGCACTAGAATTGAAGGGGTTAAAGAGCAACTCCAGGCCCAGACGACCCCATCCAGCCACACCTGCAGAACATGCTCCAGCTGGAGGTGGAGCTAAACAGCTCAGAAAGAGGCTGACAAGGAAGGGAGAAGGAGCTGCCCTGAGAACTCCTAGGCAAGGGTGCTGCAGAAACCATCTCCTGGAGGAGAGGATCCTACCTGCTGAGCCCAGATGGACTGAAGGTTCAATCAGCACCTTGTTCTGTTACTGTTTTGGGACAAAATGCAGGGCTTGGACAACAGCGTGAGTGGTAGGAAGTGGCCTGGGGACAGCCTTAAGGTGCTCCTGGGTACTGGACATTTAGTAACCTTTACAGGGCCCTGGGCTGGAGCCTGATTGAGTGCGAGGGTCCAGGCTCCCCTACCAACCCTCTCCCAAGTCTCATTAAAAAGGGCCCAAAGCCCCTTACATTCTAGACTCTATCCTGGTGGGGAGGAGGGGAAGGATAAATGTCTTTTGAAACCCATAGCTGGGGTTGTATTCTTGGGGGGGGGAGTCAATAACCAAGCCCCTATCTTTCCAGGTACTCTGCCACACTGGGAAGAGATAGGATTGAGTGGATAACCCGACCAGAGGGTTGACTCCATCCCAAACAAAGACAAAGACAGACTGGCACCAGATGTGAATATGATCCAGGGGGAAGACTAGGAATGTGGCGACTAAAGGTCCGACCCCCCTAGCTACTAGCCAAGGCTTCCAGTGAGCACCTGGCCATCACACTGGGATTCTAATGGAAGGAGAGAGTATCAGTGCAATACTGAGGGCTGTGAACTGCCATTTTTTTATGTCCAAAGGGCAGTTCAAACTCCAGAGTGAAAACCCTACGATGGCTAGGCTGCTGGTGTGCTGAGACTACTGCCCATCATGCTGACCCAATATTGTCATCTTGTTCCCTGTCAGTCTGTTTGTATCCATATATTGTAAGCTCTTTGGACTGTCTTTCTCTTCTGTGTCTGTACAACTGCTAGCATAATGGGGTTGTGGTCCATGACTGGGGCTCCTTGGCATTACGATAATACGCATAATACATAATAGTAGAGTAGTGCTTGCACTAATTAATTCTCTTCCCAAGAAGTAAGACAGGAAATGAAAGAGAGGTCTTTGTAGGGTATTGGTTTGGTTTGGCAACCTTTGATGCAGGAATTATGGTGGTAAGAGCTGTTGCTTTGAATTAGATATCCATGGCTGCATACATGTATCATTCATATGAGGAAGAACAGAAGCTAATCCACCCCCCATTCTGTGGAGAATCATTTTGGTGAAAAGGCTGAGGTCAGTGTACAGAGGTAAAGGAAATCAAGGCCCACTTTGTTCACTGTATTCCACAAACTCTTCTACTATAGAGAGGCTAAGGTGAAAGTGCTAGCCCTAAGGGACCTTACGCTAGTGGAGGCTCACCATAGTGGAACAGAATTCCACCTCAACATCCTCCCTACCTCAGCACCCTCTACACTGCAATCAGGACAGCTGGGGGCAGGAAATGTTTCTGCCAGCATTCCTCCAGTGAAGAGTTCGCCTCCTTTATGGAAATTCTTTGCTGGTGAGTTATGGCTAGAATTTGGTTCCTTTGTGTAACTCAGGTGATGGGAAAGGGCTGGAGTGTAATGCAAAATCTAGCCTTCCACTCACCCACATGTCAAACCAAACTGTGCTCATTACATTGATTTTTGTTCATCCTATCAGATAGCTCTTGTGTGTTTGTTTCAACAGTGTGTTTATGGGAATTTTTGCTTGCCGTGTTGTCAGGAACTTACTGGATGGTTGTAAGGGGGACCCTGACAATTGGAATGGAGGGATTTGGGTGTGGGCTCAACTACCAGTACTACAGAGGTCCTAAAAGCCAGGAAAATTCTTGGACATTGTGCTTCCAACATAAGGGGCCAAGAGTCGGAGGCATTTGATGCTGTCTTTACAGAAGTTATTACAGGTAAGCAATTTTCTTTTCTAATAAGCTGAAATGTAATTTGAATGTAGAAAAACAGTACTAACTTTGGGATACACAATGCAGCATAAAGTACAGATATTGGTCTAATTAAGTTTGTTTCCCATTATAGCATAATAAAAATAGCTCTGAAACGACAAGCTAGTGCAACTCTGAACTGCATAGCCTCCTTAAGTAGCTGTCAGACCTTGCATCTTTGGCATGAAGTATAGGACAGTTCCCATTCTAATTTGTGAAATTTGTATTTCTGTAGCTTTTACCAGGTTTAACCTTCATAAACTCAGATGGCTTAAGAAAATGGAATAGAGGGTAATATCTCATGTTCTAGACAAATTTCTTTAAATCACAAGATCACCTCGTGCCTTAGCAAATTAAAAAAACTCAAATTACAAGAACAAATTAACTTAAGGAAAAGAAAGGTACAAATGACATAACTACAGAGCACTAAACAGGAAAGCATTGTTGTGTAGCTTCTGGATGCCAAGTATATGTTTAACACAAGATCTTGCATGGAAAAGCTGAACCTGCAGTTTTTTGGTAAGGATCCATTTATCGGGAGGGTGAGAGAAACTGAATACGCTATTGACATATTGACTGAAGTAATGTAAACAATGAGATGTTGGTCTTAATACTATCAAAGATGAGAAGAGCTCTCAAGTTGCAGGTAACAGAGAGATGAACAAGATATTTACTAATTATGCAGAGTTTATTTGACCCAGATGTGAGATCTTTTTTTTTTTTTTTAAAGAGCAATCTCACTTGATACTGGTAGCTAGTGTTTGATATGGTTGAATAAGGCCAAGATACCAGCATGGAGGATATTATATTTTGGGTATGTTTAATGTGATTTAAACATTTTACACATGTACCCCAGCCACGTTAGAAACAGAACACATTAGCTATAAATAAAAACCTCATGAAAACCAGATTTACTTAACATTTAAAATGAGTGTAAAAAGATACGATTAGGGCTAGCACGGTCACCTTCCCAGAGTTCCCATAAAGTGTCAAACATCCTTGAAAAACAGGTTTAACCTTAGTGCCACTGCTTGCACTGCTAGATTTGTCAAGAGATGTTGGAGTGGGGCTCAGGATCCCCAAACTCTTCTGCAGAGGCCATTGTCAGAAGCTAGCATGGCAGAAAGGAAGGCAGTACATGCCATGCCTTGTTTCAGAGTACAGCAATGGCTGCATGGTCTTCTCCCTGACAAGGCTACTGTGCATCTCTGTGAAACATCAAGGCAGTTGAATTCCTCTGGAATGATGTCAAGGAGAAAATGCATGAAAATTGGAGATAACTTGTTCTTAGCTGAAAGGAATCCAGCTGGGTCCAGCATTCCAACAGAAGCCTGAGAAAGACAACCCAATATCTATCTTAACGCTGTCCATTTTTCAGATATTGGATGCTAATCCTAGATTCAGAGCCAAGGGTATGTCATTTGACAAAACATGAAAGACAGGCTAGGGCCAGTGGTGTGCAGAGTGAAGGGGTGAAGAAATAGAATTACTCCTTTTTGAGAAATGGGCCAGAGGCTCAGCTGGTGTAAATTGGTGCAGCACCAAATAAGTCAATGCAACTAGGCCAATTTACACCAGCTGAGGATCTGGCCCCATAACTCTGCATTTCCAGTGTTCAGGCCTGTACTCGTTTTAGGGCAATCTTAACTTAGAGTGTTTTTGGATTTCAAATGTTTTATTTTTAAAGAAGTTATAACTCTAATTAGAGATAGGTCCAAGCCAGGCCATTTGATCTGAACATCACTGAACTTTTGTAGGGGAGGGGTGCTAGATCACAGATTCAAACTATAATGGATGGTTCCATTCTCTACAACTGGCTAAACCAAAACTCTGGAACCAAACACTCCTGCCATTTGGGAGTTTTCAAACTCTGGATCTGAATTTCGTAGCTCTGGCTCATCTATTGATCTGAAAGGTTTGGATTATTTTCCTTCTGTTATTGATACAAGTTTAGTGTTAATCCCAGTTTAGCAAAATCTTTTGTCTAGGGCTGAGACCCTTGAGTCCTGATTCCCAGTCCTGTTAAATAATCAGTAGATCACAACAAAGATAGACTTTGTTTTCTTTCCTGATTCATATGAATTACATCTGTTCCTTGCCATTATAGCCAGGGCCGGTGCAAGGATATTTTGTACCCTAGGCGAAACTTCCACCTTGCGCCCCCCGCCACAAAATAAATCACATACATTATACACAATACACTGTCACAGAATAACATGTTATAATTTAGAATTTATGTTTCCGCGCTTTAAGTTTAGCAAATTTAGAAACAAGTTCCTCCAAGTCAATGCTGTGAGCAATGTCATATTCTATTGACAAGATAGATAGCCCAACAAGTCTTTATTGCAACATAGATGTTCGCATGTATGTTTTTATCAACTTGAGCTTTGAGATGCTTCGCTCACCACTGGCCACAGAAACTGGGAGAGTCAAGAGGATGTGAAGAGCAATAACTGTGTTAGGGACACTATCTGTCAGCTTATTTTCCCATATGAAGTTCAATAAATCTTGCGGTGATCAACTCCTTTGGACTCGTCTTGCAATAGCGTGCAATTCGCTGCACAAGTCAAAGGCATCAATATCTTTAGATTCACCATGTTGCAAAGCTTGCTCCAGATTCAAGCAATGTTCCATAATTTGCTTTGGTGTTTTATTTTGCAAACTGTGAACATCATATATGAAGCCAAATACTGAACTAATTTGCTGCATCAATGTGAATCTTTCTTCAACTGAATGTATTGCTGTGTCAATGACTGCAAAGTAAAAGTTCACTTTGAATTTTTCTTTCGGATTATAAATAGGTTTGTCATCTGCTTCATATGTGAACTGCTTCCTCTTCTTTCTAATATGGATTGGATCTGGTTCAAAAAGTGTCGGTACATCAAACTCCTCCGCAAGTTCACCTGCATCTACCAATGTTTTCTCAAAGGCTGCGTCACTTCTGCGGCCCACAAGAAACTTCTTGGTTTCTCCAAGTTGATTAATGGCATCACATATGTCGAATTCTTTTGCCTGATGTTGTTTGCTAGTCATGTTGATCTCAAACAATATGTCATACCACAAAACAAGAAATGGCTTTTGTAAGAGCCTTTGCATCAACTCGTGACGTATTGCCAGATGATCGTGTTAGAGTAGTGTCTTCATAGATGTCTATCAGAGCATCATAGATGTCACCAAGCTGATAGCGAAGAGGTTTCAAGGCATCGATTTGACTTTCCCATCTTGTTTCACTCAATGGTTTAACTGTGAGATTAGATATGTGGCGTGTTAGAACTTCCCAGCGATGTGTAGAAGCTGAGAAATACACACACACACGTTGAACTAAATCAAAGAAGGCGGTTGCCTCCAAGCAACACTTTGCAGCATCATTAACAACCAAATTCAATGAATGGGCACTGCAAGGAATGAAAAAGGCTCGTGGATTAATATCCAAATTCTTCGCTGGACGCCATTTTCTTTCCCTTTCATATTGCTCCCATTGTCGTAGCCTCGACCACACAAGTTTTCTATAGGCAGTGACATCTCCTCTAACTGGTGAAGAATAGTTTCTGTCATACAAGCTCCAGTTGTCTCCATAAGCGACACAAATCCCAAGAAGTGTTCCTTTATGCATACTAATTCAGTCTCATTCTCCGTCTCTGAAGTAGGCCTATCCACAAACGGAATGATCATGGTCATTTGTTCAATGTGGCCTGCATCTGGTGTACAATCTAGAATGATCGAAAAGTATTTTGCAGCACGAGCAGATGCTAGGATTTTTTGTTTGATGGCATTGGATAGAAGCTGAATAAGCTCATTCTGTATGTCTTTCCCTAAGTAATGTACATGCATCTCCTGGTCCTTAATCCTGCGAAGATGCTCATCCATAAGCGGGTCAAACAAAGCTAGATATTCTACAAATTTGAGGAAGTTCCCATTTTTTCATGTGTTCCCCGAAAGGCCAGGTTTTGCATACCAAGTATTCTGACCAAAGCAATCAGACGTTTTAGTATTTGCTGCCAATACTTTTCTTCTTGCTTAATCAAGCGCAAATGTTCTTCATCAATTGTTCTCTTGTATTTCAATCACAGTTCAAGTTCCTTCCATGTTTGAACATTCGTCCAAATGATCACTGCTTTTCTCTTGCCATGAAAGAATTGCAGACATGTTTTTCCAATCCCTTGAGCCTTTTTCAGAAAGAGATGATGTGCCAATAGTACTACTGCCAAACAACTTGCAGCAGAAGCAAAAGACAGAATCACTTGATGTGGAATACTGCAGCCACTGACGGTGCATTTCTTCTCCATTAACAAGTCTACGTTTGTAATGAATTGTCGAGAATTTTCTTTGCTTACTATCTTTGGGAAAATCGAACTGCTGAACTTGTTTCGGCCCATGTTCCACCAGAATTTGTCAGACTTGATCATCGCATTTGGCCCAAGTAGCAGGATCACTAAAGCTCAAATTCAAACGAGTGACATTTTAGCTTTCACAGTCTTCCAAGTTTTGATCTTCGCGTGTCTCATTTGATTCGTCTTCAATATTCAGATTATGTTCTTCAAACTCTTCTTCAACTTGTGAAACTCTCATCCCCACCTCCATCTCTGCTTGATCCTTTGGCATTGAACTACCTTCATCTCTGGCCAGTGGATGGAGATATTTCAGAAACGAACTTTCTTGCTTTCTTTTTTCTTTTTGCTTATCAGCCTTCTGCTTACGAAATTGTGCCCCAGACAATTTTTTTTTATCTGCCATGAGGCTGCATCAACTGAAAACGAAAAAAAAATGAAATTTTATTCCTATCAGTTCTTTTTCTTGTTCACTATTAAAAGTAAAGGATAGAGAATACATGTCACTTACTATAAGTCACTATTTGAATTTCATCAACTGTTTGACGTAAATATTAATTAAGAGATCAAGATGACTTTCCCTTAAAATTAAGCAATGTTGATTGTAATCAGATATACACCCTTTTTAGTCACGTATACTTCCTTCATATCAAAATCTGACTGGGAGTGCTGCAGAACCTATTCTGTCCAACCAGCCATGCACCTCCAAATGATTAAAAACATCAAATGGTACAAACTCAATTTGAATGAAAAGTTCCATTTTCTAACTAAATAAGTCACACACTCTCAAATGGTTGCCAAGTGCTCTCTGTGGTGGTATGCTCATCTGCTCTAAATGCCTACTAACTTCCCTGTGAGAATAATCTTTGACTTTGATCCAATGAAAGCAGGATGGAAAAGCCCCCCCCCAGAAGACCTAAGACATGATGGCTGGATGACATAAACAGACACCTGTCCCTCACGGGCACTACCACATAACATGCCAATTTTGTTCAGGACAGAACATCATAGAGGAATATTATGCATTCAGTGGTCTCTACTCTGGCCAAGCAACAGCATGACAACTAACCTAACCTAACGAGAGCATCCAACTTTTTTGACTGCTTCTTGGGCACTGGTGAGGGGTAGCGGTGCCAGACTGAGCCTGGTGACAGGAGTGCACTACAAGTCTACAAACCGAGGCGAGGTGCTAGGCCTAGAGTCCTGCTGAGACTTCAGTCCTGCGCCAAGTGGAGCGCAGCCTCCATGAGGAGAGAACTCAAACAAATATCACGCTCCTTCTACGTGATTCCCCAAAGCACTTCTTCAGGCAGCTGCTATGGGGGTCACTCACAGGCTTAGGCCTGCCTGTTGCAGGCATAACACAGCAGCAGGGCGTAAAACCCAGATACCGGGCATGACAGAGGCTGGGGCAGGGAGAGGGGGGCACTGGGGCAGCTCAGCTCTGCAGGCTGCCATCCTCTCCAGCCAATCATGCACAAGGAGAGCAGGAGCACGGACCAGCCACAGACCAAGGGGAGCAGGAGCACAGACGCCCGAGGTCGAGCTGTGGGGAAGCGCTTACCTTGCCCAACGCACAGGTGTTGGGGTCCTCTTTCTTCCTCCACCAGACTGCCGCCCAAGGCTCTTTTGTTCTCCGTGCCCCCTACTGGGGCTGACTGTGGAGGCTGAGGCAGGAGGCAGCTGCCCGTTTCCTTGCGCAAAGCCCTGCTGTTGCGCCCATCGCCGGGCTCGTGCCACGTGAGTGCTAAGCGGAGCTGCAGAGCTCTGCCCAGCCGCCAGCGCCCCCGACGGCAATGGCAATAATTGCATGGAGCGGCCGCTGCGCTGGGAGAAGGCGTATGAGCTGCACATGTCAGCACGCCGCCGGCAGCCCAGCCCAGGAACGCTGTAAAAAAAAAAAAAAAAAAAATTGGGGGCACCACTTTTTGGTGCCCCCAAATCTCGGTGCCCTAGACAACCACCTACTTTGCCTTAATGGTAGCACCGGCCCTGATTATAGCTACTATAGAACTTGGATCCTTTTTTTTAATACATGTAGTTTAAAGACAAACTGATTATAACAAAGATAACAATGGGAAGGGAGGAGCATCTTTTGATATAAAAATATTGAAGAATTTCCAAATATTAAAAAATATTCTTTAAACTCATAATAAACATTAAGCTCCTACCAAGCAAGCTACAGGAGAACGCTCGTTCTTTCTGAGCTGTGATGTTAATAAGCTATTGTCACTCAAGGCGCATAAGTGGACATTGAGTTATGAGACACTGCTTTATTTGATAAATGACATTTCCAACTAGTATTTAAAAAATCAATTTCTACATAGTAGTTGTCATGTTTCACCTTATATTTGAACTGAAGTGCGTGGATGCTATAGTGAAACTCAAGAGAATGCAGATTATCAATCATTTTAACCTTCTTCACAATTTTTTAAACTCCCAGTTTAGCAAATATTGAAGATAGTGGCAGATAAGACCGTAAGGATTAGGTGGAAAATGTGAAACACGTTAGCTGATCTTTACATATAAACTCTGTTGTTGCAAGCCCCACACACCTTTGAGCTGCAAAAGAAAGTCATAGATTCTTGTGGAAATAAGAAAAAAGTCTCTCTCACACACACACACACACACGCGCGCGCACCTTTTGGAATATCCTCTGTGGCAGTTGCTAATAAATTCTGGACTATAATAAGTAACATAAAACACTTTGAATGAAAACAACTGTAGATACAGGTTGATTTATTTATTTATTTTATAGTTGCTGTATCTATTTTTGAGCAGTGAGTGCATTTGGAGAAGAAGGGAGCCAATCATGTGAATGCTCAGCTCCCAGTGGCTTTGTGGAGGTGCTCATCCTCTTACAGGACTGGAATCAAAGGGGAAATTTAGTTTAGGAAGGGAAGGAATTTTGCTTTGTCATCATTTAGACTGTAGCTAGCCTTATTAATCTTTGAAGCCACGAGGTATTTAAAATATAGTATTGCTTATGAAAGCCAAACAATTGTAAGATAGCGAAAATACATGTTCCTTTTACAAGTGGTAAATATATGGGCATAAGTAGGCCAAAGAGCTAGCTATGAATATGACAAGATACTTCTTGTTAATGAAAAAATAGGACTAAAACTATACTTTGCTGAGCTATATCTGGACTCATTCTGAAAATTAAGCTTCAACTTTCATGTGAGTGTCACCTTAAATTGATCTCTAGGCTTTTCCAATCAATCTTCACACATTAGATTGCTAATTCTGAGTTATAACATCCATTTGACAGTCTACACTATGGATTAAGTGTGAAATCATGCAAATACAAGTCACAAATCACAAAAGAAGAGGTTAGCCTCTGGCATGCTTAGCTGACATCTCTTGAGAAATTTCTCAGAAACTGCTTATAGTATAGATCTTTGCCAAGATCGAAGTGCAAGATAGCAAATCCCTCTGGTCCAGCCTAACCCTTTCTACCTTAGTGCAATAATTGCCAGCAGGTCAGGAAAATTTGGTTTCTAGGGGAAATAATTTATTGAAACACCTTCAAGTGATTTCCAAAATGGAATTTGGAATTATGACTCTCTGGCTTATTAAAGTATTGATAGTTGTGATATTGACTTGCATCTAGGAAGTTTTACGTTATATTGCTAAATAACACTATAATATGTAGAAGTAAAGGACAGACAAAACAGAAATTTGTTGTTTTGGTTGCAAAACAGCTTTGTTTGAACTATTGATTTCCCCCCAGAATGAAAACACAGCGGTCCAGATGCTCAGCTGCTGAAAATCAGTGCAGCTCCATTGTCTTCAGTGGAGCTATATGTCAGTATACCAGTTGAGTATGAGGTGTTTTAAATAAATAATACAAATACATCCTAAGTAAGCTTCCATTTTACATTGTGCTGTCAGCCTAAAGTATCCTGAAAGTCTTCACATACTGAGGGCGAACGCCTACCCTGTGGTGCACTAGTGCGCAAGGCTGGGCAAACGGGAAAAGGGAGCCCTTCCCACTGCACACACAGCCCGGCAGCTCCCTCCATAGTTCACAGGAATTGTGCTTGGTTAAAATGCTGGAGGATGCACCATGTCCCCAGGCCGTGCCTTGCCAAAACTGGCCTCAGGTGCAGGAATTCACTGGCAGATGGTTGGATATGCTCATCTCCCTTGCTCAGAGAAGCAGCAGAAGATTCCAGCCTGTGGATTCTTGTCTTCCACCCAGAACTGACCTTGGATTCACCTTTGAAAGAAGTGTTTGCTGCCCATCCTTGCACAAAAACTAATGGTAACTGATTCCTTTTCACCAGAGTCCTACTGCTATCCACAGGGCTGGCCTAAGGATTTTAAGGAGGGTGGGAGAGATGATGCGTTGGAATACATATCAAAAGTAGTAACTCATTTTTGTTACAAATGTGTGTCTTCCCAGCTTTCTGCTGCAGAAATGGAGCCCAGTTACTTTCCCCTTTCAGTCATAGGGATCAATTCATGTCAGTGTATATTTATTTATTATTATTTAGGGCTGTCTTCACTTACTTTAAAAAAAAAAATAACAAAGGGAGGGGTCCACAGCTTCTGCTGTCACAAGTCTGAAGGCCAATGCTGAGCATCCCTGTGCCAGAAGATGTGCTGGGTAGCATATATTAATTTCATTTACTGAACTGGCAATGTGTGGTGCTGCACATAAGGCACTGGACTGGGAGGCAGCAGACCTGGCTTCTATTACTGGCTCTCCTGCGGATTTGCTGCGTGACCCTGGGCAAGTCACTTCCCTTCTCTGTGCCTTCACTGAGGTCAAACTAGGTGATCTAGTGGCCCCTTCAGACCTTAAACTCTGTGAAAATGGACAAAGTAATATTCAAGCTTATACATATTTATGTATAAAATATATCAAAAAGACACTTATGTACTCCATGGCTGCCCCTCTCTGCACAGTTGTTCCATGGAGCGGATAAGGTGCAACCTGTTTTTGCTCCTGATCACAGGGCTGTGATTCTGGGGAGCCATTACATAGCTCAACCAAGGTCAGCTTTATTCCTCTCTGCTTCCCTGCACTTCCCTTGCATAAGACAAGGGCACAGTCAAGCCTCAAGGCTTTTGGAGAGGGAGGGGCTTGATGGAGGTCAAGGCTTGAGTGAAGGTTGGGAGCTTTGTAGTCATTGATTGATGGGTGTCTAGCTGGTATTTATTGTTAGTTTCTTTGAATCACCTGCCTCCATTGATTCTCATGGGGCATTGCAGCTTCTATGCCAGCCTTTACTTTGGCCTGTGCTTGGACACAGCACAAGAACTCCCTTGATAAATAGCTCTTGCTGCGTGCTCTGCAGTGAGCAGGTCTGGGCTCAGACCAAGGAGGCAGCTGGTCCATAGCTGACAGTCCTACATAGAGAACATTTTGCTAACAGCTCCCTGTCTTTTAAACTAAGGATGATCGAACTTGAGAGCTTCCACTTATTTGTGGTAATATGGCACAGGGAAAGAGGCATTGCCTCAAGTAAGAAGACCTGAAGCCATTTAGGGATTTAAGGGTCAAAATCTACACTTTACACTCCATCTAGAAACTAATAAGCAGCCAGCGCAGACCATAGAGCACCTTGGCAAATGTCAGGAAATTTGTCTATAAGAGGCAAAATAAATGTTGTCTTTGGCAGGTTTCAAAGTCAACAAAGCATGCGCTTCACCCATAGAGGGGTGAGAGGATTCTTGGAATTTATCAGACAAATTTGCAAGCTTGAAAATCCATCAGGAACTGGCCACTTGCCTACAATAATCTGTTTAATTACACTATGAACCTTGTAAGAAAGATTGGGTATAAAGCAAATCTTGGTTAAGCAAACTGCTTAGCTGAATACCCAGGCCACCTTTCTTCGGGTTTTTAGTTTCAATAGTGTAACTGTCCTTAGCAAAAGCATCCAAAAGTATAGGATATAAGGAGGTAAAAATAGTATTGGACTACAATTTTGCTAATATAAAAAAAATTGGTCGATATGATAACCATCCGGATTTTCAGAATCAAATAACACAACCACAATAGACAATAACTGCTACTTAACCACTATTCTGGGAAGGGATTTTGTTTAGACTTTTGACTAAACATCCCTCAAAATAGGACCTCACTTGTGTCAATTTAATTTGTTATGAGCTCTGCTGTTGGTAACACAACAGAGGAAAAACAATCCAAAGTTAAAGCATAAGACAATTGCTTACATACCAATTCACTAAAGTCTCCATCCCAATGGGTCCACAGAAGTCAACCCTTTTAACCTACTTCCCAATAAGTTACATTAGCCCCAAGATCTTATTAACACATCTAGACACAAGGAACTTGCAAGGTTGTCTGTGTCAGGCACTGCAAGTCTCAAGCTCAGGCCCCTAGAGCTGCCAAGCAGGTGCCTGATCCTCTGAGCCATGAAGCTCCAAGGACTAGTTAAGGGCACTGCTGCTAATACACGATCAGAAGAAGCTACAACCACTGACTTAGCAGGGTCAGATGACTAACAGCAGACTGCTGATTGGCCTCCACTTCCTCTTCCTGTCCCATCCCTTGTCTGAGCAATTAGTTGTGTGACCTGTTCCTGTCTAGAATTCTGAGACTGAGTCCCTGGTTCCTGCTACCATGCCGTGTCCCTGTCACTATGCCTGATTCCTGCATCCTTGCCCTGACCATAATTGTTGACTCTGGTATTAACCCTGGGTGTGACTTTGGATCCTGACTCTCTGGCTTTGATCCTTGGTGTGATTTCTGTCCCTGATTCCACTACTGGCTCTAACCAAGTAGGTCAGGCAGCCTACATTATGGGCCCTAGTTGTCCTCTCACCATCCAGTCAGGGAACGAGGCATCACCTTTGAGTTCCTGCAACTGGGGCTAGAATTGTCCAGAGTCTTTTCCAAAACATCTTGTCATCCCTCTTGTGTCAGCCACATTAGGCCATAGCTGTTGGTACAACCACCTTAGGCCATACATTGAACACTGGCTGGTTTGCTTTGGTCAGCAACTTATCTCTGTAAGTACTTTTCATGGGTCCCTCTGCAGTGCATCAAATAGCCATCTTTGCATGAAATTCTTGGTCAAGTTGCAGTTTCTCCAACAACACTCTGCCAGCTGCTGAAATGTCCAGTTTAAAGTTCATATAGTTTATACAAAGTTCCTCCACATTCTTTGAACTTGTTTTAACAGTCCATTATACAATGCAAAGTCACTTCAAGGACTGTTGTTCTCCATCAGGTTGGAACAGCTGTATAAATATTCCATTTCTGTTCTCCTTGTTTTAACAACAATGGTGGGACCTTTTCTATGTATGGCTGAGTTGTGTCTGTGCCTTATTGATCAAACAGTTACATTTCTGAAACAATGATGAGTCCGGTGGCACCTTAAAGACTAACCGATTTATTTGGGCATAAGCTTTCATGGCTAAAAACCCACTTCTTCAGATGCACAGAGTGAAAATTATAGTTATGGCAGCCTCCCTGGAGTTGCCTTATGGGCCATAACACTTCCTGGAATCACTGTAGCACTGAGTGCTGTGGCCCCTCCAACACTTCCTGCCCCTGCCTTTGGGGCTTGTGAAGGGGTCCTTGAAAGACACAGTTCCTGGACTGGGGCATCCTTATCCAGCACTAACTGGGGCATCTCAGGTACATTTATGCTGCTCTAGCTTTCTTAGGTGGTAAAGGGCTGCAGGGATGGGATTGATGATCTCATCCAAGGTCTTTAGAAAGAGTAGGTAAATTCACACATGCTGATGTGGTCTTCATTATTTTGCCTTTCACTCATATATAATGAGGTATAAAAATTCTCAGAGACTGTGTATTTCTTCTGTTTAGAGTAAACTTTGCCTTTACCACCCCTTTTTGCAAGTATGTTTTTCTTTTTGTTCTCTAGCTTCAGTTTATAAGTTACTATTTTATGAGATTTAGTACCCAACATAATTAGGTGACTGCATGAGCATTATTGCTCGACTTGAAGCAGTCAGCACACCTGGTTTCAGAAGTAACCATTTTTTTCCAGACTAGTTTGGTTCCTCTTCTTTTATCTAGATCAGGGGGACGTTAGCAGGTTTCAGGGGGTCTGCCAAGCAGGGCCAATGTTAGACTCACTGGGACCCAGGTCAGAAAGCCGAAGCCCCGTTGTGCAGGGCTGAAGCCTGGGGCTCCGAGCCCTGCCACCCGGGGCTGAGGCCAAAGCCTCAGCAACTTAGCTTTGTGGGGCCCCCTGTGGCATGGGTCCCTGAACAATTGCCCTGCTTGCTCCTTCTAATGCTGGCCCTGGCTTTTATATGCAGAAAAACAGTTGTTGGGGCACTGGTGAGCCATGGACTCTTTATAGCATGTTGGGGGGCCCTCAGAAAGAAAAAGGTTGAGAACCCCTGATCTAGATAACATGTCAAACCCATAAGATTGCAGAATGAAAATGTAATAGTAATGGCATTTTTTATTTTAAAAGAATTTCTATTTAATATTGCTGCAGCAGCATGTCACATTTGAAGAGGTTCCTGCGTTCCATACAGAGATGAAATTCATACTGGTAAGTACTAGCATGTTTCAACCTCTTAGTTTCAGTGGCTAAGAAAAAATGCAGGCATTTGGAAGCTGCTGCAATATAGGCACAATAGAAATGATGATGGTCTATTGCAGTACCTCTCAACCTTTTCAGGTTGGCAATCCCTCATTCCAAGTCAAATGTTCATGACCCTCTTACATTTACTGTAAATGTAAGAAAACACATGTGTCAATGACAGGCCTATCTAATTTATTTGTGTGTGAGTATTTCAAGAGGATGACAGCGTATTGAACCTTGAAGGATAAAGGTCTGAGGGGAATGGAAAAGTGAGATTTTCTTTGCTCTAGAATGTAATAAAATTTTCAACACCATTTAGTGGTCGCCTGGGGGTCACGATCTACTGGTTGAGAAACACCAGTCTATAGATTTGTTAGCTGATCTGTGCATTCTAAACTATTGGAGATTATTAGGTAAAGTCTGTAAAGGTAAAATAAGGTGTACTACCATTTTATTTTAAAGCAAGATTTTATTTAGAACTTGTCTGAGTGCCTTACTTCCTACAAAATATGATATAGTTTACTTTAAAATTCATGTTACAACAGAATCTCATTTGACACAGCTCTTTCCCAAAATGACAAAACTTAATTTCAAGGGAAGTTTGAGCTGTCTATCTTTGTACTTTTCAATAATAGCCATGTTTCGCAGACTCTATTGTGTGATAGCTCAGTTTTGGTGTACCGCACAGAATAAGAAAAAAGGTAATATAACGGAGAGGAATTTATATTTCTATCAACCCATTTCTGACATGCCTCATTCGAGAAAATGATTGTTCATGCTTCACAGCTTGGTCTGTGTCCCTATCAGGCTGGGAGAACTGCAGCGTACGATAATAATTGGGATGACGATTGTGGGGAACTCTCTCTTTGACCCATGCTTTAACAAAGAGGCTTCTATTTGTCACTCCAGTGTTCAAAATGCTCATTTCTGATCTCACAAGGTGCACATTTATTTAAAAGATTTTAGTACAGGTATAAAAACAATGCTTTATCTGCAGATTTAGTACACCATCAGCTGGTGCAGCCTTCTTTTGGGATTATACATTTCAGCAATCACCATTCTCTTCAATGAGACTGTGTATAATTGTTATACCTTGGGAGACAGGCCAGTCCTCGCCTACAGACAGTAATTTTCTCAGGTGCAGGGCCAGATGTTAAAGGAGCAGTGCAGATCTTAGGAATTTGGTTTGTTTATACGTTTAAAGGGGAAAACCGGCAGTGTCTGCATGCAATTAAAGATCTTCTGATATGTTCCTGCCCCCGCAAAAAGATCTGCTTCTTCTCCATTTGTGAGTTATCAGAATTTCTCAAATGGATGTGGTGTGAACATGTGTCTGGAATTAGCAAATCTCCCCTCATTCTCCATTATTTGGTGTCATACTATCAAGAAAAAAAGGCACATTTTGTCCATAAATTACATGCAACGTTTAATATTTGTCTACATCATGTGGATTCACGAGACACTCTGGAAACAAAGCAGTGGCCTTGATCCTATGCTACGGATGAGTAGCCAGTATTGCCAACACCAGGTGCTCAAAAATCATGAGTCAAAAATTGGAATTATGGGAGTTGCTCTGTACACCAAACTCCTAAGATTCCAGGTGACTGCTGGTTCTTGTGTTATGTGAAGGGGTAAATAACACTTCATTATTCACTCTCTCCACACGATTCATGATTTTATAGACTTTGATGATATCCCCTCTTAGTCATCTCTTTTCTAAGGTGAACAGTCCCAATCTTTTTAATTTCTCCCCAAATGGAAGCTGTTCCATACCCCTAGGCATTCTGTTGCCCTTCTCTGCATCTTTTCCAGTGTTAATATATCATTTTTGAGATGGGGTGATCAGACCTGCATGAAGTGTTCAAGGAGTGGGAGTATCATGGACTTATATAGTGGCATTATGATATTTTCTGTCTTATTATCTGTCCCTTTCCTAATGGTTCCTAACATTCTATTAGCTTTTTTTGACTGCTATTGCACACTGAGTAGATGTTTTCAGGGAATTATCCATGATGACTTCAAGATCTCTTTCTTGAGTGGTAGTACCTAGTTTAGATCCCATCATTTTGTATTGTATAGTTCGGATTATTTTTTCCAAAGTTCATTACTTTGCACTTATCAACATTGAATTTCATCAGCCATTTTGTTGCCCAGTCACCCAGTTTTGTGAGAGACTTCATAACTCTTCACAGTCAGCTTTGGACTTGACTATCTTGAGTAATTTTTTATTGTCTGCAAATTTTGCTACCTCACAATTCACCCCTTTTTTCAGATCATTTATGAATATGATGAATAGCACAGGTCATGGTATAGATCCTTAGGGGACCCTGCTATTTATCTCTCTCCACCGTGAAAACTGACCATTTATTCCTACCCTTTGTTTCCTATCTTTTAATAGTTACTAATACATGAGAGGACCTTCATTCTTATCCCATGACTGCTTAGTTGGCTTAAGGCCTTTGGTGAGGGAACTTGTCAAAGGCTTTCCTATGGAAGTGTTGCATAGTTTTTTAGGTCTGAACTTAGACCCAGTATTCTTGCCGACCCTGCTTTCCCCTCACTTATCCTATAGCTCACGATAAACTGTTGCCAAAAAATGGTGAGAATAATCACTTATAAAAGGGTGAACTTAAATATGAAAACTCATATTTTTCTACAGACGTGAGCTCTCCCACATTGTTTTTAAGTGAACATGAATGTTCAGAAATGTGGTCTTATATGAATGCAATTGATAAGCATCAAATGTCAAAATAGATTGAAATTGGGGTTGGAAGGATGGGCAAGCTGGAGCTGCAGGGAGCTGTTAGCTAGACACTCCTTCAAGTATATGGAACGCAGACCTCTTTCAGCTGTTGTTCCTACTACCAAGTCTACTTTTTCAAAATCTAACCATCATGTATTGTTAAACTTTATATTGTTTTAAGAAATACACTGAAAGTGACTATATTTTTAATTCTCCATTTTCAGCCCTCATCTCCATTTCCTGATTTGAGATGGGGGTGCTGCCTGGATGACCTCATAACCAGGAGTCTTCAGAGCAGAGAGATTTTTCCAGTCTTATGCCACATGCAGCTTGGCTGGACTGGAGGATATAGGCCATATTTTACTAAATGTATAGTAAGGATTTTAAAAGTAATGTAGTCCTATGATAATCTTTAGGTGTGTCAGAGTTCTGTATGTTTTCTAATTGTGTTCATGGAATAGAAGTGTAAACCCTATGGCCAGAAACTCCAGAGGGGAAAGCACTTTTTACTCCCTCTACTGGTGAAAAGAGAAAAATGCTGCCATTGAACATATTATATGCATAGGCTACCTACCCACAATTCCTTTAGTGAGGAATCACCATAACTGTACATAAATTTGGATTTTGGGGGTAGTGAGGAAAGAGCTGTGAGAGTGAGGAATGATGTGGAGGAGAGTATCAGAGCTGAGTGGACTCTGGTGAGGTCCTGTTTCCCCAGCACCTTAAATAAAGCTTAATCACTAGCTGGGTTAGGAGGTGGTGCTTCCAGGCAGACCGAGCAAGCCGCTCCTTTGGGATTGGAGACAGAGCTGTAAAGAGACACTTGCACTTCTGCTACTTGCTGATCCAAACAGTGAGTTCAGGTTGGTGGGTGGGTGAGGTCAAGGGACTATCACATTCTCACCAGTGAGTGGGAAGAGAGTTAGATTACTGCCATGTTACTGGAAGGGGCATGGTATTTTACTCTTTTTTTACATATATTTTGTTACTGGGTTTTCCCAAATTTATTATTCTGTTTCCTTTCCCTAATAAAGATTTCCTTGTTTGTCTTGGAGTGCTTGAGCATGGGGAAGCCCAGAGAGGGCACATTTAGTTTTGCCAGGATTCTGGGTGGTGGGTCAAGCCAATTTAGCTATTTGTCAAAAGGGACCCTCGATATATTGAACACAGCCCTTATTTGCTGCTGTTAACCACGTCACAGAAGGGTTATAGAAGAATATTTTTATGAACAGAATTGGAATGATTTATCTGTATGATGTTATGAAACACGTACATTACATGGTGTTTTAGCTTTATTTAAGTGTCTATAGACCTTGCAAGTTTGTGGTTTTTAACTATATTGTGTAGAAGCCTAGCTTCAGCCTTAATTTTGGAATGACTAATTGAACTAACTTCATCCCTGGCAGAAATCCATTGTTTTCCACAGTCGTACATTACTGCATAAGATGAGCTTGGCTCTCAAACTCCAAAAAAGATAAATGAAACCCTAAATTCAAAGGAAAATATCACTTTCATTTGCTCAAAATAGAAAACATACAAGAAAATCTTTTCAGTTGTATTTATTTTTGCTTCCAGTGTCAGGGAAATGTATTTAATGTTTTGTATGCCTTAGCGTACCCATCTTAGCTAAGAGGCTGGAGGGTGTATGATTGATCCCGAGAACAAATAGAGCTCTGGATTTCAGTGTTCAATTGCATCACTGAGATCTTCCTTCAAAGTGAACTATGCGGAGATACTGGTGTCTGCATTCTGAGGAAAAAGAGGTCTTTTCAGAATCCTTACTGCTGGGGTTCTCAATTGCTATCAGAACTTATCTGTAGAGCTACTAAGTTTCTGCTAATCTTAATAATTTTTAAGGACTTTCAGACTAACTATTATAGTTTGACATTTAGGGTATAGTGCTACTATTGTAGTTTAGAATATAGTACAATGGTTTCAAACTGTGCCTAGAACCTGAGTATATATTAAAAAAGAAACCCCAAAGACCACAATGTGAGGATACGTGCACTGTTTCTTTAACTCTTTAACAGGAATCTAGTCTGGAGGGGCTAGGGATGTTTCTAAGGAGATGCTGGACAGAGTAGCTTTAGGGGTAATACTGTTTTCCTTATTCTAATGCAGTCCCTTGTTCAGTGAAAAAGTTCCCTTTTCTGTGATTCTTTGTCATCGTCACATGAGGCTGCATGGCTATTCCATTCTGAGGCCTTGTCTACACTGGCAAGTTACTGCACAGTAAAGCAGCTTTCTGCGGTGTAACTCCCGAGGTGTACACACTGCCAAACCACTAAGGGCATGGCTTACACTTGCGAGTTAGAGCGCATTAAAGCAGCCCCGTGCGCTCTAACTCATGATGCATCCACACTGGCAAGGGCACCTGGACTCTGGCTGGAGTGCTCCTGGTAATCCACCTCCATGAGGAGCATAATGCTTGCTGCGCCCCGGCTGGATCCAGTGTCCTTGTCTATTAATGTGCTCTGATTGGCCTCCAGAAGTGTCCCACAATGGGTGATCTGGCCACTCTGGTCATCACTTTGAACTCTACTGCCCTGCCCAACCATCAGACCCGCCTCTAAATTCTCTGGGAATTTTGAAACTCCCCTTCCTATTTGCTCACTAAGGCTAGGAGTGCTCTCAGTGAATCTTTCCAGGTGGTCAAGCTTCCATGCACCAGGCAATCCCCAGGATGGAGCAATGGTAAGGTGCTGGACCTCATCAGTGTTTGGGGGGAGGAAGCTGTCCAGTCCCAGCTGCACTACAGCCGTAGGAATTATGATACCTTTGGGCAGATATCAAGGGACATGATGGAAAGGGGCCATGACCGGGATGCACTGCAGTACAGGGTTAAAGTGAAGAAGCTGCAGAATGCATACCACAAACCACCATTCCGGTGCTGACCCCGCAACCTGCCATTTCTACAAAGAGCTGGACCCAATACTTGGGGGTGACCCCACCTCCACTCCAAAGACCACCATGGACACTTCAGAGCTCAGTTCAACAAGGCAGCAGGAGGAGGAAAGCGGGAGCGAGGGTGCTGAGGAGGGGGGAGACAGCATGGCATCCCTAGATGCATGCAGCCAGGAGCTGTTTTCAAGCCAAGAGGAAGGTAGCCACTCACAGAGGATGGTGCTTGGGGAAGAACAGACACCAGAGGAGGTGCCCGGTAAGCGGCTTTTATTTTGGAAGGAAGTTGTTCAGTGCGGGCTCTTGTGGTGAGGAGCGTTACAGCTGCAGGCATGCCTAGATGCAGAATAAGGCATTGATGTGCTCTCTCACATCGTGGTAATCGGCCTCAGTGATGTCTTCAGAGGTTTCATGCAGAAGCTGGGCTATCCACTTGCACAGTTCCTTGGCAGAGCTACTGTGTTCCTTGTCCCAGTAAGGCTAACATGTCCACGCCACTGTGCTGTGACGGGCGGCGGGAGCATTGCTGCACACAGGCAAACTGCATATGGGCCAGGGCGGAAGCTGCATTGTAGTAGAAGACCCTCCCTTGCTTCCCAGGTCACCCTCAGCAGCGAGATATCTTCCAGGATGAACTCATCCTGTGGAAAATGTGGGGACAGTGTTCAGTATAGGGGCCCCCTGCAGCTGTTGGCTCTCTCCAGGGCACAGAACCCCAGAGGACAGTACGGCCGTGAAACAATTAGTCCCCTGTGCTTACTCACCATTTTGGGGCTCCTGTGGGTTATGTGTGCTCGCTTTGGGATAGGCAATTTCTGCTATTGTGTACACTGTGCTCGTCTTTAAGTACAGTTGAATCATTGCTCTGTCTGGTGTGAACAATGCTGCCTCTGTTAAGTGTTGCATTTTGGCTTTACAGATGCAACCTTGAGATCCCAGCGGTCCTTGTTATCAACAGCCGAAAGACTCCAAAGAATCACTTCAGGCTGGCTAAAATGCATGGTGATGGGGGTTGAGTGCAGTGGGTAAGGGTCGTAATTTGCAGGGCTGGGTGGTGAAGCTACAGGTGTTGGAGGCAGCTGGTGGTGATAAGAACAGGAGTTTGTTAATCTCTAAGGTGCCACAAGTACTTCTGTTCTTATCACCACCAGCTGCCTCCAACACCTGTAGCTTCACCACCCAGCCCTGCAAATTACGACCCTTACCCACTGCACTCAACCCCCATCACCATGCATTTTAGCCAGCCTGAAGTGCAGCACTCATTGCACGGCACTCCAGACAGGAAGGCTGAGTATGATAACAGGACATATGCAAATCTGTGATTGTCCCGTTCCCCACCCTACCCCCTTCCCTCATCTCACATGGCACAAATGTCTCATCCCTTTTCCGTTTCCCAAGCAGTTGTGTTTCTTTTCAATAAATGAATTTTTTGGCTTTGAAAACATTCTTTATTATTGCATTAAGTAAAAAATACAGTAGCCCAGGAAAGCAACAGGCACTCCAAGTCAGTGCATCACAGATGTAGCAAACACAGATTCCTATTAACATTGGAACCACTGCACTTCACTCCCAGGCAGGGCACCAAACATTACTGGTGGCTCTCAGCATCAAATTGCTCCCTCAAGGCATCCCTAATCCTTGCAACCCCGCGCTGGGAACTTCTATTAGCCCTGCTCTCTGGCTGTTCAAATTCAGCCTCCAGGTGTTGAACCTCCGAGGTCCATGCCTGAGTGATCTTTCACCCTTCACAAATGTTATGGAGGGTATAGCACGCAAATATAACCGTGGGAATGTTGTCATCGGCCAGGTCCAGCTTCCCATACAGACAGCGCCAGCGGTCCGTTAAATGGCCAAAAGCACACTTCGCAGTCATTCAGCACTGACTCAGCCTGTTGTTGAACCGCTCCTTGCTGCTGTCAAGGCTCCCTGTGTAGGGTTTCATGAGCCATGGCATTAAAGGGAAAGCGGGGTCTCCAAGGATCACAATGGGCATTTCGACTTCCCCTATGGTGATCTTCTGGTCTGGGAAGAAAGTCCCGACTTGCAGCTTCCTGAATAGGCCTATGTTCCGAAAGATGCGTGCATCATGCACCTTTTCAGACCAGCCTGCGTTAATGTCAATGAAACTCCCATGGTGATCCACAAGTGCCTGGAGAACCATAGAGAAATAACCCTTACAATTTATGTACTCGGAGGCTAGATGGGCTGGTGCCAGAATTGGAATATGCATCCCATTTATCTGCCCTCTGCAGGTAGGGAAACCTATTTGTGCAAAGCCAGCCACAATGTCATGCATGTTACCCAAAGTCACGGTTCTTCTGAGCAGGATGCGATTAATGGCCCTGCATACTTGCATCAACACGATTCCAACGGTCGATTTTCCCACTCCAAACTGGTTAGCAACTGATCGGTAGCTGTCTGGAGTGGCCAGCTTCCAGATTGCAATAATCACCCGCTTCTCCACTAGCAGGGCAGCTCTCAATATCGTGTCTTTGCGCCGCAGGGTGGGGGCGAGCTCAGCACACAGTCCCATGAAAGTGGCTTTTCTCATCCAAAAGTTCTGCAGCCACTGCTCGTCATCCCAGACTTGCATGACTATGTGATCCCACCATTCAGTGCTTGTTTCCCAAGCCCAAAAGCTGTGTTCCACTGTCATGAGCATGTCTGTGAATGCCACAAGCAATCTCGTGTCGTATGCATTATGCGAGTTGACATCCTAATCGGACTCCTCACTGTAAGTTTGTAGCTTAAGGAGTAACTCGACTGCAATTCGTGATGTGCTGGCGAGACCCATCAGCATATTCCTCAGCAGTTCGGGATCCATTCCCGCAGACCGAAAGGGAAAACAGCGCGCGCAGTACAAAAAACGTTGAAAGATGGTGCCAAATGTGGATGGAAGCACAGGGATTGCTGGGATGCGAAGCGATGCATCACAAGGCATTGGGACAAGACCCAGAATGCCCCCCCCTCTTCCCACAAGCCAAAGCACCAGAATGGGAAGAGGTGATCTGTGGGATAGCTGCCCATAACGCACCGCTCCCAATGCCGCTGCAAATGCCGCAAATGTGGCCACGCCAGTGGGCATACAGCTGACAGTGTGAACACACTGCAGCGCTTTCCCCGCTGCAGTCTCTGCGGGCTGGTTTAACTCACAGCACTCTACATCTGCAAGTGTAGCCATGCCCTTAGTGCACAGAAACGCCTCAGTTGTAGCATTGCAAAAGAGTCGTAAGCCTTACAGCGCAGTGGGTCCAGCATTATATGTAGCGTAAACTCATTACAGTGCAGAAAGCAATCAATTGGCCTCCGGAAGTGTCCCATAATCCCTTAAGTGTCTACTCTGCTCATTGTTTTGAACTTGGCTGCCCTGGAGACATGCGCCCCTCCCCTTTCAAAGCTCCGTTTCTGACAGCCCTTGCGTGCTATGCTGATCTGCTCCGGGACACAAAGCAAAGCATTAATGTGAAATGCTCGTGCTGTTGAACACAGAGGGGTGTGTGTGGGGGTGTGGGAGAGAGAGAGAGAGAGAAATTGCTGTGCAGAGAGCTGGGGACTGATGTTGGGGTTTCCCCCTGCCTCAGGACTGGTTGCTTCCTGACGCTGTCTGAACTTACAAGACAGCATGCTGACACACTCTCTGTCCACCAAAACACACTGTCTCCACACACACTCTCTCTCTCTCTCTCTGCCTCTCTCCCTCCACTTCAGTTGAAAAGCTGCTGGCAATGTAGTAGGATGCATCATGTGATGCTGTGCCTGTCCCATGAGGCACTGCAAACCCTTCCCATAGCACGCTGCCAGTTGCACAGTGGGATAGCTACCACAATGAACTGCTCTCTTTGCCATTGCAAGCTCTACTAATGTGGATGCGCTCCAGCGTCACAAGGGGCACAGTGGGGACACGTAACAGCAGTTTAATTCCAGCACTTTAATAAAAGTGGTATAACTTCTTGTGCAGAAACTTGCCAGTGTAGACATACTTGTAGACATACAAGTCAAAGACTTATAAGCAAAAGCTAGAGATTAAAAGCGATTCTGACAACCTCTGGAACTTCCCTGGGGAACCGATGTGATAAACTGGGACATTCCTCAGATCCATAATATTCAATTAGCGAGGGGAAAAAATAAACATATGAGTCACCAATTACCAAGTTCAATTAAAGAGCAGCGAATGGTATGAATACAAAAAGGGAAACTGGAGATATTTTCATTTATTACATTCACTTCAATAAATGGTCAATTAATCTTAAGAATGATAAAACTAGTAAAGGGGAGCAGATGAGAGGTATTGCTCAGTGATGTGTGCATTTCACTTTAACCCAGTTCAAATGGAGGCTACTTCATGACTGATAACCCTGTCAGTTTGTGATTAGGGACAAATACATCATCACATACTTATAACAAGATATCTAGCCCAGTCACAGACAAAACAAACATTCCAGATTAGACCAAACCAAAATGCTATTGGAGACAGATTAATAAAAAAGCTCAAACCTATGAGAATCTTGAAAAAATGTCCCTTCTTCTCTGGCAATGTTTAAAGTGCAGTAGGAAGCAATTGGTGCACATTTCAGCAGAGAGGGACATGTTCTCAAGAACAACCGGCCCCTCTGGAATAGAGTTGAGAAGTATTCATGTGGTCATTTGGGCAGCATTTGCATGGCAGGATCAGGCAGCATCTATATCGATTAGGAGAAGTCTGACTCCAGGGCTGTCATGCTGAACCCTTCTCAAGCACTAAAATAGACTTTCACTGAAAATTGTAAAATGGGGAAATGCAGAAACGCTCATCATAGGCCCAGATTTTTAAAGGTATTTTGACACTGCACTCAGTGCTGCAATGCCTAATTTATTGAGTAGCCTACATCTTATTTTCAAAAAGGCTTTAGGCTCCTAAGAACCTAAATTCCTTTTGAAAATGAGATTTAGGGCTTGTCTACACTGGCACTTACAGCGCTGCAACTTTCTCGCTCAGGTGGGTGAAAAAACACCCCCCCTGAGTGCAGCAAGTTTCAGCGCTGTAAAGTGCCAGTGTAGACAGTGCACCAGCGCTGGGAGCTACGCCCTTCGTGGAGGTGGGTTTTTTAGAGCTTTTTAAAGAGTTATTTTAGAGCTCTCTCCCAGCACTCTGCTGTGACTACACAAGCCACGTTAAAGGGCTGCCGCGGCAGCGCTTTAACGTTGCCAGTGTATACTAGCCCTTAGGCTCCCAAATCACTGAGCGAAGCAACACCTACGTATCTTTAAAAATCCAGGCCACAATCACTGAAGCCCAGGTGTCCGTAATAGACTTGGCAAATGGACAAAGTGCTGGAGTTTCTCTTTCTGAAACCTAATTAGATGGTGCTAATTCCATTTGGGAGCTCTGTATATCAATTGTCTTTAGTTTCAGGCACCAGTTAAGTAATTCTGCTATGCTAGTGCCACGCCTCCCTTCCAAAATTGACATGTGGGAAGCTGAGGGACAATTTATAAGCCAAGTTTTTCATACTTATCTATAAAATACCAAGCAGCTGCAATGATGGACAATGCAAGCATATATTTAATTATGTGTATAATTCTGATTTCTGCAAGCAGAGTGAATTAATAAACTCTCCTACTTACTAAGAATATTAGCTAATTCATAATTTATAGTCTGGGACCTGACAAACACACACTAGAAACCTGCTTCTGACCTCAGACTGTCCATGGAAGAACAAATCCAGCCTGTTTCATCATTTACATGTCCAGTATATGTTACAAATCTGGTCTTATCAACAAGGTAAAAGTACATGCAGGATTTTTAACAACAGAGAGAAAATAAGTAATCATGATAATTTGGATTTCTCATACATATAACTGCTCCTTTGTAAATAATACATATCTAGCCCCTGCTCGTGCAAACACATGCTTCTCTTCAGGTACATGAGTAGTCCCATTTTCTTCAATGAGACTACTCATTTGCCTAAAGTTAAAAGCACGATCTGTGTAGGAGACAGAGCTTTCACAGGGGCTGGTGTGAGACTGTGGAATGAACTGCCTTGGGAACTAAAGAGCATCACAAACCTCACCATCTTCCGTTCTGACTGCAAGGCATAATTCCCCATTCTTGTCTACTCTAACAAACACATACCAATATTTACACATTCAAACAAAAAATACAACCGCCAGCCTACTAAAGCAAAACACTGCAATGCACACACAATTCTCGCCCTGGGAAGAGGATACGAGAGAATGAACCACATGTGACAGATGTTAGTCAATGAATATTAACGTGCAACTGGAAAGTGTTCAGAAACTATGGTGATGAGGGCAGTATAAAATCCGATCTAAAATAGACGTATTTTTAGGATCAGGGCCAAAGATTGCTCTTTGAGGGAGAGAGAGAGATGCTGGGGCCAGATTCTGATCTCTATTATGCCAGTGTAATTCTAGAGAAATGCCATTTACTTTAATGGCATTGACAAAGATTAGATGAGATTAGAATCTTGCCCAGTATTGCTGCCTCAAGGAGCTTGTAATCTTTTATTGTTCTATGAAGTACTACACATAGCTGTGGTGTTGTATAAATAAATAATAGTGCTTTGCATGAGATGCTTTTCACCCTTCTTTTCAAAGCACAAAAGAATTTTGAATCTTCAGATCTGTTACATGCTAATTTATCAAGCTGTATATACACTTTCTTTAAATAGTCTGCACCTTTTCCCACAAGATTTCAATGCCATTTCATTGGTGTGGCAACTATTTATCTTAAGTCTAGCCTCTGTGTACAATTATTGCAATATTTGTTTATTTTAAAAATCTGATTTAAGGAAAACTGAATTCTTATTCTTTTAGCTTAATACTGCAGTATTTATAAATGACCCCCCCAAAGAGCACAACCTTCCTGGTGATTCATATGACCTATGACTTTTGCTCCTCACTCTGGGAATTCAGTGACTGTGAAAACTAAAAAATTAGCACACTTTAAAAAAAGCAGTGGCTTTTTAAAATTAGGCTGCAGGCTGCAGATTGTAAGCTTTAATACATTTGCTGAAATAAATGGTTATCTTTAAGCTGTTTAGATTTACCTTGTAGTGACTTCATACATGGGAAAATATCAGCTGAAATCTCTCTCTTGTTAATTTTTAAGTGGTTTTATCTCTTAAACTTTACTAGCCTATTAAATCAATAGGTGAACCTTGGATATGAGACTAGTGTAAAATTCCCATGTAGATGCTGGGTTGGTGGAAGAATTCATCATATGCGTCAATATAAGCATGTCTCAGAAATTCACGGTTGTAATTTAATTTTATGGGGTGGGAATCATGCAGCTCTTCATATTCCTAAATTTAAATTAATAGGTCTAATCTCCAACTTCCACTTCCCAGTTTCAACTGCAAAATCAACATGCTTGAAAAAAACTTCTGAAATATATTTTATCACTTGTATAGAAACTGTCATTTTCCTCTTTTAAGACCAACAGGCAGTAGCTTGTGCTATGTAACTATACTGTGGTTTACATTCACTAGTAGTAATGGAGATATATACATCAGGGAAAAATGCAACTATATATATACATACCAAAAGGTAGGCAAGCCTCATCAGGAGTATTATTCTTGTTTATTGTAACATTTAATATTGTGCTAGTGCACAGAATCAGAGCCTCATTGTGCTAAGCACTTTACAAACCTAGGTCTCCATCTAGGGTGACCAGATGTCCTCATTTTATAGGGACAGTCCTGATATTTGGAGCTTTGTCTTATATAGGCACCTATTGCCCCCCACCCTCATCACACTTGCTGTCTGGTCACCCTATCTCCATCTTGCAATTGGATCTTTGCAGGCCCTTGTGTCCATGTTGAGAGCCCATTCATTGACTTTAAGGGCCATTCCTCTTTAGTGGTGACTAACTCTAATGCTTGAACTAAAAGACTCGGGCCTGTTAGCCATGGCTGTCTACTAGCGATCACTATGTGGTGGCCTACCCACCACTAGCGGGGACAGTGTCACACCAAGCTGGTGTGGGTTACATAGCATAAAATCCTTTGTGTTTAAAAGTCAAGAATGTGTTTAAAAGCTTAGGTTGTTCTGCTCTCTTACATCTGTGTTGGATTATTTTTATTAATTTTGTTCTTGGATAAATTCCAGGGGAAATCCTATTCATCTTTCTCTTGTGAATAGTTTAATGGACTACTTGTCTGAGATATACAAGGGAGCAAATCCTGTTTACCTAATTTTTTGTTTAGATAGCAAAGACTTTTTCTTTCCTAACATGACTCTAGTCAGGTCATGTGAGCTAGTGAGGTTATGACCACCAGTTAAAGCAAATGCATGTCCACTCAAATGTAGATGTTAACCCCAGTAAGTAGAGTGGCTCATTGACACAACTACAAATCATCACTCCCAGCCATGCTGGAAAATAAAGAGACTTTCTATTATATTTCTCTGTAAGACAGACCAAGATCCTGAAGGCTAATCATTCACATGTGCAGCATTCAATGAAATATTGTTCTCTGCTATTCTGTAAAAAATGGAGTGGAAACTGCAAAAGCTGAAGGCACCATTATCTTCATTATTAGTCATATTTATACTACCGGGGTGCCTAGTGGCCCTAATTGGTATCAGGGTCCCATTGTACTGGGCATTATACAAAGCAATGCAAAGACACGGTCCCTATGCCAAAGAGCTAAAAATGTAAGAAATCCTGGACTAGCATGACATTTTAATGCTTGATGATTTTTAGACAGTATCTATCGGATTTAAACATCGAATCCCTAAAACTTTTTTTTTTTGGGCCAGTTTATGGGCTGCATCATACTCTATCGTTTTAGCTGGAAGCAGAAAGCAGGCACAACACATTTGGCATTACTGAGTTAAAGTGTGAGATAATTGTTTTGCAACCAGTCATTCCACCTACTGAAAACTTGAAGCAAAATGCTCAGCTTGATGATTCTTTTGTCTATCAGGCAAGCTGTTTATAAATCTTTTAAACTGCGGGTAGAGTAAATCTTAAAAAAATCAATGTATATTTGGTTAGTGAGCTTAAAACACAGCCTTAAAGCAATCTATTAACCCATCTCAAGAGGAATGTGTATATTTATGGTTACAGTGTGACATAAAAGCATTGGGGAGAACAAAAGCCATGCTGCATGTGGAGGCCCAGGAGAAATTCTGGCTGACTCAGCCAAAATTCTTCCTGGTGGACAGCAAGTTGAAGTGGCAGCTATGTCACTATTTGAATACTTTGTACTGCTATGCCAGACAAATGCAGGCGGTGGATGCATGTCTAGCAAACTCGTCAGTGTGTTGCAGCTTCTCCTCTGTGCTCAGTACATAGAGGATGGTAAAGTCCATTACAGCCCCCAACTATAGAGGCTGGCTCTTTAGCTCAAGCTGTAGCAGTTGATGCTTTCAGCTCTGGAGACATCTGGCTCAATCCCTTGTGGTGACTGGCATATAAACAAAAGGCTCTACTCTTATTCAACCCTGCATCAGGAAGTTAGCTCCACCAGAGAGCAGTGGTTCCACTCCCAAGCCATAGTATGGCTGGACGCTGTACAGTGTTGATGGAGGTGGGCGCAGGGAAATCTCATTGTGCCTGTCTCTTGCATTTCTTCTGCTCCCCGTACACCTGCACAGGGACAGCCACAGTCTTGGCCCACATGTACAGCATGTGTAAGGCTTAATGTTTGCAATTTAACATTTATTTCCTTCTGGATTCACTTAGACATGTTTTAACGTTCAATATATTTTCCTGGATTTAAAGTGTGTCTTAGTTATTGATGGATGTGAAAGAAAAAAAACAGAGAAAAATGTGTGAGTGGAAAAAATAGAAATAGCATGTTTGTGCAATCTATGCTTTGTAATCTACTGTGGGGGAAAAGGTCTATTTGAATTCAATATCTCATTTCAGCTCTTGTTTCAGTTGGTTGTCCATAATGACATTCATTTCACAGCCATTATTTTGTCCTGTTAGAGCTGCTGTTTCAAGTAGATGAGTACATGTACTTGACCAAACACCACATCCATCCAACCCTGAAGATGCTAAAGTTACCTCTTAGGGGACAGTTCAGCCCTTATTGCTGTCTTACATCTCTTTGTAATTCAGAATAATGATCATAACTGTCACTTTGATTGTGCCTTTCATCCAAGGCGCTCTTGGGATTGGATTTTCGAAACTCTTAGTCACACAGGGGAACAAGGAGGAGTAAGGCCTACCATACTCTCTCACATGGTCCTGCTCAGAGTGTCTCTGGCCATAGTTGAAAGCATACACCTTTCTGTGAGCAAGCGGGCCGTGGAGGTGAAGCGGAGCCATGGCTCTGTCCTCCTTACTAGCTGGTCAGGGTAGCTGGCTGGGTACACAGCAGGGAGTAAGTTGCCCCATGAAAAAAAAATGAAGTAACTTACTTCCTCTGCAGAGCACAGGAGGAAACATGACTGTTTGTTCTCTGGCCTATTCCTGGGGCACTGTAGCTACGTGTGCCCCTCGCTCACAGAAGAGTGTAAAGCTACAGTTTTGTCCTAATTGTTAAAACCATTAATTAGGCCTCACAGAAACCCTGTGAAGTAGGTCAGTATTAGCCATGTATTAGAGATGGGAAAACAGAGAGAGACTTACCTAAGGTCATGCAGCATGGCAGAGATTGTTATAGGGGGCTTAGAGAGCCATGCACCTGCCTTCCAGCCCTTTACCCCTCTGTCAGGGCAATAGAGGTATCTGTTCCCAACCTTAAGCTGGGGATTTTCGGCTTTCCCCCCACATCTGGGCCTAGGCCCTTAAGGAGTGGAGTCACTGCTCTCTGGGGGAGCTAACTTCCTGATGCAGGGTTGAATAAGAGTAGAGCCTTTTGCTTATATGCCAGTCACCACAAGGGATTGAGCCAGACGTCTCCGGAGCTGAAAGCATCAACTGCTACACCAGCAAGGTCCTCCCTGAAGTGAGTCTTAATTGCTTCCCTGGGCTACTTCCTACCCATAGATCCCTTCAGTTTGGGGCATAGCCCCTTAGTCCAAACAGTCAATCATCTTACAATAAAAGAGACAAAGGAAGCAGGACCCTGCAGGACCTACTGGTTCTCAAATGTGGTGGTGGCTAGAGAAGGCTCCGTCTATGGGTCTTACTTGTTCAGTGATCCCTTCTCAGGCTCACTCTTCTACCTGGCTTCCTGAAGAAGGATTCCTCTTTGTTCCATCCTGTCCACCACCCTTTGCCTGGGCTTCTGAGGCCCTTTTAATCCGCTCCGCCAGTCAGAGCATGGTCAGCAGGTCTGGAGGCATGTGGCTATGTGGGCCCATTATTGCCTTTTAACCCCTTAGGGTCCAGTGTAGGGTTTGTATATCACACCATACACCCTCCCCCTCAGCCCCTGAGTTGCTGTGTCACAGGGCTGATCTGGGTCTCCTCCATCATATTTGCCATGCCTGTGTGATGGGACACTGGAAAGCTCTCCCGCTGCAGTGAGAGGTACTACTGCAGGATGTGTAGGTTATGGTCTTTCATGGAGTTCAGCCATCAGAGTGGTGCACCGTCAGTTATGGGAGCAGCCCTTCTGCCTAGTAAGTAATATCAAAGAGCATCAACAGCCCATTTTACTGCCAAGGTCTCTTTCACAATGACCAAGTATGCTATCTCCAAGGGGAAAAACTTTCTGCTGAGAGAGAGGATGGGATGCTCTTCTCCTCCTCCAAATTCTTGAGACAGCACTGCTCTGAGTCCGATGTTGGGCATGTTGATCTGTACAATCATTGGCTTTGTGAAGTCTGGGACAGCACTAGTTTCTGGCTCAAACTGTCTTTCAGTGCTTTGAGTGCTTTTCATCCAACAGATTTTTTTGGTCACCAAATCCTTTACCAGGTCCATCAAAGGGGCAGCAATGGTAGTGAAGTTCAGGATGAATCACTGATACTACCCCACCAATCCAAAGAAATGGCAAACCTGCTTCTTGGTGGAGGGGACAGGGCAGTCATTTATGGCTTAGACTTTGCCCAGCAGAGGTTGTAGCTGTCCCCCTCCCACTGTATACCCCAGATAAGTCACTTTTTGGGCAGTCAGGTGGTCCATCATCAGCCCTGCTTCCTTAAGAGCATGTAGTATCACAGTAAAGTCACTTATACAGTGAAGGGTGGGCTGACCATATATGATGATGTCCTTGATTAGGCAGCTGCATATGCCCCATATGGTCATAGTATTCTACCTATCAGCTGCTGAAAGGTGGCAATGGCCCTGTGGAGCTCAAAAGGCATGGTCTTGAATTGATACAATCCAAATGGGGTGGATAAGGTAGTCTTCTCTTTAGACTTGGGTGTCAAAGAGATCTGTCAATACCGCTTCATTTGGTCAAGAGTGAATATATACTTGGCCACCCTCAGACAGACTCTCGTGCACCTTTCATATGGATTTGGTGTCAATATTGTGGGACATCAGAGGCATTTGACTTGGAAACACAAAGAATACCTTTAGAAATGAGGCAACCAGCTGACAAACTTGTTGCTCCTAGTCAGGCTGCAGATGTCACCCTACCAGTACAGGAGTAGGATCTTGGGTCATAGAAGCCTGTGGGCCCCAGTTTGGGGTTAGGGAGGGAACAGGGTGTTGAGGAGACCCACCTGGTCCTTCCATGCCTTCAACAGACTGACATGATAACCTGGGAGGAAGAAGCTGACTCGGGTATGTCAGACCTCATAGTCAACTTCCCCCACTCATCTCACCATCTTGAAAGGGCAAGCTATTGGGCGAATAACTTTGATTCGAATGTCAGCAGCAGGAGTAACACTCAGTCTCCTGGCTGGTACTCGTATTGATGGGCCCTCTTGTTACAGGTCTGTTGTTCAAAACTCATTTCCATTTCACAGAAAATTCTGATATTGAAAATTTGGTTTCATTCTGAAGCATAATGAAAAACCAAAATAAAAATGGAAAGTCCCTTCAAAATGAAATTTGAGAAAAAAATCATTTGAGGTAAATTGAAATATTCTATTTCAATCAAACAGAAGCATTGTTCCTATTTTGACTTTTCTTATTATAATTATATTTTGAAACAAAAAGCTATTTTGATATGAAAAATCAAATGTTCTGTTCCAATATGGTCAAGATGGAATGTTTTGATCATATCAAAATATTTTTCAATTTTTTTTAAAACAAAATTTCATCAAAATTAATATGTTCAAGCAAAAATTTTAGAGTTTGACAAATTGGATGTTCTTTCATTGGAAAATGGAAATCGGAAAATTTTCGACCAGTTCTAGTAATTTTATATATATATAATATAATATAATATAATTAATTATTTTACTTTGTCATTTGAACATCAGATAGATCTGAATCACAACAACTAGAGCTGGTCACAATTTTCATACAGAACTCTTTCCCATTGAAAAATATAGTTTTCTCAAAGTAGAATTTTTTCACAGGAACATGTCAATTCAACAAAATTTCAGTTTTCTGGCAAGAAGTATTGAAATGAAGTTTTTCATTTAATTGAGATTTCAAAACATTTGTCATAAATATCACTCTGTTTTTCAGTATAAAAAATTGACCCATTTTATTTAACTGTCTATACAGAAAAAAAAATAATTTAGTTTCAATTTAAAACTGTTGACATTTTTCATTTTGACATTTTTGATTCAAAACTCTTCAGAATTTTCATTGAGACTTTTTTTTTATATTTCAACTTTCCATTCTGATTCTGAATGGTAACTAATTTTTGAAATGTTGAACTTTCCTACAGGACAAAAATTCTATTTTCCAAAGAGTTATAATTATAATTAGGGCTGTCAAGCAATTAAAAAAATTAATCGCGATTAATTGCACTGTTAAACAATAATAGAATACCATTATTTAAATATTTTTGAATGTTTTCCACATTTTCAAATATATTGATTTCAGTTACAACACAGAATATATATATGCATCCATGCTGATGATGACGATAACGAGCCAAAGCAGAGCAAACTGACACATGTTCATTTCCATCATCTGAGTCAGATGCCACCAGCAGAAGGTTAATTTTCTTTTTTGGTGGTTTGGGTTCTGTAGTTTCTGCACTGGAATGTTGCTCTTTTAAGATATCTGAAAGCATTCTTCACACCTCATCCCTCTCAAATTTTGGAAAGCACTTCAGATTCTTAAACCTTGGGTCAAGTGTTGTATCTATCCTTAGAAATCTCACATTGGTACCTTCTTTGCATTTTGTCAAATCTGCAGTGAAAGTATTCTTAAAACGAACATATGCTGGGTCATCATCTGAGACTGCTATAACATGAAATATATGGCAGAATGTGGGTAAAACCGAACAGGAGACATACAATTCTCCCCCAAGGAGTTCAGTCACAAATGTAATTAAAGCATTATTTTTTTAACGAGCATCATCAGATGGAAGCATGTCCTCTGGAATGGTGACCGAAGCATGAAGGGGCATATGAATTTTTAGCATATCTGGAACATAAATACCTTGAAATGCCAGCTACAAAAGTGCCATGGGAACTCCTGTTCTCACTTTCAGGTGACATTGTAAATAAGAAGCAGTCAGCAGTCTCTCCCATAAATGTAAACAAACTAGTTTGTCTTAGCAATTGGCTGAACAAGAAGTAGGACTGAGTGGACTTGTAGGCACTAAAGTTTTACATTGTTTTGGTTTTGAGTGCAATTATGTAACAAGAAAATTCTACATTTGTAAGTTACACTTTCATGATAAAGAGATTGCACTACAGTACTTATATGAGGTGAATTGAAAAATACTATTTCTTTTGTTTATAATTTTTACAGTGCAAATATTTGTAATCAAAAATAATAATATAAAATGAGCACTGTACACTTTGTATTCTGTGTTGTAATAGAAATCAATATAATTGAAAATGTAGAAAAACATCCAATATATTTAATAAATTTCAATTGTTATTCTATTGTTTAACCGAGCAATTAATTGTGATTAATTTTTTTGAGTTAATCGCGTGAGTTAACTGCGATTAATTGACAGCCCTAATTATAATCAAATGAAATAACTTGTGGCATACCTCAATGAGCAGCACTGAATTTCTCAGTAGACAGACTTCAGATGGACTGTTTATATAGTAACTATAGAAACTACAGTTACCAGTAATGGAGGGAAATGAATCAAATACTTTGAGAATAGCATATAGAAATTGCCTACCACTGAAAACCATCCCTCTGCTTGTCTACATATTTTGCTGGTCACAGGGCAAATTCAAAACAGATGAGTTTGACAATGAATGAAGACTGCATCACACTGACAATGCTTTTGGCAGAAAGTCCTGAATTTCCTCTCTTGCCCCTGGAAAATTATACTATCATGCAGTACAGCAATAACATTTTTCCAAGTTAACTCCCTTACTGTTGTGTAGTTGGAACAATATACGAATAATATCTTCTGCTTGCAATAATAGCAAAGAAAACCATGGACTGACGCACTTTACAAGATGCCTTGTTTTTTGTTAGCTTATTTCGGTTGTTATTTTTAATTTTATTTAGGGGCAATCTGCAAGAAACAGTTTACATCTTATCTAGAAGTCCCAATCTGTAGTTAATGGAGAAAGATTAAAAACCTACCTCCTAAATCCCCAGCTGATTTCTTCAAGTTCTTAAGATGGTCACTGTCTATTCTTGTGGCTATTTTAAGACCCATCCTCAGCTGCAATATTGTGTGTTTATAACACTTTGCTGACTTAACTGGCTAGTTGGGAATCCCTACCTATCGCTCCATAGAGCGGGAAACCCCAGGTGGCCCAGAATTAGTGTATCGGTTCTACACCACCCCTCCTTTGCAGCCCCTAGTGTTGATGTATGGCCAATGAAAGAGAGAGTAGCTGATGCTCTGCTGTCCTCAGGCTGTTGGAATGGCCTGCTGGGGGATAGGCCACCAAGTTAGAGCAGCTCTGAGGCTGCTCCAATTTATTCTTGAGGCTGAATTGTTTCTATTACATGGAAGGCAAAGAAGATGTAAAGCTGCATTTACCCATTCCCCCACTCCAAACTCTTTAAAGAGGGCAATTTCAAATTATGTGACTAATTTGTTGTGTGGAAAAGAGAGCAAGCAATATTATAACACTTTTACATCATCTTGTATCATTCATAAATACAGTAGTGTAAGGGACCAGGGTGTAGGCAGCCTGGCCTAGAAGTCACAGTTAGGCTAGTGACTGGGAGGGATAGCTCAGTGGTTTGAGCATTGGCCTGCTAAACCCGGGGTTGTGATTTCAGTCCTTGAGGGGGCCACTTAGGGATCTGGGGCAAAATCAGTACTTCATCCTGCTAGTGAAGGCATGGATCCCTTCCAGTTCTATGAGATAGGTATAGTGTCTACGGGTCAAGGACAGCCAGAAGGCAGTAGTCAGCAAGCAGGGATCAGTGTAGTTGCTAGAGCTGGGATCAATAAGCAAGAGTCAGGCCTGGGTTGGAGAGCAGAGATAGTTACCAGGTAGGAATCAGAAGGTCATGGTTAGAGTCCAGTTGGGGTCAGAGACTGGTGATCAGAAAGCAAGGTGAGGTCTGAAGCTGCAGCAGGCCCAGAGTCTTTGTTGTTGCCCAGACAACTGCCTGGGCCACTCTCCAGGGTTAAATAGTGAGCATGCCCAATTAGAGGGCATCAAGGTGCTATCACTCTAGACCCTTTAGGTGGTACTTCCTGCAGTGCCAAATCTCCACAACATTTCTCGGTTGCACCTCTGTATGACGTTCTGGTGGTGATACACAAATATCACCTATCCTAAGCTCTACAGACCTGGGTTTTAGTCCCACAGATCCTTACAAGCAGGAACAGATAATCTCACCAGATTGATAATAATGTTTTAAGATCTGCATACTGTGCATGATATCTTCCAATGACACAAACAAATTTTCTGTATAAATGTCTTCATGCCCATTCATTCCCTTACTATAGCTGCACTAACTGCACACAACCTACTGGACACGGCAAGACCATTTTACTGCTCATAACATCTCATTTTAATTGATAGTTTGATGCCATTGAAACTGTATCTGCCCTGACCTGTCATCATAATTTCTTCAGTAGCTTCCTTTGAACAGCCTGTTATCAGAATACAAAACAGATCATTTGGGCACCTTACTGATGATTGAAATTGTAATAAGAATAAGGTTGGTGTAGCGAGGAGGCGTGGCTGCCCTCAGAGGTGGATGCAGAGGGAACACCACAAGCCTCCTGGTGTGCACAACCAGGAGGGCCATGCCCCGCAGACCAGAAGCAGAGGGGCGTGACAGGAATTGGAAGTATAAAAGGCCGGCCCAGCAGCTCAGTTGGAAGGGAACAACTGAGGGAGACAGATGCTTTTTTCCAGCTACTGTAGCGGGATGCTGAGGAGAACCACAGCTCCCCAAGGACCTGCCTGAGTTTCCAGAGAGCCCTGCCACTTCCAACGCTGAGGAACTGCTACCACTACCCTTGGCGGTGTATCCTGGGGAGACTGAGGACGACCCCTAGATCCAGGTACATCTGAGGCTGAGATTAGGAAGGAGCCCCGGGGAACCAGACTACTGTCTGGTGTGGTGCCTCTGGAAACATGGTCAACGTGTTGTGGCTGGATTCCCCGCTGACCCAGTGGCAGACCACAGTGGAGTTAGGCAGACCCACGTTCCCCTACTCCTGACACACCACCCCTGGAGTGGCAGTACTCCTCCTCCTTATGCCAAGAGGCCTGCGTTTGTCTTTCACTCACCAAAACCAGGATGACGGACTGTGCTTGGTGCTCACCCTGGCTGGAGCCCCATAGATTGTGCTTAGCAACAAGGAGTCCTGTGTCACCTTATAGACTAACAGATGTATTGGAGCATAAGCTTTCGTGGGTGAATGCCCACTTCGTCAGACGCATGTGGATTGTGCTTGGTGCTACAGCTCTACGTGACAGCAGGCCAGAGTTCTGTATGCGACCCCGCCTTGCTTGAAGGTGTCGCCTGACAACTACTGCTAATTCCCCCCTTTTCTTTTGTTTGAGAGTACTGCAGCAGACCAGACTGCGAGGTGGCATGGCTTCCCTCAGAAGCAGACACAGAGGGACGGCCACACTCTCTTACAGTTGGGTAATTGGATGAGGAGTTATACTTCCCGTGTGGATACACTTAACTTCCATTTCTGCTGCATGCAAGCTGAAAATATCACTGAAATTTTAAAGGTCACACTCCCACTGAGCAGTTTTAATCCTAATCCACAGAGAGCAACCCCATTGCAGTCCTGGAGTGATGAGTACAACTACTTTCCAGCCATTAAGAGATATTCAGCCAGGCTGTGGGAGTTACAGATCATCCTAACCTCTCAAGGGCCTAAAATTCCAGTAATAATGAATCAAGATTTTTATATTTCATATAGTTTAAAGCCAGAAGGCACCATCTAATATGACCTCCTGTATATCACAGGCCATTAATTTCATCCATTTACTCCTATATTAAGCCCAAAAACTTGGGTTCAGCTGAAGTAGGTGAGTCCTCTGGAGACTTAACTGTTGTGTGCCACAAAGAACAGAAGAGACAGAGTCGTGCATGTTAGAGACCCATACGGGTCTCTAATACAGAGCAATGAAGACACTCTCAGCCAGAAAAACATAGGGAGAGACATACTTCCTAAAGGTGGTGTTATTGCTGTGGAACAATTACCATCATCAACACTATCCACCAGAAATGTCAGGAAACAGTCCCCGCCCCACACCTTGTGGTAGCCATCCACAGTCTTTGAAATGTTGATTAGAAATGAAAATTTGCATTACAAAATTTCCCCATGGAAACATTTTTCCCCCCTTGGAATTGACATTTTCATACAAAAATTTTTGGTTTCAATTAAATGGCAGTTTTTCAACAGGAAAGCTTTTCACACACACAAAAATTAACCAGCTGTAATAAAGATCAAATGAATTAAAGTGGTTTTTTATTTCAATCTGAATTATGTAAACCCTGATATGTATCCTCCATCCACACTTTATCTACTAATTAGGTTTTGTGAGATACCCTGGTAATTTTCTAGATGTACAATTCAAGGCCTGATCTGTAAGGTCCAGACACCTCCTCCAAGATGCAGAATACTCTCAGATCTCAGTGACTCATGGAATGGGACTTGAAGGTGCTGGTCATCTTGTAGAAGTTGCTCAGCACCTAGTGGGATTGGGCTTTACGTTAGGCTTTCCGGGATGCATAATTTAACTTCCCCTGTCAGGGAGTCTTACTCACTATGTTCCTTGAACCTCAAGTTATATAAATAACTGAGGAAGAAACATAACTGTCACCAATGCACAAAAGAATGTTCAGAAAAGGACAAAGATCAATTATTCCCATTAGCAAATGAGGGTTGTAGAAGAAATGTTCTTAAGCTGCAGAAGGAAAAGTGCAGGGTAGATATTAGATGAAACTTCAATAAAAATTAATTATAACCAGCAATTCAATGAGAAAGAGAGTGGAGGTTACAATGGAGTACAAGGTTACAATAGATACTCAGCTTTAGGGATGAAATGCTGGTCTTATACAGTGAGTGGGTAGATTAATGACCAACTAGAAGTTTCTTCAAACCCAAATGATTCTAGAAATTGCATTAAATCTGGTGACTATAGCACATGTTCACAAACATGTCTGTGGTGCACTTATAATAAAGCCAGCTATAAATAGCTTCCAACGGCAGTGAAAGCCAAGATCCAGAATCTAAAGAATGTCAGTCTTTCTGCTACCTCCTGCAGCTGAGGCAGATCATGTATAATGACATTCCATTTGTTTGCATGCTCTTTGCTTGTACACTACCACTAACAAACTTCATATAGTAATAGGTTCAGAGCTGTGCTTTGTGTTACATATGATGCATGGCACCCCATATTTTATGCCACAGAATGTGCTGAACATGCTCCCCATCTATCTCTTGCCACAGATTCCTCCCTCACACATGTGACTCCTGCCTAAATGAGGAGTTGACAAATGGTATCTAAAAATAGCTATCTGATACCACCTCTCCACTAAGCCATAATATATGCATTTGAGAGCATCCTCTCTCTCAAAAAAAGAAAAGAGAAAAAGAAATGAAAACATTTCTGTATATAAGTACATTTAATTAGAAGGATCAGGCCTTACTAGAGAACAAACTGTGTCTTAGATTAAATGCTGAGAGGACAAGTCAGGCAGTACTACAGCTTTCTCAGGTACCTTCAGCCATTTAGTTGGAAGGACACCAGACAAGATCATGGTTCAATGCCAAGTTCACTTTACTCCTAGATAAAGATTTGGGCATTCATTACTCTGGCTTATTGGGGAGATTTACTATCAACCCTATTACCATTTATTAAGCTAGTGATTTTCAAAATGTGGGGTGCACTCCTCTGAGGAAGGGAGTGAGCTAAGGACTAGTTGAGGGTATGTAGACTGAGCTCTCCTCTCAGCTGCTCTCTGGAGCCTTGGCTTTCATTTAATGAAAAATTAGTCTCTGGCTGTAATGATTATGAAGAAAACCTTCAAAATGTGACCAGAGTGTAAATAATGCAACCTGACTTTGCAGAGAGCCTGAAACAATAGTTCTCAGGTATTGTGATGTCCTGTCTCTTTAAATATTTGGACTCTGTGCTCACTTAGACAAGAACATCACTTTAGTTTTCAGTTTTGCTGCCAGAACAATAAAGCTATCACAGTAGACAGCTGTGTTTCTATCTGCCCCCTCTGTGTCTATCTCCTTCTCTGCTGGATCCAAATATCACATATTGACAACATGAATCTTGTATCCCAGAAGTCTCCTGTGTTCCCAGTGTCCAACTAGGAAGAAGAAACAGTAAGCAAATAATATATTAAAAAGGGAGGAAAAATCACCTAGAGCCACAAGGTGGCAGACGGCTGCTTTTTATGCTGCAGGGACAATGGAGAAATAGGCAATTAAAGGCAAAACAAAGGAGGTGGTTTCTGCCATTGCTATCCAATTTCTGGAAAGACAAAGCAACGAGAAAGCAAGCAGCCATCTTGGCTGACCACCTGTAAACCTGCATTAAAGGGTCTATAGCCAGCAGAAGGAGCCCAACTACAACCAAAGGAGTGAATCTGCAGTTTGCAATATAAGCACATTGACAGCAGAGGGAAATCAAGCACAGGTAGCACTCACTTAAAAAAAAAAGTTTCCCTGTGCCAGCGAAGACATCCAGGAGGCCCAGAGTCTGACAAGAGCGAAGAGAAAAGGCAACTTTTGTGGACAAAGTTGATGAAAACCGCAAATCATAGGTAGTATACTTTGAACATTTAGAACAATTTGTAGCTTGTGATTCTGCTCCAGACAGACAGTTTCAACATTGCTGCCAGTGATGGGTTCGAAGGCATATGGACTGCTGCATGAACTATTGTCTCCAACTGTGTCTGGAATTGCTACATACACCACAATTATTACAGCAATGCAGCAAGATTTTTCTCTGATCCCATCAATGAGAGTGGAATGCTATTGGTTCCATCAGCAATATCAGGGAAGTGGAGAATCGGTAGCATAGTTTGTTGCCACTCCAAGGAAGTTGTCAAAATATTGTCAGTTTGATCAAATATTAAGTGATGCCCTGTGTGACCCATTTCTCTCTGTATTATGCAATGACCTGATCCGGAAAAAGTTACTCACTGTATCAGTGCTTACATTTAAGAAGGAGGTTGAGATAGCTATTTCCATCATAGAAACCACAGAGAAGGATTCTCTGTAATTTAGTGTGAGACAAGAAGTTCACTTCCTGAATTGGTGAGACAGAGGACCATGGGAATGTAATGATTTTCCCTGTGGCGATTGTGCACAAACTATGCATACGGAGAAGGACTGCTAGGCATGTTAGGTCATTTGCAGAAAGTGTCAGAAGAAAGGACACATCACAGTGACCTGCCAAAGTTCAGTGACCAGCAACACAGAGTAATTGTCCTTCCAGGAAGACACCTATGAAGACTGCACCTAAGGAATGATGGAACTTGGGAATTCATAATGGGGAAAAAGACAAAAGCCCTAGTGACACTGACCAAGACCTAGCACTGTACATGTTATTAGAAGCTGGAGTCAGAGATGGCATCTGGGTCATACCCTGGATTGAGGGAGTTCCTACAAGAATGGAGCCTGATACTAGAGCTGCTACTTCATTGATTTCTGAATCTGCCTATCACCTGACCTTGTCACAAGTTCCTCTGGAAGAACCCTCCATGGCTTTGAAGACTTATATCAGAGAAAAATTGGTCCCAAAAGGAGTATTCCAGGTGAAAGTTCAACTAGATGAACAATCATTCATTTTACCCTTGTATGTGATTGAAGGAAAGTATTCACCATTATTTGGCAGAACTTGGCTTGAGAAGCTGAAAGTGAACTGGATTGATATCAGTGTGATCACAAAAACACATCAAAATTTTCAAGGAATACTGGACAGACACTCCAAAGATTTTGAAAAAGAACTTGGACAGATGAGTAACATGTCAGTGAAGTTCACTTGTAAGTTTGATAACCAATCAAAATATTGACTCATATCCAGCTTCTCATCCACTGTAATCCCCAGGTCCTTTTCTGCAGAACTGCTGCTTAGCCAGTTGCTTAGGCCATGGCTACACTGGCGCTTTACAGTACTGTAACTTTCTCGCTCAGGGGTGTGAAAAAACACCTCCCTGAGTGCAGCAAATTACAGCGCTGTAAAACGCCAGTGTAAACAGTGCCCCAGCGCTATAAGCTAATCCCTTCGTGGAGGTGGAGTACCTGCAGTGCTGGGAGAGCTCTCTCCTAGTGCTGGCGCGTGACCACACTCGCACTTCAAAGCACTGCCGCGGGAGCGCTCCCGTGGCAGCGCTTTGGAGTTTCGAGTGTAGCCCAATCCAGAGTGAACTAGACAGTCAGTCAGTCAGTCAATTTAGCCACTGAGGATTTTCCAGCAAGGAGTGCACAGGGTCAACTTCCCCGCAATCAAATACAAAAAGAACAAAGGAATGAACTTAAGAATTAAGTACCAACTGTATAAGGATAAACAAAACATAAATTATAACGACTAGAATTTAATTTCTCCAACGTAACATGGCTACTTTATAATCCATAGACATTATCCTCGCAGTTATACATAAACATAAATAAAGAAAACAGATTAAATCTAAACAGGTCAGTCCTTACAGAAACACAGTGAGAAGAAACTCAGAGTTCCCAAAAGCTTAGGTTGAGTTCACCTGAGTCTCAGTTACAGTCTTCGATCACCAAATCTATACAGTCTGCTCACTTAGTCAAAAGCACTGCAACAATATCTTCTCTTCTCTTGTTTGTAAAAACCTTGAACTGGGATCCATGCAGACTCTTCCGCCTCCTCCGCTGAAATCACTCAGTTTAAGTATATAGATTAAAAAAAATCTGGTGACAAGGAAAATGCAAACTGAGAATAGCAAAGTATAAGTGAGTCCCCATCATCACATGTTAATAGGGGAAAAGTTGGTGAATCATACTCGTTGAGACAATTTAACTAAAACAGTTTGGCTGAAATCAAATGTTCAAAGTATAAAATTTAAATCAAAAATTAAGTTTTCCTTATCACTAACCTGCTGCAAAATGCTTCAGAGTTAGGGGGGAAATAGCCTGCTTTCTGCTCCTGAGGCTCAGTTTCTCTGACTCCACACTGGACACATGGCCTTTTGCAAAGCAGCTGCCCTGACTGCTTGCTTCATGGAGTCTGAGTCCACCAATAGGGAACCTATACAGCATACCCAAAACTATCACAACCAATTCCAAAACTTCTGAGTGTGGAGAGCTAGTTGTGCATCTGCCTAGCAACAATGAACCAGACCCAACTCATTCCTACCCCTCAAATAGATAGCGTAAAGAGATCTCTCCCTATTAGGCAGGGGGCTAGATATGCTCTTTTGTTGATGCCAAAATATTTCACAGAGATGAATCAATTTTGACAAAATGTTTGACTTGAGGGTTTTTAAGGTCCTGGGTGGACTCTCTCATCTCTTCCAAATTGGAAGGGGGGAGAGAGAGACCCAAATAAAAAATCTGACCTTTTTGATCCCAAATGGTCATTTTGATACAATTCTATTTTGTGAAAACATTCCAAGAGTTTTGTTTTTGTTCCAATGTGGAATGAAAACAAACATCAAAAGTTGCTGCAAAACATAATGATCAGTCTCTGGCCAGCTCCAGTGCTTTGTTTAGAAATAGGAATCAGCTTCAGGTTCTTCACAAAACTTGTTTAATTTGTTGTGACGTTTTTGCAATTGTTTATATAATACACAGTAGTTTCGTTTCTTTAATGAAACAAGTAGCTAGGCAGGCAGCTTTTTTCTAATATGAGATAATCATTAGTGCCACTGCTGTTTTCTGGGGGGAAAAATTCCCACCAAATATATATAGTATCTAAGAACTTTTAAAAACATGAATTATTTGACAGACTCTTACTATGTATCCTGTAAATAAACTAGACAACTTTTTAAAGTTACCTGATAAAATGCAATAAATCTAAGGAAACTTTATTTCAATGCATCACATATAGACATGGTTAAGGTCTTTAAACAACAAAATAAACAACCCATGTGGCTAGTCAAAGTTCAGGGCTCTGGGGATGTTCCACTTCGACGTAGAAATTGATGGAGTCTGTTATTTTCTTTGATACTATCTTGCTTATTTACAAAGAATGAACTATGTTTTTTGAATGCAGAAGGAACCTAGAACAAAAGGAGCATTTCTTAGTTTATAGCCCTTAAACATCTTTAGCCAATGCCAGACCCAAAAGCTCTCTGTCTAGCCTTTTTCCCCACTGTCATCTTGTCCCTAAAGGCTCCTGCTTGGTTTTCTGGCCTATCCCTCTCTCTTCCTAGCTGTTATCTGTTTCTGTGTGATGTCTCCCCCCCCGCCAACCTCCACGCCCCCTCCCCTCAAAAAACCCAACACCAAAACAAAACAACAAAAAAACAAAATCAACCCAAAGCCCCAACAACAATATTTAGCCAAAAGCTCCTGGGTGGGTTCATTCACACCTTTTGTTTTAGGTGTGGGCTTATGTTTACAATTATGTTAACTGAAGGATGAATTCACACCTATCAGTCTCAATGGGGTTTTAATTCAATCTATAACAGTGGTTCTCAAACTTTTGTACTGGTGACCTCTTTCACATATTCACAGCGCTGCCGTGGCAGTGCTGTGAAGCGCGAGTGTAGTCGCGCCGCCAGTGCTGCGAGAGCTCTCTTGCAGCACTGCAAGTACTCCACCTCTCCGAGGGGAATAGCTTGCAGCGCTGCGAGCGAGTGTGCAGCGCTGCAGGCGCTGATTACACTGGTGCTTTACAGCGCTGCACTCGCTGCGTTCAGGGGGGGTGTTTTTTCACACCCCTGAGCACAGCAAGTGCGGCGCTGTGAATTGCCAGTGTAGCCAAGGCCATAGCAAGCCTCTGAGTGTGACCCCCCCACCCCTTATTAATTAAAAACACTTTTATATATTTAACACCATTATAAATGCTGGAGGAAAAGCAGGGTTTGGGGTGGAGGCTGACAGATCGCGACCCCCCATGTAATAACCTCACGACCCCCCGACCCCCACTTTGAGAACCCCTGATCCATAACAAGGTTTCACCCGCCTCAGAACAATAACATATTATTTACTCAGGGGAGAACATCAGCTGCTTCAGAGCTGTTCCAGTTTATTACGTTAATCCTTGTAAAACAACATTTGACAACATTGTTACCAGGAATGGAGTCAACTATAACATTTTCTACATAATGGAGAAAAACGTGTCTGACATGATGACTGACTTTGGCTCCATATAATATCACTCCTTGGTGTGGAATCATTAAAATTAGTGCAAAATGTCAATTTTTGGGAAAAGCATTCAAAATGAGAAATCCACCCCGACCCAAAAAAACCACAACACTTTAATTTTTATGTCTTCTTCCAATATATGAAAAATGGCCTAAAATTCAAAAGATTTTTAAAAAAATAAGTAACATTTTGAAATGCTTGTAGGCTGAGGATTTGTGTAATCCAAGTTCCAATACACAGTGATTTTCTTTTAATGGAAGAGTTAGGAACCCCTAAAGACGTTTTATAAGTGAAATGCTGATAGACTAGTAAGGTGAGTGTAAAGCTTAGTGAGCCACTTAAGGCTTTTATCATGTAACTGCTTCATTGGCTTTCTGTGTGGGCACAGGGGCCGAAGTGCACAGGTTAGATCCCAAGAGCCTGGCTCCAAAGTGCTTTGTTTTCCTTGTACATTATCACCTGAAATAAAGATCTGAGACTCTACTAGTCAGGTGTCCGGTGTGAATATTGTGTTTGCAAATTTGAAGATAACTCCCTATGAATATTATCCAATCCTCACTTATTATTTCCACAAACAGTCCTGTCAGGAAACTTATTTGCTAGAATATTTGAAAAAACAAAACACAAACACAATGGGAAGCAAATTTGCTTACAAATCTGAAGGGAAAAAAAATCTGTGGATTTTTTTTTGTAAGTACTCAATCAATTCTGTTTATTAATTTAGGTCTGATTAAGGAAAGCACTTAAGCAAATGCTGAACCCCAACCCTATTCAAGAAAGAATTTAAGCTTGCGCTTAACGTTAAGCATGTGTTTAAGTCCCATACCCTTCCTTAAAGGAATGCTTTCCTTTATTGGGGTTTTAAACTCTATTCCCAGCTGGTCAGTGATTTGACTATTTTGGCAAGTATATTTAATTTATTTTATATCTCATTGATTTTACAACTTTATTTTTTCTCTTACTTTTCCATTGCTGCAATTTTCCAACCTGAGCACTGTTGCTGGTGTTTTTTTTTTTTTCCAATTTAAGCACAAAACATCTGTGTTTCTGGCTTCTGCTTTTAAAGCTTATGCCATGACATCTCTTTTTTGCAATATTTTCCTGCTCCTTTCTGCCTGCATCTACAGAGGGTTTTACTGGTTGACTGACATACCAATTCTATTACACTAGGAGGTCGGTGAGAATTTTTTTTAGCATCTCTAGACCTTTTCCATTATTGTTCTCTCAGGACCATTCAATATATTTTACAAGAATTTATTTTAGGAGTGCTGCATGTTCTGATACATTACATTTTCACAGATTGGTCAACATGCCTAGAAACCTATCCTATTTTCAGGCAGTGGCATACTCAAAATTGCATCAATTTTACTTTTATCACATTTCAATCTATCATAGAGTGTATGACCAAATTATGGTATTTTACTTCTTTGAGATCTAGCCCATTTTTTTTTATTCATCTGAGAGGGACACAGTCAAGGTTGTCAGGCCTAAAACTGGTCCTATTTTTTTTTTTATTACCTATCTGCAAGGTCCATGTAATCAGTGATATTACTTTTCTTCTCCAAAATAAGTACACCAATTCTTTCCTTTACTATCTCCCTCGCAAATATATATATATATATATATATATATATATATATATATGTTAATAGTTCAGCACTCACAAGCAGATTTCAGTTTCAATTGTAGGTATCTAGAGACTTAGAAGCATGGGCAGCGGGTACCATAGGCTGGGAGAGCCTGTGCCTCCCCAAACAGCCAGGCATAGCCCTGCCCATGCTCTTCCCCCAGCCTCTGCCCCACTTGAATTTCCCGCTCTGCATGCCGTGCCACTCCAGAGTCCAGTAGTCCCCGTGTGGTAGCCCCAGCTTGGGCTGGGGCCATGCCACCTGCCCTCCTGGTGCTCTGGGGCTGGGGAGATTTGGGCCACATCACTCCTCCTGGTGCTCTGGGGCTGGGGAGATTTGGGCCGCATCACCCCCTCCTGCCACTCTGGGGCGTGGACTGGTGGCTCCGGTGGGGAGTGTGGGACGGCTCTGGGCTCCGGTGGGGATGGTGGCGCAGAAAGGGTTGGGCCTTGAGAGGAAATGGGGACAGGGGGCGGGAGCTAGCCTCCCCTAGCTAGCGGTTCATGCACCACCCATACTTAGAAGGACAGTGAGATTTTTTTTTTAAATTATGAAAAGTACCTCAAAATCATTTCCCCTGACTTAGGTCTCAATTCAGCAAAGCACTTAGTAAGCATTGGTTTAATGCTAATAAATATGCTTAATTTCTAATGGACTCAATGAGACTTAAGTAGATTCTTAAAATTAAACATGCTTAAATGCTTTGAGGTCTGATCCATAGCCCATTGAAGTTTATGGGAATCTTTGCATTGACTTCAATGGACTTTGGGTCAGGCCTTTGATGACCTGGGATCAATTTAAGTATGACTTTAATGTTAAGCATGTGTTTAAGTGCTTTGCTAAATTGGGGCCTTATTCTTAATTTGATTTATTTTGGGCTTATGATGCTTTTCAACATTAAGGCTTCTATGCATCCCTTGTGTGCTTTTTTTCTCTCATATATGTCTTCACATGGTTGAATTACTCTTCTGTGAAACCATTTTGAGTCTGAATGGATTCTAAATGGCAGGTTTATAATAAGAGTATACTGTCCAAATGGTGTAGCAAACCTATAAAGTCTCATATGAGAAACATTTGGACATAGTATAAATAATAACAAATAAGAATAGTAATAGCAATTGTTAGAATGTCAAACTTGCTTCAAGGTGTTAGCATTATTTAACATTTAAAAGTTTGCTTGTAACACTGGTCTACAATTTTTGAGAAGTCGTCTGCTTCAGAGATAAAATGTGCTATTTGTTATGTATTTTGATGTGCTGAATTCAAATATGACAATTAAAACAACTGATTGGCTACTGTTTATAAGATATTTAAGTTTTTACATTTTATGTCTATGTATATTGTGTAGATAGTAGAGTTTTAATCATAAATTGTAAACCTAGGTCTTTTCATGTGTTTATGGTTGCTTTACATGATAATATTTCACCTGTCCTGTTTATGTAACACTTTAAAAATCAGCAAAAGGGTTATATAAATAAAATTTATTATGAAACAAAAGGCAAACAACTATTCTGTACATAGTTTAGTCCTATTCAGTGTCTACTCGGCGCTTCTTGGCTTGTCTCTTGTATTCATTAAATGGAGCATCTCTTGTCACTGTCCAGCAATAGTCTGCAATCATTGATGGGCTCCATTTGCCCTGATAGCGTTTCTCCATTGTTGCAATGTCCTGGTGAAATCGCCTGCCATGCTCGTCGCTCACTGCTCCGCAGTTCGGTGGAAAAAAATCTAGATGAGAGTGCAAAAAATGTATCTTTAGTGACATGTTGCAACCAAGGCTTTTGTATGCCTTGAGGAGGTTTTCCACCAACAACCTGTAGTTGTCTGCCTTCTTGTTTCCGAGAACATTTATTGCCACTAACTGGAAGGCTTTCCATGCCATCTTTTCCTTGCCACGCAGTGCATGGTCAAATGCATCATCTCGAAGAAGTTCACGAATCTGAGGACCAACAAAGACACCTTCCTTTATCTTAGCTTCACTTAACCTTGGAAATTTTCCACGGAGGTACTTGAAAGCTGCTTGTGTTTTGTCAATGGCCTTGACAAAGTTCTTCATCAGACCCAGCTTGATGTGTAAGGGTGGTAACAAAATCTTCCTTGATTCAACAAGTGGTGGATGCTGAACACTTTTCTTCCCAGGCTCCAATGACTGTCGGCGTGGCCAATCTTTCTTGATGTAGTGGGAATCTCTTGCACGACTATCCCATTCGCAGAGAAAACAGCAGTACTTTGTGTATCCAGTCTGCAGACCAAGCAAGAGAGCAACAACCTTCAAATCACCAAAGCTGCCACTGATGTTGGTCATAGTTTATGCACCTCAAAAGTTGTTTCATGTTGTCATAGGTTTCCTTCATATGGACTGCATGACCAACTGGAATTGATGGCAAAACATTGCCATTATGCAGTAAAACAGCTTTAAGACTCGTCTTCGATGAATCAATGAACAGTCTCCACTCATCTGGATCGTGAATGATGTTGAGGGCTGCCATCACACCATGGATGTTGCTGCAGGCTACAAGATCACCTTCCATGAAGAAGAATGGGACAAGATCCTTTTGACGGTCACGGAACATGGAAACCCTAACATCACCTGCCAGGAGATTCCACTGCTGTAGTCTGGAGCCCAACAGCTCTGCCTTACTCTTGGGTAGTTCCAAATCCCTGACAAGGTCATTCAGTTCACCTTGTGTTATGAGGTGTGGTTCCGAGGAGGAGGATGGGAGAAAATGTGGGTCCTGTGACATTGATGGTTCAGGACCAGAAGTTTCATCCTCTTCCTCTTCCTCGTCTGACTCAAGTGAGAATGATTCTGGTGCATCAGGAACCAGCAGTCCTTCTCCGTGGGGTACTGGGCGTATAGCTGATGGAATGTTTGGATAATGCACAGTCCACTTTTTCTTCTTTAACACACCTTTCCCAACTGGAGGCACCATGCAGAAGTAACAATTGCTAGTGTGATCTGTTGGCTGTCTCCAAATCATTGGCACTGCAAAAGGCATAGATTTCCTTTTCCTGTTCAACCACTGGCAAAGATTTGTTGCACAAGTGTTGCAGCATATGTGTGGGACCTCTTGTCCTGATCTCCAATTTTGCAGCCAAAATAAAAGTGATAGGCTTTCTTAACCATAGTGGTTATACTGCGCTTTTGTGATGCAAAAGTCACTTCACCACAAACATAGCAGAAGTTATTTGCACTGTTCACACAAATACGAGACATCGCTGCTCACTTTGGCTAAACAGAAATGTGTCCCTTTGCAAATTCAAACACTGACAAATAAGAGAGCATGACACTGTATGATTTCTAGAGCTGATATATCAATTTGTTCAGCAGAGTGATGTAAGCTTCGTTATGATTGCATCATCCATGACTTCTAGGAATAACATGATGCAGTTCATATCATGTATGATGCAATACCAGCTTCAGATTGCATCATTCATTGTTTTGCCTAAAAAGCAAGTACTGTCCAAACCCAGTCATAGATTTATTCGTAGATCCAGTCAAAGATGTATTTTAGTCATTTCTGGTTTAAATTGAGATCCCTTCCCTTTATAACTCACTTATCCTTCGCCATTCCCAAGTCAAGGGTTGTATATACTGACCCAATAGCATATCTTGAAAACTAGAGCCAATCAACAATTTTAAGCATCATTTTCGTTCTCAGTGACCCAGAATTAGTAAAGTTTGACTACATTTATTTCAGAAGCATTTTGGCTGTAGAGCAGTGTAATTTTTCTTGTACTCAGCTGTATTTTTAGTTTGGACAAATATGCTGCAGTCTCTTGGGTGAAACATCTTGCCAGTTCTGTTTTTTCCCTGCAAATATAATCCCTACCAATTCATGGGACACACTGGTCTTTGTATCTGCTGTATCTTTGTACTGCTTGCTTTCTGATGGCATGATTCTTTAAGGCACTTAAAAAAGTTTTGCTGGCATAGCTATGTTGGTTAGGAGTGTGAAAAAAAAAAATCCCCTTAACCAGCAGAGATATATTAACAAAAGCCTTAGTGTACTGTGCTTTTGCCAGTATAGCTTATTTCATTAGGGGTACTGGTATGAGTTATAGTGTCAAAAGCACTCTTTTGCCAGTATAAGTTGTGTCTACAGTAGGAGAATTTGTTGGTATGGATTTACTAGAAAAATAGCTTTACCAGCTTCCCTTGTTGGTGTAGACAAGGCCTAAGTCCTTGTGCGGCGCACTGCACTGTTTCTTTGGTCTGGTACACATCTAAGTGGAGGTTATAGTTGGACACTAGTGGGGTTAAGTGCTAGACGTACAGTCCAACAGGCATCCTAGGGGTACAGCAGTAGGGTTTGCCAGCAGCCCACAGATAACAAAGGGGGGGACTGTGATCCTCAGCACTCAGGGGAAAGGGTGGCAGCCCAGGTCTCTCATTCCTCGGAGACCCCCCCCCCCCCTCAAGGGATATGGTATGACCTGGCAAAATCATTGGCACTGGTGGTTGATAGGTTGAGCAGCCTTCCCAACAAGAGTGGGCCCCTCTCTGATGAGGAAGTAATGATGTTGCTGGTTTGGGGTGGGACTGATATCCTGCAGTGGAACATGGAGCAATCAGGGTGGATCACCCTCCACCCCATTGCCATGTTGCAGCATTCCTAAAAAATCCCAGCAGGAGACATGACAGATGATGCCCTAGAGCTTATGAGGGATCTGATCACTTGCTTGGGAAGCATCTAACAGGGTTAAGGATAAGATTTGGAAAGGGGTATTTGTGGATTTATTTACCTTGCTGTTCAGGGAGGAGGAAGGGGGGGAAAGGACAAAAGAAGGAGGGCAAACCCACAGACCTAAAGTGTCTGAAACTCCTGAGAGATGGCCTGCAGCCTTTTGCATTTATGAGAGTATAATTTGTATAAAGGTGTTATGGCGTTTGTTATTAGACGACCCCAGGAAGGTAGCTTATTTATGGAATGGATTTTCGGCTGGTTTCAGGTGTCACTCCTGGGCAGAGAACTTGAAGTCTGTTAAAGGCTTTGAGCATGTAGTAAGGGCAAAGATTGCCTCAGAGGTGGCAGCGGGGAGAGTGACAGGCCTCTTCCCAAGGCTTCCAGTGCTGGAATTGTGCATATCTCCCCTGGGTGAGGTATCAAAGAAGGCAACGCATCATCTGTCCTACCCCCAGGGCTCATCAGTAAATGACTTTATTGACCCCCAGCTGTGTTCAGTGAGATACTCATCTTTTGATGCGGTGGTAGCTATTGTTGCATCCAGTTGCTTCTAGTGTATCTCAAGAATTTTAACTTGCTTTGGACTTTCAGTTTGAAGGCCCCTGTTATTTTGATAAAGCCATTCCCATGGGGTGCTGGATGTCACGTGTTGCTTTCAAAAGATTCACCTTCATGTTGAAGTGGGCAATTGTGCGTGAGACTGGCCTACATCTCAACAACTTTTTATATGCAAGAAGATTGGTGACAGGCAACAGTAGGTACATGTTTCATGTGTTTCAGAACCTAGCTGAGTGTCTCAGGGTCCCCCTTGCCACAGAAAAAACAGAATGCCTTGCCCAAAGTTTAACCTATCTGGGCATTGAACTAGGCACAGTCTGGGGTGTTTCTGTTACCCACAGAGAAACTGGAATTGGGAAGGACACTGATATGGGCTCTCAAAGGGGCAAAGAAAATTTCACTGAGGGAGCTACAAGTGGTGCTGGGGCAGCTAAACTTTGCATGGCAGGTGGTGGCTACTGGTCAGGCATTTTGTACCCATGTGGTGTCTTCCTCCTCTGAAGTGCAAAACCCCCACCACCTTGTTAGAATGACGAGAGAACTGAAAGAAGACTCAGAAGTGTGGGAAAGATTCCTGGAAGAGTTTAATTGGGTTTGTATATGGCATTTGGTCCGGTTGCTCAAGACTGAGCTCCAGGTGCAATCTGATTCCTCAGGAGGCATAGGTTTTGGGGTTTACTTTTAAGGAGAGTGATGTGCGCAAAGGTGCCCAGAAAGCTGGGTGGCTCAGGTTATTACAAGGGATATGCCCTATCTGAAGTGTTTGGTGGCAGTCTCTATTTGGGGAGAAAACTTTCAGAAACAAAGTCTGTTTCTGGTGTGACAGCCAATCTGTGGTACATATTGTGAACTGACACTTGGCTAAGACTGCTGAGGTAATGAGGCTGGTGAGGGCCTATGTTTTACGCTGCCTGCAATTTAACATCCTTTTTCATATAGTGCACGTACCAGGAGTGGATAATGGTATTGCCAATGCTCTAGCTTGATTTCAGGATGACAAATTCTGGGAACTCGCCTTGCTGACCCTCAAAGATCCATGGGCAATGCCCCAACAACTCTGGAACCTTGGCTCCTGACAGCTGTGGGACTAGTCAAGCACTTGATAGCTCTGTGGACCCTGAGAGCCTATAAGGCCAGTGCTCAGAGTTGGTGGAATTTAGGGCACAGGAAGGGTTTCATTGGGGGGTGAGCCATACCCACACCAGGTGGTGCAATGTGTAGTGTCTTTGACCCACCACTGGTTGACACACTCCACTATCTCTAGCCGACTAGTGGACCTGTCCTACTGGAGTAGGTTGGTGGGTTTCTAAAACTCATATGGACATTTCATAGTACAAAACCCTTAGAAGGGTGGTCCTGGAAAGGCAAGTGCTAGAGGGACTACAGGCTACTCATAACACAGGAAACCCTGTCAGGGTTATTAAAGCCTCTATAGTGGGTCTGCAGCTGTGTGAGGGAGGCCATTTTATTTAGGGGGGTGTATGTGGTACTGAAGGAATGTGCAGACAAGCACTTGTGCCCTGTAAAGGGGATACAAGCCTTATTAAAAGTCCGGGGCTGCAGCCGGACCCACTGTTCACACACAAAAACCTTGAGCTACTGTGGTCTTCACCTGGGAAAATTTGGTTCTCATTCTTGTAGGATCAGGACAACAATGTCAGTGGCTACAGAGAGTTTGGCCCATGGCAGGTGCAGGCACGAGGGTGCTGGAAATCAAGGTGTTACAGGACTTAGGTCTGCACCAAGGAAAAGATTGCAGGGAGCAATAAAACGTAATTAACCCAATGTGCTTGTTTGTTTCAGAGGGTACCCAGAGCGTACATAATGTTTGGATTTGTGGGCACTCTACAGTGCACTGGGCCCACAAGAGGGAGGCCAGGATGGCAACCAGGTCTCAGCTGGGCTTCAGGGCTGAAGCTATTTGCAGCCAATGATTCAGCAGAAGAGGCATGCAGTGTGATCTGCTCATGCCACTTGTACACTCACTGATGAACAACGAGGACTCACCTCACATCCTGGCTATTCACCTTGGGGAGAAAGATCTCAAGGGCTGTACAAGGGTCAGCATAAGGGACAGAATCCAGGGGGTGTTAGCCAGATTAGGCAACCATGGCCAGAGGTGAGGTCAGTATGGTCAGAAATGCTTGCTGCAAGAGAGGTTTGTCAGGGAGCCGCAAACACAGCCCACGTGGACAAGGCTGGAAAGAAAGTGAATAGGGAGGTCACCAAGATGTTCCTGGAAAAACGGGGTTCAGTGATATAGCGTAAGGATACTCCTTACAATTGGCCTGAAGTTTTCATGGAGGGTAGCATACCTTTGTCAGATGGAGGTGCTGACATATGGCAACGGAATGTGAGGGAATGGATTGGAAGGAATTGTGACATGAGACAGTGTGGATGGGGGGAGGGGGGGATGTAACCAAGCTAGTCACTGGCAGCCCTTGTGGCTGGTTTCCATGTGGTTAAAGGTATAAAATGAACAGTTCCCACAGGTAAAAGACCCTGGGATTTTGGTGATGGGCCTTGGACTCATGAGATAGGAGGAGACCTTGTGGCCTTGGCAGGCTGAGGTCCCCACCCTTCCACACTCTTTGTCTCCCTTGCAAGTGGGAAGGATGCTAGGACTCAGAGTGAGCTGAGTCCTGGGCATAGGCTGAGGAAAGCCCACCATGGGCTGTGGATTAGATAGTACGGAGCCCTGCAACCACCACACTGGAACCAATTAAATGCCTGGTATAGGAGAGTATGGGTGATGGGCAGGTAGCGCCTCTCCCTTGTGCTAAAGTTTAATAAAAGTTGCAGCCTGCCGCTTAATTCCATGCATGTATCCTCATTTCACCGCTGTGTCCCTATCAATAGATATTAAGGTCTACCTGCTCATAAGTCAGGTTTTCTAAACCTTTTAGCATTTTTGTCGCTCTCCTCTTGACTCTCCAATTTGTTCACATCTATCTTAAAGTGTGGCATCCAGAATTGGACACAATACTCCATCTGAGGCCTCACCAGTGCTGAATAGATCGGGACGATTGCCTCCTGTATCTTATTATGACATTCTTGTTCGTACAACCCAGAATGCTTCATTTTATGAACACTTTTTGCCTTTCTTTCTATGAGATGAACATAGGTCTGCACCTTTGACAAATAATTGCCTGGGATAATATTCGGTGAGTCTTGGCACTTGAATATATACCTTTGTTATTAGGGACTGCTGATTTTTCTGCTTAGATCTACTCATATGTTCCTTGTCAGTGTCACTCATCATTTGCATTTAACTTAAGGTGGCTTTATCTGTCCTGGAAATATTCATGATTTAGTCAGGTCTGAGATGACTTTTTGTAGGGAGCGGCTGACTTTCCCACAAACAACCCAGTTCCATATTGAAGGCTACTCCAAACCTCCAGAAATCAGAGTGCAGAATTTAACAAAGAATCCTTGAATGATTATTCAGAAAAAACACAAGCTTCCTCACAGGTAATAAGTCCAAAATATTTGAGCAATGGAAAAGATGGGGGGCATGTATGGAAGTGGAAACAAGGACTTCAGATACCTACAATTTTGATAGGAATAGCTGCAAAATTTAATATTATACCCTTCATCTGCCATTCACAGTGAAACTTAATAGGCTCATAACCAGATTGGAATAATTAATATAACAAAACTAAACCAATCCTTCTGGTTGCTTTCTAATAAACAGGAACAATATTTCACGAAACTCGAGACTTATATTGCACACTCATTAGTGCACTATGCTTGGCCAGTTCTTTCTGCCACACTGAGCCCTTCATTTTATTGTTTTCTGTGTATTTATTGTCCTGTATTGCAGTAGTGCCCCTAATCAGGATCAGGGCCCCATTGTGCTAGGTGCTGTAAACACATGCAGTATAAAGATGTCCCTTACCCCCGAAGAACTTAAAATTCTCCACATCTCTGTATTGTTTTCCCATGTTGACCCCTATATCAGGAGCAAACTTTCTTATTCAGTATACCTACCCACTTTGATCTCCTCCTTCCTGGCCTTCCAGGCACTCCCTTCTTTCACTCCCTTCCAATATCTTCTACCACTAATTATCTTCTCCTCTCTTGCTTAAAAAGTAAAAAAAACAAACAAACCCAGAAAGGGTCCAGCAACTACAAGACGTGCTCAGATACTATGGTGATGGTGGCCATATAAATACCTAGATAAAATTGACTACAACAAAGCATATTCAAGTGTTTTGGGAACATCATCTTCTCTCTTCACCTGTTCTGTATAGCACAGACCTTGACTTCATATGTTTATGTGTGCAACACTACATACTATGGTAGTGGTGGAAAAAGACAACAGTGTCCCATGCCCTAAAAGGACTAAAGATTTAATGGCAGCTAGCTGGAAACAAAATCAATATTATCATTTTCATGGATGAAAAGCTAAGTTTACCCAGAAGGAAAATGTAAAGGGATTGTAATAAGCCAAATTCGCTATACTCATTAGCTCTAATTAGTACTGACTTACACCCCTGTAGAATCCCATTCAGGACAATGGGTTTGTCATTACTGAATTTCATACATTATCTAGAGATGCACTAGCAATTTTTAATGCTCTGCTGCTGTTTCTTTTATTCCACTCACAAGGATTTTTTTTTTCAGATACAGCCGTACCTGAGTATTTCATGCTCCTTTGATCTCCCCCAGGTTTCAGACTGGTGCTGGATTCCTGAAGGAATGTTTGATTAAAACTAGGTCTCCTCTAGAATTCTGAATCAAGGTCCGATGGAAACAATCTATTTTTACTGTTTGAGGGCTTGTCAACATGATGCATTATTCCGCACTAGAGAGGTATAAATTCTAGTGCGCACTAGCGTGTTGTGTACTGACTGGCCTGGATGGCCCTGCTGGTGCACACTAAGAGTTCCCCATGTATTCATGTAGAACCGCTTGGAAAGCGACTACATTAACTGTGCTAGGGAATGTTTAGGGCACACCGGCAGGGTCCACACACGCCAGTTCGTGCACAACATTCTAGAGTGCACTAGAATTTACACCTCTCTAGTGTGGACTAGTGCAAAGTGAAGCCAAGTCCTGAATCTCATTTTCCTTAGAGAAAATTGTGTGTCTGTTCCCAGCACCTCAGTCTCCTTCATGTGTCTGTTATGACAACTGTCATGGACATTTTGATGGACTGGACTGTATGTTGAAGACAATGTATTGCTGTATGTTGAGAGCTGAATTTCATTTGCTCTCTGAAAGAGAATTCAAGCTTTTTCCCAAGACCATAAAATACAAAGGCTAAGCTGTGTCAATTTTGAATGCTTAAGTCTGGAAATGATTCAGCTAATATGGGTGTGCAGTTGTATTTGTATCAGCCAACAATTTAAACAGGTGGGAGCTTAACTGAGAGTCTCAGAACAATTTGAGATGGGCGATAGTCATCTATTTAAATGTAAAATCAAATTACGCTCATAACTGAGTGTATTCAATTTTATTTGAATGCTAAAAAAGTTCGTTTTTTATTTCAGAAATAAAGGATGGTGACCATATTGTCCACTTTATATTTCCATGAAATTAGCAGAAAATGACTTTAAATTCAAGAAGCATTCTTATATTTGCAGAGGTCAATTCACAAGGCTCTTTGCAGAATTGCAACTTGCCGATCATAAGCATGCAGTTTCCTACGAAATTCTTTGAAAGCAGACACTTGAGTGTTTTTGATTAAATATGGAAAAGCTACATTTAAAGCTTGGAAGTGAAATTTAAAAGGATTTTATAAGACACTTTCATACCAAAAATGTTTATTTCAGTGATTAAATGTTTTTGGGTTTAAAGTTAATTCTATAGCCAGAAAAAAGTAAAGACTAATCCAGGGAACATGAAAGAGATTACCTGCAAGGAAGCTGATAAAAGAACCCAAGGGGGGGAAAAAAAAACAAGTGGGAAATGTAACAGCATCCTGTTCTCTCTGTTGTGGAAACATACAACAAACGCTGCATTAGGAAATAATATGTTACCTATTGTGGTGGGCCAGGCTACCCCGCCTTAACCCAGAAGGAGTTAAGCCCCAGGGGACTAGCAGCGGAAGTCCCGTCTCCCTGGGCGGACTGGGCATGCTCCAAGTGCTATAGGAGTATAAAGGGAGGGGGACCAGCTCATTCTGGGCTGGAGACCGTAGGAGAAGGACCTGCTGGGGAAGCTCCTGTGGCGGACCAGCCACAGCCGGTGGCTGCACTGGGAAGAGATGCCGTCCATGGCCCACCGGCGGCGGTTGGAGAAGACCCAGGGGACGACCGAATCTGCTGAGTACCAAGGACCCGATGACTCCTGGAAGACCCCAATGGAGAGCCTGGTAGGAAGGGACCCCGGGAGGGTGACAGAGTGGTACCTTCCCCCCCGCCCCCGGGGGAAACTCAGTGTGTTTCGGTCAGATCCCCCCTCTGAATTGGGGGAAAAGCACTACGCTACTGTTAGGGCCCTGGGTCAGGGCCCCCCTACTGGGGCAGTTGCACCCCAATGACCTGGACTCTGGCCGCTAGGCCCTGCTACCTGCCGCCCGAGGGTTGCTTCCTGGACTCTGGCCGCTAGGCCATACTGCCCTGTAACCGAGGGCTATGTTACAGACTCCTGCCGTCAGGCAGCATCTCCTTGAGGAAAAGGGGACATCATAGACTCCGGCCGCTAGGCCATACTGCCCTGGACTGAAGGGCTATTTGACGGACGGTGGTGGATAGTCCACGCCGCTCGCAACCTTAGGGGCATGGACCGTCACACCTATACTGCAGCTATAGTGCATATACATAGCAAATCTTTTCCAAGTTTATGATGATAGCTTGGGCCAGCTGGAAGAAGCTGATTGAGGGCCACAGCTGCCCTGAATTATAATTCATCTCTGAAAGGAGGGCTAAGAGATTTAAGCAGAGGAAGCCTACCTGATGGTGACACAGGCCCCAGAAGGAGGGCTGTTGGACTGCTAAACTTAGGAGAGGAACCCTGTCTGAATTATCAACCAGGCCCCAAAGGCAGGGTTGGATTTGATGGACTAAAGAAGAGTTTTTTACTCTGTAAAGGAGTTGACTAATAAGCCCTCAGCACTCAGGTTCAGGAGTAAATTACTGCTGGGCAGTTTGCCTGCAGGGCCATGCTGTGCCACAAGGGAGCGGCACCCTGTTACACTGACTAAAAGACACTGAGCCTTTCAATTATTATAAATAAAATAAGAGGATTTGTGACTTTAAAATTCCAGGGCATTTTGGAAACCCTAATGGGTGAATAAAAGTTTGGCATGCAGCTACTGGCCTGACCATGGAAATTTCTGTGAAGGACTGTGACTCACAATGGCACAATCCCTCCCTGAGCACCATTGTCTTCAGGAGCGCTGTGCTGTTTCTTTGGACAGTGCCGCCTGCTGATAACCCCACTGTGAGCCTGGATGGAAGAGGGAAGGCCATGGCCTTGTCTCCCACAGGCCTTCCTGATCCCTTTGGAAAGTAGAAGCGGTCCCTGAGCATCGGAATCACAGGCATGACAGGTACTTGGGTGGGCTGTGCAAGGGTATGTGTGTGGAATTCTTTCCACACATCCCACACACTCTGTCCAAGCACAGTCCTCTTACAAGCTGGCCCCCAATAGCAGCCCATACACTGGGGCTGCTATCTGCAAACTTGCCCCATTCTTCTCCTTCAAAACCCTCGTTAGAAACTTTCCTTTGCTGGGATGCTGACAGAAAACTTGACAACAGTTAGGTAGCTGGTGTGCTGAGACCACTGTCTATCTTTCTGACCAATATTATCTCATTGTTTCCTTGTGCTCCCCTGTCTGTTTCTATCTGTAGTTTCTTGTCTTATACTTAGATTGGAAGCTCCTGGCTGCAGGGACTGTCTTTTTGTTCTGTTTGTACAGCACCTAGCATAATTGAGTCCTGGTCCATGACTAGGGCTCCTAGGTGCTACAACTATACAAATAATAATAATGCATCCTGCCACCCTTACCGATATGAGTATTCCTTATTCACACAAGTGTCCTTTTGACATAAACAGGTTTTGTAACGTGAGCAAGGATTACTCACATGAGGAAGGGTGGCAGGATCTGTCCATAGCACTTGTTAAGATATATGCATTTAATAGAGCTAAACAAAATAAAAATAAAACCCAACAAATAACGCCTCCCCCTCCTCCGTATTCCCCATTCATTGATGGGTGAATTACTAAACTGGAAGTCGAACTCCAAGCCTTTGAACAATGGTGCAGAGAACAATGCTAAAAGCAACAGAGTCCCGTGGCACCTTATAGACTAACAGATGTATTGGAGCATAAGCTTTCCTGGGTGAATGCCCACTTCGTCAAACATTTAGTTCTCTAAGTGCTTTTTAGAGCTATTTTATTCCATTGTAACAATAATTATAATGGATTACTTCTGTCCCAGTTCAGACCAGAGCCTTCACTGGTGAATAGCCCAGCAGTCTCTGGGATGGATACAAAACCTAATGGGTGAATAAAAAAAGAAGTGCTGAACTTGAATCAACTCCACGTTTGGTAAAGTTCAGAAATGATTTCTGCATTGGCTTGGCATATAATTATCTATGTGATCAGTGACTTTATGATCCATGAGGATCAGAACTCCTGTTACTGAAGTAATGCAGTAAAATATATATTTATCTAGCTACATGAGATGCTATGCTCAAAAACTTTCATCCAGTAAACTATCGCTTGTACTAGGAACTGTTTCAAACCACTAGAAACAAGATTCATTTTTATCCAAATGGCCCTTGATCTCAGACAAGGCCCTTAAGTGCTACAATAATAGAAATAATGACACTAGACTTTCTTTTTAAACATTGCTTGGAATATTACAAAGATGTAGTATTATGATTTTTTACTAGGTTTCAGTACAGGCAACAATCTCATTTCTTTTTGGTAATGGTACCTGCACTGACTAGACTCTGTATGCGGTACATATTCTTCAAAAGTATCAGAAGTTCCACTGATAAGTAAAACTTTGCTTCGGGCTTAGACATACTTGGTGACATAATCCACCCCGTTTAAACAAGGTCACTATAGCACATGCTGCAGTCAAGCTACAAGTACTGTGTTCCATCTCTTTTGAACTTTAAGAATATTTCACCTTCTGTTCCCTTATATCCAGCAGGGACATCCAGCTGGGTCGAATTCATACAGAATAAACAGGAATTTTAGGAAGGTGGCAATTGCCATACTGGATCAGACCAGAGTTCCAGTATCCGGTCTCCAACAATGGCCAGTATCCGATACTTCACAGAAAGGTGTTAGAAACTTCAAAACAGGCAGCTTGTCAGGTTAGGTTTTTTTTACCCCTATTGTTAGTGGTTAGTTTATGGTTGAAGCATAATGGCTGATATCTCTGCTATGTTTTGTCATTTCTAATATAAGTGTGGATATTTTCATTATTCATGTGTCAATTTTTTTAAAATCCTGCTAAGCTCTTGGACTCATCAGAGTAGTCCACAGGTGGATAATGAGTTGTGAGAAAAGATCCTTGTACTAATTTTAAGTTTTGCATTTTCACTGATTTCCCTTTATTGTTGTATCATGAGAAAAATGGTATCCTGACTTGCCTTCTCTAGACTATTCATTATTGAATAATTATCTGCCTTGTCCCTCCTGATTCATCTCCCCTGGTAACTACATTTCTAGAACCTGATTCTCCACTCCTTTGCACCATGGGCCATCATTTTCTCCTGCGCAAAGTGAGTAAAGAATTCTGATCTGGTAGCATTTAACATTCAATTTGAAAATAAAGATGTTTGTATAAAAGACTCTCTTCATAGGGAAGTCTCCGGTCCTGTAATATTTTTGTTACTTCTCTGGTCCCTTTCTATTTTTCTGCTAGATTTCTTTTGAGATGAAATGAGATGACCTGAACTGAACATAGTATTCAAGGTGAAGGAATACTATCTAATAGAATATTTAATTACACTACCTGCATGTTCAGCATTGTAAAGGTCCCATTCTATGAAATTTTTCACGTGAATAGCTTAATATAAGACAGGGAGAACATCTGAGGAAAATTATAGAAGAAGGGTTATAAAATATATATCGCAGTATTTCATTCTTCTTCTTATGTGGCATCTCTTATTACTGGAAGTTTGCAACCACAGTATCCCATTCTGCATGATCCACTGCTAATCTCTTTGTGGATTAATAGTCCTTTTGATCCACCCAGGATATCACATCATCTGTGTGAGATCTTTGTTTTTTGCCTCATATTCTTCTGCCATCAATCTTCCCTTTCAGAGCTGGTGAACATGCATCGCCCGCTGAACTCCTAAAACATGCCCTGCAAATCAAATCTTTCTTTTCAGAAGATCTCTAACTAGTGTTCCTGAGTTCCAATCATCTCCAGTACTTTTTCATTGGTTACATGGCCTATCCATGATCTTTTTGGAATTCTTCTATAACACCATCATTTGAAGGACTGTAGTTTCTTTATTATTGATTTTTTTTTTGAATGTTCATGTCTCACAGCCAAATTTTAACACAGACCAAATGTAAGGTTTTAAGAGCTGGAATTTAGTCTTCAAATTTATTCCCTTCTTATCAGAAGTTTAGTCTTCCAGAATGTCTCTTCCTCTCTTGCTAGTCTGGTGCTGAGTTCAGTGTCTGATCTTCGATCTTCTGTAATAATGCTTGCTAAGTAGCAATAATTTCTCACTTGCTGTATGACTTAATGTTTTCTTCAGTTCATGGGAATCTTGCATGTTTTCCAAGGATACTTGCATACCACAATTTTTGTCTTGTCCACTTTTAACTGTAGATCTCATTCTTTCATATATTCATATTCTTAGGTTGGGAACTCAAATATTACCAATCTGATTTTCAATTTTTAAAATTCAGAATTCCTCAGAAGCTAAAACTAGCATGTGATCAGATCTGATAAATCTCTTTGAGAACTTTTAAGGCCTTTTCCCCCCATGCTGATGCTTGTATGATAGAATTTGCATTATGGTTGTTTCAATGAGTTGACAAAAGTCTCATTCCTTAGTTTTCTGAAATTTCCCTCATTCCAGCTGTTAGTTTGACTGAATTACAGGCTCTGTTATAGACCCTACACTGACAAACGTAATTAATGGTATAATCTGAGAATACGGTTTTCATGCATATACTCTAGAGCCTGTCTGAACAGGAAAGTGGAAATTGCTGATGGAAGATTGTAACGGGGGAGAAACTAGTTTTCCACAAGGAAAGATAAAAATAAAAATGCTACTTAATGCTAACTTGTGCCTTGTTAAATATTGGGAAGTGTTGACCTTTGATCCATGACCTGATCTTGGAACTTTTCATATAAAGGCATTTTATATTATTATTCATATGTTAGAATAAGCTAAGTTGCTTCAGGAACTGCTATGCAAATAAAGGAAAATATTATTTAAACCATTTTTGGAAATAGGCTTTGCCATGAGCGGAAAGTCTAGTAAGGTCTGACAGCATAAAATGGCATAAATTAGCATGACCTCGGTTATAAGGGCTGCTTGCAATATTATGCCTTATAATAAACAAGTAAACCTCAAAAGAACAAAGACAAGCTTAAAATAATGGATTTTTAGGGTAATTTTGGCATAAGTAACTACGAGGTTAACTGCATTAACGTGTTGGAAATATTGGGAAATGTATTGATGCAAATAACTTGCTATCAACAATTGGAATCCAAGTTATAGTTCCCTGGAATAGAAGGATGGGAGGTAATATAAATATGGCCACTGGACATGTGTGACTGTATGGGGAAAAAGGGGCATAAAGTAATGTGTATTTTTAACCTCTAGTAGGCATATTGGGGTGATGATGGGATGGCAGAATCCTGGATCATCCCTTACCACTTATGGTGTTCTCCACTTAATGTTTTCTTCAGTTTTTGTTTCTAACAGTCTTAACAATGTTGCATGTTAATATTTAGAGTGGTCATATTCTGCATATCTATTTTCTGTGTGCTGATGCTTATGTTTGGACTAATTTGGGTGCTAAGTTTCTATATATGTCCCATCAATCTCATTCTTCATAATAAATACAGGTAGCAACCTAACTGAAGAACCTGTTACTAGTGACTTGTGCAATTTGCAGCTGACTAGATCAAAAGGCTATAGAAATGTTGTACATAGCAGGTACTTTACTTATGACTCATTAAGAAAACCTCAAACCAACAACAAACATGCCCCCCCTCCCCACCCAAATACGCTACAGAATACTCTACCATTTCTTCTCCCAATCATTTTAGAGACAACTTTCAGTATTTACACACACTGTGCCTATCACAACTATTATTTTATTACTAGCAGCTGAAAGCCCATGCTGTCCACCAGTTGTGGTGGGAGGGCATAGTAATTCATCTTCTGTGCAGTCTCCATCCTATGATCAATGAAACTGTTGCATATAACTTAGCTGTAGGGTAAGGGTGGTGATTGATTGAGTTACATCTGATATCAAAATGGTCTAGGACTCTTGGCCTGACATAGATACATGCCTTCCTGTTGCACAAGTTAAAATGGCCAAGAACTTAAAAATCAGATGGTAACAGACTGAATCCCAGAGATGAGTGAGCCTAGTAATATTCTGAACAAAAACTGCTTTCAGCTATACTTGTAGCTGTTTCCATCACTTCACACAGACTCAACAGGCATCCTCGACTTCAGAGTGACATCAAAAGTGACAATCTTTGAATCCTTATATAGAAGACAACTGGGGTAACCAACTTTCATTTCCAGTATTCCTACTGCTTTGGTTCAAAAACTAGCAGAATCACCTTGCTTGGTTGGAGGCTTTATTATGTCCTCAGGTGGAGAGTTCGCTTTCTTAGCAAGATCCAAAGGCTCAGTGGGTTTGTCAGCGGACAAAGGAGAGGTTACCAGCTCTCTACCTTGTCCTTCACTTCTGACGTCCAGAAAGAGCAACAACGCCAAAAGGAAAGATAGACTGATCATCAGTCGGAGAGTCATTACAGTGAGAAGCATGGGCAGGTAGTCAATTCTCAGCACTTCACAGCAGTGCTGATAATTAACAGGACTCGATAAGGGTCTTTCAGCATGGGGAGAGGGTGTTTTCTCGCTGATGGACCTCCGTGTCTTTTGGTTTCAGCGAGTGGCAGGGCTGCTGTATATAAAAAGACCTAGCACATTTCGTTAGTGCTTGACTATTGTGTAATTTATTAAATGACTGTCTGTCTGAGCCAGGGCCAGCAAGGCACTGCTGGTAGTCGCATCAGGCGCCCTGGTAGAAATTTTATGAGGGCTAAGTCCAGTCTTTTGATTGGGAGTGGCCTTTAAAGGGCCTTTGGCCATACTGGATCTGTGAAGCCGCACATAACTTTTTTTTTATACTCAGTCCAGATATGCCAGATTGTGATACAAAATCCTTAAGCAAAAATTTTACAATAGTTTTGGCATTTGCCGTTTTACAAGAAAATACATTAGTAAAACTAACACATACTGAAGGAAATTAAGTAACTATAGAGTTAACTTTTTACTTTTTCTTTCTTTTAACTTCCTTAAACTGTGGTTGCCTGCTTGTTTGGGCCTAATCCTTTTTTCTTGCTGCATTTTATTTCTTTTTACGGGCACAGGCATTGTTTTACTATCAATTTAGCAAGGAGGGTGGGCTTTTTGGCTAATCCCCCTTTTATTTATTTATACTTCAGCTAAATTAAGGAGGTGATTAATTCCTTCCTTGGTTTATTTTGAGAGAGGGTACTACGGCACTTTGGGAAGGGGTTTTGCTGGGTCTGGGTAAATTTCAGCTGGCTGGGCAGACCCAATGTGCACAACCGGGTTGGCATGATCAGCCCACAATAAGGGGGTAGGGGGTGTCTTAGCCAGCAGTTCCTGTTGCAACAAGGAAGGGCTGGGATCGGTCTCCCCCTCCAGAGTGTCCTTGGCAAAACTGCCAGGACCTTATTGTAAGTGGGATCAGGCCCATCCAGATGTACCCTGTGATCGGCGTTGGCCCACCTACCCGCTAGGGGGCGGTGGGGAGCTATGAGGTCACTGGCCGGCCTGGGTCACGCCTCCGTCAGCGGGGAATTAGCGGCGGGGCGGCCGCCAGCCAGAGTCTGTAGCGCGCCCCTCAGGCAGGGGAGCGCCGGCAAAGGTCAGTAGCGCGCCCCTCAGGCAGGGGAGCGCCGGCAAAGGTCAGTAGCGCGCCCCTCAGGCAGGGGAGCGCCGGCTAAGGTCAGTAGCGCGCCCCTCAGGCAGGGGAGCGCCGGCTAAGGTCAGTAGCGCGCCCCTCAGGCAGGGGAGCGCCGGCTAAGGTCAGTAGCGCGCCCCTCAGGCAGGGGAGCGCCGGCTAAGGTCAGTAGCGCGCCCCTCAGGCAGGGGAGCGCCGGCTAAGGTCAGTAGCGCGCCCCTCAGGCAGGGGAGCGCCGGCAAAAGTCTGTAGCGCGCCCCTCAGGCAGGGGAGCGCCGGCAAAAGTCTGTAGCGCGCCCCTCAGGCAGGGGAGCGCCGGCAAAAGTCTGTGGCGCGCCCCTCAGGCAGGGGAGCGCCGGCTAAGGTCCCGGCGTGGCTCTGCCGGGTAGGGGAGCGCAGGCCCACCCTACACCACTGCGCTCCAGCCCAGGGCCCTGACAGTGGCAGAACGAGGGTCCCACCACTGGGTCAGCGGGGTCGTCCCGCTACATAGACTCACCACTGTGCAGCTCTGTCCCTGGGCTACTTCCTACCCGACAGTTTTCCCCGAATCCCTCTGGTCCCGTGAGTGCGTCGGGGTAGTCCGCTGCTGGCAGCTCCGGCTCGCCCTCGGGCTCAGGCTCCTCCAGCTCCTCTGGGTACTCGGCTGCTGGCAGCTCCCGCTCCCCCTCCGACTCCTCCAGTTCCTCTGGGTACTCGGCAGCGGGCAGTCCTGGCAGCCCCAGTCCGTCCTCCAGGTGAGGTCTCCACTGGCCCAGGGCCTCCCCTGGTGTGGCAGCAGGCTCTGACGGGAGCAGCCCACGGTCTGTGTCTGCCTCCCTCCCTGGTGCTGCTCCAACTGAGCTAAGGGCCCCGCCCTTTATACTTCCTGTTCCACCCCTCCCCTTCCGGGGGGTGGGGCGAGCTTGGGCTGGCCCCGCCCACTCAGGCTGAGGGACAGGCACTTTACCCTCAGGTTCGGAGGGAAGCCACCCTGGCTCCCTACATACCCCATTTGGGGTACAACAGATTGTACAATTCTGTGGGAGACCAAGGTGCATGGACAGACTCCAAGATCTCCTGACCCAAAGCGCCAATGTCCGGGAAATGGCGCAAGGGGAACATTTCCTCAGTACGGGGAGACACTGTTTGAGGGGTACGTGTAAGGGCTTTCGATACTTAAGGTGCTTAATCTTTCTTGCCCTTGGGCCTGTGGGGGCTGGACAGCAGCTCCCTGCCCAGTTCCGTCTGGGGGGGAATTGCAGGGTAGGGTTATTTTTAGTATTCTTATTCCAAATTTGTATAAACTTGCAAGTCGAGGGACCATAATTTGAATACATGCATGCGGCAGGAGTGCCCTTTTCCGGCATGGGCCCTGCTTGGAATTAGAGGATCCCATTGTAACGCCGGATGGACCACCTCCTTTACTTAGCTAGGTCCCTCTATGATGAGTTGGGTACAACCCACCTCCTTTCTTTAATTGCTATATTACAACCAAGAACCACATTAGACAGGTTACACATAACACGTAACTAGCGCTATTAGCCCAGGCCTTCCTCTTGGCAAGGCCTTTTTCAAGCCCAGGTCTCCTCATTTAGGCGAGACTAAATTTCCCAGGCCCCCTTATCAGGTGAGGCCAACAACATTCCCACCAATGGGGAGGGCTTATAAGGGAGGTCCTCAAACACACCCCTTCTGGCAAAGAGCACCGGCCCGCCTTCAAGAGAACGGGACAGGATACTCTATTGCCTCCAGTACGGCGGGCGATTTCCAGGGACACACCTTGTCTCCGAGCAAGGGGAGGGAGCCCACCACTCCAAGCAGAAAATCAAGGGAGGAACTTGGTTGCAGGCCAATCAAACAGAAAATTAGGAAAGGCATGGTCCCTGCACACCCCTCCCTTAGCAGAGAGCACCGTCCTGCCTTCGAGAGAACGGGGTAGGTTATTCCGCTGCCTAGGAGTTTGCGGGCAGTATCCCAGGGCCTCCTCGCCCTCCGGGCACAGGGCATCAACCCGAGGCACCAAGAGGGAAACCAGGGTAGGGCCACCGCACGACCCACACTTACATGACACACTTAGTCTGGGCACCAACCCGGATGCAGGCACCAACCCGCACGCGTCACTCTGGGCACCAACCCAGGGTCTACAGTCACCATTCTTCGCCCGTCGGGGGGACCAGTGCCCGAAGTCGAATACACGTAGCAGACAAACAAAACCCATTCAATACAAAACACACTACCATCAGTTACTCTACCTATTACAATACCAACAGACATTCACTCTTATAAGATAGACAAGTGACAAGACGAACACTTATTGACACAAGACAAACAGGCGTTGGGCAAATGAGTCTAACAACAAAGGTTCAGATCACAGCGTGTCCTCACCTAAACCCAGAGCCTATGGGCAGCTTCCCACCAAAGCCCAAATAGAGACAACCGTCTCTTACCTGGCGCCTGGGGTCGGTGTGGAAGCGGTCCGCGGTCCTCCAGTCCGGGGGGACGTTGAGTGATCCCGGACGAGCACCCAGATTGTCGTGGAAAAAGTCACCCACGCATCATTTTGATCAGAGATTCAAGCCTGAGGCCCGTTTATTGCAATACATACCAACGCGTTGGGGGTAGCAGTTAGAAACCACTCCCCCGCTTCGGAGTACGCTTTGCCTTTTTAAAGCCAAAAACCGCAAACATATTACACATAGCAGAGTCTTCTTGGTGGTTTCCGATACTGTCATTTCTTTACATCATTTGGGGTGTCTGTTATTTAAGTGTTCCAGGCAGGGTACAATTACATAACGGGGTATTTATGCAATTGGATTGGGGGGGGGGGCATGGTTACACAAATAGGGAGGCATGATTAGTCAGTTTAGCTAATTACTGCATTGCTTATTGCTCCACACAAGCGGTTATTATATTTCCCAAGCCATAAACACACACTTTATTATTGCTGCTGCTGGGGCTTTCCATTCTTTTCCTTCCCGGCCTCCCCTCCTCTGGTCATAACCTTTGATTGTTACTGGCAGAGAACATGACACTTAGTTTGGTTCAGGCCTGTGGCCTGCAGGGCGGGCCTATGTCGATTTAAAGCCTAAACTAATAGGGCTGGCTAGATTTTTCCCCACAAACCTTAAAACTAGAGATGGAACCAAGTCCAAAATCTGACTCTGGATCCCAGCTTTCACAGAGGTCAGGGATGGGTCGCTGGAGTCGGCTGGATCTGGGGTTCTGCTTCAGCTCAATCTGTATGTGAAGTTCCATTAAAGGAGTTGAGTTTAGTTTTCTCTATTTTGGGGTTGGTTTTTTTTGACTGACTATGCAAATGTTTAAAGTACATACGTATTTTCAGTTTCACTGTATCCCTTCAGGGTAAGTGTGTATATTTTATAGCCAGGGAAACATGAGTGGTTGACTGATCTGGCCACTGGATGTCACTATTTCTCCATGGACACACCACTTAAAGATCCTTCACCTGGACATAAAAAAATAGCTCTTGAAGCAAGTCCATATATGTCTGTCTCAAACAAGCCCGTTCATCATTCAACTATGGGGAAAAAACTAAACATGCTAATTTACTAAATTCAGAATATAGTTGCTTTGTTTTTCATTCAGAACTGAAGAGAAGGTTTAGATCTTTAGCTGGACAATACCACCCCAATTGAAATTTGAAACGGAACATGATTGGTTTTTGCTTTGAACAGTAAAGCAGCTCAGAAATTAAAGCATTTGTTTACAGTTTATTTTGCCATAGTATGCATTCAAATTTGGTAACCTCAATACAATTATTTGCTTATTTTAAACTTTATGCTAGGAGGAGAGAGGAGATGTTTGTAATAGACCTGTAAGTGCAGCAGATCTTGGTAAAAATATAATAGAAGATTGCCGCATCAAATTTCAGTCAGTCAGTCAAAGGTAAACTTATATTGCTTATAACAGCCCATTGCAGCGATGGGCATAAACTCACCTAAGAAATTAACTTTGACAACACATAGATGTTAACTCTTCTCCTGGCTGGTAATAAAGTTTCTGTGGCGAATGGGGAAAAATATTACAACTAGTAAGTTCAGCCCATGAGAGAGATACTCCTCTCATGATTTCCCAGAAGATATGGATGATTGCTGCCCAAAGTTTGATTAATGCAGCAAATGTACATCACATGGCAAAACAGACAGTTCTTCATGCAGCATTCTGCATTTCATGGTGTATATTTTAGATGGGAGTCAGAAGATTGTGACAGGCCTGTGGCCACCTTGGACTTCATGTTCATCACCGGGTTGCACACCATGGCTGCTTGGAATGTCACTGCAACAGTGAAGATAGTTTTCAGATCTCCAGCTCCACACAGCTGAGATTTTGCATTATAACCAGTAGAAGACTGTGGCACACATATACCAGTCAGTAAACTACAGCATATTGAATTCAAAACAAAGGGTTAAGGTTCAACATATTTATCTGTGAAAATGGAGGGGGGGGGTGAAGAAAGCTGAATCTAGGGGACAACTTAGTTTCACAGAGAGAATTTGCGCACATTCTTGTTACGATGTTAGTAGCAACCACATGTTGTAGGTGCACCTTCAATTAAAATGTCACATTGTGTTTATTGATCATCCTAGGGTTTGCATTGATATAAAGTAAGAAAAATATCATGGGAGTAAACTCTACTCAGTATTGATCAATAATGGGCACTGGAAATGAGTCAACATGGACTGAAATTGAGGCACAGTGCCCAAATTAATATAGATATGAGATTACATTTCAAATATGGGTAGAGGGAATTACCTTTAATAAATAGACACAAGAAAACAAAATATTCATAGTTAATTTTATTTAATTAGTTAGTTACCAACTTTGTAGGTTTCAAATAAATTAAACTTTCCTCAAAATGTTGTTGCAGGGACTGTTAGTGGGCAATTCTTAAACATGTTTTTATAAAGGTAGGGACATTCATAGGGGAAAACAAAGAAAAAAAAAAAAACCAACACCCACAAGCAAAAAACAACTTTAAGAGTGGAGTTAAGTTGTAAATATGTATCAGTCACTTAAAGAGAACCTTACAGGAACCTTGTAGCAAATATTGGAAGGCCAGGGAATTCTAAATCAAGATTAAACTGTTAAAAATGTTGGAAAGCAGTTCCACCTCATTTATGTCCCCTCTAGGGTTGAACCCAATGCTATCCAGCGAGATCTTACCCTCATACTACTTTCTTCTTTTCCAATCCATTTTAGAAGAGTGAGTGATTTTCTTTCTTAATATTAGTTCCTTGGTTTACTAGGAATAGTATTTAGACCTAATGGACAGTTATTACCAGGACCATTCTTTCCTTTTTAGAAGCTTGGCACTACACTTACTTTTCTCCAATCATTTCTCCCCAGCTAATGGTAATTTTTCATCATCATCAAATTCCTTTAATACCCTATCCACCCAGAGTCATCAGTTTGTATTTGTTCAAATTGCCCTTTCTCTGCTCATTTCCAGTAATTATTTTGTAGGTTCTTCCTTTTTGCCTTAATTGTGCCAACTTCTTTTCTTTATTTTTCTTGTTAAAGATAGCTCTTAAAGAGTTCAATGTCTAGAATTGCCATTAATTCACCTCCTTGTTTATTAATGAGCTTTCTCTAAGTATTCGTTCCCTGACATATTAGTATGAGTCTTATTTGTTATAACTGTTGAAAATATCAATTTACAAATTATCATTTTTCTCCCAACATTGTAGTCACTGAGCTTCCTGAAACTAAACTTCTACTGTTGTCATTATTAGGAATAGAATAGACCTGCTAGGTCACCTAGTTCCTGTCTCTGCTTTGCATCCTCAAGTCTTTTGTTTTGAATAACTCCAGACTGTGATGGAACTTCAATGACATCCTATAGGATATTAGTCCATTGTCTAATTGACTTCAATATTAATTGACTTATCTCCAGCCAATGTTTTCCTTTACCTTATTTCATACCATTAATTCAAGGTCCTCCCTAAACCTTTATTAAGCTTGACTCCTTTCAATAGACAGTTGTAAGGGGGTCAAGCACCCACCTCCCATGAGCACCCCCTCTAGTTGGGTGTGTTTACATTCTCTCAGTTCTGATGATCCCTTTCAATGGTTCTCAAGCAGTTTTTTCCCCACTGATTCAGTCCTCCTGCCAAATCTCACCTACTGTATGTGAACCAGAACAGACCCCTTCTGGGATAGGCCCTAGTGGACTGTGTATCTCCATACCCCTTTGGTTGTGTCGCTCTAGCCCTCCCTGGACCCAGTCTTCATGTAGTCCCAGACCCGGTATGGGACTATGTCCCCAGGGCTTCTTCCTTGGAGATACTGTCTTCCTGCATCCCTGCCCAGGCTGAGTCCCCATAGCCAGCCAGGAGCTCCTTCATTGCTCTCTCAGTCTCTGCTAGCAAACTCTTTAGCTCAGTCTAGCAGCCAACAGCCTCTCGCTCCCCCTCTCTACCAGGGGACTATCTTTTGTCCTGCTACTTTTCCAACCAGACACACAAGCCTTTTTTCTCCAGCTCTAAGCTACTACACTCTTCTGCAGCTCCTTTTATATGGCCCTCCTAGCCCCTGATTGGCCGTTCCAGAAGCCCCTCTGATTGGTTGCTTCCTCACAACCACTCTAGGCTGCATGGAGGACCTCTCCGCTGCTCTTTTCCTGGGATGGGTGTGGCAGAACCTGGGGCCTCCAGAAGGGGGCCTTTGGGCCAAGTCCACTGCATCACACCAGTATGAAGAGGGACTTCCTTTTGACTTTTGGTATACCTCTGTGAATCTTTTCCCATACAGCTTTGGTTTTTTTTGACACTTGTCTGCTTTCTAACCAACAATCTAACTAACTCCTTTGTTTAAGATTTTTCTTGCCCATATGTATTATTCTTTTTTTCCCCTGATAACACTCACTTTATTAATTTGGATACTTCACAATTGTCTGTAGATTTGCTTATATTTTCTCTTCATGTTGTTTTTTGATTCAGCCTCTCCTACCTTAGCCTGGTATTGTCTGTAAATGTAATTCATGTTCCTTTTACTTCCTCCTCAAGGACATTTATGAAGCTGATAAAGAAAGTAGGGCCCTTCCAGCTTCTCGCTAGATACTTCACCCCATCTAAATGCAATGCAGTACTATTTGGACCTATTCTATGTTACAGTCTGTTAACCCATCTGTCAACCATTCCTTGATCCATTTCAGTTTATTGTCTCCAATATATCTTGTATGGCACTATGACAGGGTAGCTTGCCCCTTGAGGACTGGAGGGCCTGGGGCTAGTCAACTCTAATTACTAAAGAGGCACACCTGGGTTGGATCAGGTAATTCCCCATAAAGGTCAGCAGGTGGCTACACTGAAGGGGTAGGCTGTGAAGTTGTACAAAGAAATGCCCCTGCAGGAAAGATCCTAATACAAGGGGGGGTTGTAGGTACATAGCTAGAAGCCTGAGGTTCTAGCCTGGTTGGGCTTGTGAGCAGAGTGGGCTGACAGGAGAAGGAAGCTAGTGGGTTGAGCCCTGGCTAGAAAAGGCTGAGGCTGGTGGCTTTGGGTGGAGTGAACTAGGACAGGAAGAGCTTTTGTGTGGTAGAAGAACCAGGGCTGACTATGAACCTTTGTGTTATAGTTATAAGCTTTATTTTGGGGAGCTGAGGATTGTTTGAACCATTTCTATAACTAAACTAGTTCTGTGTGGGCATGCTGTTAGCTATGAGAGAGATGGTGGTGTTACTAAGGGGCATACAAGAGGCTAAGAGGGTCAGGGTGCCTGCAAAGTGACCCCAGGCCTATGAGGGGGTGCTCAGTTAATGACAACCCTACTACAGGTGCTGTGCTGAATGCTTTGCTACAGTCTAGAACTTAATAGGTTATATCTATTGCAGTCCTTTCAGTCACACATTTTATAATGTTAACAAAAGGCTTTGAGATGGTCTGGGATTGCTTTTTTAAAAGCAATTTATTTCTTATGTTGCTGTTAACCTAAAAGATCTGTGTGATGAGGTTTAAAGGCACTTCAGCATATAAGGGGTTAATGGGTTCCTAACTATCACATGCCTGCTCAGGCTGTGTTACAAAAAGAAAGGGGAAGCTGATACAAAGGAGGCTACCCTGGGTAAAGGTATGCTTTCTTCTCCCCGAGTTGGCTGACTCTGGAAAGGTTGTGGGTGGTTGATATTCAATGGTCTGGATTGACTTGTTCTGGTTTTGAGTTTGGGATTTGGAAACAAAGCAAGTCCTGAATAAAGGGATATCAAGAGAGTTGAGCCTTTACTCTCCTATCCCTAGCTGGTCAGTCTGCATGCTGGCTTACAACTGTCACCTTGCAATGAGCACTCCATGAACCTTCTGCCTGCATAGAGGCCAACTGATTCCAGTGAAGCTGTGTGGGGTTTGCCTGTATGGCCCTTGTTGCAGGACTTGGGCCTGTGTTCTTACTAACATTTTAATCTTTTTGTCATTTTAATTGCAATTATAGATCCTTAATGTCTGGGGATGGTGGGATGGGGAGAAATCACTAATCAAATAATATAGCATTATTTAGTTACTCTTGTAGCCCAGCAGCAGGTGCTGGCTATGAGTCATGCTGATGACCCGTATGTGGTTCTTATTTCCAAGGGCTCTGGTGGATTCTTCATTGCTTGAAGTCTTCAACACAAGACTGGATGACTTTCTGACATCTATACTCTAACTCAGCCTCAGAGTACTGGCCTTGATGTGGGAATTGAGGTTCTATGGCCTGGGTTATGCAGGAGGACAGACTAGATCATAAACATCCTTTAAAATCATGAATAATTCTTCTGTTCCAAAACTCAGCAGTACAGGGCCCCATTCAGAGGTGATGTAAATGGTAGTGCAAGTTACGCACTGATAAATCTCTGAGGGTGTGCATAACAGACTGACTGCCCACTTAACCTGGGCTCTCCTGCTAGCTGCTTTTTCTGCTACATGTGGGTATGTAAATCATACCAGCTTACAGTGCCTTTCATGCACTTCAACTGAGACACCTGGATGTTACATACACAGCCATTTGTGTCACCCCTGAACTAGAGTTTATTTTGTTATTGCTTTCTTTCTTCTGTCTCTGTTCAATTGCCTTCACATTTTTAAACTGCTCAGGAGAACCCTAAACTCACACCAGAGCTTTTATAATGGTGGTGTATTATCAGCCTAAAGGCTCGGTGTTCCAGATGGCGTACCAGAGTGACAGACGCATACTCTTTGTAGTTCATAGTGGGATTTGTGCTAGTGTTTCCACATGTTGCATTGAAAATTTGTCCTAGAGAGTTCACATATCTAATCTTTAGTCCAATGTTTGTGAATTAACTTAGTTTGCAATTTGCCTTCAAGTTTATCAAAATCTGTATTAAATCTATGTCCAGTCCTTACACTAGCAGTCCCCCCTCACCTCCCCGAAAATAGGGTTACAGTACACTCTTATGCCATGATACAGAAGTGGATTATTTAGTTGCACCTTAAATACTTCTTGGGAACGATTAAATGGTTAATAAAGGAATCTCTTTGTTTCCTTGTTTGTGAAAAATGTGAAGCTGTAAGCCTGGAATTCAACTTGTATTTAATCACTGTATCTGAAAGGTAAGACATGTTGTAAAAGTGGACATTAGGCCAAAAATGTTAGAAGCTGCTGTAGATCTTACTTCTAGACAAAACTTAGAGAGGTGCAGAAGTTGTCACACACCTGTTCCTACTGCATGGTTTCTGGGAAGCAAGCATCTTCTGTGCAATCAACTCCTCACTTCTCTTAGCACAAAGTCACCAAGAAGGAAAGTGTGAAGACCAAAATGTTCAAAACAACTGCTGCTACCTTAGTCTGTATGGTATTAGTTTTGTATAAGAGACTACACGATTATGCTAACCAACTAAGCCTTACATTATATAAATTAGACAAGTAGGGCTAGTTTGTGATCTTCCCAGAATAAGGGGAAGGAGGAAACTGTGGTAGGTCACATTGTGTGCCCCAACATGCTGGCTTAGCTAAGCCACTGGGCATGTTGGGGGTGATGGAGTCAAGGCTCTGCATGCTCCTTGCTGCCTCCTGCCCAAAATGTGGGAAATAGTTCTGCAGCACCTGCTACCTCCGGCCTAGAAATGGGTGAATAACTGGCTTCAGTTCAGTGGCAGTTCCAAAATGCCGAGACCTCAGTTTGGGTTGAACTGAAACAAACTTCAGAGTTTTTGGTGAATTAGAGAAGTTGGGGGAACTTCACTTTAGGTTCAACAAAACACTTTGTTCAACCTGAAATTAAACACTTTGTGTTCAGGCATTTCTCACCTCTAATAAAAGCAAAGGTTATGAAAGGTTAGCTGCATCGACAACAGCCCTGTGTTGTAGATGCTTAGCTGGCATGGGGGAGACCTAGGTTTGAATCCCCACTCTGAAACAGGGGTTCAAATCCCTGTTTCAATCTCCTAGGTGAATGCCCTACCACCTCAGAATAGCCAACAGCCTGGTGATGTTTTTCTCAATATCTCCTGCTGAAGCTGTTCCACCTGGTATGTATAAATAAATAAAAATTGGGACCGAGAGTGACCCTCTATCTGAGAGGAAGAACACTCAGGTTCCAATCCCTGCTCCAGTGATGATTTAAATAAAGTGGAACAGCTTCCACGGGGACACCGAGAACCCCACCCCAAAAAGGAGGGTGAGTAAAAGCTGAGTAACAACTTCAGGGTTTAAAGGCCCAATCCTGCAGGTACTAAGTCCCTTTTGAGAGGTGTAAAGCACCCTCAGCTGTTTTTCCTGCCCTGCCCCACAAAGTTCAGGAGAAGCTTTGAGAGTACTTGGCATCTCTCAGAATATGATCCTGTAAATATTTAATTCAAAGCAGCTGATGCTAGCACAATCTTTCTTCTTGTTCTCTTAATAACATCTAGACTTCTGTTAAAGCAGGGCTGATCCCCATAAGTTGAAAGCCGCTCCTATAAAAATATCAGACAAAATTTGGCTGTTAAGGATATCTTGGAATCTCTTAAGAGAGAAAATGGAACCTATGTAGCGTATATGAAACATGTCGTCATGGCATGAATAAGATGTAAATGCAGTGCTTGGATGATTGTAACAGTCAGTGTTATAGCATATGACTGATCCAATTGTGAGAACAAGTTCCAAGTGTCCATATTCTATTCTAATTTCAGTCTTGACTGAGAGTGGAAAGGCCAGTGTTTCGTTTTGTTTTTAAATCTTTTAACTAGATTTCTCCATAGCTCATTGATACCAGGCAAGGAATGTAACTTTAGAAGACTGTGGGAACATAGGGAGGGGATGACGCAAAATCCAACAACCCAAGATAAAGATAGTGTGAATTTATTTTTGTTTCAGAGCATTACTGGTTGATCTTGTACAACTGCAAGATGTTAGATCAAATTATTCCAGGGAATCTGATGTTCTCAGTCTTTCCTCAAGAAAAAAGCAGCTGGAACCAACATCCTGGTTTCAATTTATCCACTAACTACTCACTATTTTTATCTACATGGTTTACTCAAGCATGTGAAGAAAAGTAAAATATAGTCTAATATAAAGGGACAAAGACCGGACTCCACTGTAAAGTGGCTTGAAATGTATTTTTGAATGGGCGTTCCATGTCCTAATTTTCTAACTGACATACTATTCTCTATTTTAGCCACTTTTCTGGTTCTGTGGGGTGGTAGTTGGCCATTTGGTGAAGTATGGGATATGACTCCCTCAGAGCCCATTGAGGTTCCTCCTTTGTGCACTGGGATTATTGCTTTGGAGCAATGTGAGGAACTGCCACAAATGGTAAATACCCTGCCTTCATCGCACACTCATATTTTGCTGGGCACGGGAGGAAGTTCAGGACTGGGGATAATATGTTTGGTCCTCTGCATGGCAGCAAAGAGCACTATCCCAAGCCCATTGGGCTGATGCAATGTGGGTGTGGTTGAAGGTCTGATCTTCATTACATTAAACATTTTTAAAAGGCTTATGCTAAAATGGTTGTGCCGGGGTGCAGATAGCACATAGGTTTGTTTAAACACGGTAACAAAGACTACCTTTTTTTAGAAACTCAGTGTAAAAATAGTTTCCTCACATGGCAGTGTAACAGGCCAGAACCGTCACCACTGTAAATCGATGCAGCTCCAGGGCATCAGTGGAGCTATGCTTATTTACACCAGCTGAAGAGTTGGCCTGTTGTATAGCTGGGGCTTTGGAAGTAAAGGTATTTTTCAGTCGCAGGCGGAGAGGAATGCACACACTGTCTCTTTAAATGTAAACGTTGTGCTGCTTTATTAAAGCTGATTAACTGAAGTTTTCTCTTGGAAAAGAAATGAGTAATCTGGACACAGATGAGACCTTTGCAATCACAGTAAGTACTTGTGGTTTCTGACCCTGAAGCTATAACCAGCTGCATCTGCTATTTGAGCGTGACACTACGGGAGCAATTATGCACTAGCCCTCCATGTAATGGTCAGTCTAATGGCCACTCACAAGGAACATTACAATTTTACCCTATGATACCATGTATTAAAATAGGCAGGAAACATTGGCTTTGATTGCTGTTATGTTTAATGATTTGTGAAATCATTAGCCACAAAAATTGTCCCTTTTATCCAGGCAGCAAGTTGAGATTATTCCTTTTTATCCATAGTTTGGCCTTTTACTTGTTCTATTAGAGACTTTTCAAGCAATGCACTTGGATCTAATACCCTAAAACTCTTAGATAAAATTGTTTTAACCAACGTTCAATGCAGAGCTGGGGAGGAGTTTTGAGCTTAAATGTTATGAAGTAACAAAACAAAGGGTTTTTTAATCAGGAAGTGGGGTACTAGCTTCACAGACCTCTTGCTGATAGGTTCTGCTGCCAACAGTCATTTACCTTTCAGATAATACAAGCTAGAGAGAAGGCTCATGTTGCTAGTGACCCGCTTCCTATTCCAAATGTAAATAGCGATTTGCAAAGCTCACATCTGGATCATGATCCAAACTCTTCCTTCAAAATGTAAACATTAAGATCCAAGGCCTCAACTGGGGTTAATCTCTCACTAAATGTGAACTGGAGTCCTTAATCAGACTGGAAACATAGGGGTCAGATGACAATGTTCTGACCTGGCCTAATGTTGTCATACAGAAAGGGTTGACTTCCCCCTTTCTTTTCTAGTTAAGAATGCTTAGCAATTACATAAGATTCTCCATCCATAGATCTCAAAGCACTTTACAAGGGCATGTAAGCATCATTATCCCAGTTTTACTGATGGATAAACTGAGGCACAGATGTTAAGTGTTTTGCCCAAAGTTACACAGTAGATCAGCAGCAGAGTTGGGAATGAAACTTAAACCTTTTGATTCCCAGCCCCATGCCCTATCCACCCAACCATGGGCTTGTCTGCGTGATGAGATAATGTGCTCTATTGGGCTTTGATTTCTAAAGCGCACTAATGTGTTGTGCATAAATTGGTTGATGCACAAAGGTTCCCTAGTGTGTGACATAGCACAGTTTCAAACAGCACTACTTAAAGTTTACCAGTAGCATCTACAATAGGGTGGCCAGACAGCAAGTGTGAAAACCCCTCACCCCCATCCCAATAATAGGAGCCTATATAAGAAAAAGACCCCAAAATCAGGATTGTCCCTATAAAATTGGGACATCTGGTCACCCTAATCTACAAGGACCACTTAATTTGCAACACCTCTGTACCACTAGAATGGATATGCTGCTTGTGTGCATGTGTCCAAACTAGCTCAAAGTACACCAAACACTCCATCTTCCTGCACTTCAGCTTAACTCAGTGTTGAAGCACAGGACAGGGTCTCTCAGAAAGTATTACACAGAGTTAAACCTTAGGGCTATTGTATATAAAATCCTGACAAGTAGGTGTTAATAGTTCCCAGTCAGTTTAAGAGTAGCATATAATTTAGTAAACATTTAATACACACAACATTGTAAACAGTAATTGGAATACTATGAATAACTTTTAAACAGGCAGTAAGTAGACTAGTATTCTTTATACAGACATCCCCACTTTGTAGCTGTTATATTTAAATATAAGGCTCCAACATAATATTTATATTTTTGTACATTGGCGTCAGGGCCGGCTTTAGGACCTGCGGGGCCCGATTTGAATACCCGGCGGTGGTCTGGGTCTTCGGTGGCACTTCGGTGGCATAGGGTCCTTCAATTGGCTCCGGGTCTTCTGTGGCACTGAAGGACCCCTCCCCCGTGGCCGAAGTGCTGCCGAAGACCTAGAGCGGACTGCAGCCAAGTGAGTAAAAGAAATTAAAAAGGCGCCTAAGGCACGGGGACCTCTTAGGCGCGGGGCCTGATTCCGGGGAATCGGCCTAAAGCCGGCCCTGATTGGTGTGCACAAACACATTCTCCTTTGATTTACTTTCAGAGATTTGTCAGTCTTTATAGTGACTGTAGTATGTAGTGTGTCACTTGGATTCTTCAGAGTTTGAGGAGAATAGCAACACTTCAGTCCTTTCAAGTACTTCAGAAACCCAACAGTCTGGGGATTTCCACAGCTAGCAGTGGTCCAGCCATAGGTTAATAGTTGACTGGTCCTCAGTTGCTGGTGAAGCTGAAATCTGTAGCCTGTATCCAAAGTGGTACATATGTTGGGATCCGTAGACACATCTCTTGGTCCTGGTCAATCAGCGGTTGAATAGAGGGATGCCTTTAACCGTTATTTATAACCTTCCTCCCCCTCTACTTTTGTTGGGCTGAGCTTTGTTGGGCTGCAATGCTCCTTGCCCACGATGCAGCCTTTCTATGCAGTTTCAGAAACAGCTACTGAGTATGACTAGTAACTGCCAGACCCCTACTTCTGGATGTTTCTGTGCCCTTCTAGCTGAGTTGCCCTGCTCTGTGCACATGTGCAGAGACAGATTAAACCAAATACAATCCATCTCTCCTCCCCATGGCTTCTGTTTCTTTGGGCCAAAGTAAATGCTACAGAATAAATCATATGGGTTATTCTATGCTGAGTGCTAGAATTTCCATGTTTTAGTATATGCTAGAATATAACCGTAGTATGGGGGCTGTTTCTTATCCTTCCTTTATATAATAAGTATTGTACAGTTATGGATTTGAGATTATTTAACATTGAAAAAGGATAACATTTAAATCACACTCAGAGGAACCTCACAGTTGCAACCAAAATACCTTTCCCTTCCCATGTCTTGTGGTTACAGCTCATTGCATAAGGGGAAGAGCATCTTCAGAAATTCAGGATTTCATAATCTGAGAAAGCAACTAGATTTCTTGTCTATGGATACTACTACTTGCAGGGCACAGTTGCATATACAGCTTTGTGTTGCAGACCTACTTTATGGCTCTGATTATGCTTTATTTTCTCTCTTTCGTATCATTTGAGAGGCAATAGGATCTAATGGATGGGGCACTGGATGTGAAGTCAGGAGACATGGGTTTAATTCTTATCTCTGTCATAAATCTTCTGTATAACCTTAAGCAAGTCATTTCTCCATATATCTATTTTCCTTCACACTGTTCATCTGTCTGAGACGAGGACTGTTTCAGGACTGTATAGGGCCAAGCACAAAATGGCCCTGACATCCATGTTTTTGACTCTCCCAATGGAATAAATCTCTTGGGAGAGCACCCCTTCACTCTTTCTTTGATTAAGCCCACCTCTGCGGTTGTTACTGCTAACCAGTCTCATAAGAGTTGAGATCTGCAGACGCAATCCTTTCTGGCCAGCAGTGGAGCTCTGAGTATATGGCCCTTACATTTCAACACTCCCTTTCCCATTTCTTTGGAATCCTTCAATAGAGTTTCATGTCCTTGAGTGGCTCGGGATGCTGACTTGTATGTAGTATTGCATGATCTGTTTGAATGTGTACATGGGTGTGCTCGTGTGCCTCATTGATTACCACTCTCAGTAGAGATGAGGAGCTTCCATGAAGTAGATCTGGAGGAAAAATATATTCCAAGAACTCCAATTACAAGTGAGTAACTGCTGTTTAATCAGTATATGGTGTGGCAGGAACAAATTGCCTATAAGGAAGCACTGGGAAAAGCTGGCACCAAACTTAACAGTACTCAAAGGAATAACAATAGAATGAGGGTGGGCTTGAGCACCTTGGCAGGAGCCCAGGAGTAGGTTCCTGGCCTTTTGGAGTACATCTACACTGTGATAAAAGACCTGCAGCATGCACAGATCTGACTTCGTTTTTCAGGGGTTGGGCTACGGGGCTATAAAATTGCAGGTTTTTTTTTTTATTGCAGTGTAAACATACCCACAATCTCTTAATCACAAATTGGTGTGAAAAGAGGTCTTCCTGGAGCGAGTCATTGCAAACATTCTCTACTGATGGCAAGACTAGAACGCGAGAGAGAGCGCAGGATGAAGGCCAGTCTTTGAGACAGCATTTAGTTTAAATAAAACTTTCTGGTGACAATAGCACCTACTTCTTTCCTCTGCCATAGTTTTTTATCACATTTCTACTCACGAGTCTTGGTGCAGATCCTCCACTAGTGTAAATTGGAATAGCTTCATTGATTTCTAAAAGCTGATTTAGATTTGAGGTCAGTGGAGCTATATGAATTTACACTAGATGAGAATCTGGCCTTTTAGTTTGAAAGTAGCCCTCTATGTATTTAACAGATCTGCAGTTTATACTTTAGCAGACATGAAAAAGAGGTTGACAAGCCATCTAAAATTAGAGCTACACCCTTTGTGATATGAGACAGGATTGGCTACACTGAATACTTAACTGGTTGAAGAGGACTGTTCTACCTTATAGATGGAAAAGACCTGTTAAGTCATCTTATTCACACCACTGCCAATGCTGGGTTGTTTTATACAGTATGTTCTCTACTAGTTTGGTCAGTCCAGTCCCAGCTGACCCTGGAGATTGGGTTTTTATTCACTTCCCTTCATTCCATAGTCTGATAGGACTTTTCCTGATATCTAATCTAAATGCTCCTCTTTAATTTTATCCCCTTATTCCTTACTACACTTTCTAGGGCCTTCCTCAATAATTCCATTAGCTCTTTGGTGTTTGTCCTTCAAATGCTTTGATGCAATTATAGTCCCCCATAGAAATGAGTCCATAAATTCTACAGTGGTGTGGATCAGTAATATAAAAACTTCATTAAAAAGAACTGTCAGGGGTTTTAGCTTCTGGGAACAGCAGCCTAAGATATGGCAGCTAAGTTTATTTTTTCTTTCTTTTTTTGTATGATTGTACACTTTCCAGTCATTATTGGGATCATAAATGTAAAGCTAGTTATTAACACTACTAAGCTCATGTTCATACTTTCTGTAAAGTTCCTTGTTCATTTGAACACACATTATCTGTAAGTGGCTTCTTTAAAGTAGCCATTGGGTGCAGTCCTCAGTCTAGGGATATTTATTTCAAAAGCAATATTACAGACTGTCTCTGCAGTATGTAACTTGACCTTGTTTGAACTTACTTATGAAAGCTTTAAAGTAAACAGATCCTTCTTGTCATTTTCTGTATAATTCACTTTAATTAATCTGTAGAGATGGAAAAACTTGTTTCCAATGAGGACAAACTGTTTTCCAGTGAGGAAAAACTCTTAGACATGCCTGTCTTTGCAGCGGTGTCCTGCTAGTATTATAATCCACAATATAAGGAAAATTATCCAGAGTAAACCAAACTGTTTGCAATTGTCTAATAGATTGGGGCTAGTGGCACCTGGAGCCTGATTGTTCCGGAATCCTGACCAGTGCTTACCACTGCAATTGAAATCAAAGGGAGTTGAGTGCCCAGCACACCTGGAAAAATCAGGATCAAGGCTTCCAGAAACTGAGGCACACAAAAGCAGTGTCCTCTTATGAAATTTTTGTCCCTAGTATTTAAAGAATTGATGAGACTGAACTAGGTCTCTTACTACAGTTCTTACCAAGTTCTTAAAGTAAAACTAAGAATTAGCATCACCAATAAATCTTCACTTAAGAGAGGTAAGTAACTAGTTTTAATTAAAGTGGGTCATGGCATATGATTGCTTACTAATCATTATTCTAATTCCTGAACTACTTTTAGTCTCCTCCTCTGAACATTATGCAGAGGTAGAATTGTCAAAAATAGCCCTGACCTAGCAAAACATTTAAGCACATTCTTAACTTTAAGCACATGAATAGTCCGATTGACTTCAATGACCCTACTTGGACATTTAAGTATGTGAGTAAAGTGCTATGCTGGATTGGGGCCTTTGGATATGTCCCAGGTTCCACTAAAGTAAATGAAAATCTTTCCACTGATGTTAGTGAGAGCTAATCCCACTCTAAATGAACAGAACTTATTGCATAATTGCAGGGACCGATCCATGTGTTTTCTGTGAAGCACCTCACACAATGGTGGGTACTATACAAATAGTAATTAATAGCATTGACTAGGAGAAACATTTAAAACATAAAAAGAACACAAATAGTGACCAGTGCCAGTTCACTGGACTCAAAATACTGAAAGTTTATGGAATTATCACTTCTAACCATTTTTCTAGATTTAATAGGGATGTGATTAAACATACCTGTTACAGCGCCTTCTCACACAGTTAGTCTGTTCCAGTTCCCGTAATATATTTCAATGCATTGCCCCAAATATATATTCAGCACTACACAACAGGATACAAACATAACCAAATATTCACGTTACAGCTTATGACTTTCCTTAAGTGATTTCCCATTCTAAAAATGGGGCAGGGACCATCTTTTTATTGCATGTCTAGATAGTACCTGGCATAACAGGGCCCTGATCCTGACTGAGGCCTTTAGGCATGACCGTAATACAGGGGTTCTCAAACTGGGGGTCAGGACCCCTCAGGGGATCGTGAGGTTATTACATGGGGGGTCGCAAGCTGTCAGCCCCCACCCCAGACCCTGCTTTGCATCCAGCATTTATAATGGTGTTAAATATATTAAAAAGTGTTTTTAATTTATAAGGGGGGTCATACTCAGAGGCTTGCTATGTGAAAGGGGTCACCAGTACAAAAGTTTGAGAAACACTGCCATAATACAAAATAAAGTTCCCTGACCAACCTATATCTAACCATATTATGCAATAAATTCTGTTCATTTAGGATGTGATTAGCTCTCACTGACATCAGTGGAAAGATTTTCATTTACTTTAGTGGAAGCTGGGACTTATCCAAAGGTCCCAATCCAGCAAAGCACTTTACTCACATACTTAAGTGTTCAAATAGCGTCACTGAGGTCAATGGGACTATTCACATGCTTAAAGCTTGAGTGGCCACTCATTTTAAGCATACACCTTTTCTCAGGGATTCAAACATGGTCCATGAAAAGGATGCTTTGGTGTCAAAATAATACAAAGGCTGAATAAAAGGAGACCCAAAGAAGCAAACTTGTGGAAGACTTGAGACCCACAGAGAAAGGGTGGTCTAGGGCATAGGATGGCAGTGTAGGCCTTGGGACACAAGTGTTCAATTCCCTGCTCCGCTATAGACTTACTGTGTGAGCCCAGGCAATCACCTTGGCCCACATCTTCAAACGTATTTAGTTTCTTAAATACCTTTGAGGATCTGGACTTTAGTCTCTCTGGCCCACATGCTCAGATATATCCAGGTGCCTAACTCCCACTGATTTCAATGGAAGTTAGGTACCTAAATACTTCTGGGGGTCTGTGCCTCCATTCCCCATATCCAAAGTGGAGATAATAGTACTTCATATGTGCATTGTGAGGATAGATACATTAAAGATTGTGCGGTGCTCAGATACTATGTTTATGAGAGGCCATATAAGTACTTTTAGATTACAGTGCTAAAGAATAACAATACTCATATTTTCACTTTCTAGGGCAGAGTTGTCTTCCTTTGTCTTTGGAAAAGCCTAGCACATTTTGGGCAACATAAAAAACCACTAAGAATATGAAAAGGTGGTGCAGAGAGAATGGAGCCCATTTTGTACTTACCAAATTCAATATAATGAAACAAACGATGAAATTAAAATTGCTTCAGTACATTTCAGTGGGCTTTCATTCCATTTATAGCACAGAGTTTTTCTCTAACTATAAATAGGTTCCACTGCTATAAGCAGCACTTGAAACCTACCCATTGGATGTTCTATATTTCACTCTAAGGTAATTAGCATCTCTCCTGAGCCAGAGCCTTGGAAGGAGAAGCTGTTGGCTCCCAAATGACGGTGGAGAATAGTGGGGATAACAATGCTGAGCTCACAGGGGTGTTGACCATAAATTCATTCATTTATAAGAACGGCCATATTGAGTCAGACCAAAGGTCCACATAAGCCCAGTATCCTGTCTGCTGACAGTGGCCAATGCAGGTGCCCCAGAGGGAATGAACGTAATAGGTGGTTATCAAGTGATCCATTCCCTGTCGCCCATTCCCAGCTTCTGGCAAACAGATGCTAAGGGCACTTCAAACCATGGTTTTGCATTCCTACCTAACCTGGCTAATAGCTGCTGATGGACCTATCCTCCAGGAAATTATCTAATTTATTTTTGAACCCTGTTACAGTCTTGGCCTTCACAACATCCTCTTGCAAAGAGTTACACAGGTTGATTGTGCATTGTGTGAATACATCCTTATGTTTGTTTCATTAATTTCATTTGGTGATCCCTAGTTCTTGTGTTATGAGAAGGAGTAAATAACACTTTATAATTTACTTTTTCCACACCAGTCATGATTTTATAGACCTCTATCATATCTCCCCTTAGTTGTCTCTTTTCCAAGCTGAAAAGTCCCATTCTCATTAATCTTACAGACAACCCCCCAACCTAAAGCAAATACTCACCAGCAACCACACATCACTGAACAAAAACACTGACCCAGGAGCCTATCCTTGTAACAAAGCGCGATGCCAACTCTGTCCACATATCTATTCAAGTGACATCATCATAGGACCTAATCACATCAGCCATACCATCAGGGGCTTGTTCACCTGCACATCTACCAATGTGATATATGCCATCATGTGCCAGCAATGCCCCTCTGCCATGTACATTGGCCAAACCGGACAGTCTCTCCGCAAAAGAATTAATGGACACAAATCTGACATCAGGAATCATAATACTCAAAAACCAGTGGGAGAACACTTTAACCTGTCTGGTCATTCTATGACAGACCTGCGGGTGGCTATTTTACAACAGAAAAACTTCAAAAACAGACTCCAACGAGCGACTGCTGAGCTGGAATTGATATGCAAACTAGATACAATCAACTCAGGATTGAATAAGGACTGGGAATGGCTGAGCCATTACAAACATTGAATCTATCTCCCCTTGTAAGTATTCTCACACTTCTTATCAAACTGTCTGTACTGGGCTAGCTTGATTATCACTTCAAAAGTTTTTTTCTCTTACTTAATTGGCCTCTCAGAGTTGGTAAGACAACTCCCACCTGTTCATGCACTCTGTATGTGTGTATATATATCTCCTCAATATATGTTTCACTCTATATGCATCCGAAGAAGTGGGCTGTAGTCCACAAAAGCTTATGCTCTAATAAATTGGTTAGTCTCTAAGGTGCCACAAGTACTCCTGTTCTTTTTGCGGATACAGACTAATACGGCTGCTACTCTGAAACCTCTCTTCATATGGACGCTGTTCCATACCCCTAATAATTTTTTTTGCCCTTTTCTGTACCTTTTTCAATTCCAATATATATATTTTTGAGATGGGGTGACCAGATCTGCAGACAGTATTCAAGATGTGGGTGTACCATGGATTTATATAGAGGCAATATGATATTTTCTGTCTTATTATCGATCACTTTCTTAATGAATCCCAACATTCTGTTAGCTTTTTTGACTGCTGCTGCACATTGAATGGATGTTTTCAGAGAACTATCCACAATGACTTCAAGATCTTTCTTGAGTGATAACAGCTAATTTAAATACTATAATTTTATATGTATAGTTGGGATTATGTTTTCCAATGTACATTACTTTGTATTTATCAATACTGAATTTCATCTGCCATTTTGTTGCCCAGTCACCCAGTTTTGTGAAATCCCTTTGTAACTCTTCGCAGTCTGCTTTGGACTTGACTATCTTGACTAATTTTTTATTGTCTGCAAATTTTGCCACCTCGCTCTTTACCCATTTTCCAGATCATTTATGAATATGTTGAACAGTACTGGTCCTGGTACAGAACCCTGGGGGACACGACTATTTACCTCTCTCCATTCTGAAAACTGACCATTTATTCCTACCCTTTGTTTCCTATCTTTTAACCAGTTACTGATCCATGAGAGTACCTTCCCTCTTATCCCATGACAGCTTACTTTGCTTATGAGCGTTTGGTGAGGGACCTTGTTAAAGGCTTTCTGAAAATCTAAGTACATTGTATCCACTGGATCCCCCTTGTCCACATGTTTGTTGATCCCCTCTAAGAATTTTAGTAGGTTCATAAGGCATGATTTCCCTTTACTAAAACCATGTTGACTCTTCCCTCAAAAAATTATGTGAGGGGAGGAGTGCCATAGAAAAAGGTTTAATAGGGCACAGGATTAGGACTTTCAGTTTTGTTCATGTTTCCTGTGCAGTTTGTGGGGAATAGTTATACAAACCTTTAAAAAGCTGGGAACAAAAATTAAGCATCTCTGTGACAAATTGGTTTGTATAACACAGGCATAATATATCTGAAGAACAAATTGACATTTACTGTTTAAATCACATTATCACACAAGTGGTAAAACAAACAAGAGTGTAAAATTATAATCCTGATTGTTCAGGTCTCCAGCCTTCTATGAAAACACAGGAAATATGCTGCTGCATTAATGGCTTTAGAATGCCAGCAGACACTCACAGGAGGGACAGAAGACTCTACTAAAGGTCAGTTTTATTGAAGAGGGGAAATATAAACCTTTATTTATATATTAATAAAAAAGATTCCAAGTGTTTAATATGCCTCAGAGGTACCACACTGACTTACTTCACTACCTTATTCATAGATTCTAAGGGCAGAAAGGACCACTGTGATCATCTACTCTGATCTCCTGTATAACACAGGCCATAGGACTCTTCCGAATTAATTCCTATTTGAACTAGACCATAGCTTTTAGAAAAAAAAATCTGACCTTGAATTAAAAGTTGTCAGTGATGGAGAATCACCATAACCCTTGGTAAATTGTTTCAGTGGTTAATTGCCTCCCCTGTTAAAAATATACATCATGTTGTTTTTATGTGGTGTATTGTAAATTGTTTCACTTGAAGTGATAGCTTGTAATATTAAGGAGTTTCCTGGTCCTGCTTGCTGGCTAGAGGGCTCTATAGAGAAGTATGTGATCTCGGTCCTATACAGTCGGTCTGCAGAGAGCCAGCCCACAGTAAAATGGGGTGAGTTGTGCCTCTCTCTTTAGGAGCAGCCTGCTTTCTCTCTGTTTTGCGGTTCTTGTGTTTTATCATTCTGAATTCTAAGAAATAAAGTAATGATGTTGCAACACTTCAGCAAGTATATTGTAATTTATCTAATTTCTCTATATGTAACGAACATAAGACTGTTGGGGCTATATAAGATAAAATGGCTACATATTGCAATATATAGTTTCTAGGTTATGAAAGAGGAAGATGTTGCAATATATACTCAGACTTGAGCAGTATCTTTTTTTATGTAAGTACTATAGGAGATACTGATAAGCAAAGGGCTTTCTTTCCTATCACTGACTGGGGGAAAACCATTTACCATGGTTTCCGACAAGAACCTGGTGAGGTGTAGTAGCAGGACATAATAAAACCTCTGCTTTAGTTTCTCAAGCATTTTTTTTATTTTTGCACTCTGTGCCTCTCTACCTTCAGACATTGGTCTCATGCTTGTTCCCTTCTCCCCACAATGGAAGACAGAAGGACATCACAGTCACCTAATATTGGAGAGTGGGAGGCAGGGGGAAATTGTTCAGGAGGCAGGAAAAGGATGGGTGCTGGGTGTGTAGTGGAGGCAAGGCACCCCTGGTTCACTCTCATCTCCTCCCCTATGTAGACTTGTGTCAGAAGTGGGTACCAGGTGCCCAGCTGTCCCTGCCTCTAGCCTGCTTCGGAGCCCAGAAAGACCACTTACAGCTGTTAGGGAGGGCCTGCCACCTCAGAGCTGCTACTTTCCATCAGCATGAGGGTACAACTACAGTGACTCCTTCTCCTAAATCTGGCACCCTTGCAGTGTGCAAGGCTGCCCAGCTGTTTGCCTGACCTCAACTTTAGGGAAGCTACTTCCCTGAGCCTGGGCAAAATTTCAGTCAGCCTCCTAATAGCTCCCCATGCAGGGCTTGTGGTGGCCTGCAGCATGCAGCTGGCGCAGAACTGCCTTTGCTCTGTATTGTGGCTGCCCTGTGAAGACCTTGTTGTGACCACGCCCCTCTTCCCCCAGGGCATGCCCCACAGTTTGGGAACCTCCGTTTTAAAGAAACATTATGAGCCTACCACACTTTTTAACAGAACTATATAAATGTAATCTAGGAAACCAATAATAAACTATCTCTGAATTCTTGGCAAGCCTGGAAAATAGTTTCTGCCACTTGTTCTGATTACTTTCTGAAAAAGGCTCTCAGATAAATTTGTTCTTGGACTAAAACACCCTCAATTAAGAGAAGCTGTTGGACATTGTTAGTAGAGCTAGGGTGACCTGGTGTCCAGTTTTCAACCATAACACTGGGTTGAAAAGGGACTCTGGCGGCTCCATTAAAAGTCCGGTCGGTGGTGCTGCGGAACAAAGCCAGGCTAGTCCTTACCTGTCCTGGCTCCGCACTGCACACTGGAAGTGGCCATCAGGTCTGGCTCCTAGGCAGGGGGGGCCCAGGGCTCAGTGTGCTGCTCTCGCCCCGAACACCAGCTCCACACTCCCATTGGCAATGGGAGCTGTGTGGGTGGTACCTGCCGGCGAGAGCAGTGCATGGAGCCTCCTGGCCCCCCCGCCTAGGAACCAGACCTGCTGGCCGCTTCTGGGACGCAGCACGGTCCATGTTGCCAGGACAGGCACGAAGCCTGTCTTAGGTCCCCCACTCCGCCGCTGACCGGGAGCCACCCGAGGTAAGCCTGCACCCCAACTCCTGCCCCAGCCCTGAGCCCCCGAAACCCAGAGCCCCCTCCTGCACCCCAAACACCTCATCCCACCCCAGAACCTGCACCCCCAGATGGAGCCCTAACCCCCTCCCACACCCTGAACCCCTCATTTCTGGCCCCACTCTGGAGCCTGCACTCCCAATTAGAGCCCTCACCCCCTCCCACACCCCAATTCCCTACCCCAGCCCAGTGAAAGTGAGGGAAGGTGGGGGAGATCGAGCCACCGAGGAAGGGGGAATGTAGTGAGCGGGGGGCAGGGCCTCAGGGAAGGGGTAGGGCTAGGGTGTTCAGTTTTGTGGAATTAGAAAGTTGGCAACCCTAAGTAGAGCTTGTGAAGGCCTTACACTCAACTAAACAGCATTTCTCTGTATGTAACATGGTAACTCTTGAATGTCACATGTAATCAACCCCAAAATTTCAGTGGATGTTCTAGGGATCAACACTCAGAACCCTATTGACTTTAGGGGAAAATTGGAAAACCAAAAGGAGAAAATGGAGGACAAATGGAGCGCCTGCTAGTGCTTTAGTATGGCCTGTAGCACTTCTGCAAGTGTCTATAATCAAATAACTTATTGGCACCCATTAATACCTTAATGCAGAAAAATACTCCTGCTTCCTCTGCTTATCTTCCCAATACCTTAATATGTTGACATTTCTCCCAGCCAGAAAAAGAATAATGGGGGAGGGGGAATGCATACAGCCCCTGAAATGTAAGGGGATAATGGCCCAGCCTGGTATGGGAGGAAAAGGGAATAGGGCATGCAGAACATCTACACAGCAGGGAGAACATACTACAGCCCAATGGTCACTCTAGCCCAGTACCTTGTCTTCTGACAGGGCCAGTGACAGATGATTCTGTCAGTTGGAGGTTTAGGGATGCCCTGAGCATGGGATTATATCCCTGACCAAGGTGGCTAATAGCCATTGATGGGCCTATCTTTCACAAACTTATCTCATTCTTTTTTTCAACCCCATTATATTTTTAGTCTTCACAGCATCCCCTAGCAACAGTTTCCACAGGTTGACTATGTGTTGTATGAAAAAGTACTTCCTTAGGTTTGTTTCAAACCTGCTGCCTATTAACTTCATTAGGTGACCCCCTGGTTCATATTAAGAAGGGGTAAATAACACTTCCCTATTCACATTCTTCATACCATTCATGATTATGATTTTATGGACTTATATCATATACCCCACCTCCCCCCAGTAGTCTCTTTTCTAAAGTAAATAGTCCCAGTCTACCTTGAGTAATTTGTATCCTCTGCAATCTTTGCCACCTCACTCTTCACCCCCTTTTCCATATCATTTATGGATATATTGAACAGCAATGGTCCCAGTACAGATCTGTGAGGGACCCCCACTATTTACCTCTCTCCACTGTGAAAATTGAAAATTCCTACTCTTTGTTTCCTATATTTTAATTAGTTACTGATGTCTGAAAGGACTTTCCCTCTTATCCCAGGACTCCTTACTTTGCTCACAAGCCTTTGGTGTCAAAGGCTTTCTGTAAGTCCAAGTACACTATATTAACAGGATCACCCTTATCCACATGCTTGTTGACATCCCCAAAGTATTCTAATAGGCATGATTTCCTTTTACAAAAGCCAGGTTGACTCATCCCCAACAAATTGTGTTCCTCTTTGTCCGATAATTCTGTTCTTTTCAATAGTAAAGAGGTATGGGAATGTGCATCTCTAAAAGTGCAGCTAGTGACTAGTTTTCCAGCAAAACCTATAGCTTCCCATGAGCCATACTGTAGGTATCCAACATTTTCTTGCTGCTAGCACTAGATCTTCCACTACTGTTTGCTGCATGTGGCTGCCCTATGCTTGCCCGCTGCTATCCCCTCCTTGTTGTAAATTCAGTTGCTCATATCGATGATGCTTTAAAAGAAAAACACTTAAAAATAAGAAAAGAAAATGAAAATTGTTTCAAGGAGCTGCCCTGCTCTGTAACAAATTGATACTAAAAGATACTATGCTGATGGATACCTACAGATAGATACTTTTTGCTGTACCCAAGAGAAGCAACCATCCAGGAAGGGAGATGGAGAATTGGAATAACAGAAGTGTTACATAATTGACACAGTGGTGGGAGGAAGCTTACCTTGTCTGTACCTGTATGATACTTGTCTTAAGCCAGGGGTGGCCAACCTGAGCCTGAGAAGGAGCCAGAATTTACCAGTGTACATTGCCAAAGAGCCACAGTAATACGTCAGCAGCCCCTCGTCAGCACCCCCCTGCTCCCAGCATCTCCCATCCACCGGTGCCTCCCCATCCCTCCCCGCACCTCCCAATCAACTGTTTTGTGGCATGCAGGAGGCTCTGGGGAGGAGGAGCAAGGGCACTGCTGGCTGAGGGGAGGGGGCAGGAAGGGATGGAGTGGGGGCAGGGCCTCTGGCAGAGCCAGGGGTTGAGCAGTGAGGACCCCCCGACACATTGGAAAGTTGGCATCTGTAGCTCCAGCCCTGGAGTTGGTGCCTATACAAGGAGCCACATATTAACTTCTGAAGACCCACATGTGGCTCCAGAGCCACAGGTTGGCCACCCCTGTCTTGAGCAATTCACTTTCATAAGCATCATATTCACTGGCAAATGTGAACTAAGTTCCCAATCCTGCAATGTGCTTGAGTTTTTTCTTTAGCCTTTATGGTTCCTTCAGTTTAGGGTTAGGGTGATATGGTGGGGTTCTATGTTGGGAAAATAGAAGCATTAGGAAAATCCAGACCAAGGGGGTTGGATACACGTGAGTAAAGACTCAAGTATTTTTATGATTCTAAAAACAAAGTCCTCTCAACTTTAACATTGCTTCCTAAACACTGAATTCTCACAGCCATGGTTTAGGTCCAATTTGAGATCCTGTATGGGACATATGCATGAAGACTTGCAGTATGCCACTTCTGCTAACTGCCCCAAACCAATTGCCAAACTAAACTTCTTTAGTGAAGCTGTCAGGCTTATCTTAGGAGGGGCTCAGCAGTTCAGCCTGTTTAAAAAAAAAAAAAAGACTAGATTGCTTTACACATCTGGCTCAGAGCAGCGGGCATGGCCATCATAGAGCTGCCCTAGGAACTGGGGCTATTCATACTTACAGTATAAACATGGGACTAACTAAAACATTCAGCATTCTTATCTCTTCATGAGCAGCATTGGTGCTGCCCAGGGGCACAGCACATATGATTCCAAGCATCAGTGTAATGGTTATTTGGAAGAATAATATCCCTGTTCAGCACTATATTTGCTCGCATTTAGAGCTGGATCAGGCCCACTGTAAACCAACCACCATAATAAAATATACAGTGCAGTTAACTTTTATATAGCCAAATGCCTTTCCTATAGTGTGCCCAAATTATATTCATAACTTAAATTCCACAAACCTTATAGTAGAACAAACACTCCATAGTTTTATGGGAAAGATGCATTAAAGACCTGTGGTAGTTTTTACGAGGATTATAGCACTGGATTTATGAGCAGATGATTTATAAGGATTTATCACATTTGAGTTAGTAATTATGTTTGCCAATAAATTTCTCAGCCAAGAGCCATTTTTTTACTTTAATTTTCATTTTATAACAAGCGTTATAAATTGGGGGTGAGTCATTTTAGTCTTTGTCAGGGTTGGCAGATACAGAAAGTTAGTTTGTCTTTAAATGCCAGGAGCCAGTGTGGCTTTATTTTGCTAGTGTTTCTAGGGTTTGTCGGGGAATTATTAACATAAGATAAATATTTCATGCACGTGCCCTTTAACTTTGATTTGTCTTGTGAAATGGGGAAGGGGAAAGAGAGAGAATTAGGTATTCCTGGACTTCTTGGAAGGATCCAAACAATATAACCATCCTGCGAACTGATTAAATATTATATTTCAGGAGGGATTCAATTTTTTATTTCTGGATTGAAGGCTGCCACTAAGGGCATATGTCCTAAAGAACAATTGCATTTGAAAGAGGCAGAACAGAAAAGTCATTTTTGAGCCAGAAGCTCTCAAAATTAAAACATCTTTTAAGCAAAAGGGGCATGCTTTACTCATTACAGTGCTATCTCTGGGGCATTATAAAATGTTTTATATACATAGAGAGAAACAACAATGTTCTTGGGAGCCAAAATATAGTAATCTATTGTCAGAGGTTTATAATAAGAAGAGATATAGCTTGGTTTATAAGAGATGTCCCTTTTTAAAAAAAAAGCTGCATTGAGCGGCATAATAGCATTTGCAATTGCTTTAGCTAGGACAAAAGTACGCGAACTACCAATCCTGATGCATCCCGGCATAAACTGGGGTCAAAAAGGACTCTGACTTCATGGTGTTGTATGTGCTATTACCTAAGGTTGGTGTGTTATGAAGAATATATACCTTCCTAAGGAACAATTGAACTGACAGATGTCCAAGGGTCACATCATCAGGCCAATTACCTGCATGGAGGATCTCCTCCACCGGGATCTGTCCATTGTAAATATGGAGCAGGTATGAAGGGTGTCTGTGGCACTGTCTGTTCTGCCCCATACTCTGTAGAATCTGTCCATTGCCTATGGGGCTGGAGATCTGGGCTCAGGGCATGGTAAGCCAGAGAGGTTGGGGTCAGACCAGGTGTTTGAGCGTGCATTTTCAATTTTCTGTGGGAAATTCTGAAGCAAGTGAAATGAATCTTAAACGAGGATATTGATATAATAGGCAACAAAGACACTTGGTGGATTGTAATATTATGGTACAAATTATACAGGAATGACAGAATAGGTCATGTTGGCGCATGAGTGACACTATATGTGAAAGGAAACATGGAGTCAGATATAATAAAAATCTTATCTCTGGATAGAAACTCCATGCTATAGAAGTAGATGTATACTACCAACCACCTGACTGTGATGTGATTGTGAAGTGCTTGAGGAGACTAGAGAAGCTATAAAAATAGAAAACAAAATAATAATGGGGGATTTCAAGTAACCCAATATTGACTGGGTACATGTCACCTCAGGATGGGATGCAGAGATAAAGTTTCTAGACATCATAAATGACTGCTTTTTGAAGCAGCTAGTCCTATAACCCTCAAGGGAAGAAGCAAATCTTGATTTAGTCCTAAATGGAGCACAGGGTCTGGTCCACGAGGTGAATATAGCTGAACCACTCGGTAATAGTGACCATAAAATAATTAAATTTAACATCCTTTTGGGAGGAAAATACCAGATCAGTCACTCACAGTAGCATTTAGCTTCAGAAAGGGGAACTATACAAAAATAAGGAAGTTAGTTAAGAAGAAATTAAAAGGAAAAGTCACAAGAGTGAAATGCCTGCAAGCTGAATGGAAACTTTTAAAAAAACACCATAATAAAGGCTCAAATGAAATGCATACCCCAAAATTAAAAATAATAGTAAGAGGACAAAAAATGCCACCGTGGGTAAACAGAGTAAAAGAGGCGATTAGAGACAAAAAGGCATCCTTTCAAAATTGGAAGTCAAATCCTACTGAGGAAAATAGAAAGGCAAGTCAAGTGTAAAAGTATAATTAGGCAGGCCAAACAAGAATTTGAAGAGCATCTAGCCAAAGACTCAAAAACTATCAGCAAAAACCTTTGCAAGTACGTCAGAAGGAGGAAGCCTGCCAAAGAATCAGTGGGACCTCTGGACGATTAAGGTGCTAAAGGAGCACTCAAGGAAGACAGAACTTGCACAGAAGCTAAATGAGTTCTCTGCATCGATCTTCACTGCAGAGGATATGAGGGAGATTCCCACACCTGAGCCATTCTTTTTAGATAAGAAATATGTGGAACTGTCCCAGATTGAGGTGTCAGTAGAGGAGGTTTTGGAACAAATTGATCAGTTAAACAGTAATAAGTTACCAGGATCAGATGGCATTCACCCAATTGTTCTGAAGGAATTTAAAAACGAATTTGCAGAACTGCTAACTGTGGTATGTAAGCTATTGTTTAAATCCGTGTCTGTACCAGATGACTGGAGGATAGCTAACGTGATGCCAATTTTTAAAAAGGCTCCAGAGGTGATCTTGGAAATTACAGGCCTGGAAATATTGTATCCACAGAAAAGTTGTATCCACAGGATCCCTCTCTGGGGCTTGAACTTAGTTTTGCCAAAGCCTAGGGGCCTCCATTGGAGCCTTTAGCAATATGTTCCTTCCTACACATATCAGCAAAGGTGGCTTTTTTGGTAGCCACCGCTTCAGCTCAGAAGGTGGCTGTGCTACCTGCTCTGACATCTGAACCTCTTTATACAATGATTTTTAAGGACAAAGTATACCTATGCCCTCATCCAAGTGCTATTTAACTTTCATATTAACCGATTAATTTATTTACCTACATTTTGCCCCAAACCATACTTCATTAGAGATGAACAATGCCTGCACGCCCAAAGGGCTTTGGCATTCTGCATACACAGAACTAAACAGTTCAGTTTATCAACTCAACTATTCATGGCCATCGCAGACAGGATGAACGGTCTCCCAGTCTCTTCAAAGAGAATTTTATTGTATATAGTATCCTGTATTTGTATATGTTATGACCTGGCAGACCTTTCCCTGCCAAGCAAAGTAACTGTCCATTCACCAAGACCACAAGTGAAGGCGTTTCTTGAATGAGTCCCTATCTAGGACATTTGTAAAGTGGCTACTTGGTCTTTACTCTGCACCTTTGCATCCTGTTATGCTATCACTCAGCACTTTAGACACAATGCTAAATCTATGAGAGTTGTACTGCAGTCTGTGTGCATGTAGACTCTGATCTGATGTGGAAAATTTTTAGATCAAAAACTGACCAGCTTTATTCATTTGACCTGCAAAACGGTGGAGTCTCTAACTGTCAACACTGCAATCTCACTGTGAGAGCTGAAAGTCAAGCTGGGCCCTTTCTGGCTCATGTCACCACCAGCGATAAATTTTCTGCAGTTGAAACTGAATCGAGCTCACTTTCCTGTAGCTGTGGTAGCTTTTGAGTGCCAACAGGAGTAAAATCTTACTTCTGGTTACTTTACTAATTGAAATGACAATAAATGCAGAGAGAGAGAGCATCTTAGACCATCACCTTTTCAGAAAAGAGCCGCACTTTAAAGCACTGGGGTGGAGCGCTGGGGGAGCTCAGGTGGTCTCAGAGCCAAAGGGCCTCCCCAGGGATAGCCCTCTTCTCCTATGAGCCATGGTTTTGAGGACACGAGAGGGGAAATGCAATCCATTGCCCAGAGGTAGGGGCAGTGCTTAATTGGTGGCAGAGCTGAGCCTCAGCATCTCTAGGCTTGGCAGTTCAGAGCCCTTTGGGCTTGCTGCATCCATTATGAATGTAAAAAAAATTGCTTGAGCCCTGGCACCGAATTGCTTGAGGCCTGGCACCTCTTTCATTACAAATTAAGCGCTGGGTGGGGGACACAAGGAATGATTTTTAGGACACTCTATGAGAGCATGATACCCTCCTGTGGGTGTCCCTGCAGGAGAGCTGATCTGGCCCTCAGACAACTAAGCTGCTTTAAAGGGACTACACTGGAGGCTGATTTTGGGTCCTTGTTTCACTGCTGGCATATTTTATTTAGTTCTGTTTACTAGAGCAGTATGCAGTGGTACCTCTTTAGTTAAAGTTGTGTTATTTTTAATTTACTAGTTGCAGGTGAAGTTTTTAAAACTTTTTTTAAACTTCACTCTGAAAATTTTGCTCCAGAATAAAAAGGGAATCTTTCCTTTCTAAAATAAAATTAAACCCTTTAGCCATATATCAGTAAGGTTTTTCTTTTCTACAGTCTTTTTTTCTTTCCCTCTTATTTGTTTAGAGTGGGTCAAATTCTCTGGTGGAGCACTGCACATTTAGAGCAGCAAAGTCAGTTTAAGCCAGTAGAGAATTTGTCCTCCTGATACCTGTTTTGAGGAAATTTGTTCATAATGAGGCCTATTTTTCATAGGGAAACTGAAATTGTTTGAAAACTGAACTTTAAAAATCAGCCCTTCTGCCGCCACCGTACATTTTGTTTCATAACATTTTTAGAAGGCTATTTATAGTCTGTCATTACACATTGTAATTATGTAATTACACATCATAATTACACATTCTGATTATGTGATCACATGTTACAATAATTATGTAATTAGACCTAATTACAACAATTGTGTAAATACATGGCAATGGTGTAAAAACAGCCTGAAAAAACAGGGAAAGTTTCAACTCGAGTTAAGGAATGTTTTGTGGTGGCGAGACAAACCCACAAAAGCAAAGGAATGTCCGGTCCGGGTGCGATCCTGTATGGTGTTCAGCTCTCCCTTGTGAAGCACAGAGTGCTCATGAATGGAGAGTGCTCAGCATCCTACAGTATCAGACCCTTTATAGCCAGATTCGGGGGAGGGGTGCTCCAAGTTTGATGCTGCTTCTGGCCTATGTTGGGCGGCGGCTCACCTTGTTCCAAGCCTAGACATGTTGGGGTACTACGGTTAGCTCTGCCTGATACTCTGTGCCATCCTGCACCCTGTATTGGAAGCTTCACTTGTTAAACACAAAGGTAAGGGAAGCTGTTAATATCACATTGTGTCATTGAATGTTTTTATTATGTGAACAGATATTATTGTAAGCCCTTTCTTGCACCCATTCCAGGACTGGGCCCTATAAAGGTCTGAGATAAGGCTGGCCTTGAGCACAATACAACACAAGTGATTAAATGGGCTCTGTGCTTTTGGGCCACACCCTTTCCCTTCTGTTAAAGCAAGCCACTTTATCTCTCCACTTCTGCAGTAGGATTGCAGGGACTAGCAACAACCCACTCAATACTCCCTTTGGACATCTTAGGGCCCCCAAAATTGTGACACTGGTCTTATTTCAGCCTTTGGTCTTGATCCTGCAAACACATATGCAATTAACTGTCTGCAGGTAAGTAAACCCACTAAACTCACCTGTGTTAATTTAAGCATATATGAAAATGTGTGCACTAGCAGTGCCTGAAGATCCTAAGTATCCCATAACATACATTTCCTTACATAACCCCTATTTAAACAGTATAGCTATTGTCTCTCACGAGCAGTTGGACCACAGATTCTATTTGTATGAGTCTGCCAATGGCTTTGAGCTAACACAGCTGGGTATGTTAGCCCAGGCATTATAATCTCATGGATTCAGATCCAGAGATACTGGGTTTGATCGCCATTCCCAATGATCCACCCAGGAGCATCTCGTCTCACTTACATTAACATCAAAGCCCTTTAGGTAGGCCTCGATATATTGGTCATATGGGGCTTTGCCACAGATAGTACAGCCATGTGTCCTTGAGTAATTTGAGATTAGAGCCGCTTGGACAATGGGCTTTTTTTCCAAGGAGATCTTTTGATGAGAGAGAAACTCACACATAGGTTTCCGTTAAAGATTTCCATGGAAAACTTTCTCTTTTTTTGTCAAAGATTTGGAAACATTGCCATCATGATTCACGGGCATTATGGTTTGGGTGCTTCATGCTGCCCTTCCCCTCTGTAGGCTGGGCTCCTTGGTCCAACTCCATTTCTCATGATGGGCCATGGTCTCCCCTCATGGTGAGGGAAAACGGTTGCATCATGGGAGTTCATGGCCATAGTACACGGTGAGAGATTTAGTCTACCTGGTGAACCTGGACCATAGAGTAGAATGGGTAGATGAGGGAACTGAACTAAAACTCCCACGAGGGACCGTGGCAGGCTGGCTATCTAGATTTAAATATTTTGGTCTTCTGCTAATATAATTCATTTTTTAGGGACTTGGATTTTGGCTGGAAAAAATCAAAATTTTCCTCATAAATCAGACACTGTGTGAAAAATTTAACGTAGTCACACCCAGTTTTGACAGAAAAAATTTCAAGCAGCCCTATTTGAGATATTTCAGAATTTGCTTGTTTATAATCTCTGAGTCTGAAACTTTTGTAAAGAACTGCAGGTTTGTAGGGTACTTTCTTCAAAAATATCAAATTATAATAGCCCAGACAATTCCTCTGCACAGGGCCTATTCCATCTTCCTGGCTTTCTTCTGGCAGCCAGCCATGCATCACAGAGGTGGGGATGGATTTTCAAAAAAGTTCTAATTTTAATTGAATTTTCTGTTGGTGATGCTGGACCCACTATTATGCTGCTATAGCACTTTAGTTCTGTTCTCTGCTTTGTCTGACTGCAGGCATATGGATGTGCGTAGGTCTGAGTTTATTTATTACAGACAGAAAAAAACAGCACAGTGTGCCAAAGACATTCCTAGTCTAAACCCATTGGAGATAATGGAGTTACATTGGGTTTGAATGTGGCCCATTGTGTGTAACCTCATTTTCAGTTGGGTAAGAGTAGAAATTCTCTTTACAGCTTCCATTATATTTAATTACTTCTCCCTCTGGCTGTAAATAGAAGGTGGTTCTTGTTAAATTTAATTACCGGTATTTTCTCTGGACGCTTATGATAAAAGTGTGGCTACTAAATGAGGAGGCCTTGTAAATGGAGGTAGACTGAATCAAGATTACATTGTATAGGAGAGGTTCTCAATTTTAAGTTGAAAGTGATAAAAACCAACTGAGGGAAAAATGAGAATTATTGTACACCAAAATTCCTTGATTAAAAAATAAAGTTCTTACATTTTAAAACTAAGCAATAAATGCAGAAAAAACAAATATTTGGATATAAAGGGAGAGCGGGGGAGACACCCACACATATGTATGCTTGGAATGAAATAAAAATACTTATTGTGATTAAAGATTGTAGAATCAGGCGAGTGGCTGGTTGACTGATTTTTGATCCACAAAGTAAAGGAGAAGATTTTGAAAGTCTCAATACATTTTTTTGCCTATAAAGTTTCTTGCCAAAATCACTTCAGAATAAATCTGTATATGTCTTAGGGCTTCATTCAGTAAAATGCCTGTTCAGTTCTTGAGAGACTGCAAATATACAATGCTCTGGATAGACTGTAGTAAATGCTTCATCACATTCAGCACAGGGCCCTATTTCTCGCCTCTCCCCTAATGCCCCCACCCCACACCGTTTTTCCACTTTCTTTCCTGCTTTATATTTTCCCTATCCTCCTAGTGGTTAAAACTCAGCCTTTTCAGTAGCTGCTCCTGCTTCTTCAATAGAAGCCTTTCCATTGACTTTAACAGGAGTTGCACCAAGCCCTACAGGGGTCTTTGTTACAATTTTACAGCATCACATATACTTACCTTTGTAGTTTATGATTATCCTGCTGGATTTTGTGTGCTCAGCTACTGAAAATTTAATATTTTTTTCTAATGCATCACATGTATACATATTTATGAAGTGTTCATCACCAGGATATCCAAGTACACGTCACATAGATTAGATTAATACCAGAAAACTTCTCCCTAAAAATAGGGAGTATGTTATAAGGTCACCATATTTTCATCATTTAATAAAGAGAAACTTTTGTGGCAAAAACCATCATAACATATTCAAGTGTTCTTCAGTCTGGTTCCTGGGTTTGATCTGCTCTGCCTGGGAAAGAAAAGTGCAACTTGGGGCAAGGAGCAGATCAAAGAAAGGTCAAGCTTTGTCCTTGCCCCTTGTGCCCCTTTGTTCCTTGATTCCCAACTCTCTTGGACTTGGTTCAAGCAACCCCAGATAGAGAAGAAGGAAATGATGCAAGGACTGCCACCTCCTCAACCTCTTTGTGGGACCAGAACTAGGGTTTTGCATTGATTGGGCTTGGCTATTTACTCAAATACTTGTTATGGGAGCCTGACAGTGAGTTTGGCCTTGAACTATAGTTGGTGTGACACACACACTTGCTACATTATGAAAGTGAAACTGGTGTAAAATACTAACTAACTATATCTATCTATTTATCTCTCTATCTATATAAAAAACAGTAAGTCTTAAACAAACACAATTATAAAAAACTCAAATGATTGTTGTAATGAAAAATCGGGATATTTCAGGTGTCCTGAAAAGAATTCTCCATATCATCGGATGGAAAATTGAGTCTGTTCTGGTAAAAGTGGGTGTCAAGGCTGATTCCCCACTCTGGCACTTCGAGTGCAGAAGGTGGGGGCCTGCAAGGATTCTAAAAATTAATACTGGCCACTCCAGGCTTGAATTAAACTCCAAAAGTTACAGTTTCTCTCTGACGTTGGATGGGTAGATGCTGCCACCAGGCAAATGCAAAAAAACCCTTTGAAACCAGAAAGGCACACTTGGGAATTCCTTCCTGTGGGGTACCCTCAAGTCCTTTCACGCCCCCTCCGGGGAAGAGCTGAGAAAGAAAAACAAAGGAAATCAGCTGCGGTCACCAGCTAATTTAATAACATATGCACAAACCTCTTAGTACACTAAAAATCCAATCCTGTTCTTAAAAAAGGTAAATTTTATTAAAAACAAAAAGAAAGAAAATACATCTGGAACTTAGGCTCTTGTTATATTTAAAAAACTCACTTACACAACATTTAAACATCAAGAATAACATTTAAACATTCTTGAATAACCTTCTTGAGGTCCAGCTTAAAGGTTACGAGCAAAACAAAAAGCATTTGGGGTTAGCACAGAGGAGTCCATAAGACAATAAGAAATAAACAGAAATAAATCTAATCACGTCTTTCTAGACATTCCCTAATTTACTTACATATCTGGGGTTTCAGATAAGTAATCTCTAGGTATGATTTGATGGTTTTTCATATCTGGCTTAAGCTTCTCACAGCATAACTGCAGTGCTCCCTGATCCCCGGAGAACCACAACACACAGACAAAGGGAAGTTTTTTCCCAATTTTAAAAAGTTCCAGTCCTCCCATTGGCTATTTTGGTCAGGTGCCCACTCCTTTCCTTTTACCTGTGGGCTTGTTAACCCTTTGCAGGTAAAGCAAGTAGAGAACAACCACTAAGAGGAATTCCATAGCCAACTGGCTGGCGGGATATCCACAAAAGGGAGCTATCCCCTCTCTCATTTATGACAGTGGGACATATGGTCTTATTATTAGATTTATTACATTAGTGCCAAGGAACCAACTGAAATGGAGCTTTATTGTGTAATACTGTAGAAATACAGAGTAGTAGACAATCCCTGCTCCAAAGAATTTACAATCTAAAAGACAAAGGGTGCAGGAACTGGATGTAACGTAGAAGCAAAGTAACAGTCTGCAACTTTCATGTTAGTTCCACAAATTAAAAAAAAATTCTTTAGATGAGATTTTACTAGGCTAGATGGAAAGACAAAGGAAGGGAGAGGGAGAAAGGAGAGGCAAGAAAAGAAGAGAGCATGCAGGGCAGTTAGAGGGAGGCTGTGAGAGAAGAGAGAGGAGCAAACAGCTGGTGAAAAATGTGCAGATTCAAAATGGTGGAAAGCAGCTTGATGCCCTCATCAGTGTAGATAGACTCCACACAGCAACCAGCTGAATTTCCCTGAATAGATAATGCTGTATAAAACATACTACACTATACTTAGGCTATAAAAATGAACTGAAGCCATCTGAAATGGCTCTCACCAGAGGGAGAGGTGGACGGACAGTGGATAGCAGTGAGCCTGGTTGACTGAATCTGTAATTCACTATTTTTCCAGAGTTTCAGAAGAAAAATGTAGTCATGTATCTCTGAAGATTAGAGGGTATCTTGTGATTAAGTTAGCTTGGAAGTGTGTATTAGAGTACAATTTGCTGCCTTCCAGCTTATCCATTTACATTCCTGGGCCAGATACCTAAGGGGTTTTATAATAGGGTTTTGTTTGTAAAGTAGCCAGTGATAGTTGAATTATAGTTCTGCTGAGCCTAACAAAATTGTATTGCCCTAAACTTAATTTTAAACAGTAAATCATCGTAAATATTCCAAGAAGAGCACTCACTCTCCTATAATATAAGGGTAACACTGTTATGTTGTAATGTGATTTTTTAAAAAATGTTCCTTGCCATGTAGTAGTCGGAGAGAAAGTTCATTGAATAAGTATTTATTATAAGTTGTGCTAATGTTGACTAATTTCAACCCTTAGAAGCTGACTCCTTAACATGCCACAGCTGAAACTGATTGTTATCATAGACATTCAAGATGAGACATCTAATGAGCAGATTTTCAAAGCCATTCCCTGACATGGCACCAGAATGTTCTATGTCCACATGCAGTGGTGCACTCATCTTACATTTGCATGTGCATAACCTGTATTCGTGCAAAAGGTCAGGATCTGTACAGCAAGAGGACAGGTAAAGCAAAAATAAACCCCTCTATCTAGGTTTCAGATTTATTTTTTAACAAGGTTCTGGTGGGACCAGAAGAAAATACTAAGACCCTACAAAACCAAAGCGAGTACAGTCTCTGGCCACACTTCTGTTACACCATTTAAAATCTTTAAACCCCACAGCAAAACAAAAACAGGACCTTGAATGATTTAGAGCACAACACAGTATAATATGGCAGCTCGGCATCCCTTCTGTCTTTAGAACTCCCTGACTTGCCTTCTCCACAGTAATCCCTTCTCTCCTCTGAAAGCAGCCCGGGCTCATTGAGACTTGGAGCTGAACCTAGTTGCACTTAATTTTATTACTTTCCAAAAGTAATTGCCTCCCTGAGTTGACTCTGAAACCCCATCCTGCAATTGAACTCAAAAAGCACCATGCCTGCCATCAAAATAAGTCAGTGGGCACTTGACAATGATATGTGACATAGTCTGAAGTTGACCACAGCTGCATCACTTGTCATTAGAAAGCCCCCATTAAAAGAGATTGGCCGCAGAGTTGCCCTGTCCTGTTCAAAACCAGTTCATGAGCTTCATTCAAGACTGTGCCAATTTCTGAGAGGGACTGAACTTGGTAGTTGCAACAGATGTCATCGGCATAGATACACTTGTGCAAGAGTGTAGAAGGCAGATTGTTGATTTACACATTGAACAGCCAGGCCACGCTGTGGTAACACAGGTTAAGGTGTCACCAACACTTGCTCTCTTCTGGGGCCAATTTCTGGTGGGCCAAAGTCAACCATAATTAGCTCAAGTGGTGGCGCAGAATTTGATAACAGGGTGTGTGTGGTTGTGATGCCCCTCTTCTTTCTCCTGTAATTTGCCCAGACAATTGTCAATCTGGATAATAAGATCTAGAAAGGCATCAAGGCCCATTGGGACCAGTTCATCCTTGACTTCATCTACAAGCTCCAATGAAACTGAAATAACTGGGTCTCCTCATTTCATTCTGTGTCCAATATGAGATGGCAGAAATGAGCTGTGGAGAAAGTGGGTGGGCCCGACCCCTGTCAGAGTTTTCACATGGCGGCCTTAGTAGAGTGGCACAGTTGGGGTGGTCAGAGATGGCCGATCATTGCCCATTAGAAGGCATCCTGGTTGGACAGTACCACACTGCTGGCTTCCAACAGGGAGAAGGCCCAGTCCAACACCTTCCCAATCAGCAGGCTGACTATCATGTCTGTCTTGGCCTGTTAGGAAAAGGACGTCTGCAGTCAAAGCGAGAACATGAGTTGGCACTGATTCCTGAAGTCTCAGAATTTGGAGCAGTCCCCGTCAATACGTTTGGGCAGAGGGATAGCATATTCAGGTGACAGTGCAGTCTGAGTCATGCCTGGGTATGTGTACCTGGGGTTTGAGACCCATGATCCCTCACAACATTATAGTAAGCCTGCTTTAGAATTGTAGGATAGGCTCTGACATCCTTATTCATATTGATTAATATCTTTCTTTGGAGTGGCCCTAGGGAGAATAATGGGACTACTCCTGGAATATGGTACTACTCAGGGTGAGTACAGGTGACAGATTAGGTCCTACAAACAGCTGCTCAGTGTGTCCTATTCCAAAATAAATTAAAAAGCTGTTGTGTTTGCAATGAGTCTTAATTCACATGCTATACAATATTAACCTAGAGCTGAGAACCTTCTTTAATTCCCAGACAAAAACTGCATTATGATGGAGTTAAAACTGAGAATATGTATGAATAATTTAGGGTTAAAAAGGGATATTGTTATTCCCAAAACAAGCATAATAAACCGAGGAGATGTAGAGCTAGTTAAATTTAAAAGAAATCAGAACATGTTAAGGTACGGAAATGCGCAGCTAAGGCACTCATACAACCTTAATTCTGCCCAGTAGTGACACAATGAATAACATCAAAATTATGATTAGTGCATAAAAATATTTGCAATCCTAGATTAGAATAAACTGATCTTGAATACACACATGATTTTTGTCTTTCCCTGTCCTCCCCCATAGGCACCCCTTTCTGAAAATCTTGACGATAGGGCTAACGAAGTGCCCAGGCAATCTATGGACAAGTAGGATGAAAAGGTCCCTGCATTGAAGAGTTTGCTCTTTGGGTTCTGGTCCTACAGTCAGCAAAACAAACTACATCAAAAACTTTAAAGGAGAATTTCATTGTGTGTGGCTCTTGTTGAAGCAAACAGGATTTTAACAGAGGGTATGTCTACACTGTGTTTTAAAACCCATGGCAGTGAGTCTCAGAGACCAGGTCTGCAGACTATTGCTCATGGATGGGGCTTGCACTATGGCCCTAAAAACAGCATCATAGACATTGCAGAGAGAGAGTGGCCTCCCCAATGTCCCAAGACAGAGGGACCATTACATGTGGTGGAATATGCAGGCAGTGACCCACCCCTGAGACAAGGGGCTGAGGCTTAGGCAGAACCAAAATCCCTGACCATAAAGGATGGACGTAGAAAAATTGATAAAGTGATTGGCTAAGAGCCAGCAGCAGCAAGATGTGGCACAGCTTCAATAACAACTCCTGAAACCAGGGCTGGCTCCAGACACCAGACGAGAAAGCACGTGCCTGGGGTGGCACATTGTAAGGGGCGGCATTCCGGCCAATCTTGGGGTGGCACATTCCGGCTGCCCTGCCGGGGTTCTTTTTTTTTTTTTTGCTTTGGCAGCCCGGTCCGCAGCTCCGGAGCTCCTGGCCGGCTCTCCATTCTCTGCCAGTCCCAGCCCAGCCCTGTAGGGGCACAGACCCCGGCCCGGGGGGGGGGCAGGAACTGGTGATCCCCGACACTCACCGTGCCGCCGGGCTCCTCGGGACGTGCCACTCCCCGCCGCCTGCACCGGCCTCCGCCTCCCACGCCACTCTGAGCCCGTCCCGCCCGAGCCGCCTTTAAAGAGGTGGCTGAGCCAGCACCTCCTGCAGCCCCCGGGGGCTCTGCCTGCCCGGCTGGGAGAGGCACCCCAAGGCCGGATGGGGGAGCCCCTCTCATCTGGCTGTGAGCGGGCTGCAGCACCTGGCTGCCCATGGGAGGAGGGAGTGGGCGGGCACTGCCCTTCACCCCCCCCTGCAAGCTGCCCTCTACGCGCTCCCTGCAGCTGCCGGGTTTTTTTTGCTTTGGCAGTCCAGCCACCTTTTTTTTTCTTGGGGCAGCAAAAAAGCTAGAGCCGGCCCTGCCTGCAACAACTTAGTAATCAACAGCTGATCTGAGAGCTGTGAGCCCGACATTGGGAGAAGCAGCAACAATGTCTACAGCAACTTGTTGTCCTGCTACCTAACCCTAGAGGCCCAAATCCCATGGAAGAAGTGACACCAGCTGTCCAGTCTGTTCCTGTGCATCTGGCGAAGATGGGGCCAGAGTACAACCCAGAGGCCTTCCTCATTATATTTGAGTGGGCTGCCTCAGCTGCCAAATGGCACCCTGAGCAGTAGGTCACCCTTTTGGCCCTGTACCTAATGGACCTGACACAAGCAGGTCTCCTGGTTGAGGAAACCCAAGACTATGGGAGGTTGAAAGCAGTGATTCTAGATGCTCTAGACATCTCGCCCCAGACATTCTGGCAACGATTCTGGGGGAAAAACCTACCTGTGTAGCCAAGGATCATAGTCTACAGCTAAAAGATGCATGCTGGCAATGACTACAGCCTGAGTGATGCTCTGGTGCTGAAGTTGCAGAGCAAGTGGTGCTCAAACAATTTACACACTTTCTCCCGCCCTGAGGGAGGGTTTGAGTCCTTTGCCACTGGCCATCAACAATGAGTGTGGCTGTCTCCCTCAGGGAAGACTTTTTGGCAGCAGAGACCGTGGTCGGCCCTGGAGCTTGGCCCCCAATGCCAGGGGAAGAAAGGACCCAGGATCAAAAGAGCGTACATCAGCCTGGTCCGAGATGCCCCAATGAGCAGAATGTCAGAAATCCTCTGTGCTCATCCCCAGCATCTTGCCAAGCACCCAGAGGCCCTATCGCACATGTTCATCAAACCCTGATGATACGCCCAGGTTCCCTGAAATCCCTGTTTCATCAGTGGCCATTTCAGGCACCCACAACATGAGTTTCCAATGATGGAATGCAGCTTTAGCCAGGTCTGGGCTGGGGACTTGCCAGTCCACAAACAGCCCACTGGTAAGATGATGATCCCCTTTGACATGGATGGGCTATGGGTCTCTGCCCTTATAGATTCTGGCTGTATGGAGACTCTCGTCTGCCAGGGCCTCATCAAGATATCAGACTCATTGCTTGGGGTTATTCAATTCCAGTTCATCCACAGGAATGGGAAGCCCTACCCCAGTTCCCAGGTCACTATGATAGTGATAGGGTGATGTGGGTTTTGATAGTAGGCCTGGCACCAAGGCTAGCACACCCCATCATCTTAGGGCGTGACTGGAGGGTATTTGCAAAGGTCCTGCACTCCGTGAACCTTGGAAATCCACACGCTGGGATGGCCTTCAAGGGGAATCCTTTCAAAGGAGCAGATGAGCTTCCCAAGGACCTGGACGACCAGCAAACCCGGGAGATTAACTGCGTGGGGTCATTCCCGCACCATCCACTTCCCAAACTTGTGAAGGGTCCCCAAGTTTGGGAACTGACTTCAGCCGGGACCAGTGGCAAGACCCTACACTCTGTTGGACCTGTGAACAGTTGGCTCATGTCAACAGGGAGGTGACGGATCCCCATCGAGCAACCCAGTTCCCCCACTTTGAATTGACAGGTGACCACCTTTACCATGTTGACCATGACTCCCAGACCCAAGACATTTGGACCTAGTTGGTCATACCCCAGTGCCATTGACACACAGTCTTGAAACTAGCCCATGATATCCCTGTGGTGGGACTCTTAGGACATGAAAAGACCTTAGCCTGAGTCTTGACCTGGTTCTTTTGGCTGGGGGTCCACTGTGATGTAAAGGACTTTTGCAACTTTTGCCCCAAGTGCTAACTCATGGCTCCACGAAGAGTACCGAAAGCCCCACTCATCCCATTGTCAGTGACTGGGACCCCATTTGAGAGGAGCTCCATGGACCTCATGAGGCCTGTCACAAAGAGTGTTGTGGGATTCAAATATATCTTGGTCATCCTAGGCTATGCCACCCAGTTCCCAGAAGCTATCCTCCTGTGGAACATCACAGCCCGAGCCATTGCTGGGGAACTCCTTAAAATCTTTGTCAGGGTGAGCCTCCTAGGGAAATACTGATGGATCAGGGCATGAATTTTACCTCAGGCTGCTCTGACAGGTCTATGATCTCTTAGGGATAAAAAAGTTGCAGATGTCCGTTTACCATCTGCAGACTGATGGACGGATGGAGCATTTTAACCAGACTCTTAAGGACATGTTATGGAAGTTTCCTCCAAAAGAACTTCGCCAGTGGAATCAGCTTATCCATTGCTAACCATTCAAGAGGTTCCCCAATCTTCGACAAAATTCCCTTCAAATTATTTTATGGTCGGCAATCATAGGGGCTGCTAGACCTTATGTGAGAGACCTGGGAACAAACGCCATCTCCGTCTCAGGGCCTCCTGCATTATGTTTTACAGATGCAGGGGCGCTTGTCCCAGGTGAGGGACCTGGCGAAAGAAAACCTTTAGGCCACCCAGGGAACTCAGGAGTGGATGTACAATAAGGGAGCAAGGATTCTTCTCGTGCTTCCCTAGGAAGAATCAAAGCTCCTGGCCCTATATCAAGGACCTTATGAAATTATTCGCTGGGTAGGGCTGGTTACTTACGAAATACGGCAACCTGACTGACGGAAGAAATGACAGATTTATCATGTCAACCTCTTAGAGCCATGGCAGGAGTGCGAGGGGCTGCTAATCTCCCCATATCCCCCCACAGAACTGCGTCCCTGCCACAACTGACTCCAGAGAACCACAGCTGAAGGACACCCTCACTGAGGAACAGTGGAGGCAGGCCCAGAAACTATTGAAGGCCTTCCCCAAAATCTTCACCACTCTGTTGGGCTGAACCCTGGAGCCCTGGAGAAGTTCGTGAGACTATCTGACCCCTTATGTGACAGACATGCAAAATAGTGGAGAAGGAGGTCCAAGCTCTGGTTGAGCTGGGAGTAATTGAGAAGTCCCAAAGAGAGTGGTATAGTCTCATTTTTCTGGTCCCAAAACTAGATAATATTAGGGTTGGAAGAGACCTCAGGAGGTCATCTAGTCCAATCCCCTGCTCAAAGCAGGACCAACCCCAATTAAATCATCCCAGCCAGGGCTTTGTCAAGCTAGGCCTTAAAGACCTCTAAGGATGGAGATTCCACCACCTCCCTAGGTAAGCCATTCCAGTGCTTCACCACCCTCCTAGTGAAATAGTTTTTCCTAATATCCAACCTAGACCTCCCCCACTGCAACTTGAGACCATTGCTCCTTGTTCTGTCATCTGCCGCCATTGAGAACAGCTTAGCTCCCTCCTCTTTGGAAACCCCCTTCAGGTAATTGAAGGCTGCTATCAAATTCCCCCCTCACTCTTTTCTTCTGCAAACTAAATAACCCCAGCTCCCTCAGTCTCTCCTAGTAAGTAATGTGCCCCCTAATCATTTTTGTTGCCCTCTGCTGGACTCTCTCCAATTTTTCCACATCCCTTCTGTACTGGGGAGACCAAAACTGGACGCAGTACTCCAGGTGTGGCCTCACCAGTGCCGAATAGAGGGGAATAATCACTTCCTTCGATCTGCTGGCAATGCTCCTACTAATACAGCCCAATATGCCGTTGGCTTTCTTGGCAACAAGGGCACACTGCTGACTCATATCCAGCTTCTCATCCACAGTAATCCCCAGGTTCTTTTCTGCAGAACTGCTGCTTAGACAGTTGGTCCCCAACCTGTAACCCCAACTTCACACGTTAGTTTATCTTGCAAACTGACGCATCAGAGGTGGGCCTTGGAGCTGTCGTTGCTGAGGAAAGTGAAGGAGGGGAACATCCTATAGTGTATTTAAGCTGAAAGCTGTTCCCTCAAGAGCGGAACTACTTTGTAATTGAAAAAGAAGCCTTAGAGGTCAAGCGGGCTGTGGATGCCCTACCATACTATCTCCCGGGAGCCCCCTTTATGCTTATGATGAATCAAGCCCTTTTAAGTGGCTTGTATGTTTAAGATTGCTTTCTGAATATGCAAACTAATTGGATAATAGGATGTTTTGTACAGTTTATCAATTTGACTTTATATTTTAAATTTTGTAAGTAAAGTAAGTGAGTAAAACCGGTGAATTCCTGGTTTTATTGTAGTTGTATAATGTGGACAAATAAACCTGGTTCTCTTAATTTGGTAAAAACAATTCTCTGTGTCTGAAATCTCACAGGTCAAATATTGAGCGATGATGTTCTTTTATAACTGAGGTAAACCACCTCAGAAAGCAGCAGTGCTGATGCAACTTTAGACTCTGTGGGCTATAATAAACTACATGCATTTATTTTTTTTTTAGATTAGACAATTTTAGAAAACGGAGTGTCTAATTTACTGCAGTGATAAATTATGTGGATTTTTGTGTATTTGTTTGACATGCTAAGTGGGAATTGTACACACTGGTCTCTGCTGCACCCTTTCATATGCTGACATAAACAATAAATCATAATATATTGTACAAATACTTTTCAGTTACTGCAGTAGTGGATTTGAATATCTTAGTAGCAGAAGCATTTCATTACATTGTAAACTGAGCTGGACTATTGCAAATAAACTGAGCCCAAGACCTGTAACATTATTACTCAGACGCAGAGTCACTGATGAATAGATACTCTAGGTACCAATTATGGTTGAATTGTGAAGGACACCTGTAAGAATAGAGGTCAGTATAGGCTAAATATCACTTTACAAGTAATTACATGATTTCTAGTTGAAATAGACATCTTCACAACAGAAGTGTGCAGTTACAGGGGTGACATATGCATTGCAGTGTGCATCTCACTACCATGGCTCTCTACATGCACCATAATTTTCATTGGAATTACTGGTAGTTTCCACAAAAGCACAGCAGCTTTTTAGCAACTATCATATACTCATCCTTATTGTACAATGAGGGACAGATGACAAGTATGGTTATACTTGTTTTCAGCTCCTCCCCACTCCCTTTCCCCCCTTAAAAGCTTCTTTCAACAACCATCAAAACAGAGCCCTGTTCCGTCCCCCCACCCAATATCCTAAAATGATTCACTCCGAACCTCTCGCTCTTCTGAGCAAGGGATACAGAAGAGACCTGCTCCTGGGTCTATGGCAGTTCCCTTCCCAGTGACCTTGCCTGAGCTCCCAAATAGACCCACATCCCTGCAGGTTTCTGTCACTCTGAAATCCAATAGAAGAGAATGTGAATTGCTTTGAGACAATAGCCTGCCCTGGGAGTGAGAGAGGGTTTCATGCAGCAAAGAGACAAGTAGGAAGATTGGTACAGGCATGACTGTCAACCTGCCCAACCTCCCAGTTCCTGGAAACCTACCAGCAAATTCAGTTTAAAAACTAATATCCATTTCCATCAAATTCCCAACCCTGTAGAAATATCACTTAATTTTCAGGTGTCAAATAGTTGGAAATAAGCTAGCTCTCCAAGTATTAAAACTATAAAGAAAAAGTACAATAGAGTATAAAATAATTTCCAATCCCTTTACCCAGTGTAAAAATCCGACTAAAATATTCCATTATTTCTTTAAAGTGCTGGATATTTGTCAATTTAAATATAGAATAATGAAACACAAAAGATTTAGATTATGTCTATTCTTTCTGCTTAGCCATGGTTTAATGGAATGATTGGAAAAAGGTCATTATGTATCTTTATGTAAGTGTAAATATATGAGAGTCATGGGCAGAAAGACCTTTCTATACAACCATATTTCCTATACAACCATATTTTCTAAATGTCTGTTATTAGAAAATTATTTTATCCACCCACCTGTGTTATAGTCATAGACATAATGCTGCTTCTCACACTACATGTAGTGGTATATCCAGAAGTGATTGATGAAACTGATGTGACTCATAGTTCAGGTTTAATTTAGATACATTTTCAAGGTCTGGATACTTTTGTGAACTTCTTGGCCCTGATTTTTCTATGGCTGTGCATCTGCTATAATTGTTTATACCAGATCTGCTAGCATGTAACCTCACTTTGCCTCTGGTATAAACATGTAAACAATATTCATAGATTCATAGATTCATAGATTATAGGACTGGAAGGGACCTCAAGAGGTCATCGAGTCCAGTCCCCTGCCCGCATGGCAGGATCAAATACTGTCTAGACCATCCCTGATAGACATTTATCTAACCTACTCTTAAATATCTCCAGAGACGGAGATTCCACAACCTCCCTAGGCAATTTGTTCCAGTGTTTAACCACCCTGACAGTTAGGAACTTTTTCCTAATGTCCAACCTAGACCTCCCTTGCTGCAGTTTAAACCCATTGTTTCTGGTTCTATCCTTAGAGGCTAAGGTGAACAAGTTCTCTCCCTCCTCCTTATGACACCCTTTTAGATACCTGAAAACTGCTATCATGTCCCCTCTCAGTCTTCTCTTTTCCAAACTAAACAAACCCAATTCTTTCAGCCTTCCTTCATAGGTCATGTTCTCAAGACCTTTAAACATTCTTGTTGCTCTTCTTTGCACCCTTTCCAATTTCTCCACATCTTTTTTAAAATGCGGCGCCCAGAACTGGACACAATACTCCAGCTGAGGCCTAACCAGAGCAGAGTAGAGCGGAAGAATGACTTCTCGTGTCTTGCTCACAACACACCTGTTAATACATCCCAGAATCATGTTTGCTTTTTTTGCAACAGCATCACACTGTTGACTCATATTTAGCTTGTGGTCCACTATAACCCCTAGATCCCTTTCTGCCGTACTCCTTCCTAGACAGTCTTTTCCCATTCTGTATGTGTGAAACTGATTTTTTCTTCCTAAGTGGAGCACTTTGCATTTGTCTTTGTTAAACTTCATCCTGTTTAACTCAGACCATTTCTCCAATTTGTCCAGATCATTTTGAATTATGACCCTGTCCTCCAAAGTAGTTGCAATCCCTCCCAGTTTGGTATCATCCGCAAACTTAATAAGCGTACTTTCTATGCCAATATCTAAGTCGTTGATGAAGATATTGAACAGAGCCGGTCCCAAAACAGACCCCTGCGGTACCCCACTCGTTACGCCTTTCCAGCAGGATTGGGAACCATTAATAACAACTCTCTGAGTACGGTTATCCAGCCAGTTATGCACCCACCTTATAGTAGCCCCATCTAAATTGTATTTGCCTAGTTTATCGATAAGAATATCATGCGAGACCGTATCAAATGACTTACTAAAGTCTAGGTATACCACATCCACCGCTTCACCCTTATCCACAAGGCTCGTTATCCTATCAAAGAAAGCTATCAGATTGGTTTGACATGATTTGTTCTTCACAAATCCATGCTGGCTGTTCCCTATCACCTTACCACCTTCCAAGTGTTTGCAGATGATTTCCTTAATTACTTGCTCCATTATCTTCCCTGGCACAGAAGTTAAACTAACTGGTCTGTAGTTACCTGGGTTGTTTTTATTTCCCTTTTTATAGATGGGCACTATATTTGCCCTTTTCCAGTCTTCTGGAATCTCTCCCGTCTCCCATGACTTTCCAAAGATAATAGCTAGAGGCTCAGATACCTCCTCTATTAGCTCCTTGAGTATTCTAGGATGCATTTCATCAGGCCCGGGTGACTTGCAGGCATCTAACTTTTCTAAGTGATTTTTAACTTGTTCTTTTTTTATTTTATCCGCTAAACCTACCCCCTTCCCATTAGTATTCACTATGTTAGGCATTCCTTCAGACTTCTCGGTGAAGACCGAAACAAAGAAGTCATTAAGCATCTCTGCCATTTCCAAGTTTCCTGTTACTGTTTCTCCCTCTTCACTAAGCAGTGGGCCTACCCTGTCTTTGGTCTTCCTCTTGCTTCTAATGTATTGATAAAAAGTCTTCTTGTTTCCTTTTATTCCCGTAGCTAGTTTGAGCTCATTTTGTGCCTTTGCCTTTCTAATCTTGCCCCTGCATTCCTGTGTTGTTTGCCTATATTCATCCTTTGTAATCTGTCCTAGTTTCCATTTTTTATATGACTCCTTTTTATTTTTTAGATCGTGCAAGATCTCGTGGTTAAGCCAAGGTGGTCTTTTGCCACATTTTCTATCTTTCCTAACCAGCGGAATAGCTTGCTTTTGGGCCCTTAATAGTGTCCCTTTGAAAAACTGCCAACTCTCCTCAGTTGTTTTTCCCCTCAGTCTTGATTCCCATGGGACCTTACCTATCAGCTCTCTGAGCTTCCCAAAATCTGCCTTCCTGAAATCCATTGTCTCTATTTTGCTGTTCTCCCTTCTACCCTTCCTTAGAATTGCAAACTCTATGATTTCATGATCACTTTCACCCAGGCTGCCTTCTACTTTCACATTCTCAACGAGTTCCTCCCTATTTGTTAAAATCAAGTCTAGAACAGCTTCCCCCCTAGTAGCTTTTTCAACCTTCTGAAATAAAAAGTTGTCTCCAATGCAGTCCAAGAATTTGTTGGATAGTCTGTGCCCCGCTGTGTTATTTTCCCAACATATATCCGGATAGTTGAAGTCCCCCATCACCACCAAATCTTGGGCTTTGGATGATTTTGTTAGTTGCTTGAAAAAAGCCTCATCCACCTCTTCCACCTGGTTAGGTGGCCTGTAGTAGACTCCTAGCATGACATCTCCCTTGTTTTTTGCCCCTTTTAGCCTAACCCAGAGACTCTCAACACTTCCGTCTCCTATGTCCATCTCTACCTCAGTCCAAGTGTGTACATTTTTAATATATAAGGCAACACCTCCTCCCTTTTTCCCCTGTCTATCCTTCCTGAGCAAGCTGTACCCATCCACACCAACATTCCAATCATGTGTATTATCCCACTAAGTTTCAGTGATGCCAACAATGTCATAGTTGTATTTATTTATTAGCACTTCCAGTTCTTCCTGCTTATTCCCCATACTTCTCGCATTTGTATATAGGCATCTAAGATACTGGTTTGATCTTTCCTCCCAGTTTTGTCCTGACTCTCCTTTCTCTCTGCCAATATAGCCCACACTCCCTCTCGTTTCCGACCCATCTCCCCGGTCTCCATGTTCCCCACTTACCTGTGGGCTTTGCTCACCTGTCCCCGTCGAACCTAGTTTAAAGCCCTCCTCACTAGGTTAGCCAGTCTGTGTCCGAATAGGGTCTTTCCTCTCCTCGAAAGGTGAACGCCATCTCTGCCTAGCAGTCCTTCCTTGAATAGCATCCCGTGGTCTAGGAAGCCAAAGCCCTCCTGGCGACACCATCTTCGCAGCCAGGCATTCACCTCCATGATGCATCTGTCTCTGCGCGGGCCCCTACCTTTGACAGGAAGAATTGAAGAGAATACCACCTGCGCTCCAAACTCCTTCACCCGTACTCCCAGAGCCCTGTAGTCACTCTTGATCCGCTCAGTGTCACACCGCGCAGTATCATTTGTGCCCACATGGATATATATACAAGGCAACAATGACTCAGGCCCCTTGAGTCTGAATATTTTACCAGATTTTTAGCACTTTTGCTCCAACTGGAACTGTTTTAAGAACAGCTTCTCTCTGAATAGTTCATCATTTCCAGTTGTCATCTGTAACAAAACCAACATGTGCAAAGAAGGGGGAGGGAAAAGGTATCTGAGCATTTTGGAAAGTTCAATTAAAAAAAAAACGGGCAAAAGTTCAGGCGGGAATTCTTGGCTTAACTTTTCAAAAGTGACTAGTGATTTTGGGTGCCTCTATCTGTGGGCATCCAACTTGAGACACTGTAAAGGGGCCTGATTTTCAGAGGCTGGATGCTTGGCCATCCTGAAAATCAAACCCCGTCAAGATGCCTCATGCTGGGTATCCAAAAACTGAGACACTCCAAATCACTTTTGTCATTTGGTGCCATGGATTTGCCATGCCCTACTGCCACTTGGTGGTGGTGTTGGGGTGACTTTTAAAGTTAGGGAACAGACTAATTATTCAGAGAGCTATCTTTTTCTCACATCAAGCTGTATATGCTTTGTCATCAGCTAAGAAGAGCTTCTGTTGCTACCTGAATCTCGACTGTTGGATGAAGGAAAGATAGGTAGGAAAGTGCATTTAAAGCATCTTGTTTTATCAGCTCATTTATAAACTCAATGGTGCGTACCACTTATTTTTATAGTTCTTGATGTCACCAGCTAATCATTGTTTTCTCACAAAAGGCTTCTCCTCACAAATGTGTACAAATTAACCGCAGTGTTATTTTTGTTGATAAATGGATAATAGCCTTTCAGGTCACTAATTTTTCTAGCTTGATGGGGGATGCTGCCTATGTAAGAAAGGAGTGACACAGGATAGCTTGTAAGAGACTGTTTTTTATTTTCTAGCCCCAAACACCTGACACATGTCTGGTTTCCAGCACACCTGTGTGTCACACATGCTATAGTTTGTGTCTCTTGGCAAGTGTCTAGATGCTAAAATATTGGGTGAAACTTATACTGACAGACAAAAAAAGGGCTTCATTGGCCCCCACAGGCAGCATATTCTCTGAAGGAGTGAGGTATAATTACTCCTATCCCTGTCTACTGCATGCTGCTGGCGCTCAAATAATATATTATAATAATATATTGAATGCATAATTTAAAACTCTTGCCCTGAGTTCCTACCATCCAACTCCATCCTGGATACACTCCAGTTTGGCTTCTGCCTCCTTTAAATTAAGAAAATCAATTCTGTACAAACCCAATTTGCACCATAAATAATTTGCAAGAATTCATTCCTATCTTGTGTAACTTAGTGTAAAGACCCTGGACCAGATCCTTGCTACAGCTAAGGAGGATAGTGTGTAAGCTGGTGGTAAAGCTCACATTTGTACTCTCCAAAACATGCAGTCACTGTGTACCGGGCCAATAGCCAGGTGTTAAGTTAGAGATGCTGAGGGCTGCTTTGGCTTATTTAGGCTGCTAGTGGTCCCTAGGAGTCAAAACAACAGGATAGGGGCATCTTGGCAATGTATCCCTTGCTATAGCCATGATCGCTATGTGATCCCTGGCAACAGAGATGGGGGTGATATAGGAGCTTGTGTACAGGCTGTAGGCCACCATAGGATCTCACTTGATCTTCTTTTGTGTAGAATCTAGATACACTGGGATCTGTGGCCAAAACCTGCTGATGGTAGCATGAAGCTGGAGGATGTGTCCCTTAATGTACTTATATCAAAGAAAAAACAGAGATAGAGGGACAGAAGAAGAGAGAAAGAGGAAGCGGTGGGATGTATGTGCCGATTGGAACCATTTTTTAAAGTAAAGAGTACTAGATTGAGCTCATGTATACTAGTGTATCTTATTCACAAAGTCAGAATGGAGCATAGAGTGGCTTAATTTAAGACCATCAGTGATATTTGACCAGATATTGGAGAGAAGTACTAAATCTCTCTTTACTGCATTTAAGAGTAATCACATTTTCCAATCAAACACACTAATGCAGAGATATCTAGTCAAATGGAAGTCAGAATCTAACTGACATTAAATGACAAACCAGGATAGCAAAAGATGTAAGAAAGTTATTGAAATGGTTACCAAATAACTGTTAATTAGGAAGAATTAGAGTCCTTGTAGAGATGTGGACAGATGCATGTAATTATAAAGTAGAGCACATTATTTTCAATAGAGGAATAGAGATCAACAGAAAGGAGAACAGGTGCATAAGTGTCATGGGCCATTAACATTTATCTCAGGTGCATTATGAAGCATGTCACAAAGTTGAAGGAGTTCATTTGCCAGTACCTGCAATTATAGCTCATTATTTCATGGTTTGGAGTATGTCAATTACTTAAAATATGTCATACTT